>NC_090443.1:477442910-478694576 GCF_031143425.1 Pleurodeles waltl | reverse complement strand
GAGTCTGGGTAACTGGAGGCCATCCAGGTATTCTCGTGTCTGAGAGCACACATCGCACCGCAGAGAAGAGTAGATGGCTTCAAGCTGCTCCCGTAAATGGGCATTCACGCAAGTTTGACCTAAAATCCTATCACCAGTTGGACCCTGAAGAGATAGAATTATGGGCGTGGAACGCTCATGGTGGAGCAGACAAGCGCGCAAGCGCCCAGATCGTTCCTCTTCACGATGCAATCGCTGTCGGAAATCTTTACAAACATGAATATCCAGTCTACTCTACAGGGCACCTATGAGACCATGCACCACTCGACTCTCGTTCTCCAGCACGTCCCCATTGTCAAATTGACGTTGTAAGGCATTTAAGGCGTCCTCCTGCTGCACAAATTCCTGATATAGTTTCTTCTGCATACCGTATGGACTCCCATTCTAAGCTGCGACTCTGGGCTATAGTCCAGTTCTCGCTAAAATACCCAGCCAGCACCTCCTGAATATCACGCCTATACTCATGGTCACCCAGTAATTCCGGTTGCATGCGCTCGAGGGGAATCGCCTGCTTAGGTGTGTGGGTACCACACTCCAACAGAAGAGGGGCATGATCTGACAGAAATCTGACCTGATAGTCAACCAGACGGACATCGAGGGACCCGCCGTTCCCCAGTAGAAATCTGTCTAAACGGCTATTTGCTCCATGTGTGGGAGAGTAACAGTAAAAAGTTGTAGAGGTGGGGTGCATCCCCCACCATATATCCACAAAGTGTAGATTATCCATTATACCGTGAAGTATGGCAGTCATATGAGGCTCAGTGCCCATCCTGGAGGGACTTCTATCCAAGGCCCCGTCCAAAACACAATTAAAGTCATCCACCCAAATAATGGGCATCCCAGCATAGGGCACCAACTCACACTGGAGCCTGTGGAAGAACTCTGCATCGTCGGAGTTGGGGGCATATATATATTCAGAATGCAAAGTTCACGGCCATGCAGAAAGACATAGCGGCATTGTACATCTGTGGTGCAACTCCTCAATTGGAAAGGTTTCCCAGGGGCCATCCAGACTGACACTCTCCTGGCACAAGTTGAATATGTCGCAGAGTATAGTTGGCCTCGCCACTTTCTCTGTAATTTTTGCGCTTCTTTATCTAACAGGTGTGTCTCCTGCAGTAGGGCAATATGGAGCCCAAGTGTCCGTAGATTCGTATGCACCCTATAACGCTTTACAAAAGAGTTCAGCCCCTCACGTTCCATGTGACCATTCTGATCAATGTACCTGCCATGCTCTATGCCTATCCACAAACACCCCCACCCACCCACCAACCAACCACCACCACACCGGCTCAGCGCCACAGGCACTCGCATTTTCAGCAATGAAGGCGCGGTTCGCCCATGCAATCAGTGCATGATACAAAACTCCAACAACAATCAAAATTAGAATTCATAAACAACAACCCTGACCCACCCCCGGTAAACACCACCCACATCTAGTGTCTGCCCACTTTGTGTGGGCACCCAGCTGTCTACCTGAGAGACCAGGAGGTAGCAGCAGCACCACCAACCTGTTCTTCTGCGGGGAACTGGTATGGACAGAGTCTTATCTTCGCTCCAACCCCTCACACCTGCCTACCCAGACTTCGCACCCACAGTACCCAAATCCCAATCCTACTCACAACAAATACTTAGTATGAGCCACACAGGTGACCCCTCCCAAAAGATAAAGGCGGGGAAAAAAAATTAACAATGTTAGCCTTGGTCAAGCAAAAGGGGGAAGAGAAAGGGGGAGTAGTGTGTGAACACCACATTTACCCCGTCAAATGTCTTATCGCCTCCAGAGACTCCACCACACCGCAATAAAGGAGCTGAACAGAGAGGAGAAAAGGAGAGGGGGGAATGGGAGGGCAGCCGCTGAACACGAGGAAGGGAGAAAGGAGAGCAAGCGACCAAGGTAGAGTCGCAAGTCTGGCAGCGGTCCCAGCATCGCTCATCCAAATCGGATATCCATTCACAGCGGCTCTTCAGGCCGTGATGCTGTCTGAGTCCTGTGTCAATCCACTGTCCTCGTGGGGGGATCCAGACTGAGTGGACACCTCTGCAGTGACTGAGTGGACACCTCTGCAGTGACTGATTGCACTGACAATTTTGCCTCTTCCCGCTCCGGGCGCCTCCTGTCCAAACTCAAAGTGCCATCTGATCGCACCATCACCTTGGCGCCCCGGGCGGCACTGCGTTGTCTACTTGTCCGGTGCAAGGCGGATTGTATGCTACCCATTTTGGCGGGCTGCTCACATACTTCTCCGCTCTGGGCCCCCGGTGTTCCACCACCCAGCCCTAGCCAATCCCATACTGCCTCAGGTGTCTAAAAAAAGTGAGTACGGCCCGCATGGAGATCCTTTAGTTTGGCTGGGAATAGTAACATGTAGGTATACCCAAGTTCTTTCAGTTTGCACTTAACACCCATGAAGGACTCTCTTTGGTGCTGCACGTCCTGGGTGTAATCAGGAAAAAAGTGGATTATGTGGTTCTCATAGAAGGGTCTCCATATTTGCGCACCACTTAAAGGATAGTGTCCTGGTACCTGTAGTTGAGAACCTTGTCAATGGTCGCTCGGGGGTGCCCGGCGGAGTGGCCAGTGCCCACCGTTGACAGGGAGGCGTTAGGCAGTGCTCTTTTAATCCAGACCTCCAAGAAGGGTTCGTACCTTCCGCCCCTTCGGGGAAACCCACCACACGGAGGTTGGACCTACGCAATCTTCCTTCTGCATCCTGAACTCGCAATTCCAGTCTGCACTTTTTAACCTCCAGAGCGGCCACCGAGGTCTTTAGGGTGTCAATGTAAGCCCGTGCAGGGGTCACTTGTTATTCGGTCGCCACTGAGCGTTGAGCCACCACTCTCAAATTCGCTCTCAGCAAGTTTACATTAACCGCCATGGCAGCAATTTGCGATTTTCCTGCCTGTCCCGAGGCCTCAATGGTGGCCAGGATTTGCGTGCCAGTGGGTTCGCTTCCTTTGCTCAAGGGACACGGGGGTTCTTGCAGCAGAGACCCACCCATAGTCTGCACTGTATATTGGTCCATCCAGGTTCCTTTCTCCGCCCTGTCCTTGCCCATGGTGCACACTGCACGTTAGCACCTGCTTTCACCACTCGTCTAGGGCACCAAGGGTCTCAGTGTGTGCAACAGGGCACACTCAATCTCACGTACTCACCAGCTGTAGAAGTAACGTGCAGAAGGGCCCACCACAATCCAACCGGCTCAGGTCAGCGTCTCACATAGGTCTCAGCCGCACAATATGACCGTGAGCCAAAAACACACCACTGGCGCTTAGTTCGCCACTCAGGAGATTCACAATGTCTGGCACTGTGTAGGTCCGGGGTGGGAACGGGCCAATCACCCCAGCATCTGCTCTGTAGGTCCCCAGCGCAGAGATAAAGCAGAGGGGGGAGCGGAATCCGTTTCCCACCAGCACCAATCTGCTCAAACCATATCTCCACCCCAGTGCACCCCTCTCATCGAGCTCTCCAGGTGGCACCACTTGACACCTCTGGCCAGGAATGTGATGGCGGGCTGACACAGTGGCCAACACGCCGGGAACAGGCCATCACATAGGGTAGAACAAGCTGGGGGGGGGGACTAAGTGCCCCAAACAGCCCCCCAATAGCACGATATCGCCAAGCGTCTCCTCCTTCTCTCCGAGGGGCGGCCTGCACCACAGGGGCCCACCACAGCTGGAGCCGCACATGCCCCAGTGGAGCCACCAGGTCCCGAGCCAGCCACAGGCCCGATCCGCCCCTCGCGATGGGCAGAACAGAAAAAAAAGGGGGGTAGGTAGGGGTGCCCACTCCCCACCGGCACCGACCGCCGTAGGCCAGGACACCACCATCGGGGGGTCCCCCCCGCGCCAAGAATGCCAGATGGTGCTCTGCAGGTCCTCCGGCGCCGGGCAAACAGCCAACGAACATGGTGGCCGCCATGTTGAAGTCAGGCAAGTGCATGGGGCCCAGCAGTGCGGCTCAGCCCCAGCGCAACTCTCACCTCGCGCGGCGCAACCCCATCCACGAGACCCCCGTGACTACATTGCGGGGTCTGCGGAGCCTCGGGGTGGCAGGATGGTGCAGGATTCCAGACACAGGGCCGCGAGCACTTCTTTAGTGCGTTCGAGCAGCCATCTTGCTGGCCAAGCCCCCCCATATAACACTATCATTAGTAAACAAGCCTATCTCTGGGTCCATGCACAAAAATCGAAATTACCCTTATTTCTAAACAAAGCTGGGGAAAACTCTGGTCGCCACACTCAAATTTAGACACTTCCAACAATAGCTCTCATATCAAAGCGCACACTGGAGTATTAAAATACAAAACTAGTGAGATTTTAGAAGTTTTTTTTTTTAGAAACTTCTATGCTAAATTCTATACCCCACAAATTCAATGCCCAAAATCTGAATGCGAAACATTTCTCCGAAATCTCCCCATCAAAACATTAACCAGTCCGAAAAAAAACAACTTAACAAGCCCATTGACTCTTCTAAAATTGCAGATGTGATTAGATATATTAAATCATACAAAGCACAAGGTCCGGACAGGTTCCCTATTTCAATACAAAACGTTTCAGATCTCACTGATCAACCACCTTAGAAACACACTAAATTGTTTTGTACACAAATGGTAGGTGTCAGGAACCGCTGCTGAAGCGACGATTGTAGTAATCCCAAAAGAAGACAAGGGCTACAGATCCAAAAAATTGACCCATTTCCTTACTCAATACGGAGGCAAAAATATTTGCGAACATCCTAGCAAAACGGATTGAATCTCTCATCCCAAAAATCATACATAACTCTCAAACCGGTTTCGTGATGGGTAGAATGGCAAGAGATAAAATCCATACCTTCTGTGACATCATAAATAAGGCAAAAGTTGCAAATCTACCAGCAGCTGCACTAGCGCTTGAAGCTGAGAAAGCTTTTGACAAGGTTTATAGGCCGTTCTTACGCACTACCCTGGAGGCCTCGGACTTAAGTGAATCTTTTATTAACATGACAACGGCCCTATACGCCTACCATAAAGCAAATATCCGGATTAACGGGGGAACTTTCTGCCACATTTGATCCATTTCAGAGCACGAGACCGGGGTGCCCCCATCCCCATTATTATTCCTCTTAGCAACAGATCCCTTGCTCCTACTTATTGAATCAGCACATGAGATTGCGGGATTCAAATTCGGCAATAACACCTATAATACCTCAGCATATGCTGATGACATACTTATTTACTTGGAAGATATAGAAAATGCAATTGCAGCATTAATCAATATAATGTTAGACTTCTCTAAAGTCTCTGGTTATACTCTTAACAGAGAAAAGACCCAGGTTTTCCCCTTTAATTCGTTAGGTTTTGCTTCACACTTGGATACTTCAGGCCTCAAACGGCAACCTAAATAACTTAAATATCTAGGTATTTGGTTTGCTAGAGATATCCTAGGCACATACAAATAAATGAAGAGATGTCTAGTCACCCAAACATATATCCTGGTGGGGTAGACTTCAGACACTGAAAATGATGATCACCCCAGTCATTAACTTCACTACCTCTATGCTACCAATGCAACTCTCCCACGCCTTTTTTCATACAATAGATAAACTAACATCCACCATTCTGTGAAAGGGGAAGAGGGTTAGAATCTCCTTTAAGGCCTTAAGAAAGGACAGCCACAAAGGGGGATGCAGATTACCAAACTGGAATATATGTCAAATGGCTTTCCTGGCATCACAGGGTGCTTTTTGTCTACTTGATGTTCTACCTGAACGCCCCCTCTCTCCTCTGAGACGGCTTGAAATTGAAACGTCTATATGCTTACCCGCCTCATATTTATGCATGAAAAAGTTCAGACCTCCTATATCACAAGAGATAATTGTTGATACTGCTTCCACTATTAAAATATTAGATAAACAATCACAAACCCCATTGCACAGATCTTTAATGGCTTCTCTTTGGCACAACCCCAGAATAAAACTGGACACTACAGATAAACTATACCGCTCATGGGCCTATAAAAACATCCATGTTATTCGCGACCTATATGATGATAACGGAGAACCTACGTCCTTCGCTGCAAAACACAAGCTCCCACCAATTGACTTTTGTAGCTTTCTAAGAATTAAAGCTAAACTCTCTAAACTAGACTTGGCTACAAATGCAACCATATGCCACTATTCAGGACATATCTGCTCCAAGATATACAAAGCTCTTGTACCACCTACCTCATGGAGCAGGTCACCTCTTATTTCTAAATGGTCTAAACGTCTAGGAGGGTCAGATTTATTACAGATTTCTGAGGAGAACTGGATTGATATAGGCAAATATGCCATTCGAAATAAAGTTGCCCCTTTGCTGATCCACTCTAAATTCATTACCCTGCATGTCCTACTTTGGACTCCCACTAGATTGCACAAGCTGGGTCTCTGAGGTTCTGTACAAATCAGAGGAGAACATGGCGGGCAGCATTACAGCGGCTTGCTAGAGTGCTTACCTTTGACCCCCTCCCCCCCCCCCCGGGGCAGCGTTCCTGGCAATGACGCCTCAAGGTGTGGGGGGCGGGGGGCAGTGATAGGGTAATCCAAATAATGTATTGAAATATTAATGGCCTACGGTCTAAGGGGAGAAGCAATAGGTTTTTAAGGTTCCTAAAGGACCGTCCGGCGGCACATACTAATTTTGCAAGAAACCCATTTAACTAAGGAAGAAAGTGTAAAGTTATTCAAAAGTCAGAAATGGTTGCAATGTTTTGCCTGTACCGGGCATAACTTCAATACTAAAGGGGTTGCAATATTGGCCAAACGGCAGGATAAAGCAGTATTGTTGGAAACGGTGTGTCTGATAAGATGTGGAGATGGATTATAGTTAAACTCCAGATATGTGGCAGGAAACTCACATTGGTAGGTTTCTATGGCCCGAACTGTGATGACATTGAGCCACTTTGAATGGTTTTCTCCCATGTATTAGAATTCCATGATCCAATAATAAGGGCCGGAGAATTCAATGTGGTCTTGGATAATAAACTAGATAGATCAACAAATATTAGATCAGTAGGCACCCCAAAGTCTCAACAGTATCTCAAAAGGATGATGGAAAAGTTTGAACTGCGTGGTCTATGGAGACAAAGTGAGGGTGCGAAAAAGGGATTCTCTTACCACAATGCAAAGTACTGCCATGGCTCTGGGATTGATTACATTTTTAGTGGACCAAGTGATCTGTGGCTTAATTGAGAATATAGCTTATGCCCAAGGTCATCTTTCAGACCACGCGGCCTTGGTGTTAAAGATAAATCTCCCCCAAGAAACAGGCAGAAGGAGATGGACCCTGGATCGCACTTTGCTTTTGGATGAGGGGTTGGTGTCCCATCTGCGTAGGGCCAACTTGGGGTCAACTTCCACAGCTATAGTTTGGGACACGTTTAAAGCCTTCTTTAGGGGGAAGTGTTTGAATCTCACCAGCCATATGAACAAGGAATATAGGAATGAAATAAGCCTCAGAGCAGGAATTACTACAATGTGATGACCAATTAATGGAGAAGGTAGAGAAGGGGGAAAGTCAGCAGTTGGAGAATAGGGCCAATCAGTTGAGGCAGCAGATGGAGGAGGTATTGCAATCTAGGGTTGCTAAAAAATGGGAATCAAGCAGACTCACTCGTTTTGAATATGGACAGAGTGAGGGGACATTGTTAACCTGAAAGAGCAAGAGGAAGCAAGTGCAGAATTGTATTAAGGAAGTTGTGTTGGATCTGTCGGCAGTTAAGCTTAGCAGCCCAGAGGCTATTGAGGATGTCTTTCAGCAATTTTGAGCTTGACACAGGAGGAGCAGGTCGCGCTGAATAAACCAATCTCTTGGGGGGAAATAAGAGCAGTTTTGAGAGGGAGTCAGAGAGGGAAAGCAGCAGGTCCGGTTGGCATCCATGTAGAGCTGTATATAGCCTTAGGAGAATATATTGTGCCTCCCATCTCACAGCTATTCTCGGAAATTTTTGAGGAGGGAGTGTTGCGGCCTTCTTCTTGGGATGAGGCAACTATTTCTCGGGTCTTGAAGCCTGGGAAAAGCCTGTGAATCCTACAGGCTAATATCACAATTAAACAGTGACTACAAGCTGTTTGCTCAAATATTGGTGGATAGGTTAAGTGGAGTTGTGAATGGTCTGATACACCTACATCAGAAAGGGTTTATTAGAAATAGATTCTTACACAAATTAACGCTTAGCCCGATTGGAGCTATTGATATGGCTACAACTTATCAAGAACCTTTAGCTGTTATAGCCCTGGGTGCAATGAAGGCCTTCAATAGGGTCAATTGGAGTTATCTGAACACTGTCCTTAAGAAATATAATTTAGGTTCGAATTTCTACAAGACTATCAGTCTAATTTATCAGGCCCCAATGGCTAGGGTAGTGGTGAATGGGAAGCGGACTGCGCCATTTAAGATTACTAGAGGGACTAGACAGCTGCCCCCTCTCTCCCTTGTTGTTTGATTTATATATAGAATCCTTCACCAGATAGAATGGAGGGATAATTTGCCTAATCTGTTGTAGGGATTGGGAGAAAAAAGTAGCCTTGTATACTGATGACCTCCTGTGAGGAATAAGGCCATGCGCAGTCCAGGTCTCACCCGAAACCCTTCTGCACGAGTCTGCGGCGCTTTATGCACACCACTTGTTCCAAAGGTGGCCTTCAGCATCGTCTGCCCCGTGGGAAAGCTCATAGAGCTGCAGGTTCAGAACATTGGTGGTTAAGATGCACTTATAAGTGCTATTCCATTAGAGGACTACAATTTGCATGTTTTTAGAGGAAGCAGCCATCTTGGGGTGTGGCAGGCTTATAAAGCCCAGCCACCCCCAAGCATGTTGCTCACTATTTTGAAGACTTCGATGCATGGGGGTTTCTCTGGAGAAGAGCAGAGTTCCTGAATGGCAGAGTGTCATCCAACCGAAGTATCCTTGTTTCCATGGTGCATTAAAAAACGAGTAGGTCTTACTCGTAGCGGTATGACCTTGATGAATCCAAGTTTTAAGGAAGTCGTTACTTCCAAAAGTGTAAAGCGCTCTTGGCACGGCAATTGAATCCCTTCAGTTCACAGATGTAAAGCGCTCTTCGCACGGCAATTGAAGAGCTTCAGTTCACAGAGGTAAAGCGCTCTTGGCACGACAATTCAAGCGCTTCAGTTCACAGTTGTAAAGCGCTCTTGGCACGACAATCAAAGTGCTTCAATTCACAGGAGTAAAAGGTTCTTGGCACAATAATCAAAGTGATTTAGGCCACTTGAGTAAAAGCGCCCCCTTAGAATAATGAGCGTAGCGCTTTGAGGCAAGACAAGTAAAAGCGCTTCCTGGTATTAAAAGTAAAGCGCTTCAAGTTCAATGAGTAAAAAAAATTCGGTCTTTATAGTTGTGAATGTTAAAGTATTTTTGAAAATAAGCAAATCATAGTTTTCATTGTTCTTTGAAAAGCTTAAGATGTGAAAAGCATATTGAATTCTTTGAGATTTTCTAGGTCATGATCAAAGGTTTATGTTGTGAATGCAGAGATGTTACAGGATTGATATTCTGAGTGTAATCATAGTCCAAAGCTCTTGCCATCTCTTGTTTCTGAGGTCGTAGTTTATTCTTGTTCCATGTTTCAAAGAAGGGGCTTTGCCCTCATTTCAAAAGGGGTCTTCATCTGATATCTCGGAGACGCATTTAGTCAAGAGTCTATTGATGAGTTGCATTTCTATGAATGAGTAAATGCATATTTGTTCTAACCTTTTCTTTTCAGATCTCTCTCCCTGCTGTTCCCTACCCTAATTCTCTTCTCCCCGACTGGCTTCACCATAACTCTGTGCTATAATAGCTTTCTGAATTGGTGACTCTGGAAGGTGGGCCTTTTGTTCAGCGACGTGCAGATCCTGAGGAAAGGACACTGTGACACCTCCTGGTAGATACTTTGGATTTGTCTAGGGCTTTTCCAGTGCTATTAAGTATGGTGGAGGGCTTTGGGAAGGTTTCAGGCTATCATATTAATGCGAGGAAAACTGAAATAATGGTATGGATTCAGAAAAAGGATCATGGACAGACAAAGAGTATAATGAGATACTTAGAACTGATGATCATGCAGGGTATTGAGCAGATTCCAGTGGTTAATTTGAAGGAAGCTTTGGAGGAGTGTAGCAAGTTGATGCGAGGATGGACATATCTCCCTCTTACTGTCATTGGAAGAGTCAGTTTTGGTGATCTTGCCTAAGTTGAACTTTTTATTCATCTCTATCCCCCAGCAAACGGATAAGAGAAATTTGCATAAATTGCAACAAGCTATAAACTCCTATTTGGACTCAGAAAGGTCCCAAGATCTCATGGGGAAAAAGCTATGCAGAAGAAGAGAAAAAGGAGGCCTTGCCCTCCTGGACCTGCAATATTACACATGGGAATTTCAATTGAGGAATGCTAGAATGCTTTTTACCGCCCAAGACTCTTCAGCGATTGGTGATATGTTTAGGACAATGGTAGGCACTGTGACGGGGCAACTAGATTATTCTTATATAAATTTGGTGACCCAAAATTCTATAAAAAAGGTGAAGCTGAAGGTATTATTGAATGCGATAAAGGTGTGGTGTAAGCTCCAGCAAGCAGCAAAGATTGACTACTATTTCCAGTGGGTCCCTATTTGGGACTTCCCGGGCACCCTGGAATGCTTCGGGGATGTTCTGGGGCTCCCCTCAGGAAGGCAGGTATAGTGTACTGGGGGGATCTTTTCAGGGATGGATCCCTCCTTCCTAGGGAAGAGCTAACGGAGTTAACTGAGAGGAACCTGTCCAGAATGAAGTATAATCAGTTGAAAGGCTGGGCCCGGGGGGTCAGGGCTAATATAGGTTCATTGAGCCAGTTGGAAGATAGGCTACTCAGAGTCCCCAGTCACCCCAGGGTGATATCAATCTGGTATTGGGAAATTTCAGATGCTTCTAACGGCGATTGTAAGCTACTGGGTGGTCTCTGGGGGAAATTATGCCCCTTGAGAAGTTAGAAGACAAATGGCAAGCATCTATGCACACCTTGCTTATGGTAGTCAAGCCTGCCCCGTTGAAGAGAAATCATCTCTTTACTTTACACAGAGCATTTGTCTCCCTTTATAGAGACTTTCAAAAATGACGAAGGAGGAAGTCGAATATGCAAAGTGTGGCTTGCAGAGAGCGTCTGATGTGCATATGTTCATGGAATGTCCATCAGTATACCATTTATGGGAAGAGGTGTGCAAAACTGTAGAGTATTTTGAAACAGGTGATCTCGACCAGTCTCTCCTTGATAATTTTTGGGCTACCAGATGGAGGTGAAGTGCGGAGGAATATTCTATTCTATGCTATACTGCTGGCTAGAAGGCACATTTGCTGTAAATGGATCTCAGGATCCCCCCATGCATAATGATTGGCTTAATGCTCTTTTTAGAACATCGAGAATGGACATGGCGGTGGGATTCGCAAAAATAAAAAAGGAAAGGTTCTGGTCACCACTGATGGAAGAGAGGGGCTGTCATGAAAAAGGGCAGTGAATTGGCCACTGAACTGCATAGCAGTCCAATGATTATACACTTTTCACTTTCCCACCTCTAGCAATAGGGTTCTGTCCATGAGCTTGAGTAAGAGAGACCTGCTTTATTCCCGCCCCGCAATAGCCGCTTCTGTATTGGTGATGGCGCAACATGATACGGTTCGGAGGCGGCTTTGAGTCTGTGGCGTATGAGGACAAAAAAAGGAAAACAAAAAAAAAGTGTGTCTCACAGAAAACGACAAATGGTGGAACTGTGAAACTGCTCCGGGATCCCACAAACATATGTTTTTCCCAGTATACCCAACTAGCTTTCTAATGGTCATATATATGTAACCAATTCAATGACATGTTTGAGACACCAATTACCCTAAATTTCCAACTAATCATACTGGGCCTAGTAGTATCTCAACTAGACCTAATTTTGATGAGGGACATGGCCTTATTGGTTCTCCTTCTAACCATTGCAATTAAGGTTATATTAGCAGATTGGAAATACCTCAAACATGCTTCTCTTCACACATGGTGGGCATGGGTAACATATCTAAGAGGAGCTAATAAGCTATTTGAATTGCCCTCATGCTTTCTAAAGACACTGAATAATATATGGCGAACATTAGACCACTTTATGGAAAAAGAAGAGAATCCCACTTAGTGCATTTCTCACTGCTTCTATACAACCACACTTCATTAGGACAACCACACTAGTCATACCTAATTACACATACATACCATCGCCCTCCCCTTTTTACCCTTTCTCCTCTCCTTTCCCAAGTTGAAATCATCCCCTGTATGACTAACGGATACACAATCCTCCATGTAATAACCACTCTAAAACGTGTATGATTACAAATGTTATCAATGGCTGCTCTACTTCGACATATATGTAAACTATACTTATGTCAACCTTGTTAACTCTCTGGATAATATATACAATATATGTACATGGATACCATGCTCACCATGATATTATTAATCTAAGTGTAACCCTGTTCTCTATGTTACTTAATTGTTGGCTTTTGCCAAACAGACGAATAAAAATAATTTGAAGAAAAAAAAAGCTTTGCATATATCGGACTAGTAGTCTGTGTGAGAAGACTGTGTTGCCAACACACTGGTGTCTACTGGAATGCAGAAGGAAGAAACTGAGTCAATAGGTGGGCCACACCATTATTTTCCCCTTATTTTGGGGAAATTACATTAACCACTCTATATTATAGATTTAAACTAATCGATATGCTTAAGCTAGAATTATTATCACTAAACTAACATTATGTGGCACTACTTTCAAAACACAATACCCTGGTAAAAAAAGAAACACAGGGAGAATACAAGTGGGACTTTGTTACTTTTTCCCTGCCCATCACATGTGAGGTTCCTCAAGGTTTGGTGTTGTTGCTCCTTTTCTGTAATGTTTATATCAAGCAGTTAATAGGACATACTTTTCACAAATGGCTTCATTTAATGTTGATCAACAGGACAGAAGAAAAACCATCCTGTTGATAGCAGATGGTTAAGTGCTCTACAAACTGGGCAGTCACTGCAGCTCTTGATTTATACAGCAGCAAATGGGACTATCAAAGGCAAAATCCTTCACTATGCAATCACACAGGGCCACTCCACCATGGTGAACTCACAGACTCAGTAGTGTCCCAATCACAAGTACAGAAGCAGCAGAAACATACTACAGCAGGAAGACAATTAAATCAAGACCAACAGTTCTTATCTGCAATCAAGGTGGCACAAGTACCCCACAAAAGATGGTGCACAGGCTGCTACAGTGCTGCCTGGGAACCCCAGGCAGGCACTGAAGAATTAATTTCCACAAGAGGAAAAGCAGATGCCTCTGGCATAGATGTTGAAGATGCATGCCAGAACAATACTGCTGATATTTGTGATAATTAGGCAGGTATGTGTTGGGTATCACCTGTGCATCGCATGACACCACCACCAAGCTCTGTAGCCTTTAGCAGGTTTCTGCAACCAAATGAGGCATAGTCTAGAGTAAATGTCTTCAAACCTTTCTGTAGTCAGAGCTAGGTCTGATCAATAAAAGGTATTCTGAGCTACTGTGAATTACATGTGGGTATGCATAAAGGACAAGCAATTTAACCTCTGCCCTTTTACAGAACTCCGCCTGGATGCAGTTGGTACAGAGTGCCAATGCTACAAGAGCTGTTTATGCAAAGTTTACTTGTGGGGTCCACAAAAAACTGTTTCGTCCCTTTGTTTTTAGTTGAGAACTGTCTGAGAGGTGAATGTTTCACTGATGCTTGTGGTTTCTTTCATGCTATATACTGAATGGCAGTGTTTTTGTTTTATATACTGGGATACAAAATATAACAGTCATCTAGCTAATTGCACTGGAGTGCATTGGTTGTTGACCAGAACCAGGTCCAACATTAATGACTCAAGGTTAAGAAATATTGGTGGCAGGAACAGTATAGGTTTCATAGGCAAGAGTTTAGTAGACCCTAGGGGACTTCATACTGCTATACAAGAAAACATATATCTGCCAAATCTTCATGCTCATGGGAAAACCTATGAGCCAATAATGAAGGACAAATTAATGAATAATAATTAGTACTTCTCAAGAAAGGAGAGAGGCAGAGGAAGGAGACAAAGTGGGAGGGAGGAGAAAATTGATAAAATGGAGCACAAGAGGAAAGAATTAAAGGATAAGGAAAGGAAACAGAGGAAAGAAAAAATGTGAGAAAGGTACAGAAAGAAAAGAAAAATAAAGCATAGAAGGAAGAAGGAAAGATGGAAGAAGAGGAGGTAGGAAGAAAAGGAGAGGAAGGAAAGATTGATAGTGAGGATAGAAATCAGAAATTAGGTAAATTAAAGAAGGGAGGATAGCAAGGATGCTGAGAGAGGAAGGAATGAGAAAAAACAGTAAAACATAATGAAAGAATTAAAGAAAGAAGGAAGAATGCAAGTGAAGAAATAGAACAAGGATACAAAGCAGAGAAGGGGTGAAAAAGGGAAGAAAAAAGAAGGAAGCAACAAAAAAAAAGAAAGTGAAACTGAAGCCCTCTCTCTCGGATGATGGATGTGCATAGTAAAGTGCCTGCAGGGACTGTCCTGTCTGCTAACACCCCTCTATTTGATGATGGGTGTGCATAGTAGGGTGTGAGAAGAGCCTTAAGACTATTTACAACTCTTCCCAAGCCAATGGGCATAAACAGTAGATTCTGATAAATACCATCTCCAGTAAGACTCCTTCCTTGAGTAACAAGTGTACATATTAGAGTATATTCAAAGATCACCTACTCCTTCCTATTTTTCACAATCCCTCAAGAGTTTTGCAAGGTCATAACTTTTAAAAAAATTAACTTTCTACTCACCACAGTACTTATCTTTTAGACAATTACTCTCCATAACAAGGGCTGCAATATGCATTCTTAGTAGTAGAATGTATTGAGAACTCACCTACTCCTTTGTACTATTCACAATCCCACAAAAGGACGCAAGATTGTAAACTTAAAAAAAAATATATATACCTCTATTTTCATCACAGTAGCTATCCTTTAGAGACCTCCTCTCTGAATCTAGAGGGACAGGATGTCTTCCAGTCGCCCCCTTATTTAGCAGTTTTACTTCATTCCCACAACTCCTAAAATGTTTCACTGTGAACCATTATGGCAGCCATTTAATTTCTGAAACTCCATCAGCCAGCCAATCAGAACACTTTTGGGGGCCTCTCACTCCTGCAAGTGTGTGAAAGCTCACAAGAAAAACGGGCCACTCGACCAATCACAGTGCTCCGTTATTGAATTTACACTCTTGTGGTCCCAACTGCCACAGTATACCATTATTTTTGACCCTCAGTTTCACAAAAACTAATGAACGGATTTACACCAAACCACAAAAAGCACAATTTGTGGTCCAAGATCTAGCTTCCTGTGAATTTTGTGTAATTCCAATTAGTAGTTTTTGCTGTAGCCCATTTCAATGAAGTCTATAGGAAATGCATGGAGATTATGAGTTTTAGGACCCTCTTTTTTCCTCAGCTACCACTGAACGGATCACATCGAAACTTTCCAGAAAGGAGCTAAGGTGGATGAACTTTTTATAGAAATTTTGTGAAGATTCGTCAAAAGGGCCAAAGTTATTAGAAAACCAATAAACACTTGCTCTATGGAAAAGCAGGCCTAACTATAACTACCTAGTGGTGACTGCCACAAGATTTTATGCATGTATGTGTATATGTATATATCTCAAACAATGCGGTCAATTCCAAGTGACACGCTCAAATGGCTGGTGCCGGAGGGTAGACCGATCCCTCTATTCGTAAATGTGAAACAAAAAGAACTGCACCGCACTCCGTGAAGACTTATATCTACACACACACACACACACACACAGTAAAAAGAAACAGTGACTGAAAGAGAAAGATTAAGAGTCAAGCAGACAGAAGGTGTACACACTCTCCCAGCAGAAAGACATTGAAAATTGTGATTCTGATGTATAGAATGGTCCAACGCAGCACAATGTGGACCTCGGCTCAAAACCCCCATGCCCAGAAGTTCTGCAAAACAACTGTACCTTATCCCGCATGCATTGCAGAGTGGGGTTCCATCTTCTGCGTCCCTCCAAAGCGGGGTTTTGCAGGTTTTGCAGGAAGCACATTGCTTGTTCCCTAATTAGAAGAAAGATCAGACTTGGTTGCATTTTTTAATCAAAAAGTTAGAGCAACAGTGTTTTGGAATCATGTATTAAACATTTGCAACAGGAAAAGTTGAAAAAAATCCACCTTCTCTAATGCTTGCAAGATATGGATGGTAAGCCACCATTTTTTTTAATCTGCTTGAGGAAAAGCCCATAGTTTACACATTTTAATTTACTTACAGCACATTTTTCGGTCAGCCCCCAAACTGAATTTACATTTTACAGACCTGTGAAGAAAGAATGCTAGTTGTCTCATACAGGGCCAGACTGGGAACCCAAAACAGCCCAGGCAAATGTAGGCAGCTCTGCCCCATAGGGTGCATGGCGAGCAAGCCTGACCACTACAATGGGAGTTGGGGGGGGGGGAGGTTCTCCTCCCCTAAGAAATTTTGGGGAAAATGGCACAAACAGTGCATTCTACAATATATTTTTTAATATATATTCAACTGTATTATTTTTAAAGCATAGTAAATGATGATTTTACAGTGCACCAGGATACAACAATCTCTTTTGGGGCTCTTAAATGAATCCTTCAGTGTCACCCTCTAACAGCGCCTCTCATCTCCATAGCCCCTCTCTCACATGTATTTCATTTGTTTAATTGAACCTTTCTTACCAATGTAGGGTGTTGGAGCACTTTAAACACACAAATACAGAGACAATGAATCATACGTGTGTAAATCAGTGTATAGAAAATGTTACATAAGACAAAGTTACAAGTTGTAAGATCCACGTCATCCATACTGGTAGTCATTTTTTAAGAGTACTTAGTCTGAGGAAGCTTAAACTAAGGATTTAGAACATAACACTGTGGTAAGGGTTGACCTCACTAAAAATGTATTTCTACCAAAGCAAACCTTTTTTAAGCAAAATTAGGATAATCAAAGACTAGGAAAAAGCATACATTTTTAACCTTACCATGCAGTTTGCATGCAGCTTTTTGGTGACAGTTTATCTCTCACTGTGCTAGATTATGATTATAATCTATGAACTACACAGTAACTAAAGGATCTCTGTGACAAAGGCAATATCTCACTGAGCATTGCACATAAAATACTGTTCGGTCATCTGCGTAGGACATGTTTGCAGCAGGCACGTTGAACCTCTGAGCTTAGAGAACTCAAAACTGCCACTAGACAAAACTCTGATTTCTCAGATTGCTAGATATTGGAGGAATTCTGCAGAGCTTTTAAAACTGCTGCACTGCCACAAAACCAGCCCTTAGTAACTAGAGTGCCCACCACCCTTCCAGTCTCCTGGGGAAACGCCCGATGCCCAGTCCGGCCAGTCCGGCCTTGGGCTCATACCAGGATTCAAATTTACAATCCGCGGATACCACACAGATTTCTCAAGCAAAAGTTCATTCGGCTTCCTTGCCTTATTTTACAAATATTTAAGTAAGGCCTAGCGCTTCCCTAAATTGAGGTGAGGATTAGCTTTAAAGAAACACATATTGGTTGCGCCAAATTAATATACTGTATAAGGCATCAATAATAAGAGTTTTTCAGTGTATGAGACGTCCAAGAAAGCAAAACACTGTTTTGACTGGGTGCGGAAAATATCTGCGTTGATTCAAGGTTGAAACGTTTTAAGAAAACGTCCGAGAAAGTCCCAGTATGATCAGGATAGCTGTATGCCCCTTTCCAAAGAACTTAAGCAATGCCTCTCCCAAAACGCAATAAAATATAAAGTCTCACCACTATTAATTTGGTTTGCGCTCGATCCCATGCTCTTTGAAAAAGGTGCTCAAAACCCAAACTTAAGGAATATCTAACTAAATAAGTCTGGACCTGTGGACATTGATTCATTGGAATGCCTTGGGTAGTGGAAGTGATTTCAGACAGGTATTAGCCTCAAGCTGACATCACAGGGTTGAGACCTTCCCCCACCCCGGAGCACCTCATTAAATATTTTGCTGCTGAAAGTATGGGAGAGGGAATTAAGCGGAGCTACAGAAATGAAACAATATTCCAACAGCCCTGTAGCATACGACTGGCACCAACTCTAAGATTAAAGGTGGCGATGTCAGTAGTAGCAAAGGCCAGTCAAGGAACATCAGGTATTGCACATGGTTACCCCGGTTGACGTCCATGTGTAGGCATCCTCTTCTCCGTGCCAGCTATAATGGTATACATGACTTTTGATTGTGTAAAGCAGCCTTCTTCAGCATTCATGTTTTGTTCACAATCAAATGTCAAAGTGAAAGTGAGTCTGAACATCTGATGACGCGGAAAAAGAAGGACTAACAAATATTCATATATCATGTAACCAAAATCATATAAGGTAGTGTGATTTTAGCAAAGAAAAATAATGTACGTGGGAAATTGTGCCCACGGGGTAGTTCGCCATTATTATAAACGGGCTTAAATAATCATGAAGAATTGACAAATGTAGTAATCTGTTATAATTGCAAAAGTATTCTATGATTTCCTTGTTGAAACTGTTATATGCTTAGCTTAAATTTAGCAGAGGCTTTGGCCCAGTTGCCTGGTCTCAAATTTAACTGTATGGTTTTCACTTGTATTAACAAAGACATATT
This sequence comes from Pleurodeles waltl, assembly GCF_031143425.1. Taxonomy (NCBI): domain Eukaryota; kingdom Metazoa; phylum Chordata; class Amphibia; order Caudata; family Salamandridae; genus Pleurodeles; species Pleurodeles waltl. Next base: position 478,675,822 of record NC_090443.1, on the reverse strand, counting down.
ATTTTATTTTAAGGCTGTATTTTTCCAGTAGAGATGACTAATACACTTATCTCAAGGTTTCGTGCTAGGCCGGTTTCATCCTCTTTGAAGCAAGGTCAGTTTCTGCAGGTGCAGACAATAAAGGCACGAAGATAAAATTAATTGACAAACTTTGTTGCAACTTGTGTTCCAAGGCTCCAAGGACAATGTATGCATAAATGAGTACTAGGAGAAAGACACTATTCATTGGTCAAATTGAAGCCACCCTATGAACCCTCCAATGGAAGACCCTGAATAATTTGGAATGTTTCTTACTTAAACCCACCGGACAAAGAGAAGTTAGCCATTTTTCTTGATGCCATTTTGAAGCCAAATGGCAGACGCCATCTTAGACGGCATCTTGATGTCCTTTTCTCTATTCCAGATAAAGAGACTTTAAAAATTCTCACCCTAGAGACTAACTTTAAACTTGCCCCGCATTGCCCATGCAGTAACTTTGCCCCATTCTCCTTGCTGACGCAAGGAAACTTGCCCTTAACTTTGCCCCTTTGAAATCCGCCCCATGCTGATCGAACCGGTACCTGAGGGACGAAGGCTTTCTTGAATGCTGATTGTATTTGGTAATTATGAAAGGATAATTGTATTATGCATTGTGTTTTCCTTTCTAGGTACCAACTGCTTATATTGATAAGGCCCAAGCTAGAAGTTTTCTAAATTTGTGTTGACTAAATTCGTTTTGCATGAAGCCCCACATGCCAATGCTAATTAGAGGTTAGTTGAGGTATTCACTTGATGCACCATGTTGAATTGAAATCTTGTTATGCTGACCAATGTATGCAATTAGTCAAGTTCAGTTACTTATATTAGTGATTTGCATTGCTATACCCGAGTGCATTATAATCCAGATTTTGCGTAGATTGCGTTTCTTCCGCCGTTATGGACCGCTAGTAATGTTCGTATACATATATTTGATTTTGAGACTCATATATATTGTGTTAGCTCTGTTAATATAGGGAAATAAACTCATTAACTTTTAATAAACTGGTGTGATTATTCATGACTGAAAGGTCATGGTGCATCAAAGTACTGATTGTTATTGATTCCTAATGTGTTATCTTGATTTATCAATTAAATATTGGGTATCGAGTACAATGGTTATTGATTATTGATTTGACTGATCCGGCTATTCTTGGATGAGGAGAGACCGACTCGGTTAAAAGGTTCACCGACCTCCGGCGCGTCCAGATAAAGTAATTTGGAAGGACTGGACGCGCTATCAGTAGATGGTAGCAGAGATTGATAGTTTCGCCCTTTGGGACCCCATCCGAACAATAGGCAGATTCAAGTTAGAATTTTCTTTGATGAAACAAGTTGGAGAGATGATGATGCCCTAAATCCCCAATGACTTTCCCGGAATCTCGGAGCTTGCGAATGGAGGAAATGGAGATGTGAGAATGTTTTCCACGTTTCTAGTGACGGTATGAGAGAACTTAGGGTTTTGCGCTTGCACAGCTTATTGACGCAGATTAATTGAGAAGTTTGTGAGGATTTTAGGGGGTTACGAACTCCAATCAAAATTTTAGAGGAGTGATACTCTAAAGTGTGAGAGTAGGGAAGTCGAACTTCACATGTGTGTAGCGCTTTGTGCAGGAAAAATTGTCCACGTGGTTGTTGATGTTGAGACGGGCCCTGCGAGGTCAAGAGACTCTGGAGTATGTTGAAAAGTGTATGAGACACTTGATTTTGTAATCTGTTCGGTTTAATAGGTTGATCGGGCGTGGTCAACGAGTCAGTATAAATATTGAGGAATAAAAGAACATTTTCGACTTTGAGATTTGACGAATTCTAGAATAGTTCATTGATTAGTTGAGAGTAAAGTTTGCGGGTCAAATTTTGCTTGCGAAAGCGGGAAACCGAGAAAGATGGAATAACTGCTGAGGCTAGTGAAAAATCCCTAAGGTTTCTGAAGCGATTGTATTACCCTTCCTGTAGTAGACCGACAGATTTGTTTTCTTCTCTTTGGTTAGTGCTCGCGATATATTGCAGAAATTAGTTTTGAGTGAAGCTGAATGAAGGAGGACAAGCCGCTGGACTTTGTCAGCCGCAGTGTGTGAGTGATGTCACTAGGAGCCGCGCTGGGATAGGTTGGTTGGCGAGAAGGGTCGCGCACAGATTGGACACAGTCCGTGAAGCGCAATTGGTGGGGAAAGGCAAGCAAAGAGTATTCCGGTAATTAAAGTCACTTATTGATTACATATTTTAGAAAAATAAAAGACGGAAAGATGACATTTTTCAAAGCATTTAAGAGTGCCTTGAGGGGAGATGTATATATTATAACAAATGTAGGAGAAGAAACACCGCCTGAGGGTACACCAGCTTACATTGTGATTGAAGAAAAGGGTGTCGCACCATGTCTTTGGTTAAAGCAATGGTGTAAATTAACAGAAAAGCATGGAAGTGTAGCGTTCCCTATCCATGGGTCGTTCAATCTAAGAGTTTTGGAGAATCTAAGATTCGCACTATACGACATGAAAGTACCTCCAAGACCAGCACAATCTGAAGCACTAGCAATTTGTGAACTAATGGCTAGAAGGCAACAACAAAAGAAATTTGAGACAAGAGTGAGAAAAGTAGAAAAGACACAAGCGGATGCTAGATGAGATAGTACTCAAAAGGTTTGGAGATCAGACGTATTGCAGGTAATTAAATTGTTCCCAGCAATTACTGACGAAGCAGAGACGGAAGGAAGGAAAGCTACCTATAAAACAAACAGGAGTCAGTCCAGAGATAGAGAAAACCACAGAAATTCGAAAAGGTCAGATGAGTCAGATGATGAGGAGTTCATTATGCAATTGCTAAACGATCGCCCGCCACCATATGTGGAAAGCGAAAATGGCTCAAGCACTAGTACTGCCCCCCCAGAACCAATACAAGGTAATGTGACACCGAATTTGAGAATATTGCAGGGGCAAAGTAGTCCCGACATTCCTTTTACACCATAAATACCACAAGTTCAGAGAATATAGCCTGATGTGCCTAAATTGAAACCCATCAATGACTATCAGCCACAGGTTCAAAGGCACTATTATGATGAGCATAATTTGGAAATGACTTCTAGTTTAATGGCGCAGGGAGGACAGAATTACCAAAGACAGACATTTATTCAAGCCGAATCAACACCAATTTTGATGCCTCAAAAGCAGATACAAGAAGTACCGAAATACATTCAAATAGCAGAAAACCAGTTAGACATGCCAGCAATGATGAACCATAATGTGGGAATTAACATGCCACAGAATTCGGGGATCAGACAGAATCCAGATGCAAGATCTCTGCCTATCATTGTAGGCCCGCCAGTGCCATTGTATATACAGGCAAACCCGAATGTATGCGACCAAGGGGTAATGACACAAAATGAGGCAGGAAGGAGATGCATAGAAAATACCCAAGAAACGACTCCGGTAGGTACACCGCTAAATAGATCTGGGTCCTTGTTGGAATTTAGTCCAATTCCAGCTTGCGCTCCGTCAATTGTGGTAAGGTCAGGTCCACCACTAATAGTACCGCTAACTTCAAAAACAGAAACGTTACAGAAAACATCAGTAGCAGTCGATGTAAGTGCTACATTGATGGGACTGAACGTGCAACAGTTAACACAGTGGTTGAACAGCCTGAACTCCCCACAGAGTACACCCAGCAGGAAGGGAGAAGAATATTTGAATAAAATAAGATTGGGCATGGAAGCAGATGAACTAGTAGAGGGAACAATGGGTTTGAACAGGTTAGAATCATACACAGAAGAAGAGCTGAGATACATGTGCCCTAGAATTACAAGAGAAGCAAGCAACATACATAAGAAGTTACAAGAAATTGCAGACAGAAACGAGATCGATATAGGTAAGACTAAACACTTGAGCAGAAGTTACAGGCTAGACTTTGAGACAAAAGATTTTGAACACATGAGATCTGCAGGGATGAAAAGACACCTTAAAGAGATACTGCAAAGCGCGCAGGTTTGGAGATGTTTAGACAAATGGGAGAGCAGGTGGGTTAAGAAAAAGGACAAGAAGAAAGAAAGTACCCCAGACCGGAATGAGAAAACACAACAGAATGATGACCTGATAACCAGGTTGCCAAAGAGAGAAACAGCAGGGGGAAAACCTGTACATGTACCGTGACACAGGTGCGATATCCAATCCTTTACGGATGATTTCCCTAAATTAAGAGAGAAATCGATCGAATGGTATCAACAAACAGATAGGTTTGTGAAACGCGCAAAATCTCTCTAGGAAGACCTGAATACTTTATTCGAAATTGTAGTTCCAGCAGATTTGTGGGAAGATTGTAAAAGGGCTGTAGGTTGGTCAACAAGTGAACCAGAAAAGATAGGGACACAGGTGCACCATCACCTATGGGTTTATACCATAAGGTGATTGAGCACTTGAAAACAAAGGTTGCGTCGAAAAATGTGGATTGGCAGAGAATTGACAGAACGGCACAAGAAGTTAAAGAGTCAATACATGCGTACTATGAGAGATTGTTGAAAGCGTTTAAAAATTACAGTGGTATGGAAACAATTGAATTGAGGCAAAGGACATGCTCCATTTTGTGTTCAGATTTGTGGAAAGGGTTGAGACCCGAAATCAGTCAGATGATTAAAATGTATTTGATTTGTTGGCAGTCAAAGTCGATCGATGAGTTGTTGAATTATGCAAAATACTGCAGTGATGAGATTGAGACGAAACAGAAAACGTTGAAGGAAAAAGTGATGGTGATGCAGCTTAGAGCAGCTCAGACAGGTTTGCAAGGTTTTCAACAACAGTTGCCGCAGCAGCAACAGCAGGGAAATGCTATGTTTCAGCCACAAAAGAGAGGCAGAGGCCGAGGAGGTTTTGTGAATAATGGTCCTGATTTAAATACTGTTGTGATTCCAAATGGCATACAGGCAATGAAGAAGGTGACACGTGTGGAATCGTCGGGCATTGGAAACGGGAGTGCCCAATGTTGGTGCAGGAAGGTGTAGGTCAGCAAAACAATGATGTCAATACATTTCAGAATATGAGAGGACCGAAATTGAGAGGTCCAAATCCAAATTTTCAAAATAATGTAAATCAGGTGCAGGGTTTACAACCCATACAATCATAGTAGGTGCAAATGCCACATGTACAAATGGCACAGTTGCAGCCAATGCAACAGCAGTTTCCTATGGTACCTAATCAGCAAATGCAAATACCCTTAGCACCAATGAATCAGCAACAAGTAATGCTTCCTCAACAGGTCACGGGTCAAGGAATGAATCAAAATGACACAGTGCACCAATTCCCGTTACACAGTGAGAATGGAATAAACGATGTGTGGGAGAGTGAAAGTTCAGATGAGGAGGGAAATTGTATGCTTGCAGCATCTTTGGAAGTTGATCAAAAGGGACCGTATGTGGGAGGAAGAGTTATGGGTCACAGCGTTTCATTCTTGGTTGACACAGGAGCCACACGCTCTACAGTCAGAAGTATCAAAGTACCAAATTTGCCACTTTCAGGGAGAACAATTCAAGTAGTGGGAGTAGCAAATAGGTATTTGACAAACCCAATCACAGATCCAGTGCAAGTCAGAATCTGTAACTTTCAAGGGTCACATAAATTTGTGGTGTGTGACTCGAGTCCGATATCCCTATTAGGGAGAGATTTATTGTGCAAATTGGGATGCTCGATTATGTGCTCAAATGATGGAATTAAAATTCAGACAAACAGTGATGAGGAAGAAGAGGACAGTTTAGGAGCGGACGAAGTGGAAACTGTTGATGAAGAGTATCCCCTGATTACTCTTTATCCAATGCTCACTGAAGCAGATATTCCTGCTGAGTTACAGGAAACAGTTGAAAAAGAAGTGTGGGATATGACAGGGAAAGAAGTAGGCCTGGTTAAAGGGTTAGAACCAGTGAAAGTAACTGTAAAACCCAACGTAAATTTTCCCCTAACTCCACAATACCATATGTCGCAAGACACCCTCATGAAAGTCGCCCAACTCATTGATGAGTTTGTGAAACAGGGAGTACTGAAAGAAGTGCTAAGTAGTCCATGTAATTCACTAATCATGGGACTAATAAAACCGAGTGGAAAGGTCCGAATTGTTCAAGATTTGAGAAAAATAAATGACATAATAGTCAAATCTTGTCCCGTGGTACCAAATCCAGCTGTGATAATGTTTCAAATTCCCTGTGATGCTGAGTGGTTCTCAGTTATTGATTTGTCACAAGCATTTTTTTATGTGCCTCTTCATGAGGACAGCCAATTTCTCTTTTGTTTCAAATTCCTGGACAGAGTCTACAGTTGGTGTCGAATTCCTCAAGGGTTTTCGGAGTCACCATCAATTTTTAATCAGATTCTAAAGAAAGATTTGGAATCATTGGAATTACCATTTGAATCAACCTTGGTACAGTATATTGACGATTTACTGATCGCATCCAAGCCAGAAAATGACTGTATGGTTGACACTATTGCTCTGTTGAACCATTTCGGATGAAATGAACACAAAGTGTCCCCTTCGAAATTACAATTCTGCCAGAAGAAAGTGAAATATTTGGGTCACCAAATAGAGAAAGGGTCGAGAAGAATAATGAAAGAAAGAATAACAAGTGTACTTCAAATGAGTCCACCCAAGACTAGAAAAGAGGTGAGAAAGTTTTTGGGAATGGTGAGCTACTGTCGCCATTGGATTCCCAATTTCTCAACTCTAGCCAAACCTTTACTGAAACTGACCCAGAAAGATGCGCTGGATGAAATAGTGCTGAAAAGAGATGAAATTGATGCTTTTATTGAATTAAAGGAATGCATGTGCAGAGCTCCAGCTTTAGGTATGCCTGATTACACAAAGACTTTTACATTGCTTTGTCATGAACGTGATGCATGTTCCTTGTCTGTCTTGACTCAAGCCCATGGTGGCATAAACAGACCAGTAGCATATTTTTCAGCTACTTTGGATCCGGTCGCAGTAGCTCTGGTCCAGTCATGGTCCCTCACTCAGTCGAGATACTTTTGACACGTTCCCGAACACAACACATGACAGGTGCTAGGCTTACAAGGTACGAGACAATAATTTTGGGTTCACCTAATGTGCAGCTGAAAAGGTGCACTACGTTGAATCCAGCAACCTTGTTTCCCAGTGAAAATGTCGAAATTGAGAACGCTGAAGACATCTAGCACGACTGTCTTCAGGTGACTGAATTTTATACAAAACCAAGACCTGATATCAAAGACACCCGATTGGAAGAGAACGATCAAGTTATTTTTGTTGATGGTTCATGTTTAACCCCTTCTGTGCCTTGGACGAGATGATCTCGTCCAAGGCTACAGTTCCCCTGTGCCTTGGACGAGATCATCTCGTCCTAGGCACAGGGGAACCTGGGGGCGCGCTAGCGCACCCCCCGTGCACCCCCCTTCCCCCCCAAGTCGGGATGGAAGGGGAAGACCTTCTCCTTCCACCCCCGACCCCCCCCCACCCCCCCCTGTGACGTCAGCGCGCGAGCGCCCGCTGATTTGACACAGGGGCCTCCCTAGTCGCGCTGGAAGCTCTGCTTCCAGCGCGATTGAAAAAGAAATGCAAAAGCATTTCTTTTTCAATCACTTGGGAGGCCCGGAGGGGCTTCAAAAGGGAAGGAAAAGTATTTCCTTCCCTTTGAAGTCCCTCCAAGGGTTTCAAAAGCCGGATTGCTTGCAATCCGGCTTTTGAAACCCCACTAGACACCAGGGATTTTTTTTTTTTTTATTGAAACACACAAAAGGGAGCGACCCCTTGGGCAAGGGTCGCTGCCAGGTGGGGCATTTTTTTGAGAAGGCCTTTTCTGCCCCCCCTGGGGGCAGAAACCTCTAGGCACCAGGGACCATTTTTTTTTTTTTTTTTTTTTATGTTTCATTTCTTTTTTTTTTGGTGGGGAGCGACCCCTTAGGCAAGGGTCGCTCCCCTTGGGGGAAAATTATATTTTGGCCATTTCTGCCCCCCTTGGGGGCAGATTGGCCTATTTTGATGAGGCCAATCTGCCCCCAAGGGGGGTAGAAACCACTAGACACCAGGGAATTTTTTCTTTGCGTGAATTTCACGCAAAGGGAGCGACCCCTTAGGCAAGGGTCGCTCCCTGGGGGGGCAAATTGTATTTAGACCATTTCTGCCCCCCTGGGGGCAGATTGGCCGATTTTAGGTCAATCTGCCCCCAAGGGGGCAGAAACCACAAGGCACCGGGGATTTGTTTTGTGGCGCCAATGTCATGCAGGGGGAGCGACCCCGTAGGCAAGGGTCGCTCCCGGGTGGGGGTTGGGGGGGGGCAAATTTATTTTAGGCCATTTCTGCCCCCCCGGGGGCAGATCGGCCTAATATTAGGCTGATCTGCCCCCGGGGGGGGGGGCAGAAACCTCTAGGCGCCAGGGCAATTTTTTTTTTGTTTGTTTTTTTAGAGATGGGGAGCGACCCATCAGGCAAGGGTCGCTCCCCTGGGGGGCAAATTGTATTTAGGCCATTTCTGCCCCCCTGGGGGCAGATTGGCCGATTTTAGGTCAATCTGCCCCCAAGGGGGCAGAAACCACTAGGCACCGGGGATTTGTTTTTTGGCGCCAATGTCACGCAGGGGAAGTGACCCCGTAGGCAAGGGTCGCTCCCGGGGGGGGGGGGGGGGCCGGGGGGGGCCAAATTTATTTTAGGCCCCCCTTATTATTACTATTACTATTACTAGGCCGAACTGCCCCAAGGGGGGGGCAGAACCCTCAGGGCACCAGGGCAAATTTTTTTGTTGTGTTTTTTTTTTTTTAGATGGGGAGCGACCCATCAGGCAAGGGTCGCTCCCCTGGGGGGCAAATTGTATTTAGGCCATTTCTGCCCCCAGATTGGCCGATTTTAGGTCAATCTGCCCCCAAGGGGGCAGAAACCACTAGGCACCGGGGATTTGTTTTTGGGCGCCAATGTCACGCAGGGGGAGCGACCCCGTAGGCAAGGGTCGCTCCCGGGGGGGGGTGGGGGCTGGGGGGGCAAATTTATTTTAGGCCATTTCTGCCCCCCCTGGGGGCAGATCGGCCTATTATTAGGCCGAACTGCCCCCAGGGGGGGGGGGGGGGGGCAGAACCCTCAGGGCACCAGGGCAAATTTTTTTGTTGTGTTGTTTTTTTTTTGTTTGTTTGTTTTTTTCGAGATGGGGAGCGACCCGTCAGGCAAGGGTCGCTCCCCTGGGGGGCAAATTGTATTTAGGCCATTTCTGCCCCCCTTGGGGGCAGATTGGCCGATTTTAGGTCAATCTGCCCCCAAGAGGGCAGAAACCACTAGGCACCGGGGATTTGTTTTTTGGCGCCAATGTCACGCAGGGGGAGCGACCCCGTAGGCAAGGGTCGCTCCCGGGGGGGTGGGGGCTGGTGGGGGCAAATTTATTTTAGGCCATTTCTGCCCCCCCTGGGGGCAGATCGGCCTATTATTAGGCCGAACTGCCCCCAGGGGGGGGCAGAACCCTCAGGGCCCCAGGGCAAATTTTTTTGTTGTGTTTTTTTTTTTTTTTTTTTTTTTTTTCGAGATGGGGAGCGACCCATCAGGCAAGGGTCGCTCCCCTGGGGGGCAAATTGTATTTAGGCCATTTTGGGCAGATTGGCAGATTTTAGGTCAATCTGCCCCCAAGGGGGCAGAAACCACTAGGCACCTGGGATTTGTTTTTTGGCGCCAATGTCACGCAGGGGGAGCGACCCCTTAGGCAAGGGTCGCTCCCGGGGGGGGTGGGGGCTGGGGGGGGCAAATTTATTTTAGGGCATTTCTGCCCCCCCCCTCCCGGGGCCGGCTGAGCTAGAGGCCAAACTCCACAGGTAGGCACTTTGCAAAAAACACCTCTGTTTTCTGTGAAAAAATATGTTCTGTCCACGTTGTGTTTTGGGCCATTTCCTTTCGTGGGCGCTAGGCCTACCCACAGAAGTGAGGTACCATTTTTATTGAGAGACTTAGGGGAACGCTGGGTGGAAGGAAATTTGTGGCTCCTCTCAGATTCCAGAACTTTCTGCCACAGAAATGTGAGGAACATGTGTTTTTTTAGCCACATTTTGAGGTTTGCAAAGGATTCTGGGTAACAGAACCTGGTCCGAGCCCCGCAAGTCACCCCATCTTGGATTCCCCTAGGTCTCTAGTTTTCAGAAATGCACAGGTTTGGTAGGTTTCCCTAGGTGCCGGGTGAGCTACAGGCCAAAATCCACAGGTAGGCACTGTTTTCTTTCAAAAAATGGGATGTGTCCACGTTGCGTTTTGGGGCGTTTCCTGTTGCGGGCGCTAGGCCTACCCACGCAAGTGAGGTATCATTTTTATCGGGAGACTTGGGGGAACGCTGGGTGGAAGGAAATTTGTAGCTCCTCTCAGATTCCAGAACTTTCTGCCACAAAAATGTGAGGAGCATGTGTTTTTTTAGCCAAATTTTGAGGTTTGCAAAGGATTCTGGGTAACAGAACCTGGTCCGATCCCCGCAAGTCACCCCTCCTTGGATTTCCCTAGGTCTCTAGTTTTCAGAAATGCACAGGTTTGGTAGGTTTCCCTAGGTGCCGGCTGAGCTAGAGGCCAAAATCTACAGGTAGGCACTTCGCAAAAAACACCTCTGTTTTCTCCCAAAATTTAGGATGTGTCCACGTTGCGCTTTGGGGTGTTTCCTGTCGCCGGCGCTAGGCCTACCCACGCAAGTGAGGTATCATTTTTATCGGGAGACTTGGGGGAACGCTGGGTGGAAGGAAATTTGTAGCTCCTCTCAGATTCCAGAACTTTCTGCCACAGAAATGTGAGGGACATGTGTTTTTTTAGCCAAATTTTGAGGTTTGCAAAGGATTCTGGGTAACAGAACCTGGTCCGAGCCCCGCAAGTCACCCCTCCTTGGATTCCCCTAGGTCTCTAGTTTTCAGAAATGCACAGGTTTGGTAGGTTTCCCTAGGTGCCGGCTGAGCTAGAGGCCAAAATCTACAGGTAGGCACTTCGCAAAAAACACCTCTGTTTTCTCCCAAAATTTAGGATGTGTCCACGTTGCGCTTTGGGGTGTTTCCTGTCGCCGGCGCTAGGCCTACCCACGCAAGTGAGGTATCATTTTTATCGGGAGACTTGGGGGAACGCTGGGTGGAAGGAAATTTGTAGCTCCTCTCAGATTCCAGAACTTTCTGCCACAGAAATGTGAGGAACATGTGTTTTTTTAGCCAAATTTTGAGGTTTGCAAAGGATTCTGGGTAACAGAACCTGGTCCGAGCCCCGCAAGTCACCCCTCCTTGGATTCCCCAAGGTCTCTAGTTTTCAGAAATGCACAGGTTTGGTAGGTTTCCCTAGGTGCCGGCTGAGCTAGAGGCCAAAATCTACAGGTAGGCACTTCGCAAAAAACACCTCTGTTTTCTCCCAAAATTTTGGATGTGTCCACGTTGCGCTTTGGGGCGTTTCCTGTCGCGGGCGCTAGGCCTACCCACACAAGTGAGGTATCATTTTTATCGGGAGACTTGGGGGAACATAGATTAGCAAAACAAGTGCTATTGCCCCTTGTCTTTCTCTACATTTTTACCTTCCAAATATAGGAGTGTGTGTAAAAAAGACATCTATTTGAGAAATTCCCTATAATTCACATGCTTGTATGGTCACCCCGGAATTCAGAGATGTGCAAATAACCACTGCTCCTCAGCACCTTATCTTGTGCCCTTTTTGGAAATGCAAAGGTTTTCTTGATAGCAATTTTTTACTCTTTATATTTCAGCAAATGAATTGCTGTATACCCGGTATAGAATGAAAACGCACTGCAGGGTGCAGCTCATTTATTGGCTCTGGGTGCCTCGGGTTCTTGATGAACCTACAAGCCCTATATATCCCCGCAACCAGAGGTGTCCAGCAGACGTAACAGTATATTGCTTTCCATAATCTGACATTGCAGGGAAAAGTTACAGAGTAAAACGTAGAGAAAAATTGATGTTTTTTTCACCTCAATTTCAATATTTTTCTTTTTCAGCTGTTATTTTCTGTAGGAAACCCTTGTAGGATCTACACAAATGACCCCTTGCTGAATTCAGAATTTTGTCTACTTTTCAGAAATGGTTAGGTTTCTGGGATCCAGCATTGGTTTCATGCCCATTCCTGTCACTGACTGGAAGGAGGCTGAAAGCATAAAAAATTGCAAAAATGGGGTATGCCCCAGTAAAATGCCAAAATTGTGTTGAAAAATTGGGTTTTCTGATTCAAGTCTGCCTGTTCCTGAAACCTAGGAAGCTGCTGAGTTTAGCACTGCAAACCCTTTGTTGATGCCATTTTCAGGGGGAAATCCACAAGCCTTCTTCTGCAGCCACTTTTTCCAATTTTTTTGAAAAAAACGAAATTTTCACTGTATTTTGGCCAATTTCTTGGCCTCCTTCAAGGGAACCCACAAAGTCTGGGTACCTCTAGAATCCCTAGGATGTTGGAATAAAAGGACGCAAATTTGGCTTGGTTAGCTTATGTGGACAAAAAGTTATGAGGGCCTAAGCGCGAACTGCCCCAAATAGGCAAAAAAAGGCCTGGCACAGGAGGGGGAAAAGGCCTGGCAGCGAAGGGGTTAAGAGATGCAATCGGAATGTTGAAAGCAGGATATGCCGTATGTACAATAACAGGTGTTCTGGAAGCATCTTGGCTTCTGCACAGGTAGCGGAGCTGGTAGCCCTTACTAGAGCTTGCCAACTTTCTGTGTTAATGAAAGTCACCATTTTCACTGACAGTCAGTACGGATTTGGAATAGTGCATGATTTTGGACAACTGTGGTCACAAAGAGGCTTCTTGACCTCTTCAGGATCACCGGTGAAAAATGGTGAAAGAATAAGAGAATTGTTACATGCTATCCAGTTGCCAGGAGAAGTGGCAGTGGTAAAATGCAGTGCACACTCAAAATCACAAGACTTCGCTTCTTTGGGAAATGGGTATGCAGATCAAGTCGCAAGGTTTTGCGCATTGAACTGTATATTGCTCAGAGACGAATGGAACTTGATAAATGAGCCAGAACTTGAACCAAGTGAAGCTTTTGCCCTAAAGGTCGTAGCCACAATCGAAGAATTGAAATTCCTACAAAATAATGTCAGTAAGGATGAGAAACTCTCATGGAGCAAACTACAATGCATAAAGAAACAGATGATTTGTGGGTTTCAAGTGAAGGGAGATTGGTTCTGCCAGACACAGGTTGTATCATGGACAAGCCCACCTTGGAAGGGATGCCATGATTAGACTATTCAAAATTGATTGGTTTAACCCCAAATTCCGTCAAGTTGCTGAAGCAGTTTGCCATTGTTGCGTCATTTGCCAACAAATGAATGCAGGGAAGGGAACAGTAGTAAATTTGAGCCACATTGGAAGAGCAGGTGGGCCATTCAGCAGGATGCAAATGGATTTTATTGAGATGCCTGTGCATGGAGGCTTGAAATATGTGTTGGTGGTTGTGTGCATTTTTAGTCACTGGATTGAAGCATACCCCACACCTAGAAATGACAGCCTTATAGTTGCAAAACTACTCTTGAGAGAATCAATACCACGTTTCAGATTCCCGATCTCTTTAGAATCAGATGGGGGAAGTCACTTCAATAACGAAGTAATCAAATTACTGTGTGCAGCATTGAACATTGAACAAAAGTTGCATTGTAGCTACCGCCCTGAAGCATCAGGACTAGTGGAGCAAATGAATGGCACATTGAAATCGAGGATGGCGAAAATATGTGCATCAACAAACCTGAAATGGCCTGACGCATTGCCCTTGGTGTTAATGTCAATGAGAAACAGCCCTGATAGAAAGACTGGACTATCACCGCATGAGATTCTCATGGGCAGAGCCATGAGACTTCCAGCAGTTCCTGTTAATGCTCTTGTAAATATTACAGATGATATGGCATTGGACTACTGCAAAGGTCTGGCTGATGTGGTCCGCTCTTTCTCACCAGGTGGAGGCAACCACCTTGCCACCGATCCAAGGTCCAGGACACGCCCTGAAAGCAGGTGACTGGGTCGTGATAAAGAAGCACGTGAGGAAGTCGTGTCTGGAACCCCGTTGGAAAGGACCTTTCCAAGTGATTCTGACAACTGCCACCGCTGTGAAGTGTGCGGGAGTTCCCAACTGGATTCACGCCAGTCACACGAAAAGAGTGACGTGCCCTACAGCAAAGGAAGTTGAAGCGCTGAAATCACCAGTGACTGACAAGAGAGTACCAGGCAACAAGACAGGACAAAGAGAACATGGAGGCGAACAAGCAGAAATAGAGGAAGGGGAAATATTTTCTGAAGAAGAAACAGCTGATCCATTTGAGGAAAACCGAGGAGAAGCCTCAGGAAGTGACGAAGATCCCGAAGGTGACAAAGAGCATGCGACAGGTGAAGGAGCAGGAGAGCCTGAACAGAGGAGGGCTTTCCCAGAAGCAGACGATACAGGAAAAGAGAAGGAGAACCTGATTGACCTCCTAGGGGGAGAAGACAGGACAGAGTGAAATTGTTCAAACTCTTCCAGAACCGGTTGCAGGCCCATCAGGTGAAAGCAGTGCGAAACGGAGACAAAGCATATCGCCAGTGAAATTAAGGACTAAAGAAATATTAAACGAAATTGAAGGGCCAAAGTTGAAAGAGAAAAGAAAAGAAGTGTCTGTCGCAATAACAACACCAAGTGAAGAGAAAGACCCAGCCAAGGAACAAGGCACCAGCGAGACAGAATCAAAAGGAGATGCAAAATTGAAAAGGAAAAAAATACCGAGCCGAAGATATTCTGGTCCGGAGTGGGCATACATAGCCACTAACGATTGGTCAGACGAATTCCTATCTCTCAGTCTTGAGAACGAAGAAGCAGAACAACACTTTGGTACCTGAAAAGTGAAATTCCATAAACGTTACAGAATAAGACATTGACAACCTGATTGACTTTGGAACCGGATAAGACATTGCTAACTTGATTGACTTTGAAACCGATCTTGAGACAAAGCTGCTAAACTGATAAGAGACTAAGCTGCTAAAGAGAACCGTGTGAACATTGAACTTGTTCAGCTGTATATATATATATATATATATATATATATCTGCAAATATGATTTGATAAAGTGTCTTCAACTTTATGATTCTATATAGATCATGACAGGCTACACTACACAGGGACATAAGATGAAATATTGTAGATATGTGTGTATAGGTCTAATAACTGCATGTGTACTAACAGTTATGGCAATAATTCTTGGAATGCATGGAGGGAATGAAAGACGCGAATTATGCTTCTACTTCTAATCCTACTACTGAATTAACTCCTTTACAGAAGCTCGAAGAAGATGAGAAATACTTACGACGAGAAAGAATTATCCTCTAACGTTTTCTATCGCTTGTTGAATGAGTATGTTGAGACAATGGATGCGAAAGATTGTTATGTGTGTACACAAATACCTACCTCAGTAATAGAAGGAGTGACATATCATAGCCTGCCTCTTACATATGGAATAACATATAGTCTATTACTAACCAGATTTTATGGCCATGAGTATATTCACTACTTTTATTCCAATCAAGATGTTGTATTTTCATATGTCCCCATAATTGAGTACCTGAGTAAAGTAGCAAGAGATCATGATATAAAGTTAGTTAGGGGTTTCTTTGAGCCATTGTCACCTTTTTCCACAGCTTACGCTCAGAGAAAACCTTACATGCTTGCTTTCACCGATAGAGAAAAGTTTTTTAGATCACACTGACGATAGGAGGAAAGAGGGGAAGGAGAAATTAGAAAGGGAATTACACAAAAGGATATCTGTAGATAACTATGCTTTTGCCGCGATAAAGACACAAGGGAAACTATCTTTAGATGCAATACACGTAGGAAGGCTTTGTATATATAGACCTAAATCATATTATGACACAATCTTTGTGGGAACGAGTGAATGTAAACATACGTTTTTGTTTCAAGCTAAATGGACGTTCATGTTAAATGGCCTAGATCCAGCTATTCCAGGAGTATATTAGATCTGTGGACTCAATGCCTATTATCGTCTTCCAAAAGGATGGTATGGGAGATGTTATTTGGGAATAGTATTTCCAAAGATTTATCAATTGGACGACTTAAAGAATTTTCCAAAGCTGTCTGAATCACATCATGTTCAGAAAAGGGAGACAGCTTCTGGTGTGGTAGGAGATATATTTGGAGCAATGATTCCTTCTATAGGAGTTATATTGAATTCAGTTAAAATATGAAAGTTGTCTACTATTGTGGATAACATGTTGACAAAATTCTCAGGAGCTATAATCCTGATGGATGCTGACCTTGCTGCAGAAAGAGCTATGACTCTTCAAAATCGGCTTGCTTTAGACATTCTTTTAGCAAAGGATGGCGGCGTTTGCAAAATGCTTAATGCACGTCACTGTTGTTCTTATATTCCGGACAACAGCGGGCAAATTAGGAAAATGCTTACAAATTTAACTAACAAAAGTACAGATTTGAAAGAATTGAAAGAACCAGGAGTATGGGAGAAGGTTGGAAAAGGATTTGCTTCTGTGGGAAATTGGCTCAGCAACATTTGGAACGGACTATTATTGAAAATAGTAAAAGGTATAGTAATAATATTAATTTGCTTATTAGGTATTTGGGGAATATGGAAAGCTATTAAAATATTGAAAACAAGAGACAAAAGGAAAAGGGAAGAGAAAGAACAAAATAAAAAGGTAGAGATATATAGAGAAAAATCAAAGGGAACAAAAAGAAAGAGGGAATTGACTGAAGTGCCAGATTACTGAAACAGAATTTTAATGGAATAAAATTTGTGGTGGAAGATTTGATGTGATGACATAATTAGTCATCAGAGGAGGGATTGATGACGTGGAAAAAGAAGGACTAACAAATATTCATATATCATGTAACCAAAATCATATAAGGTAGTGTGATTTTAGCAAAGAAAAATAATGTACGTGGGAAATTGTGCCCACGGGGTAGTTCGCCATTATTATAAACGGGCTTAAATAATCATGAAGAATTGACAAATGTAGTAATCTGTTATAATTGCAAAAGTATTCTATGATTTCCTTGTTGAAACTGTTATATGCTTAGCTTAAATTTAGCAGAGGCTTTGGCCCAGTTGCCTGGTCTCAAATTTAACTGTATGGTTTTCACTTGTATTAACAAAGACATATTATTTTATTTTAAGGCTGTATTTTTCCAGTAGAGATGACTAATACACTTATCTCAAGGTTTCGTGCTAGGCCGGTTTCATCCTCTTTGAAGCAAGGTCAGTTTCTGCAGGTGCAGACAATAAAGGCACGAAGATAAAATTAATTGACAAACTTTGTTGCAACTTGTGTTCCAAGGCTCCAAGGACAATGTATGCATAAATGAGTACTAGGAGAAAGACACTATTCATTGGTCAAATTGAAGCCACCCTATGAACCCTCCAATGGAAGACCCTGAATAATTTGGAATGTTTCTTACTTAAACCCACCGGACAAAGAGAAGTTAGCCATTTTTCTTGATGCCATTTTGAAGCCAAATGGCAGACGCCATCTTAGACGGCATCTTGATGTCCTTTTCTCTATTCCAGATAAAGAGACTTTAAAAATTCTCACCCTAGAGACTAACTTTAAACTTGCCCCGCATTGCCCATGCAGTAACTTTGCCCCATTCTCCTTGCTGACGCAAGGAAACTTGCCCTTAACTTTGCCCCTTTGAAATCCGCCCCATGCTGATCGAACCGGTACCTGAGGGACGAAGGCTTTCTTGAATGCTGATTGTATTTGGTAATTATGAAAGGATAATTGTATTATGCATTGTGTTTTCCTTTCTAGGTACCAACTGCTTATATTGATAAGGCCCAAGCTAGAAGTTTTCTAAATTTGTGTTGACTAAATTCGTTTTGCATGAAGCCCCACATGCCAATGCTAATTAGAGGTTAGTTGAGGTATTCACTTGATGCACCATGTTGAATTGAAATCTTGTTATGCTGACCAATGTATGCAATTAGTCAAGTTCAGTTACTTATATTAGTGATTTGCATTGCTATACCCGAGTGCATTATAATCCAGATTTTGCGTAGATTGCGTTTCTTCCGCCGTTATGGACCGCTAGTAATGTTCGTATACATATATCATTTGATTTTGAGACTCATATATATTGTGTTAGCTCTGTTAATATAGGGAAATAAACTCATTAACTTTTAATAAACTGGTGTGATTATTCATGACTGAAAGGTCATGGTGCATCAAAGTACTGATTGTTATTGATTCCTAATGTGTTATCTTGATTTATCAATTAAATATTGGGTATCGAGTACAATGGTTATTGATTATTGATTTGACTGATCCGGCTATTCTTGGATGAGGAGAGACCGACTCGGTTAAAAGGTTCACCGACCTCCGGCGCGTCCAGATAAAGTAATTTGGAAGGACTGGACGCGCTATCAGTAGATGGTAGCAGAGATTGATAGTTTCGCCCTTTGGGACCCCATCCGAACAATAGGCAGATTCAAGTTAGAATTTTCTTTGATGAAACAAGTTGGAGAGATGATGATGCCCTAAATCCCCAATGACTTTCCCGGAATCTCGGAGCTTGCGAATGGAGGAAATGGAGATGTGAGAATGTTTTCCACGTTTCTAGTGACGGTATGAGAGAAGTTAGGGTTTTGCGCTTGCACAGCTTATTGACGCAGATTAATTGAGAAGTTTGTGAGGATTTTAGGGGGTTACGAACTCCAATCAAAATTTTAGAGGAGTGATACTCTAAAGTGAGAGAGTAGGGAAGTCGAACTTCACATGTGTGTAGCGCTTTGTGCAGGAAAAATTGTCCACGTGGTTGTTGATGTTGAGACGGACCCTGCGAGGTCAAGAGACTCTGGAGTATGTTGAAAAGTGTATGAGACACTTGATTTTGTAATCTGTTCGGTTTAATAGGTTGATCGGGCGTGGTCAACGAGTCAGTATAAATATTGAGGAATAAAAGAACATTTTCGACTTTGAGATTTGACGAATTCTAAGGCGCGCTAGAATAGTTCATTGATTAGCTGAGAGTAAAGTTTGCGGGTCAAATTTTGCTTGCGAAAGCGGGAAACCGAGAAAGATGGAATAACTGCTGAGGCTAGTGAAAAATCCCTAAGGTTTCTGAAGCGATTGTATTACCCTTCCTGTAGTAGACCGACAGATTTGTTTTCTTCTCTTTGGTTAGTGCTCGCGATATATTGCAGAAATTAGTTTTGAGTGAAGCTGAATGAAGGAGGACAAGCCGCTGGACTTTGTCAGCCGCAGTGTGTGAGTGATGTCACTAGGAGCCGCGCTGGGATAGGTTGGTTGGCGAGAAGGGTCGCGCACAGATTGGACACAGTCCGTGAAGCGCAATTGGTGGGGAAAGGCAAGCAAAGAGTATTCCGGTAATTAAAGTCACTTATTGATTACATATTTTAGAAAAATAAAAGACGGAAAGATGACATTTTTCAAAGCATTTAAGAGTGCCTTGAGGGGAGATGTATATATTATAACAAATGTAGGAGAAGAAACACCGCCTGAGGGTACACCAGCTTACATTGTGATTGAAGAAAAGGGTGTCGCACCATGTCTTTGGTTAAAGCAATGGTGTAAATTAACAGAAAAGCATGGAAGTGTAGCGTTCCCTATCCATGGGTCGTTCAATCTAAGAGTTTTGGAGAATCTAAGATTCGCACTATACGACATGAAAGTACCTCCAAGACCAGCACAATCTGAAGCACTAGCAATTTGTGAACTAATGGCTAGAAGGCAACAACAAAAGAAATTTGAGACAAGAGTGAGAAAAGTAGAAAAGACACAAGCGGATGCTAGATGAGATAGTACTCAAAAGGTTTGGAGATCAGACGTATTGCAGGTAATTAAATTGTTCCCAGCAATTACTGACGAAGCAGAGACGGAAGGAAGGAAAGCTACCTATAAAACAAACAGGAGTCAGTCCAGAGATAGAGAAAACCACAGAAATTCGAAAAGGTCAGATGAGTCAGACGATGAGGAGTTCATTATGCAATTGCTAAACGATCGCCCGCCACCATATGTGGAAAGCGAAAATGGCTCAAGCACTAGTACTGCCCCCCCAGAACCAATACAAGGTAATGTGACACCGAATTTGAGAATATTGCAGGGGCAAAGTAGTCCCGACATTCCTTTTACACCATAAATACCACAAGTTCAGAGAATATAGCCTGATGTGCCTAAATTGAAACCCATCAATGACTATCAGCCACAGGTTCAAAGGCACTATTATGATGAGCATAATTTGGAAATGACTTCTAGTTTAATGGCGCAGGGAGGACAGAATTACCAAAGACAGACATTTATTCAAGCCGAATCAACACAAATTTTGATGCCTCAAAAGCAGATGCAAGAAGTACCGAAATACATTCAAATAGCAGAAAACCAGTTAGACATGCCAGCAATGATGAACCATAATGTGGGAATTAACATGCCACAGAATTCGGGGATCAGACAGAATCCAGATGCAAGATCTCTGCCTATCATTGTAGGCCCGCCAGTGCCATTGTATATACAGGCAAACCCGAATGTATGCGACCAAGGGGTAATGACACAAAATGAGGCAGGAAGGAGATACATAGAAAATACCCAAGAAACGACTCCGGTAGGTACACCGCTAAATAGATCTGGGTCCTTGTTGGAATTTAGTCCAATTCCAGCTTGCGCTCCGTCAATTGTGGTAAGGTCAGGTCCACCACTAATAGTACCGCTAACTTCAAAAACAGAAACGTTACAGAAAACATCAGTAGCAGTCGATGTAAGTGCTACATTGATGGGACTGAACGTGCAACAGTTAACACAGTGGTTGAACAGCCTGAACTCCCCACAGAGTACACCCAGCGGGAAGGGAGAAGAATATTTGAATAAAATAAGATTGGGCATGGAAGCAGATGAACTAGTAGAGGGAACAATGGGTTTGAACAGGTTAGAATCATACACAGAAGAAGAGCTGAGATACATGTGCCCTAGAATTACAAGAGAAGCAAGCAACATACATAAGAAGTTACAAGAAATTGCAGACAGAAACGAGATCGATATAGGTAAGACTAAACACTTGAGCAGAAGTTACAGGCTAGACTTTGAGACAAAAGATTTTGAACACATGAGATCTGCAGGGATGAAAAGACACCTTAAAGAGATACTGCAAAGCGCGCAGGTTTGGAGATGTTTAGACAAATGGGAGAGCAGGTGGGTTAAGAAAAAGGACAAGAAGAAAGAAAGTACCCCAGACCGGAATGAGAAAACACAACAGAATGATGACCTGATAACCAGGTTGCCAAAGAGAGAAACAGCAGGGGGAAAACCTGTACATGTACCGTGACACAGGTGCGATATCCAATCCTTTACGGATGATTTCCCTAAATTAAGAGAGAAATCGATCGAATGGTATCAACAAACAGATAGGTTTGTGAAACGCGCAAAATCTCTCTAGGAAGACCTGAATACTTTATTCGAAATTGTAGTTCCAGCAGATTTGTGGGAAGATTGTAAAAGGGCTGTAGGTTGGTCAACAAGTGAACCAGAAAAGATAGGGACACAGGTGCACCATCACCTATGGGTTTATACCATAAGGTGATTGAGCACTTGAAAACAAAGGTTGCGTCGAAAAATGTGGATTGGCAGAGAATTGACAGAACGGCACAAGAAGTTAAAGAGTCAATACATGCGTACTATGAGAGATTGTTGAAAGCGTTTAAAAATAACAGTGGTATGGAAACAATTGAGGCAAAGGACATGCTCCATTTTGTGTTCAGATTTGTGGAAAGGGTTGAGACCCGAAATCAGTCAGATGATTAAAATGTATTTGATTTGTTGGCAGTCAAAGTCGATCGATGAGTTGTTGAATTATGCAAAATACTGCAGTGATGAGATTGAGACGAAACAGAAAACGTTGAAGGAAAAAGTGATGGTGATGCAGCTTAGAGCAGCTCAGACAGGTTTGCAAGGTTTTCAACAACAGTTGCCGCAGCAGCAACAGCAGGGAAATGCTATGTTTCAGCCACAAAAGAGAGGCAGAGGCCGAGGAGGTTTTGTGAATAATGGTCCTGATTTAAATACTGTTGTGATTCCAAATGGCATACAGGCAATGAAGAAGGTGACACGTGTGGAATCGTCGGGCATTGGAAACGGGAGTGCCCAATGTTGGTGCAGGAAGGTGTAGGTCAGCAAAACAATGATGTCAATACATTTCAGAATATGAGAGGACCGAAATTGAGAGGTCCAAATCCAAATTTTCAAAATAATGTAAATCAGGTGCAGGGTTTACAACCCATACAATCATAGTAGGTGCAAATGCCACATGTACAAATGGCACAGTTGCAGCCAATGCAACAGCAGTTTCCTATGGTACCTAATCAGCAAATGCAAATACCCTTAGCACCAATGAATCAGCAACAAGTAATGCTTCCTCAACAGGTCACGGGTCAAGGAATGAATCAAAATGACACAGTGCACCAATTCCCGTTACACAGTGAGAATGGAATAAACGATGTGTGGGAGAGTGAAAGTTCAGATGAGGAGGGAAATTGTATGCTTGCAGCATCTTTGGAAGTTGATCAAAAGGGACCGTATGTGGGAGGAAGAGTTATGGGTCACAGCGTTTCATTCTTGGTTGACACAGGAGCCACACGCTCTACAGTCAGAAGTATCAAAGTACCAAATTTGCCACTTTCAGGGAGAACAATTCAAGTAGTGGGAGTAGCAAATAGGTATTTGACAAACCCAATCACAGATCCAGTGCAAGTCAGAATCTGTAACTTTCAAGGGTCACATAAATTTGTGGTGTGTGACTCGAGTCCGATATCCCTATTAGGGAGAGATTTATTGTGCAAATTGGGATGCTCGATTATGTGCTCAAATGATGGAATTAAAATTCAGACAAACAGTGATGAGGAAGAAGAGGACAGTTTAGGAGCGGACGAAGTGGAAACTGTTGATGAAGAGTATCCCCTGATTACTCTTTATCCAATGCTCACTGAAGCAGATATTCCTGCTGAGTTACAGGAAACAGTTGAAAACGAAGTGTGGGATATGACAGGGAAAGAAGTAGGCCTGGTTAAAGGGTTAGAACCAGTGAAAGTAACTGTAAAACCCAACGTAAATTTTCCCCAAACTCCACAATACCATATGTCGCAAGACACCCTCATGAAAGTCGCCCAACTCATTGATGAGTTTGTGAAACAGGGAGTACTGAAAGAAGTGCTAAGTAGTCCATGTAATTCACTAATCATGGGACTAATAAAACCGAGTGGAAAGGTCCGAATTGTTCAAGATTTGAGAAAAATAAATGACATAATAGTCAAATCTTGTCCCGTGGTACCAAATCCAGCTGTGATAATGTTTCAAATTCCCTGTGATGCTGAGTGGTTCTCAGTCATTGATTTGTCACAAGCATGTTTTTATGTGCCTCTTCATGAGGACAGCCAATTTCTCTTTTGTTTCAAATTCCTGGACAGAGTCTACAGTTGGTGTCGAATTCCTCAAGGGTTTTCGGAGTCACCATCAATTTTTAATCAGATTCTAAAGAAAGATTTGGAATCATTGGAATTACCATTTGAATCAACCTTGGTACAGTATATTGACGATTTACTGATCGCATCCAAGACAGAAAATGACTGTATGGTTGACACTATTGCTCTGTTGAACCATTTCGGATGAAATGAACACAAAGTGTCCCCTTCGAAATTACAATTCTGCCAGAAGAAAGTGAAATATTTGGGTCACCAAATAGAGAAAGGGTCGAGAAGAATAATGAAAGAAAGAATAACAAGTGTACTTCAAATGAGTCCACCCAAGACTAGAAAAGAGGTGAGAAAGTTTTTGGGAATGGTGAGCTACTGTCGCCATTGGATTCCCAATTTCTCAACTCTAGCCAAACCTTTACTGAAACTGACCCAGAAAGATGCGCTGGATGAAATAGTGCTGAAAAGAGATGAAATTGATGCTTTTATTGAATTAAAGGAATGCATGTGCAGAGCTCCAGCTTTAGGTATGCCTGATTACACAAAGACTTTTACATTGCTTTGTCATGAACGTGATGCATGTTCCTTGTCTGTCTTGACTCAAGCCCATGGTGGCATAAACAGACCAGTAGCATATTTTTCAGCTACTTTGGATCCGGTCGCAGTAGCTCTGGTCCAGTCATGGTCCCTCACTCAGTCGAGATACTTTTGACACGTTCCCGAACACAACACATGACAGGTGCTAGGCTCACAAGGTACGAGACAATAATTTTGGGTTCACCTAATGTGCAGCTGAAAAGGTGCACTACGTTGAATCCAGCAACCTTGTTTCCCAGTGAAAATGTCGAAATTGAGAACGCTGAAGACATCGAGCACGACTGTCTTCAGGTGACTGAATTTTATACAAAACCAAGACCTGATATCAAAGACACCCGATTGGAAGAGAACGATCAAGTTATTTTTGTTGATGGTTCATGTTTAACCCCTTCTGTGCCTTGGACGAGATGATCTCGTCCAAGGCTACAGTTCCCCTGTGCCTTGGACGAGATCATCTCGTCCTAGGCACAGGGGAACCTGGGGGCGCGCTAGCGCACCCCCGTGCACCCCCCTTCCCCCCCAAGTCGGGATGGAAGGGGAAGACCTTCCCCTTCCACCCCCCCCACCCCCCCCTGTGACGTCAGCGCGCGAGCGCGCGCTGATTTGACACAGGGGCCTCCCTAGTCGCGCTGGAAGCTCTGCTTCCAGCGCGATTGAAAAAGAAATGCAAAAGCATTTCTTTTTCAATCACTTGGGAGGCCCGGAGGGGCTTCAAAAGGGAAGGAAAAGTATTTCCTTCCCTTTGAAGTCCCTCCAAGGGTTTCAAAAGCCGGATTGCTTGCAATCCGGCTTTTGAAACCCCACTAGACACCAGGGATTTTTTTTTTTTTTATTGAAACACACAAAAGGGAGCGACCCCTTGGGCAAGGGTCGCTGCCAGGTGGGGCATTTTTTTGAGAAGGCCTTTTCTGCCCCCCCTGGGGGCAGAAACCTCTAGGCACCAGGGACCATTTTTTTTTTTTTTTTTTTTTTATGTTTCATTTCTTTTTTTTTTGGTGGGGAGCGACCCCTTAGGCAAGGGTCGCTCCCCTTGGGGGAAAATTATATTTTGGCCATTTCTGCCCCCCTTGGGGGCAGATTGGCCTATTTTGATGAGGCCAATCTGCCCCCAAGGGGGGTAGAAACCACTAGACACCAGGGAATTTTTTCTTTGCGTGAATTTCACGCAAAGGGAGCGACCCCTTAGGCAAGGGTCGCTCCCTGGGGGGGGGAGGGCAATTTATTTTAGGCCATTTCAGCCCCATCGGCCTATTATTAGGCCGATCTGCCCCCAGGGGGGGCAGAAACCTCTAGGCGCCAGGGCAAATTTTTTTTTTGTGTTTTTTTTTTTGTTGTTTCTTTTTTTAGAGATGGGGAGCGTCCCATCAGGCAAGGGTCGCTCCCCTGGGGGGCAAATTGTATTTAGACCATTTCTGCCCCCCTGGGGGCAGATTGGCCGATTTTAGGTCAATCTGCCCCCAAGGGGGCAGAAACCACAAGGCACCGGGGATTTGTTTTGTGGCGCCAATGTCATGCAGGGGGAGTGACCCCGTAGGCAAGGGTCGCTCCCGGGGGGGGGTGGGGGCCGGGGGGGGACAAATTTATTTTAGGCCATTTCTGCCCCCCCTGGGGGCAGATCGGCCTATTACTAGGCCGAACTGCCCCCAGGGGGGGGGCAGAACCCTCAGGGCACCAGGGCCAATTTTTTTGTTGTGTTTTTTTTTTTTTTTTTAGATGGGGAGCGACACATCAGGCAAGGGTCGCTCCCCTGGGGGGCAAATTGTATTTAGGCCATTTCTGCCCCCCTTGGGGGCAGATTGGCCGATTTTAGGTCAATCTGCCCCCAAGGGGGCAGAAACCACTAGGCACCGGGGATTTGTTTTTGGGCGCCAATGTCACGCAGGGGGAGCGACCCCGTAGGCAAGGGTCGCTCCCGGGGGGGGGTGGGGGCTGGTGGGGGCAAATTTATTTTAGGCCATTTCTGCCCCCCCTGGGGGCAGATCGGCCTATTATTAGGCCGAACTGCCCCCAGGGGGGGGCAGAACCCTCAGGGCCCCAGGGCAAATTTTGTTGTTGTGTTTTTTTTTTTTTTTGTTTGTTTTTTTCGAGATGGGGAGCGACCCATCAGGCAAGGGTCGCTCCCCTGGGGGGCAAATTGTATTTAGGCCATTTTGGGCAGATTGGCAGATTTTAGGTCAATCTGCCCCCAAGGGGGCAGAAACCACTAGGCACCTGGGATTTGTTTTTTGGCGCCAATGTCACGCAGGGGGAGCGACCCCTTAGGCAAGGGTCGCTCCCGGGGGGGGGGTGGGGGCTGGGGGGGGCAAATTTATTTTAGGGCATTTCTGCCCCCCCCCTCCCGGGGCCGGCTGAGCTAGAGGCCAAACTCCACAGGTAGGCACTTTGCAAAAAACACCTCTGTTTTCTGTGAAAAAATATGTTCTGTCCACGTTGTGTTTTGGGCCATTTCCTTTCGTGGGCGCTAGGCCTACCCACAGAAGTGAGGTACCATTTTTATTGAGAGACTTAGGGGAACGCTGGGTGGAAGGAAATTTGTGGCTCCTCTCAGATTCCAGAACTTTCTGCAACAGAAATGTGAGGAACATGTGTTTTTTTAGCCACATTTTGAGGTTTGCAAAGGATTCTGGGTAACAGAACCTGGTCCGAGCCCCGCAAGTCACCCCATCTTGGATTCCCCTAGGTCTCTAGTTTTCAGAAATGCACAGGTTTGGTAGGTTTCCCTAGGTGCCGGGTGAGCTACAGGCCAAAATCCACAGGTAGGCACTGTTTTCTTTCAAAAAATGGGATGTGTCCACGTTGCATTTTGGGGCGTTTCCTGTTGCGGGCGCTAGGCCTACCCACGCAAGTGAGGTATCATTTTTATCGGGAGACTTGGGGGAACGCTGGGTGGAAGGAAATTTGTAGCTCCTCTCAGATTCCAGAACTTTCTGCCACAAAAATGTGAGGAGCATGTGTTTTTTTAGCCAAATTGAGGTTTGCAAAAGATTCTGGGTAACAGAACCTGGTCCGATCCCCGCAAGTCACCCCTCCTTGGATTCCCCTAGGTCTCTAGTTTTCAGAAATGCACAGGTTTGGTAGGTTTCCCTAGGTACCGGCTGAGCTAGAGGCCAAAATCTACAGGTAGGCACTTCGCAAAAAACACCTCTGTTTTCTCCCAAAATTTAGGATGTGTCCACGTTGCGCTTTGGGGTGTTTCCTGTCGCCGACGCTAGGCCTACCCACGCAAGTGAGGTATCATTTTTATCAGGAGACTTGGGGGAACGCTGGGTGGAAGGAAATTTGTAGCTCCTCTCAGATTCCAGAACTTTCTGCCACAGAAATGTGAGGAACATGTGTTTTTTTAGCCAAATTTTGAGGTTTGCAAAGGATTCTGGGTAACAGAACCTGGTCCGAGCCCCGCAAGTCACCCCTCCTTGGATTCCCCTAGGTCTCTAGTTTTCAGAAATGCACAGGTTTGGTAGGTTTCCCTAGGTGCCGGCTGAGCTAGAGGCCAAAATCTACAGGTAGGCACTTCGCAAAAAACACCTCTGTTTTTTTCCAAAATTTAGGATGTGTCCACGTTGCGCTTTGGGGTGTTTCCTGTCGCCGGCGCTAGGCCTACCCACGCAAGTGAGGTATCATTTTTATCGGGAGACTTGGGGGAACGCTGGGTGGAAGGAAATTTGTAGCTCCTCTCAGATTCCAGAACTTTCTGCCACAGAAATGTGAGGGACATGTTTTTTTTTAGCCAAATTTTGAGGTTTGCAAAGGATTCTGGGTAACAGAACCTGGTCCGAGCCCCGCAAGTCACCCCTCCTTGGATTCCCCTAGGTCTCTAGTTTTCAGAAATGCACAGGTTTGGTAGGTTTCCCTAGGTGCCGGCTGAGCTAGAGGCCAAAATCTACAGGTAGGCACTTCGCAAAAAACACCTCTGTTTTCTCCCAAAATTTAGGATGTGTCCACGTTGCGCTTTGGGGTGTTTCCTGTCGCCGGCGCTAGGCCTACCCACGCAAGTGAGGTATCATTTTTATCGGGAGACTTGGGGGAACGCTGGGTGGAAGGAAATTTGTAGCTCCTCTCAGATTCCAGAACTTTCTGCCACAGAAATGTGAGGAACATGTGTTTTTTTAGCCAAATTTTGAGGTTTGCAAAGGATTCTGGGTAACAGAACCTGGTCCGAGCCCCGCAAGTCACCCCTCCTTGGATTCCCCTAGGTCTCTAGTTTCCAGAAATGCACAGGTTTGGTAGGTTTCCCTAGGTGCCGGCTGAGCTAGAGGCCAAAATCTACAGGTAGGCACTTCGCAAAAAACACCTCTGTTTTCTCCCAAAATTTTGGATGTGTCCACGTTGCGCTTTGGGGCGTTTCCTGTCGCGGGCGCTAGGCCTACCCACACAAGTGAGGTATCATTTTTATCGGGAGACTTGGGGGAACATAGATTAGCAAAACAAGTGCTATTGCCCCTTGTCTTTCTCTACATTTTTTCCTTCCAAATATAGGAGTGTGTGTAAAAAAGACATCTATTTGAGAAATTCCGTATAATTCACATGCTTGTATGGTCACCCCGGAATTCAGAGATGTGCAAATAACCACTGCTCCTCAGCACCTTATCTTGTGCCCTTTTTGGAAATGCAAAGGTTTTCTTGATAGCAATTTTTTACTCTTTATATTTCAGCAAATGAATTGCTGTATACCCGGTATAGAATGAAAACGCACTGCAGGGTGCAGCTCATTTATTGGCTCTGGGTGCCTCGGGTTCTTGATGAACCTACAAGCCCTATATATCCCCGCAACCAGAGGTGTCCAGCAGACGTAACAGTATATTGCTTTCCATAATCTGACATTGCAGGGAAAAGTTACAGAGTAAAACGTAGAGAAAAATTGATGTTTTTTTCACCTCAATTTCAATATTTTTCTTTTTCAGCTGTTATTTTCTGTAGGAAACCCTTGTAGGATCTACACAAATGACCCCTTGCTGAATTCAGAATTTTGTCTACTTTTCAGAAATGGTTAGGTTTCTGGGATCCAGCATTGGTTTCATGCCCATTCCTGTCACTGACTGGAAGGAGGCTGAAAGCATAAAAAATTGCAAAAATGGGGTATGCCCCAGTAAAATGCCAAAATTGTGTTGAAAAATTGGGTTTTCTGATTCAAGTCTGCCTGTTCCTGAAACCTAGGAAGCTGCTGAGTTTAGCACTGCAAACCCTTTGTTGATGCCATTTTCAGGGGGAAATCCACAAGCCTTCTTCTGCAGCCACTTTTTCCAATTTTTTTGAAAAAAACGAATTTTTCACTGTATTTTGGCCAATTTCTTGGCCTCCTTCAAGGGAACCCACAAAGTCTGGGTACCTCTAGAATCCCTAGGATGTTGGAATAAAAGGACGCAAATTTGGCTTGGTTAGCTTATGTGGACAAAAAGTTATGAGGGCCTAAGCGCGAACTGCCCCAAATAGGCAAAAAAAGGCCTGGCACAGGAGGGGGAAAAGGCCTGGCAGCGAAGGGGTTAAGAGATGCAATCGGAATGTTGAAAGCAGGATATGCCGTATGTACAATAACAGGTGTTCTGGAAGCATCTTGGCTTCTGCACAGGTAGCGGAGCTGGTAGCCCTTACTAGAGCTTGCCAACTTTCTGTGTTAATGAAAGTCACCATTTTCACTGACAGTCAGTACGGATTTGGAATAGTGCATGATTTTGGACAACTGTGGTCACAAAGAGGCTTCTTGACCTCTTCAGGATCACCGGTGACAAATGGTGAAAGAATAAGAGAATTGTTACATGCTATCCAGTTGCCAGGAGAAGTGGCAGTGGTAAAATGCAGTGCACACTCAAAATCACAAGACTTCGCTTCTTTGGGAAATGGGTATGCAGATCAAGTCGCAAGGTTTTGCGCATTGAACTGTATATTGCTCAGAGACGAATGGAACTTGATAAATGAGCCAGAACTTGAACCAAGTGAAGCTTTTGCCCTAAAGGTCGTAGCCACAATCGAAGAATTGAAATTCCTACAAAATAATGTCAGTAAGGATGAGAAACTCTCATGGAGCAAACTACAATGCATAAAGAAACAGATGATTTGTGGGTTTCAAGTGAAGGGAGATTGGTTCTGCCAGACAGTCTTAATGCAATTGGCCAGGTTGTATCATGGACAAGCCCACCTTGGAAGGGATGCCATGATTAGACTATTCAAAATTGATTGGTTTAACCCCAAATTCCGTCAAGTTGCTGAAGCAGTTTGCCATTGTTGCGTCATTTGCCAACAAATGAATGCAGGGAAGGGAACAGTAGTAAATTTGAGCCACATTGGAAGAGCAGGTGGGCCATTCAGCAGGATGCAAATGGATTTTATTGAGATGCCTGTGCATGGAGGCTTGAAATATGAGTTGGTGGTTGTGTGCATTTTTAGTCACTGGATTGAAGCATACCCCACACCTAGAAATGACAGCCTTACAGTTGCAAAACTACTCTTGAGAGAATCAATACCACGTTTCAGATTCCCGATCTCTTTAGAATCAGATGGGGGAAGTCACTTCAATAACGAAGTAATCAAATTACTGTGTGCAGCATTGAACATTGAACAAAAGTTGCATTGTAGCTACCGCCCTGAAGCATCAGGACTAGTGGAGCAAATGAATGGCACATTGAAATCGAGGATGGCGAAAATATGTGCATCAACAAACCTGAAATGGCCTGACGCATTGCCCTTGGTGTTAATGTCAATGAGAAACACCCCTGATAGAAAGACTGGACTATCACCGCATGAGATTCTCATGGGCAGAGCCATGAGACTTCCAGCAGTTCCTGTTAATGCTCTTGTAAATATTACAGATGATATGGCATTGGACTACTGCAAAGGTCTGGCTGATGTGGTCCGCTCTTTCTCACCAGGTGGAGGCAACCACCTTGCCACCGATCCAAGGTCCAGGACACGCCCTGAAAGCAGGTGACTGGGTCGTGATAAAGAAGCACGTGAGGAAGTCGTGTCTGGAACCCCGTTGGAAAGGACCTTTCCAAGTGATTCTGACAACTGCCACCGCTGTGAAGTGTGCGGGAGTTCCCAACTGGATTCACGCCAGTCACACGAAAAGAGTGACGTGCCCTACAGCAAAGGAAGGTGAAGCGCTGAAATCACCAGTGACTGACAAGAGAGTACCAGGCACCAAGACAGGACAAAGAGAACATGGAGGCGAACAAGCAGAAATAGAGGAAGGGGAAATATTTTCTGAGGAAGAAACAGCTGATCCATTTGAGGAAAACCGAGGAGAAGCCTCAGGAAGTGACGAAGATCCCGAAGGTGACAAAGAGCATGCGACAGGTGAAGGAGCAGGAGAGCCTGAACAGAGGAGGGCTTTCCCAGAAGCAGACGATACAGGAAAAGAGAAGGAGAACCTGATTGACCTCCTAGGGGGAGAAGACAGGACAGAGTGAAATTGTTCAAACTCTTCCAGAACCGGTTGCAGGTCCATCAGGTGAAAGCAGTGCGAAACGGAGACAAAGCATATCGCCAGTGAAATTAAGGACTAAAGAAATATTAAACGAAATTGAAGGGCCAAAGTTGAAAGAGAAAAGAAAAGAAGTGTCTGTCGCAATAACAACACCAAGTGAAGAGAAAGACCCAGCCAAGGAACAAGGCACCAGCGAGACAGAATCAAAAGGAGATGCAAAATTGAAAAGGAAAAAAATACCGAGCCGAAGATATTCTGGTCCGGAGTGGGCATACATAGCCACTAACGATTGGTCAGACGAATTCCTATCTCTCAGTCTTGAGAACGAAGAAGCAGAACGACACTTTGGTACCTGAAAAGTGAAATTCCATAAACGTTACAGAATAAGACATTGACAACCTGATTGACTTTGGAACCGGATAAGACATTGCTAACTTGATTGACTTTGAAACCGATCTTGAGACAAAGCTGCTAAACTGATAAGAGACTAAGCTGCTAAAGAGAACCGTGTGAACATTGAACTTGTTCAGCTGTATATATATATATATATATCTGCAAATATGATTTGATAAAGTGTCTTCAACTTTATGATTCTATATAGATCATGACAGGCTACACTACACAGGGACATAAGATGAAATATTGTAGATATATGTGTATAGGTCTAATAACTGCATGTGTACTAACAGTTATGGCAATAATTCTTGGAATGCATGGAGGGAATGAAAGACGCGAATTATGCTTCTACTTGTAATCCTACTACTGAATTAACTCCTTTACAGAAGCTCGAACAAGATGAGAAATACTTACGACGAGAAAGAATTATCCTCTAACGTTTTCTATCGCTTGTTGAATGAGTATGTTGAGACAATGGATGCGAAAGATTGTTATGTGTGTACACAAATACCTACCTCAGTAATAGAAGGAGTGACATATCATAGCCTGCCTCTTACATATGGAATAACATATAGTCTATTACTAACCAGATTTTATGGCCATGAGTATATTCACTACTTTTATTCCAATCAAGATGTTGTATTTTCATATGTCCCCATAATTGAGTACCTGAGTAAAGTAGCAAGAGATCATGATATAAAGTTAGTTAGGGGTTTCTTTGAGCCATTGTCACCTTTTTCCACAGCTTACGCTCAGAGAAAACCTTACATGCTTGCTTTCACCGATAGAGAAAAGTTTTTTAGATCACACTGACGATAGGAGGAAAGAGGGGAAGGAGAAATTAGAAAGGGAATTACACAAAAGGATATCTGTAGATAACTATGCTTTTGCCGCGATAAAGACACAAGGGAAACTAGCTTTAGATGCAATACACGTAGGAAGGCTTTGTATATATAGACCTAAATCATATTATGACACAATCTTTGTGGGAACGAGTGAATGTAAACATACGTTTTTGTTTCAAGCTAAATGGACGTTCATGTTAAATGGCCTAGATCCAGCTATTCCAGGAGTATATTAGATCTGTGGACTCAATGCCTATTATCGTCTTCCAAAAGGATGGTATGGGAGATGTTATTTGGGAATAGTATTTCCAAAGATTTATCAATTGGACGACTTAAAGAATTTTCCAAAGCTGTCTGAATCACATCATGTTCAGAAAAGGGAGACAGCTTCTGGTGTGGTAGGAGATATATTTGGAGCAATGATTCCTTCTATAGGAGTTATATTGAATTCAGTTAAAATATGAAAGTTGTCTACTATTGTGGATAACATGTTGACAAAATTCTCAGGAGCTATAATCCTGATGGATGCTGACCTTGCTGCAGAAAGAGCTATGACTCTTCAAAATCGGCTTGCTTTAGACATTCTTTTAGCAAAGGATGGCGGCGTTTGCAAAATGCTTAATGCACGTCACTGTTGTTCTTATATTCCGGACAACAGCGGGCAAATTAGGAAAATGCTTACAAATTTAACTAACAAAAGTACAGATTTGAAAGAATTGAAAGAACCAGGAGTATGGGAGAAGGTTGGAAAAGGATTTGCTTCTGTGGGAAATTGGCTCAGCAACATTTGGAACGGACTATTATTGAAAATAGTAAAAGGTATAGTAATAATATTAATTTGCTTATTAGGTATTTGGGGAATATGGAAAGCTATTAAAATATTGAAAACAAGAGACAAAAGGAAAAGGGAAGAGAAAGAACAAAATAAAAAGGTAGAGATATATAGAGAAAAATCAAAGGGAACAAAAAGAAAGAGGGAATTGACTGAAGTGCCAGATTACTGAAACAGAATTTTAATGGAATAAAATTTGTGGTGGAAGATTTGATGTGATGACATAATTAGTCATCAGAGGAGGGATTGATGACGTGGAAAAAGAAGGACTAACAAATATTCATATATCATGTAACCAAAATCATATAAGGTAGTGTGATTTTAGCCAAGAAAAATAATGTACGTGGGAAATTGTGCCCACGGGGTAGTTCGCCATTATTATAAACGGGCTTAAATAATCATGAAGAATTGACAAATGTAGTAATCTGTTATAATTGCAAAAGTATTCTATGATTTCCTTGTTGAAACTGTTATATGCTTAGCTTAAATTTAGCAGAGGCTTTGGCCCAGTTGCCTGGTCTCAAATTTAACTGTATGGTTTTCACTTGTATTAACAAAGACATATTATTTTATTTTAAGGCTGTATTTTTCCAGTAGAGATGACTAATACACTTATCTCAAGGTTTCGTGCTAGGCCGGTTTCATCCTCTTTGAAGCAAGGTCAGTTTCTGCAGGTGCAGACAATAAAGGCACGAAGATAAAATTAATTGACAAACTTTGTTGCAACTTGTGTTCCAAGGCTCCAAGGACAATGTATGCATAAATGAGTACTAGGAGAAAGACACTATTCATTGGTCAAATTGAAGCCACCCTATGAACCCTCCAATGGAAGACCCTGAATAATTTGGAATGTTTCTTACTTAAACCCACCGGACAAAGAGAAGTTAGCCATTTTTCTTGATGCCATTTTGAAGCCAAATGGCAGACGCCATCTTAGACGGCATCTTGATGTCCTTTTCTCTATTCCAGATAAAGAGACTTTAAAAATTCTCACCCTAGAGACTAACTTTAAACTTGCCCCGCATTGCCCATGCAGTAACTTTGCCCCATTCTCCTTGCTGACGCAAGGAAACTTGCCCTTAACTTTGCCCCTTTGAAATCCGCCCCATGCTGATCGAACCGGTACCTGAGGGACGAAGGCTTTCTTGAATGCTGATTGTGTTTGGTAATTATGAAAGGATAATTGTATTATGCATTGTGTTTTCCTTTCTAGGTACCAACTGCTTATATTGATAAGGCCCAAGCTAGAAGTTTTCTAAATTTGTGTTGACTAAATTCGTTTTGCATGAAGCCCCCCATGCCAATGCTAATTAGAGGTTAGTTGAGGTATTCACTTGATGCACCATGTTGAATTGAAATCTTGTTATGCTGACCAATGTATGCAATTAGTCAAGTTCAGTTACTTATATTAGTGATTTGCATTGCTATACCTGAGTGCATTATAATCCAGATTTTGCGTAGATTGCGTTTCTTCCGCCGTTATGGACCGCTAGTAATGTTCGTATACATATATCATTTGATTTTGAGACTCATATATATTGTGTTAGCTCTGTTAATATAGGGAAATAAACTCATTAACTTTTAATAAACTGGTGTGATTATTCATGACTGAAAGGTCATGGTGCATCAAAGTACTGATTGTTATTGATTCCTAATGTGTTATCTTGATTTATCAATTAAATATTGGGTATCGAGTACAATGGTTATTGATTATTGATTTGACTGATCCGGCTATTCTTGGATGAGGAGAGACCGACTCGGTTAAAAGGTTCACCGACCTCCGGCGCGTCCAGATAAAGTAATTTGGAAGGACTGGACGCGCTATCAGTAGATGGTAGCAGAGATTGATAGTTTCGCCCTTTGGGACCCCATCCGAACAATAGGCAGATTCAAGTTAGAATTTTCTTTGATGAAACAAGTTGGAGAGATGATGATGCCCTAAATCCCCAATGACTTTCCCAGAATCTCGGAGCTTGCGAATGGAGGAAATGGAGATGTGAGAATGTTTTCCACGTTTCTAGTGACGGTATGAGAGAAGTTAGGGTTTTGCGCTTGCACAGCTTATTGACGCAGATTAATTGAGAAGTTTGTGAGGATTTTAGGGGGTTACGAACTCCAATCAAAATCTTAGAGGAGTGATACTCTAAAGTGTGAGAGTAGGGAAGTCGAACTTCACATGTGTGTAGCGCTTTGTGCAGGAAAAATTGTCCACGTGGTTGTTGATGTTGAGACGGACCCTGCGAGGTCAAGAGACTCTGGAGTATGTTGAAAAGTGCATGAGACACTTGATTTTGTAATCTGTTCGGTTTAATAGGTTGATCGGGCGTGGTCAACGAGTCAGTATAAATATTGAGGAATAAAAGAACATTTTCGACTTTGAGATTTGACGAATTCTAAGGCGCGCTAGAATAGTTCATTGATTAGTTGAGAGTAAAGTTTGCGGGTCAAATTTTGCTTGCGAAAGCGGGAAACCGAGAAAGATGGAATAACTGCTGAGGCTAGTGAAAAATCCCTAAGGTTTCTGAAGCGATTGTATTACCCTTCCTGTAGTAGACCGACAGATTTGTTTTCTTCTCTTTGGTTAGTGCTCGCGATATATTGCAGAAATTAGTTTTGAGTGAAGCTGAATGAAGGAGGACAAGCCGCTGGACTTTGTCAGCCGCAGTGTGTGAGTGATGTCACTAGGAGCCGCGCTGGGATAGGTTGGTTGGCGAGAAGGGTCGCGCACAGATTGGACACAGTCCGTGAAGCGCAATTGGTGGGGAAAGGCAAGCAAAGAGTATTCCGGTAATTAAAGTCACTTATTGATTACATATTTTAGAAAAATAAAAGACGGAAAGATGACATTTTTCAAAGCATTTAAGAGTGCCTTGAGGGGAGATGTATATATTATAACAAATGTAGGAGAAGAAACACCGCCTGAGGGTACACCAGCTTACATTGTGATTGAAGAAAAGGGTGTCACACCATGTCTTTGGTTAAAGCAATGGTGTAAATTAACAGAAAAGCATGGAAGTGTAGCGTTCCCTATCCATGGGTCGTTCAATCTAAGAGTTTTGGAGAATCTAAGATTCGCACTATACGACATGAAAGTACCTCCAAGACCAGCACAATCTGAAGCACTAGCAATTTGTGAACTAATGGCTAGAAGGCAACAACAAAAGAAATTTGAGACAAGAGTGAGAAAAGTAGAAAAGACACAAGCGGATGCTAGATGAGATAGTACTCAAAAGGTTTGGAGATCAGACGTATTGCAGGTAATTAAATTGTTCCCAGCAATTACTGACGAAGCAGAGACGGAAGGAAGGAAAGCTACCTATAAAACAAACAGGAGTCAGTCCAGAGAAAACCACAGAAATTCGAAAAGGTCAGATGAGTCAGACGATGAGGAGTTCATTATGCAATTGCTAAACGATCGCCCGCCACCATATGTGGAAAGCGAAAATGGCTCAAGCACTAGTACTGCCCCCCCAGAACCAATACAAGGTAATGTGACACCGAATTTGAGAATATTGCAGGGGCAAAGTAGTCCCGACATTCCTTTTACACCATAAATACCACAAGTTCAGAGAATATAGCCTGATGTGCCTAAATTGAAACCCATCAATGAGTATCAGCCACAGGTTCAAAGCCACTATTATGATGAGCATAATTTGGAAATGACTTCTAGTTTAATGGCGCAGGGAGGACAGAATTACCAAAGACAGACATTTATTCAAGCCGAATCAACACAAATTTTGATGCCTCAAAAGCAGATGCAAGAAGTACCGAAATACATTCAAATAGCAGAAAACCAGTTAGACATGCCAGCAATGATGAACCATAATGTGGGAATTAACATGCCACAGAATTCGGGGATCAGACAGAATCCAGATGCAAGATCTCTGCCTATCATTGTAGGCCCGCCAGTGCCATTGTATATACAGGCAAACCCGAATGTATGCGACCAAGGGGTAATGACACAAAATGAGGCAGGAAGGAGATACATAGAAAATACCCAAGAAACGACTCCGGTAGGTACACCGCTAAATAGATCTGGGTCCTTGTTGGAATTTAGTCCAATTCCAGCTTGCGCTCCGTCAATTGTGGTAAGGTCAGGTCCACCACTAATAGTACCGCTAACTTCAAAAACAGAAACGTTACAGAAAACATCAGTAGCAGTCGATGTAAGTGCTACATTGATGGGACTGAACGTGCAAGAGTTAACACAGTGGTTGAACAGCCTGAACTCCCCACAGAGTACACCCAGCGGGAAGGGAGAAGAATATTTGAATAAAATAAGATTGGGCATGGAAGCAGATGAACTAGTAGAGGGAACAATGGGTTTGAACAGGTTAGAATCATACACAGAAGAAGAGCTGAGATACATGTGCCCTAGAATTACAAGAGAAGCAAGCAACATACATAAGAAGTTACAAGAAATTGCAGACAGAAACGAGATCGATATAGGTAAGACTAAACACTTGAGCAGAAGTTACAGGCTAGACTTTGAGACAAAAGATTTTGAACACATGAGATCTGCAGGGATGAAAAGACACCTTAAAGAGATACTGCAAAGCGCGCAGGTTTGGAGATGTTTAGACAAATGGGAGAGCAGGTGGGTTAAGAAAAAGGACAAGAAGAAAGAAAGTACCCCAGACCGGAATGAGAAAACACAACAGAATGATGACCTGATAACCAGGTTGCCAAAGAGAGAAACAGCAGGGGGAAAACCTGTACATGTACCGTGACACAGGTGCGATATCCAATCCTTTACGGATGATTTCCCTAAATTAAGAGAGAAATCGATCGAATGGTATCAACAAACAGATAGGTTTGTGAAACGCGCAAAATCTCTCTAGGAAGACCTGAATACTTTATTCGAAATTGTAGTTCCAGCAGATTTGTGGGAAGATTGTAAAAGGGCTGTAGGTTGGTCAACAAGTGAACCAGAAAAGATAGGGACACAGGTGCACCATCACCTATGGGTTTATACCATAAGGTGATTGAGCACTTGAAAACAAAGGTTGCGTCGAAAAATGTAGATTGGCAGAGAATTGACAGAACGGCACAAGAAGTTAAAGAGTCAATACATGCGTACTATGAGAGATTGTTGAAAGCGTTTAAAAATTACAGTGGTATGGAAACAATTGAGGCAAAGGACATGCTCCATTTTGTGTTCAGATTTGTGGAAAGGGTTGAGACCCGAAATCAGTCAGATGATTAAAATGTATTTGATTTGTTGGCAGTCAAAGTCGATCGATGAGTTGTTGAATTATGCAAAATACTGCAGTGATGAGATTGAGACGAAAAAGAAAACGTTGAAGGAAAAAGTGATGGTGATGCAGCTTAGAGCAGCTCAGACAGGTTTGCAAGGTTTTCAACAACAGTTGCCGCAGCAGCAACAGCAGGGAAATGCTATGTTTCAGCCACAAAAGAGAGGCAGAGGCCGAGGAGGTTTTGTGAATAATGGTCCTGATTTAAATACTGTTGTGATTCCAAATGGCATACAGGCAATGAAGAAGGTGACACGTGTGGAATCGTCGGGCATTGGAAACGGGAGTGCCCAATGTTGGTGCAGGAAGGTGTAGGTCAGCAAAACAATGATGTCAATACATTTCAGAATATGAGAGGACCGAAATTGAGAGGTCCAAATCCAAATTTTCAAAATAATGTAAATCAGGTGCAGGGTTTACAACCCATACAATCATAGTAGGTGCAAATGCCACATGTACAAATGGCACAGTTGCAGCCAATGCAACAGCAGTTTCCTATGGTACCTAATCAGCAAATGCAAATACCCTTAGCACCAATGAATCAGCAACAAGTAATGCTTCCTCAACAGGTCACGGGTCAAGGAATGAATCAAAATGACACAGTGCACCAATTCCCGTTACACAGTGAGAATGGAATAAACGATGTGTGGGAGAGTGAAAGTTCAGATGAGGAGGGAAATTGTATGCTTGCAGCATCTTTGGAAGTTGATCAAAAGGGACCGTATGTGGGAGGAAGAGTTATGGGTCACAGCGTTTCATTCTTGGTTGACACAGGAGCCACACGCTCTACAGTCAGAAGTATCAAAGTACCAAATTTGCCACTTTCAGGGAGAACAATTCAAGTAGTGGGAGTAGCAAATAGGTATTTGACAAACCCAATCACAGATCCAGTGCAAGTCAGAATCTGTAACTTTCAAGGGTCACATAAATTTGTGGTGTGTGACTCGAGTCCGATATCCCTATTAGGGAGAGATTTATTGTGCAAATTGGGATGCTCGATTATGTGCTCAAATGATGGAATTAAAATTCAGACAAACAGTGATGAGGAAGAAGAGGACAGTTTAGGAGCGGACGAAGTGGAAACTGTTGATGAAGAGTATCCCCTGATTACTCTTTATCCAATGCTCACTGAAGCAGATATTCCTGCTGAGTTACAGGAAACAGTTGAAAAAGAAGTGTGGGATATGACAGGGAAAGAAGTAGGCCTGGTTAAAGGGTTAGAACCAGTGAAAGTAACTGTAAAACCCAACGTAAATTTTCCCCAAACTCCACAATACCATATGTCGCAAGACACCCTCATGAAAGTCGCCCAACTCATTGATGAGTTTGTGAAACAGGGAGTACTGAAAGAAGTGCTAAGTAGTCCATGTAATTCACTAATCATGGGACTAATAAAACCGAGTGGAAAGGTCCGAATTGTTCAAGATTTGAGAAAAATAAATGACATAATAGTCAAATCTTGTCCCGTGGTACCAAATCCAGCTGTGATAATGTTTCAAATTCCCTGTGATGCTGAGTGGTTCTCAGTCATTGATTTGTCACAAGCATTTTTTATGTGCCTCTTCATGAGGACAGCCAATTTCTCTTTTGTTTCAAATTCCTGGACAGAGTCTACAGTTGGTGTCGAATTCCTCAAGGGTTTTCGGAGTCACCATCAATTTTTAATCAGATTCTAAAGAAAGATTTGGAATCATTGGAATTACCATTTGAATCAACCTTGGTACAGTATATTGACGATTTACTGATCGCATCCAAGACAGAAAATGACTGTATGGTTGACACTATTGCTCTGTTGAACCATTTCGGATGAAATGAACACAAAGTGTCCCCTTCGAAATTACAATTCTGCCAGAAGAAAGTGAAATATTTGGGTCACCAAATAGAGAAAGGGTCGAGAAGAATAATGAAAGAAAGAATAACAAGTGTACTTCAAATGAGTCCACCCAAGACTAGAAAAGAGGTGAGAAAGTTTTTGGGAATGGTGAGCTACTGTCGCCATTGGATTCCCAATTTCTCAACTCTAGCCAAACCTTTACTGAAACTGACCCAGAAAGATGCGCTGGATGAAATAGTGCTGAAAAGAGATGAAATTGATGCTTTTATTGAATTAAAGGAATGCATGTGCAGAGCTCCAGCTTTAGGTATGCCTGATTACACAAAGACTTTTACATTGCTTTGTCATGAACGTGATGCATGTTCCTTGTCTGTCTTGACTCAAGCCCATGGTGGCATAAACAGACCAGTAGCATATTTTTCAGCTACTTTGGATCCGGTCGCAGTAGCTCTGGTCCAGTCATGGTCCCTCACTCAGTCGAGATACTTTTGACACGTTCCCGAACACAACACATGACAGGTGCTAGGCTTACAAGGTACGAGACAATAATTTTGGGTTCACCTAATGTGCAGCTGAAAAGGTGCACTACGTTGAATCCAGCAACCTTGTTTCCCAGTGAAAATGTCGAAATTGAGAACGCTGAAGACATCGAGCACGACTGTCTTCAGGTGACTGAATTTTATACAAAACCAAGACCTGATATCAAAGACACCCGATTGGAAGAGAACGATCAAGTTATTTTTGTTGATGGTTCATGTTTAACCCCTTCTGTGCCTTGGACGAGATGATCTCGTCCAAGGCTACAGTTCCCCTGTGCCTTGGACGAGATCATCTCGTCCTAGGCACAGGGGAACCTGGGGGCACGCTAGCGCACCCCCCGTGCACCTCCCTTCCCCCCCCAAGTCGGGATGGAAGGGGAAGACCTTCCCCTTCCACCCCCGACCCCCCCACTCCCCCCTGTGACGTCAGCGCGCGAGCGCACGCTGATTTGACACAGGGGCCTCCCTAGTCGCGCTGGAAGCTCTGCTTCCAGCGCGATTGAAAAAGAAATGCAAAAGCATTTCTTTTTCAATCACTTGGGAGGCCCGGAGGGGCTTCAAAGGGAAGGAAAAGTATTTCCTTCCCTTTGAAGTCCCTCCAAGGGTTTCAAAAGCCGGATTGCTTGCAATCCGGCTTTTGAAACCCCACTAGACACCAGGGATTTTTTTTTTTTTTTATTGAAACACACAAAAGGGAGCGACCCCTTGGGCAAGGGTCGCTGCCAGGTGGGGCATTTTTTTGAGAAGGCCTTTTCTGCCCCCCCTGGGGGCAGAAACCTCTAGGCACCAGGGACCATTTTTTTGATTTATTTTTTTTATGTTTCATTTCTTTTTTTTTTGGTGGGGAGCGACCCCTTAGGCAAGGGTCGCTCCCCTTGGGGGAAAATTATATTTTGGCCATTTCTGCCCCCCTTGGGGGCAGATTGGCCTATTTTGATGAGGCCAATCTGCCCCCAAGGGGGGTAGAAACCACTAGACACCAGGGAATTTTTTCTTTGCGTGAATTTCACGCAAAGGGAGCGACCCCTTAGGCAAGGGTCGCTCCCTGGGGGGGAGGGCAATTTATTTTAGGCCATTTCTGCCCCCCCTGGGGGCAGAAACCTCTATGCGCCAGGGCAATTTTTTTTTTGTTTTTTTAGAGATGGGGAGCGACCCATAAGGCAAGGGTCGCTCCCCTGGGGGGCAAATTGTATTTAGGCCATTTCTGCCCCCCTGGGGGCAGATTGGCCGATTTTAGGTCAATCTGCCCCCAAGGGGGCAGAAACCACTAGGCACCGGGGATTTGTTTTTTGGCGCCAATGTCACGCAGGGGGAGTGACCCCGTAGGCAAGGGTCGCTCCCGGGGGGGGGGGGGGCCGGGGGGGGACAAATTTATTTTAGGCCATTTCTGCCCCCCCTGGGGGCAGATCGGCCTATTACTAGGCCGAACTGCCCCCAGGGGGGGGCAGAACCCTCAGGGCACCAGGGCAAATTTTTTTGTTGTGTTTTTTTTTTTTTATATTTTAGATGGGGAGCGACCCATCAGGCAAGGGTCGCTCCCCTGGGGGGCAAATTGTATTTAGGCCATTTCTGCCCCCCTTGGGGGCAGATTGGCCGATTTTAGGTCAATTTGCCCCCAAGGGGGCAGAAACCACTAGGCACCGGGGATTTGTTTTTGGGCGCCAATGTCACGCAGGGGGAGCGACCCCGTAGGCAAGGGTCGCTCCCGGGGGGGGTGGGGGCTGGGGGGGCAAATTTATTTTAGGCCATTTCTGCCCCCCCTGGGGGCAGATCGGCCTATTATTAGGCCGAACTGCCCCCAGGGGGGGGGGGGCAGAACCCTCAGGGCACCAGGGCAAATTTTTTTGTTGTGTTGTTTTTTTTTTGTTTGTTTGTTTTTTTCGAGATGGGGAGCGACCCGTCAGGCAAGGGTCGCTCCCCTGGGGGGCAAATTGTATTTAGGCCATTTCTGCCCCCCTTGGGGGCAGATTGGCCGATTTTAGGTCAATCTGCCCCAAAGGGGGCAGAAACCACTAGGCACCGGGGATTTGTTTTTTGGCGCCAATGTCACGTAGGGGGAGCGACCCCGTAGGCAAGGGTCGCTCCCGGGGGGGGGGGGGGACAGGGGGGGGGGGAATTTATTTTAGGCCATTTCTGCCCCCCCTGGGGGCAGATCGGCCTATTATTAGGCCGAACTGCCCCCAGGGGGGGGCAGAACCCTCAGGGCACCAGGGCAAATTTTTTTGTTGTGTTTTTTTTTTTGTTTGTTTGTTTTTTTCGAGATGGGGAGCGACCCATCAGGCAAGGGTCGCTCCCCTGGGGGGCAAATTGTATTTAGGCCATTTTGGGCAGATTGGCAGATTTTAGGTCAATCTGCCCCCAAGGGGGCAGAAACCACTAGGCACCTGGGATTTGTTTTTTGGCGCCAATGTCACGCAGGGGGAGCGACCCCTTAGGCAAGGGTCGCTCCCTGGGGGGGGGGGTGGGGGCTGGGGGGGGCAAATTTATTTTAGGGCATTTCTGCCCCCCCCTCCCGGGGCCGGCTGAGCTAGAGGCCAAACTCCACAGGTAGGCACTTTGCAAAAAACACCTCTGTTTTCTGTGAAAAAATATGTTCTGTCCACGTTGTGTTTTGGGCCATTTCCTTTCGTGGGCGCTAGGCCTACCCACAGAAGTGAGGTACCATTTTTATTGAGAGACTTAGGGGAACGCTGGGTGGAAGGAAATTTGTGGCTCCTCTCAGATTCCAGAACTTTCTGCCACAGAAATGTGAGGAACATGTGTTTTTTTAGCCACATTTTGAGGTTTGCAAAGGATTCTGGGTAACAGAACCTGGTCCGAGCCCCGCAAGTCACCCCATCTTGGATTCCCCTAGGTCTCTAGTTTTCAGAAATGCACAGGTTTGGTAGGTTTCCCTAGGTGCCGGGTGAGCTACAGGCCAAAATCCACAGGTAGGCACTGTTTTCTTTCAAAAAATGGGATGTGTCCACGTTGCGTTTTGGGGCGTTTCCTGTTGCGGGCGCTAGGCCTACCCATGCAAGTGAGGTATCATTTTTATCGGGAGACTTGGGGGAACGCTGGGTGGAAGGAAATTTGTAGCTCCTCTCAGATTCCAGAACTTTCTGCCACAAAAATGTGAGGAGCATGTGTTTTTTTTAGCCAAATTTTGAGGTTTGCAAAGGATTCTGGGTAACAGAACCTGGTCCGATCCCCGCAAGTCACCCCTCCTTGGATTCCCCTAGGTCTCTAGTTTTCAGAAATGCACAGGTTTGGTAGGTTTCCCTAGGTGCCGGCTGAGCTAGAGGCCAAAATCTACAGGTAGGCACTTCGCAAAAAACACCTCTGTTTTCTCCCAAAATTTAGGATGT
Organism: Pleurodeles waltl; assembly: GCF_031143425.1. Taxonomy (NCBI): domain Eukaryota; kingdom Metazoa; phylum Chordata; class Amphibia; order Caudata; family Salamandridae; genus Pleurodeles; species Pleurodeles waltl. Next base: position 478,631,343 of record NC_090443.1, on the reverse strand, counting down.
GTCCACGTTGCGCTTTGGGGTGTTTCCTGTCGCCGACGCTAGGCCTACCCACGCAAGTGAGGTATCATTTTTATCGGGAGACTTGGGGGAACGCTGGGTGGAAGGAAATTTGTAGCTCCTCTCAGATTCCAGAACTTTCTGCCACAGAAATGTGAGGGACATGTGTTTTTTTAGCCAAATTTTGAGGTTTGCAAAGGATTCTGGGTAACAGAACCTGGTCCGAGCCCCGCAAGTCACCCCTCCTTGGATTCCCCATGGTCTCTAGTTTTCAGAAATGCACAGGTTTGGTAGGTTTCCCTAGGTGCCGGCTGAGCTAGAGGCCAAAATCTACAGATAGGCACTTCGCAAAAAACACCTCTGTTTTCTCCCAAAATTTAGGATGTGTCCACGTTGCGCTTTGGGGTGTTTCCTGTCGCCGGCGCTAGGCCTACCCACGCAAGTGAGGTATCATTTTTATCGGGAGACTTGGGGGAACGCTGGGTGGAAGGAAATTTGTAGCTCCTCTCAGATTCCAGAACTTTCTGCCACAGAAATGTGAGGAACGTGTTTTTTTAGCCAAATTTTGAGGTTTGCAAAGGATTCTGGGTAACAGAACCTGGTCCGAGCCCCGCAAGTCACCCCTCCATGGATTCCCCAAGGTCTCTAGTTTTCAGAAATGCACAGGTTTGGTAGGTTTCCCTAGGTGCCGGCTGAGCTAGAGGCCAAAATCTACAGGTAGGCACTTCGCAAAAAACACCTCTGTTTTCTCCCAAAATTTTGGATGTGTCCACGTTGCGCTTTGGGGCGTTTCCTGTCGCGGGCGCTAGGCCTACCCACACAAGTGAGGTATCATTTTTATCGGGAGACTTGGGGGAACATAGATTAGCAAAACAAGTGCTATTGCCCCTTGTCTTTCTCTACATTTTTACCTTCCAAATATAGGAGTGTGTGTAAAAAAGACATCTATTTGAGAAATTCCCTATAATTCACATGCTTGTATGGTCACCCCGGAATTCAGAGATGTGCAAATAACCACTGCTCCTCAGCACCTTATCTTGTGCCCTTTTTGGAAATGCAAAGGTTTTCTTGATAGCAATTTTTTACTCTTTATATTTCAGCAAATGAATTGCTGTATACCCGGTATAGAATGAAAACGCACTGCAGGGTGCAGCTCATTTATTGGCTCTGGGTGCCTCGGGTTCTTGATGAACCTACAAGCCCTATATATCCCCGCAACCAGAGGTGTCCAGCAGACGTAACAGTATATTGCTTTCCATAATCTGACATTGCAGGGAAAAGTTACAGAGTAAAACGTAGAGAAAAATTGATGTTTTTTTCACCTCAATTTCAATATTTTTCTTTTTCAGCTGTTATTTTCTGTAGGAAACCCTTGTAGGATCTACACAAATGACCCCTTGCTGAATTCAGAATTTTGTCTACTTTTCAGAAATGGTTAGGTTTCTGGGATCCAGCATTGGTTTCATGCCCATTCCTGTCACTGACTGGAAGGAGGCTGAAAGCATAAAAAATTGCAAAAATGGGGTATGCCCCAGTAAAATGCCAAAATTGTGTTGAAAAATTGGGTTTTCTGATTCAAGTCTGCCTGTTCCTGAAACCTAGGAAGCTGCTGAGTTTAGCACTGCAAACCCTTTGTTGATGCCATTTTCAGGGGGAAATCCACAAGCCTTCTTCTGCAGCCACTTTTTCAAATTTTTTTGAAAAAAACGAAATTTTCACTGTATTTTGGCCAATTTCTTGGCCTCCTTCAAGGGAACCCACAAAGTCTGGGTACCTCTAGAATCCCTAGGATGTTGGAATAAAAGGACGCAAATTTGGCTTGGTTAGCTTATGTGGACAAAAAGTTATGAGGGCCTAAGCGCGAACTGCCCCAAATAGGCAAAAAAAGGCCTGGCACAGGAGGGGGAAAAGGCCTGGCAGCGAAGGGGTTAAGAGATGCAATCGGAATGTTGAAAGCAGGATATGCCGTATGTACAATAACAGGTGTTCTGGAAGCATCTTGGCTTCTGCACAGGTAGCGGAGCTGGTAGCCCTTACTAGAGCTTGCCAACTTTCTGTGTTAATGAAAGTCACCATTTTCACTGACAGTCAGTACGGATTTGGAATAGTGCATGATTTTGGACAACTGTGGTCACAAAGAGGCTTCTTGACCTCTTCAGGATCACCGGTGAAAAATGGTGAAAGAATAAGAGAATTGTTACATGCTATCCAGTTGCCAGGAGAAGTGGCAGTGGTAAAATGCAGTGCACACTCAAAATCACAAGACTTCGCTTCTTTGGGAAATGGGTATGCAGATCAAGTCGCAAGGTTTTGCGCATTGAACTGTATATTGCTCAGAGACGAATGGAACTTGATAAATGAGCCAGAACTTGAACCAAGTGAAGCTTTTGCCCTAAAGGTCGTAGCCACAATCGAAGAATTGAAATTCCTACAAAATAATGTCAGTAAGGATGAGAAACTCTCATGGAGCAAACTACAATGCATAAAGAAACAGATGATTTGTGGGTTTCAAGTGAAGGGAGATTGGTTCTGCCAGACAGTCTTAATGCAATTGGCCAGGTTGTATCATGGACAAGCCCACCTTGGAAGGGATGCCATGATTAGACTATTCAAAATTGATTGGTTTAACCCCAAATTCCGTCAAGTTGCTGAAGCAGTTTGCCATTGTTGCGTCATTTGCCAACAAATGAATGAATGCAGGGAAGGGAACAGTAGTAAATTTGAGCCACATTGGAAGAGCAGGTGGGCCATTCAGCAGGATGCAAATGGATTTTATTGAGATGCCTGTGCATGGAGGCTTGAAATATGAGTTGGTGGTTGTGTGCATTTTTAGTCACTGGATTGAAGCATACCCCACACCTAGAAATGACAGCCTTACAGTTGCAAAACTACTCTTGAGAGAATCAATACCACGTTTCAGATTCCCGATCTCTTTAGAATCAGATGGGGGAAGTCACTTCAATAACGAAGTAATCAAATTACTGTGTGCAGCATTGAACATTGAACAAAAGTTGCATTGTAGCTACCGCCCTGAAGCATCAGGACTAGTGGAGCAAATGAATGGCACATTGAAATCGAGGATGGCGAAAATATGTGCATCAACAAACCTGAAATGGCCTGACGCATTGCCCTTGGTGTTAATGTCAATGAGAAACACCCCTGATAGAAAGACTGGACTATCACCGCATGAGATTCTCATGGGCAGAGCCATGAGACTTCCAGCAGTTCCTGTTAATGCTCTTGTAAATATTACAGATGATATGGCATTGGACTACTGCAAAGGTCTGGCTGATGTGGTCCGCTCTTTCTCACCAGGTGGAGGCAACCACCTTGCCACCGATCCAAGGTCCAGGACACGCCCTGAAAGCAGGTGACTGGGTCGTGATAAAGAAGCACGTGAGGAAGTCGTGTCTGGAACCCCGTTGGAAAGGACCTTTCCAAGTGATTCTGACAACTGCCACCGCTGTGAAGTGTGCGGGAGTTCCCAACTGGATTCACGCCAGTCACACGAAAAGAGTGACGTGCCCTACAGCAAAGGAAGTTGAAGCGCTGAAATCACCAGTGACTGACAAGAGAGTACCAGGCACCAAGACAGGACAAAGAGAACATGGAGGCGAACAAGCAGAAATAGAGGAAGGGGAAATATTTTCTGAGGAAGAAACAGCTGATCCATTTGAGGAAAACCGAGGAGAAGCCTCAGGAAGTGACGAAGATCCCGAAGGTGACAAAGAGCATGCGACAGGTGAAGGAGCAGGAGAGCCTGAACAGAGGAGGGCTTTCCCAGAAGCAGACGATACAGGAAAAGAGAAGGAGAACCTGATTGACCTCCTAGGGGGAGAAGACAGGACAGAGTGAAATTGTTCAAACTCTTCCAGAACCGGTTGCAGGTCCATCAGGTGAAAGCAGTGCGAAACGGAGACAAAGCATATCGCCAGTGAAATTAAGGACTAAAGAAATATTAAACGAAATTGAAGGGCCAAAGTTGAAAGAGAAAAGAAAAGAAGTGTCTGTCGCAATAACAACACCAAGTGAAGAGAAAGACCCAGCCAAGGAACAAGGCACCAGCGAGACAGAATCAAAAGGAGATGCAAAATTGAAAAGGAAAAAAATACCGAGCCGAAGATATTCTAGTCCGGAGTGGGCATACATAGCCACTAACGATTGGTCAGACGAATTCCTATCTCTCAGTCTTGAGAACGAAGAAGCAGAACGACACTTTGGTACCTGAAAAGTGAAATTCCATAAACGTTACAGAATAAGACATTGACAACCTGATTGACTTTGGAACCGGATAAGACATTGCTAACTTGATTGACTTTGAAACCGATCTTGAGACAAAGCTGCTAAACTGATAAGAGACTAAGCTGCTAAAGAGAACCGTGTGAACATTGAACTTGTTCAGCTGTATATATATATATATATATATATATATATCTGCAAATATGATTTGATAAAGTGTCTTCAACTTTATGATTCTATATAGATCATGACAGGCTACACTACACAGGGACATAAGATGAAATATTGTAGATATATGTGTATAGGTCTAATAACTGCATGTGTACTAACAGTTATGGCAATAATTCTTGGAATGCATGGAGGGAATGAAAGACGCGAATTATGCTTCTACTTCTAATCCTACTACTGAATTAACTCCTTTACAGAAGCTCGAACAAGATGAGAAATACTTACGACGAGAAAGAATTATCCTCTAACGTTTTCTATCGCTTGTTGAATGAGTATGTTGAGACAATGGATGCGAAAGATTGTTATGTGTGTACACAAATACCTACCTCAGTAATAGAAGAAGTGACATATCATAGCCTGCCTCTTACATATGGAATAAAATATAGTCTATTACTAACCAGATTTTATGGCCATGAGTATATTCACTACTTTTATTCCAATCAAGATGTTGTATTTTCATATGTCCCCATAATTGAGTACCTGAGTAAAGTAGCAAGAGATCATGATATAAAGTTAGTTAGGGGTTTCTTTGAGCCATTGTCACCTTTTTCCACAGCTTACGCTCAGAGAAAACCTTACATGCTTGCTTTCACCGATAGAGAAAAGTTTTTTAGATCACACTGACGATAGGAGGAAAGAGGGGAAGGAGAAATTAGAAAGGGAATTACACAAAAGGATATCTGTAGATAACTATGCTTTTGCCGCGATAAAGACACAAGGGAAACTAGCTTTAGATGCAATACACGTAGGAAGGCTTTGTATATATAGACCTAAATCATATTATGACACAATCTTTGTGGGAACGAGTGAATGTAAACATACGTTTTTGTTTCAAGCTAAATGGACGTTCATGTTAAATGGCCTAGATCCAGCTATTCCAGGAGTATATTAGATCTGTGGACTCAATGCCTATTATCGTCTTCCAAAAGGATGGTATGGGAGATGTTATTTGGGAATAGTATTTCCAAAGATTTATCAATTGGACGACTTAAAGAATTTTCCACAGCTGTCTGAATCACATCATGTTCAGAAAAGGGAGACAGTTTCTGGTGTGGTAGGAGATATATTTGGAGCAATGATTCCTTCTATAGGAGTTATATTGAATTCAGTTAAAATATGAAAGTTGTCTACTATTGTGGATAACATGTTGACAAAATTCTCAGGAGCTATAATCCTGATGGATGCTGACCTTGCTGCAGAAAGAGCTATGACTCTTCAAAATCGGCTTGCTTTAGACATTCTTTTAGCAAAGGATGGCGGCGTTTGCAATATGCTTAATGCACGTCACTGTTGTTCTTATATTCCGGACAACAGCGGGCAAATTAGGAAAATGCTTACAAATTTAACTAACAAAAGTACAGATTTGAAAGAATTGAAAGAACCAGGAGTATGGGAGAAGGTTGGAAAAGGATTTGCTTCTGTGGGAAATTGGCTCAGCAACATTTGGAACGGACTATTATTGAAAATAGTAAAAGGTATAGTAATAATATTAATTTGCTTATTAGGTATTTGGGGAATATGGAAAGCTATTAAAATATTGAAAACAAGAGACAAAAGGAAAAGGGAAGAGAAAGAACAAAATAAAAAGGTAGAGATATATAGAGAAAAATCAAAGGGAACAAAAAGAAAGAGGGAATTGACTGAAGTGCCAGATTACTGAAACAGAATTTTAATGGAATAAAATTTGTGGTGGAAGATTTGATGTGATGACATAATTAGTCATCAGAGGAGGGATTGATGACGTGGAAAAAGAAGGACTAACAAATATTCATATATCATGTAACCAAAATCATGTAAGGTAGTGTGATTTTAGCAAAGAAAAATTATGTACGTGTGAAATTGTGCCCACGGGGTAGTTCGCCATTATTATAAACGGGCTTAAATAATCATGAAGAATTGACAAATGTAGTAATCTGTTATAACTGCAAAAGTATTCTATGATTTTCTTGTTGAAACTGTTATATGCTTAGCTTAAATTTAGCAGAGGCTTTCGCCTAGTTGCCTGGTCTCAAATCTAACTGCGTGGTTTTCACTTGTATTAACAAAGACATATTATTTTATTTTAAGGCTGTATTTTTCCAGTAGAGATGACTAATACACTTATCTCAAGGTTTCGTGCTAGGCCGGTTTCATCCTCTTTGAAGCAAGGTCAGTTTCTGCAGGTGCAGACAATAAAGGCACTAAGATAAAATTAATTGGCAAACTTTGTTGCAACTTGTGTTCCAAGGCTCCAAGGAAAATGTATGCATCAATGAGTACTAGGAGAAAGACACTATTCATTGGTCAAATTGAAGCCACCCTATGAACCCTCCAATGGAAGACCCTGAAGAATTTGGAATGTTTCTTACTTAAACCCACCGGACAAAGAGAAGTCGGCCATTTTCCTTGATGGCATTTTGAAGCCAAATGCCAGACGCCATCTTAGACGACATCTTGATGTCCTTTTCTCTATTCCAGAGAAAGAGACTTTAAAAATTCTCACCCTAGAGACTAACTTTAAACTTGCCCCGCATTGCCCATGCAGTAACTTTGCCCCATTCTCCTTGCTGCTGCAAGGAAACTTGCCCTTAACTTTGCCCCTTTGAAATCCGCCCCATGCTGATCGAACCGGTACCTGAGGGATGAAGACTTTCTTGAATGCTGATTGTATTTGGTAATTATGAAAGGATAATTGTATTATGCATTGTGTTTTCCTTCCTAGGTACCAACTGCTTATTTTGATAAGGCCCAAGCTAAACGTTTTCTAAATTTGTGTTGACTAAATTCGTTTTGCATGAAGCCCCACATGCCGATGCTAATTAGAGGTTAGTTGAGGTATTCACTTGATGCACCATGTTGAATTGAAATCTCGTTATGCTGACCGATGTATGCAATTAGTCAAGTTCAGTTACTTATATTAGTGATTTGCATTGCTATAACCGAGTGCATTATAATCCAGATTTTGCATAGATTGCGTTTCTTCCGCCGTTATGGACAGCTAGTAATGTTCGTATACATATATCATTTGATTTTGAGACTCATATATATTGTGTTAGCTTTGTTAATATAGGGAAATAAACTCATTAACTTTTAATAAACTGGTGTGATTATTCATGACTGAAAGGTCATGGTGCTTCAAAGTACTGATTGTTATTGATTCCTAATGTGTTATCTTGATTTATCAATTAAATATTGGGTATCGAGTACAATGGTTATTGATTATTGATTTGACTGATCCGACCATTCTTGGATGGGGAGAGCCCGACTCGGATAAAAGGTTCACCGACCTCCGGCGTGTCCAGATAAAGGTGGTCATTACAACCTCAGCGGTCTTTTAAGAAGACCGCTGAGGGACCGCCGTGCGGAAGACCGCCAGTAGTGACGGTTTGCCGTTCGGCGTATTATGACCGTTGGCTGCCCTCCGTCGTTTTTCCGACGGAGAGCCGCCAACAGCCATACTTGCGGCGGCGGGGATGTGGAGGTTGCTCCACCTCCACCGCCACGCCAACAGAACACCGCCGAGCTAATCACGTCCTGTGATTCTGCACGGCGGTGTTCTGTTGGCGGAGCTGCCCCCAGTGCTCCCGTCCCCTCCCGGAGGATCGACGGAACAGGTAAGTGGATCGTCCGTTAGGGGAGGGGGTGGGGGTGTTGTGTGGGTGCATGGGGGTGCGCGTCTGTGTATGTAGGGGGGTGTGTGAGTGCGTGTATGCTTGCAGGGGTGTTGCATGTTTCGGAAATGTGTGCATGTCTGTATGTATGTCTGTATGGATGTGTGCATGTATGTTTGAATGTGGGTGTGCGTGTCTGACTGTGTGTGGATGTTGGCATGTATGTCGGTGTGTGTGCGTTTATGTGTGTTGGTGGTGCCTGCGTGCATGTCAGGTGTGTAAGTGTAAGGTAATGTCAGGGGTGGGGAGGGGGGCCCTGCCACCTTTGGGGGGTGGCAGGGGTGGTGGAGGGTGTAGGGGAGGGAGTCGGGGTGGGGGAGACCCCTATCAGTGCCAGGGAAGGAATTCCCTGGCAATGATAGTGCTTACCGCCATGGATTTCATGGCGGTTCCTACCGCTGGAAATCCACGGCGGTAAGCCGGGTCACAATACCGGTGGCGGTATTGTCACGGCTGCTGGGCTGGAGACCCAGGTCTCCAGCCCAGCAGTCGTCTCCACCCTGGCGGGCGGTACGGGGAAGCGGCGGATGACCATGGCGGTCATAATACAAAAAAAAAGACCGCCAGCCTGTTGGCGGTCTTACCGCCGCTTTAACACCGTCCGCCAGGGTTGTAATGACCCCCAAAGTAATTTAGAAGGACTGGACGCGCTATCACATCCAATTGTGGTAGGATGTAGTGTTTTCTTTGCTGGAAACTCCAGATAGGGGCCAGACAGATTTTTATTCCACCAGGCATTCCCGCAGTGGGCTGGGGCCCTTGAAGGCCGGTTTTGAACGTCAAGGACGCCCCTGGTTCCTCTATCACTTTCCCTAGCTCCCCGAAGTTAGTGTGACAGGTACAGGAGAGCTTCAACAAAGAAACATAGTGGGAGGGAGGACGTAGAGAGTGATTAGAGAGGGAAAAGTCAAGAGAGCAAGCATGGACGGCTGGAAAGGGAGATTGAGTGAGATGAGGAAGGGGGCTGGCTGGTTAGAGTATTTTTACCAGGGCTATTTTTGGTTACCTGCTTACTCCCGTTTTCACTAGATACTGTTGTCTTTTGTGCTGGCTGCAGTGTTTCTGTTTTTCAAACTTACTGTGAGGCTGCAGAGTCCTTCTCCACCAGATAATGTAATTTGCAAGATTTAAATCTGCTTAAAGGGCTTCTAATGAAATTGCACGTGGAAATAAAACGTATGTGTTCGGTGTGCCCAGGCAATATGTTCCTGCTGCTTGCAAACCCCATTGCGTCCTGCTCCCACTGGAGACCGGAAGTGTGAGGTGTTTTCTTCCTCCTTTGATGGCGTCACGTGACATCTGTTCACACGGTGCACCTCCCTTGTGACGTGCCTGATCTATGAGACCTGATTTCTGAGGGTATCCAGCCCTGGCGTGGAATAGTGTCTTCTGTTTAATGCCTGCAAGGGACTAGGGCCAGAAACCTTGCATCTTCCCCACCGCAAGCAGTGTACCAGGTGTATGCAACCTACCCATCCCGCTTGGAAAGGGACTCAGCAAACTTAAAGCCCCAACTTTTAAGTAGCCTTATGTCCCAGCACACAGAGACTCAGATGCACCTGGAGGATAATTCCATCTCCTCTACCCAGTATCACAATGACCACTAAGTATTTACAAAATAGATTTGGTCTATTTCCGCTTCTAGGTACACCCATAGACATGTACATGAGGTTAATTCGGCTTCTGGGTACTCCCCACAGCAAAAATGCATTGGGTTGATTTTTTCATTCAAGTTTTTCCCAGAGAAACATTTCATAGATTGTGTTCATTTCTGCTCTTCGGGTCACTCAGTTAATTTCCGATTCTGCTAAGCTACAAAGCCTCACACGCCCATCTCAGTCACCCAAACCGCACACTCTTCCCTACTCACAGTAAACGTAAATGAAAATCAGTGATGTTTAAATCCTTCCCATCAATTCATAGAGCCACCTACAACATTCTACCCTCTTCCGCATCGAAGCAAGAGAGCCACAACTGCATAACTTAAACACTGTCCAGTCCCCAGCCTTTGTACTGTGCCTATTCCTCCCCTCAAGTGCCTTTATTCTCCAACTCTGTCCCCGGTTGTCTCTGGACGTTCCTGGATCAAGCCCAGCAAAACAACCACCTCGCAATCAAACCCACAATTCATTATTAGGAAGCATTTAAACGTTTTTTACTTCATTGTAGAATCATCACTGGGTCTTCTCTTACCACAAACTTGGTTCTCTGGTGACGCCTCTCTAAAATGCCATGAGATATTAGCAGAGGATGGGATCATGTGCTACCTTTAGAAGACAGAAGGTAGACCCTGCAGTTGTATTTAGGAAAAAATATAGACGATAAATTTCATCATGATTGAATTGAATCTGTGTGGGTAGGACGTTCTCCTACTCCTGCATTTTTAGTCATCCCTTCTAATATATCGACCAGGAGTTTCAAGGATGGCTGATGCTGTAACAGACCACACTTGGGTTCTAAGGACAAAACATTCTGTCTGACCAATCAGATCCAGCAAAAGTAAAAAAATCCATCACATCAACTCTTGAGGCCCTTAATTTCCATCTTTTAATCCTTTTCTCACTATGCCTCTGTACTCAAGTAATAGCTCATTGAGTAAGCCTGAGGAGGCTCAAACTGGACTGGGTTGCTTGTTTTTCTTAGCTTGGCAGTTTGAGGTCTCACAAAGACAGAGACACAGGTAATGAGAAAGACCGTGTATGAGATAGAAGCTGGCACAGTTGGTACCTAGGCTAACCCTGTTTTGTGTATAAGGAAATCTCTTATCCAAGCTTGTCTGGTTCCTATTTTCTGTCCCCAGGAAGCTTGAAGTATGTGTAGTGCATGCAGTAAACCTGCACTGCTCCTGCGTGTCTACTGAGTGTAGAGTGCTCACTCTTGCTGCCTTTGCATATGTATTGCTCTCTCACAACCGAGTTCCTCAAACAAAGGATCATAAATAACCTGGGGAAGAGACTGGCCGGGGAAGGCAAACCACTAGATATGGAAAAAGAAGGAAAATAGAGGGGGGCAAAGGAAGGAAGAAGAAATATAAGGGAATGAAAAGAGTGGGACACAATGAGAATGGAGAAGAAAAGGGGAAATAGAAAGACATGAGTAGTATAAGGGGATACCTTCCATCAAACTATTTTTGACAGGTGCCACACCCCGTGATGACGTAAGCAGTGACATGTATGACCAGCCCCTAGGTTGTTAATCACCGTGCCTGTCATATGTCTGTGTGACTGACAGCCCTAAGAGCCTTCATGTGGTTGTGTGCCCAGACATGTTGAGGTTGTCAAAGGGTTGTGAAAAATTAAAACCCTAACAGTTTGCGTAGTGTATGGACCTATCAAGGTGAGTACGGCTGTGTTACGGTATGTGTAAAATTAAAGCCCTAACATTTTGCGCAGTGTGCGAGTCTAACAGGGTTTTGGTGGGGCATGTTAAGAGCTGTGCTGGCTGTCTCAGCAGAGCAAAAGGTATGTGTGAATGGGTAGGATGCCTCAGGACTGACTAACACGGAGGTGGGGACTGGCAGTGGGAGTATAAAAAAATAAAATAAAATAAAAAGAAGAAGAGGGATGGTTTATAAAGGAACCATAAACAAAATGCACAAACCTGTCAAAGCTTCCCATAAAGTGTCACAGAATGAGGAGTAACACAGAGTTAGGAAAAGGCAGAGTCAAACAATAGTGTTACATCACCACGCGAACAGACTTTCGTAGGCAGCTGTAAATCAATCCCAACATGTCAGAGACACTCCACGGCTGTTGAGCTGAAAACTTTGAATGGACCCTTGAAAGTCTAATGTAAACAGCTGCAACAAACACAATGCCAGAGGCTGATTTAAATCAGAGAGTATATGTCAAAGCTTCAAATCTACACAAACAAATCTGAAGGGTCCCAGAGCTGTCAAAATGTCAAGGAAGGTTGGAATTTACGACCAGAGATTGTGAGGGCTGTGTCACAAGACGTAGTTTGATATGACCCTCTGACAGGCATCACTATTCCCACAGTATGGTTAACCGGACACACTCTAAAGCATTATATGTGAATAATTAACAGTTGTCATAGGCATAGAAAAACCCTCAGTAACTCTGTGCACAGACCCATTTTGGACAATTTTAAGTCTCCATCAATTTGGAGTTGAACCCAGCGCAGAATTATTCCAGGACCCCACCCCAAGACAACTAGCATGGCCCAGAAGGACGCATCCCAGAACGCTGAGGGAGAACAGCAGATACTACAGGTAAGTAACAGACACATATGTACAACGCATTTTTTTATATTTAGGTTTTTGCACAGGTTATGGCTTGTATTTATTATAATAGACATATGTTTTGTATTGTTGATGGCATGTTGCTACATGGGTCATGGCTGTGGCACATTTTGATGGAGGCTAGAGGTTGGTGTTAGGGGGTCCAGACAATACTAAATATACTGATTGCAGGGCATGGAGTAGCTAGAAGGTTCCTGTTTAGGCGATGGCACAGTTTTTCAAAATTGATAGGGACCGGCACCATTCCCATGTGTTGCAGGTCCCTAATTTTAGATATGGGGGACTGATGGGGTCCATATAGGGGCGCCAGCGCCTTGCACCAGTGACGCCGGCTCCCTTATGCTTTTTTTTATTTTAATTTTTAATAAATAAAAATTCAGCAAGCAGTAGGACTGCGCTGGTCCCAACTGCTAACAGAATCATGTATGGAGTAGCCGCCTTGCTCCAAGGCAAGGCGACGCCTCCCCAAGGCTTTTTTTAAATAAAAATACAACAGCAACGGGACAGCAAAGGTCCCGTTGCTATTAGAATTATGTAATGAGTCGCCACCTTGCTCTGAGAGCAAGGCGGCGACTCAATACACTATTCTAATAACAGACCGCAGCGGTCCTATGTTTTTTTTTTGTTTTTTTTTTAAATACAGCAGCGGTACCGCACTGGTGCCGCTGCTGGTAGAATAATGTAAGGAGTCGTCGCCATGCTCTCAGAGCAAAGCGGCAACTCATTACATTATTCTAACAGCAGCAGGACCATCGAGGTCCCGCAAAAATACAGTGGCTGGACCTCGATGGTCCCGCCGTTACCAGGCTAATAAATGGAGCCGCCGCCTCGCCTCAGGGCAAAGCGGCGACTCCTTACATTATTCAAATAGCACCTGGACCATTGAGGTCCCGCAAAAATACAGCAGCAGGACATTCGAGGTCCCACAAAAATACAGCAGCAGGACCTCGATGGTCCCGTTGATATCTGAATATTTAATGGAGCTGCCGCTTCGCTCTGAGGCGAGGCGGCAGCGGCCTCCTACCGTATGTTGTCAGGCCGGTTGAAAAACATTGCCGCTGCCCTGGAAAAGTTTCGGGCTGGTTTAGACTGTCTTTTGCCTTTGCTACACGGCAGGACGAGGGGTGGGGCCGTTCCCTTTAAAGTTAGAGCTACAATGCTTAAAGGCATCATAGCTCTATGTCGGGCCCGTGGGGGGTAAATAAACACAGCGCGCACGGTTGCGCTGTGATTAAATTAACACAGGGTTTTTTATTTTATTTTTTAAATAAAATAAAACAATGTGTTTATTTATTTTTTAAATAAAATACATGAGGCTGCATCAATAAAATGTGTAAACCCAGAATAGTGAGGCATCTAACCCTAAAGTAATCTCGAGCCTCTTTAATGTAGATTACAGCTTGCGCCCATCCTGCAGCTTACACGGTTGTCTTGATGTTTTAACACCTCTATGCTCGTTTTCACTCTATTCTAACAGCTTTCCACCCATAGTGTCTTTGCTCAAAGTAAATGCATAAAAGTTAGGGATAATGTATGCTTTGGATCAGAGTATGATGAAATTAAATAAATCGTGTTTTAAATGCTGTTTTAATGGGGGTGTTGTGTGTTTATATGTTTTGTGCACCATACATATTTTAACCCTAAAATGGGTTAGGGTAATATTAGCAATCTGGCGCTGTGTTACAATATTGAAAAAAATTGCATCGCTAATTATAAATATTGGAATATTAACCATAGTGTTTGATCACCGACTTTCCTATACCCTTACCTTTCCCAAATATTTATTTTCTGCGCGCTGAAAACGTTTAAATGTATAAAAATATGTTGTTTGGGGTTAATAATGCTAATGCGTGATTATGTCATAAGTAACAATATGCTTTTAAAAAAAAAAAATCTAAATAGTTCAACCTTTGATCTTTTGTGGCGTTTTATTCTGCACAGTTTTCAAAATGTCTAACCACTGGGACTGTTTTAAAACATGTAAATTTCCCATGTTGAAAAGTGATGGTGTCCCTGAGACTTGTTAATAACACGCTTATAATATTTAATTAATGGTGCAAACTGTATTGTGTTGTGTTAATGCACATGTGGTCTTTTTCTGAAGTATTACAGCCGCTTTTGCAACTTGAGCTAACACGTGCAACTTGCGCGCGGTTGTAAAAGTTTTGATAGCGTTTTCAATTTTCAAATTCTTATTGGAGGTGTTAGTGCTTTGCTAGCAGTAAATACTTTTAGGCTGTAAACCGTGTTTAGAAACGGTCAAAATAAATGTTGGAATTCTGCGCAAATGTTGTAACACGAACTGTATGGGTGCTGATGTTTCTATTTTAAAACTGTTTTACTTAACCTCGTAGCCCTATGATTGGTTATTGTTTATAACTTATTTTTTCTCGTGACTAGTGCCTATGTTTTTATAAAAGATGGGTTGTCAAAATGTGTTCAGACCTAAAACCTACGGCTCTCGTTAGCTATTATTTTAATGTCAATTTGTCTGGTCTGTACGCAGGATATCCCAGAACTAGCTGGGACAATTCAACAGACTGAAGCCTTCCAACAAGGTACAAGTATTTAGAGCTTTATAGCTTAGAGACCAATCAGCAACCCTCAGTGTTTTACCCTAGGTGCTTTATTTAATAATTTTTCTAAAATGTTTTTACAGGTTACAACGCCAAAGTACAGGTTGCTGTGGATGCTCTGCAGCAAATCTTAGATGCTCAAGACGCCGTAAACACAGTGTCGCCTATTACAACTCTTGCAGGTAAATAAAATAGGGATTTGTTGCAAACGTTATGTTAACATTAGAATAGTCTAGGTTGAAACCCTCAGACTTTCTATTGGAACCAGACCTGTAATTATATTGTAAACGCTGTGCTGATGTTTTTAATTTTCCTCCTTTACAGTCGCCATGGAAGCGTACCTGGCCCGCGTAGGGCCTTTAAAGGTAGAACCCGTTGCAAAAAAGAAGAGTCAGAAAAGAAAGTCCAAGGCAACAGGCGAAGGGCCATCCACAAAGAAAGGAAAGCCTCTCAGGAACAAAACAGGTTTGTCTTTCACAACTGTAGAGTTAAAAAGAACCCTAACATCTTTATCTCAACAGGTTACTAATCAATCGTATAGTGAGGGTTGTAATAATGTATTGTAAAAAGTTAGAAGTGCAGTGCATGTAGATAGGGTGTGGTAATCATAAGTGATGTCTTATAATTTTTTTCTAACACGTACTTTTATGTATTCAGAGCAGAGACGACGCAAGAGAACTCTGAAGGAGACCGACATAAGCGTAAACGAACGGTGACACCGCTCGAGGATATCACCATGAAGCTTCAAAACATCCGGGTACCGGCTAGCGTTGAGAGCGACACAACTCTAAATGAACCAGGACCATCGTGCAGCAACAACACCGTTACCCGTGTGATGCCTACACAAGACCCTTTGAAGAAGCCTACAGGTTTCACACTTCAGCAACCCTCTATGGGTTCTAAAGAACGGGCGCTACCAAGCGTCAGCATACATCAACAAGGACATTTTTAGCCCATTGAAGGGGGTCTCCAACCAGAAGTACAACCAAAAGTGAACAAACTTTCCAGGAAGTATAGGAGGCAGAAGCATGCGCTGACGGTCCTACAAACAGATCCTCTAGACTCATTATTAAAAAATAACGTTACCGTTAAGGCAAACGCACGGAACCAGGGACTCTGTATTTGTTCAACACCTGTGGCGGATAATACCTACGTTCTTCCCGGGGAAGTATCCCCAAAATCATATATAAATAACAATCAAGAACACGAGGGTGACGATCGTGAAACAGACCAGGCGGAGCAGACCTCTTATTTCCAATGCATTGACCTTCTCAAAGGGTTGGAGGGTGGTCCCGAGAGTTCCGAAACCCCTACAGTAGCCGAGCATGTTGTAGACCCCGAACAAGGGCAAACACAGGTACACAGTCCCTATGAAGCCTACACCAACGAGGCCTTGGGTTACTACGACAACCAATTACGTTTCCCAGACCTGTTGTCACCTCCCATACCTCCTGGAGCGTACAACCCTACCAGCCCCGATGTCGAGGGTAATAATAATGTCACCAGCCTCAACATACCCCGACAGTAGCTTAGGTTGGAGCGAAGGTCAAAACCATAGTTTTGACACGTCTTTTAGCGACTCTCAGACCTCTGAAGTCCCAGGGTGTTCACATTTTTTTTTAATCCCCAGAGTCCCAATCTATACAAAGGTATTGTTGACAGTGACACAGCATATGTCCCTAAACTTGATATTTTACACCCTAAGAATGCACTAGAGACATACATTAAAGATTTCCAAGGGGCTGTCAATAAGCTAAAAGCGTCGCTCCGGTCTAAGACGTTAAAACCGATGCAGGCTGGAGAAGGGAAGCGATCCCTGAGGGTCATTCCGAGAGAGGTAATTCAGAGGCTAGAGCGGTGTAGAACCAAGGTTATTCAGGCCTGTGAAGCAGCCGTTACGGACATAGGGGTGATGCCGGCGTGACTAGGACCTAGAAACGTTCTATGGGGCAATGGTTCAACATTCAAGGGTCCTAAATATAACAAAAGGTTAGGGATATACTAACTAAAGCCCTACGTTTCTTATGCACTATCAAAACTAAAAATCATATAGAACACCTTCAAGTTCCAAAGATATTGCCAGCTGCGTCTAAAACACACCCTACATGTTCCCAAAAGATACAATACAGGGAGAACACAGGGACCGTCACAAACTTCAAACCCCCTCTGCGACAGGTAGGACGGCTCAAAGACCTCAAACACTTAAAAGATACAACGGAAGTACCTATAGTATTGTCCTCAGAGGGTTCAGCTCCAGAGTGTGTCACTGAGGTCGTTCAAATAGGCAGTGGGAGACTCCCTAAAAGCGGCTGGGTCGTTAAGAAGCAAAAGTGGGCAGATAGCGCCAAACAGCGCAGGCTTTTATTAAGTAGACTAAAGAAAGCCAGAATATGCACTGTGCGGAAGGTAAACAATACAGGTACCCTAAACAATTTTCAGACTCCCCAAAATGACCCTCCAGAGAGTCCCCCCTCCAGTATAAATCCTCAACCTGGGACTTCCAATATAGTGTTACTAGAGATCGTGAGACGCTATAATCGCAGCGTAGAGAGGTTTAAAGCTACAGAGCATTATGAGGAGTTTAGGTTTGTTAACCCAGATCATATAAACTCCTTTGATCAGGGTGTTATAGCTATCCACCGGGCTGTACAAACGCTCATTGAACGATTGTTGCACGATGTGGGGCCTAACGATTTCTTCCAGCTACGTTTTCTGGGGCAGGGTCTCAACAGTCCTATGTTCACCAGACGGTCGTCTCGAGATGTGTTTCATGCTGTGACATTTCTAGAAAACCTGTCTAAGCTTTTACAGAGCAAGGCTGAATGGTTGGCTTACAGTGCCTTCAGAATCATCGCCCTCATTATTAGGGGTCGTGACGGCGGTGCTTCTAGAACCTTAAAGAGCGCCCTGTACAGTAAAATCATCGGCAAGAAATATCGGTGGTTGCTCGACTTTAACACCGGAGCTACAAATATGTGCCTAGTGGCAAGCATCACAGGTTTGTTGATGGACAGAACTACCCCAGACCACGTCATTTTGTCTATGGCGGCGGACACCCACGAGGTGCTCCGAATACCGCCCGACAGACTGGTTGGTTTTGGGGTCCTGGGACTTTTTGAGAATCATTTTGCCGTTACGGTAAAAGTTCTATATCACAGCGGTTCTTGGAAGTACTTCACTACCGATGAGCGTGTGAAAAACAAGACAGTTTATGTGCTCCATCACGATAACCACTTTTACAGTATCTTGAACCTGAAGGGTTTTCTAGGAGCCAAGTACGTGTACGAGCATTGTGACCACATATACAACAACCAGACCAGACACCCGTGTGAAATGCACTGTAAAATGTGTCAGAGGGACGGGTGCGTTGACGGCACCTCTCAAAAAGGTTAACTGTTCGACGTGTAAGATGTTTTGTAGGTCACAAGACTGTTTGAACGTACACGTCAGCCTCGCACAGTGCGAACGTAAATCGGACTGTCGGACTTGTGGGCGCTACAAGGCCTCCAAACACAATTGTAAAGATATGCAATGTCCCAGGTGTAAAGCATATTTTATAACCGGAACCGCACAGGAGCGTTACATGCTCCAAGGCTTACCCCAGAAATAAACAGAAGACCATATCGTATTCGATATAGAGTGTACGTAGGAGACTGGTGTGCACCAGCCTAACTACATTTACGCTCATCATCTAACAGCCGATGAAAACGGAGTTTGAAAGCAGGTCGTGCGTGAACGATTTCCTCAACACGTTCATGCAGCCGAAATACCACGTGTATACCATGCTGGCTCACAACTCAAAAGCGTACGATTCGTTCTTTGTTCTCTGGGACCTGATACATGAAAAAATGGCCGTAGAGCTCATCACCCAGGGTTCAAAACTGATGCTGTTAAAGGTTGTACCTTTTGAAATTAGGTTCATAGATACCTTGAATTTTCTACCCATGAAGTTGAGTAAGTTGCCAAAAGCCTTTGGTTTTGAAGGGTATAAAGGATATTTCCTGCACTTTAACACATGGGCTAATCCAAATTACATTGGTCCTATGCCCCCACCCGACAGTTACGATATCAAGTACATGATGCCGTCTGAAAAAGAGAGCTTTCTACAGTGGTACAATGAAAATCGTGAAAATCAGTTTCATTTTCAATCAGAATTGAAAGCTTACTGTCAGGCGGATGTAATGATCTGGCGAAAAGCGTGCAACCTTTTCAGAGACGTTGTGGTGATGACGACCAAACGGGTCAGGATTATCAAAACAAAATCCCTTAAGAGGAAAGAAATCGTGGAATACCTAGACCCATTTAAGAACATCACGTTGGCTTCCATGTGCATGTCTATTTATCTGCACATGTTTTTAAAACGTGAAACCATAGCTCTAGTACCGCCTGACTTCTATAACAGAAAACAGAAACGTTACTCCACCCCATCTATTCAGTGGCTCATGTACGTCTCGGAGAAAGAGAACATCTTCATTCAACACACGTTCCAAGGCGGTGAATACCGTTTGGGCTGTTACTACCTAGACAGGTATGCGTTAATTAACGGAGTACCAACCGCCTTTGAGTTCAACGGTTGCTTTTACCACGGGTGTCCTCATTGTTACAAACCCCATGAGTTTAACAGGTTGCAGGGCACCACATTCGAACATCTGCATCATCGTACTCTGGCAAAGGCGCAGTATATTGAAAACAGTGGCTTTGTTCTGAGAACCCTCTGGGAGCACGAGTGGTTAGACGATTTAGCAAAAGATGCAGTACTCTGCGCTTTCATTAAGAGCCGTCAGATACCAGC
Organism: Pleurodeles waltl; assembly: GCF_031143425.1. NCBI lineage: Eukaryota > Metazoa > Chordata > Amphibia > Caudata > Salamandridae > Pleurodeles > Pleurodeles waltl. Next base: position 478,611,600 of record NC_090443.1, on the reverse strand, counting down.
ACCGTTGGAACCCCACAACACCTTATTCGGAGGTTGTACAAACGCCATACAGCTGTACCGGGTCGCTGGTGAGGGTGAGAAAATACACTACTACGACTTCACCAGTCTGTATCCGTATGTGAACAAGGTGAAGTTGTACCTGGTGGGGCATCCTAAGATCATATTATAGGAACTTTAAGTCCCTAGATGAGTACTTTGGTCTCGTTAAGTGTCAAATCCACCCTCCCCGAAAGCTTTACTTCCCAGTGCTTCCGTACAGAGTCGACGGTAAGCTAATGTTCCCCCTATGTCAAACATGCGCTGAAAGTAAACAGACTAGCGAGTGTAGACATAGTGATGAGCAAATGCTGCTGGAGGGGACGTGGTATACCATCGAGGTACAAACGGCCCTCAAGAAAGGGTACCGCTTCGGTAATATACTGGAAATTTGACACTTTCCTCACACCACAACACAACTCTTTTCTGAGTACATCAACTTGCTTCTCAGAGACAAACAGGAGGCATCGGGGTATCCCGACTGGTGTGTCGATGAGCCCTCGAAGCTAAAGTACATCGCCGATTACCACGATCACAAAGGTATTGCGTTGAGACCGGAGTTCATTAAGGTTAACCCCGCCAGACGACAGTTAACTAAGCTCTGTCTCAATTCTTTATGTGGAAAATTCACACAGCGTACCAACTTGTCAAACACATCCATCGTCACAGATCCAGATGATCTTTTTAAGTATCTATTTGCTCCGTCTTACGATGTGTCCAGTTGCGAATTTATCGACAATGACATGGCCGTTCTATGCTGGAAATATGCCAAAGAGTACCCCACAACTTGTAAGAATATAAACATTTTCATAGCGTGCTTCACAACCGCTCACGCTCGTCTAGAGCTTTACAGGTTGCTGGATAAGCGTCAGGACCGCTGTTTGTACCACAACACCGACTCTGTTATTTTTGTTAGTAAAGACGGTGATGAAGATCCTGCGCTAGGTGATTATCTGGGTGATTTGACCAGCGAGCTCGAAAATGATGAATATATACTTGAGTACACCTCCTCAGGACCCAAGACCTACAGTTACAAAACCTCCAACAACAGGGTTTGCATGAAAGTCAAAAGGTATCACTTTAAACGTGAGCAATACCGTTAAAATATATTTTGACAGTTTGAAGAGTCTGGTGCACGAGTACTACGCATCGAAAAATCGTGACAATAATAAAGCGATAGTCGTAAATCACCCCAGCATAGTCAGGTCCAAGAAAAAATGGGAAATTACAACACAGCCGTTATATAAAACCCTACGAGTAGTGTTTGATAAAAGGGTCCTGACCGATGACTACAAAACAGTACCATACGGTTATTAAAAGACATTAGAGGGGCAAACACCCACCAGCTATATACACCAGGCTGCAACACCCATTCTCCTGCGTTTTAGCAGGTCCCTCGAATAGCGGTAAAAGTTATTTTATAAAGAAACTGTTAGAAAATTCGTTTTATCTCAGATCCCTAACAACATCGTATGGCTTTATTCCTGCTGGCAAGATCTTTACACTGAACTATCCCTAAAGTTTCCGCACATCAGATTTATAGCAGGCATTCTCAGTAATCTTAACGACGATGACCTGTGACCTAAACACCTTATTAACATGGTCATTGTGGACGATCTCATGCTCGAAGGCGGGGACCACCCCGAGATCGAAAGGGCTTTTACTCAATATTCACATCATCGTAATCTAAGCATATGCTACATCGTGCAGAACTTGTTTTACAAGGGTAAGAGCAGCCGTTCTATAACTCTCAATGCCTCATGTCTGGTCTTGTTTAAAAACCCCCATGACAAGTTTCAGATATCAATTATAGCTAAACAGATGTACCCCGGAAACACACAGTTTTTTATGGAAGCGTTTAACGATGCTACCGCAAAACCCGACGGTTACTTACTAGTAGATTTAAAACCCAATACTCTAGAAGAGTACAGACTACTCTCCAGTATTTTCCCACCTGACTTCCCAGTCGCCTACATGCCTAAAACAGTCCCCAAAGCCTATAAAAAGACCCATTAAAAAGACTTTTATAACATTTACACTCTAAACCTTATAATATAAGGTCGCTACCATGTCTGCGCAGATACGGCGTAATTTAGACCTCCTAAAATGGCTGGTCACGGCCAGCCCCCTGAAAAGAAAGGTTATCCTGTGCGCTGCTTCGGATGATTCAGTGGTTGCCATTTCAGAAATAGGCCTAAACACCCGAAAAGGCAATGTTCTGATATCAACGAGCCAGTTCCTCGTGCTGAAGAAGCGCCACATTATTAAGAAGCTCAGCAATAAAAGGGCGTCGCTCCTTTCTAAAAAGAAACTGATCAAACAGTCTGGAGGTTTTATAGGATGGCTGTTGAGGTATAGCTATACCGCTAATTACCGGTCTACTGTCGAGAACCTGATGGATCACGCCCAAAAAATGTATCAACAGCTTCAACAGTTGGGCCCTTCTACAACCGACGTCTGGGACATACGCAGAAACAAGACGTAGTCTCTCGATGCTGAGATCAAAGCCATTTTGAACCGAACAGATTTAAAACCACACGACAAAGCGGGGCTTTACTCAGGAGCCCTTTAAAACATTTTACAGTATTACAAACAATGGAACACGGAAAAAACAAACTGACTCTGTATTAACCCTATATGGAATAGCCGCCAGCAGCCCCTGTAGAGCCTCAAGACCCAGGACCCCCAGCCCCAACGGACGCCTTTGTCGAAGACCTTTTAAAAAATATAAGTCAGAGGTATAGAGGGGCGGCGCAAATACTGCTCAGTAAAATGACTGCTACTAAAGATCTGACCTCTTGGAACGACCAAGGTGAATTTGTTTACAAGGGACAACCGGTTGTTGGATCACACATGTACGATCTGGTCAGAGGTCTCGCACACAACAAAACTATCGACCCAAAATGCTCCTAGAGGATGGGAGCGGTTCCTACGCGTCTCTGCGTAACTCAACATTCCTTCCACGATCGTCGGTAACGCCGACAACTGCCGAAGGCTTGAAAGTTTGAAAGATCCGAGCCCCAGTGTTTTTACCACAAGTCCCACCGTGTCGACATCGGCTTTCTTTCCGCAGCTAACACCGTCTAGGAGCAGCGACGTTCTAACTCTGGCACCTAAAAAGAGACTGTTCAAAATGAACACTTGGCTACCGCTTTAATGTTATCATGACATTTGAACCATTGTACAGTTTTGTTAAAAGGTTCGCATCTCGAAAGATTTTTGCTTCATTTATTTACCATTGTAAATGATTGTGTTGAAAACTGTTTGTAATAAACACTTTAACTTTTCAACAGTAGTCCGGCATCTTTTTAAAAATGGTATGAAAATGTGTGGCTTGTGAATAAAAAATGAATAGTCTGAATTTGTGTTTAAAAATGTTTTTATTTTAGACAATCATCAGTACAAATAGAGGCGTTACAAAGCCTTACACTTTTGACAAACACCGTATTCTGTTTCAACAACGCTCGACATAGTCCTAGAGTTTTTATTCACATATTTCATAACAATACCATCACTGTTTACTAGATCTATTGAATACAGATTTTAAAAATTTCTAAACTTCATACCCTCAGACATTTTACTAATAAAATATATACAATGTTCCCCGCATGTTATGGCTAGAGAATCCTGTACATGCAGCTTGCTATACTCAACTGAGGGCAATGCTTTTTTGGACATATTTGAATATTGGTTTTGTATAAATGCTATATGCTCGGGGAACTCCGCTAAACTGTCAAACACTATTATCTTGTCTACATCCAGAAACATGGCCGCCCAATGTGTACCACCCTTATAATGCGGGTCGGTGTTAAAGACGAGTGTGCGGGGTCTTTCTGGACCCATCTCCCCCACTAGCCCGTCGCTAGGAAATACACCTAAAAAGTATTTCTTAGCGTATTTATGCCTGCTTAAGAAGTCATGTAACTGCACAATGTCCATTTTACAGTCTTTTATTGATAGTCAAACATAATCTGGCGGGCGTGATTGACTTGGATGACGCTGTTGAATACAGAGAATACAATCATATTCACGTTGGTAGCCAACGCTTGTGTAAAGCGTATTTCAGCTTTTAGATTTCCATTTTTGATCAAGTTGTAATGGTCACCGTCTTCCATGTCAGGAGTCAGGTAGAATGCAAACAGCGTATAGCCGCTCCCATACCCCTCTCTCGAAACCACGACTCCTGAGTAACGCAGGTTTTTCCCCGTTATCTAGACCAGACCGAGATATTCCCTGACAAAATTGGATGTTCCAAAACACGGGGTGAACGGTTTTGCGGGAATAACAACACCTTCGTGGACCAGAGCGGCGTAGTTGATATCGTAGTGTTTGAAGTTAAAAGGGTTAGAGGTATAGAGTCCGCTAAAAGCTGTATTGTCCACAAACCCTATGATGATGAGTTTCAGGAGTTGGCCCATAAATAGATTTTGGTGCTGTGTTAATCGAATATCTTCAGAGCCACTCTTTCAATGGCGTACTTGACGTTCGATAGTTGTAAAGCTTCAGCGTGGGCCAGTCTGACGCTCAGTGACACTTTTACTCTCTTTACAAACAGGCTCGCGGACAATATAACCAGTTTATACTGTTCCTCATCACCGCTGATGAGACAAAACGAGCCCTTGTTACGGTTGAGTTTGATCTTAAGATCGATACCGTTGACGAGAAGCTTATCTTGGAAGAAAAGATCTTAATGTACGCGCCCCAAGAGGTCAAACTGTCTACTGCCTGCGGCACAGCTGGCTCTTTTTTTAAAACCATCATTGCCACCGTCCAAAGCAGTGTCCTCAAAATGCGCATGAGTATCTTTGTAGAAGAGCCCCGCTGAAAGCTTTGTGTCCAGGGCTTTGCGACTGTAATTTAGAATACTCTCTATTTAGGCCCTGTAGGGGTACATGTTATCACTTTGCGTGACGAGTCGATCGCCCAAGTTAATGTCCACCTGATTAAACATGATTGCGACGGGGTAGGCGATTGGCACCACTTTAGCATCGTCATCGATGTTGGCGCCGTTCGCTTTTGTTATTTTGCAGACAAGGTGCAGTAGTGTATTGTTGAGATCTAAATACATGTCTGTGGACCTAGACACAAAAAACTATTGGCGCCAGAGGCGTCAGAGCAGCTAGAGGCGATACTTCCATGAAAAAACTGTTCTCGATGCTGGTCTGTGTAGGCTTTAGAGCAGTGGTTCCCAACCTGTGGGCCGGGGACCCCTGGGGGTCCGTGAAGCCTCCTCAGGGGGTCCGCGACTGCTTAAAAAATATAATATTAGGTCCCAGTTATCAGAAATGACTCAGTGGGGGTCCTCTGGTTCCAATAATGATTCAGTGGGGGTCCCCGGGCTCCAGTACTGATAAAATGGGGGCCCCCAGAAGTCAAAAGGTTGGGAACCCCTTCTTTAGAGAAAACAAATCTAGCTCAGATTTGGCGCATTCACCTGAGGCGCAGTGTACGAAGGCCATGATAGTTGATTTAAAAAATATTTGCACCAGAGTGTGTTCTCTTCTTCTTGGAAGATCTCTTCCGTCTTACGACTCTTCTTTTGTGTGGTTGTTTTGAAGAAGTCCTCCGTTTTTTATAGGGGATTGGCGGACCCCGACGCCTCAAAGCCCTTCTCTTCCTTTTAATACCCGCACGCGCCTTGTATATCAACCCCGCTCCTTCTTGGGGTTGTTTGTTCATGCTCTCTGTGACAGCAGACGTTACAGAGCCCACTACATCATGGGCTATGTTCGTAGCCACAGCTTTAACATGAGGTTTTGCAATTTCGAACCCTCTTCTTAAGAAAGGCATGGCTCTTCTAAACAAACTTCTAAAGAAGCCCCCCAATCCTGCCCCGTACATAACAGGGGCCCCTTGAAAGTAGGGCAGCGATCTGCCATAGCCGGCCTGAACTCTATAATAGTCTCTATACATGGAGGGGTCCCCGTATGTTTTAACGACGACCATCGCTACTGTCTAATAGTCACCGTCACGGTGCAGCCTTAAACGAAGCTTGACAATAACTTTCCCGTATTTAAAGGCTACAGGCTCTGACTGATGGTCATAGACCATGATGGTTAGTGTCAAAATGTTTTTTAGAAACTGCCACGTAGTCGAGTTTGTGATATTGTATATTAACCATTGTGTTATTTTCTCCCTTAACCGGGACCCATCTCAACAACGGCGAATAACTATCCCCTATCCTCTGAGGTTCAACGATGTCGCTATACACATAGAGTGTATAAAAGCCTCGGTTAATATCGGGACACATAGGGTCTGGATCAACCTGTCTTTTCACATGTTGTACGGTCCCTAAAACCCTATGTAATTTACCCCAACAGTTAAATACTGTAGTGAGCTCCAGGGCTTTAAGAAACACTTTTCTTCTAACGTTATCCGGCACTAGATATATATTTGCATACGTTTCAATGCTACTTATAGATTTGTTGATGCCGTTGACCACCAATGTGACGGTTGGGTAATAGCCGTGACGAAATCCGACGTGGATGCTCACAGGATCCTGCTCACGCTTTATATTAAATTTAGCCTCGTGCTTTGTCAATGTATTCCACATTCTAGGGTACTCTATCTCCATTAGGGCCACCTCCCAGGACCCTTTCAGGTCCACCGGTTTAACCAGTTTCACTGTATAATTAGAAATCTGATTGTCGGGGAACATGTCCTTCGAGGCGTTGGATGGTAGCGTAATATAAAAAGGTGCGGTCTCCTTCTCGACGTATACAGCGTGACCTCACACACCTTGCAGCGAGCTGTCCAAAACCCAACTGTTAAATTTCTCGGGCCACCCCCTCCATTTCACCAGCGCCTTTCTCTTAGCTCTGCTGCCTTTCCTTTTCAGAACCTTTTCAACCCTGTTCACCCTGTCCAGATCACAGGGCACCTTTTGCAACTCTTCGTTGTAAAAGACACCCGTTACCTTTTCCCCATCTTAGTCCTTCAACTTGTAAATATACACCCCTTCTTTAAACTCTACACTTTCCACTATAAATATCTCGTCGCTAAATGTCTGTTGGTAGCCTTTGGTAAAGACACCCTTCAACTTTGAAGCCCTGACATGATCCCCTTCTTTTAAAGCAGGTTTCTTGACCCACGCCGCAAGACGACTCCCGTACACTGTTCTACATACCATTAACAAATTATCAGCCGTTACCTCCAAGGGAGCCATTTTGATGGTTCTATGATAACTGGCGTTATAAACATCTAAAAAGCCTGTAGAACATCCACGGATCTGTAGGTATTGTTGGCTGTGAAATATCGCCACATCTTTGATTTCAAAGTTCTGTTAAAATGCTCTACAACCACCGCTTTTACCTCTGTGTGCGTTACAAAATGTTGAACAGCTTACTACTTTAATAATTTCCGAAAAGGCTTGTTTACAAATTCTTTTCCAGTGTCTGTTTGTAGTTTTTGAGGTACTTGACCTCTCGCGAAGATGCCTTTAAAGGCGCTGGTGACGCTGGTACCACTTTTATCGTTTAACACTTCTGCATAGGCGTACTTGGACAATATGACTGTTAATATATACATGGCACCGTTGTTATGCTTTGCTAGATCTTGAAGACTGATTATGTCAGCCTGCCATTGATAATCTAGCTGAGTGCTAACAACTGTGACCCTCCTCTTAAAACGCCTCCTGGCCGGTTAGTGGAGTGAATACACCTCTTCCCCCGATAACCAAGTCTTCACCCTTGATCGGTTTACAGATTAATTTTCAACTCAAGCCCTTCTAACCAGAGCTTTGGCGCTTCCAAAGCTTCCAACCCCTAGTGTATCGTAATAAAGCTTCCTTAAAACAGTCCCTGTCATGCTGTCACACACCTCAACCGCTAAATGAAAGATGTTTGTTTTGTGTAAGGTCGTTTTATTAAACATTTTAAAAAATGGTAACCGTACATAAACACTTCAGACTTTACAGTTTTAGACATGCATCAAAGCCACCGAACACTTTTGAGGTCTTTTCATTACGTATACATAACACAACATCGTGTACAGACATTAAGGGGGGTCTGACAGTTAATAGGCCTCAGCGTCACGTATTTTGCTATTTTCATAGATACAAATTCAATAGCTCTAGACACGACTGCCCTCTCACCCCTCATATAAAACTTTGCATACACAGGGTGCCGACACCGTTTAAAAGTTTGTACAGTTCTCGCTCGGACAGTGCAAAGCCTTTATCATTGAAATAAAGTTCGGTAACACACTCCAGGGTTTTGCATAATCCGCTCGTCGGGTGTAGTCTTAAATCCAACGACCTTCGCCTGTATACACTCCGGTATTCACCACGCCTAAGGTGCAACGCTTTGCTCCACCGTTTAGCTACACACTCTGAACTGTTGCACTGTTTCATATCTGGTGGCTCACAAAACTGCATATGGCTCCACTTTAGAGGCTGTATTTCAGCTATTCTTTCGTTGAGCAACTCATATAACATTTTCGTAATACAAGTGTACCAGGGGTGTAATTCATAACCATCTTGCCCGACGTCATTCCGACCCCCTTCCTAAAAAAATGAGTAAGTATGTTACATTAAATAATACCACTACGATACGTTATCAGGTTGTCTCATCATTCTTAAAACAGTCTACGAGGGGCTAAAGCGGCCGTTTTTCCATTTTTAAAGTAAACATCACACATTCGTCTTTCTACGATCCTTTCTACCATACTTATGTCAACAGGAGCAGCCAGACTTTGCATACTTTCAAGCTTTGAGCGTGGTTCGCACGCGTATCGGAGCTCACAGAGTGCGGTCACCAAAACTTTAATCATATCAGGTTGAACATTTTTCTTTGAAGTCGACATTCTGTAAACCCATCTTAACAGTTTATACATTTTGTACGGATCTAGCAAACTGCCGATGTGCCTGATTATACTTGGGTCGTACGACAGTTCTAGACATTTGTGACCCTCCTGTCCCACATCGTTAATTTTGTGGCCGCAACACAGGGTATAATAGTCACGTTTCACACAAGCTTTCACAACCGTTGATGCAAAACCTTTAACAGCCCAGAAGTTGGTGTAGGGGATGCTTGGCGTTTCCTTTTTAATGGTCGAGACATTGTAGGGACAAACCGTTCTTACACGGTTTGTTGTTTTGGCTCGTGGAATTTTCACTCTGATTTGAACAACAAAAGCAATTAAAATTTACTGCGTTAACCTTTGGTTGCATCTCGTCCGCAGCTCTTCATTTGGCTGATGACTCCTACGGCACAAAAGAAAAACAGCTATTAGTTAAGAATACTTAAATTCTGGTATACATGTTAATTGTCTATAGACGGATCTTACTAACCTCGACACTTCCTCGAGAATCTGCGGTCCCTCTTAAATCTTGAGAGCCGGCCAGTTCCATCGACGCATAACCAGAGTCTGAGCTTGGTTGCTGCACGACAGACTGACTCAGGGGCCTGGGTCGCCAAAAACCCCATGTCTTCATAAACAGGCGAATTATGCGGTTGAAGATCTTCCATGTCAATATGGTTATGTCCATCCTCTACACAGGGCTTTGCTCCCACACCCATCACCCTTAATAGGTGATATCAACATAGGCATGTCCATGAGGGGAAGCTTTTCAAACGGATTGTCGGGGTCCCCGTTAAACCCTGTGACGTTGAAACTCGCATCTTTAGGGATGCCCGGCAGCATGTCCTTGTGCAACGTCGAGGGTGAATGGTTGTTATATTTAACTAAAGTTGTCACGCCGCCTTCAGAGGATGCCCTTCTGTTGATGGGATTGTACCTCTTCATATTGACAATCAAGGGCTCTTATTGACCAGGATACTCCAATACTCAACACTGCTCGTTTATGGGAACCTTATATATGGTCTAAGCGCTAAAAAGTGGGCGTACACATATTACGTAAGCTGTTAGGTTTTAATTTTTCACAACCCTTTGACAACCTGAACATGTCCGGGCACACAACCACACGAAGGCTCTTAGGGCTGTCAATCACACAGACATATGCCAGGCACCGTGATTGATTAACAACCTAGGGGCTGGTCATACACGTCACTGCTTACGTCATCACGGGGCGTGGCACCTGTCAAAAATGGTTTGATGGAAGGTATCCCCTTATACTACTGACAGGGAAATGGGTAGAAAGAAACAGAATGAGGAAAAAACAAAACATTTGGGGGATGGAGCAGAAAAAAGATGTTTGTGAAAAGAAAAACGATGAAACATAAAATAAATGATAGGGAAAGGAAATTAAATGGAAAATCAAAGAGATAGGGAGGAATGAGAAAAATGAGGAGGTGTTGGATGAGAAAGAGCAAAAACGAATGTAAAGAAAATAGATCGATTAAAGTAAATGGGAAAAAAAAAGAAACAGGAAGAAAAGACAGTATTATCCAAAGGGGGAAAATGGTAGGAAAAAAAAAAAAAAAAAAAAAAGAAAAGGGGTCATGAGAGGGAATTCCATAGAGACAGGAGGCAGAGAAACTGTAGCAATTAAGTGCAAGATTGTACATAAGACAGGATGAACAGAGGGAGCAGAGAGAGTACACAGGTGGGAGAAAAAGGGAACATGACCGTGATCTGGGACAGGACTGAAGCATGCAAATGGAAATAAAGGAGAGTGAGGAAAACAGAAAACTTGGCACCTAAAGAAAAACTTGAAAGATGGCAGTATAATTAACAGGCATTGGAAAAGCCAATAGCTCTCGCCTTTGAAAAAGCTATTGGCTTTGCCAATGTCCTTTAGCCATGTTTTAGAGCAGCGTGGATGCTGTGCTGCATGGGGAAAGACAACACGGATGGGGGGGGGGGGGTCGGTGGGGGAAGAGGCAAAATAGACAATCGGAGAAGCAACATAGACAATGTGGTCTGGGAGCAGGCAAAAGCAATACATTCAAGGGGGCAGCAGTGGCCCATCCGTCCTTTTTCTAGGCAAGAAGAGTGTTCAGCCTGACAGACACTCTTCTTGTTCAGGTCAAGCAGTCTGGAGCTAGACATGTGCTAAATGGGCTGCTCCTGGCTGCCTAAACTGAAGTTTGCCAGGCTGAGGATTTCACAGCAGTGAGGGCATGATCTCCTCACTCTGGCAAAAGTGCTTGAAAGCCCTCCCCTTCATGACGAGGAGGGAGCGTCACTGATTACCTCTGACTTGTGTGCTTCAGTTTTAAGCCCTAAGGTGCCCGGGATCGAGTGTCAGTGACACCACATCACAGAGAGGGAAGGGGTCATCAGTCTTGCTGATCCCATCCCGCTCTTTTACAAGTAAGGGACTGCTGAAACCTCCCAGACTGTGTCTTGGAGAGCTGCAGTTAAGGTAAGTTTTACATGTATTATTTTTAATGTTTGTTGCATGTATGAATGTGTGTGTGTAAGACTAGGTGTGTGAATGCATAGGTGTGAAGGAATGTGCCTTTGTGCATGTGTGTTTGGCATCCCACCCTGATAAAATTACCACCCAGCACTGACGGGAGGGGCAGGGGGTAGCGGAAGAAGCAACACAGACAACAGGTGGGTGGGAAGGAAAGAAGCAACAGACAATGGGGGGGGGGAAGAAGCAACCGATAACAAGGATGGGAGAGGAAAAAGCAACATTGACAACAGCGTATGAAGGGGATGAAGTAACACAGGCAGCTAAAAGCAACACAGGAAGAAGCACCATGGGGAAAGAAGAAAGAAGCAACATTGGGAGGTGGGGGAAAGAACAAAGAAAATAGTACCTCAATCACAGTGCAAGCAGCTGAAGGACACTAATCAAGATGACAATCAGTGCTTGGTCCAGTCTCTATACGAAAGAGGAGGAAGTGAAGCCAGCAAGCACTGGCCAATTACAAAGCAGCAAATAAAATTTACACTGAAGCCAACGAATGGTAAGCAATAGCGAGGCTCCAAGATCCTTGTTGTATACAATGCCTATTGAAGGAGGCAGTGTATACGAACTGTCATAGGCGAAACCTAAAAGGGGAAATCTTACAGTAGAAGCCTGAAAGAGGAAGATGGTAAGTGGGATATCGATAAGATGTGAAATAAAGAGAATGGTAGAGGCATGAAAAAACCTGGACAGATGAGGCAGAGACCGTGGAAGAGGCAGAGTTGTTTAGGTGGGAAACTGGGAGCTAAAGTTGAGAAGGTTAGAGCAGTAGAAATGGGGGTGAAAGTGATATTGATCAACAATAGGGAATAAAGTTGAAGATGAGAAGAGAACTAAAGAGTGATAGTTCATGACCAAAGATACCGATGACGATGAATATTCAACTACACAGTATTTGAGTACTCTAGAAGTTTCCCTTCAGAACCGTCTGTAAAACCCAGGAATTACTAGCTAATTTTCATTGGTCAATTTCTTGTTCTGTAGCAGAGTACAGGGTTCTGTGAAGTCTGTTCCTGCAGCCGCAGTGTTTCCCTTGAAGCATCTGAACCCAAAAGCACTGCGGGTCCTCCATGAAAAGCAGCACTAGCTGCAGCGGGAGAAGTTTTGGGACCCTGAGCTTCTGGAGAAGACAGACTGGCTCGAGTAGGGTGTGCTAACATGTGTACCTCATGCAATTGAGGACGTCTACAACATGTGTTACCAAAGTCTATAAGGCAGGCATTTTCCAGAAACGAGAACAGCTAAAGTTTACATGCAGTCGGACTTGTCTCACGCATGAACCACAAAGCTGCCATTGTAGGTAGAAGAGCAGCAAGTGTGCAGGTCTCGCGCCCACTCCTGATTGACAGGTATTGAGCAGTAAAATCAGAAAACCTAGGACAGGTGTATCTGAAAAACCTGTACTGCTAGAGCCTAGAAAGTTTTATGTCATGCATGTCTGACTGCGCCAATCTTTCAGGCCTTTCAGAAGTTCTGTTTGATGACAGATATCAGTGCCCCTACAGTCCAGCCTGCCTATGGCCGCTGCTGTTGTTAGGAGGCAGAATATTGGTTTGCTCGGGGCTGAGGAAGGCAAGCGTGCAGAAGTGGCACTCAGAAAAAAAGAAGTCACATCTCACTCCGCAGCTTGAGAGGCTGTTATTCTGTTTTTTCGCTGCTTCTTAAAGATGTTTTACGACATTTGCATTACACAATTTCTCTGTACGCCACCCTCACTGCCATTAAAAAAAAAAGCATAGAAAGCTGTGTCCCCTTGCATTCTCTTAATTTCAGTGTGGCCTTTTCCCTTCTTTCAAACTTCATCACCTCAGACAATCTAGCATTTCCTTTTCCGCTGTCATTCCTCGCTTGCCACTCTTTTAACTTCAATATTGAACACTAAGAGCTAGTTTCCCAGATCGCGCCATATTGGCAGGGCACAACTAATGCGTTCCTGTGTTCCATTTAATTAATTACCACATTCTGGGAACCGCAGTTTCAGATTGGTCTAGTTAAAACAGACTACAGCAGCTGAAATAAACATGATTTACGACAGAAAAGACAGGACTGTGGAAGTGATTCTCAGCCAGTCTTTGCTGATAAAGTTCTAGGAAATTCCTTGTGCGTCAAGGGCGCTTCGTGGGCCGTAATTTATACCTGAGCACGGGAGGCTGGAGTGGACAATTAGAGGCCATACTTGTGTAAGGGGAGGTTTCAAAGACCTTCAGAGACTATATCTGTGAATGGGGAGACTAAACAGTATTTTAGAGGCCTTAGCTGTGCATGAGAAGACTGTACTGAGCAGTTAAGTCTAAATCTGCACATGGGGAGATTGCAATGGGTAAATTGAAGGCATAACTACTACACACAAGGAGGTTGCATTCAGCATTTGAAGCCAAATACACACGTACCACATACATCCTAAGATTAATGCAGAATTAAATTTACCACTTCATAGAAAAACCCCAGGGAAACAAGCAATCTCCAGACAATAACTGTCCTAAAAGCACAGTTTCCTGTGCTCAAGAGGCCATAAGCCATATTTAGCAAAAACAGGATTCGCACATAGAACAACGAACAATCTAAAAGCAAATGAATCAAACTACACTTGGGTTGCATGTTATATAAGTAGATCCAATATTTTTCTTTCACCAGATTCATAAATGCCTTAATTTCTAATCTGGATCTTTACTGATCCACCACTTCTAACTGGCAATGTTCATCTTCCCACTCCGCAATTCCTAAAAATACGTATTATGTATTGGAATCCCAGATTCCCATTTAACATCTTACCAGTTCTCTGAACATTATTTTTCTACATAATCATAGTCCAACTTCTTAGGATTGTTTCCACTCAGTCGTACTAATGCCTGGCTTTGGGTTTTAGTAGAATCAGAATGGATATGCACTATACCAAAATACTTCTTTATATTCTGTTTAGTAAGGCTAAGAGCTCCTTTCATTTCACTGCAATTCACTCTAGAATAAAGTAATACTGTTAATTCACAAACCTTATAATCGTGTAACCCTACAAAAATGTATTCCTTGATACGTAATAGCTTCCAGCTACATAGCATTTCGACCTCTCAGCCTAGATCATTACGGATTTGCAAAGTATAAAAAGAATTTCAGTATCTCCAAAATCCAAATGATGACAGTAAAAATGATTGCTGCTTTAATTTAGTGTTAAGATGCCATGAAGAATTACCGGTAGAAGCTTAGCCTCATCAGATTTTAGTAATGGCTAAAAAGAAAGTCCCCATTATTGATCATTATTTTTGTAGGCCAGATGATATTGTCAAGTTCATATACCTAACAAAAGCAAAACGCATGTCTCATGTCACTGTTGTCAAGAATCCATACCCCAAATGAAGATAATGATATACTTCCCCCATTGTAATGCCATGTAGCCAGTAGTCTGAATGCCAAAAGCTAGGACCTCTGCTTTAGAGATAATTTATTCATCCCTCAATACTTATTGAATTATTCCACCTTCCAATGTAGTACTTTCTCTTAAGAGTGCTTCTGTCCAAAGCATCAAAGGCCGCCCTGAAATCCACAAACCAGCAGCATAGTCCACGCCATGGAAATCCATGCAACCCCCACCCCACAATAGTACATCCACATTGCTTAACAGATATTCAATTGCCTTTCTTCCTGCTGGATCAAGGCTAACTTTTAAATAAACGTAGCGATTACAGCCATTTGAGAAACACATTTGCAACACGACTATGTGAAGTGAGACTCTTATTTAAAGATGGGTTGAATTATTTCCAGGGCACCAGTCTTAAGGAAAATTGCTGAGCACTAATTATCATAAGCATTTCACTATGATATCATAGGACGTGATGTCACAAGAAGTGATTTAATGCTTTTACAATATACCCAACTTAAATGTAAAGGGCATATTTTAGCAACACTTAGCAATCACAGAAAAATGCGAAAGTAACATTTTTAGGTTCTATCACATGCGTTTTCGCACGTATCAAAATATAACTGAGCCTGGGCTGAAAGTTACTATTTTGAATGGACACCTGGAGCTCGGTAATTACACGTTTAAACTGCTTTTAGTGATTAAACTAAAATTACGGTGTGTGAATTTGTTTTTAAACATCACATTTTTTGCTAATGCTGTTTTTTTTTTTTCATCCAGCTTCAAATCACAAAAGAGCTTCACTTTTCCAGTTCGCAATCAAAGGGTTAATGGTGTGAAGTTCTCTATTCCTAAGATACTATATTAAAACGTATCCCATTCTGGCTCATTCTCACAAATAAAAAGGATGATGCCTGAGAGATGGAGATGTATAGACATCGAGGTCAGGTTAAACACTGAAAGTGCAACTAGCTGCAGTGTTGGAGCAAAGATAACACCTCTCTGCCTCAACTAAGGGGGGAACAGACTCCCCTTTGAAGAAAAAAAAAAATAGTCTTGTCCACCCCCAACTTGTGCCCTGATTATTTCCCCTTTCGAAGATTGAGGAATCACGACTGCTATTTCTTTAATGAAAGCGCACACCCTAGCAGCCCACCACTGCAGATTTAAACGAAGACGAGTCGCAGACACTGTCGGGACCACCTGCATGCAACAGACCTCAATGTCTTGATGTTGACTTATGGTTATAAGATATAACAATTCCTCATCTGGAATATCTGGGGTAATACCCTACTGCTGCTTTCCACTATTATACATTTACAGTAGACATTGGGCCCATCCTTTTGCTGAGGACACAATGCAGTTTCGATTCTCATCTGTGGAGTCATTCTCCAAAATATTCTATGATAATTGTCATAAATAAGAGATGACAGACGTACATTTTTTATTGCAAAACA
This sequence comes from Pleurodeles waltl, assembly GCF_031143425.1. Taxonomy (NCBI): domain Eukaryota; kingdom Metazoa; phylum Chordata; class Amphibia; order Caudata; family Salamandridae; genus Pleurodeles; species Pleurodeles waltl. The sequence goes on along the minus strand of NC_090443.1, from coordinate 478,595,435 downwards.
CATGTTTACTGTCACTAGAACTTTCTTATTCTTTGTACTTCAAAACATGTTCTGGTAATGTCTACATTTTATCTTTTCCATGCTCCGTCTATAGTAAGTGTTTGTATTTATAACTTTACAAATTGACCAAATACCGCCTTTATTAAACAAACAGCTACTTGGGCCAGCGCTATATATTTTGAGACAACTTTCTGTAGTATCCTGGCAGATGAAGATCACAGAGGTAGGGTAGGGTTTCAAGAAGAAAACAAGTTACTTACCTATAACTACAGTTATCCAGTATTGGTATCTTTCATAAATTCACATGCTTGAATCATCCCCATCATCGAAGTGGGAGTCCCACGGTATACTACAAGACCAGTAAGTAAAAATTTCCATAGGCTATAATGGTAACAAAATTTACACATATAACCTATCCATGTTTTTGTAAAAAGAACCAAGCTTGACTCATGACCAATCAGGCTCCAGCACCCTCTAGAATATTCCCCAAAGAGGCTCATTCCCTCAGATTTTTTCAGCACTAGAGTGATGTTATGTTATGGAAAGGAAATGTGAGCCTCAAAAGGGGAGAAGGGTGGGTCGCATGTGAACTTATGAAAGATACCAATACTGGATAACTGTAGTTACAGATAAGTAACTTGTTTTCGTATCCAGTATTGGATCTTTCATAAATTCACATGCTTGAAACTGAATAGCCAGCAGTACTCATAATAACTGTTATGCCTGCAGTGGATGGTGGGTGCGAGCATAGTAATCCTTCTAAATTTAGATCTAACATATCTATGTCAATATAAAAATATATATACATACATACATATCTATGCATATAAAGTAAAACGTGTCAAACAAAAATTACATAGGAATTGTAACCTTATTGAATATAGAATTAGGTATACTCATTCAAGGAAAAATCTCACCTCAATGAAAGAGATGACGTAGGACCACCTGCCCAACAAGAGAATCTCTTTGCATTGATTCCAGACAGTAATGCTGCACGAAAGAGTGCGTAGTCTTCCACGTTGCAGCTAGACATATCTTGTCCAAAGCGATCCCTTGAAATAGAGCAGCCGAAGTGGAAATTGCCCTTGTAGAATGTGCTTTGGGTGGTTAGATAATGGTTTTCCCACCTCTGCGTGGCAAAACTGGATGGTGGATGCAATCCAACGAGCTATCGCAGCCTTAGTGACTCCTGTACCCTGACGGCCTTGGGCATATGAAACTAGGAGCTGGTCTGTTTTCCGAAGCTGTTTAGTACTCTGAGGGTAGAACTTCAGCATCTTTTGATATCCAATGGGTGGAGAGTCCTCTCCGCCAATGTTGATGGATTCAGGAAGAATGTTCTCAATATCACTGGTTCATTCAAATTAAAAGATAAAGGCCCCTTAGGGATCTATGTCAGGTTTGTTTGAAAAAGGACAAAGTCGTCCGAAAACATAAGATAGGGCTCTTTAAAAGGGAAAGGCCTGTATATCACTGACTCTTCTCGTGGATGTAAGCCAGCAGAGTTGCTCCCTTCCATGTCATGTATTTCAGCTCTATTCTGTGAATAGGTTCAAACGGGGCTTTCATAAATTGTGTAAGAACTACGTTTAAATGCCATTGGGGCAGAGGTGGTCGCGCCGGAGGGAAAGTGCGAAACAGACCCTTCATAAACTGTTTGATTAGTCTGGATGAGCCAAGAGAGGGCGTATCAGCAGAGCGTCTAAGATGATATAGCAATCAAATGGACTTTAACAGATGCATGACCAAGCCCAGCCTTTGACAGAGTGAGAAGGTATGATATAATTTGCTCTGGCAAGACTTTTAACGGATGCAAATTGTTTTGATGGCACCAGATACAAAACCTCTTCCATTTGAGCCTTTAAGTCCTATTTGTATTGTCAGCCGGTGCTCTAGACAAAATTACTTTGCATTCTTCGTCGATTCTCATGCCCTGAAATTCATGGAATTCAGGAGCCATGCATGCAATTGGAGAGAAGCAGGATCTGGATGGAATATCTGACCTTGACTCTTCATTCAAAGGTTGTGCTTGCTGGGAAGACGTGATTAACCACTGATAGGAGAAGGAGTTCCGTGTACCAATACTGCCTGGGCCACTTGGGTGCTATGAGTATTAGCTTGCAACCCTCTGATTTCAACTTCTTCAGAAGCCTGGGAATCAATGGGAAGGGGGGGGGAAGCATATGCAAAGATCCCGGACCATTGCATCAAAAGGGCATTCCCCCACGACCCTAGGAGCGGGTCCCAACTGGCATAAAATTGGAATTTGGTGTTTTGATCGATGGTAAACAGATCCAGGGTTGGACGTCCCCAGCACAGAAAGATTCTGTCTAGCTCCCTCTGATCGAGTTCCCATTCGTTGCAGTTGTCGTCCGTCCTGCTGAGAGTCCCCGCTAGGGCGTTGTTGACACCTGGCAGGTGTTCCACTCTCAGACAAATCTTGTGAAGTGTGAGCCATTCCCACAAAGATTGAGCTTCTCTTGAGAGGGAAAGAGATCTTGTTCCTCCCTGTTTGTTGATGTAGAACATGCTTGTAGTGTTGTCCGTGCAGACCAACGCAGAGGATCCTGCAATCCACGGAAGGAACGCTTTGAGTGTAAGAAAAATTGCTTTTAATTCTAGCAGATTTATATGCAGTTTTCTCTGCACAATCGACCATTTCCCTTGAATGCACATGTCTTGCAGATGACCTCCCCAGCCCTCCAATGAAGCGTCCGTTGTGATAATGAAATCTGTCATTGGAGTCAGAAAGGTCAATCCCTGAGAGAGATGGTCGGTCTGGGACCACCACCGCAGAGTCTCCACTATCCTTTGTATAATATTGATTGAATCCTCGAAAGATCCTTGAGATGGAGTCCATTGTAGCTCCAATTCCTCCTTTAATGGTCTCATTTTCATCCTTGCTAGGTAGGCTAGGGTGATCGATGAGGAAATCATGCCTAGGAGTGACTTGAACGTCCAAACTGAAACAGACCTTCTTTTTGAGACCTTGATAGCCATCTTGGCCAGTTTGTGTTGTTGCGCCCTTGAGAGATAAGCCTTGCTCTTGATGGTGTCGAGTTCCATACCTAAAAAGACTATCCTGCATGTCGGTAGAGTGAACGATTTTTGGAAGTTCACTGTTGGACCAAGATTGTGAAATAGTCCTAGGCAGGTGATGGTAGCTTTGGACGCCAGCTGTGATGTAGGAGCTTTTATCAGCCAGTCGTCCAGATATGGGAAGACTTGAAAACCCTTGTTGCGGAGGAAAGCTGCTATCGGAGTGAGACATTTCGTCAAGATTCTTGGCGCTGACTTTAAGCCGAATGGAAGGACCTTGAATTGGTAATGGGCACCGGCCACAGTGAAGCAGAGATATTTGTGATGCTTTACATGAATCGGTATATGGAAATAGGCATCCTGGAGATCTAACAATGTTATCCCACCTCCAGTGTTGAGCAGGTGCAGGATATTCAACAGTGTGATCATACGAAAGGATTGTTTCTTTAGAAACTTGTTCAATTTTCTCGGGTCTAGGATTGGTCTCCATTCCCCCGGCTTTTTCTTTATTAGAAAGAACTAGGAATGGAATCCTAGTCCCCTGTGGTGCACAGGGACCTCCTCTATCGCCCCTTTGGAGAGCATTAGGAAAACCTCTTGTTGCAGCAGGTGAAGATGAAGTGGATGCGATTTTCTTGGTGGATGGTGTGGAGGTTTTAGTATAAACTCTAGAATATGACCTTGAGCCACTATATCCAGCACCCATTTGTCCGATGTCATGCCTTTCCAATTCTGAAGGTAGTTTGAGATGTTCGCTCCCACCTGATGGAATTGTGGAAACTGTGGAAGCGTAGCCAGTGCTCGACAATGATCATTGTTTGCGGGGTTTATCCCGGGTTTGAGGGCTCTGTTTCCTTCTCCCACCTTGTCTGGCGTAGGAGGCCGTGGATGGTTGCCTTTACGTCTGCTGATAGGCCGGTCTATATTGGGGCTGCTGGTACTGTCTATGGTAGGAGCCACGAAACATAGTTAAACCCCTACCTCTTGCTCGCAGAAAGGGCTGTTTCCTATACTGCAGGGTCCCAGAGAACGAGCTGTGTCTGTGTCAGTTTTAATGGCCTGTAAGGCCTCATCTATTTGTTTGCCGAAGAGAGACTCTCCGTCATAGGGCATATCTAATATCCTAGACTGGACTTCGGGCCTGAAAGATTTTGCTTTCAACCATCCCTGGCAGCGCAGAACTGCTGCTCCTGCCAGCTGACAGAAACCTGTGGAGGCTATGTCTAGAGGGCAGCCTATGATCTCTTCTGAGATACGTTCTCCTTCCTGCAGAATTTTCCGTGCCTCAGGTTGCTTGTTCTCAGGAATGAACTCTAAGTAAGCGTTCATGTCAGACCACATCTGGCGATCAAAGCGACCCAAAATTGCTAAAGAGTTGGCTGCACGGACAGTTATAGCCAACATGGCCGAGAATCTCTTGTCCACGTTGTCTAGGTGCTGCGCTCTTTATCTGGAGGAGTAGATATAGGCGTCTACGGATTCTTAGAACGCTGTTGGGCGACTTGGGAAATGACCGAGTCTGGTTTCGGATGCCCTGTTAAACACGCTAGAGAGTCCTGTGTCGCCTTGTATTTTTTATCTAGCTTTTCTGGAAGCAGTGGAAAAGTAGCTGGATTCTCCATGATGTTAATGCCTTCACTCCAAATAAAATCTATGATTGGAATTGCCCTTACCGACTTTCTTGCCTGTTCCTTGAAGTCATGGAGGAGGCATTCCGACTGTGAGACGGCAGTTGGTAAATGAAACCGTGTGGCCACCCTACCCATTAAGTAATGAAAACCTCCTTTATCCTCCGGTGGAGAATCTGATGGACGAGGAGGTGGTGGCGATGGAGTGGGAGCTAAATATTTATCCCATTCATCGTTCGGATGCTGGGGTGTTGCAATCTCTCCTTCTTCTCTATCATCCTCTGAAGAGGAGATGTTATCTCTAGGAGGAGCAGCTATTGTAGACTGTGGAGTAAGCCTGGGAGTTGCTCGAGCTGGAGGTATACTCCTTGGTGTAACAGGAGAGGAAGGGAGAGGCAGCAGCGTCTCAGCTGCAGTTGGGAACCTCCTCTTATAGTCTTGCAACATAGACTGCAAATCTTGAATCAGAGAAGCAGGCAGTTGGACAGTGTCTCCTGGCTGCTGTAAAGGCTCATAATATCGTCTCTGATGAGAATATTAAGATTGGTACTGTTGATCCTCATCTTCCTCTTCTTGATGCTTGACATGCCACTGAGATGGACTGTGCATTCTTCCTAGTCTAGCAAATGACAAGGACGTAAGGTTGTTACCTTACTAGGCGATGTATCTGCCGGATAAACAGTAGATTTAGACATAGTGGTAATTGTCACTGTAGCGTTAAGGTCAGGAGATCCAGAGGAAATGGGGATCACGCTGCCCTGAGTCATATTAATAAGTGGCATGGTAGATGGTGTTGATGACGATGGTCCTGTCGTCGAAATTGGCTTAGTCGTCAATTTTTTTGTCAACAACAGTCTCATCGACGGTGGTGTCGTCGACGGTACTCTCGACATTGGCGTCAACGATGAGGCTCTCGTCGACGATGCTGTCAATGTTGGTGCCCTTGTCATCGATGTTCTCGTTGACGTACCTTTCAACGACTAGGTCTTTTCTAGAGCTGCTTTCGTCGATGGCTCCAATGACGAATGTGACTTATGAGACTCTAATAGAAAGAATGGGACCCTTTACCACAGATGCGGTCACAGTCCACGATGGTCTCGTTGACAAGACGGTGGAGACGGTAGCTGCTGAAACCATCGTCGTTGTCAACGGTAGTGTCATCGTCGCTATCGTCGATAGTAGTGTCGTCATCGATTTTAATTTAAGAGACATCTTTCTAGAAGTGGAAGGCTCTGATGAAGGAGAACGGTGATGGGACTCCTTTTTGCGACAAGGAGAGGATGGCTCAGATGAAATTGAGCTTTGAATGTCCTTATGAGCCTCCTTATGGTGCTTCTAGTGATATTTTCTGGATTTTTCAGCCTGCCCTAGGTCTGCAGATCTGGGCCTTTTATGAGGCCTTCCTGAATCACTCTCCTCACCAGAAGTACAGGATTTAGCCTGCAACCAGATTAACAGTCTTCCTTCTCTGTCTCTAAGGGTCTTAGCAGAGAAGGTGTGGCATATTTTACAATCCTTTACCTGATGCTCAGGATGTAAGCAATATAAGCAATCCTTATGTGGGTCATCCACATGTAGCCTTTTCTTGCCAGAGGTCTTACAAGGGCAGAAAGACCTTTTCTGGAAGATTCAGACATTTTACTGAAGAAAAATCTATCTTGAGAGTTAAAACTGAGCAGAGCTCAGGGAGACTCCCTTCGCACAACGTGCTGTATAAAATCTGAGGGAATGAGCCTCTTTGGGGAATATTCTAGAGGGTTCTGGAGCCATGATTGGTCATGAGTCAAGTTCGGTTCTTTTAAAAAAAAGGACATGGATAGGCTATATGTGTGAATTTTGTTAACCTTATAGCTTATTGAAATTTTTACTTACTGCTCTTATAGTATACCGTGGGACTCACACTTCGACGATGGGGATGACTCAAGTATGTGAATTTATGAAAGATCCAATACTGGACAAATAGACTTATTTCAAATGATATACATGGGCCCACGGAGAACCACTGCTTGTCAGGTGGAGATCAACATTCAAGTCCTCTCACCTAGTAACCAGGATTCTATGTAGGGATAAGGAACATCACAATGGATGTGAGAACATTCAAAAGTACAAATGAAATAATGAAGATACTTATTTTTTACATTTGCATTTAACAGAGAATATACAGATACTACACTTTCCTTCATATTAATCACCAAGACCAACGCGGATTCCATTTTTGCAAGGGGGAGGGGTGCAAGAACTATATGAACATTTTTTAATTTTCATGGTCTATAAAGTTTTGGTTAAATCAGATTGAACGTCTCTAGATTTAGCCTTAAAGTAACAGGCGTTCATAAAGGGTACCCCAGAAAAAACATATTTTACTATAAGATAAATTCTTCCAAATAAGATTCAGGTTTATGTTGATGGATTTTGTGTCAAACAATTTTTTATTGGTTTTCATACAGAATACATTAGAAACCATCCACCTGGAGTTGTACATACTGCAAAGCTAATTAGGCACTCTGCCAGGGTCCAGCCAGGATTAAATACAAACCCATAAAGGAAAATAAACACACAAATCCCCTCCACCCCCACTCCACTGCTATGCAATATGATGTCTCGCATAGCACCTGTAGACAAACCAGCCATTAACAGTTTGGTGTTGGCTTAGGGTTTCTACACAAGGATGCAGTGGATCGTTGAATCAACTTTATGATAAGGTAGCATTACCGCTAGTGTCAGTGCAAATGTTGGGAGAAGATCAGAAAAAGTTTAAAGCTCTCGGGTAGGATGGGAGGCCTCTCAGGGATTGCCCCTCCACAAGATATTGTACTAGAGGGTCCCAGTACGTTACCAAGTCATCAGAACTGTGTGTATTGGTGGTTGTCAATTTTTCCCATTGCCACAATGTTCCCGAGGCAAGAGTGCCACTGCAGAATATCAGGGGCATCTTTTTTGCTCCAAGCAGTTGCGATTGTCACCCTCACCATCCCTAGACAAACCCATGTAACAAATTACTCGGATTTTGATTGGTTTTAAAAATAACAGGCTCCATCCCCATGAGTATGAGGGGAAAGGTATTTTGAACAGCATAGCCTAGCATCTTACATACCCCTGGAAATCCCTCCGTCCAGATCCCCCTTATTATGGGGCGTGCCCACAAAATGTGAGAAGTCTCCCAGTTCCCTACACTACCTCCAACACAGCAGACTGTCTGGTAACATTGTGAAGCTTGGTGAGGTGCATGTACTTGTCATATAGCAGCTCTAGTGCTTCTTTACCCAATATGCTATTGGAGTATTTGTTTAGATCACCCCACATATGTAACCATTGGCACTCAATGTTTGCGTGGCCTGTGAGGGTGCTCCGCATTCCTAAGTAAGGATGAGTGGGAGGAAGTGAGGCCTTCAGTACTATTTGATATAATGTAGAAATGACCCCTAATGTGCCCTTAGTGGGTCAACCTAAGTTCTCCATCTACGACCTCTCTGGGCAGCTGCTTTCATAGAGGGATGTGTCACTCAATGTTGAAGCTGGGAGTAGCGAAGCCATTCCGTCTTATTGAGGCAGAATTCTTGCTTGCAATCTTTAAAGGATTTGATGCCACTATTGGCATACAGATCTCAGATCTTGAGGCAATTATCCCAGTTTCATGTGTCAAAGAATCCAGGGGTTAACGCAGGAGTGAACTCCAGATTGAGTGGCTCGGAGTGTATGGTGAGGTATATGTGGTCGGCTGCAGTCACCTATTTACATCATCCCAGCTTATCAAAGTAGTGCCTGTTAGGGTGTTTAGATAAAGGTTTGGGGGTCTGTCACAGGATTCCAGATCAGGTCCCACAAGAAAAAGGCCTGCAGCAGCCTTATCAATGTACACCCAAGCCTTTCCCAGTTCCTGCATACTCCAGTCTGCAAGGACTGAGAGTTGGGTAGCTTTGTAATTCATGCCAATGTCCAGTAACGCAACCCAACCAGTCTTTTGGTCTGCAGAGAATGGCGTAAGATATTTGTGTTTTTCTACCTCCCCAGATGTAGCTCAAAAAGGTATTCTTTATCGTTAGAAAAAAGGATAGGAAGAGATTTGTAGGGATGCAATAGTCTCGGTAATATGTTAATTTAAATTGTGTTCACTTGGCCCAGCCACGACAGACTCCATCTTTGCAGATCCTTGCGGGTTTCAGTTACTAACGGGCCCATAGTTTAACCGGTGGAAATATGTTGGAGTCTGCGTGATCTGCACTTTCAAATATGAAATACTGGTAAAATGGATGGATTTTGAATTTACAAAGTTTGCATACAAGCTGATATACCCTGACTAGAAAAAAAATAATCATAGGGTAACTCCCATTTCTTCTACAAGTTAGGAAGGAAACGTGAGCAAATTCACTGAGACATTTAACTTCCAAGGATCCAAGCAACTTGAAGCAATATCATGTGGTGGGAATAGAGATAATCCATAAATATTTTTTTTATCCCCCACCCTTGATAATCCATGTATATTCGACACCAAAACATTCAGGGTCCCATTAAGTGTATCGATGCTGTTGCAGTTTTAACAAAGGCAAGTTAATCACACTGCCAGACCCGTGGCTGAGCTGCGTGTCTGTCACAATATCAGCGAAATGGCGGACTCTGAGACGGGGATACACTAACTTGATGTCACCACAATTCCTGTGCATGCAGCAGTGTCTTCTTTTTGCTATAGTTCGTGTGTTCCTTGACCAGATGTGTATCTCCATGTCAATTTGTAAGCAATTATTCTTTCCCTGTCTCAGCGTATTTACTTTGCCATTTTCAGCTTATTCAGTTTGCCACTGGTGCATTCAAATACCCACCCCAGGTTATTTGCCCATCGCTTTCCGTCTCAGTGCATTTCATGTCTCGGTGTGAGTTCACGCCTTGTCCCCATGACAACTATTACCCGCCCTGGCGCACGTCACAATGTATTAGCTTTAATATGCTTGTACATTTTTGTAGAGCAAGGCCTTTCTAAAAAATTAATATACATTAAATTAAGTGACAAAAATTACTTGTGTTGACGTACTTGAGACAAAAGGACTTCCTTCCTCATCGGAGCTGCTGGTTCGACTGACTTCATGCGCCAAACAGATCTCCCTTGGTTTCAACTTGCGGCTTTTTTGCCTACATTTCACACTGTAGAGGAATTAATTTTTAATAGGAATACAATAATTACCAAATACAATTACATTACACGTCATTCCATAAAGCTGAGCACTTAAGTAAAGTAGGCAAGGCTGCTGCTACACTTGCAAGACCATTCACTTTAGTTGCTGCAGTTCGAGTGTTAGGCAACATTTAGGATAGGCAAGTTCAGGAGCTAACTGCAGGCACCTTAGGAGGGAGATCATGTCGCCACTCCTTTCTGTTATATATGCAAAAGGTCACACTATTGGAGAGCAAGCTGGGCAGCAGTGATCTCTTTAGGCCGAGCTGTAATATGCCCTACACAACAATCTTCTACCTCTTCCCACCACCACTAAACACCCCCCCCCCCTCTTTTTCTGAGTATAGCCCAAGCTACGACTTCTAATCTTCATGTACACTTATACCCCTGTTTATCCACTACTTCCTTGATTGACAGGTCTGCCCTCCCATGGACCAAGACCATCTCACTGATGACCTTTCGGGGCTTTCCACCAAGACCCTTTCAAGGGGCCCCACTCAGCCAGGCTCAATGAATATCCGTGAGCTATGGGAGACTTTGTGCCCTCCTTAAATTCTGCAAGGGTGAGGGGTATCGTTTTGCATTATGCCACTCAGTGAGTCTTAAATGGTACATAAATTGAATGATCGCGCAATATGTCTCTAACACCAGCAGGACTCCTCACACAAAGCAACACCGTAGATTGATCATTGTTAGGGATCACTATTGGTGCAGGACTGGGCAAGGAGAACATTTTTTTTCTCTTTACTAGAGAGTCCCTTTTAAAGTGATTAAGTCAAATCATAGTTTGAACCTTTAAATTAATAAGAGACCTTGTAGAGCGCTCCACTTTCTTGTGCATAGGTTCACCCTATGGAAATAAAGCAAACATACATGTAGGAAATGCACAGGTTAACAACTGCAGGGCTACTACAAAGCATCATCTCTACCCCATCATCACTAACATTAACTCTCCATCACCATGAAGTTACCCCTGCCCCTCACTAGACATTGATATGGCTTGTTAGCCTCGTAGTGATAAGAGGGTTGGGTTCCACACAATCAGGGGGTAAGATGTACCTGCTGCATCCTCTACTGGCAACACGGGCTGTTGCCACACCAGTCTGTGTGCTCATGCACACCCATGTTTCACAAAATGCTTTTTAACAATACAATACGCCACTTGGGACTTCTTTCCTGACAATAAGATTTTTATTGTGAGGTTTACACTGCACCCTGTAGGGTGGGACCGCCAGCCTCTACTCGCCCACTGCAGTACACACAGTACACACAATGAAATTACAAATACTTTCATCTACACTCTATCTGAACCGTTTACTCTCCGTCTACATATATAGCATGTGATGGTGATAACGCATTCACAGTGAGGTAAGTGTTTAAAATAGCATTTATATTAATGGAAATACTAATGTGTGATTTATAGTGTTACTCTACTGTAAACAGTACCATGAGGAACAGAATAAGAATAACAAAGTTAACAACTTCCTGATTGGATTTTTATAAAGTGCACTACTGCTAAGGGTTCCTGAATAATAACAAACATTATTTGTACTATTTTTAGCAGTAGTGATAATACCGAATGCATGTCGGAACAACGCATGCCTGAACAACGCATCCCCACCCCGCCCCTAAAATTACCCCAACCCCACACCCCCAAAACCTAAAACCACCCCAAACCCTAAAATTACCCAAACCCTCCACCCCAACACTCTACCCCTGCCCCTAAAAATACCCCAGCCCTCCACCCCGCCCCTAAAACTAAAAACACCCTAGCTCCCCCTCCCCTAAACCACCCCTAAAACTAAAAATACCCCGACCCCCTGTGGTTATCAAAAGCGTTGTTCCGCTTTCGTTGTCCACAACTTTGTTGTTAGGGAGTCGTGGTTAAGGCCGCTTCCCGATAATACCAGTAGTAATATAAACAGTAGTGACAGTAGTCGTGGTGGTGGCAGTACTAGTTGAAGTAACAGGTGGAGTAGCAGTAGCGCTCTCTTAGTGATACTAGTAGCAGTATTCCCACTGCGCCTCAATGTGTCCCATCTTGTGTGCTGCAGTACTGTATCTGTGTTGTGGGTCTGTATGAATGTGTGTCATCAGCCTCTGAGTGTTCTGTGGACATGGATACCTAGCTCTTGCTGCCATCTCTACCAGTCTTCCATTCTTAATTCTCTCTGGCCCTCCTTTGCACAGAATACAAACCATGCACACACGGGATTCACAACTCCTGCCCTTTCTTGAACCCTTTTTCCCCATTCTTGCTGTCTGTTTCTCTCCACTACTTTCTTCTTGCCTGAGGTCGGCTACGGACTACCACTGCTTTTTGGGAATAATCATTCCACTATCAAGCTTGCTTCCTCGTTCCCTCTCTAGTTCCCTCCTTTGACTCTTCTGGCGCATCCACTGCTCTGAGGAAGCCTGACATCAGCAGAGAGAACTATACAAGCAACTAATAAGACACCAGACTCTCAGTCTGGGCCATGGTCAGTGTATGGCTCTGCAGTGCTTCTAAATCTGAGCACCAGTGTCGGCCTGCTGGTCTGTGAGCATCCATGGCTATAGGTCGTGGCTACTGTACACATGAATTTCTGCAGGTGAGTAGCTCAGAATGTCGATATGTTTCACCTATGTTAAGATACATCTACGTGCCTGGATGTTGAGTGTCTGAGGCAATGCAATAAACAAAAGGTGAACCCTATTATCTTTATCAAGGCTAATTTTCAAAGTTGCCATTTTTACTTTTTATTTGACATCATTTTCTACATTTCCCCGCGCTGCTGCCCCCACGGCTCCACCCCCCTTTTCGCGCTGTTCTCCCGCTCCCACCTCCCAGCTGTCCTCTTCTCCCCCCACTCCCTACTTAATGGCGGCCACTGCGTGGTAAGTAGAGCAACCTCACTGACCTGGTCAGTGAACTGCTGTGCCACTGCGTAACTTCACCAGAAAATGAAGCCCGTCTGTCTCTGAACTCTGACCCTGGTCAGTAGTTTGAGGCCCTCCTCCACCCCCAGGCTCTGCCTGCGCCTCATCCCTGGTGTCTAGTGGGAGAGCTCTGCTCTTCTGCTAAGCTGCCCTCTGTCTCTTCTCTTTTTTCTTCCTCTCCCCTCATTTTTATTCTTTTATTGTGCCTTTTTTTCTGCCTTTCGCTTCTGCGCTTCCTCTGTCTTTTTCCTCGTTTCTCTTCACTCCTCTCATTATGGCTTCTCTCTCTCTCCTCTCTTTCCTCGCTGTTGTCCCTGCACCCCCCCCCCTTTTCTCACAGTTCTCCCGCTCCCTAGCTGTCCTCTCCTCCCCCCTCCCTACTTAATGGTGGCGGGTGTACGGCCGCGCCAATGGCACGCCTAAGGCAAGCCCGTCTGCGTCCGTCCGCGACCCAACCACGACCAGCACCAGGACCCCTGGACCACCACCGCTACATGCCTGCAGCACTCATTGCACTCAACCCAGGACACAACAACTGTTAACAGGCATCACAAAGTGACACTAAGGGACCCTTCACCTGCAGCCACTCCAAAATGCCCACCCGAGGACCCACAAAGCAGAACACAACCTCAGATGTATCCTGATCAACACACGCTCCGTCCACAAGCACACCACCAAACTATGGAACCTCATCGACACCACATCCCCGGAGCTCGCCTTCCTCACAGAAACCTGGCTTAACCCCTCCTCGGCTCCAGACATCGCCATCGCTGACAACTACAAGATCATCTGCAAAGACCTCACAAACCGCACCAGGATAGGCATCACCATCATCCACAAAGAGTCCCTGCACCTTTCCACAGAACCAAAGACACTACAATCAACATGGAACTCCTCCACTTCCAGATTGGAACAAACCCTAACACCACCCTGCGGGGCACCCTTATCTACAGGCCACCGGGCCCCCACACCGCCATTCTGCAACACCATCGCTGACCTCGCCACCACCCACACGCTTGCTTCCAAGGACTACATCCTTCTTGGGGACCTCAAATTCCACCTGGAGAACCTCGATGTCAACAAGTCAACGACGCTGCTTGAAAACCTCGCCAACCTTGGACTCAAGCAACTAATCACCTCGCCCACCCAGTCCGCCAGACACACACTCGACCGCATCTTCACCTCAAATTAGCCACATCACTGAACTCCAATGGACTGATCACCACTGTATCCACTTTATCTTCAGCAAATCCCCCGACCAACAACTCGCTCACCTATCCCCCGCAGGAGCTGGAACAAGATTACCAAGGACCAGCTACTCACCAGCCTCAGTAACTCACCCCCAGATGACCTCGACACAAACATGGCTGCCTGAGACCTCATCAACTGGATCTTAGACTGCGGCAACACCTTAGACCCCATCAACAAACCCTCCAAAAGACTCATATCAGTGAAAGCCAATTGGTTTACCCCCACCCTCAAGGAGTCCAAACAAAACTGCAGGTGCCTCGAAAGAAAATGGTGCACCCACAAGACCCCCACCAACCACAAAGACTTTAAAAAAGCCATAAACACACACCATCAACTCATCAGGACCACCAAGAGAAATGCCTTCCAGGAAAGGATCAACAACGCACACAACAGCGATCATCAGCGAACTGACCAACCCCAGAGCGAACTCCACGGACATCCCCCCTCACAATAACTCTGCAACAACCTCTCCACCTACTTTCACCACAAGATAGCAGACATCTACGACAGCTTCCCAACTCAGGACCATCCCACAACCACCACCGTCATATCCGCCACCGACACTCCTCCAAACCCCCACCACATACTCTGCTGGGCCAACATCTCAGAGGAAGAAACCCTCAACATCATGAACTCCATCAACTCCGGATCTCCCTCTGCCCCCTGTTCCCACCACATCTTCAACAAAGCAAGCAGCACCATTGCACCCAAACTAAGGTACATCAACCGCTCCTTCAAAACCGCCACCTTCCCAGAAATCTGGAAACACACCGAAACCAAGCCCTAACTGAAGAAACTCACCGCAGACCCAGACGACCTCAAGAACTTCCAACTCATCTCCCTACTCCCCTTCCTAGCTAAAGTCATCGAAAAAGCTGTCAACCGACAACTCACCAAACACATTGAAGTCAACAACATCCTGGACCCCTCACAGTCAGGCTTCCGGAGCAACCACTGACGACATACACCCCACTGACTACATACACATCCTCCTAGACGGGGGTGGGATTGCGGCTCTCATCCTCCTCAACCTGTCTGCTGCCTTGGACACCATCTCCCACTGCATTGTACGGACTAATCTCCATAACACCAGTACCCACGACAAGGCACTAGAATGTATCACCTCCTTCCTCTCCGACAGGACCCAAAAAGTCAGACTCCCCCCCCCCTACTTCTACTCAGAGGCCACCACGATCATCTGCGACGTCCACAAGGCTCCTCTCTGAGCCCCACTCTCTTCAACCTCTACATGACCCCCCAGCCACCATCACCAGCCACCACGCACTCAACATCGTCTCATACGCCAACGACACTCAGCTAACCATCTCCCTCACCAATGACCTGCACACATCCAAAGACAACTTCCACAACGGAATGAAGGCAGTTGCCACCTGGATGAAGGAGAGCTGCCTCAAGCTAAATCCCGAAAAAACAGAAGCCCTCGTCATCGGTAATAACCCCTCAGCCTGGGACATCTCCTGGTGGCCCACTGCTCTCTGAAGCCTCTGGCCCCCACCGACCACACCCGCAACCTCGGCTTCATCCTGGACTCAGCACTCTCGATGAACCATCAAGTCAGTGCAGTCTCCTCTGCCTGTTTCAACACCATGCGCATGCTTCGGAAGATCTTCAAATGGATCCCAACCGAATCCAAAAGAACAGTCAACCACGCCTTATTCAGCTGCCACCTGGACTATGGCAATGCACTCTACACCGGAACCACCATCAAGGTATGGAAAAGCCTGCAATGCATCCAGAACGCCTCCACCCATCTCATCAACAACACCCCGAAACACAGCCACAGCTCTGCCCTACTGAGGGACCTGTACTGGCTTCCAATAGACAAGAGAATTACATTCAAACTTCTCACGCACGCCAACAAAGCCCTTCACAACGCCAGACCAGCATACCTCAACCACAGACTCCACTTAAACACGCCCTCCAGACAGCTCCGCCTACCTCGTCCTTGCCACCGTCCCGTGCGTCCAGAAGGCCACAGCCGGAAGACCCTTCATCCCACTATGCCACCAAGACCTGGAACTCCCTTCCCATCCACCTCAGAAGATCTCCCACTCTATCGCAATTCAGAAAAGACCTCAAAACTTGGCTCTTCGTCTGATCTCCTCTGTTCATCGACGACCACTCACTTACTGCCTCCAGCGCCTTGAGACTTTAGCGGGTGACTAGCCACGCTTTACAAGTATAATGGTTGATTGATGGATACATTTATGTTTTTCTATTTGTTGGCTGTTGCACAGTTGTGATCTCAACCAAAAACTTGTCATGTGGTTCGGTTGTTCAAGCATAATAAACAATCTACAATGAGCGCAAATTTCCCCGTTTTCCTTCAGCTACTACAAGGCAGCCTATCTAAAACAGCCAGAGTCTGCTGGTAAATAAGGACAATCTACCCCCTTCATTCATGTATTTTAAAAAAAATGTGGCCATTATATTTTAGATTTCTATGGAGATGGACACGAAAAAGGCCTCTTTCCATTTAAATGCACATAAAAGTTAATTTAAAATTACTTTGTGTGCATGAGTTCCATCAAACCTGTTTGCATGTTCTGGGAGATGATCCTGGGATTGCAGGAGGGAATGCACGTGTCAAAAAAGAGCGGAATTCTTTGACAGGTTAATGGTCAAACAATAGACAGTGACATGTTTAGACGTGGGGAGGTAATAGGTTCATACCTTTAACTTTCCACTTAAATACTTTAGATTAAAGTTTAGAGTAAAATGATCAGGCCTAGTATTTGAGTGAAAAAGAAGTGTTTTCTATATGGTCACCCCACATTTTCACTCTAAAGTGTACACTGCTGTCTGGGCCCTCCAAATGTGTTCTAACCAGCATTTTACATTACTTCATATTTAAAAAACACATACAACCTCTCGACTTGATGGGGTTAAATCGATAAGAGAAAAGTCAGGAGCAAAAGGGTCACCTGCAAACTAACCCATTACTTTCCCAGTGGAGCCCAATAGGTAATCTCAAGGTAGCGGAGACGGGCCCCAGACAGGGGTTACCTGCTTTATTTAAAGCAAAATCGGGACTCCTGCCCACACTGTACCAACTGTATGGTAAAGGCAGGAGCAAGTTATCATCATCAAAGGGCATTTTAGCAATGCAAACGATGAAGACCCACCCCACCCGCTCCTGCTCCTGATACCCTTCTTTCCTTGAGAAATTAGCTTTCTCTCAGGGTACAATCGTCGTCCTTTTGCATTGGACCCTCTCTCATGTCAATTAGCCAGTCGCAGCTCACGGCAACCAGAAGGGGTGGGGCCGCGCAGGGGGGTTAGTAAGGGGGCTCGATAAATAATTAAATAAAAAAGTATTAAAAAACACCTCCTCCACCGCACCACTCCTCTGTGCCCCGTAGCTTCAGGAACAGGCTCCCAGCCTGCCTTGCGGCCAATCCAGATGCTACCCAAAGTAGTGTCAGGATTGGCTGGGAGTGCCCAGCCAGGAACTCCCAGGCAGACTGGGAGGCTGTGCAGTCCCTCTCTAACCCGGCAACTGTGTTGCTGGACTGGAGTGAGCCTACTGCACATGTGAGTAGACGGCCGGCCAAACACATATGCGCTTTGAGGGGAGTGCTCTGTGCACTCCCCTCAAGTGCTTGTCACCCCCCAGTGCCCCATGCCTTTTCATTAAAATGATAATAAACACAGTTTATTATTGTTTTCTTGAAAAGGTTTTGCAGCTGCCACTGCTGGCGGGGGATAACGCTCCTCTGCCCTAATGGAGGAACCGCCCCTGCAATTAGCATTAAGCTCCCCAGTTCCTTAATATAAGGAAAAAAATCACCCGGTTCCATTAAGTACTGCAAAGTGCATTTGACATGTAAAAACCAAACGGTTAGTGGTATCCAATAGTCAAATCCCTCTGACTTCTGACTGAAGTGGCTAAGAAGGGTAAAGGGCTTCAAAGCAGACACTGTATCTCTGTCTTCCCAGAGTATGATAACTTGATCATAAAATCTCAGCAGAGAGCACCAACTGTCATCCGAGCAACTTGGTGACATCCATAAGTTGCCACTTCCTGTGACTGTATCCGAGATACAAATGTTCTAGAGTACTGTTGGGTACCACAGACAATACAATCTGTGTTACACCAATGTAGTGAAACAGCTGCAAGATAATGGCAGGAAAGATACCCTGAACCCCTGCAATGATCTAGAGAAGCTAAAATGCATTTCTATAGACAAAACAGGCCCTGGTCCCTGAACTCACGTTGTAGACTCTCTGATTATGCCAAGTCCTTTATTCTGTATTGTCATGAACGTACTGGTTTTGCCCTTGGGATCCCGTTGGAAGATCATTGGGATCAGAAAAAGCCTGTATTCTTTCGCTTTGGACCACTTCGCACCTGGGCTGCCTTTATCTTCGTTCTGTAGCCACCACTGCGCAACTTGTTTAAGCCTCTCAAAATATTGTATTGAGTGCCACTACGAAGGTTGCTGTGCCCCATATAGTGGGCTCTCTTCTCAACAACAAAACATAAACCCTTTCAAATACCGATTGACGCAACATGAAACTCTGTTGCTATCTGCTTCCCACATTACACTTATGAGCTGCCCCACTTTTAACCCAGCATTTTTAATGTGAGAACCTCATGATTGCCTTGTTGTAACTAAACATGTGACAACCCACAGAACTGATCTAAACCCATATCAAACTGTGATTTAATGTATTTTATGGATGGTTTGTGTTTTTTCATGGGAAATGTGCTAGCTGGTTGGATGTGGACCAGTGCCACACACAGCCAACCTTTCAAACTTCCAGATATCACATCACAATCATGTTTAGAATTCAAGGTTTTTAAGCTGGAGTATAGTCTGGGAACCTTATTTCTAGGATACTACACTTAACTTAATCTCATTTTTTTTTTCTCGGCAGAATGTTTTGAGACGCTTTTGAAGTAGGAACACACACGCACAGAGAGATTGATCGGAAGGAATGCTCTAAGGCGGTACATATGGAAGAATTTTGAAATCAATATGATTAGGCAAGTTGACCTTTAATTTAAGATTCATCCGTTTGATAAGAAGGAATTCCTAAACAGTGAAGGGTTGAAAGAAATTAGAGGGGACTCCCATCAGTTAGTCCTGAAGACGACCCAGTTTGGAGCAGTGATTTGGCCCAGCGTAGAGAAGGGTCGAAACGTCGACGCACAATTTTCAGTCGGGATTGGTGTCTGGATAGAGTATAACCAAAGGACTTAAGATGGAGATCTATGTCTTTTGATGATTTGGAAATGATTCAAAGCAGGAAAAGGATACCCTACCGTCGGCTCTTATTAATTTTTTATGTGTTAGATAATTAGGATATTGGCTATTCTTTTTCTGGTTACTATTTATCACGAGCACTCTTTTTTCACTAATTTGGTTTGTCCTTTGTTTTTTTTGATTTTGAGATGGGTTGTCCTATATGGGAAAGTAATTTAAATATGTTTTTAATATTTATATGTAATTGAATAAAAGTGTATTTTATATGTTCACCTATGCGGTTTGTTATGATATATTTATTATGTGCCTGAATGTGTTTTTATTCACCTTTAAGGGCATTTTTGTCTTTGACATTTGAATTCTACCCAGCCCTTCGGGTTGATGGGTTACCCTCTGTGGTTTAAAAGTATTCCTCAAGGCTGCAGCGAGATAGGATTGTTGGCACGTGTGGTACACTGCGGCAGTAACATTCACAGAAACACACATTTTTATGTGGTTACACTTTCTCAGAACTTCAGTTGTTTTATTATACAAACATTTCCCTGTTCCCATGCAGGTTAGAGGGAGGTTCCAGCCAGATGACCATGACCGCAGGCTGTCTGATTTCATTACAGGTGCTCGCTGAGACCACAGGTTCCCTGGCCCACATGGGGGTGGTGTCTTTATAGATAACAGGCTTCTCCAATGCAGTCATACTCCGGTATGGGGGATGATGTCTTCCCAGAGGGTCCTGAAGGGTGGAGTAGGGCTTATCACGCTGTACTCTAGCATTTCATAGGTAGGAATTACATATATAATGCATAGTGACAGTGTGGTGGGACTTTTCCTGTGTTTCACTTTTCTTGTCACCATTTTGCTTCCAGTATGTTTCATCATTCTGATTATTGCATTTTTATGTTATTTTATATAAAACACAGCTGATTCAATAAATGTTATTGAACTATTTCCTGCCTCTTATTGTCTTTGCATGTGTGAGACTAATGTAACTGAGAAAAAAGGATGAGTTCTGAGCTGCCACGATTTCACTGAGAAGTCACAATGTCATGCGCCCGGTTGCCACAAATCATCCCTGCTCTTGGGTAGAGATGAGGTGCTGCTAGCCAGAAATGGATTAAGCCAACAGTTGTCACATGGTGTGGGATTGGACTCCGTTCCCCACAATTCAGGTGATGCTGCTGCCAAAATCCAGCAGCCTAATTGGTACAATGAGAGCCAAAGCCACAGACAATATTGGATTAAACAGAGGTGTACAAGGGACGTGGAAGAGGTGTGGAGAGACCCCTCAGGGCATGTGGGCTCCTTGAAATTTCTACTCCCAACCTTGCATAGTTGTACTACAGAGCCTCTCATGTCACTAGGGATGGCACAATACGTGCTGGTGCAGCCCACTGGCATGCATCCTTTTCCTTAATAGGCCAATACTGCCATTCCTCTGTCAGTTGCCAGTCCCATTACATTGGGAGAGGGATTAATACCATTCCTCTGCTCAGCTCCCACTTGGGGCCCCTTCATTCACCTCCAGATAAAGTGTGTCTGCAGTCCCAAATATGCTTCATTTTTTTGTTACTAATTTTCTGTAGGTTTTCCAGGTAAGAGGAAACCTAACCATGCATGAGAGCAGATGCAATTACAGTTCAGAAGTGTCAGAGTGATCAGATCCTCGGGGTCTGCGCACGTTCCCAACACATCCACCACAAGACAGCTCCAATACTCTAATTAGAATGTCACAGAGTCTAAGAGAGTCCAAGTGGGGAAAAGGGGATTAGGTAGGGAACAGCTGGAAAGGAGACACGTGGGAAGCAAAAGATTGAAACACACAATATCAAAATTATATCATATTGATCATTACTAGACTATGATTCTAAGCATTGTCATACTGGAAACATGGATAACTTAAGCATGGACTAAATAACTAGGCCTCAAGATGTCTGGTTACCTGTGAAGGAATCAAGAAGGATTAATACAACTTTCCAATGAACCTCTCAATGAAATGTTACACATGGGTTAAAAACATAAGAACCTTCTAGAATTACGTTTTCAAATTCAAACATAGGGGGTCATTCCGACCCCGGCGGGCGGCGGTCGCCACCCGCCTGGCGGGAACCGCCATATGGCCGCTCTGCAGTCGAAAGACCGCTGGGGCCATTCTGACTTTCCCGCTGGGCCGGCGGGAGCTAGCCAATATAGCGCCCGCCGGCCCAGCGGGAAAGGGGCCTGCAACACTGAAGCCAGCTCCGAATGGAGCCAGCGGTGTTGCAGGTGTGCGACGGGTGCAGTTGCACCCGTCCAGCTTTTCACTGTCTGCTAGGCAGACAGTGAAAAGCATACTGGGGCCCTGTTAGGGGGCCCCTGCACTGCCCATGCCAGTGGCATGGGCAGTGCAGGGGCCCCCAGGACACCCGTTCCCGCCAGCCTGTTCCTGGCGGTAAAAACCGCCAGAAACAGGCTGGCGGGAAGGGGGTCAGAATCCCCATGGCGGCGCTGCTTGCAGCGCCGCCATGGAGGATTCGCCCAGCCGGGGGAAATTCGTCGGGAAACCGCCGGACCCGGTTTTCCGACCGCGGCTGTAGGGCTATGAAGCACCGCCAGCCTGTTGGCGGTGCTTCAGTCATCCGTGGCCCTAGCGGTCTTGGACCGCCAGGGTCAGAATGACCCCCATAGTCTTTTACATGAGTACAAGGAAATCATCTGAATGTTTTCTGTAACACCATAGGAGTTGTACTTAAGGGACTTATTATGCACGTACAATATAACATCTAGAATTCTAGCACTTTGGTTTCTTAAAATGCTGATTTTCACAAGAGTTTTGTAAATGGCATGAAATGGTCGCGCACAATGAATAACATGAGTTAGGCACAAGAAACGAATCGCGCGTCTTGCCGATTCGAATACCACCATATGAATGCCACGAAATGGTAGCGCACAATGAACATCATGCGTTAAGCACAAGAAATGAATCGCGCGTCTTGCCGATTCGAATACCACCATATGAATGCCACGAAATGGTAGCGCACAATGAATAACATGAATTCAGCACAAGAAATGAATTGCACGTGTTGCCGATTCGAAGGTCACCACGTAAATACCAGGAAATGGTAACACACAATGAATATCATGAATTAAGCACAAGAAATGAATCGCACGTTTTGCCGATTCGAATGCTACCTTACGAATGCCATGAAATGGTAGCACACACTGAATATTCATGAATTAAGCACAAGGAATGAATTGCGCATCTTGCCGATTCAAAGGCCACAATGTGAATTCCATGAAATGGTAGCACACAATGAATAACATGAATTAAGCACAAGAAATTAATCGCACGTCTTGCCGATTCGAATGCTACCTTGTAAATGCCATGAAATGGTAGCGCACAATGAATATCAAGAGTTGTACATGAGCAAAGAATCATGTGTCTTGCCGATTTGAGTGTCAGCATGTAAATGCCATGAAACACCAAGCGCACATTCACACGCACAAGAGCAAAATTGTTTTGTCATGCAAATTAGGGCCAAGAACTCGAAAGACTTCGAGGACGGGATCGGGGCCCAGCCCGACCTCCGTCTTACCGACCTGATCAAGAATCGCCAACAAATTGAAAGAGCAAGGCCTGGAAGATCAAAGTAGGCCTCCGGAACAGGGGTTCAGGAATTTGCTGCTGCTCTGCACCGGGACCTCTGAATAGTGAGCACGTGGAGCTGGGGTGGCTCCCTTATACAGTATAGAGTCTTGGCCCACCCCACAAACCACACCCAGGCATGCTGCAGGGAAGCTTCTAGAAGGCCCTGGAAATGGACCACACCCTGACACACTCTGAAAGCCTGCAGCAATACATTGCAAATGAACAGTATTTATAAGCACCTTGAATATAAGTCTTCAGGATTAAACTCTGCAATGCAAAAGGTTAAACAGCACATCAGCAAAATGCATGAATTACGTTATCTTGGAAGTGCTGGGTCTTTGCACTCCAGTCGCCCGTAGAGCGCGCACTGCCCTGATGTTGACAAGAAGCACATACTTTGGGACTTATTCCCTGTGCTGGAGCCATGAGTCACTACTTGAGTGACAGAGGGGACACACTAGTCGTGCAGGAGATTTAGAAAGTTTCTGAAATTGACTAACACGTCCATCCTGAGTGAGCTATCAAAGTAGAACAAAACAACAATGCCTTCAAGAACAAAATTTTGAAGATATGCTCTGAAACACAACTTAAATGACCAGTTGCCTCGCCCCAAGCTCTCTTACACACAGTTGGCCACATCACTTTTCACTGAAAATCAGTGCTGTTTGCTTAAAATGCCTAATTCTGTCTTTGTTTGTGTGTGTGCATTGATATCTACATTGTATATATATCTATATATATATATAGATATATATACACACACACAGGAAAAAAACAATCTGTGAGGTCATGAGCAGTGCATGACGGGGACACAAGTTATAATTAGCTCTGCTAACTATAACTGGTGATGGGGTTTTTTGTGTGTTCAAAACGTTAATGTTGTCACTGACCTATTCCCCTAACTATAACATTACTTTAACCTTTGGGTTTTTCAGTGAATTTCGATGGCTTTTTAAGTGCACAGTAATATTTTATTACCACACGTAACCCCAACCCTCTGTCGCACGCGGCCTGGACTTGCAGCAAACCTCACACAGGCAGCCAACCCCATGCTGCGCATGGCCTTTGGCCATGCACAGCAGTGGTTGACAACAGAACCTTGCCTGCGGCCAGGCCTTGTGGCCAACACAGCAGGAGGCAGCCACACCACTGCAGGAAGCCAACCTCACATTGTGCACTGCCTTTCTTTGATTGTGGTGTGCGGTTGGCTGCAGAGCTTTCCTTGCATCCAGGCCCTCTGTCCAGCACCCTCAGGTAGCCATCTAGAAGCAGCAAACCTCAAGCTGTGCACGGCCCTGGGCCGTGCACAGCAGAGAGTTCATCACAGGGCTTAGCCTGCTGCCACACCCTGTGGCCAAAGCTCCAGCAGGTCGCCAACCCCACAACCTTTGCCACGCTAGGGTTGGCAGTCTAGCCCCTGGGACCCCAACTCTTGTGGCCAAAATATATATATTAAGGAGAGGGGGTGTGCTGCCCCGTATTAGGCCCTGGGGCCAAATACAATGAAACATTAGAGGGGAGCATGCTGCCAGCCTTCACAAGCCTTCTTGGGACCCCATCCCCTGGGGTCAATACTGTATGCGAGGGGGCATGCAGCTCCCCCTCCCCAAGCCATATAACCACCCTGGTATCCCACCCTTTGGGGCCAAATATAATAAATAAATATAATAAAGGAGAGGGAGACCTCAATGCCCCCCTCCCCGAACCTTCTGAGGCCCCAGGGATCCCATCTCTCAAGGCCAAATGAATAAGAAAGTGGAGGGGACTGCTTGGCCCCTCTCCCTGAGCTCCATTAGGCCATAGGGACCCCATCCCCCAGGGTCATTTTTTTTTTTTTTTTTTTTTTTTAGAAAGGGGAGGGAAGCTATGTGGTCCCCCTCTCAGAGCCTCATTAGGCCCTAGTACCAAATCCTCCACTGCCTTTTTTCCTTCTATTTTTTTTTTTTTTTTTTTTTAAGGTGAGGGGGCGGAGTCATATCAGCCCGCCCAAGACTCATTAAGCCTTGAGGACCCCATTCCCCAGGGCCATTTTATTTTTGTAAAAGGGAGGGGGCTGCTTGGCCACAATCACTAAGCCTCATCAGGCCCAGGGGATCCCAGTCCCAAGTGCTGTAAGTCATTCAAAGGGGAGGGGACCCACATGGCTCCCCTCTCCGAGCCTGTTACAGCTCCGGGGACCCAAACCCCTGGGGCTCACTTTATGTCAAGGTGGGTGCCCATCCGTGGTACCCACCATGCACAACATTTGGGGGCCGTGAGGGAGAGCCAGGACCCCTGCAGCCCCAGCCAGCTCCTCAACTGTTGCAGGAGCGGGCATTGCTCCTGCCTGGAGGGAGCAGCCAGTTATGCTACTCCCTCCAGGCAGGAGCAATCTGTTTCCCTTCCTACATTAGTGCAGGCAAGAAAACAGATCTCAAGTCTGTTCTCGGATGGCAGGAGCATTTTTAAAGCTCCCACTCGCTAGGAGCAGACTTTGTTTGGCTCCCGTTTGGCTGGTGTTTCAAAAATGCTCCCACCAGATGGAAGCAAACAAGTTTCCCTGCCTGTGCTGAAGTGGGCAGTGAAACTGATGTGTTTCAGGGATGGACTCCCCAGGAGACAGCAAGTCAGCCAGCCTAAGGGATGGAGTTCCCACCGCCATGAATGGTTCAGGAAGGGGGGCATGTGGGCCTCCCTCCCTTTCAATTTAAATAGGTGCCTGGTGAATGGAGTCCCTAGGGCCTTTTAAATGCTTGGGTGTGGGCTACAGAGCCCCCTGTCCTTATAAAATGTAGCCCCTGTGGTGGGCTCCCCAGGTCCTATAATGACTCGGAGTAGGGACTCCCCTTAATTTAACAATAAGGTTCTGCCTCTTGGAGGGGGGCTCTGCCCTCCCCAGTAGAGTCTTGGGGTTAGGTTGTCCCTACCCTTCCCCTTATATCATTTTTTTCCAAACTTCAGGACAGGGAACTAAGTCCCGGAGCCCTGTAATAGCTGCCAGCAACATTTTGCTCAAGTTGCTGGCAGCCAATCGGAGTGCTTAGTCCTATAGGTGCGAATTGGCCCAAGGAAAGATAAAGCTCCCTGTGCCAATCAGAATGCTCTATTTTTAAATTGGTGCCCTCGCAAGAGTCTCGAGCATCTTACTGACCCAGATGTCCAGATACACAAATATTTTTCAACCTTAATTTCAAGAAAACTACTGAAAGGTTTTACACCAAATCAAAAAGAGCACAATCTGCGGACCAACATTTAGCTTCCTGCTAAAAGTGATGTAATTCCATTCATAAATTTTTAGCTTTAGCCCTTCTTAAAGAAGTCTGTGGAAAATGCATGGGGATTTTGCATTTTGGGACCCCCCCCTTTTGCCCCTCAGCCCCTACTTGACAGTTCACCTCAAAATTTTCCATGCACAAACTAGTTAAAAAGTAGAACCTTTTTGAAAAGTTTTGTACAGATTCATCAAACGGGGGCAAACGTATTAGTAACACAAAAAACGCTTTGCCTGTGGAATAGTTAACCTAACTAGGACTACCCAGTGGTGACCGCAACTGGGATATTATATATATATATATATATATATATATATACATACACACACAAATATTAAACAACAACAAAGATTTAAACATTCTAAGCGAACATGTACGTGCATGTGTTTGGCTATAACTATCTATATAAATAGATGACAGATATATGATTGATAGATATACACACATGTCCATATACTGCCAGGACTGGTATTTTAAGGTGTCTGCGATTAAAAAAAAAAAAAAAAAAAAATGAAAAAATCACTAAGTTGTATTTTTTCCACTTTAAACAGTCCCTCTTCTACATCATTCCAATCTGAATAGGACCCTTTCTCACATCTGCATGACAACAAAAAGTATCTCACTTCCTATATCAGAATCACATATCTAGAATCCAAGAAATACACAGATAACAGTACCACCTCTCCTACAAGAAGTGCTTTACTAACAGCCTCACTCACATAAAACACAGTACTGAGCATATAATTAATACAAATCAAAGTAAAATCCATCTTAACTTCTACTCTGCAACAACTAATCCACCAACCACTGCAAACATAACTGCGGAATATAACTCCAGACATGCCAACTCACAATGCCACGTGTTTCACACAATTTCAACTCCATTCACACGATCACCCGGTAAGGAGCCAAAATCGCACAATGGCAGGAAACACTAGCTGGAAACCACTACACGAAGTAGCTTTCCTGCTTGCTTTAAGAGGCTGTAAGGAGCCGATGCCCATTAAAGAGTGCAAGAATACCCCAGGACATAGATGGCTGCCTCAGTGACCATTTGTTTTTGGGGAGATGGGCCAATGGGGGAGTTGGTGCAGGATTTACTTTGGGGTGAGCGGGCAGGAAGTTTGTGGAAGGCAGAGGGTCTCTGGGTAGCTCTTGGCATAAGACCCAACCCCCCCCCCCTCGTCACATGGTGACATTTCTTTGTAAGAGCAAAAAGAACAGATAATGGCCAGAATGCGGAACAAATCAAGCATTCACCTCCCATCACAGATCTGGGTTAAAGAGATTTTTTTTGCATTCCATGCCATGCCATTCCAGTTTGGACCCAGCCAAATGCAAATCAGTCTTGAACCTGCTCCCCATGGGAACAGTCCAGCCAGAATGCCAGGCCAGGTCCTCCTTGGACCAGAAACAAGCATCCTGGGACTGGTTTTCGGGGTACCATCCCTCATCAGCCAGGCTAGGCTAAATCCGTTGGTATAGCGAGCATGTGACCAACATCTGGGCATACCGTTCCTGCTTGGGGAGACAAATACAAAAAGAACTAGGAATACTGAACACCTCTTAAGGAACGAATAGTCATCACGGATCTCAAAAAAGCCCCTAAACTACAACCAACAGCAACAAAAACTGTCGACCCACCAGCTGTGTTCCATTCGCTGCAAAAGTACCAAAAAGCCAAAAATATATTTTCCAAGAAAACAACCTCCTAAATAACCACCAATCAAAATTTCAGTCAGGGCAGGATATAGAAACAGCCTCTGTAAACATTATTGATGATGTTTTCTTTATGTCGCACAAAAATGAAACTTGCTTACCAGTCAGCCCTACTTGATTTGTTAGCAGTGCTCGAAGACGATTAGGTTCAGCGAAACATTTTGCTTTACAGCCTCCCCTCTCGTTTTAGCATCGGTGGGATAGTTCTTCAGTATAGTGAAAAGAAATCATAAATTCTAACACCCTATTAATCAACTTTTTGAGGTCGTAGAAGCCTGAATCTTGAACCTGTTGGAGAATATGTACACTTTGGGCCTACCTTATTAGCAATTTACGAATGACACTGGCATTTAAGTTTCAATAGCAGCACCTCTGTCAATCATCGAAAGGAATGCTTTTCCAAAACACATATGGATATGCAAGCAGCAACTCAAACTGAATCAAAACAAATACAGAAACCCTGCTAATCAGAGCTAACCGGCAAAATATAAGGTTTTACTCTAATAGAATACAGAACCTGCATCATACAGGTAACAGATTAAACCAAATGCACACTGAATCGCTTGCAAAGGGAGCTCAACACTAATTAAGCCTTCCGAAAATCGATAGACACGTTTCCCAAGATGACCCTACAAAGGTAAACTCCAGACCAGAATATGAGATCGCTATCATCACTTGTCACCCCCTCTGTCCTGATCTGTGTCTGATCAAAGTTTCACCCTCATTTGGGATAGCTTTCAAAACAATTCATCCATATTACTCTTGCGCGTATTGAATTCAAGGGCCCCTCGCCCATCTCTGTGCTAACAGATGTGCATGCATTATATTCAATTTACATGCGCTTTGAGCGTGAATCTTGCCCTGCTGCTGTTTGAGGTTGTATGTGTGGTTTGTATTTCGATATGTTTGATGAAACTTGCCATTTTGTCAAGGCAGCGTGGTCTGCAGCTGCCCATTCTAGTGTGCGCCTAGGCTTCTAAGGCGCACCCTAGAATGGGCCCTTTGCTGTTGCTGCCTATATTTTACCCATCGAAATGCACATCCAGTGACAACACCGCTAACTGAGGCGGGAGGTTCCCGATTTTTTTTTAGCTGGCACGTTATGGTATTTACACTTTCATCTGCTTAAAAATGTCTCCACTCCAATGCTAGTAGATTGTAAAATGGAACTACCTTGATCCACTTTTCTAAATGTACCTTAGTTGATTCCAAATGTTGAGGGGAGAGGGACGGCTCAGAGTGTTAGTGGGTGGTGTTTTTATTTTTATTTAATACACATTGAATTCATTCTTCCTATATTATGTATATAGGTAAGTTTGTGTGTTTAGGATGTGTGCGGGTGTGGCTCAGTTGCCTTTGCTGCAGTTGAACAATATGCTAGCGAAACAGCGACATCTAGTGGCTACTGGCAGTACTTCAGAATCAAGTGAAGCCCATGTCCCCTTGCCCGGTAATTTTTTCATCTTGCATAATGATGACAAATTTTAATTCAAAGCTATTCTAAAGGTTGACCCAGGAATACATCCCACCATTGCTTACCATTGGCTTTATGATTTGTAACTCATATTTGCTTACTTTCAATTTGCTGGCTTTGTTTTAGGTTGTCCACTATGTTTTTGTCCCTCTCGTGGAGCATAGCATGTTTGCTGTATTCTTCCACGAGTGCTCACGTTCTATAAATAGGCCTTTGAATTTTGTTCTCAACTTGTCACATTTGCTGTGTATTCAAAGTAAGAGGTCAAATGACATGCTCTGTCTTCTGAGGGAGGTTGCTGTTTAATTTTCTTTCTCTGGCTTTAAAAGTGAGAGAAATTATCTGACGATCTGGGGGTGTGAAAATGAAGGCCTTTCCTATGTCACAACAAAATTTAAATATCTGTAAATGAACTGTGCAAATATTTCAGAATATATCAGAATTAGGAAAGGACAAATTAAGCACATTTTTTAAAATTCTGCAATGAGGTTGAAACAAATATTTTATTAGACCAAATCAATGCAATAGGCGATGCCATTTCCACAAATTAGTATTTATGCGCTGTACAGTTGTATTAGAAAAACTGTAGGCCTGTGCAAATGTAATGGTCAGCTCAATTGAAAATGTGTTCTCTGTAATGGCAATGCACTACTATACCAGGTATATTTCATTCTACGCCACTCTCCTCTATGTCACTAACTTTTAGTCATGCCGAACAGCAGCCACACTGGTGTACAACCTGGCTACAACACATTGACAAAGCAAATTGCCCTTTCATTGGTGAGACCTACTGGCTCTGTCAATGCTTGTTAACTGTTCCACATGCGCTAGCAGGGCAATTGCAGGATGGGCCAGACAGCATTAAAGCCTTGGAAGTACTCAGCAGATGGTTTAAAAGCACTTAATTGTGGGTGTTCACATGCATACTTATGGGTACCAAATAAAACATGTCTCTAAAGCTGAATGTAGAAGGGAACGTCGAAGTCTCTCCCTACCACTTGCACTATAAAAAACTGACCACACATCAATGCTGCACAGCTCATGTACAAAGTGGGCATGTACATCCATTTGGATAGGAGCTGCTGACTTTGGAACTTGCCAACCAGGTTCGAGCCTCCAGGTTGACTCAATATCCCCATATTCTGGGCAAATCAATTAGGGCCTGATTTAGAGTTTGGTGGATATGGTTACTAAATCACAAATTTGACAAATGTCTCGTCATATTACGATTCCATAATAGCCTATGGAATTCGTAATATGATGGATGGGCTATTTGTCACGTTTGTGTTGGAGTAACCAATTCGCTAAACTCTAAATCAAGCCTTTAATCTCTCTGTGCCAAGAAAAAGGAACGTGTCCTTCTGTAATGTAATTGGTGCCCCTGTAAAGTGCTCTAATATCTTTGGGTCGAGTTTGCACTACACACAACTGCAAAACAAAAAAACAAAAAAAATAATCGGAAGCTTCTTAATTTGCCCTGTGTGATAGTAAAGCTCCTGAAACGTTTCAAAGAAAAACCCAACATTTGGTTTTGTTGATGCTTGCTGCAGTAGCTGCTAATACGTTTCACAGAGGTTCACATTCAGCCATTCTTGATTTTTTAACCAACCGCACTCTGAATCCCCTGACTGCTAGCAATGCTTTTTACCATGTTGGAAGCCCACAACTCCCAGCATGCAGGATGTTGATGGCTTTCAAAGCGCAATGGAGAAAGGGTTCATACAGGAAATGAGACGCGAGTACATTGGTTAAAAATTTGGTACCTAATCTTTTTTTTTTGTCACTGACTTGGTTTGTGGTTAATGACATATTGAGACTAGCATGAGCAGGGTCATCATTAGGGTGGTGCGAGCGGTGCGACTGCGCCGGGTGCTGAACTGGATTGGCGGGCGCTGACCTCAGGGGGCGCTGTTTAGCAATTCATGAAACCTGCGATTTAAAAGCACCTGCTGAAAAGTTCCTTGTGCGTTCAGCCTTCAGGAAACAATTCAAATGTCAAGATACCTCCTGTAATTGCTGCTAGGGAGAGAGTTCTGTCTAGGGCAGCTTTGACTTGCCATAAAGTAGTTATAGGGTTAATCTGCCTGCTGCAAAGATCAAAACTATATTTTATGTGGGTAGCTGAGTGAATCAGTGAAGCCAGGCTTTACAAGCGCTTTAAATCAAATGAACGAAGTGAAAGGGGGGGCAGGTATGGGAGATGAGGGGCACATTTGCATGGTGGTAGTGAGGGAATCCGAGGAGGTGGTCATGGTGTGGGGGCACCAAAGAGGACCATCGCACAGGGCGCCACCTGCACTGAAGCCGTCCCTTAGCAGGAGGGCGCACTTCTCACTACCTCACATCCCTTCGCTCTCATTAATGGTCCGAATTATATGGAATGACAGGCTCGCCAACACCAAAATCGCTTTGACACCTTGTCAGGGGTCTAAAGCGTTACAAAAAATACATCTGCAATCAAATGAATGCTAACAAACCAAAGGCCCTGCAGATAAAATGTTGAGGATTTCTAGCTTCATTTCTCTGACTGACCCATCTTGTTGCAAACCTACAACTGCTTTTTAATGTCGAGCCTTCATTGCATGCACTCGCGCATGCGTATCGCAGCGAGACGCTTTAGTTATTAGAAAAGGGCTCGGAGCCTTGTCGATGTCACGTCAGTGTGTTTCATTGGTTCGTGGGCTTGCCTAGTAAAAGCTGCTTGCTTTCATACGTGGAAGGCATGCACACGTCATGCCTTTTCCGGTGGTTTGCCCTCCTCGAGCGCAGCGACCAAGTACAGAAAACATGCAAGGCCCGCTGTTTTCTATCCGACTCGTGGACTACTTTTTCTCTATTTTCCTAGCGCGATTTTGCTTGGCAGAAGTCGAGCGCTTTACACAGTTAATTTCACTTTTTCGGGTTACGTACATAAAAGCACTTTTGCCGATAGATGAAAAGTCGGGTGAGGAGTTTACAACGCGATCAGCTCTAACATGAGCAAACGCGAGACCCGTTGCATTGCAAATGCTTGTTCATTCTGACTTTGAATATGAGCATTAGTTTATAATGAGCACCAAAAACCGATTGAGCTTGTGGTGTGTGAAATGGGATGTTATCTTTATGGTGACTCCTTTACACCTCATCCACAGGGTCTCTTTCTTTCAACATGCAAGTAACATGTCACCTAGTGGTAGGACCAAAGCTACTCCTTAAGCTTTTCAGTCAGAGCTTTGCACGCCTAGTACTAGGCATGTGGTATTTCTGTAAATAGCCATACCCCCGCTGAATGGTTGTTAACGGTTACCAGTTGCGTATGTAAAAATGAGCAAATTGCTGTCTGTATGGCAAATGGCTGAAGCGTTAGGAAAAAGCAGTTGATAATGGAAAAGAACTAATGGTCTAAGAGTAATGAGTCACCATATATGTAACGTTCTCTTACTCTCACATCTTGACTTCCGGCCATTTTCTTTTTTTTTTTTTTATTTCAACAAGTTTTATTGAAATGTTTGCATGTAGAAAACATAAAACAATCTCACGAAAGGAAAGAAACAAGGAAATACAAAAGAAGCATACCTACGTGAATGTTCTATACAAGTTCAAAAATGCACAGAGTGTAGAAAGAAATCAAACAAATTACATTGATCCCTGTGAAGTAGTCGAAGAGGACTATAGGAAAGTGTATGCACCCATAAAGTCTACAAAATGTCAGTTAAAAGAGGAAGACGGCATCTGAAAGAAATGTAAGTAATAGATATAGTTATTTACAAAACCTATCAGGTACAAAGGAGACAATTAAAAGGCACTATTTACAAGTAATACCTAGAACAGCATGCACAGATCAATATATACTGTTAAGGAACTGTCATAAGGTCCTGCAGGAGAAGAGAGATGATCATCCATTGTATGTTCATGGGGATTTAGTAGTAGCAAAGTAGGTGTCAATCCTGTTCCATAATTGTCTATGTTGGGGTTTCCAGGGGGAGTGTTGTAGAACAATATTATCAGCGTCCCTAATATTTGTGACCCAATTCAGCCAGGATTTAAAGAAGGTGGATGTAGTGTCTTTCCAATTGGAAAGTATGCATTTACAAGCTACTATTAATAAAATGTCTATAAGTAATGCGTCTGATTGGGACTGTATGGGAGGGTCGACAAAACCCATAATATAGCCTTAGAACCTGCCGTAGCGGGCTCTACCGGCTATTAAAGGCCCGCTCCCGCGTTAAAGGCCCGAGCCGCTACGGCGGGTTCTAAGGCTATTAAAACATTCTGCCATTAGACGGCAGAATGTTCTCCTAAATAAAACAAAGTCCTCACAGAGTCCGAGGGGATTAAAATCCCCTCAGGCTCCGTGAGGCTTTGTTCGCAGCTGCTGCTGTGAACAAAGAAGATTGGAATGTTGGCGCTGCAGGCTTTTACCGTCCAGTAGAAGCCCGGAGCACTCAATTTTTTTTTTTTCAATCGAGCTGCCAACATTCCAATGTTCTAATGATGGACTGGAACTCACGTTTAATCCGAAAGCCAAATAATGAGGAGAGGAACGCAAAAACTTTGTCCCAGGATGGAGCAAGTAAAGAGTAAATGGGACAAATGGCCATTATCTTTATTACAATTCCAACAAGTTGACTCATCTCTCAGGCCAACCTTTTGAGGGTGGGAGGGGGGTCCAAAATATTCTATGAAGTAGCCAGAACTTGATTTGAGAGAGTGCAGGTATGATTTTATGGGATACCACCAATTTCCAAATCAGCATCCAATGCTCTTGGGTCAGTGAGGTATTCAGGTCCAATTTTTTGAGTATACCTCAGTTTAATCAAGAAGAATTTGGTTGGAGTAGTTTCTAGTACCTTGAGACCTGGTGACTGTCCCTTGGCAACTGCAATCAATTTAGGAAGGCAGGGCTTTTGGTAGAACAGGTTGGCCTTAGAAACACACGACCTGAGTTTAAGGAAGTCATAAAAGTCTGTGTTATCAAGGATAAATTGAATCTGCAATTCTCTAAAAGAGCGTGGGTAACTTTTCAGGTCCACTTGTGCTAAAAAAAAAAGTGGATCGCTTTAGCAGTCCATGTAGACCAGTTAATCGAACTGCATATTGCTACATAAGGAGACCAGGTTAGAGAGACTGATCAGAACCTCCTAGGTTTTTGTCTAGTTTCAACAAGGCCTGTTTGGTGGCCTGGGAAACTTGTCTACGTGGGATAGAGAGTTTAAGTTTAGTGGAAAGTAACATAATGGGGTGACGATCCTCAAGAAGTGCTTCTTCCACTAGAAGACAGGCAGGACTATACTCCTGTGGAGGATGAAACCACATAGAGCCCTGTTTAGCCATAGAAGCCATTTGGTATGACTGGAAGTTTGAGGTTTAGACCACCAAGGGAAGAAGGGAGGCAAAGCTTTTTGACCGATATCCTTTGTTTATATGTTTATTTTGCCAGATAAATATGTTTAAGAGTTTATCTAGCCTGTGGTGGAAGTCATCAGAAAGGGAGAATGGGAGCACGGATATAAGTAATTTACTATTGGTGTAATTTTATAGTTTAGGTGCGTCTCCGCCAAGTAATACATTTAGGGTTCCAGGATTCAAGGGGTGTTTGATCTTTTTTCAGCCTTAGTTACTCCTTGTGTTGTAAGAAGGCCATTAAGTCTAAGCCAAATTCCATACCTAAATGTTTAAAATAAACAGTCTGCCATGCCAGGCCAGACCCACCTACAACTTATTTGGAGCAGATGTCATTTAGTATTTTCACATCAGACTTCTATGTTAACACTATATCCCGTAACCTGAGCATAATCCTCATTCATAGGAATGAGTGCATCGATCGATGAGCAAACGTTATGTAAATCAAGATATTATTTGCGTACCCCACCACCTTCACTGTTGTATCCTTGAAACTGACCTCGGATATGCACTTATTATGCCGGATATTTTGGAGGAGTGGTTCTAGTGTAAGAATAAGCAAGATGGGGAAAGAGGGCATCCCTGTTTAGTTCCCTTATCCACTTTGAAGGATGCCGAGAGAAGGCCACCTCATCTCACTCTAGTGTTGGGATGACTATAGAGGGCCATAACCATTTTGATAAAGTTTTCACTGAGGTTGAATTTTGACAACATTTTCTTAATAAAGATCCAGCAACGTTATCAAATGTTTTTTCATTATCAAGTGTGATGGCCACACTGTCTGAAGTAATTTTTGCTCTTTCTAGTATGTGGCAAAGCTAGCTTGTGTTGTCAATAGACATTCAGCCTTTCATAAAGTCCAGTTGTGAACCACCAAACAATCTAGGAAGGAGAAATTGTAGGCATTTAGATAAGATTTTGGCATATATCTTTGTGTCTAGATTACTTAGAGAGATCAAACTGTATTTTCCATCTTTGGGGATTACTACTGTATAGCCTCACTAGCTGTTCCCGAAGCAGCACCAGTGTCTGCAAAATGAGAGCCCCAATAATGTAGCGAGGAGTGTGTGGGCAAACATCTTGTCAACAAATTTGCCAGTCCGGGGGCTTTGTTCGCTTTAAGGGATTTAATCACTATTAATATTTCATCTGCACTTTTTGGAGAGTTGACTTTTTCTCTATCTTCAGGGGACAGTTGAGGGTGATCGAGTTTATCTAAATAGGATCTGCAGGATTCAGGTGAAAATGGAGAGTTAACACTGTATAAAGAGTCATAAAACTCTTTGAAAACATCTAAGATCTTTTTGGGATCAGCTGGAATATTATTCGTTTTATCCTTAATGGAGCTAATCTGCTTTTGGTTTTGTTTATGTTTTAGCTATGAGGCTAGCAGTTTCCCTGCTCTACTAGACTCACGTAGTCTGGGACTTTTAGATTTGCTAATCCAGACCCCGCCTTCTCATTCAATAGTTTATTGTGTTCATATTTTTTATCCATTAGAAGAGTAAGAGTGCTGGGTCGAGATTCAACATGTGGAGAGATTCAAGAGTTTTAATATCATTTTCCAAGGAGCTTATTTTTCTATTATGTGCTTTGTTAATTTAGCCTGAACTTCTATTAATGAGCCTCTGACAGTCTATTTTAATGCGTCCCAGAAAGTTTCTTTCTGAATATCAGGGGAGGAGTTTTCTTTGATATAGTTAAGAACTTCCTTCTCAAAGTGTGCCTTGTCGGTGTCATCCTTAATTGATTCACCGTTGAAACACCAAATATTACTATTTTGGGTTAATTCCTATGATTGTTAGGGATATACAGGAGTGGTCCAAGACTAGAGGAGCTAATATGTTAGACTGGTCAATAAGGTGGATGTGAGTGCTCGAAATGAGTAAGTAGTCAATTATCGAGTATGTGAATCTGGAAAAGAGAAGAAGGCATAGTCTTTAGTATCAGGTTGTTGTAATATTCAGCAATCCTTCATGTGAAATCTAGTACAAAGATTAAGTATGGCTTTGTGGGATTTCGAGGGAAGGGGTGGTGGTTTATATTGTCTATCCAGAACCAAGTCTAGGGGAGGATTGAAATCACTTCCCACTATCATTAGTTCATCTGTAGGTATATTTTCAAAGATATCACTCATGGAGTCCCCAAAGTCTGGAACGTCAGCATTCAGACCATAGATGTTGAGGAGGTGAATGTATTTACCATTCTGGCTGAGTTTCATAAATACTATACTACCAGCATTGTCAGATGATTGAGACACTAGAGTAAGGTTAGAGCTCTTTGAATCAATAGTTATTACCCCATTCTTTTTACTTCTAGCAGGTGAATATAGGACTGCACTGGTCCATTTGTTGTTAAGTGAGTTAGCTATTTTGTGGCCAATTTTAGTTTCTTGCAGCGGTATAAGATCTGCCTTTTGTTTAAAAAGCTAATTTTCTATTTGTTATGCTTAATTGGGTGATTTAGACCCTTTACGTTCAGTGATATTACTTTTAGGTTTTTAACTTTAGATACATTAGCCATCATTCGCTCAGCAACAATTGGTGGAGTTCAATACATTAAGATCCATCCTAAGTGGAAAAGTAGAAGGACAGTTTGTCAGCATACAGTTTTGACCAGAAGAATTTGGTGCATATAGAACAAGAGAACCGATGCACTTGAGCCAGATTACATTGCATGTACAGTCCTTGGTACTGTGAGGATGAACTAAGAGGAGAATTTGGAAGCAAAACAGTAGGAAGAAACAAGTTACTTACCTGTAACTGTAGTTCTCCAGTATTGGAAACTTTTATAGATTCACATGCTTGAATCATTCCCCGTCGTCAAGATGGGAGTCCCCGGTGTAATACAAAAAAGCCATGCTCAAATGCATATAAAGCTCTAAAGACCCTAGGCCTCTAATTAAGTAACTTAACAAAAAAAAGAAACAAACCTAAAAGACAACCAATCAGCTCACACCACCCTCCAGAACACTCCTGTGAGGAGCTGATTTCCCTCAGATTTTCCAAGCATCAGTGTAGCAATACAGCTAGTACTGAGGAAATGAAAGTGAGCTCCCCAGGGAAGGTGGGTGGGTCGCATGTGAATCTATGAAAGTTTCTAATACTGGAGAACTACAGTCACAGGTAAGTAACTTGTTCCTTACTCCATTATTGGAACTTTCATAGATTCACATGCTTGAATCAGAATAGTAAGCAGTGAATAACACATTTTCGACATGCAGATAGCAACACAGTACTCTGAAATGCGAACCGGCATGACAATATGTACATACACTTAGTTTACGATCTACAGAATTACTTTAAAAGAAAATGTGAGATAATGCAAAATAAGCAGATGGAGGGAAGTAATCGTTTAGCTCACCTTCATTGGAACAGATTTCTAAGGACCGCTTGTCCGACAGCTGCATCCCGAAGTGACTCTGTGTCCAAGAAGTAATGCTGCGTGAAGGTGTGAGTTGTCCTTCATGTCGCAGCCTGACAGATGTCTTGAATTGACACACCAGTAAACAGCGCACAGGATGCAGCTATAGCTCTGGTAGAATGCGCTCTCACACTTGTTTGCAATGGTCTACCTGCTTTCTGATGGCAGAAGATTATTGTCTCTCTAATCCAACAGGAAATAGTCTGTTTTGTCACAGTGTCCTTTCCTAGCGGCACTGAAAGCTATAAATAACTGATTGGAATACCGGAATGACTTTCTTCTGTCCAGACAGAATTGTATGCACCTCTTAAGGGTTAGAGAATGCAGGGTCCTTTCTGCAGTAGTTTGTGGGTTTGGGAAAAACATTTTTAGCACCACTGGTTCGTTGACATGGAATTCCGAAGGCACCTTAGGAATGAACTTGGGATTGGTGCGTAGAATCACTATCTTGTTTGAACTGCAAAAAAGGTTCTTCTATAGTGAAAGCTTGAATTTCACTAACTCTGCGTGCCAAGGTAAGGGCAAGGAGGAGAGCCACCTACCAAGTGAGGTACTTGATGTCCACCCCGTGGATAGGCTCAGAGGGCTCCTTCATGAGCTGGCCAAGGACGACGTTAAGTTGCCATGCCAGAAGTGGAGGTTTTACTGAAGGAAAGGATCTGAAGAGACCCTTCAAGAATTGTTTGACTAATCTCTGAGAACATAAGGACAGTTTACCTGGTATCCTCCTGGATCTGGAGATAGCTGCCAAATGGACCCTAATTGAGGAATGGGCAAGGGCAGAACGTGCCAGCTGCAATAAGTATGGCAACACCACCTCTGGTGCGGAGGAGAGAGGGTGTACATTCCGGGTTTCACACCACAAACAAAATTGTTTTCACATTAGGCAGTATGATTTGGTGGTGCTAGCTGCACGTACTGTAGCTAGCACTTCCCTGCACTCAGCTGGTAGATCTAAATGTCCGAATTCGTTGAATTCAGGAGCCATGCGCACAAACTCAGACTTGGGATCCGGGTGTCTCACTTGCCCTTGTTGATGGCAAGCAGCTCCGGAATTGGTCTGATTCTGATGGGTGGACAAGCAGACAGGAGAAGTAACTCCGAGTACCATGGTTGAAGAGGCCACGCTGGAGCTATCAAGATCATCTGGCAGGGTTCTGACTTCATCTTCCTGATCACCCTTGCGAGGAGAGGGAATTGGAGGAAAAGTGTGCGCATAGATCCCTGACCATCTGATCGATAATGCATCCCACTACCCCATGACAACTGTTGGTGATGCCAACTTACATAATGTTGGCATTTGGCATTCTGGGAGGATGCAAATAGGTCCATATTCGTTTTTCCCCACTGGCCGAATATTCAGTCTAACGTCTGCTGGTCTAATTCCCACTCGTGGGAGGATGTTGCTGAACTGCTTAATGAATCTGCGATGGTATTTTGTAGGCCTGGGACATGGTCCGCTGTTATGTGGATTGAGTGGTGAATGCACCATTTCCAGATGGTTTGCGCTTCTCGTAAGAGTAGGCGGGAACGTGTTCCTCCTTGTTTGTTGAGGTAGTGCACTGTGGTGGTATTGTCTGTTCTGACAAGCACTGCTGACCCCAGTATCCTCAGAAGGCAGGCTTGCAAGGCATAATAGACCGCTCTCAGCTCGAGAAGGTTTAAGTGGAAAAGATGGTGAGAAGGGGGCCACTTGCCACTCACCTGAAGGTCCTGCAGGCATGCACCCCATCCGGTGAGTGATTCGTCCGTTGTTACAATCATTGGAGGAATCCGTGCCAAGAAGCTGAGACCTTTTGAAATGTTCTCGGGAATTGTTCACCATTCGAGCGAGTGGCCCATGTGTGGTGTTATGAGGACTGTGTCCTCGAAGGATCCTCGCACCTGCGTCCACTGTTTGTCAAGTTATTTTTTAATTGGACCCATGCGCAGCCAACAGTATGGAATGAGGCTTATGCATGACGACATCATGCCTAGTAAGGACTTGTCCTGCCGAAATGAAAGACACTTTTTTCTTTGGAATCACCTTCCTAGGGAGATTAGTCTTGTCTGTCTGTCCAGCGCTGGATAGCCTTTGGCCTGTTGCATGTCTAAAATAGCCCCTAGGAAGTCTAACTGAGTGGACAGTTGAAGGAATGATTTTTCCTTGTTTAGTGTTAGGCCTAAGTCCTTGAAAAGGTGCAGTCTCGCCCTGACTGAATTTCATACTGACTGGACATCTGGAGCTTTCACTGGCCAGTTGTCTAGATAAGGAAAAACCTGATGTTTCTTTCTCCTTAGGTAGGCTGCCACTGGTGCCAGACATTTGGTGAAGTTTCATGATGCTGAGCGTAGCCCAAAGGGGAGGACCTTGAACTGGAAGTGTTTTCCGCTGACCACAGGTACTTTCTGTGTAGAAGATAAATGGAAATGTGAAAGTACCCGTCCTGAAGGTCTAGAGAGGCCACGTAGTCTGCTCTATTTAAAAGCTGAAGGACGTCTTGCAGGGTGACCATGCAAAATGTCTGCTTCTTGAGGTACTTGTTCAGCCGTCGCAAATCCAGTATTGGCCTCAATAAGCGAGATTTCTTTCGGATAACAAAAAGAAGCTGGAGTAGAAACCCTTCCCTCTCTGGGAATATGGAACGGCCTCTATGGCCCCTTTCTTTGGCAGTGTCGCTACCTCCAAGCGGAGCAGACGAAGAGGTTTTTGTTGAGTCTGGGATGGAGGCATTGATGGAGGAATCTGAATGAATTCTAACAGGTGCCCGAAACGGATTACATCCCGCACCCATTTGTCTTTCGTTATTTGTCGCCAGCGTTGGATAGGATTGTTCAATATTACGTGAAAATTTGTAGAAGAGTGCAGAGGACGTGGGGGTAGGAAGTCATTGCCTACGTGCAGACTCTGATTGTCACCCCAACTTGTTCTTGTGGTAGGGCCTGGTGTAAGCCGTGGGAGGTGGTTGCCTCGGCTGGTATTGCGGTCTAGAAGGCTAGAATGCGGAGAAGTAGGATGGATACTTATAATGTTGATATCCTCCGCGAAAGGAAGGCTGACCTCTGCCCCTGGCACCACAAAATGGCACTTTCCTATATTGTAGAGTGCCCAATGATCTTGCCGCCTCTGTATCCGATTTAATAGTTTGCAGAGAGTCGTCAACCTGTTTCCCAAAAAGTGCTTCTTCGTCATATGGAAGATCCAGAATCTTTGTCTGCACTTCTGGACGAAAGTTGGTGGCTTTGAGCCAAACTTGACGCCTCAAAGCAGCTGACCCGGCGAGTAATCTGAAGCCCATTGCTGCTATATCAAGCGCACAATCAT
Source organism: Pleurodeles waltl (assembly GCF_031143425.1). Classification (NCBI taxonomy): domain Eukaryota; kingdom Metazoa; phylum Chordata; class Amphibia; order Caudata; family Salamandridae; genus Pleurodeles; species Pleurodeles waltl. Next base: position 478,554,025 of record NC_090443.1, on the reverse strand, counting down.
CTCTGTTGAAGATTGTTGACCCTCCATGAGCACCTTTTTTGCTTCTGTTTTGGTACCCTCCGAAAGCTCTTCCAAGGATTGAGAAATGTCTGACCAGAGCTGTTGATCATATCTGCCAAGTAGAGCAAGGGAATTATCTGCCCTTACTACAATAGCGGACATTGAGGAAAAACGCTTGCCGATATTATCTAAGCATCTCCCCTCATTATCCGGCGGTGTGATCAACAGTGTGAAGGGGTTTCTGGAGCGACGTTGGGCGGCTTGAGAAATCACAGAGTCAGGCTTCGGGTGACCTGAGAGGCAAGCAGGAGCATCACCCGTGGGTTTATATTTTTTGTCCAGCTTCAGCAGCACTACAGGGACTGTTGCTGGATTCTGCATTATTTTCAAGCCCTGGCTCCAAACATGGTCTATTATGGGTATAGCCCTGACCGTCTTTCTGTGGTGTTCTTTAAAATCGTAAAGGAAGCAGTCCTGCTGAGTTGCGGGCATCGAAAGATCAAATTGTGTGGCTGCTCGCTTAAGCAAGTTATGGAAGCCACCTATATCCTCAGGTGGGGACTCTACCACAGGTGCCGTAGGAGATGCAGGTGCTGGTATGATAGAACCATCCCACTCGTCATTCCAAATCTGTATTCTGCCTTCCTCCACAACCTCATCGGAGGAGACTTGATGCATTGATGTAGAAATCACAGAATGCTGTGGTCTTGTCGGAGGTGTAGATGCGTCTGCTGAAACTGGGGAGTTGTTGGCATAGATGGAAGTATTGGTTGTTGAACCGATGAAGGCTTTGCAGAAAAACATTCCTTATAGTCCGCCAACATTGCTTGCAAGTCTGAAACAAGCCCCGGGGGAAGACCTACCAGCCCTGGCTGCTCATAATAGCTTTGATCAGAGTATGAAGCATCATCATCTGAGTACTCCTGGCATTTAACCCTTCGCTGCGAAGGGCTGCTGGCCACTCAAAAAATACCCTCTTCGTCTGAGTCATTGTCATCTAATAGATGTGAGGGTAAAAGCCCTTATATAAACCAATATATTTAACCTCAGTAAAAAAAAAAAAATTATGGGTATACAAGTAATTATGCAGTGTGTATCATGAATAGGACACGGTAAAAAGCGCCCAGAAAATCATGTACAATGTATGTGAGGGAATGTAAGCATGAGAGCAAGATAAGGTGATTATTCTGTGAATCAAGAGCTAGAGCACTCAATGGTGTGAAGGTAAGCATTACGTTTACAGCCCTGTCTGTTACAAATGTGCAGAAGGTGTGTCCATGATTATGTATAGTGAAATGTCTTGTCAGGCTCCAAAACAATTGAGTAGAGGAGCGTACAAGTAAACTGTGTTTGAGCAATCAACATGTAGCTCGACAAGTGTAATCAGGTCATGAACAGGTCTCCAACAAATAATATGTATTTATCAGCATCATTGTTGAGTCAAACAAAGAAAGAAGGAACTGAAGCTCATCTGTCAGTAAATTATGCTGAGGCGAACAGTCATTAGTGTAAATAACACACTATAACATCATAGTTTATGTTTATTGGAACCCGAATATTGTGCTTCCATGGAACGGTCTTCACTTTCTGCCAAAAGAGTGGGGAGGTCTTTTGCGTCTTTGCGGAAGATGTGATGTTTACCCTCAACCAGAAATCTGAATCTTGCTGGTCCGGCAAAGGAGAACTGTGGAGTCTTTTTTTTTTTTTTTTAAGTGGGGGTGTAGGGCCAGGAAGCCTTTTTGAGTTTTTCGGTTGCTTTGGAGTAGTCTTGGGAAACATATATTTGGTGGCTGCTCCAGGCAATGTGATTATTGTTGTGCACATGTAGTTGAGGATCAGTTCTGTGTGCTGGAAGCAGAGCGTTTTTTAGACGATCTGGTGAGCTTTGGATTTGTTAGCTGGTTTGAAATGTTGGCGCGCCTGGTTCTTAATAAGTAAACTTACAAGGGGACGCGCATAGGTCAATGAACTTTTTGATTTGCATGGAGTATCCTAGCTATGATGTGACCAATGTCTCTCAATAATCAATACACAAAATTCAATAATCATTAGACAAATCATTAATCGTTAATCAGTGAATAACACACCATGACTCTTCAGTCATGAATAACCACAACTAGGTATATGTTTTGATAATTTGTATTCCCTATTAGTTACAGTACTAAGTCATTAGTTCAAACTTTATTCAATTCAAGCAAAATCTGCATTAATTCATCAGAAGGTGCCAAAAACATTACCTAATCAGAACGTGCATCAGAATATAGTCTAAAGCTTTAGCATAAGTCAACAAATGAATCAAAGACAACAAGTTAATATTTGTCATGGAATTCAGTAAATCAGTCTGTCAACCATTTGTCTCTGTAATTTGTCAATCATCATAAAAAGGAAAACCTCACTGAATGCAAATTAGCATCAGCAAGTGGGACTTCTTGCAAACAATTTAGAACAAGAATTTAGAAAACATCTAGCTAAGAAAAACTATTTAGACAGCGCAGTTGGTACCTAGAAAGAAAAGGCACAAAAAAGATATTTCAGTCACATTGTCCTATCTACCTATCCTCGGTATGGATCAGCAACAAAGTCAGTACTCGTCTTCAGGTCATCAGTCGATCAGCATCACATCACACTCTCAATCAGAGAGTATGAGCCCAATGACAAAATCTCTAATCGCCTCTATGATCTCGCAGTCTCTCCCCTAACATCTCTCCATCTCCACCTGAATTCTTTTCCCTCTGTCACATTGTTATATCAAAGTCACCCAGCCTATCCCCCATTTCCTAATTGGTGACTTAATCATACGATTTTTCTCCTAACCAATACATTTATAAACCAAAATCTATGAATTCTAATATTTCACAGTTCACATGTCATTGATTGATCCACTTTACATCCTCATCATCCGGCTTGTCAAGTATTGAAAATGTTGCATCTTCTTCTCCAGTCAGTGTCTTCATTGCTCGAGTCCTGGGAAAGTACACCCAGTGCGCTTTACACACCAATTGTTACATTTCTAGTTCCATCATCTCCTGTCCATCGGTTCACATAGAGGCTTTAGCTAAGCAAATTTTATTAACAATGAGCAGTTCACGGTTAATTTATCTTGTCAGCAGTTTTCATTAAACGTTAAGAAATACAGCTTCTGCATGAGGCCTGGCAAAACTAGGCCAAGACACTCGCTAAGTTAAGGCCTACTATTATTGCAATGCATAGGTTGCATAGGTTATGTCTTTCAATATGACACATTTCTACATTAATCTATTACATTTTCAATATTTCATATATGTCAATTGCTCTTTTAATATAATTCATGAATTCTGATGGCCACTCCCAGAGGTCACAATTTCAAACGTGCACATTATCTTTCTACGGTAATCATTTTCTACCAATTTCGTCATTCAAAATATATAAACATTCATTAATAATTTTCTATTTAAGAAATTGCATTAACAGAAAGAAGGAACATAATGTGCTCGCTCAAGTTTAAAATCCTTGGTGAAGTTTATTCCAGTACAAAGATTGCCCCTGCCATTTCTGTCTTCCAGTTCTGAAACCGTTTTATGGAGTGTTTTTGTGGACAAACTGAGTAACCAGAGTTCCTTTTCTGTTTTAATGGAGGCATTTTCCACAACACTGGTTTTTTGTTCGCCATCTGAAAGTTTGTCAGTTATATTGCTAATGTTCATCCTTATAGTACTTAGTTCCAATTACATGGCATCAGTGTTTGTTTTAGTAGATTTGGTCAGCTCATGAACATCAGCTAGTTTCTTTAGAATCATTTTCATGGTTGTGTCTTCCCTTTTGTCTGCGAATATGGAGCTGGATGGTCAGCTTTGGATTGCTTTAGAGATGCTTTGGAGTCTGTCTGCCATGGTGCAACCACTTAGTGGTGTTTTTGAAGGTGTTCAAGGTGATTTTATATTGGAGCTTGGGTCTTGAAGGCTTCCAGATGAGAAAATTATATACGGTAGTCACTATCTGGAACTCAATAACTGCAAGATAGTGGTAGGTGCAAAGGATGCTGCAAAAAGTTCAGAAAAAGCACCCAAGAGAGAGCAACCGACAGCACTCGGGTCTTGTTGTATAGCCACCACCCAGATGATTCAGGGAGAATAGGAGCATCGTCACAGATGGTTTGGGGTGAACATTTGTTTTGCACTATTATACCCCAGAGTGGTTGTTTCCCAGAGTGAGCAACTAGCAATAGAGAGTTCAGACCCCAAATTGTGGTGCCACCTGTGGAGGCCAAGCAAAAGAGAACTCCAGGACCTACAGAGTTTTGACATGGCATCAGTAGACACACACCAGGGCACCTATGGTGAGCCTCAACCACTCTCTGTTTTGCCGCACATAATGTGAAACTATCTCAAAACATCTCAAGAAAGTGTAGTTCAAGTAGGAACAAAACAGAACAGCTCATATCAACTCATACCAAAAGCCCTGGCAAACACTGGTTCCAGTCATGGGAAAAGCCAAGGAAAGCAAACGAGGGCCTGAAGTTATAACCTTACACACAGTGGGTTTTATGGTGCCATCCTAGGGTCAGGAAAAATCAGCAGGCTGTTGCAGATTAACACAAGTATCTAGATTCCAAAAGCCTCTGAGTTTTTCTTTTTAGCAGTATGCAAAGTTGACGTGCTGACACATGGGATTTGAAACACCAGGGTTGTTAAAGTGATTTAAGCCCAATATGAAATACTCTACAGTGTGAGCTAAAATAGTAGTCTCAGGGGTGCCATTTTAGAGACCGGTCTACCGGCACAGTGGTTCTTTAAGCAGAACGATATTTTCAGATAAAAGAAGACTTCACCAAAGGCAAATTACAGATATGATGCAGCGCACTGAGATGGGCTTGCGCTGAGGTAAGAAGATAAGCAGAAGATACCTTTATTTAGCGGCAAACAATTTGAGTACACTGCGGGATCAGCTGTATCAATGAGAGCATCCATCTTGTGGTTAATATCCTGAGGCCTAGGCGCTGCAAAATTCTTGACGGAATACAGGTTCCGGAATTAAGTTGCAGGGAGTTATCCGCATTACTACATTCTCCGCATCATCTGAGCACCGTAGTTGATGTTGGTGACCAGGTGCATGCAAAAATGGACACGTAAGTCCTTCTCAAAGGTCCACGCCGGCAGGAGCAGCAGAATTACACTGCCATCTCCTTGTCATCCAAGCCACGCCCGCAGGTTTTCTGCCTTTTTCAACATCTGGCTAGATTCCACAGGGTAAAGAATGGCATGCAAGGGGTTTTAGCATCAGTAGCATGTTTGTAGATAAAGGTTTTCTTAAAAACTCCTAGCTGAACTTTTCATTGCTTCAGGAGGAAGTCTCAAGACAGCAGTCCCTGCAGAATGCATGTGTGTAGCCCATGCAGCTGCTCAAACACAAGTCTCTGATAAGTGTATGCCTGGAGAATACTCCGTAAACTGTTTTATCTTTGGTGGAGTCTAATTAGACACCCAGTTAAAGATCATACCATGCAGGCTGTGCCACTCAGATACAGGAAGTGATCCTTCTCTCAACATTGACTTTCATGGTGTTGGGGACCCTCATGCTACTAATATAGTTGATGCAGACACAGTGGTAGGGTTACTGGTAACAGGCCCATGGCATGTGCGCTGGCACCTTTTATTAGAGGGGTCACCTGACTGGTGATGCCTGTGATGGATGGGTGTGGAAGCCAGCCCTCAGTAGAGTGGCTGGTGGAAACACTAGAATGTGTCCGGCAGGACACTACATCCCTCCCAAACTTTATTGAAAATCAAACAAACACTAAAATAATCACAGAGTCTCTTCAGGCGGTCCGTCAGACATGCTGCATTGAACAGGTGCAGCTGGGGCACTCAGCATTACAGCAAGCCTCTGTAGTTTAACTAGACTGCTCTGTACACGAATGGCAGTGTTTATGAAGTCTAGATACCTCAATCGCCTGTCCATGACAATATTGTTTACTTAGGGACTGTTGGTCCTGCCAGTCTGATCTCACGGTCTTAGAGTCTATTCACAAAGTTTGATGCGGGTGCATCTGGAGCAGTGGGGAGTTCACTTCAAGGATCTCTGGGAAGGAATTCAGGCTCCAGGGATGGCACACCTCCAAAGACTGAGGATGACCAGAGTGAAAAGGTGTAATCCTTGATGGCTTTTGTGCATTCTAATATCTGCTGGTTGAGCAGCTCCAGGCTTCCCTCTTGTGCCAGAACTCCATCGGATAGGATTCTCCTTGAGGCCCTTTGCCAGGCTGCCATGGGACCGTGTGCACTGTGCCAGGCCTATCACAGGCCAAGCAAAGGCGTCGCTGAGGAACTGCCAACAGGACCACATCCAAGTTGTGTGTGGAGCCACAAGGGTGGTTGTCACAGGGTTGTGTGCTCTGGCTGTCAGGACTCAGGTGCTCTGGCCTTTGTGCAATAGTCTTTGGGTGACCAGTCTCCATCAGTGACCTCAGTGCTTCCCAGTGCCTGTCGTGGAGCTGCCTCAGATGCCTCTCTTGGCGGCATTCTTCTCTCACCACAATCCCCTTGAGGCCCTTGATTGCCATGGGACCGCATGGGCTGTGTGGGCCACTGGTAGGCCACACCAAGGGGGTGGTCGCTGCAGAACTCCCAACAGGGCCAAGCCTCATGCAGCCCCAAGGGTGCAACAACTACGACCACAAGCCCACGCGCCATCAACCACCTCAAGTGCATCCTAGTCAACGCTCGCTCCGTTCACAAACATGCTGTTGAACTCTGGGACCTCCTAGACTCCACAGCACCGGACGTCGCCTTCATCACGGAGACCTGGATGAACGCCTCCTCTGCTCCAGACATCGCCACCGCCATCCCCGAAGGCTACAAGATCTCCAGGAAAGACCGCACCAACCAAGTAGGAGGAGGTATCGCCATCGTCTTCAAAGACTCCATCAGCATCACCACCTCCACTGAAGACTCCCCTCTCACCGCTGAACACCTGCATTTTCAGATTCGCACCGACCCGAGGACCACCCTCAGAGGATCCCTCGTCTACCGTCCTCCCGGACCTCGCGCCCCTTTCAGCGACGCCATCGCCGACTTCATCTCCCCGCACACCCTCGCCTCACCGGACTACATCCTCCTAGGCGACCTCAACTTCCATCTGGAACAAAACAACGACCCCAACACCACCATCCTGCTCGACAACCTCGCCAACCTCGGCCTCAAACAACTGGTGAACACTGCCACCCACATCGCCGGACACACACTCGACCCTATCTTCTCCGCCAGCAAACACGTCTTCTTCAGCCACGCCTCCGCCCTACATTGGACCGACCACAGCTGCGTCCACTTCACATTCCGACGCGAGACCCGCCACCTCCGCACTCAACCCATCCCTCGCCGACAGTGGAACAAGATCCCTGAAGAGCAACTCTTCTCCGCACTCGCCGCCAACCAACCCACCCTCACTACCGACCCCAACGACGCAGCCCTCAACCTCACAAACTGGATCTCCAACTGCGCAGACAACCGTGCTCCCCTCAAACGCTCGCAGCGACAGAACAACACCAAGAAGCCCCTCTGGTTCTCTGACACCCTCAAAGAATCAAAGAAAACTTGTCGCGCACTTGAGAAAGCCTGGCGCAAGGACCGCACCGCTGACCACATGACCGCCCTCAAGAACGCTACCCGCGAACACCACCACCTGATCCGCGCTGCCAAAAGGAATTTTTTCACCGACAGACTGGACAAAAACAGCCACAACAGCAGAGAACTCTTCAGCATCATCAAGGAGTTCTCCAATCCCAGCGTCAACGCCAACGCCGTCACGCCCTCACAGGATCTATGCAAATCCCTCGCCACTTTCTTCCATCGCAAGATCAGCGACCTCCACGACAGCTTCGGACACCAGACCCAACCAAACACCACAGAACCCACATCCCCGACCATCACCCTCAACAACTGGACCCACATCAGCACGGAAGAAACCAAATCCATCATGAACTCTATCCACTCCGGCGCCCCTTCGGACCCCTGCCCGCACTTCATCTTTAACAAAGCCGACGACATCATCGCCCTGCACCTCCAGACCATCATCAACTCTTCTTTTTCTTCTGCTACCTTCCCCGAATGCTGGAAACACGCCGAAGTCAACGCCCTACTAAAGAAACCTACGGCTGACCCGAGCGACCTGAAAAACTTCCGCCCCATCTCCCTTCTGCCTTTCCCAGCCAAAGTAATAGAGAAGACCGTCAACAAACAGCTGACCACCTTCCTGGAAGACAACAACCTGCTCGACCCCTCACAGACCGGATTCCGAACCAACCACAGCACTGAAACCGCCCTCATCTCAGTCACAGATGACATCAGAACCCTGATGGACAACGGTGAAACAGTCGCCCTCATTCTTCTCGACCTCTCGGCTGCCTTTGACACCATCTGTCACCGCACCCTAATCACCCGCCTCTGCTCCACCGGGATCCAAGACCAGGCCCTGGACTGGATCGCCTCCTTCCTCGCAAACCGCTCCCAAAGAGTCTACCTCCCTCCGTTTCGCTCAGAACCCACCGAGATCATCTGCGGCGTACCTCAAGGCTCATCACTCAGCCCGACACTCTTCAATGTCTACATGAGCCCCCTCGCCAACATCGTACGCAAGCACGACATCATCATCACCTCCTACGCCGACGACACCCAACTTATACTCTCCCTCACCAAGGACCCCGCCAGCGCCAAGACCAACCTACAAGAGGGTATGAAGGACGTCGCAGATTGGATGAGGCTCAGCCGCCTAAAGCTGAACTCTGAAAAAACTGAAGTCCTCATCCTCGGCAACACCCCGTCCGCCTGGGACGACTCCTGGTGGCCCACGGCCCTCGGCACCGCACCGACCCCCGCAGACCACGCCCGCAACCTCGGCTTCATCTTGGACCCTCTTCTCACCATGACCAAGCAAGTCAACGCCGTGACCTCCGCCTGCTTCCTCACCCTCCGCATGCTCCGCAAGATCTTCCGCTGGATCCCCGCCGACACCAGAAAAACCGTGACCCACGCCCTCGTCACGAGCCGCCTGGACTACGGCAACACCCTCTACGCCGGGACCACAGCCAAACTCCAAAATCGCCTACAACGCATTCAAAACGCCTCGGCCCGCCTCATCCTCGACGTACCCCGCAGCAGCCACATCTCCGCACACCTGAGACACCTGCATTGGCTCCCAGTCAGCAAAAGGATCACCTTCCGACTTCTCACCCACGCACACAAAGCCCTCCACGACAAGGGACCGGAATACCTCAACAGACGCCTCAACTTCTACGTCCCCACCCGCCCCCTCCGCTCCTCTGGCCTCGCACTCGCCGCCGTCCCTCGCATCCGACGCTCCACGGCGGGTGGGAGATCTTTCTCCTTCCTGGCGGCCAAGACCTGGAACTCCCTCCCCACCAGCCTCAGGACCACCCAGGACCACTCCGCTTTCCGGAGACTCCTAAAGACCTGGCTGTTCGAGCAGCGATAACCACCCCCTTTGTCCCTAGCGCCTTGAGACCCGCACGGGTGAGTAGCGCGCTTTATAAATGCTAATGATTTGATTTGATTTGATCCAAATGGTTTAGTATGCTCTCTTTGGCAGGTGTCTGGTTCACAGAAGCTTACAGCAGGTTTCTGGGTGTTCAGCCTTCCACTGTGCCTGTGATGCCTGGTCCACTTCTGGTCTCTTCGCTGACTTTGGCTCCGCTATGGTGGTGCTATGCTCCTTTGGTGGTTTCGGTGATGCACCTGGTAAGGATGACGATCTTACCGAACAATAGTTAGATCAACAGGTGGCAGTGTTGTTCTCGGAGTCGGAAGGACTTGAGAGACTTCGCAGCCACGTGTGTTTCTTGCATGGAGGGTGCAGTTGGCAGCAGGGATGCCATCAATGTCAAGCAGCCGATGGCAGGTGGCAGGCTGGTCGCACTGAGAAGCGTGGGGCCTGGATGCAGTTTGCGCATGCTGACAGCTTACATTTGGTCTACCTGCGGAGAAGTCTTTGGCGACATCTGCTCATCCCGGTGTCAGGCTTGTGGTGATGGATGCCATCTTATATGCTGGACGAGTCCTCAGTCCTGTCACTCATCTCCCTTTCACTTGCGCACCTGTGGTGTTCTTGATCTTCTGTGTGACCGGTTTGTCACACCCTTTTTATTCATAATCTTCACGTCGTGGCATCATGCCATGTTCCTCTCTCTTCTCCTTTTCCATCATTAATTTGATCCATTCTGGGATCTTCCTGGTGGCCCGCTCCCTGATTGGAGGGTCACCGTTATCTTCTTTCTGTCTTCACTTGAGAGCGCAGCACTTGTGCCTCAAGAGTGTGCTGTTGCAGCGCTTGCTCCCGCCTCTGTTTGCTTGGCAGGGTAGGTCAAACCTCCCTACCTGCTCAACGATGGGCCAACCATGGCCATCTTGTGATGTGGTGTGGCCAGCTGACGCGGCCTATAGCAATTGGCATTGGCAGACAGCTGTCTGGCTCTCAGGCTCCTGCCTGTGCTGTCAGGTCCACCGGTGCGGCTCTCTGCACATCTCTGACATGGTGTCTGTCCTTTTTCAAGGTGCCCTTCCACTGGCGCTTGGCGGGCTTGTTCTCCAGGGCTCTGGTGGTGGTTCACCGCAGGGTGCATGCGGCGCTATCTTCACAGTTGTAGTGATGGTCAGCGGCTGATGGGGGGGCGTGCACAACACACGGTGCTTCTCGTGGTTTACTGTCTTAGTGGGTGGCCAAGGTTTGCGGGGACTGACCATTCACCACCTTATCTGCCACCATGATCGGCAATTGTCTTTCCCTCGGTCGTGTGTCTACATGTGCTGCTGGTAGACATCACATTGTTCTCCTGTACTGTGAATATGGCGCCCTGCCACTAGGACCACAAAGTACTGTTCAGGCCTGCACTGCTGAAGAATGGAGTGACTTGCAGCTCAACAAGTCACAGTGTACAGTGTTGGTATCGATGCTTTGCAGCTATGGACAATTTGTGTCTGTGCAACAAGCCTTTCTTCACGGTCTCCTTATCCTCAGTGCCATGTTAGAGTGCAGGGCAGGTGCTGCTTTGTGGGCACTGCGAGCAGGTAGGCTTGCATGTTCTTAGAATTGGCCCCGATGGGACCTCTTCATTATTCCCTTTCTTTAATGCGGTACAGGCAAACTACCGCTAGGTGACGCTGCTACGACTGTTCTTGTGTGCCGTGGCTATTGCAGACTGACTTGGTGCCTCAAGGGGAGGCCAGTGCGGGGCTTTCACATTGGGCACACAGGAGAGGCTCGCTATGCCTCACAGCCAAGACTCAGCAGCTTCTCCTGGCAGGCGGTATGGCTGGCAGCAAGAATGGGAGAGAGTCCCCCTGACCTACAGGTGAGGATTCGCACTGCCAGCTGATCTCTTATTCAAGCACCTCCTCCATATTCCTGCCTATCTTGTTTCCCGCAGCGCTGCAGAGGCGCAGTGGGGGGTCTCCTCTGTTGCCATGCGGTCACTGGCTGCTTTTCTCCATCACTGGGATACGACCAGCAGTAGGTGGGGCAGCTTGCTGGTGCTCCAGCAGACCACCAGTTAGACCAGCACCATGTTTCCATGTTTATAGGGCCTGGCACTGTCCCCTCTTTTCTCTGGGATAAGATGGCAGCAGGGTGGACAGGCAGCGCCGTGGGGGGGGGGGGGGGGGGGGGGGTGAGGGGGGGGGCTGGTCTAACACTCCAGTAGAAAGGGGCGTTTGAGACTTGCTCTGCTCCAGATGCTATCTGAAAGTGTGTGTGTTGGGGGGGGGGGGGCACCAACGTAGTCACAATTGCGGCCCTTTGGTGGCGGCCCAAGTCTACACCCCTGTTGGCAGGGTGCTGTGATCAGCTGTCTTCTTAGCCCTGTTGTGATCTTTGTCGTCCACACAGGCACTTATTCCAAGCGGCACAGACTGCATTACAGGAGGGCGTTTCTCCCACCTTTTCGCTGCCAGGACCAGATAGCGGCCTATGGGCAGCAGGCAGCTTCTCCACTTTAGGGCCTGGGGAGGCAGCACCAGTGGGCAAGCTGTCTCGCAGCAGGCTGGTAGCTGCAGAAGCCTCACAGGGGACGCTAGAGTCTGCACCGGGTGGCCGTCATTTTGCCTTACGCCGGTGACCTTCGCACTGGCAGTGGGTACACGAGGGGGTCAGAACCCCTTGTTGCCATTGTGGTGCTGGGGGCCCTCCTGCTACTAATATAGCTGACACAGACACAGTGGTAGGGTTACAGGTAACTGGCCCAGGGCACGTGTGCCCGGCTCCTTTTATTAGCAGATCTTTACTGAAAACCAATTACCTCAACTATACATTTACTGTGACTTAGGGCCACATGTACAAAGATCCGGTTTTGCAGGTCGCAAAACTGGATGTACAATAGTGTACTTTACACTGTTTGCAATTCCCAATGGGGTCGCCAATGACCTACCTCATGAACAATCATGAGGTAGGTCGCAATTTGAAACCCCATTGGGAATGGCCGTCCTCACAGGGTTAGTGGCCTGCTGGAGACAGCAGACCAACATGTCTGTGACTGCTTTTAAATAATCAAAAATGAAAAGTTTCGCTGCCATTCACAAAGGGAAAGGGGTCCCATGGAGACCACTTCCTGTTTGCGAATGGGTTAGCACCAGTTTGAAACTGGTGCTAACTATGATTGTTTTGCAACCACATTTGCGGTCACAAAACAATCATACCTACCATTTGGATTCGGTATTACAATGGAACGCCCTTGACACGTCCCTTCCTAATACGGAATCGCAAAACCCAACTGCGATTCAGTACCAAGGTACCGAATCGCAGTTTGGGCTTTGTACATTACAAAAAGCATTTTTCAGCCGCAAACGGGCCGATTCTGCGAATCGGCCTGTTTGCAACTTGAAAAATGCTTCGTACATCTGGCCCTTAATGTCGTATTCATATACAATTAGCATTACTTCAATTACCACTTTTATTAATTTGAGAATAATAATTCCTACTTTATAAGAACTAATTTAGTTATACAATATGTTAGATTAAATATAAGTCCAACTGAAGCACCATTTATTTTATATTTTAGTTAAAATAGGCATTTTCTATCTAACCTATGATAGTACAGTTTAATACATTCCTCTCTAAACATTATCAGTTAATCCATCTGAATTCAACCATGACGTATTTCACCTCAACAACCCAATTAGACAGAAGAAAGTATATATAAAAAAACGAAACTTAATACCTTTAAGGTTGACGTGGACAGAAAGGTACATTCTGCTAGCTATTGGATAAAAAAAAAAAAAATCAACAACCAATATTAGAGAATATGAGAGAAATCCCTCACAAAATCACCAAGAAGATAGATACCGAGTGGCGAGGGCTCAAACATCCTTTAATCAGTAGCTACAGTAAGCACGAAAAGATGCAGTAGAATCCACAAAATTCAATCTGGAAAAACGAACCACATGTAAAAATTGGTATGTAAAAATAAACGGGGGAAACCCCTCTACACGTTTAAAAACGTGTAGAAGAAAGGAGCATGCAAAAACAAGATGAAATGCCCCTAAAACAAAGGAGTAACCCTAAGAGACTATCAAAAAATAAATACTTTGGAAGTACACCGCTCCAATTACGACCACATACTGTACAACCTTGAAAGAAATTATATAACACAAACCCGATTCTTTATATAAAAAAAAAATTGACAGAAATAAAAAATACCCATTTCTGGTATTTAAAATTAGTGTTTACCAGCGAAGGACTAGATTCTAATGGGTGTTTGCAATCTACCTAAAGTGGCATTCCTTTTAACAAGGGTAACTACTATCCCTGTGACCAGGCCATGACACTTCTTACGTTTGGTGACAGCTGATAGCAGTAGTGGAGCAGAGGTCTCTTTCTTACCAGCAGAAAGATTGCCTCCTGGCTCTCAAAGAGAAATCCGAGTTGAATGCCATGACAGGGTCACCTCATTCTCCTGGTTGCAGGATGAGGGTGCTTCTACTTTGTATGTGCTTGGGTATTTGTGAGGTGTTTTACCCTTGTTCGGCTACATCAACCTCAACTGTATTGTGCCCCTACATTTGTTTGGTGCGCTAAAGGTTGCGCTAGGCAGGAGTCTCACCTTTCCTTGCCTGTCCACTAGCTCTGCTTCTTGGATTTCACCTTCCCACTGGAAGTGATTGTGGAGCCAAGTCTAAATTTGAATCCGCATCCAGAATAATGACCTACCATTAAAAGAGCTTGAAACCAAACCAGTTCTAGCAGGTCAATGCGTGACCTGGCCAGGAAGCAATAGTTGGACACCGACTGTGACTGAACATCTGACCTGCAGCACATCCCTCCTAGAAAGAGTCCGGTTCCCGTTGAGCCCCAAACTGTCCTTTGAGTTGAGGGAAGAACTGCTTACCTGGAATCCGTAAAGGGGAATGTGGTAGTTTCACATATAAGTGGCTGCAATCAGGCTACTGCCACCTAAGAAGGAAAAACATATCACTGCAACTCATTTTCCAAAAGTTTAGTGAAAATGCTGAAATTCTTTGAAAAACTGAATCATACCAACTTTCCACAGAATTGGAAATAAGCTACATATTCAGTGTCCACCTTTTCATCTAGAAGATCTTGACACCAGTGCAGACAAAAATGAGGACCAGAGACCGGAGCGTTGGCCGTCTCCCTTCTAAGGCTAAGGACTATAGCTTGAGGATGTAAAAGAAACTAGTGCTGGGGATAGATTCAGGAGCTAAACAGCAGAGTGTGGGGAAAACCTAACCTCGCGACCCTAAAACCTACTTCAGTGTGAGTTTTGTCCTGATCAGGGCAGAGGAGACAAGCATGCAAGGAGCAGCAGCTGTGAGCTAATGCTCAGCCTGACCTCTGTTCTCCTCTGTGAGTGGCCGTCTAAAGCCAACATGCTTCATGCTGAGACTTGAGAGAAAACATTTTCACTGGCACCCTGTGATTGTGAAAAGCGCATGCACCCTACATCACACCATCTTCATCAGTGCCAAATGATCATGGCTGGCCAGTGTACACAAATCCAGAATCACGGTATCATCTCTTCAAGCAATTTGCTGTTTCACGTGCAAGGCCTGTCCCCCGCAGCTCACCATCTTTCACGGATGGACAGCCCGCTCTACGGGTGGGCTCACATACCCAACTCTGCTGTTGTCTGTCTTGCCACATACTCAAGACTGTGGTCCCTGACCCTCCTGTGTCCCTAGGAACTGTGCTCACTGCCCAACAACTGAGTGTTGTATACGGCTCCCTTTGCAACAAGCACAACAAAGACTGTCTAGCGTCTAACTGTTACAAACACTGAAAGAAGGCACTGCGCTTGGCTACAGATTGGGAACTACCCATATGAAATCACCCCTTGTTAACCCACCCAAGTCTAGAATGCATTTCATTTAGACCAATTTAGTACACAATATAAGATCTGGATGCTTTGTGAATTCCTGTCTCAGCAGCTTCAATGGGGGGTGGTTACCACTGAGACTTGCTGTGAAACTTAAAACCTTTAAATTGTTGTTCACAGCTCCTTTGACTTTTGATCTGGGACACTGCTCTCTAAACAGGAGTTCATAAATAACACTGTATGGGGTTATTACGAAGAGGTTGTGGGATAGGAGATCAAATGTGTCATCACAGCATGCAAGAAATAGGGGCGCGATGGGTGAATGGAAAGAAGAATGGATGAATGTTGAGTAGGATGATGGATGGAGAGAAGGCGGAATGATGGGTGAATTCAGAGGAGTGTGTGGATGGATGGAGATGAATAAATGGACAGATGGATGGATGAGGAGAAAGTTGAATTAGGAGGAGACTTGATGGATAAAATCACGGGTGGATGAAGACGAGACACAAGGAAATGGATAGAAATATCAGAGGTAGATAAATGCATGGAAAGGTGACTGAATGAGATGGATTGATGGATGGCATTTTGAAAGAGAATGAAGGCTTTATGGACAGAGGAAAAGATACATGGATGAGAAAAAAAGAAGGAGAAAAAGAAGGATTGAGTATGGATGGAGAAATGGAAGAAAAATGTAGAAAAGGAATGATGAATGAGAGAACGAAGGATGGTGAATGGTAAGAGTGATAGATGAGATAAAGAAGGGTAAAAAAACGACAAAAGTGTGCCGAAAAGGAATAGTGTAGGATGAATAGATGAATGCAAGAGATGGAAAAAGGAAAGGGACATCTGAATGAAAATGGGAATGAGGGATTAAGGAAAAAAGCAAAAGAACACGAAGGCTGGAGAGAAGGTAGATAGAAAAGTTGGGGAAAAGTATTGAGAAGGAAAAAAATTGAAAAAACGAAAGACAAGTGAATGGAAGAGAAACGGGTCGGGGAGGAGAGAAGGGTGGAAAGAAAAGTAAAAAAGATGAGAAAACATTGGAAGGGAACAAGGAATTAAAAAGGGATAGAGTAAAAATAGAAAGGATGGAGAAAAAAGGGGACAATGAAAGTCAGGAGGTAAGAAAGATGGAAATGAAGACAGAGGAGAAGAGCCTGAAAAACACAAAAAGAAAATAAGAAAGGAGAAAAACGAGTAAAAAGTAAACAAAACCAAAAAAAGAATATTGACAAGTTAACAGAGAATGAAAAATTAAAATATGAAAATAGAATGAAATATTAAAATATAAAGATGGAAATATGAGAAAATGGAGAAAGGGACCGATACAAAGCCAGAAACAAAAATGAACGGGAAGAAAGGAAGAAACCCATCTAATGGAAGATTGAAAAATGAAAGAATGGGAAACAGTGAACAGGCCACTCTCCTTAGAGCTCATGACAAACTGCTGAGGGAATGGAAATCTGTCCGGACTTTCACCATCCCTAATCAGCTGTGTAAAGAGCAGTTTCAAATTGTACGATTTTCTGGTAGAAAAGGTCTCTGATTTGGCCACAAGTCAACACGTTGTGTGTATCAAAATCCCCGTAGTAATAAAACAGAAAATAGCAAACCTCTAACCTAACAGCAGAAGTTTAACATAGCAAAGCAACACATTACACAATAATTACGTTTTTGGTCAGCAACCAAGGACATTAAAATGTAATCCCCCTAAAAGAGAGCATGCAGATTCCTCCTTTAATACCAGTACAAGGCTCACAGATTTGAAACAAATAACAGACTTGACATAAAAGAACAATGGCTGGTTCGAACAAAATCTGCTCTGATTCTGTATATTTATCTAAAAAGACATTTTAAAAAGGTACACTTTTAAAA
Organism: Pleurodeles waltl; assembly: GCF_031143425.1. NCBI lineage: Eukaryota > Metazoa > Chordata > Amphibia > Caudata > Salamandridae > Pleurodeles > Pleurodeles waltl. Next base: position 478,536,837 of record NC_090443.1, on the reverse strand, counting down.
TGTATTGTACATTTAATTGTATTATCTAATACGAGAGCAGGTGCTCTTTTCTTTCCCTCTATCCTAGATATAAGAAAAAAAAATAATTATCGCCCTTTCTTCCCTTTGTGTACCTAGTTTGAAGAAGAGCCACACATCCTTAGATGTGGTACACCTGAAAGCAATGGTAAGCTTATTGTTATGCCATTAATTGCGTTTGACCAATGACTTTTTCACCACTGCGCATATTAGTTGTTCAATGTTCATCAGTAGCACATTACGTTCTGTATTCAGTTTAGCTGCCTATTGGCTTTAACATGGCATTAGACATTCCATTTGGCATTTATGTTAGCTGCCTATTGGCTTTAACGTGGCATCAGACATTACATTCTGTATTCAGTTTAGCTGCCTATTGGGTTTATCGTGGAGTTTGACATTGCAGTTGAGACATTGCAGATGAGCTCTGTTTTTCCACATGATAGACCAAGCTGTGTTTTTCGTATTGTGTTCACACCGAACCCTAGCGTGATAAGAGCGTATATTTTGTGTTTTCCTTTCTACTCAGCCTTGGGAAGAGGCGAGGTTTAGGAGATCTGGCCAATCTCCAATGGCTTGTTTATTTCCCAACTCTGAGAGGAAGGGGCCTCTTAGCAGGCTTTTTACGGTGTCCCTGGGCAGCAGCAAGGGACAATTTTCCAGGACTTCAGTCAGGAGCGGACGTCAGCTGCCTGACCTCACGTTTGGGTGGAAAATCTTTCTCGCAGTTGAACAGGAGTCATCAACTTGCAGGCATGAGAAAGATGACGAGCAGTGATATGCCCTACGTGATGAATTTTGACTTTTATTCTTTGCTTTGAAGTTATGCTATAATATAATCACATGTATTTGCTGTGTACATTGCAATTGAGAAGTACTTTGATATATTTTGCTTTCATTGCTGTGACTACTTTTAAACGTGTGCTTCCAACCTACTAATCTGGTCTTTCAGGAACCTCGTGGTGAAGTAATAATAAATGTCTTCTTTAAACTAAGGGAGTGCATTCCAGAGAAGTTTTGTCAGCTCGGTCATAAGATAAAGGAAAACAAAACACTTATGTAGTTTATCAAGACTTCCCTTGCTTTATCCCTCAGTACTGCAAATCACCTTCTTTCTTAGAACACGCTCCCTTTTTCCCCACTCATGGTTCTGATGGAAGAAAGTTAGCACGGTAAGCACCTGGTGTGCCTTCCTCTTTTAGACTTACAATCACACCAATGCAACGATGAGTATGCCACGTGATTGGGAAATCTACATCATAAATACAAAACTAACATTATGTAATAAAAATTTAAAGACACAAAGCATGTTAATTTAATATGTACCAGGGTGTTGAATTGCATTTAAATTTAGGTTTTTCTTCCCATAAAACAACAATTTCTTACATTTAGAAATATTTGAATGTATTATTGTCATGAGTTTTGTGTTAAGGTATGTTTGAAATTGGGGCTGTAGTTGGCAGAGAGGTATGTACCCTGACAAGATAGGGATCACAATCCTAGTCAGGGTAAGTCAGATACACTACCTAAATTAACCTGTGCTCACCCTTTGGTAGCCTGGCACAGAGCAGGCAGGCTCAATTTAGAAGGAAATATGTGTAAAGTATATGTGCAACACACACACAGCAATCACAATGAAAAAAACACAAACACTCCACACAGATTTATGAAAATAGAGATTATTTATCTGTGTAAATCCAGACCAAAATTACAAAAATTCAATTTAGCAGATCATAAGATATTCACTTTTCAAGGTTATTAAAACACAGCTTTTGGCAAGTTACCTGGTTAAAACGATGTGGAGAATTCTGTGATGTGAATGTGCTTCATTCAAGTAAATTATGGTAATACTCTGGTCGTGCTCTTCTCTATAGAGCGGTCAGGTGTTGTGCTTTCCATCAAGTCTCTTCTACAGCGTGGCAGGAAGAAATCTGAGGCCAAGTGAAGTAATTGGGGGGGGGGATGCCTCACAAGACTCAGGAGCTGCCAAAATCGTAAGATCTGGCGCACTTCTCAAGAGTGCGGTGAAGAGAGGCATCATGTAGGACTTTGGGGATGTGGTAATGACAAACAGTGAGCTCCCTTGAAATAACCCGATTCTACCACACCTATGAAGACAGTGGTTGCTGCCACAAAGGGAGTGGCACTTCCAAGGAGGTTCTCTTCCGAGAGGGAGGCTTCCTGGGAGAGAGGCTGATCCGGTTGTATGCCACTGCAGGGGATGTAGAGCACATAGCACTACTGAGTTTGTTAAGCGTGGGTCCGGGGAGCGCCCTCTACAGCGGGAGACTAGGTCCAGGTGCACCATTCAGCAGAGTTTGGCAGTGCGAGTCCTGGGATCACTCTCTTTTCCCAAACTGCTGGTGCTTAAGTTACAATGCCGGTCACCTCTGACCACAGAGCAGGATGCCCACAAGGCTTGCGGGGGAGAGTGGTCAGTCACACAGCAGTTGGGCTGGCACAGTGATTCACAAAAACAGGCACAACTCTTGATATACAATGTCCCTTGGAGTCATGCTGCGTGCAATCTATAGTCCCTCTTGGCAGGGCAGAGGTCAGCAGGCATAAGGGCAGTGCAGAAAAGCAGGGGAGCATTTCCTGGGAGCAGTCAGTCACAGCAATGGGGGAGTCCTTTCAAGGTAGCAGCCTTTACTCCAGCATAGGTTCTTCCTTATCCAGAAGTGCATGGGCAGCTCCTCCGCTAGGGCGGAGGAGCATCGCCCACTGACAGCAGCAGCAGCCGCCAAACATCTGCAATACAACAACAATAAACTATGTTAATTGTCGTCGTATTGTAGAAGGGGTGGGGCCACGGGGCTGGCGAGCACAGAGCACTCCCCCCTCAGGGCGCATGCATGTTTGGCCGGCCATCTCAAGCTCGCCAAACATACATGCGCACTAACCTCTGTGTGGTGCCTTGTTTGAGAGAGCAGACAGACACCCCCAGTCTGCTTTGGTGCGCCCTGTTTGCCAGCAGCATGACAGCAGCGTTCAGATTGGCCACAGGGCAGGCTGGGAGCCTGTGCCTGGGACAAAGCAAAGAGGAGCTGAGCGGTGGTGGTGGTGGCGGCGGCTGCTGCTTCTGGTAAGTTTTTTTTTTTCTCATTTTATTATTAATTTTTCTCCGCTCACTAGGGGTACATTCAGGGACAGGTTTACCACACCTTCTGCCTTTCCCCATTTTAGCAGATGGCTGGGTCATTGTTCCAGGCTCCAGCTCCTCTTGACTTCCTTCCCAGGCAGCCATGGATCTTGTGGTAGCACAGATCCAATTAGGTAACCCCCAACATCTCCGCATGATGTTTGAGTTCTAGCACCTTCAAGGCAGGGAACTCTAGGTCATTAACTAAAAAACAGTCCATAAGGAATGGCAGGGCTTACAACAACCTTCAGAAGTCCTGAGGCCCCTACCCCCTCCAACTGAAATGGAACAAGGGCCACTGGATAGTGACCTGCTCCGTTGTCAGCCACCACAACTTGGTGGGATGCATTGGGAATTACCTGCTCTGGGAACACCAACTGACACCTTACCATAGTCATACTGGCTCCTGTGTCCCTCAGAGCCTCAACACCTTGCCCACTGATGGTGATCCCCGTTGCCTATACTTAGTAGTATTTCATGGCACATGGATCTTAGGAACCAACTCTTGGTCACCTGGGGACTCTAGGGTACCTAGTAAACTCAGCCCCACTTAACCTCCCCCAGCACTCTGCTAACCACCCCTAGGTCCTTATCTCCAGTGGGAGGGTGTGCTCTTTTTTTTAGACACTTGGGGTCCCCCAGATTGGGAACGAGAAGTAGACCCTTTCGAGAGTCCCCTACTCCCCAGATACCTTTGTTTACACCAGGGTGCCTCCTCAGCAAGCTTCCTGTGATCAGTCAGGTGTTGGCACAGCTCTGTAAAACAACTATCAAGCATCTGCTCCTTAACTTCTTAGCTGCTGGGCCTTCCCCCAGCCCCCCGTGCTGAGCCCTTTTTTGGCTATTTAGGGTAGTTCGCGCTTAGGCCTTCATAACTTTTTGTCCACATAAGCTATCCACGCCAAATTTGCGTCCTTTTTTTCCAACATCCTAGGGATTCTAATGGTACCCAGGGTTTGTGGTTTCCCCTGGAGGAGACCAAGAAAATAGCCAAAATCCAGTGAAAATTTCGTTTTTGCCAAAAAAATGGGAAAAAAGGGCTGCCGAAGAAGGCTTGTGGTTGTTTCCCTGAAAATGCCATCAACAAAGGGTTTCTGGTGCTGAAATCACTATCTTCCCACCTTTCAGGAACGGGCAGACTTGAATCAGAAAACCACATTTTCCAACACAAATTTGGCATTTTACTGGGACATACCCCATTTTTACTATTTTTGGTGCTTTCAACCTCCTTCCAGTTAGTGACAGGAATGGGTGTGAAACCAATGCTGGATCCCGGAAAGCTAAACATTTCTGAAAACTAGACAAAATTCTGAATTCAGCAAGGGGTCATTTGTGTAGATCCTACAAGGTTTTCCTACAGAAAATAACAGCTGAAATAAAAAAAAAATGAAATTGAGCTGAAAACAACAGCCATTTTTCTTTATGTTTTACTCTGTAACTTTTTCCTGCGATGTCAGATTTCTGAAAGCAATATACAGTTTTGTCTGCTGTACTCTTCTGGTTGCGGGGATATAAAGGGCTTGTAGGTTCATCAAGAACCCTAGGTACCCAGAGCCAATAAATGAGCTGCACCCTAATGCTGGGTATACAACAATTCATTTGCTGAAATATGAAGAGTGAAAAAGAGGTATCAAGAAAACCTTTGCATTTCCAAAATGGGATCAAGATAAGGTTTTGAGGAGCAGTGGTTATTTACACATCTCTGAATTCCGAGGTGCCCATACTAGCATGTGAATTGCAGGGCATCTCTCAAATAGACGTCTTTTTTTACACACTCTCTTATATTTGGAAGGAAAAAATGTAGAGAAAGATAAGGGGCAATAACACTTGTTTTGCTATTCTATGTTCCCCCAAGTCTCCCGATAAAAATGATACCTCACTTGTATGGGTAGGCCTAGTGCCCGCGACAGGAAATGCCCCAAAACACAACATGAACACATCCCATTTTTTGATAGAAAACACAGCTGTTTTTTCCAAAGTGCCTACCTGTAGATTTTGGCCTCTAGCTCAGCCGGCACATATTGAAACCTACCAAACCTGTGCATTTTTTAAATCTAGAGACCTAGGGGAATCCAAGATGGAGTGACTCGTGGGGCTCTGACCAGGTTCTGTTACCCAGAATCCTTTGCAAACCTCAAAAAGTGGCTAAAAAAAACAAGTTTTCCTCACATTTCGGTGACAGAAAGTTCTGGAATCTGAGAGGAGCCACAAATTTCCTTCCACCCAGCGTTCCCCCAAGACTCCCGATAAAAATGATACCTCACTTGTGTGGTTAGGCCTGGTGCCCGCGACAGGAATAGATCACACAACGGTCAATGTTGGTCCTTACGTGAGGCAGCTGTTGACCCTGGGGTGATCCATTCCTGACACAGGCACTAGGTGTAGGCACTCAAGTGGGGTAGTGTTTTTATCAGGACAGGTGAGGAGTCACTGGGTGGTAGGAATGTTGTGGATCCCAGCATATTCCTGTAGTTTGTGTGACAGAAATGCGAGAACAATTGAGTTTTTTTTCAACATTTCAGCTTTGCAGGGTATTCTGGGTAAGAAAACTTTGGGGAATTCACACAAGTCACACCTCTGTGGACTCCCCCGAATGTCTAGTTTCAAGAAATGTTTGGGTTTAGTGTGTTTCTCTATATGGCCGCCGAATCCAGGACCAAAAACGCAGGTGCCTGCCTTACAAAACCAGTTTGTTTTGCCATAGATAATTTTGATGTCTCCACAATATGATTTGGGTGGTGGAATTTGGGGCTGAACTAAATTGGGGAGTTCCCAAGAGAGCTCTCTCTCTCTCTGCTTGCCGCTGCATTCACCTGCTCTCTGGGTTGGCCTAACCCACTATTACCCAGTTGCACGAACAGCTTGCGAAGGGACAGCAGGACTGTCCTCATCACCTCCCTCATAATGTACTGGAAGAGGAGTTATCGAATGGGACTCCTCTGACTGAAAAATCACTCCCAGAGTCTGCGCCATTGTCCTATCCCTCAGATGCTGTCTCAGTATCTGATGTCTCAGTCTCTGATCCTGTCAGAGCGGTCCTCTATAACCCGAGTGCAGGCAGCAGTCATCCATCAAGATGCCATCTCTGCTATTGGCTAAACTGTTGCTCTAAAACACTAGCCTACGTAGACAGTCACAAAATCGATGGTGTGTGTGAGATACGTGCAACAGTAGAGGCCACCTTACCTGCGCTTCTTCCCTCAATCAGCACGTACTTTCAAGACACTCAAAAAACACCTTGTCACATACCATTCGTCACAGTCTTTAGCACCTCCTGCGCCCAGTCCAACAATCATTATTGGTACTCCCACTCCCTCCTCCTCGGATTCCCTCATTACCACCCAGCAAAAGTGCCCTTCATCTCTCCATAGCCGCCCTCCACCCCGCACATACATTTCATTGGTATTATAGCGCAGGTAATGGCTGACTTTACTAATGTACTCAGCTATTTACATAAAATACAGATTTGCTCTTTGCAGTAGGCATATAAACCTTCTGCACTTCTTTATGGCACTAAAACTGCCACTAGACAAGTCGGACCCTTTTCCCCCCAGGGAAACCACACACATATTGACAAAAGTGATATATATATATGACAGCCAACCACCTGAAACTCAACTCAAGCAAAAGCGAAATAATCCTCTTTGGCCCACACAAAAACACCTGGGACCCCTCATGGTGGCCCACCACGCTAGGCCCTGCACCCACCCCCGCCAACCACGCATGCAACCTCAGCATCATCCTAGACTCCTCCCTCTCGATGACCCAACAAATCAACGCTCTTACCTCTTCATGCTTCAACACACTCCGTATACTGAAAAACATTCAAATGGATCCCCACAGAGACTAGAAAAACTGTCACTCACGCACTCATCAGCAGCAGGCTTGATTACAGAAACGCCCTCTACGCCGGCACCACTCTAAAACTCAAGCACAAACTACACGCATCCAGAACTCAGCAGCACGACTCATCCTCGACCTCCCCCGACACGAACACCTCTCTCCACACCTCAAATCCCTCCACTGGCTCCCCATTGACAAAAGGATCACCTTCAAGATCCTCATCCTCGCACACAAATCACTCCACAACACAGGCCCTGCCTACCTCAACGAGAGTCACCTTCCACACCCCCACACGAAACGTCCGCTCAGCTGACCTCTCTCTCGCCTCTGTCCCCCGCAAACACACCACCACCGGGGGCAGATCCTTCTCCTACCTTGCACCCAAAACCTGGAACGTCCTCACAACCCACCTTCGCAAGACCCAAAACCTACTTCTTTTCAGGAAGGGTCTCAAAACCTGGCTTTTCGAACAGTGAACCTCCCAGCCCCTTTCCCTCCCCCCAGCGCCTTGAGACCCTCACGGGTGAGTAGCGCGCTTTATAAATCTCTTTGATTGATATATATATAGATCTACCTATATAGATCTACCTATATATATATATATATATATATATATATATATATATATATATATATATGTATAGCTATATATAGATCTGTTTTTTTAGTTGTTGTATGGTTTCCTTGGGGGCCAAAATGGCCCCCAGGGAAACCCTACAACATCTAAAAACAAATATTGCCCCCACAGGGGGTCACCCTGCCCACGGGCGACCCCCTGTCATTCTATTTTTTTTTTTTGGGGGGGGAAAAAAATAAATTTCCCCTGGGGGGGGCGCGATCCCCCAGGGGGCACCTACCTTTTTTTTTTTTAATAAAAAATATGCCCCGGGTGGGGGGGGGTGGCCCGTTTTTTGAGGGGGCCGCCCCCCCAAGTGAAATCCCTGGCGTCTAGTGGTGTTTCCTGGCCCCCGATCGCAGCTGTGCTGCGATCGGGGGCCAGGAAACACTTTCAGAAGGCCTTGTAAGAAAGGGGAGAGTCTCCCCTTTCTTACGAGGCCTTTTGAAAGTGTTTCCTGGCCCCCTCGATCGCAGTTGTGCTGCGATCGGGGGGCCAGGAAACCTGAAAGTGAAGACACTGCAGGTATGCTGCCACCATTTCCATTGCTGGCCCCTACTTCCAGGGTTCTTATGTCAAGCTCTCTCAAACTGAGCTCATGGGCCAACTTCCTCTCTTCAAGAGAGTTTCCTTTCCTTACGAGCCTGATCCAATTTAGCAAACTCCAGACTGAGTTTTCTTTACTCTATCCTGTCTGCCAGCTCCTCTGGTGACAGGTTCCTGTAAGAGACACTGCTCCCTGGTCGGTAAACCACTGTTGCTTCTGGCAAATGGTTGGCCCTTTCCACAGGTGTTTTTACCTCCTAATGGGAATCTAGAATCAGGTAATCCTACTCAAGAACTTCCTGATGATACTCTGGAATGTCCTCCCCTGCAACCTTGGCCTCTGCTCAGGCCCTCAAAGCCTTCTACAGTTCCATCTTCCTGGTGAAACCCATTGTAGACACCTGAAAGTCCGTGCAGAAATCCTTCAGCTGTTGCAGCATAAGACACTAACCTGGTCAGCTCAAAATAGATTACTGCAGGTGCTGCTTCTCCTAAGCAAGACACAATTTAACAGAAAAATCCAAAAGGCCAATTAGAGAGAATGGAAAAAAAATGCTAATTGGTACAGGACAGACATCTTTTGCCAATGACAAGGTATAGATTTGAGTTGGTCAAAGTAAAGATCTGTAGTGAACACTGAATTACTATATGGTATCACACAAACACAAGTCCTACCCTCACCACTCACCACCAATGTTAGAAATTGGGTCTCTAGTTGGCAGAGATATGCACCCTGGCCAAGTAGGGAGCACAATCCTAGTAAGGGTAAGTCCGATACACAACCTAAATTAACCTGTGCTCACCCTCTAGTGAATTGGCACGGAGCAGTAAGGCTTAACTTAGAAGGTAATGTGTGAAGTATGTGTGCAATGCGCATGCAGCAATCACATTGAAAACATCACAAAAAGACTCCACAAAGATTTATGAAAATAGAAATTATTTATCTGTGTAAATCAGGACCAAAATGACAAAAATCCAGTTTAGCTGAACATGAGATATTGAGTTTTCAAAGTTATTAAAACAGTGTTTTTCCAAGTTATTTGGTTTAAAACAAAGTGGAGAATTCTGCGAAGTGGATGTGCTTTAAGTAAATTACAGTAATACTCCAGTCGGGCTCTTTAATATTGTGCGGCCAGGTGTTGTGCTCTCCATCAAGTCTCTTCCCTAGCGCTGTGGGAAGAAATGTCACTGAGGCTGCAGGAAAGCAGTTAATGAACCGGCGGCTCCAGAAACCTTGAGCGTGGCGGGGGAAGATGTTGCATAAGAGGTGGGAAATACAGAAATCTTAAGTACTGGTGCACTTCAAGAATGCGGTGGAGAGAGGCGCTGTGTACGACGCAGGGCTGCGGTCGTGGTAAACAGTGAGATCCCTTGAAATAACTCGACCCCGAGCCCACCGCACCGTTCAGACATTGGTTGCTGCCACAAAGAGCATGGCGCTTCCAAGGAGGCTCTCTGACGAGGGGGTGGCCTTCCCGGGGGAAAAAGATACAGCAGCAAAACAGGAGGTACAGTCAAAAAGTGTGGGGTAAGACCACCCTAAGGATGCCAGATATAACAAGGTCCATTTCATTTTTATATTTTATTTAAAGTATTTTAGTCGTGTTTTCATGGTTCGAGGTAATCATTACGATTTTCATTAGTGTGAGTATGGATTATAATATAGGATTAGGTTTAGGATTACTGGAAGCAGTAGTTTTAGGGCTTGTAGAATTGTTGATGTCATTATATGGTTTGGGTTCAAAGAGTTGATTTAATTATTTTAATGTAATGTAGGGAATGTATGTAATGTTAGCCTGAAGGGAATTGGTCAGTGCAGTCGCTGACATGGTGACACCTCAATCACCCTGCTTCCCCGGGAATGATTATAAATTATCTTTGTCTTTTTGAAGAGCAAATACTTCTTTATATTTAATAGGTTTATTAGTTTAACATTTTTCACTTAAAACCTTGCTCTAGACATCACTCAAGATCGCATAGTCATTGGCTGCTCAGGTTGTCTTCTCTCTAGACTTCAGTCTTAACACAGTCCGAGAGGGGCCCCTTTTGATCTCACTTTAAACACAGTTGAGACTTTAATAATCTGTAAAATAGAAGTGTCAGATAAAAAAACATATAAAAATCAACTATTTCCCTACCTGTAGTGCGCTGTTGTTACAAACTTGTACTCGCCAAAATTCTTTTTATCATGTTCCAGTTTCATTTGTAGCCTGACACCTCGAAAAGAGGGGTCATGACGCTCTGCGCTCTTCATTGGTGTTTTCTGTTTTCTTTGTGTTTTTTTCAGGCAAATGTTAGAATTTTCATCTCTGCTTCCACTGGGTTTCAGATCACTTGCCTCTACTGAGCATTCATTTAGGCACGTACTTCTGGTCGACGTTTCTTTGTTAATGGTCAGTTCTGTTTGTGAAACTTTGTCGATTTGCTGTCCTGCGTAGTGCTGTCGCTGAAGAACTTGCGCATTCACAAGGCTAGTGCATTCTAAGCTGATGAGGTTAAGAGCATCCAAAGCACTGCATGTACGATGGGTTTGTGGAAAGCCAAGGGGCAGCGAAGAGAAATTATGCAGGGTGTCCGTTACACTGAGCATCGTATCACCTGGCAGAGGTGGGAACTGGTTGAGCGTACCATTAGAAGAACTTTGCAGTACGTGACTATTGGCTATTATTGATAAATAATTGTCATCAAAAGCAGGTTTGGGTAAACATTTTGCAGATTCTTGCAAAAAATATAGAATGCTCGGTTCTGGGACTTCAAAACAAAAAGCCATTTTGTTAATGAAAGAATACAAGAGAGATGCGTACGTAGAACTCTCCATTAGATATCTAAAAAGAAAAAACAATTGAACAGAATTGAAAAAATGTAGAAAAAAAAATGAATTATCAGTGAAAGCACAGTTAATTACACCATACATATCTGCCCGCAGAATGGGTGCCTGGAATTATCAACTAATCAGTATTAGGTCAAATGGCTCGGATGCAATTTTGGAAGAGTGGAGGAAAGAAATTGCTGTACAAGTCCTCTTGTGCTTAATAGAAAGGGATACATTCTAGCACAATACAAACTTGCCTTAAACTACAGCTGATATCTTTGAAATAAACTATACTCTTCAAAAAAATAGTTGCAGGTTTTATCTATCGCAAACAAAATGCACAATTTACATCACCTCAGATGGCAGATATTTTTATAGTCAGTAAGGGGTGAAATTTATTTTTTTACTTTAGATGTAATAATCAAGGTTTCTCTGGAAGCTTTTTGCTAAAATGTGTCTCATTGCCCCAGGGGCATGGCTAGTTAACAAGCTGCACAAGTATGATATGCACAATTAAATATCAAATATAAAAAGTTCCCCCATAAGCAAAAAAATATTTTATGCAATAGGAAATAATTTTACAAGACTAGAAAATTGTATTAAGAGCCATCAGGACAGTGTACTTTTTTTCCGGTCTACATCGACTAAACAGTATGGGTAGATTTTATCAAATTATATTCATGCTAAATATTTCACCCATCCATCTGTAGGCTGCTTTGGCAAGTTCTTAGATGGCTTATAGTACCTCACGCCCTACCTCCCATGTCTAAAACTTGCACATTTGCTACCTTTTCTATTTTCACTTGGGCATTTCACTCAAGATTCAACATTACTCATCCCCAAGTAAAAGACAGTGGGAACTAAAGATTTATACAAACTCAAAGACATTGGAAAAAACCTTTGTCAGAATATTTACAAACAACCTGAACCATCATACATACAAAGTACATCTGTTTTTCATGGTTTGGAGTTTGAGCTGTACATTAACATTTATTCCAAATTAAAAGACTGGATCTCAGCGCCTGTGTTAAATTACAGCTACTGTGTGCAAACGTATTAAATATTTCAAGGAATATTATATATTCAAGCCAGCACTCCCCAAAATGTTGGGCCAATTGCATCGTTGAGTCTAGGAAAAACATAAATAAAAAATTAGTGAAAAATCAAAAAAAATCTGATGATCTGCGGTCACATTTTCAATCCTCTTTAGTCGCAGATCATGTTTATATTTTTCAAAATATCCATGAATCATCAACTGCTGCCAACGCGTTTTGTTCCTAAGAAGTTTTGTCAGAGGTACAATAAATAAGTGGCAAACATTTTATCTACAGTGTACACAAAATATGAAAACATAGATCTCCTACAATAAAATTTCTAATTCAAAATATAACCAAAACTGGTCATCCTATATCTGCTTCATTGACCAAACAACAATCGTTTTACAAATGGAGACAACAGAACAAGCCATTTAATTTTACTAACACATTAAAAGAAAACAAGACATTCAACAAAGAAGGCGAAACAGAAAACTCAACTCAAGCCAATCATTACATCTCAAAGTAACAATCTCTTTTGTTGTTCATGGAAGACTGACTATATATTCCTATTATTCATAATATTTCACATAGAACATTTACCAAATTTCCAAAATATCTCATGAGGTAATGTGTTAGTTCCTTTCCTTATATTTCTGTATTTTCTTGTGTTAAGTTAAAACTTCTGAAATAGAGCACATAAATGGGTATAATCAATGTTATTATCACTATGTGACACCTCACAATCCACTAGCCAATTTACCTTTATCATATATAACAAACCAAATCAATAAATCACTTAAATGTGATCTCCATAAGATCTGTCTCAAATGTTCATTTTTTTGTTTTTCTAAAAATATGGAAACAGTCATCAAATTCTGGTCTCAATATCCCTAAAATAAAATCAATATTCATTCAGCCCCTCATTGTGTACAACAAAGGGTCTATTCCGATGATCGTATTCATGGCCTATTTACACAACATTATAATTAATCATAAATTGTGCACGGGTGGGACAATACATCATAAAATACTACTAGCATAAAAATCGCACTGCCTCCAGGACACATTTATCCACACACTCAAGTTCATAATATCCCTCAAAACCAATCAATAGAAGAAAGATCACAACAATTGTAAATGAACATTGTGAAGCGGACAGCTCTGAGATTGTGAAGAGTCATCCGTTCAGTAATTTTACATGTGTGTGCTGCACCCAACATGACACTAACACAAAATGAATGGAAGAGGGCTGCTTTAAACACCATCTTCACCATCTTACGTTAGTGCACGTTAGCAAGTAGTTACAAAATGTAATCTCTTTAGACCTTGCAATTGTTTTTATAAAGACAGATACGGGAACACTATTAACATCCTTTGAAATAACTTGTTTGAGCTGACCCCTAAGGTAAGCATCAAATAATTAAAGCTTGTTGCCTCTGGTGAAGTTCTCAAATGTATTAATGCACTTTCCTGTTTTGGGCATATAGACCAGGCAACATATTGCTACAGGGAATACAAACTTTCTTTACATCAATATTAATCAAGCCAAAGTCTGTGTAAAACGGCTACAATAGCCAAAACCTCCATTCCATTGTATATCGGTGCACAGACAAAGATCAAGATTGAAAACATGCCCCATCACAAAACAGTGTAGGATGACACCATCATACTCTAATTCAAGCCAACCACTACATTCACATGTATGAGCCTCCAAGGAAACCGTTTGATAAATGTATGTGCTTCATATTGACGTAACAGTCCTCTTTCCTTTGTGGAAACAAATACTAAAATACTCCAGTGCTGTTACCTCTGATAAGAGTCTTTTCCGTGGCTTAAGCAAATAGCGTTCTCTTGGAGTGTAAGTCGAGGGCTATAACTGGTTATATTGTCCTTTTCTACTTTGCACTAAGGCAAAGGAAAGAGGACTGCTCTACATAGGAAAAATATGTGGCATCTTAAAATTGGCACAGAGATGGTGCCTACCCATTAAGATGCACCATCTCATATTACTAGGAGTGGTAATATCAACAGAACCTTACGCAACTCAAACTAGTAACCTGCCTTCACCATGCCAGGTCATTATGTTACTGAATACCATATTCAATCGGTTACCTACCATTCTATACCAGAAACCATGTGGCATTTCCAAGCCAGAAACCATGTGGCATTTCCCAGCGTATAGAACAGGTGTATACAAACCTTCATCAGATGAACATAAATTGATCCAAACCGAGTGTGAAATGGATTGGACAGCTGTAAGGCCCACAACATTGTATACCAGTGCACAGAAAATACCAAGATAAGAAAAACACGCATCCCTCTTAAAACAATGCAAGATGAGACCCTCTTACTCCACTTAAAGCTAATCGTTATATTCCTTGTCTATGATCCCCCAAGGTTTTTGCCTCTGATGAGTGCCTTTCTGTGGCTTAAAAAGGTGCCGTGATCTCAGCATACAGACTATACAGCATATTCTATTTATATATCCATTCTCTACATCATACGAAAGCACTGCAATTGAAAAAAGTGCTCTACACAGCGAAAATACATGCCATCTTAACACAAGAAAGTACAGAAATACATTACCACAGAAGATAATCCGGAAATTACCTAAATGTGCTATGTGAAATGTTATGAATTACATGAATATATAGCCATTAACAAAAGAGAATGTTACTTTGAGACGTAGTGAAATTTCCCTCGAGCTTTCTGTTTTTGCCTTCTTTGATGAATGTCTGGTATTCTTTTAATGAGTTAATGAAATTAATTGGTATGTTTTGTTGCCTACATTTATAAAACAATTATTGTTTGCTCAATGAAGTGGTGTCATTATAACCGGTTTAGGTTATATTTGGATACTTTAATGTTGGATATTTATATTTTTATAATTTATGTGTGCACGGTAAATAAATTGTTAGTCACTTTGCATATTCACTGTAACCTGAGGACAAGGCTTTGATTTTTGAGGAAAAAGAGGATCCTCAGGCCCCCACAAGAAGCCCATGTAGTGATATTTGTATTTTGACCACTGACTTCATGTCACACCACTTTGCACTTGGCTTAGCTGCCCACCGTCACATTAGTGGTCACCAGTTACAGATTCCACCGTAAGTGGTATTTGAAATGGTGTCATAATGAGGAAGTGGCAGCATACACATATCTGGGGGTCAGGATTGACTCAAAAGGTACATTTGCAGGCCATAGAGAAGTAATTAGGGAAAAGGCCCAAGCCTTAAATCGTGCTTTTGGTTATGTAGCATAAATCAATCCTTGGGCGTCCTCTTAAGTCGATGACCATGGTTATGAGAGCTAAATTACTACCTACACTTTCTTATGGTATAGAAATTATGGAGGCGCAGAGGTGGCCACGTTAGATAAGTTATTAACTAAATCATATAAACAAGTCTTTCAGCTACCTAGATTGGCTTCTCCGGCTCAAGTTAGATTCGAATTTTCCTTAGTAAAGCAATCACTGGCCAGACTGGCAGCATTTAATAAGGCTTTCCATAAATTATGTCTTGCCACTTTAGCTAATTTAGTTTGGCAGGAAATCAATCTTGAAAGGGGTAATAGTAGCTTGAAGGAGCATTTGGAAAAATGCATAGCACAGCTAGAGATGGGTGATTTATGGGGTAATTCATTGACGACCCCCACCTTTAGGAAAGCAGTAAATAAATCAGCTAAAATTCTAAGCTAGCTAGGAGATATGGAAGAGCCATCTAAATGTCACACAGATGGTTGGTTCTAAATTCAAACAAATTAGGTATGGAATCACCCATTCTGTCTGCTCCTCTATCCCTGAAACTTAAAGAGAGCCTTTTACGGCTTAAATCAGGAGTTTTTCCAACCCTTGATTTCCTACCTACATGAAAAAAGGAGTCTGAGATGCAATCCCAGAATTTTAGGTTATGCCATCAGAGTAGGGAGACATTGATTCATGTGGACTGTATATGTCAAGTCCTCCAAAGCCAGAGAAAGGAACTACTCAGAAGGGAATTTAATGCCCTAGGAGTTTGATGCTGTAGGCTAGTGGTCATGTCAGCACTTGATCCAAGCAATGAAATGTTAAACATTAGATTAAACTCCTGAAAATGTTTGCCTCCCTGGTCGCCTCGCCCTGCTCCCTCTAAAGAAGGAGAAGGGGCTGTCTTGATAAAAATTTACATCAGGCGCTTAAGGCAAAGGGAATAGGGTATGATCTCTTGCCCAACAACCTTTTCTATGTCAAGGTATGCGAGGTATATAGATGTTTTTAAGATAAATTTAGGTAAAGTGGGGAAAATAACTCACTCAATACCTGCCCCTCAGCCCTGTAGGTATGTTGAAGCATCTAAGTGGGGCCCTGGCTGTATTCTTATTAATACAGTTTCGGGGCACCGGGATTTTACCATGACTGTGTTCTTATAATGATGAATTATTGTTTTAATGCTGGGTGTCATTATTTGTGTATCGCACTTTATTATTGTCAGCATAACAGCCTTGCTTCCCAAGGGTGAGGATTTAAAGACTGTATGGGTGGGCTATTGGACGAGAATATTTATGGCACGGATAAATAGGCCTGGACCAAATGAGATATGTAATGATATGTTGGACAGAAGGATCTCTGCCTAAGAATTGCTCCCTGGTTTTAGGTGTTTTTAATATGAGGTATTTTTATCATGATCGTGTTATTTCATTTCAGTATGTGTATGTTTACTTGACAGATCTGCACTTGCACTTTAACATAAGAGTTTTGAATGTTAATCGAAGAGGGTTAAGGGCGAATGGGTAACAATACCCTTGGCATTGTTAACTTGGTCTGTGTTTTCTAGATGTTTTATGGTTTTAAGTACATTTTCATCATCATCACTTGTCATCACAAGATACCATCTGACAGCCATCATGGAATGTACCCCCAAACCCCAACTTGATGTTAATTTGCTCAACCTTGTCAGTAACAAAAAACTGTTTAGTCTACATTGTGTGAAGTTAAATTTAAATATAATATTCTCTAAAACTGTCTTAAAAACTGCATTTAAAACATTGAACACATCATTTGTGAGTTGAATTCTAGTCTTAAAAATAAAAAACCTATGTTGTTCCAGGCTGTACCATGGCACAGTTGATGAAATTGTAACTTTCACAAGGATATAAAATACGCTTTTTCCACATCATATGAAGAAATACTGATGCTTTATTAAAGAGACAGGCCAATTTCAATTTTTTACAGTGATCAAAAAAGCAACAAAACAAACAAAACCTGCAACTCACAAACCTGTTGAATTTC
Organism: Pleurodeles waltl; assembly: GCF_031143425.1. Taxonomy (NCBI): domain Eukaryota; kingdom Metazoa; phylum Chordata; class Amphibia; order Caudata; family Salamandridae; genus Pleurodeles; species Pleurodeles waltl. The sequence continues at coordinate 478,519,560 of NC_090443.1, read as the reverse complement.
TGAATTATCTAAAATAAATCAGGAATTCAGCAGCTGCCTGAATGGAAACACATTCTAGCTCATGCTGATGTACTCGCTTTCATGCCACTTTAGTAATATTCATCCACCACTAGTAATGCCTCGGGCAAAGCAGATGGAAATGGAAGAGATGTTTAGCCCCTCCATGGTGCATTTAAGTATTGAGCTGGTAGGCAGGACTATGAAGGGTCAATAACAGTTATTACAGCACCCATCTGTGTCCTAGCATTTCCCTCCAGCTCAATCTACTTTGTTCTTTTGTTTGGAGGAAAGAGGGTGGGAGGAGCAACAAAACTCCTCCCACTCTCCCCTCTTACCACCCCATCACCTGAATGAATATCACACAGCCCTTTTGTTTCCCAATAAGTCCGTAAACTTTAGGAGTTGTGTGTCTGTGTCACTGCAAAGATCCAGACACAGGCATTTTATTAGCATAAGAAAAATCAAAACAGCACCTGGCTCCTTTCTGGAACACATACCAGGTGTTTGTTGAATTTTTTTTTATGCCCAAAGGAAAAAAAAAATCCAAAAAGCACCTTGCTTCTTTCTGGAACGCAGACATACAGTACTGTGCTTCAAAAAGGAACCAGGTGTGGTTTGATTTTTCCTACTAAGAAAAAAAAACAGTAAGCATGGGGCTCAGTGCTGGAGCACAGCATTATGTGTTACAGACCGGTGGAGTGTTTATAGTTTGATCAAAAGCCCACCCTATCCACAGCCAACAATTGAGCTGCGGTTTACAATTAGATTCCATAGTGTATAGCTTATTGAAATTCGGAGTAAATAAAATAAAATAAATAAATAAATACAAAAAAAAGCAGAGTACATATATATATATATTTTTTAAGTTGTCCCCAAGAATCTGAGATTAGAAACAGTGTATCAATTGAACCAATACGAATTCTGGATTAGCCATAATGCCAGGTAATTCTATGGAAGGGTTTTGGAAAGTGTTTTTGCAGATACTGGTTTTCAAAAGGATGCTAAAATCTAGAGAAATTCAGGAGACATTAGAAGTGTGATTTTTTTCATTTCACAACTTTTCCTCATTAAAAATGTTGGTGGATTTATTATCCATTAGAGAAAAGGCCTAAAATCATCCAAAGCATCAGAAAAAAGCTTGGATTATTCAGGTATGTAGCCTAGGTATTTGGGCCTCGGCTCAGCTGGAATCTAGCGAATCAACAAACCTCAGACTTGTCTGAAAACTACACACTCAAGGAGACCTGGAGATGCAGCTTGTGTAGATCCTACTACTTTTTCTTTCACACTATGCCCTACAAACATCAAACTTTAGATCAAAAAAGGAACACCTCCCAATTTTGTAACAGAAGGTTTTGGAATTTGTAATGAACAGCAAAATTCCACCACGTCTACCCATAAAAACTGAGTTTTCTTGTCTCCTCATTGTGTTCCAAATGAGTACTCTTCAAGGATTGTCTTGCTGTTCTTGGTTTAGCAATTTAGGTTAAACTGATAGTGTAAAACATCTTCAGTATCTCACCAGGAGGTGTGCCCACAAGCATTTGCCTTAGTGTGAAGAAGCAGAAATGCTTCTGTCGTTTTAAAGACTACCTAGTTGTCAGCACCCTACATTGAGACTGACTGATTATTGCAAAACGTTTATCTGGTAATGTTATGAAAAATGAGCACTGGGGTATTAACACAAGGACACAGTAACAGGAAACCTATTGGTTTTCATTCCTGCTGTAGGTTCAATCGATTCTGGATTGCATTCACATTTGCGTCCAGTGATGGCTGCAGCTGCTGCCCCACTGGTTAAAGTGACAGAAAATATTGTATTGGCTCCCTGCTCACAGTTGTTGTACCCCCATTCGGATGTGCACTCCTGTGGGAAAATAAAACACTAGGGGCCTCATTACGACCCTGGCGGCTGGCGGTGAGTATATGTCAGGATGTTTTCACTGTCTCACTGGGATCCTGCTAGCCAGGGCCCAGTGCTCATAGTGAAAACCCTATGTTTTCAGTATGTTTGTTATGTGTCACTGGGACCCTGCTAACCAGGACCCCAGTGCTCATAAGTTTGTGGCCTATATGTATGTGTTCCCTGTGTGATGCCTAACTGTCTCACTGAGGCTCTGCTAACCAGAACCTCCGTGGTTATGCTCTCTCTGCTTTCTAAATTGTCACTAACAGGCTAGTGACCAATTTTACCAATCAACATTGGCATACTGGAACACCCTTATAATTCCCTAGTATATGGTACTGAGGTACCCAGGGTATTGGGGTTCCAGGAGATCCCTATGGGCTGCAGCATTTCTTTTGCCACCCATAGGGAGATCTGACAATTCTTACACAGGCCTGCCAGTGCAGCCTGAGTGAAATAACGTCCACGTTATTTCACAGCCATTTACCACTGCACTTAAGTAACTTATAAGTCACCTATATGTCTAACCTTCACCTGGTGAAGGTTGGGTGCAAAGTTACTTAGTGTGTGGGCACCCTGGCACTAGCCAAGGTGCCCCCACATCGTTCAGGGCAAATTCCCCAGACTTTGTGAGTGCGGGGACACCATTACACACGTGCACTGTACATAGGTCTCTACCTATGTACAGCGTCACAACAGTAACTCCGAACATGGCCGTGTAATATGTCTAGGATCATGGAATTGTCATCCCAATGCCATTCTGGCATTGGGGGGACAATTCCATGATCCTCCGGGTCTCTAGCACAGAACCCGGGTTCTGCCAAACTGCCTTTCCCGGGGTTTCACTGCAGCTGCTGCTGCCAACCCCTCAGACAGGTTTCTGCCCTCCTGGGGTCCAGCAACTCTGTCCAAGTGACTCCCACAGTCCAGTGACTCTTCAGTCCAAGTTTGGTGGAGGTAAGTCCTTGCCTCCCCACGCTAGACTGTATTGCTGGGTACCGCATGATTTGCAGCTGCTCCGGCTCCTGTGCACTCTTCCAGGATTTCCTTCTTGCACAGCCAAGTCTGGGTCCCTGACACTCCAACCTACAGTGCACAACCTTCCGAGTTGTCCTCCGGCATCGTGGGACTCTCTTTTCTGACTTTGGGTGGACTCCGGTTAACTCCTCTTCCAAGTGCCTGTTCCAGTACTTCTGCGGGTGCTGCCTGCTTCTGTGAGGGCTCCCTGACTTGCTGGGCACCCCCTCGGTCTCCTCATCCAAGTGGCGACATCCTGGTCCCTCCTGGGCCACAGCAGCATCCAAAAACCCTAACTGGGACCCCTGCAGCTAGCAAGGCTTGTTTGCGGTCTTTCTGTGTGGGAACACCCCTGCAAGCTTCTTCACAACGTGGGACATCCATCCTCCAAAGGCAAAGTTCCTAGTCCTCTTCGTTCTTGCAGAACACCAAGCTTCCTCCACCCGGTGGCAGCTTCCTTGCACCCTCAGCCCTCTCTCGACATTGTCGTGACTCTTGGACTTGGTCCCCTTGTTTCACAGGTACTCAGGTCCAGAAATCCACTGTTGTTGCTTTGCTGGTGTTGGTCTTCCTTGCAGAATCCCCCTATCACGACTTCTGTGCTTTCTGGGGGTTTTAGGTGCACTTTATACCTACCTTTCAGGGTCTTGGGGTGGGCTATTTTTCTAACCCTCAATGTTTTCCTACAGTCCCAGCGACCCTCTACAAGCTCACATAGGTTTGTGGTCCATTCATGGTTCGCATTCCACTTTTGGAGTATATGGTTTGGGTTGCCCCTATGCCTGTGTGCTCCTATTGCAATCTACTGTAACTTTACATTGCTTGCATTACTTCCTTTTGCTATTACTGCATATTTTTGGTATTGTGTACATATATCTTGTGTATATTTTGCATCCTCATACTGAGGGTACTCACTGAGATACTTTTGGCATATTGTCATAAAAATAAAGTACCTTTATTTTTAGTATATCTGTGTATTGTGTTTTCTTATGCATATGACACCAGTGGTATAGTAGGAGCTTTGCATGTCTCCTAATTCAGCCTAAGCTGCTCTGCTATAGCTACCTTCTATCAGCCTAAGCTTCTAGAAACACCTCTTCTACAATAATAAGGGATAACTGGACCTGGTACAGAGTGTAAGTACCTCTGGTACCCACTACAAGCCAGGCCAGCCTCCTACAGTTGTCCATCAGGGTTCGGATGTCGTTGGTGACTGCGTTGAGGGCGGTTTCCGTGCTGTGGTTGGCTCAAAAACCTGATTGGGAAGGGTCGAGCAGATTGTTAGCTTCAAGAAAGTTGGTCAGTTGCTTGTTGATGGACTTCTCGATGAGATGATCATCTCATCAAGTCTCGAACTGATCTTAAAGATGCTCTAATTGTGAGCTGGAGTGAAGTTTTAAAGCGCCTTTCATCATGGGCAAGAAATAACAGATCCTGCAGAGAGCAGGCTCAATTAGCTGGAACTTTCATCCCTGCTGCAGAGTCATAAGAGTAAGATGCTGTAGCCCCTGTTCCTATCTACAACCCCGCTAGCAAGCAGTGCCTTGCTCACTTTGTTCCTCTTCACATCAAGTTTGCTCATTTGTTTCAACGTGTGGCACTGAAGTGTGGGCACATGTTGGGCCAGAAAAAGGCAATGTGCAATGCTCACCACTGTGTTCAGAGACAGATCAATTTATTATGAAAACAAATTAAGTCCTGGACTATTATGGAAAAGATGTGAATTTATCCTCGTGCTTACTCCGTCCCCAGGGCGTCCAAGGGTGCAGTGTACCTACACTCTGGGAAAAACATAGCACTGACTTACACTGTCGGGGCCATTTAATTGCTTAGCTCTGACGGACAAGCAGGTTTACTCTTGTAGGAGTTGGTAGCTTTTCAGTTTACTCAGTTAGTTAGCTAAGCCACTCATCTACCAGGGAACAGGTTAGACAAAATATTTACCCATCAAGAGAATCTTTCCTGTGAGACTCCTTTACCATTACTTTGATCAGACCATCTGGCTATATAATTTTTAAGCTGCCAGCTTTCCATATTTACTGGTTTTACAGATAACTACAGACAGAAAACAATGTGTTTCCTGTCTGTCTTTAATTTTAAAAGCAGAAAACTTCTGAAAATTGTGCTTCAAATAAGTGACTTTCCATGCTGCGTGTTGTGAATTCCAAGACAACATATGAGCAGATAGCACAGGGAGTTAAAAAAACAAAGTAAGAGAACTTTAAATACAGGCATATGTTAAACTATATGTGTAGTAAATTGCTAATAAATACTTGTGGGTGTATTGTTTTTGGTGCTTCATTTGTAAATAAAAAGGTGCCGGTGCCCAAAGCCCTCCTCTTAAACTTGCGGCTGCTGCAATTAAATGTGCGAACACAGAATACTGAGGCAGCGTAATCCTGAAGCCATCTCTTTAATCCATTTACAGCCATTCCCTGCCCCTTCAGTTCACTAGCAGTTTCTGCTTTCCCCCTTTGTGACGCTTTTTTGTTTTTCTCTTCCTCAATCTTTCCCATGTGTGTCTTTTGCTTGCAGCAAATGCTTGAGGCATAAGAATAAGCACTGGCCCTCAAAAATAAGTGCTGGTGCTCAGCACCGGAAACAACAAGCACAAATTAGGCACCGATTGTTTTGCTATATTTAGCTGCTGAATTTTCTAAAACGCTACATACATAAAAGTATGAGTGCATGTTTATCAGTTAAATAAATGTGGAAATGTCATTTTTGGCTCAACTTATACAGAAACCACAAAACACATGAACAAAATCTAATAAGCTGGCCAAAAAATAAATATGGATAAATACAGACAGAAATGTTAAAACTAAATAAGTACCATAAAACCAGGAGCCCAAATTAATTTTCTATTTATTTGGCTAATAAAAGTAATGAGACCACCAAAAGCTTCTCTAACCAGCCTTGACATCCCATGACAGTCCATGAATTTAATTCTCCCTTAGCAGCTCCTCTGCCGTCTTTAGAAGGTAATCTTTTTCAAACATGGATTACATCAGCTTTCGACGTCTTGGATCCTCCCGAAAACAAATTACACAACTTTTAGAACTCATCACGACCCTTGGTTCTCGCCAAGCTTTTTATCATTATAGAAAGGATGCAGGCTGAAACGGAAATGATGCTCTTTCTCAACGAGGGTGGACAAAGGAGTTTATGCAGCCAGAATTTAGTTATACCACAAACAGGTTAGACTTGCTAAATTGGCCTATCACGCAACTAAGATTGTGTCAGGATAAGCACTTGTGCAAGGCCATATTTAAGATTGCAGAATCTATGTCGTCCCCTGTTGCAGCCACGCAAAAAGTCAGTCACTCCAAAGCTAGTTGTGGGAATCAGTCACTCCCAAACAAGATGTGATTCCTTGGCGTTTAAAGATAACATCTTGGTTATACAATGTTCTTCTGTTGAGCCAGTAATTGTACCTATTCATCACAGTAAGATCAGTGAAGTGCGCGTTTGAGAGAATTCCCTTATCTCGGAGTCGAAGGTTTGGAAATTATTGAATGAATGCTTCTCAGGGTCACCTTATGCCCCATGCCTACCTTATATTCTAATGTTAGGCGCTCCTAATTTAGCGAATTTTCTCCACGCTATATTAAGATCATCAAACAAGTCTGCATCTGTTCCAGTTTCTAGGAAATCTGCTGCGATTATTCCTTTTCTAAAAAAGCCTAGTGTTGGCCGATCAATACCTGCTAATTTCAGGCCCATCTCACTGCCATCCCCTACTAAAATGCTGGAAAGAAACTCTTTACTCACAAAATGTTTGGTCATCAATCTTTTGGAAGTCACGCAATTTGTCTTTCAAACAGCTTATAGTACAGACTCTTCAATTGTTAACGTGGCTGAAAGCCTGAAATACATTTTAGATAATAAAAGGTACAGCTGCCCCCATACTACTAGATCTGTTTGCAGTCTTCAACACCATGCCTCAAAAGATTCTTATCCATCGCCTTGCTGAAATTGGTATTGAAGGGCCTACATTAGAATGACTTTTAAACTTTGAGGAAAAAAGAAGAAGCAGCCAGACTCCCTCATTATTCCTCCAATTCCATCTCAATGGAACGTGGAGTGAAACGTGGAGTGACACAGGGCTCTTCACTGAGCCGTACACCCTTCAGTGACTATATGACCCCTCTAGCCAAGTTCGCCAAGGGATATGGCTTTGAAGAAATTGCCTTATGCTAAAGATACTCAATCTTTCCAGAGTAATGACGATGGCCTACTAAATACAGACTCAAAAAATGTATGATATCCATTGCAACTTGAATGTCGTAGAACCATCTAACATTAAATTCTGATAGGACAGAGTTACTAGTTGTAGGCCCTAACCATGAACTCGGAACTAAAGGCTGGTGGCCTTGTGAGCTTGGCTAGCCAACCTGCACACAATCAGAGTTAGATTTGACTCCCTCTTACCTTCTACAACAGATTCAGTCAGTAACTTCTACCTGCTATGGCATGCTAAGGGCTATTCGTAGAATTATTTTTCCTACCTTCTACAGCCAGGAAAACTGTGATCCAAGAACTTGTCATTTCTAGGTTAGACTATTCAAATGCACTAGATCCAGGGATTCCAAAAAGAGCTTATGCACAGACTCCAGATTGTCCAGAACCTAGCCACGCGGTTGCTCCTTAATGTCCCTAGACATACATCAATCAGGAGGGGAGAACTTCACGGTCTGCTGGTGACTAAAGAAATTCAATTTAAAATGTAATTGCATATTCACAGAGTTTCTTTCAAAACCGGTCCCTCTTGCCTGCAGAAATTTTTTCCTTCTACGCTCCAGCTAGACACTTTAAGTCAGCTAATGCTTGCATCTTACATCCATCTAGATTTCAAAGTGTCAGCCGGGGTGGAAGTTGTGCTGCAGTGTTGAGAGCACAATCCGAGAACAGTTTCCCGTTTGCACATCATTTTACTCCCGAGAAGCCCCTCACCTTATATAAAAAAAAAAATTAAAAACTCAAACGGCCTTTTATATAAACGTTTCATTAGAGTTTATTTTTCCCGTTATTTATGCTTGAGGTCAGTTTTTACCAGGTAACTGCTACTAGAAGCTCTTTTCTGATTATATATTTGCACTTTAGAAATCCTTCTTTCATTTCATTCATTTAGCGTGATTGAAGCATGCTTCATACCACTGTTGAAGATCTTAAGTTGCCCAATCCTAACCGAGACATACTACTCTTCCCCTACTATACAGTTCACAAAAAGTGCCCAAAGACTGTTTTGTGAAACAGGAAATGCCAGTTTACAAGTGGGTACTGCTATTTGCAACCTCTCCATTAGCCAGTGCAAGAAACCAGTTCATTTTTCTGTCTTCACATCAGTAAACTTGCCCAGAACTGTTTCTCTTCCTTTTTCACCTGAAAATGTCCATAAGCCTGTATGTGAACTTACTACACATGTGGTTACTCAGATACTGGACCAGTTCTGGTTAATCAGAACATGTGGCCATACTATTTGATACTTTGTATTTCGTCCCTTAAAATCTCCAAAGGGAAGAGAAAAGCACTATGGGAAGGGTCTCTCAGTAACGTAGACATGAATGGTGGCTATGGGCCTACAGTTTGTGGCCAACACCACTGTAGACGCTTCTGGTGGCATTGGCATTGAACTGACCACCCAAAGAACTGTTCTTACTGAACATGATGGCCTTAGAATTTGTGCATTTAACAAAGGATGGTTTATATGCTATTATGAGAACTGCACGTTGCTTGTATATTCCAGATGTTATATTACGCAGATTTGTAGAGCACACTATCACCCAGCACTGAGAAGGTGCAAGTCTAACCAAACGTAGGGCCCAGTGGGACTATTTGAAAAACCTCGTCTTTATATTCTTGTGGAGTTCAAGGAGTGCGGAGGAGGCAGCTCCTATAAGCAGCAGGTCATTCCACGCTTTAGGAGCAATGTAGGAGAAAACATTACTGCTGGATATGCTTTTCCGTATGCGTGAGATGTGTGCAAGTAGGAATCAGGACAAGTGGAGGTGTCCAGAAGGTTCGTGAAAGCAGCTGCAATTATTGAGGTCAGCTGGGCCAGTGTCACTAGTGGCTTGGATGTGTGGGTGAGGAGTTTGAAAAGTGATCATTTGTGTCTGGGGAGTCAGTGGGGCTCCATCAGGCATGGAGTGATGTAAGTGTGGCACGAGAGGTTGAGAGTGATTCTGGCTGCCAAATTCTGAAGGGTCTGCAGTCATCTGGTGAGTTTTTTGTTGATCCAGGCATAGTGGGTGTTCGCGTAGTTCACCTTGCTTGTAAAAAAGGGCATAAGTGACAGTTTTCCTGGTGATGATTGGGAGCCGTTTGAAAATCTTCTGCATCTTCAGGGCATGGAAGCATGAGGCGGTGACAGCGCTGACCTGGACAGTCATGTTAAGTTTGCTTTCAATGACGATCCTGGAGGTTCTTGGCATTGGTGATTGGGTTGGGATGACGGTCCTAGCTCTGTTGGCCACCAGGTGGAGACCCACAGTGAAGTGCTTTTCTCCAGAATCACTATTTCGGTCGTGGCAGTGTTCGGCTTGAGACAAGTGGTCTTCATCCAGTGGGCTATTTCTGTCATGCAGGCATTGAACTTGATCCAGGTATTGGGGGTCGAATCGGTGGAGGAGATAATGAGTTGCATGTTGTTGACCTAGAAGATGTTCCCATTGTGAGAGCAGATGTTCATGTATGTATTATTGAGGGTCAGGCTCTAGCGGGATCCTTGCAGATCTCCGCAGATGAGGTCGCGGGTGTCCAAGGTGTACAGTGCCAGGTTTATCATGTCAGAAAGGAAAAGATTCATATAAGTATATGTCCTTAGATTCCAATGTTGTGTAGGCGTTGGTTGAGGATGGGGTGAGAGACAGTGTCAAATGCTTTGAAGAGGTCCAGGAGGAAGAGAAATGCTGCACTTTCTCCGTCTAGAGTAGTGTAGATGTAATCTCTGGCAGTATATAGGCAGTTTCTGTGTTGGGGTTGGGTCTGAAACAAGAGAATGGTGTTGAGAAGCTGGTGGTCGGTATTCAGTGACGTGTTTGTTGATGATGTACTTTAAGAGGTTGGCCAGGATTGGTAGCAGGGAGACCAGTCTCTACTTGCCAAGTGTTGAAGGATCAGTGGAAGGTTTCTTCAGCAATAGGACAGTTGGGTGCTTCCAAGCAACCCGGAAGACTGCAGAAGAGGTTTAGGCCCTGAGCATGCTGCTAATGGGTTGCAGCCCTCTGATGTAGGCATGGTGGGGGCAGTGGTTCGATAAGACTCTTGAGTATATGGAGGGAATGGTGGCAGCCGTTTCTTCTGGGGTGATGGACCATGTGGTTAGCACTGGTTCTTTGGATAAGATTTGGATAATTCATCAGAGGGTTGAGAGCACTCATAGCCAAGCAAAGGAACTGCATACTTTGGCCAATATCCCTAAATTGTGGGATCTGTGGTTGGAATGGACAAGTTTGGTTGGTTCCTGGGGAACAAAGTTGATGAAACCTAGCCTTATGTTTCCTGTTCTCTTTTTCTTCAATTTATGTATACGGTACTAAGGGTCAGAATAAAGATTATCCCTGGTTTCTGTCCTAGTCTTCTTCTTCTGTAGCCCTTTCGTGCTCTTCCAAGGCTAAAGGAATAAACTTGTGCACTGAATTAAAGAAAAGGAAGTGAAGTGAATAACAGTTACGTGATATAATGAATACTCAATACTTCTAATGCACATGACGGTTTTACGTGGCATAAAAAGGTGGAGCTGGGGATTGACAAATTATAATTATGATAACTTTACATTGTATAACTTGCAATAGCCATCTGTGTTAGGCACTTAACCAGAAGCTTTGCCTGACTTCTAGAGAGAGCTTGCTGTTTTAGGAGCCTCGATCAGGGACAGCTATTTTTGATGAACATTTGCTCCACATTTATCTGTTTATCATAACTTAACACAGGTCTATTAGAAAAGTGGAAACCTGAAAATGTATTGTCTTACTATAAAAACCTGTCAAATTGGGAAGAAATATGTATGTGATGCTCTCCCCTCAGAGAGCTCCTCTGCTGGGCAACTGCTGAGGAGCCGTCTGCCGATTTTTCTGTGATCATTTTTTGATAAATACATTTTTTGCAGACACCTCAAAAAGCAGAGGACTGACATTTTCTGTGACAGATGATAGTGAAAAACGATGCATGATGCCTTGATTTTCAATATATAGTGCTTCTAATGCCACAAGAAGAAACACCCAAAAGTAATTCAGCATAAAATGGTGGTCATCCAGGAGATGTTCTCAGAACAGCTGAGGAAGATATAATCTTCACTCTGTGGAGATAGAAGCAGAGGCACCTTCGAGCACCCAGGTTAAGCAAGGTCCTTTTGGTACACAAGGAAGATTTCAGGAATAAGGAAGAAAACATGGACTCTTACTATGAAATTTAGAGAATACTTTGCCAAGGAATAAGAGAGACATAGCAATGTAACCATGTCTACAGCACCATTTGTTTGGCATAAAGACAGCCGCTGACCAGACGTTCTTTCCATTATTTCATTTTTATGTTATGTGCTACTCCCAAACAAACAGAATTTTGATGCGTTTCGGCTCACCCCTTCTACTGGACACTCCCCAAATCCAAACCACCACCTCATATACATCGTTAGTCCTTCGTCTGTTATTGCAGCTACAGTGTTGGAAATATCGGTTCCGCCATATTGTATTGTGAAAAATAATATGGTTAACAATCCTATTATTCCAATTGCTTGGTATTATCACAATCCTATTATCTTAATGTGGTTCACATAATGCAATCCATTTAAAATCATACACATAGATTGGAATGATGGAACATATTTGAATCTTATGCACAAGATACTAAAGATGTTCTCTGCTGTGCATGTGAAATTTTAATAAAGTGACGTGCATATACATATACCTAAACTGGAATTCTATAGCATATTAAATTTATAGCACAGGATAATAATGATGTCCATATAGACTACCAATAAACAAGGTCTATACCTTACATTCAAATTGTAAATAGAGTGACATATGTATAGAAATCATAATTTAGCACAAACATTTATGAAGATAATCAATAATAAAGTCCTAGTACTTAGAGACATCAGCCCTCCTGTGATCGCATATTGTATCAGTCGGTGTCAATTAGCTTATGTCAATATTCATAATTAAAGTGACGTGTGCTGTGCAAACTGCAATCTGTGCAAAATGTATAAACTTTCCATATATATATATTTACACTAAGTATAAATAACTCCAGCTACACCTCCAATCTCATTCACTCCATCTATCTATCTATCATCAACTCCATACACTTATATTTATTCAGAAGGGACAGACAAAAAAATATAAATTAATATGTGCTACTAATAATGTCTCTGACATGTATTTAAAATGTGGCACAGTTATTGTGCAACATGCCAAATGGCATTGACCACATGTTGTGAAGAGTGCAAAAAGCATATAAAAAGCTGTATGTCTACTTGCTCTCGATGGGACATCATCCTGTAGTACAGAATTATCAACATAGTTTCTTCCAAACGTAGGAATAGATAATATTAACAGACATCGGACTCATAAATAACACCCATGGGTATGCAGTCACCTACACTGCAAATTAAACCCTGCATATATAAATAAATAGCTTCAAGCATCAATGGTCACAGTTAGTTCTTCCTACCCATAAATCTGGTTCGCATTCATATCAACAAAAGGGCACCCTACATGAGGTCATAAGCCTGCATTATGGGCACACAAATTATAGTTAGCTCAGGTAATTATAACTGCTGAATTTCTATGGTTTTGTACATGTGAATGTGAGCCTAACTATAACATCTCTAACCTTTGGGTTTTTTTAATTGAATTTCTATGGCTTTTTTAACAAACTAATTTTCATTACTATACGTTACTCCAACCACCACAGCACACGGCCTACGCCCATGCATAGGGGGAGTTGGCTGCAGGGCCTGGGCTGCGGCCAGGCCCTCCGGCCAACTACCCAACCCTGTGTGCATTGGCAGTTGGCTGTAAGGCCTGGCCTGCGGCCTACCCCCATAACAACCCAATCCCTATAACCACCCAACCCCACACTGCTAACTGCCTTCAGCCACGCGCAGTGGGGGTTGGCCACAGGGCCTGGTCTGCTGCCAGTCCCTGTGGCCAACACCCATTACTGCTCAATCCCACCTTGCACACAGCCTTTGGCCATACACAGCGGTAGTTGACCGCAGGTCCACATGCTCCACTCCCCCGGCTGATTTTGGCACCGGGGATCACAATCCTGAGGCTAGTCCTAAATATTAAATTTATTTTTTTGGGAGGGGGGGCACACAGCCCCCTTCCCCAGGCCAATCTTGGCCCTGGGGATCCAATCCCCCAGGGCCCAGCCTAATAATATATTTTTTTGGGGGGTGGGGGAGGATAGCAAATTTAAATGCCACCGGGGCTTGGCCCACCAAGGGCTTTAAAAAAAAAAAATCTTTTAACACACACAAGAAAGGGTGTCCATACTTTTTTTTTTCTTTAAAATCCCTACTCAAATTCACAAGAAACATTTTTTTTTGTTTGTTTAATAAAGTGTTTTAGGTCTGGTGGGGTCCCCCTGAACCCAAACACCAGAGCCAAGGGGTCAAGGTGACTCTACCCTGGCCCCCTTCTTTTTTTTTGTTTCTCTTTTTTTTCGGGACTCAGCTGAAGTCAAGTCCCAGGATGACTGCCAACACTTCCTGGTTTGAAGTGTTGGCAGCCTATGAGAGCTGTGCATTTCTCTGCATGAGCTTGTTATTATTCATAAAGTCGTCACAACCACAGAAATACAAATATGGATTTCCTAACTATAACTACCGAGCTTGCAGCCCTCGGCATGGAACGTTAAAAATGCCCCAGGGGATGCTGCCCCCCACATCAGAAAAGCATTTTGCCCCGGGGTGGTGGTGGTCGCTGGGGAGCAGGGGGGGGGCGCATAGCCCCTGGAACCATATTTCTGTTATGCCCTGGGGAGGTGGTGGTCCCCAGAGCGGCAGGGGGAGGACGCGCAGTCTCCCACATACAATTACATTATAGCCCCGGGGAGGTGGTGGTCCCTCTGGCTGAGGGGGGGGGACCAGGCTCCCCCCCTCATTAAAACAAACAGCACCCCTGGGACGTGGCCCACCCAGAGGCTTATTTAAAAACCAAGTGCAGGAGCCCACACTTTTCTTTATTTTTTAAGTTTTTCCTGTGAATTCACGACACCGCCTCAATTTCACTGTAAATTTTTCTTCCAAAATGTTTTTTTTTTTTTGCTCTGGCAGGATCCCTCTGGGACCCCAGCACCAGAGCTAAGGGGTCAAGGTGACCACCCTGGCCCCTTGTCTTTTTCTTTTTAAATTTTTTTGTGTGGGACTCGGCTCTTGCCGAGGTCCAGGATGGCTGCCAACACTTCCTGGTTTGAAGTGTTGGCAGCCAACCAAAGTTTAGCATTTACCATGCACGCGCTCTTAATCTCTGTGAAGTCATCACAACCTCAGATATACAAATTTGTTTTCCCTTTAATATCTCAAAAACTACCAAATTTCCACCAAATAAGCGAAAGTACAATCTGTGTTCCAAAAGCTAGCTTGCTGCCAAATTTGGTGTAATTTTCCCTAGTGGTTCCGGCTGTAGCCTTGTTCAAAGGTCCTATGGGAATTAAAATGGGAGAAACAACTTTTTTGAGCCCCCCCTTTTTCTCGGCCCCAGCTTGAAAGATCACCCCCAAACTTTCCGTGCTCAATAAGAATCACTGGGGCACTTTTTGGGGAAAATTTTGTGATGTTTTGTCAAATGGTGCCAATGATATGGGCAAATCCCCCCAAAAAATTAAAAAAACGCTTTTTCTATAGAAACATGGGTCTTAACTATAACTACTATATATACATACATATATATATATATATATATATATATATATATATATATATATATATATATATATAAATAATTTTCTGGTCTAGCTGGAGCCAAGCCTTCCTGTACATCTAAAAAAAACTGTTGAATGCTTTGAAAGTTCAGATGTATTACTACTTATAAATTGCTATTCCCTCTACAAGAAATCAGGAGACCCCTTTATATCCAAATATCTGTAAAAGGCTACTATACTACCCTGAAAAACGCTCAAAAAGCAATCAAGTGGGTGGGCTACAACCGCTCAAAATGCAAGGCTTCTCCCACGTTTATAGGCTTCTACAAGGTCACATAACATCATTAGCAGTCTGTATATATATTCACTTTTGCCCCTAACTTTTCAGTGCCTCGTGTTAACACCTCCCGTTATTTATTTTAGATATTTTCTTCCATCTGAGTTTGCAGGCTAACAGGATCCACAAATACTTTTTCAGCTCTTAGCTTTCTATTTCATTTTAAATTCTCAGAAGGGTTTTTCATCAATTATTTAGGTTTGATAGGGTGGATAGGAAAGTTATTTTTATTTTCTATAAATTTCAGTTTGCATTGTTTGTAAATTTTGTCTTCCTCTAAATTCGTTTTCTACCGGTCTATTTCAGCGCATAGTCACTTAGCTAATACCTAGTCATTCTTTCTCTATAATCAACATGTTTTTTCCTCAGTGAGCATCTTAAACGGTCAGACACCTGCATATTTATTTGTAATGCTGTGTCTTCAGTGTGTTGCATAGAAGTGTCCTGCTTCTTTGTTGCCAATGGTGCAGAGTTCGGTTCTGTTTTTTTTACCCTCCTAATGCGGGGCCTTTGTGTCTATTGTCTCTTCGATGATAATAATGGAACAAATAACTTTGTGCTTGTGTGTATGTATCAGTTTCCATTGTGAAATAAACTACGACCGATTCAAAAAAGCCTTTTGAGCAATCTACTATAGCTACTGTGTTACAACAAGACACTCAAGCTTCATGAGAAAGTACTCCCACACAGATTGTTACCATTAGAACTCCGATGCACCCGCACTAGTCTTTTACTTTAAAACTGTTATAAAATGTTTAGGGAGGTATGAGAAAAACGGCATAATTTAAGGCAAGAGACTGGATATTATTTAGCATTTAACACGTACAATTACTTGCTGTCAAGCACAAAGTTAAACAAACAAGAAAACAATTACAAATCCAAAAGGTTCCTAGGGCGTAGTGCAAAATCGGTGACTCTTCTACAAGAGGAGAACTAGACTATTAAACTAACCCTCCACCTGTACTTCAAACAGAAGGCAGACTAACAAGAGCACGCATTCCTGTGGAGTCTTTAGCAGCATGTGTGCATTATATCCTGTTAATTCACTCGCGATTTGTACAGCATTTTGTTTTTTGACTCTGTGTGGGAGCTTTTGGCTCCTTATTGCGAAGACATCACATTATACATTATCAGGGGGGATTCCATTTTTCTTCTAAAAAAATTCTAAATACGTGTATTGAAATAACCACGTTTTAGATTTGTTGTAGCTAAAGTTTCTTCTTTTATTATTTGTATATACATGTATAAGTCTATCCCCATTGGGGCTTATTTTGGAAACTCCTCTAGCTGCTAGCAGTTGGAGGCCTATTGGAAAGCCGAGTGATATTCAGCCAGTCCACTAGACCAATGCATCTAAAAGATCAGCAAAGCTGAGGGGAGGATAGTTAAATGACTCTTAGGCAGACATAGCGAATTTTCGGAGGCTTGTCAGCAAACATTTCAATGTATTCAAGCCATTCCAGCTCGGAGCACTGCAAAGCAGGCTGAGTTTGTACTAGAGGGCGTGACATCGCCTTGTGTGATCTTCATTCCAGCATGGCAGACTTAGCCGTCGATACTTCCAGGCTGATGATACAAGAGTAATATTAAGCAATGGTGGAAGCCCTCAGAGGAACATTTATCACAAAGTGAAATTCCTAATTTTCAACCCTTACTTTAAAAAAACGATGGACACTTTATAAATTCCTCCAAAACGTTGCAGGGCTGGGGTTAGAACAGTAAATAGGCCTCCTGGAAAGTGGCACTGTCTTAATAGACAGCTGTGCGAACTCGATTAATGCTGTTTTGCACAGTCTGTTAGAACATTATCTTCTTCATGGAAGGATTAGGTGCCCCAAAAGGGTTTAATATAGTCTTACTCCTTTCGTCATCAACCATTCCTCACACTTTTAAGGAGTGTCACTCTTGCACCTAAAGGATGTGGGCACTCCACAACACAGATAGCAATAATGTGCAACACTTTGCGGTTACCATCACCTCATTAAACACTCTTCATTTTTCCAAGCCTGTAAAGATGAATGGGCAATAAAGGGTTGAGCTGCAGGGTATACATAAGAGGCAGAGACACTGAATCTGCCCCTGTGCTATCAGAATATTTTCTTAGGATTGGTAGAGGGATATAACGCTTCTGGGACAGGACTGGTGCCAAAGGCAGATACCGAAATTGTCATGAGTGATGCACCGGATTTGTGGCATTAGCATGAAGTCACAGAGGCTCTCCCCTGTAGGATAGAGGAGCTCCAGAACTGGCAGGCAAGGTACAAAGAGTCAGTCACGTCTAACGACTGATGGATAACTGGACTTAAGTGGGTACACACAGTTTGCCATCTGTCAGGAATCATCACAAGAAGACAGACTGTCACCACTGGGGGAAAGTCAGAAAGTCTCATAAAGCTCATATCTTCTAGGGCTGGATGCAGGGAGGTGTAGGGAGATTCCCTGAAGCTAATGGGAAAACAAAGAATGCAGTCACAAAGGCAGACTGCCTCCCTATAAAAACCCATCACATATTACAGTCTTAACTGCTGAGGCTCCCTCCACCATCAAACGCCTCCCATTGTAGAGCTGAACCATTTTTGACTATTTAGGGTGGTCCACGCTCAGAGCTCCGTAATTGTTTTCCACATAAGGTATCCAATGCCCAATTTGTCCCTTTTTTCATTTTTACAACATCCTGTGAATTCTAAGGCTACCCAGGATATGTGGATTTCCCTGGAGGGAACCAAGCAAGAAAATATAGGTACATTTTAGTTTTGGGGAAAAAATAAGAAAAAAGTTATCAGCACAAACGTATTTTTTACCTACCTCACATCAACAAAAGGTTTGGTGTGCTAAAGTCACTATCTTCCCAGCTTTCAGGAACATGCAGGTCTGAATAAACATTTTTGTTTAACTTTTTTGAACCACAGTTTTTGCATTTTTCAAAGAGGTAGCCCATTTTCCTATTTAACCTACTTCCAGTTTGTGGTGGAAACCAGTATGAAACACTGAGGTGCTCCTGGAAAGGTATAGATTTCTGTAAAGTAGACAAAATCCTGAACTTAGCAAGGAGTCACATGTGTCAATGTTCTCACACAGAAATTGACAATTGAAAAAAATATTGTACAGGAGTAGGAAAAACAGCCATTTGTGACACTATTTTTATCTATAGCTTTTTGTCCCAATGGCAGATTTTCAAAAGTAATATACAATTATGTCCAATTGACCCTTCTGGTTGTGGGGAAAATAGGGTTTATAAGTTCTCTAAGAGACTAAAATGAACAATGGGTAACAAGAAAACCCATGTATTGCTGAAATGAGCACAAGATATTGAGTTTAAGAGCAGTGGCGACTTGTACGTCTCCGAGCTTGTGGGTACCCATGATTGCATGTGAATCAGAGAACATTTTACAAATGTCTTCTCTCTTACATACTGGCTTGCATTTGGAAGGCACAAAAGCAGCAAATTTCAATTTGTTTTAACAAATGTTATACTATTCCGTGTTTTGACATGACTTCTGGTCAAAATGGGCCCAGGGCAGGAAACAGGCCAAAATGCAACATGGACACATCACATTTTTCCACTCAAAACTGACCCTTTGATTTTGCAATTTGGGGAGCTGTGTTTTTTTGGCCATAGATCACCCTGCACCTAGAGAAGCCTAGCAAAACTGAAATTTTTGCAAACTAGACACTTATGGGAATCTAGAGTAAAGTGACTTGTGTAGCTCTCACCAGGTTTTGTTACCCAGAAGCCTTTCAAACCTCAAACTAAGACACCCATTTTCCTCATTTCTGTGCAGGAAAGCTCTGGAATCTATGGGGAGCCAGAAATTTCAAGCCACCCACCGTTGCCACACATCTCCCAGTAACAACAGTACCCCAGACAAAAGGCCCTAAACCTCTATGTGGAAATATAGGCAATGAGGTAGCTGCTCAATTTAGGGCTGTGATGGGCCGTCACCCATGGAAATATACCAACCACAGTTATGAAGCCAGACATCCAGGGGATTCCATGGTAGTGTGCCTTTTGTGAAATCCACAAGGCTTCCTTACCCATAATGCCCTGCAAACCTTAAATGTTGGCTAAAATCACATTTTCATTACATTTTTGGGATGGAAACTTCCAGAATCTAAAGGGATCCACAAAGTTCCTACCACCCAGCATTCCCCCACTTGTCCTAATAAATAACACTGCCCCACTTGCGCAGCTGGGCCTAGTGGCAGCGACAGGAACGGATCAAGCCAAGGTCAATGGGATTTCCACTGTGTGACTTTCATCAACCCTGGTTTGATCAGCTCCTGGTGTGGGTACTTGGCACAGCCACACAAGTGGGGTAATTTTTTTTATTTATTTTTAATCAATCGGGACAAGAGGGAAAAACTCTGGCTGGTAGAAATTTTAGGGATCCCTAGCGAGCCTGGACAATTAACCCATAAATGCAAAGACAATTTGTGATTTTAGATAAAGTTTGAGGTTTGCATAGCATTGTGGGCAAGAAAACATCATGACATCCATGTAAGACATACCATCCAGGATTCCCCTCAATGTCTAGTTTTCTGAAAAGTCGGGGTCTGGTAGTTTTCTCCAGATGGCGGCCTAGCCAAGCCCACAAATTGCAGCCATTCCCCATGGCAAGTGGGATGATATTGGGATTTAAACACAGTCTACCAGCCCATATATAATACCACCAAAAACAATCAATTCTCCTCTTGCTTAACATTGGGATGAGAGGTTTTAGTCTGCAGGGGTGTAGAAAGTCTGTTGAGGGTTTTGGGGTGCAGGTGGGGCCTGATGTCAGGATGGGCTAGACCCACTCCATTATTTTATGAAACAAAAACAATTCTGACATCCAGTGGGCTTTTCACTCCCCAAGGAAAAATTGAGGCTAAACTTCCTCTCTACCAGAGTACAGTTTTCCTCTTTGCTTTGGAGTATGGCCTGATGTCACAGTGTAACATCCACACCTTTTCTTTTCCCCCCAAATGCAAAATCCCTGATGTTTAGTGGGCTTTCTGCCACCACCAGGAGGCAGATTTGGGGCAATCTCCCCAATTGGGACAAGCCTCCTGTCTGTGCTTCGGGCGGCAGAAAGACACTATTGCCCCTACTGGGGCAGGGATATTGCTCAATGCCAGGGTAGCCTGTCCCATCCTTTTGTTTGGTGTGGCACCATTATGAAATCTGTGGTGTCTAGTGGGCTTTCTGCCTCTGGGTGGAGCAGATTGGGAGTGAGTATGCCTAGGCACCCTCAGGAGAGGGGACAGAAAGTCTATTGGACCCCAGGGTGTGGAAGAGCACAGGCCCATGCCATGGGGGGTGGGAGGGGCACTCAAAACATTATGAAATTTCTGGTGTCTAGTGGGCTTTTTGCCCTCCCCTTACCGTGGTGGAGCTGATTGAGGATAATTGTATGGGGGGAGAAAGCCTTGTTTTTTAGGCTGGTCATGAACATGGTGGCCATCCTCCTTCCCTCTATATTTTTTCAAACTCCTGGTGTCTTGTGAGCTTTCTGCCTCCCTGGGGGTGACTGATTGGCGTATTACCCTTTTCACACCCATGGGTGTAGGACAACTGTTGTCACGTTTATTTGGCCTGAGAGCACAGCCATGCCTATGGTGAGCAGCCCCCGCCACTGCGTTTTTATAAAGCAAAGTTCCCCGGTGTTTAAAGGGCCTTCTGCCCCCTCTCCCCCATGGTGGTGCAGATGGGGGTAGTCATCCTTTCTGCCCCTCAGGAGATAAAAGAAAGACTGTCTGCCTTGTTTTTGGGGTGAGTCACGTCCATGGCATCACCTATATATATTTTTATTTTTCCCCTGGTGTCTAGTGGGTGCCTGGCACCCTCCTGGGTGCAGACTGGGGTAAACCCCACCATACACCTCCCACCCCAGGGGAAGCAGAAAGACTTGCCACGTTTTATTTGGGGTGGGGCATGGTAAAGTCCATTATGGGCAACCTCCACCTCTACATTTTTTTTTTTTTTTTTAAAGGTAAATGCTCCCACCGGTGTCTATTGGGCTTTCTGCTTCCCCTAGGGGTCAGATTGGAGCTAACAACCCCGATTTTACCCCCAGGTGGGAGGGGGGGGAGGGGGGGGGAAGGAGGGCAGAAAGATGGTCTGCTTTTTTTGGGGGTGGAGGCATGTGAATGCTCATGTACCAACAAATAGAACACCCTCTAAAATCAAAGTAACGCAAACGGTCTCTATGCTTTATACTCTCAAGCAACTTTTCAGTGCAAGTTTTGTGCTGGAAAGTAAATTTCAAATAAACCTCTTCCATCACTTTTGTGACATAAACAGAGCACAAAATGTTAATAATTTTGCCTCAGAGTTTAAAATAAACCAATTGTGTTAAAAAGTATATATTTTTAGTAATATGCAATCAGACTCTACCTAGAGTAACCTTTTTAGGTCTTGCCCAAGACAGCTTGTGCACTGTCGCTTGCATCGACCTATTGTTTCTTACCAAAAAATTGTTATATATATATATATATATATATATATATATATATATATATATAATGATATAATGATAATAATAATTTCTAAAAAGGGGCATTCGCGTGCCTTTCATTTATCATTGGTTGGGTTCATCATCATTCTTACTTTTTTCCTTATCATTGGTGAGGGATTTTCAGAGCATTTAGGCTTCATTTTGTTTCTGTGCGCTTTTCTTCTTCCCTAGAGCATGGACCAAGTACTGACTGATTTCTTGATTAGTGCTAATCTGCCCTGCATGCCCTCCGATTGTGGTACATCTTTTTAGGTTTCGCCCACACAGCAGGCATTTCCGCGATATGCTTACAAAGTCTTTTTTTGAAGAGAAAAAAGAAATCTCAAAAAGGGCTTAAATCCGGCCCCCATACTTACCATTTGAAAGCTTCCCAGTCACTTGCATTATCTGGCTTCTGACTGGTCAGCAGCATTCAGGTCATAAACTCAAAGTTCACTTCTGCTGTCTCTGCTGTTCTTGGAGCCTGGAAGAAGTACAGTTGCTAGCTGCTAGCCAGTGGTTGGCAGTCAGCCTCCTTCAACGGCCTCATGCTTTGCAAGGCAATCTTTTTTTAATTACTTTTTAGCACTCCATAAATATGCCTTTGTTTTCAAACGGTCTGTCCCCCTTCGTCGCATTCCTTGTGCATAGCGCATAGTTGTTGCTTGTTTTTTTTTTTTTAGTAGGCACGTTGAGATTAATCAATTTGCCCAGGATCACAGGATGTTGAGCCAACGCCAAGACTCCAATGAAACAAAGGTTTTAAAGCTCGACACACAGGCATTAGCGCAAACACAGGCACAGACAGGGGCACACATGCGGGTAGACACAATAACACACAGACACCTGAACACTGAGATGCACACACACAGCCACATGAACGCACAGACACACACACACCTGCATTTACAAATAGACTCTCGCATAGGAAGCTAAACCCCCACAGGCACCTACCCATTCACAGAGAAGCACACGCAAACACACACACACACCATTGCAAACAGATGCACCCACTGCACCTCAATTATGACGATTTTTTTTTTTTTAATACTAAACCAGATGATCGGAGCCATTTTTTTTCTTGTTTGTGGTAGTGCCGGTGACAGTTATGCAACACCACTGCCTGCCATTTTCCCGGTTGAGTTTTATTGGTAATTCATAACGTTTTTCCAGTATCAATCTTCAAATTTTTCTCTCTATGGCCGAAACATTTTATGATTTATTCCTACTCCACTTCACCTTTGACAACACATTGATATTCACATTTTAACATTGTTTCCAACTTTGCACTCTCTCGCATTTCCACTGTATTCCATATTACACTATTGGAAGGTGTGTCATCCAGTTATATTTAATATTGGCACAGTCTTCCGTCGCAGCAAGTATTGTATTTTTGAGGTGACTTTCCATCGCAGACCGGAGCCTGTGTGAAGCTATACTACCAGTAGTGTGAATATGAATGAGTTTAGATGAGTGTCCAGTGAACTGTGAGTGCAAATGTTCTAGGTGTTTCAAAGGTAAAACCGCCGGGCTATCTCACATGTCTCCAAAAAGGCATTAAATGTCAACATTTTAGGCCCAGCAGTGTTGGGAATGTCATTGTGTTGTTGCACATTAAAGCGCTGCCAGGCACCTGCCTCTTGGCACTAAGACCAGCTAAACTAATAAAACTGAGGCAGAGTTTGGTTGGGTGTTAGAAATTGGGTCTCTAGCTGGCAGAGGTATACACCCTTCTCCAAGTAGGGACCACAATCCTAGTCAGGGCAAGTCACAACACAACCCAAATTATCCTGTGCTCACCCCTCTGGTAGCTTGGCACAGAGCAGACAGGCTTAACTTAGAAGGCAACGTGTAAAGTACTTGTGCAATAACTCAGTGAAAATACACCACACAGCTTTAAAAAAAATAGATCTGAATAAAATAAGGTCAAAACGATGAAAATCCAATGTACACAGGCAAAGTTATGAATTTTTAAAGTTAAATCCCACTAGAACACTTAAGAACACAATAGCTCCAACTGGGGCTATCACAGCGTCGTTCCCAATAATCTGATGCCGCAAGCACTGGTCATGGAATCACACAGACCCCCAGGCACAGTACCTCTGGAAACTAAGAAGCAAAGACATTGCACGGAGTCGTGGACATGAGACATCATTGGAGCAAGGGCTGCGTCAGTCTCTTATGGTGTCCGGGGAGATAAGGTGCTAGTTCCACACTGCGAGGCAGGGGAGGCGAGGTGTCGGTTCCATCTGGTTGCATGGGAAGGTGGTGCGGCGTTGGACAGCGGGAGTCGGTTCCCGGTGACCCGGCAGGGTTGATGGATCCAGTCAGTCAAGACATGATGTGTTGACTTTGTAGTGTCAAGATCGCACTGTGGGATGTCAACGGTGTCATGGCGACATCAGACTTGCGTTGCAGGCTGCAGTCACTACATGCAGCGAGGACCACAGAGCCAGAGCACGCAGCAGTGCGGCGTCAGACAGTGGCTTCGGTGCTGAAGTCGGTCCTGGAGTCGTTGAAGCCGGTGATCTAGCTAGAAGTTTGTAGGTGAAGTCTTTGTTGGTCCCAAGACTTCAGAACAGGAGGCATGCTCAATCCAAGACCTTGAACAGCACATTTTGGGGAAGGCAGAGTCCTTCCAGCAAAGTCAGAGGCCAGCAGGGCAGCAAGCAAGGCAGCATTCCTTCTCAGCAAAGCAGTCCAGATGAATCCTTTGGGTAGCCAGGCAGTTCTTCTGATAGAGTGCAGGTGTAGATCCAGAAGCGTCTGATTTGGTGGGTGAGAGATCCAGTTTATATACCCAAAAATGCCTTTGAAGTGGGGGAAACTTCAAATAGTTGTTTTGAAATGTGCAAGTTCCCCTTTCTGCCCAGTCCTGTCTGCCAGGATCCCTGTGGGTGGTTATCAGTACTTTGTGTGAGGGCAGGCCACTGGCCTTTGAAATGTAAGGGGTAGCCCGCTGCCCTTCATGCCCAGGGAGACCCATTCAGTATGCAGATGTGACTGAGTGTATTGTGCTTATGACTGTCTGGGTGGAATGCACAAGGGGAGCTGTCAACGAGCACAGACCAGACATGGATTGGAGACAGGCTGTAAGACACAGATGATAGTAAGTGCAGAGAAATGCCCACTTTCTAAAAGTGGCATTTCTAAAATAGTAATAATAATTCCAACTTCACCAGAAAGCAGGATTTTATATTACCATTATGGCAATACTAAATATGACAGGGCTACTCCTTCCAAATCAGAATCTACCACTCAAAGGTATATGAGGGAGGTTCTAATGCCGGTTTGTGAGAGGAGCAGGCCTCACAGTAGTGGAAAACAAATGTATGAGTTTTTCACTACTAGGACATGTAAACACATAAGTACATGTCCTGTCTTTAACCTATATAGCACCCTGCCCTATGGGCTACCTTGGGCCTACCTTAGGGGTGACATATGTATTATAAGGGGAGTTTAAGCCTCGGCAAATAGTTTTAAATGCCAGATTGAAGTGGCAGGGAAACTGCACTCACAGGCCTTGCAATGGCAGGCCTGATACATGGTTAAGGGGCTACTTATGTAGGTTGCACAATCAGTGCAGCAGGACCACTAGTAGCATTTAATTTACAGGTCCTGGGTACATGTAGCTCACTTTACTAGGGACTTATACGTAAATTAAATATGCCAATTGGGTAGGAACCAAAGTTACAGCTGTTATCATGACCACCATGCCAAAGCACTACAATTGAACTGTAGTGAGTATCAGATCCAATCTCAATGTTCATTATCTTTATAATTGTGGTATTAGTCTAAACTTTTAGACATTTATCACTGTGAAGTGTCATGAATACACAAAATGCATAATGCGAGGTCCGGTTTGTGCGTGTGTTATGGCAGATTAAAAAAATGTAAAAACAGACTGGTTAAATTAAATAACTGGCTGCCTTTTTGTAAACTGAGCTGGACTTCAAATATGGTGTTAAAATAAGCGTCCAACAGTCTTTCTGCTTGAAATGGCAATGCCTTGGGGTCCACTGTAATCAACTGAATATCGAAATAACACTGAGATAGGAAACCGTTTTATAGCTCAACACACACACACACACACACGCGCATTGGTGCAAACACAGGAGCACACGCGGGCGCGCAGGCGCACAAACGCACATGTAAACTAATTCACGCACACATACCTAGATTTACAAATACACTCACATAGGATGATAAACGCGCACAAACATGCACCCACTCACTGAGAAACACTTACAAATACACACACATTCTACAGATGCCCATTTAAGCATTTTCTTAGAGATACAGACAGAGACCTTCGAAGAAGAAATGCACGTAAAATCTGACTTGCATGCACTAGGACACAACACACGTACACCCTGGAGGGACGCGCGCACACACACAGACACAAGTGCACATGTACAAACACACAAGCACACAGCTCACTCACCCCGACTGTATGAACAACTAATCTGTGTGTCATATTTACGACCCATCGTCTTGTTACTAGGTAGTAAATGTCTACATACAACAAATCCTGAAACGTCTGTGTTACATAATATAACTGGGATCAATGTCCGCGTTGTAAGGTGTGTTTCGATGTCCCATCTCTCAGACCTCAAGTATCACCAGGTCAATGGTATGTTACCCATCTGTTGATCATATGTCTGTCATATGTGATGTCCAGCACTGGTGGTGCAAGGGCTTCTAGACAATATACACAACCAGGCACATGGCACACCCATCTCTAAACCATAAACTCAAGGCTAAAAAGTGAAATTGGGAACAGACAACACAAATACTCTAATTTTACTGTGCTGGAGACTAGCATAACATATCTTTTTAAAGCGCCAAATGAAAATCCCGCATTTAGTGAGCTGTTTAATCTTCTATGATTCATATTTTTATTACTACACAACTTCCCACCCACCCTGCACTATACACAGAGTGCACAATCACCTCTCACAGAGAAGGGCGTGAAAGACACTTTTTATGAGATGCTGACAGAACCTTTTAAACAGGGGGAGTTGGAGGATGGGGACGGTTATGTAGGTCCAGACTCCTGAAGGAGAGGTAAACTGGAGGTAAAAAGGCCCCTTCCCACACTACAAACTATAATAGCAATTCTTAGTTATGCAGCTTTAATTTCCTGCCAAGTAGTAGTTGGTGCTTTGTGACTTGGTATGCATCATGTGCACTGGGTCTCCTTGATTTGATGCATGCTTGCTTCCTCTGAAAGAGTGCCTACTTAGATAGTGCTCATTATGAACTCTGAACAGATTGACAAAGCCAATAGATTTTGTATAGGTGAAACCTATTGGCTTTGCCAATGCTTGGTTTGCTTTTGCTTGCAAGACAACTTAAAACCATCATAGTTGAAGCCTGTGTTCCCTTTGTCACAAGTGCCCAGTTTCCAAAAAATACATTTTGGCGGGCTGACGCTTTCATTGATGCTGAAGCTATAAACATACTCCCTTTGTTTGTGACTGTTGCCATACAGTATGTCTTTTTACAAATTAAAGTTTGACGTTGTGTCACATTTACATATTTGTTGGGAACCCTTTTATAATTTAGAGGCTGCTTTATTCATCATCAACCATGCAGAGTATTCAAAAGGTTTGCGTTCTACCCTTTCCTCCCTTTACCTCTACCCACCCCAGACCCTAAATTCACCCTTACCTCCCTTCATTTCTATCCATCTCCTGAACCCTAAAATAGCCCTAACCTTGGTTTATCACTACCCATCCCTGAACTCACCTGTAACTCCACCCACCGTGAACTCTAAAATCATCCTTACCTCCCTTTACCTCTACCTACCTCCAAACCATAAACTTTTTAAAATAACAAACAGTATGTTATTTAAAAGAATATGTATCTGTGTGGTGGGTACTGTAGGCTAAAGGTACAAATACTTAACTGCATGGTAAAGACTGTTCACCTCAGACAGGACATATTCCCGCACCCTTGCCTATAGTGCTCCTAAATATTTTGGGGACACTGTCAGTTGTTTTATGTTTGGTGGGCACCTTCACTTCTGACAGTTTGCCTCACCCAAAAACCTCCCACGCCCTACACATTAGGTTTTGCCCGAGACAGCCCATGTGCTGTTGCTTGGAAGACATCTTGTTTACTTACACCTGGACTTAGAGAGCCTCCTCACTGCTTACCCTTAAATTGGCTCTCATCAGTTTGAACCTACAGTGGAGAATGGTGCAAGTACCGGTTCCCTTGCCCTGGGTCCTTCTACTGCTTCCCACTTTCAGAGGCACTTTTCTTCTTTACTGCTCCCATTTCCTCCTTCCAGCCGCAGTCATTGCTGCTTGTCCCGTCCCCATCCCTCCTGCACTGTTGCTTATCCAGTCTGACCCAACCCCTCCCACGTTTCTAGCATATCTGTCCTCCCCACCCTTTGTTGCTTGCCCCTTCCAGTCAACCAGAAAAGAAAAGGACCCAATAGTCATGTGAATTGGTTTCAAGATGGTACAAAAATGCAGATGGCGCTGCGTTCCCTGCTCGGTCTGGCCTTTTTGGTGCCGTCTTCATGTGGGGCCGACACGGCAAACGTAAACTCGGAGGGAGGATCATTTAACAAAAGAGTTTTTTCCCTGAATATATTTTATGTATTTCCGACATCAGAGCAATTCCTTGATCCTTCTCGCTTTTGACAATTTCAGACCGGTTTAAGTGGATTGCAGCACTCGCACTGGATTACTGGATTTTGGACGGCAGTTATTTATTTTTGTTATTAATGCTTACTTTACATTTTACCCAGGACCCTCAGCCTTTTGGCTCACATTTCCTCCACCTGTTAAAAAAAGATTGATGCATAAATGTGTATTGTAATTTCTTGTTGGTTTATATTTGCTGACCAGGACTTTGTGATTTGTTCCTGAAAATGTTTAGCCCCCGCCCCAGCCCCCAAGACAGAGATTAATCCTATACTAAGAACACAGATCACTGCCCCTTATGATCAGTGGTGGCTGTGTCATGGAACTTTTTCCCTAACTTCCAGTCATACTGCACAGCAGCAGAGTTGTTGTGCCACATGGCTAAAAGACATTGGCAAGCCCAATAGCTCTCACATAGACAATACCCATGAGCTTTGCCACTTCTCATTTTGTAAGGTTCCATCAGGAGACATTTCAGAGCTCTAATAATGTCCTTACATAACCTCTCAAAAGAATTCAACCTATGTCACCATGAAGCTTTGAGTTTTGCCGATTAACCAACTGCACACATTTTAATTTCTTCCAGGTAATAGGCACCATGGCGAATAGGTCAAAGATGTTGCTCTATTAATTGGCTTCACAGAATAGGAGACTCCTCTCTTCCAGCCAGAGGCACCTGAAGATCTTCATTGTTCGTTCTAGAATGCTTGATCTTTTTGTAAAAGAAATATGGGAAATGTTACAGTAAAATTAAAAAAATATTGGGAAAGTTGTTTCCAGTACATGCCACAAACTTCAACCACTGAGGTTATCCAAAAGCCATTTAAAAGGTAGAGTATGCGTTGTTTGTTTTTTGATTGCTAATGGTGCTTCATGGCATGGCGCTCTCTATCTGATCAGCCCACCTGCAAGCTAGCCATAAAAAAATGTTGTCCCCGATTGAGAACTATGCATAGCAGGATGCCAGTATGGATCCACACTGTTACAAGAGGTCCAGTATTCCTGCACCTGGATTTATTGGATGCAGAAACAATGACTCCACTTCAAACTGGCAGAAAATATGGTAGGTAAAATTGCTTGGGAAATGGCTACAATGTTGCCAGGACCTCCTTCATGGCCCCTGCCCAGAACTCAGGCAAGGTACAGGGGGACATCACATTCTCCCGCCTGCCACCAACATTCTCCATTCCCTCTTTTACCCCTCCCTATTTCCTTATAACAGCCCCTACATGCTTTTACCACATCTTAGCAGGTGGTGAATGCGTGTGTTAATCCCCATGAAAAAGGGAATACCGTGCAAAATAGCATATGGTAAATCCAGGTTTTAACAGTAATTCTCCATTCTGTGTGATTTAACTCATAACTGCACTGTACTGGTAGGTGATTACCGCAAAATATTGGTAATTTCTGGACCTGAATTTATGCCCCACCAGTACAGTGCAACTTGTGATCACGGTGGGATACTTAAAGTGCCTTGGGACAGATCGACAGATGAAAGGCCCAATTATTACATTCCATGGGGTCTACCAATTCATAGCAGGGGAACTTAATCGCACTTTAACTTCAATAAAAGATAAATAATGCAAGGTTTAATCAGAACATAGAGAGATGCGACGATACTGTATAGTATTGTCATTTGTATAATGCTTTCCTAGCCCTTGGAAGGTCCAAAGCACAAATACTGCATTAATGTTGCTTTAATAAAAAATAAAAAATAAAAATCTTAATGCTTTGAATCTAATTATAACAAGTAAAAGGGCTTTATTCTGTCATCAGGTGTTAGCAATGATTCCTAATGTCCCAGCCCTCAAAGCATATCGATTTTCATGATCCAAGGGAATTGTTGCTTAAAGCATAGCGCATTGCGCCTGCTGTAGGCATATGTCTTTTTGCTTCCATTGAGGATGTTCTGTCCTTGATTACCTGCACTGTTGGGCCTTGAAGCTACCTGAATACTTCAGTCTGCACCTCCCAAATGTAACTATCATCACCTCTATACACTTCCATCCTCGCATTCAGTGTGCTTTGAAACCACAGACCACTCCAAAGAGTGAAGTTATTGGCTTATGCAATGCATCCATACTTCTCTACTGCACCCATGAGTAAGCGTAGCTACACACTTGTTAAAGACACATTTTCAGTCATAGCCACACACCATAATACTTAAAACATTGGCCAGACTACACACACTTCAATCCATCAACTACAACTGAATGCTTAAGCAATCAATCTCTCACTCATTTTGTCTTCCAATTCACACAGAAGCATAGCAGTCAAACTAATTAAGAGCATACCTCTAGCCGCTATGTATGAAAACAGCAAAAAATCCCCATACAGGCCACACAACAATTTGTGCATTTTTCCACTATGGCACTCCACACAATAGAATGCTACCCATCCGCAAATCACTTTAGCACCTCATTAGGAATATGAAGCAGTATATAAATACAACTATAACTCATTAGAACACACCTGAACCAAGAAGCATAGCACAAGGCCATAATAATGGCAGTAGAGAGCTAGGCAAATCTCTAATGATATAATCTCTCCCTGCTTTCTATAAATGTACATACTTTAATTCAGACAGTCAGAGGCAACTTTATTCGGTCGAGCTACACCTTAAAAGAATCGATCAAACGAGCGAAATAAGATTAAAACACAATAAGAGCCATTAAATGCTAGTAATCATAAAATATACAAAAGCCCATACCGAGACAAGCAAATTAGATGCAAATACATCAGTAGCTAATCGCACATTAAATAAATGTAGCAACTGAAAAATAGATTTTCTCAAAAGGAAGGGTCTGTAGATAATTAAAAGCTGTTTTGCAGTAACAAATGTTTGCTTCTTTGAGAAAAGATAGCAATTAGTGTTTTCTCAGCTATGAGTAAAATTTACAAAAACCAAAGTGAATCATGCTTTGTGCTGAGTGATCATCATCACAGGGGCAGCCAGGCCAGCTATGCAACTAGGAGACCTGACAAAGAAAGGCAGGCAGAAAGTGCACTGTACATAGTATAAATCTGAATAGCACAGATCTGTGATTCTCATTGAACACGTGTAAGGAAAGGTGCAGTGCCAGTATGCACACAGATCTGCATAGATCCCTGGACAGTAGGCATGCCAACCACCCTGCTAATTCTCTCATCCATTTGACTCACTAAAAAGGTTTTCTTTATACAAGTGTGGGGGGCCCCAATGCTGGTAGAAAAGAACAAAAGAGCAGGTCTTCACTCCCAGACTTAGGCAAGTGTTGGGGATATATATTATCCAGGGAATGGTCAAACCCCGGTCTAGTTTCAGGCAGTCAGCAAGAACGGCTCTGTTAAAAGTGGTGTGCCACCTAGGCCAAATTCTCAGCCACAGGAGGAGTGGTTGCAGCCTTATAAAATCATTTATATACCCAATCCCGACCTTAGCATGACAAATAAAGGAGATAGTGCTGTTGGGGATGGAATGCTGTTGGAGATGGATAGTAGCCCTTTAACTGAAACCACCATCAATTACTTCTAGGCTCCGCTGATCTTTAATGCCCCATAGCCCAGCCCCATAAGAGGCAATGGCATTCAGCTTTATAAATAGCCACAAGTTCCTTGATCGGCTTGTGGCCTAATCTGCAGGCAAAGTTAAGAAGGACCTCAGCAGCTTTAGAACAAGCAGCGCCTCTTCTAGTCTTTAGGCCCCCCCCCCCCCATGTCAAGAGTATCAAATGGGATACCTAGGCACGAAAACAAAGGCACAATGCTAACCTTGGAGTTATTAACTACAAAAGGTGGTGTTATCCTTTTTCTTTGCACCAAAGATTATAACCTGCATCTTGGGCCGATTAAGCCTCAGTTCTAGGGTGGTCATAAACTGACAAACGGTCCAGGAAGTGTGGTAAGCTGATAGCGGTCCTTGCCATTAGGAAAGTATTGTCGGTATAGATTCATGTAGGACTGCTGCTGCCGCCTATGCAGGGCAGTTGTCCCTCAGCTCCAGGAATATTTCCTCCAGGCCATTTACTTACAATGAAAATAGGAACAGTGCCAGGACACAGCCCGGGCGCACTCCTCTCGCCAAATTAAAGGCTGAGGTAGTCTCTCCGTCAGGGCCGAATCTCACACTGGCCGTGACCTAGTTATGAAGCACCCTCAGGAAGTTGACAATATACTGGTCAACCCCCATATCAGTTAACATGCTCCAGAGCTTGGACCTATTGAATGAATCAAAAGCAGAACTCAGGTCCATAAAGGCCAGGTCCAATTTTCCCTTCCTAGCCACCATGAACTTATGTACAAATAGATTTTAATTAAGAGATTGCTCCACAGTACTTAGACCCGAGTGGAAGTCGAATTGAACCTCTGAAAGCACATTGTGTTCATTGGCCCAAGTCTGAAGTCAATCCAGCAGGATACGTCCCATAACTTTAACAGTTGAGCTTATCAGAGATATAGGGTGGTAGCATTCCAGGTCACCTTCTGAGCCCTTTTTGAATATTGGAACAATAATGGCATGAAACCATCATTTACACAGCTTAGTCGCTAGGGCTACATTAAGGACATTGGTCAACAGCGGGCCCACAATGAAGTATTTGCCTAGAACATGTCCAGAGGTATCCCATTGTTTTGCATCACTACGGACCAAGATGAAATTCACACACACTGAAAAGAATCTCTGGTATGCAACTCTTAGTCTAGGAAATACATTTATTAAATCACGCTGCAAGGCTCGTAAAGGAAGGTCAGTACAACTGAAAGTGCACATTTAAAAATGTGCGCAACAATGAAAAACATGTACAAGGCATTCTCTACTTCAATCTATAAACAGCAAATACATATGTATATATCCATGCACAATGCAAAGCAGATAATTAGAATTAAAAATTCATCACCATGGGGCACAGTTGAATTTGCCTCATCTTTCTCCCGCCAGCAACAGGTCGTTGACCCAAAGATCAACCATGAAGAGAAAGATCTACCCTCACGAGAAAAATGACCGGCATCAGCGTCCCGATCCTGCCAGAGGTCTGAATCACTTCATGGTCAACCTGATCTCAGACTCATATATTCTAAATAAGCCAGAGAGGAGATTTCTAGACAACCCCTCCCACTCCGTAAATTGTTGTTCAAAAATGCTGGATACTTCAGGTTAGTTTTGAAAGGAACACATTGGAACGGGCCAGGATCCCAAGGTGCTCTTCCAAAACCAAACTGTTCCCTGCCGTATCATAAACATCATCCTAGAACATTATCTCCCTGCCTCCTCCATGTTATGCCTTAGCCTTTATGAGAAAGAACACGCAGACACGTAAAGTAAAAACATGAGCGGTAAACACGTTGCATAACATGTTGTTCGTGGAAAAATACTTGCCGCTTCTGCACTTCTAACATGGCAGTGGCTAACACTAATTTAAGCGTGAAATTAAGTCAATAGGCAAAATGAATCTGGTGGTCACCAATGTGACGGTGTGCTGCTAGGCTAAGTGCAACATGGAGTCAGTGGTCAAAACACAAACATCATTATACCCATCTGGGCCTGAGGAATGCCTGGCTGGGCACCTGGCTATTTCCAAGAGGACCTCACTCAGTTGTATCTCAGGAACACCCATATGTGCCACCCGGGCTGGGCTGTGCATGGTGCCCTAAGGAAGACTAATTCAATTCGGATTCAAAAATGTGTTTTAAATTCCAGTCCATGCTCAAATGAATGTTTGCTCACAGAATGGAAATCGGAGTTGTGGACCAATTACCATATTCTGCAGCTTATTCCTGTAGGAAATCTGCCTTTTATCCGTATTCACTCTGGAATTTTTAACTTTAAGCAGGGCCTTATATTTTTGCTGGCTTTCAAACTATGTACGCTTTTCCCCTGCTAAACAGTAGTAAACTACCTGTGTGCCCCCAGTAAACATGGTTGAATTTGTGCTTTCTTAATTGCCATATCTAACTTAGATACAAGACCCTAGTATATGGTACAAAGTGCACCCAGGGCCTGGAAGGTAATTGCTACCAGCGGACTGCAGCACCCATTGGGTCATTCACTACAGTGGCAGAGGAAAATATAGCTTCAGGCCTTCCATTGTATTCTGACTGGAGCAGTGCAAAAACTGCAGTTCAAATTGTAAAAATAAGTCCTTTGACATGTCAAATCCTGCCTTTTTAACATTAATAAGTCTCCGTAGAGCCTGTAGCCTACAAGGCACGGTACACAGTGTTTAAAAGTAAGACGTATACATTTAATGAAACAGGTCCTTACAGTGACTAGCACTCAAAGTACATTTTTCACTCTGACAAGCCTACCTGTCCTATGTTGAACAGCAGAGAGCATAATATAATACTAATACTGTACCTCCAGAATGGGACCACCTAAAAAAATTACATTTTTTTATAGTTATTAAAAATCCAATTCAATAGTGAAGTCAGATTTTAAATACATATTAAGGAAAAGTAACTTTTGGAAAGTTACATTTTCCCACTTTGAAGTTCTAGTTGGCTAATTTGTTTTGACTCTCCAACTTCCCAAACCAGTAATTAGCCTCGAATATGTGCAAAATCCCACCCCGGAGCAAACAGTATGCTGGCCTTAATGAGCAGAGATGACTCTTTTTAACTCCCTAGAATATGCAGGGTGAGGCTATATCCATCATTTTGCAGGATCAAATCATTCTTGACCTGTCTGCTGGGTTCACTTATAACACTCTGGGCTCACTTGAAATGGGAGAGAACAGGATGCCAAGGCAATTTTTGTGGATGCACTCTCTAGTTGCTGAATGAGTATGCTTTTGTCCTACTAGCCTTCCCCCAGGACTTATACTGAGCACAGTGACCGACTGAATTTTAGTGGTAGATGTGGGAGGACAATAGGATTACCATAGTATACTTCTCCCACCCAACACACACATACACAGGATTCAGAACCCAAGTTTGGTGTGGCCAAAGACCTTCATCATCTTGAAAATGCCCAAGGTGGGTAGGGTTGGGCCAAGGAACTCTTACCCTATTGGTTCGGGTGTGCTCAAACATTTGCACCCACTAGCTAGTGCCAGGCATAAGTGTGGCACCTTCTGGCACCCACTTCAGAACACTTCCTGGACCTGCTTAACATCACAAAGGACTGGACCTGCTATCGGTCATGTGAGAGAAGCCCTGAGGGACCAGACCTGCTCCCTGTTGTAACCAGGCTAAAGAAGTTGACTCCAAGAGTCATAAGGCTGATCTCCTGTTCAAGCTACAGGGATACAGCAAGACACCGTAAGCCTTTTCCTGGAAGTACCCAGCTGTCGGACACCCTGTGACTCTCTAAATGCCTCCCAAGAGCTGCTGGGAGGCTTTAGATGTGTACTCCTGTGGTTAGTTGAGACTTCATGGATTAAGTCAGAAGTTGAAATCTTTTACCAGGATGAACCTGGTTGGTGTATCTGGCCCACGCTCAATCACAAAATCAGCCTCAAATTACACCTACATCCTGGTCTACGATAACCATTAACTATCATATTTGCTTTGTGTTTTCTGGCACTATTTTTACTTAGGATTTTAAGAATTCTTATCTCCCGTTACCCTCACAGGAATCTGGCCATTTTGTCTATCTAAGTTTAGGTTATTTTTCTAATTACATCTGGGATTTTCATTGTTTTGCATTTTTACTTTATTACAGTTTTGGTATTGCATACATACATTACAATTGCCCTTAATTAAGCCTATCTGCTCTGTGCCATAGCTACCAGGGGATTGAGCTCAAGTTGATTTAGTGACTTTGGTGGTTCATCCTGACAAGGATTGTGCTTTTTCCTTGAGGTGGATAGTCACTCAGCCCAAATACTAATCCAATTTCTTACATCCCCTAACATATTCACCAGAAAAAGCCTGCGGAATATGATCATGATATAATACTAAGACATAAATGATAAACATACGGTAAATAAGTAAGGAAAACATTTATTCTACATGTTATACTTCATTTTAAGGTGAGAAACTCGGGAGGTGTTAATTAGGTTACCCATTAACTACCTCAAACCAGGTTAGTGGTAATTACTGTGTGCATCCGTTATCACCTGCATTTTACTTAACTTAGACCATTGTCTATAGTCTCCAAATCTGTCCTAGTGCTTCTATTATGAGGATGTGTACAAGTGCATAGCTTACAAGCTTACACTATATTAGTCCTGGATTGGCATCATCATCCCCACCTAGTTGGCCCATTTTTCTACTGGCTCTAACCTCAAACACACTAACAAATCTCCACTTGTGCCCTTGGCCAGACAACATAACTACATATAAACAGAGAAAGGAGAGGAGCCGGATGGGAAGTGAGAGGGCCCATCTATTCTGTCTAGCACCATAATATCATACACAGGGGATTGTTAAATAGATAATCAAGATCATGTGAAGACACTAACGATGCAGAAAGACCCCCTGAGATGTCAAATGCTCAGACTACAATAACGGTGTGGCTATGCTTTGAGGGTCGTTTAAAACCTGGTGTACAGTCAGTTTATCTGCAAAAGAGGACAAATCCATGACCGCCCCACTTTGGCACGGGACTGTTCAGACTGTTCAGAGCCCCCCACATTCTTGGGTGGGATTGCTGTGCTGTGAAGGAAACTGTGGCAACGGATCCCCTTGGGTTGACTGCAGACTGGCTGAGTGGGCACCCTTTTTAAAGCAACCACTCAACAAACTTATTTTTATTGAGAAAAACTCTCAAGGCAGGAGACGGTTTCCTTAATACAATACATATATAGCCTGATGTGCAAGAAGCTTTCGAGCTACATGTGGTGCCATAATACATTTTCCATGCCTGTATCCACCATGGCTCAGGCAGTGAAAATGAGTGATAGTAGCAGAGCTAGCAGAAGCGCCGTTGCTGAAAACACAACAGATTGGGGGTGGGAGAGAATGAGTTTTGTGGAGCAGAAGCACTGCAGAACTATGGGGGGTGTAGCTCTGAGGCCCTTAGTGTCACCTCTGTCTTTGCTCCTGGTGCCTTGAAGCTGCCAGCATGTGGCATACAATGCTAAAGAAAACACCAAATTTATCTGATAAACAGCGTGGCATTATTCGTTAGAGTAAGATAGGCCGGATGTGCTGTTTAGGCATATCCAACCGAGGACGAGAACAGAGCTACAACAAATTTGTAAAAAAACAAAAAATTATATATATATATACACATACACACACACACACACAAACACATATACACACACACACAAACACACACGAACAAGGCAGTATGAGGCTAAACGTGTCATTGCTGACATTGCTAAAGGTGTGCATGGTGAAATAAAGAATTTGTAGCAAACGAAGTATCAGCATCTGGCTGAATTGGGTGGGGCAGGACAGTGGACTTAATATATACATAAAATTTGACAAACCTTTGAAAGCACCACATAAATGTGAACATCCCATGCATTACAAACTGTCTTACTGCAACTAAGACCTCTTATTTCAAATGCTATTCCGGAGGACTCCAACTCTTCAAGGTCTCTTTTTCAGACAGTCTCCAATCTCACCAATCTCTCCAGTGTCAAAATGACTGTTCCCCCTTTGAAGAGATCAAGACCATTCCTGGTTGTACTGCCCAAGTTCATCCAGTCTCAGGTTTTGCCCTTTGCTGTCACCCCTCTCACAGTTCTCCTTTTGATTAAGGAGGAGGAGGAGGAGGAGAAGGTTTCTTCCTGGTTAGACTCCATTAGGTTGAGCTTCCCTGAGGATGTATGTCCAGTCAGCAACCAAAAATGTTTTTCTGTGGTTGTTACACGTGCTTTCACCTTCAGCCTTTACACTTCATTCATGTAGCACTGTCCTTAGTCGATGGAAGCAAGGGTTTGTAAAAACCCTTTTAAAGAAGTCAAACTTGGACCCTATCACAATCCTGTTCAGAAGGGCACAGTACAAGTAGGAATTACTGGGCCCAACCGTTTTGATCGAGGTATCTTACTCCTGATGCCCAGGGCCTGCCCACTATGGGATGTGAGCAACGGGGCCAATTACCCCGTCAGCAATTGACTGCATGGTAGTGCGGGTCGACCAGTCCAAGGCTTCTCAGGGAGGAGGTAGGTGTAAGGCGAGCACAGACTCACATCAAAATACATCCAGCAACCCTAATGACTGTCAAGTCAAATAGTTGCTTTTATATAAAAGAACAACATTTATCTACTAACGCAAAGTACAATTCAACAAACTGCAAACAATATACACAACTTTCTTGTGGCACGTCCACTAGTGTTACCTAGGTCAGCCTTCCAGACCCACTTCTACATTTACAACAAAGTTATTTCCCATTCACACATGGTGACATCCGAGCTAGGCCTCGCTACAGTGTTCAAGCCTCAGAAGTTCTATGGAGGCTTTTTAGCATGATCCTTAAGTCCTTACACTGGATCTAGTTCATTAAGAGGAAGTAACCCAAAGACCCACTCGTGCATCTGATACTCTCTTCTGGAGTGGCAGTTAAGAGTACTCTGGTGCCCCTCAGCAGACAGGTTGTGTACAGACAGCAGGAAGCTGTGGTAGGTGCAGCTGCCATCTTCTGCGCTCCTCCAATGCAATAAGTCTCTCCTGGGATCAGGGGACAGATCTCCAATGCTCCCGAACGGGGGAGTTGAAGTCACTGCTCTTAATCTCCACCGGTCACGGGTCTTCTCAGCTACCAGCGAGATATGGGAGACAGCCCAGTTCCACCTTCATGGCCTCTTCCTCCTGGCAGAGAGGTAGGGCTGCAGCACCATGTACAGGGCAACGGCCCTCTCTCTTCACTGTGGCACCCATCTGGCATACTGGGGTCGTGGGAAGCACAAACAGGGTGAGAGCTCTCACAGAGTCTCGGTGCTGCACCTAGCAATGTCCCTCTACCTTTCACGGCAAAGTATCAAAGGCATGTACCCTTATTCTTCACCTCAGCCCCCATTTGGCGAGAGAGTTGTGAACTTTAGCACATGGGCCGGTAGCCCAATAGGGGCAGAGGACTCAGCAGTGTCTCACACTCCTTTCCCGGGATCCACTCAACAGGATCCTCAATGGATCAAGCAATCTCCATCTCTCAGCACCCACTGGTCTTGGGTCAGGTATAAGAGGGTGCTTCAGGCTCCAGGTGAGTGTTCCTGATCCTCCTGGGTGATGTCTCCTCAACCAGCATGGTATACTGGCAGCCTCTTAGCCCCTAGTCCTGGTCACAACAGGCAGAACTCGAGCTGAGTTTCTTCATGTTTATGTACAGCTTCAGTTTGAGAGTCTTAAGCTCCCCTTTTTATAATGCATTTCAAATCACACTTTGATTTAGTGTCCCTGTATTTGAAGTTCTTGCTCTACGGGTCACTCACTTTGAGGGGCCCACTCCTTTGTTGGGGTCTTCCTCCAGAAGGCAGTCTATCACAGCAGG
This sequence comes from Pleurodeles waltl, assembly GCF_031143425.1. Lineage (NCBI taxonomy): Eukaryota > Metazoa > Chordata > Amphibia > Caudata > Salamandridae > Pleurodeles > Pleurodeles waltl. Next base: position 478,479,932 of record NC_090443.1, on the reverse strand, counting down.
ACAGTCCTAACCTTGATAGCCACAAATGCATGCCAATGGAGTGACTAAAGGTTCACTTGTGGATATCATCCTTAGTGATATGTACTTCAAAAGGTATCAAAGGGCTCTTTGTGATTCTCTTATCAGCCCCATCTCCTTCTTCCCCTGTGCGCAGACCCCTTTGAAAAGTTAACTCCTTTCTGAACCAAAGAGCTCCTATTGAAGTTCACTAAAGAGCCTGGGTCTTTCTTCTTCCAATGTGTTTCCCACTCAGCTGTCAGGATGCAGCGATCCACAGATCTATCTGGGGGACATCTCTATCCCTCCATGCTCCACCAACAAGCCCTGGGTCTCCCAAAATGGAACCCAGTGTCTTCTGTGTATTGTGCGCTTCACAGGCATGCACATACCCCTTCACACACAGTCACACACGCGCGGTGTCCAATGTACACTACGAACAAGTTACTTACCTTTGGTAACGCCTTATATGGTAGAGACATATTCTAGTTGCAGAATCCTTACCTTAGAGTTTCCCCCAGGTGTGAGTCTAGATCTGGAGATTTTTTTATATTTTTTTTAATTTTTTTTTTAAATGAGCAGTACTCCTGTGCACCATTAGGTGGCACTGTTGGCTCTACGTCTGTCATCGGTATCTTGCGGCGGACAGGACCTATATTGGTGCCACCACGGCACACTGATGTTGGCTTCTTTTCACGACTTTCCATGCGAGAAGCGCAGAGCCATGAAGAACACGTCAAAAACTAGGGTCCTGAAAGGGAAACCCTTGTCCCTAGAAATCAGTTTGCAGGCGGGGAGGATGGGTGGGTCAGTAAGAAATCTGCAATTAGAATATGTCTCTACCAGATAAGGCATTACCGAAGGTAAGTAACTTGTTCATCTGATAAAGACTTCTAGTTGCAGATTCCTTACCTCGGAATAGATAACCAAGCAATACAAGCCCCAGAGATGGGTCTGCAAACCAAGATCATACTAGTAAGTCCTGCAGAACCGAACAGGCAAACTACCTGTCCCTTTGGACCTGACTGTCCAGGCAGTAGTGTTTGGTAAATGTGTGCAAGGATGCCCATGTTGCTGCCTGACAGATGTCCAGGACTGGAACTCTGCATGCTAATGCAGTTTTTGCTGCTGTTGCTCTGGTAGAGTGAGTTCGCTAACCCTCCAGGGGTTACTTTTGAGACAATATGTAGCACATTTTAATGGGGAGAACGACCCATCTAGAGATGGTTCTCATCTGCACTGCCTCATCTTTCTTTGCACCCACATAGCCAACAAACACTTGTTCATCCTCTGGGAGCTCTGTGGTACAATCTGGGTAGAATGCCAATGCTCTTTTTGGCTCCAGGTGGTGGAATCTCTCCTCTACCTTATAAGGATGTGGTGGTGCATAAAAAGTAGGCAAGATGATGGATTGTCGTATATGAAAGGGCATAACCACTTTTGGCAATTAGAAAGCCCTTGTGCGAAACACGACTGTCAGGATAGATGGAAAGGTAGGGTGGCTTAGATGACGATGCCTGCAGCTCGCTCACCCTGTGGGCAGATGTGATGGCCACAAGGAAGGCTGTTTTTAATGTCAGAAGCCTGAGAGGACAATTGTGAAGAGGCTCAAAAGGAGCACACGAGAAATGTCAGAACCAAATTCAAATCCCAATGGGGCATGATGAATGGTGATGGAGGAAGCATGTGGGTAAGACCCTCAAGAAACCTACAATCTATACAATTAAAGGTAAGGTAATCTCAGAAATGCAGAGATAGCAGACGAATAACCTTTGAGGGTGCCCAAAACAGAGACTCGCTGGGCCAAAGAAAGTATAAACAAGAGGACCTTGGAAATAAGGGCAGAGAGATCGTCAGCAGACTTGTCTGTACACCATGCCACAAACTTGTTCCATAGTCAGGCGTTTACCATTTTTGTGGAGAGAAGCCTGGCTGCCAAGATAATGTTACAGTCTTAGGGTGGAAGGTCAAAATCTGTCAACTGCTGCCGCTCAATCTCCATGCAAGGCGGAGACTGGACAGGTTCGGGTGGAGAACCCTCCCCTGCAACAAAAGATCCTCCCAAAAGGGCAGTCTGATCGGAGGGTCAATGGTCATGCTCAATAGCTCAGGATACCAGGCCCTCCATGCCCAGTCTACAGCCACAAGGATTACTTGGGTCTGGTCATTCTTGAGAGCTATGGGCAAAAGTGGTATGGGCAGAAAGGTGTACAGGAGGCCTGAGCTCCACTTGAGATAAAAAGCATTGCTGAATGAGTGCCGCCTTGGAAACTCCAAGGTGCAAAACTACTCACATTGTGAGTCTCTGCAGAGGTGAACAGACTTTAACCAATGCTCTCTTCACTGCTAAAAGAGACCTTGCACCTCCTCCAAATGGAGATGCCATTCATGATTGACCAGGCATTGTTGGCCAAGTTTGTCTGCTCACGTGTTCAGAGGGCCCGCTAGGTGTTGAACTATCAAGGAAATGCCCTGATGTTCCCAACATGTCCCCAGGCGCAGAGCCTCCCGACAGAGTCAACAAACTCACCCCCACCCTGCTTGTTGCAGTTCCACATGGCAGTGGTGTTGTCTGTGAAGCCCTGCACTACTTTCCCTTGGTGAGAGGGAAGGGATGCTTTCAGTGCCAGTCTGATTGCCATGAGCTCCAAAAGACTGATGTGGAGCCCGGACTCCGCCAGAGACCAGGCGCCTCTGATCTCCGCCTCTCCCAGGTGGCTGTCCCAACCCATGAGTGACGCACCTGTCACTACTGTCAGATCTGGTTGGGGAAGGAAGAAGGATCTGCCTCTGACCCAATCACGTTCAAGAGCTACAACTGCAGATCTTGCATAATTCCCTCCCAGATCTGGACCATGTCTTAGAGATTCCCCTGATGCTGTGCCCACTGGAACTTCAGGTCCCACTGCAGAGACTGCTTATGCCATCTAGCATGTGTCACCAACAGGATGCAGAAGGCCTAGAGGCCCAGCAGCCTCAATCTCATTCTCACTGAAATCCAGGATGGAGGTTGTAACTTCGGTATCATAGCCTGAACATCTTGGACCCACCGTTCAGGAGGATAAGCCTGAAACTGCCTTGTGTCCAGAACGTTTCTGATGAAAGGGAGCGTCTGAGAGGGAGTCAGGTGTGACTGTAGCACGTTTAAAGTGAACCCCAGTGAATGCAGGAGGTCCGATGTAGTCTGGAGGTGGGAGACGACAGCCTGGGATGAGCCCGCTTTTAACAGCCAGTTGTCTTGTTAGGGGAAGACTGAAACCACTGACCTGCGCAGATGAGTTTCGACCACCACTATCAACTTGGTGAACACCCAAGTGGCACTGATAAGGTTAAAGGAGAGCACTGAACTGAAAATGCTCATGGCCTAACGTGAACCGCAAGTAACGTCTGTGGGCAGGCAGGATGGGAATATAGAAATAGGCGCCCTGCAAGTCCAGCACTATCATCCAGTCTCCTGGGTCCAGGACAGGTAGAACTTGGGCCAGAGTGAGCATTTTGAAATTCTTCTTGAGGAAGAGATTGAGGGATCGAAGGTATAGAATAGGCAGAGGCGCTTGTCCTTTCTGGGGAACCATAAAGTAGCAGAAATAACAATCACAGCCTACTTCTGAGACCCTCTCCATGGCTCCTTTGGCAGAGAGAGACATAAATTCCTCATGGAGAAGTGCCAGGTGATTTTCCATCATCCGATTGTAGGAAGGTAGCCTGGGTGGAGGGGTAGGCTTGAAGGGGAGGGAGTAGCCTCTTCAGACTATTTGTAAACCCTACCTGTCAGATGTAATGGACTGCCAGCAGGGAAGGCGATAGCTAATCCTGCCTTCGACTGGTCCCTGGTGGGGTAGCGTCAGACTACGAAGGTTTGAAGGCTGCTGAAGAAGGGGGCAGTGGACTGGCTAGCCTGATGGCTCCCTCAACAAGGCGTGGCACTTGAAGGCCACTGAATGCAACCGAGCTGCCTAGTGAGTCACTCGCATCCAGCCCACATCGTATTGGGAACTTCGCTGTATGCCTCCCATCGGCTACAGCTTGGAAGAGAATGGCCTGGTCCTCCTCCAGGACCTGCGACAGCACCTGCGCAACCGTGTCCCATAAAGTATGGGTCTAACGACCCAAAAGATACGTGGTGTTCACGGACTGCAATACAGGTTGGAGGAAGAAAACATCTTCCCAAGTTGATCCAGCCTCTTGGATTCCCTATCCAGGGGTGCGGAAGAGAATGCATCTGGGGGCATGGAACTTGTTAACCAATCTCTCAGGGTTTGGGTGTTGCATCAGAAAGACTGGGTCATTTGGAGCAGGTCTAGGGTGGGGATGAATGTCCTGTTCACAAGAGTCTCTGTGCTGGATTTGGACCAGGTCCCCAGCAAGACATCAGTGAGGGCTTCGTTAAGGGGCAAAATGGGTTCAGAAGTGGAAGCCCAAGGCTGAATCACCTCTGTCAGGAATTTAGTACCGACTGCCACAGAAGGCAGCTTGAGGCTCATGACTTTGGCCGCTCTTAGCACCACCGTTGAGTAGGATGCTCCCTCTTCCATAGGCACAATAGGGGAAGAAAGCATGCCAGTGTTAGGGAAGTGTCCAGTCCACTGGCCTCACCCAAGTCCATCCACCAATCCATGGCATCTTCTAGCTGGTATTCCAAAGGGTCCAGCAACCCCTCCAAATCCTCGCAGTACCCCAACCCAAGAGAATAAGGATCTGGATCAGACGTAGGGAGCAAGGTCCCTGTTGAAGTCTGAATCTGCGTCATGCGATGCCGGTCTGGCCCATTGTCGGAGTTGGCAATGAGGATGGGGTCGACGCCACCTGGGGGCACAGGTGGTGTTGGACGTGTTGATGTCTGAACCAGCGTTGGGGAAGGTTGAGGTGGTATGACCAATGCTGGTTTGGATCCAGGACTTAATCCATGGGTGACCCCCAGAATCGAGCTCAAAACTGTTGATATGGAACCCGAGGGGGGGGCCTGCTGACCCCGTGGCACCCAAAGGCACTCTAGCAGAGTCAGACTACCCAAATATGAGATGCATGTCCTCATACAACTCTCGGAGCTGGGCAGGGGTCTCTCTGGCTCCCAGAAATTCAGGAAGGCACAGAGCTAACCCAGACACAGGCTCCGAAGACAGATGCCTGGAATGACGATGTTCCTTTTCCCTCATCTCATCAGCTGATGGACTGAGTGAAGTCAAGGAACACTTGTTCTTCTTCAACTTCTTTTTGTGCCTTGACTTACCCGACCGTCCTGAGGACTTGGAGTGGGGTGATGAAGAATGGGGACTCCGCTACAGTTTTGGGGCCTTCCTCTTGACCAAGATCAGGAGTGACACAGAGCCAAGCGCCAGCCCTCAAAGAGCTTTAGAGACCACTCCCTCAAAGCTTTTGGATTGATTGGCCCAGCACTTGAAGCACGACTTCGGGTCATGGTCACACTCCAGGCACTACAAGTACACGAGGTGCAGAACTGTCACCGGCATCTCACAATGACAGGATCCACAGGTCTTGAATCCAGTCTTACATAACGATATCTCAATACACCAGGAGTGTAAACACTCAATAAACCTTAGACAAAAAGTAAAAAAAGAACATTCAAAAAGTGACTGAGGAGTAGCTCTTCTTTGGATCCGCGCTGGCTGGCTTGGAAAGAAAAGAACTGATGTCAGCGTACCAGGTGGCATCCATATTGGTCCCACGTCGTCATATCCGGCGGGCACAATGCCGGCGATGGACGCGGAGCCAACTGACACCACCTGATGGTGCACAGGGGTACTGCTCGAGGAAAATGTCTGGATCCAGACTCACGCCTGGGGGAAATTCGAAGGTTAGGAATCTGAAACTAGAAGTCTCTATCAGATGTATACATACTAGCATGCAACCTCGCACTCGGTCTCCTATCTGTTGTACCTTCAAGCAGGCTCCTGCGCATCCTAGAGTGCACACTAAGCTGCTTGCGTTATTCCTCCCACATAGTACCATCTCTCAGGCATACATAGATCCTCACACTCACATGCAACTACTCATGCTATTTCTCCTGCACTGTACCATCCCTCAGGCGCACACACATTCTTGTGCTGCAAACAATCCAGTGAAGGTTTGAGGCAAGCACCCAGCAGCGGAACTTTATCAGAGTGGGCCAGGAAGTACCACTCTAGTAACAAGAGGTAAAATGTTCAAACTGCTGTTTATTAAAAATATGGTATGCTGCCACCACTGCCCTTGTGTCACTTAACTGTAGGTGAAGGCAGTAGCCTTACGCCTCCTGAGGTTAACGCTTGAGGCACCCTTTCAGGTCAAAACAAATCTGGGTCATAGCACACACACATGGTCAGCGTTTGCTTATGACAAATAAAATAACCTCAACAGCAAAGATCATGACATCACCACAGCTGGGGCACTCGGGCAGGGGTACATATCTGTCTCTGTGCAATGGACTTTCTCATCCCAACAGACTCCAAAGTAAAAGATAACTGTATGCTCTTCTTTCTCTTGCCAGCAGTCACCAAAATTGGTGGTAAATTGTGGCTCACTTGCATTCTAAACACCTTGAAGAGTATCAGTTACTAGATGCTGGATGGATGAGTGTAAGGCCTGGTTTATGCACAATGACTGCCACTCTTGCTGTACTGAATAATGTCAGACTAGATTGCAATGGCGACATTTCAACCTTCCTCATTGGTGCACGTTTGTGCTTCCGGCCCTAAACTGGCTCTCTGGGCAGCAGTGGGCATGGCAGACACTGAAAGGTCAAATGTGTTAACCTAATGCCAAGCCTAGAGTAGATAGGGAAAGAGCAACTTTCCCTCAAATATTGCAGGAAGCTTATTTACTATTCTAATTTCAGCCCTGGAACATTTTGGGCAAAGTTAGAACTTCTGAAAGGATTTTTAGGAGGGGTTGATAAGCAGTAATTTTGAATTGCAGGGTGAAGCTCAGGATAAAACTTGGAATACCCTCATCACTCTGGATCTAAGCTAATAGAGTGGAGGACGCAGCTTTACCTGTGCAGTGCAGCCTCTTTTAAGGGTGGAGCAGGTGAATACATGTGCTAGCGCATGCATCTCGCTTCTCGCTTGCAAGACTGTTGCGTACAGTAAAAGGCTTGGAGCCTGCCTGTTTCTTGGCTTGTATGGCACTCTTCTTTACAGTCTTGTAATTTGTCACTGCAGGCGAAGCATCATTTCCGTTCTTCTTTGTGGAGCAGGGACCAAACACTGATTAATTCAGCTCAATCAGTACCCGTCTGCTGCTCCCGACGTGATTGAGATACTATCTTGTTCCTTTTAACTTCTAGTGCCCTGTATACAGAAGGCTTGTGACTATCAAAAAAGTGCCCAGCAGGAGAAACAAAAATGTAAAGTTTTATTTTTTATAGCTAACTTTATTTTGCCAAGTCTTTTCTCTCTTTGCACATAATATTGCAAAGCAACATTGTTTCTTTATTATGCGTAATTTCTGAAATTATGCTATAACACAATCATGCTATACACCAAGCCACCCCACTAGAATCCACTCCAATCTAATATAATCCACTCCAATTCACCCCACTCAAATCCAAAACAATCTGCTCCACTCCAATCCAAACCCATCCCCTCCCCTCTCCGGTCCAAAACAATACAGTCCCCACTCCAAACCACCCAACTCCAATCCATTTCAATCCGTCCCACTCCACCTCCAACAACCCACTCCAATCCATTCAAGTGAATACAGTCCACTCCACTCCAATCCACCCCATTTCCATCCACACCTTCCCAATCCACCCACTACATCAAACCACTCCACCCAATTCCACCCCACTTCACTGACACTTTCTGCCACTTAACTCTACTCGCCTACTCCAACAAATCCACTCTACTCCCCCATTCCACTAACATTTAGCCATGCTGGACAGCAGCCACACCGGTGTGTTTTGCCAAAGCCAATAGTTATTGTATAGGCCAGACCTATAGGCTTTACCAATACTTTTTTTTTCGTTCCTGTGCTGCGGGGTTCAACGAGCCTCCGATGACCGCCAAGATTAAGGCTTAAAATAGGAAGCCTACCGCTGTAAACCGAAGTCGAGTAAAGACAGTTCAAAGCAGCATGTTTGAAATTCGCTCGGAGTGGAAATTGCTCTCAACGTACTGGAGGTGGAGACGTTAAGGCGGCATTGTAACGCGACAAAGACAAGCAGTAGACCGCACTGGGGTTTGTTTATATATATATATATATATATATATATAGTGTCTAGTCGTTGGTATTCGATACAAAGATTGCGCCCTTTAGCTTTTCTCTGTGTAAGAAAACCGAAAATCAGCTGTGCACACCGGAATGGGCATTTAAACCACGTTGCACGCGCAAAGAATTAAAAGGAGCTGCATAAAAACAGAACAACTAGGAACCGGTGACACGTGACAGAAGCAAAAGCCCTTCCTTGTATAGATGATATGATACATCGACACGCTGCGTAATATCGAATTTAAAACACACGTTTGACGCTTGATGCACAAGTCGTGCTTTGTTGAACGTATTATTGTTGACATGTATTCGTAGATATGTTGAGTGAGTTTATGTGGAGCACCAGGTGCACTTGAAAGCTGCTGGAGTAATCACTTGGTTTCATCGCCTAACCACCCACTACACTCCTACTAAATACGGAGTTTACTATAAATGTGGCATCTGTTACTTAAAGGCTACATAAGAGTCTTTCAAAAGCATTCAGCGTCGACAACTATTGGCCTCCTTTCTTTTTGGACCAAAAAGGAGGGACAATTGTGTGCGTTATTTAAAAATGCAACATCTCCTCTTGATCGTATGTAAAAAGTAACCACGCTTTACAGAGCGGGGACCGTGACCGAGGAAACCTAAGATATTACTTCGACAAAATGCCTACCTCTTTATTGCGCAAATGTTGAGACCACGGGTGGGAAAAAGTAAATATGAATCTATTTAGTTGGGACGTGAACACCTCAAATAACACGTTGCATTATAAAGACAAGAATATTTCAATAATTAAAAGTCCTGCAGCGATCATCAATAGGGGGTGAGTGAGGGTTATTCTACTAAGAGAAAACATTTTTTCTCGGGCGGGTTTCTATTCCCTCAATCCAGTGCTTAATTTGTGCTTGTTGTTTCCGGTGCAGAGCACCGGCACTTTTTTTTTTTTTTTAAAGACGGCCGGCACTTATTTTTCTGCCCCAAGCAAAAGAGTGAGCTGAAGGGGCAGGGAGAGACTGTAAAATGATTGAAGAGGCCCGAGATGGCTTCAGGAGTACACTGCCTCCGTATACTGTGCTCTCACATTTAATTGCAGTAGCTGCGTGTTTAAGAGGAGAGCTTTGGGCACCTGCACGTTTTTTATTTACAAATTAAGCACTTCCCCAGTCTCATATTACTTACTTCTTTGCTTTGGGAACCAACGAGTGGCTAACATAACAGATCACGGCAGCTGCCTCAGATACGATGAGACACAGTTTTGTGTGGTGGTTGTATCTGAAGTTAGGGTGGGGAAAGGGAGACTTACCATCACCCGAACATAGGGAGAAACGCGGTTTAGCGGCATTTTAGAGGTGCTGCTAATAATTATTACCTTTTTGATAGGGGAAAATGATAGTTTTGTTGTTAGCTGGCAAGATCTGCTTTCTTTCTCCAACATACATTTCTCTTGTGACTCGTTTCACAGATAAACACTTACTGAAAATTGGCGAGGAACGTGAGGTTAAGGGCAATTATTTCAGGAAAATAAAGAGTAAGCTTTCTGCACCTGGTGGTTATTAGGGGCGGCGACCCAGCTTGCCAAAGTTACGACAACGCCCAACGAAGAAGGGTGGACCCAGTTGTTGAGGCTGGGAGCCCCATTTCACCTCACCTGGGCAGGAGCCTGTTGCGCGCCTCCTGCGCGTGCAGGATTACGGAGCGCTGTCTGCACCAAGGCTGAGAGAAGCCACGTGCACACACAGCGTCATCGCGAGGTGAGCATCTCAATCAGAAGGAAAAAACAATCAAGGCCACCGGTGAGAGCGAGCGCATGCGCAGTTTGTTACCAGCACGCGCTGCCCATCTCTGTGAGGCACTAGGGCATTCAGAAGAGAGTGAAAGGGCGCGTCGCGTGAGGGCGAGATGCCTTCTCTGGCCCGCAGCCCCACTGGCGCTAACTGATCCAGTGTCGCATAGGTTCTTGTCTGCCCTGGGAATAATTAACACGACACTTGTCAAGTCAGTTCATAGATGCCAAGTTTGCCAGGTCCATTCTATGTGCTGTTTCAGTCCAGGTTTTTCTTTGAATTCTAAAACTTGCCCTATTTTATAATGGCGTAACCAAGACTAGAACACAGTGAATTCAAAGATGGAACACCTGGACTGGAGGAGCACATCGCGCATGGATCTGGGAAACCTGTCAGAGCGGAATCCTACTTTTAAAGCAGCATCCAAAAAAGCAACATACTTCACGAACTGTAATAGGGCGTCATAAACATCAAACTTAAAGTTTATTTCAAAGCCAACAGTGACAGGTATATACCAATGGCCTGCCACCTTCAACAACAGAAATGCTACATTCCAGCAATAGTGAACTTCTCTCGCCCTAAGTACAATGCGACCACATTGAATTACCCCATTCGTTCATCATATAATAATTGGCAACCACATTAAAATTAATATATACCATACCTTTAATGGCAGTGTATACGCATCTTTTTATAGATCCCTTCGTAGAATTGTGAACAACATGCTCTATTTGCTGGACTGGCAAGCATCTGGCTTGTGGCAAGCATCCATACGTATTTGAAGATGCTTAAACCTACGAAATGGCCGTTTATTCTCAGCATACATCATTCAGGAATATGGTCCTCATGCAAGTTTACATCAGGGCATTGTTCTTCCCATTCAAAAGAGACTGGGATCATGGGCACATCCCTATTCGAGTCAGTGGGCACCTGGGAGCACAACCAATATGAATAAAAGTTCAGGTCCTGCTTTTACTGATCCAGGAACTGACGCATTGTCTTTGTAGATCAATTAAATGTTCGTGGAGAGGGCTGTAGACTTTGTGTGGTAGACTTCTTCAAGACCACCATCCACTCCAGACAACAAAGCCACAAGATGAACTAACCACAGCAGTTTACTAGAAAGAGGACCAGACAGAACCAATGAACATCAGGTGTCTGCAAGGTTTCACAGTGTCAGGCTTGCAGGTCGTGGTTGTCAGCAAGAGAAGGGGATCCATTTTCGTTGTGCCTTTGTTGTGTGATTGTGGAGGCAGAACATCGTCTGTCAATTAGTCTGGTATCTCTTGGCTTAGTAGTAGACTCGCAATGCGATATGTGGTTGAAGGCAGTCAGTCACCCCCACCTGACAGTGGTGTTGGTGATGAGTAGAATCTGGAATGTACTTTGCTACCTGGGTTGAAGTAATGACTTTTGCTGATGGACATTCACATGGACGTAATCCCCTGGCAGCAACTCATGTGAGGTTTCAGTTTAAGTAGTGTGCAATGCGCCTTGTAATTGAGAACATAAGCTGTAGAGAGAAGGCAACATAGCATGTATCTGAAAACGCAAGTTGTAGAGGCAGGTGAATCAGTTGTTTGCAATATTCTTGTCATATCATCAAAGAGGAGCAAATCAGTTAAAGCCGAAGACAATGGAGAAGTGGATGGGAGAATCTTTGCCCAAGGTTTTGTGTGTCCTCATCTTAGTCTATTTATTTATTTGGGAGATTTATAGAAAGCGTGGCTATCAATAAAGGTTTCCCAGCACTGATCTCCTTACTAGACCCATCAGAATCCCAAGCAAAGGAAGCAAAAGGCTGTGAGAGTTTTACAGGTTCTCAGAGAATGAGGTAAAGTATTCCACAATTTTGGTCCCAAAAATACAAATCCTAGCCCCCACCCCCCCCCCAGCGAGTTCTCCTAATTTTGGGGACTTTAGCCAGGTCCTAGAAACTGGAGCGAATCAAGCAACTAGAATTATGCCAGGAAACCAATGAAAGCAAATGCATGGGCCCTGAGTTGAAAATACATTTATGCATAAAGAAAATAGCTTTGAATTGAACCTGACATTTAACAGGCAACCAGTGAGGAATATGAAGCAGAGTGGCTGGGGAAGAAAATCTAGGTGGGCGAAGAAGAAACCGTGCTGCCACATTCTGTCCAGTCTCTAGCCGTGTTAGTAGAAATTTTGCAACACCTATATAAAGGGCATTGCAGTAGTCCTTTCTGGAGATTACCAGAACATAGACTACTGTTCTTTGAGCAGAGGCTGAAAGGTACATTAGAATTTTCTTTAACCACTTGAGAATGCCAAAACAAGTGCCAGAGATGTTGTTAATTTGATGGTCCATGTTCAATTTGTTGTCAATCCAAACCCCCAAGTTTTTAACCACATACAAGGGTGATGGGGCGCTGCCCAGAATAATTGGCCACAGATGAGAACCCCAAACTCTGGGGTTGGTTGCCCACTAGTAGGTCCTCAGTCTTGTCTACCTTTAATTTTAAGAAGGTTGCATTCATCCGAGATGCTACTTGGGCAAGACAGATGTTGAGAGGTTCTACCTTTAGAATCATGAGATGACAAGGATACCACAATTTTGGGGTCATCTGCAAAGAAAAACAGAGTGAGCCCATGAGATTCCACAATCTCAGCTAATGGACTCACGTAAAGACTGAACAGAAGAGGCCTTAAGGTAGGCTCCTGTGGCACCCCATAGAATAAGTGGTGTGGTTTGGACCTCTGTTATTGTGAATTGACCTGGAAGATGCGTCCAGATAGGAACAAGCTCAACCAAGCCAGTGCTGTGTCCACACCCCTGCTTTACTCAGTCTGGACAGCAAGATAGGATGATCCACAGTGTCAAAGGTAGCACTGAGATTCAAAAGGATCAATGCCGCTGTGCCCCCATTGTCTAATTGACAGTGCAGATATTTTGTTACACCAAGGAGGGCTAACTCAGTGCTATGATCTGACCTTAAGACTTGATTGCAATGGACATAGTAGACTATTTAATTCAACATAAGACATAAGATGCAGATTGAGGTGTTTCTCCACACTTTAGCCAGTGTAAGCAGGAGAGCTATCGGCCGGTAGTTTGACCATATAAGAGGGTCGAAGTTATTATTTTTTTTAAACAAAGGGGTAACCAAAGTCAGTTTCCATACTGAAGGGACAATGCCCACTTTCAAATAATTAACAGCATGAATTGTTCTATAAAGGTAATACAAGCTTGCCGATTATCGAAGGAAGACAGGGATGGAGTGGGGAGCCTGATCTACTCACAGCCAGGATGAAACCATGTGATGTCAAATCTAAAGCATAGAAGGAGTCCAAGGTACAGGAAGTGACTGTAAGATCCATGCCTGGACTAACCACAATCAACCGCTTTCTCTAGAAAGAATTCAGGAACTTCCTTGCCTTAAACTTGCGTGAGAGAGGTTGTAGGGGCAGTGTTGGCCTACTCTGAGAGATTCTTAACAAACCTGAAAAGAGTTCTAGGGCAAGTTTTGACTGCTTTAATTTAATTTGATAAAACGTAGTCTTAGCTAGCCTGCATGCTATCTGATAATTGTTTTAAGCCACTTAGTATCTTACTTTGCCCTCATACCGATAAGCTTTCCTCCACCCTCGTTCTAGATTTTTACACAATTGTTTTGCTGAAAAAGAGAGTCATTATACCATGGGGCAGGTGGCTGAAGACAATGGAATGTTTTACTGGTACTAGGCACAAGCATGTCAAGTGAAATCTAAGCCAGGTATCCAAGATATGAGCATCTGATTCTACAAAGTTGCCCAATATGGGGCAGGAGGCTTTTAATAGAGAATTCAATGCTGGAATGTCAAGCTTAGACCAGCATCTTCCTTAGTTCATACCTGGAGTTTCTCTTCTGAGAGATACTGGTTGGACATAAATGGAAAATGGGACTGAAAAATGATCAGGCCATGTTAGTAGTATGATGACTGACCAGCTGATTCCTCTAAGGTTGGTAAATATAGGATCCAGCAGATGGCTAGCCATTTGAGTAGAAGAATTCATGATCAAAAGGACATTAAAAATTGCAAGGTCATCTTTAACTAACAAAGCCATGTTACAATCTGCTTTATCACAATGAATATTCACGTCACCCAATATAGTAAAATTTGAACATTTAAGAAAGGACTGCAGGTGCTCGCTCTGCCTGGTGCACAATACATTTAGAGCACTGGACAGAGTAAAATCCTTACCCGGGGACAGTGAAAAATAAATAGCTTCACAATCTGGTATTGTCAATTGTTTATACAAAACCTTCCTAAAAAATAATGGCAATACCTCCTTCTTTTTTCCCTTAGCGATCTAATCTCGAAATCCTATATGAAGGAGGAAGAGCAGAATTAACCTCTGGCTTAATTGAGCCAAGTTTCTGCTAAGAAGACCGCATCTGGGTCATGATCCATAAGAAAGTTAAACATATCCCAGTGATGTTTAACAAGTACTCAGGCTAAAAAAATGAATTCACAGTGAGTCTGACAAAAGTCCAACTCATGGTGCTTAAATTGATTCACTGAGGAAGGTACAGGTTAAGAGTACAAGGACGCAGTTTCAAACGTACAGCGAGGGCACTTCCTGGTGGCTACAGTCTGTTCTAAATCAGAGAATGGAGAGAAGACTCCCCTAGGGGAGCGACACTTGCCTAAGGGGTCATTCCCCTTGCGTGAAACTGACGTAAAAATAAAAAATACCTGGTGTCTAGTGGTTTCTGCCCTTTTGGGGGCAGATTGGCTTAAGAAAAATAGTCCGATCTGGAGGGCAGAAATGGCCTAAAAACAATTTGCCCCCAGGGGAGCGACCCTTGCCTAAGGGGTCTCTCCCCACATGTCAAAAAATTAATTTATCCCTGGTGCCTAGTGGTTTCTGCCACCCCTTGGGGGCAGATTGGCCTTATTAAAATAGCGATTCCCCTTCCATCCCTGCCCAAGGGAGGGCGTGAGAGGCTCCCCGTTGGGCCGGGTGGAGGACGAGCTGGTCTCGTCCTCGGCACACAGCACCATGGCAAGGGCGAGGCTAGCTCATCCAGGGCACCCAAGGGGTTAAATTAAATCAAGTAAAATATAAATGTAAACAAACCTTGGTAGTTTGTTATTGGTACAAAATTCAAGGAATTTGTGTCAGCCTCTTGATACAATTAACTTTTCACCCAATGTTGTTTCATATCAATTGTGGCAACGTAGCTTTTATGGGAAGTAGCCTAATAGAGGCTAGCGTTTTGGCCTATTCCACCAGTAGCACCCATCTATTCACTTGTTAATTAATAATGTGACATTTTAAATGCTTTCAAAAGTTAGTTTGATTGACTGGTTACTAAAGCTTCTTCAGAAAAGGAGCTGTGAGACCGAATGGGGATTGATGGGCACTGCAGCCCCTAAGAGCTAACAAAACTCAGATTACACATATTAGAAGATGATTTTCTGAAAATATTAAGGATGAATTGTTATTTTTGTCCTCTGTGCATGTCTGCTGGTGGGGCCATTTTTAAGCAAGAGGGGATTGGGCTTCAATTTCAAACCATTCTGAAAGTTAAGTAGCCCTTACGGCCAATAGTTTCAATAAAAACATCTGTTGAAAAGTATAGTGTATAAATGTCTGACGACACTGCAACTTGAAAAAAACTGTATAGCTGAAGAAAACTGTTTGATTGTTTTGACAGTGCTGTTAATATGATATATATATATATGTATATATATATATATATATGTTTATATATTCAGTATAATGCGCACTCTGAACCTGATACCACTGAGATTGTGAAAACTATCATGTTGGACACTTAATATTCAAACCGGGGTGTTAATTTAGAGAACCTTTGTCAGTATGAAGTAGTTAAGTTGTAGCCATACAGAAACAATGTGGAAATAAACATTTAAGGGAGCAGGCTAGCCGTTTCTGTCTCTAATGGTTGTTTAGTTAGACGCACCAAAGCGAGTTTCAGCAACCACTGCAAGCCCTCTGCCAAAGTGCAATCAAAACAGAGGCCTATATTTAAAAGCCGTCGGTGCGTCACTTTTAGTCTTGTGGATACAACGCATTTCTGCCCTTTCCCCGTGGCGCAAGGAGGCGACGCGAGCCAGAGTGCCTTGTAAATATAGCCTTTGTTCTTCTGCAATTCTTTAAGGCTTGGCTTACTGAGAAAGAACTGCTATCTCAATATGACTGCTATGCAGATGCTTTCAATTAAGTGAACGGTCAACTTCAAAGTCCAGTATTTCCTATGTAGATACAAATGTTAAATGATGAAATTCAAAAGAAGGAAAGAGTAGCAGCAGAGGTTTCAAACGACAGTTCTCAAAGAAGCAAGAGTTCAGGCATAAATAGTCAAGATTGGCTTGATCAGCCTACTGTAGAAAATGAGCCACCTATTGCAATGAATGCAAAGTAGGAAATGCTATGAATCAAGAGAGAAGTGATTCCATTGATTAAGAAAAATACAGCTCAATCTAATGAAAAACTGCTACAGATTTTCCAACAAATAACAGCATCAGTGGATCATGGACTGTTACATGACAAATCTGAATGTGCATGCATCACTTTCAAGCCTTCACTTCTTTATGTTAGTGGTCAGGCAGACACTGGAAAAGGTTTTCTCATAAAAGTACTTACCGC
Source organism: Pleurodeles waltl (assembly GCF_031143425.1). Lineage (NCBI taxonomy): Eukaryota > Metazoa > Chordata > Amphibia > Caudata > Salamandridae > Pleurodeles > Pleurodeles waltl. The sequence continues at coordinate 478,463,339 of NC_090443.1, read as the reverse complement.
ACAGGTAAAAAAAAAGACAGATTGACGCCTTTCATTTTTTTGTGAGAGCACCCACTCAACTAGCTGGACACAACATAAAATATATTACTTTGTATTGTCTTTTCATGTTGCCAGTGGAGCACAGCAAACTGGAGTACCTCATGCTATCTGGTGATGCTTGTGAAGAAGTGTGAAAGGTTCTAAAAAAAATCGAAGGTCCTGTTATTGAGGAAATTAGCATTGTTTTAAAATCTAATGCTAGCCTTCATTCATGTGAGAATGCAGGAGGTTCTCTGAACTGACTATGATGTACTTTTCAGAGGAAAACGTGTCATAATGTTAGAAGATCTTCAACTGACCACTGTGAAAGGTCAGGTATTTTTTAGCAAACTGCTCTATAAGCAAACAGGGAACTATTTAGGTAGCATTGTAAATGTCAACATATGGTTGCATTCCCAATATACAGAATTAACTTTGAACATGAGACAGGCTGCAGATGAGAAGTTGTCAGTTTTCTATCAGGTTGTATGGAATTCTGTTGATGATGTGGTCTTCTTCCTACTAGGACTCAGAGGAAACATGGGGCCAAGAATTCTTTCAGCTTAGATGACCCCCTTCAAAAATGTCAATGCAGTGTTGTTCGCTTGAATCCAAGAGGGAGGAGGTGGTCTGGATAAAACAACAAATTCAAATAATATGGTAAAACAAGAAAATGAGAGATATGCTGCTCACATCCCTGTGGGAAGGAAATAGAGTTGAATTATTACTGACTTTATTCTGTATTAAATTTTAATCTTCTTCCCTTAGTGTATTCTAAAAGGTAACTCCATACCTACCTGACAAAGTGTAGATCGGGAGCAAAGACTGAGAGCTAGCTTTAGTCCTTGAAATACGGTGTCCAACAGTAAATTGTCAGTAAACACAATTCACAATGCCTGTGGTGGACCAAGAGGAGAACATTAATAATGGATTCCCTAGTTCACTCCCTTTCACTCCCCTGTTAGGGTAATGCCATTACGCTGGGCAAGAAGTCACCCGGTTCCGATATAAGTGTCACTTGCCCTTTCAAAATATTTCAAGGAAACCAGGATTCCTATTCTCAAATTGTTCTGTAGTTCACAGTTTCTTTTTGGAAACAACGAGGGTCTTGAGTTTCTTTTCTTTATTTGGGACTCACTAACTGGACTATGTCAATTCTTTGATTTAGCCCTTCTTACCTCAAGAAGGCTTACGCATCCAAGCACTTTTTAAGTTTCAGGTCTTACTCAGTATCAAATTGCTACGAAGGTAAAGGTTTTCCTAAGTTCTCTTTTCACAGAAACATTAACAAGTATGTACTAGACAATAAATACTTCACATTTACAAGGGGTTAAACAGTAACATACTAAAATCTCAACCATTCCTCATTTCCCTTATTGCCTTTTTGCTCTAGCATTCATAAGTATGCTGGGTCATGCACAAATACTTTTTTTTGCAATTATATTTTGTAAGCTTGCGCTGCTGATGCATCAGAAAAAGACGCAAACGTGGTGCAAAAATAGTATAAATATGGGCCTCAGTCATTAAGTAAGGCCACATATCTAAGAGCTCTTGGAGTCACTGTGGAGATCAGGAGTTATTATGATCCTACCATGAGAAGTGCAAGAGATCCTCCGCCATTCAATGAGAAGCTTTGAGAACCTGAGGAGTGTAGTATTTATAGATGCGGTCTCAAATCGGGTACTGAAATTTTGAAACTTTGTGAGATTTTTGACTCTTGTGAGATTTTTTTTTTTTTAAAGAACAAGGACACACCCTCAGCAATACACTCTCTTGGCTCTTTAAAGGTGTTCCCCCATGCAATGGTTGAGTCTGTAATGGCTATTTAATAAGGAAAATCAGCTCAATTGTGTTGATACAACATGTATGCAACTAAAATCATGCACTTTAGTATGGATCATAATTGCCATAAAAGTGACCATACAAGTGTAGACTGGACATGAATTTTCGTGACCTATGTTGTGTCAGCCATTCGGGATACTGGGCTCTGTCCGAAGTATGGCAACATACTGAAATATATCAGAATAGGTGCAATCTTTGAAGAAGCTAAGGCACCTCTTAAAACCTATATGTTAGCTGCTCTATTCTCTCACACAAAAAACAGCTGCAAGTGTATTGGAAGAGCTCCTAGAATCTTGAAAGCTGAGTTTGTGCCTCATGCCTACCTTAGATGAGAGTTTTATTCCCTCACAAAATGTCAACTACAAATGTAGTGGATGAGCTCCTAAAAACTTACAAGCCTATTGTGTGCTTCATGCCTAAGTTAGACAAGTGTGTACACATTATTGAAGAAAAATGTTACATTTAGAAAAGCAAGAGATTGTTCAGCTTGCATCTATTGACAAGATGAAGCATCAGTGCCCTGTTGCTCTATCTTATCAACAGATGTAAACTGAACAACCTCTTGTTTTTGGTCAGGTTTGACCACATAGAACAACCAAAACATATAGGTAGGTGCAGTGCCAGGTTCGTCTTCATAAATCTGTCTGCAGGGCTGAACCTTCTAGATTTTGATTACAGCAGAGCAAATGCAGACAACTCGCGTTACAGAATACAATCAATAGAGAGGTCTGTGTGCTCATCTGGGTCAATACCCAATTCATGAAACATGCAATCTATAGTAAACAAACATTTGATAAACACTTAGAACACAGAAAAAGCATAAAGTTACTAAGGTGCAGCAACAGTAGAAGAACAAGGTCATAGTAGAAGAGGTAAATGACATTGTAATCTCTTAATTTCAAACATATCTGGAATAGTCAGTTATTGTAACATAGTTGTAAGTGTTCTTTTTCATTTACCCCTGCTTACTGAGAAAATCGAGGAAAACTCAGATAAGCTACTATGCAGAGAACTGTCAATTCTACTGAGTACATTATGACAAACATAAGTCTCATTCTGCTACGTGTATACATGTGACAGAGACAACATCTATACCAGTAAAAACACAATTTACTGTAAACTCCCAACAGGATACGCAGGAATTTCTTATGGTAGTTTTGGGTATTCTAGAAACTGGGCATATTCTAATGAAAAAAAAATGTTTGGAATTAGCTACTTCTGGGATCATGAATCTGTGAATTGTCACTATTCATCTAGAAGTGATAGTGACTCAGAGCAATTTGTGTACCTAACAATACAAGATTGCAAATCAGTGCTCAATAGATTAATAAATACAGCTTTGTAAAACAACTTCTGTCCAGACAATAGAGCAGAAATACTTTCACATTTAGTTGTTAGGGAGAGCAGTAAATGTGTCATCTCAGTGCTACAAAGGTGTACAGGAGATGGCATTAAAATAAATACTGATATCACCAACTTAAAAGATGGTCAGGCATCAACATTTAGGAAAAGAGACACTACTGTTGGCATCATATTCCATCAGGGACACAGAATTTTAAGACAAGATGCTATATAGACTATTTGAAAAATAAACCTGGATGGAGTGAGTGTAATATCACTAGTCTTACATTCAAACAGAGGCTACCGTTGAATATGCATCTGCCATTTTTTGGAACAAAAGTTCTAGAAAATGTAGGAATGTAGAGGTAGGTTCACAGTAGGAGCAGGTTAGCTCCAGCTCACCCTGCTGCCAGCCTCTCTACCAACCTGCTACTTGAACCTGCTTCTTGAGAAGGTATTTGACAACCCCGCCTGCCCTCGCTCTTAGGCAAAGGTTTCCTACCCCGGGGCCGCCTCCCCGCTGCTTCCCAGCCCACCAGCCCACCAAGTCATACTTCCCACCTCCTGCGCTTTCTGCCTCACCTATGGCCCTCCCAGGCTATTTCATGAAGACAACAGCGCAACCCTGTTAATAGGTCCACTCTAGCTCCCCCCGCTGCTAGCCTCTCTGCCAGCCTGTTACTTGAGCCTGTGCCTTGAGAAGGGATTTCACAGCCCCTGCCGGCGCTCGCTCTAAAGCTCAGGTTTCCTGACCCAGGGCTGTCTCCATGCTGCTTCCCAGCCTGCCAAGTCCTGCTTCCTGCCTCCCGCGCTTCCTGCCTTTCTTATGCTCCTCCCTCTCCCAGGCCTGTTTCATGGAGGCCGCAGCACGGCTGCACCGCTGGTGCACCAAAGGCTCACAAAATGCAAGCCTGTCTGTCCCTGTCCGTGCCCGGATCGCACCCAGTGCCAGGAACCCTGGCCCTCCTGTCTCCCACAGGTACTCCACTGCTTTTCTTCGTTCCCTGAACCCAGGTCGTAACAACTGCTCCCTCACATCATCCACCGCACAACAGCTCCTTTCACCTGTCCCCACTGCTGCCTCAATGACACAATAGGACCAACCGCCCCGGCTGGACCTCGAACGACGCCGCCCGCTCCAATCAAGACTCCGCCACCCGCACCGACCCAGACCCCACCTGAACAACTCATGTGCCCCCTGCTCAATGCCAGATCACTTTGCCATCGAAATCTGGGACACCATCTTCACCATCGCCTCCAACATAACCTTCATCGAGGAGCCATGGCTCACCCCAGCATCAACCCCGGACAGCACCACAGCAACACCCTGTGGCTATAAGATCAAACAAAGCGACCGCACAAACAGACACAGAGGCAGCATAGCCACCATACACAAGGACACCATCACCTGCACTTTCACCCACAACAAAACCACACCAATCATGGAACTCATGAACTTCCAGCTGCGCACCAACAACAACAACACCACAATCAAAGGCACCATCACCTACAGACCGCCACCACCACGCACCAGACTTAGCAACTCCATCGCCGATTTCATCACCCCTCTCGCCATCGAATCGGAACACTACGTCTGCCTGGTAGACCTCAACTTTCACCTATACGACTCCACCAACACCAATTCCACCGACCTCCTGAAGAAACTGGGCAACATCGGCCTCAAGCAACTTGTCATTGACCCCACGCACAAAGCAGGACACATGCTGAGCGCTATCTTCACATCAAAAACAAAGTACCATACAACCATGCCTAGGAACTCACCTGTTTGGACGACTCCATCGTACACTTCACCATTGCTGGACACACCACCACCAAAGAACTACTCACCACCTTCTGCAGCTGGTTCAAGGTCAGTCAGCATCAATTGATGCATGCCCTCAACAGCACACAGCCCGCAGGAACCACCAACCTGGACCTCGCAGGTCAGAACTTCAACGATTGTATCACCAACTCCACCAACCATGTCGCCCCCACCAAATCAGCCGAAACATACAGGCCCACTAAACAAGCCAACTGGTACACCCCACAACTCAGCACATCAAAATGCAAGTGCAAACAGCTCGAAAAAAGATGGTGCACCAGCAAGAAGTGCACAGACGGAGCCACCTTCAAATCAGCCCTCAACAAATACCATCAACAGATCAAAGCAGCAAAGAGAGGGGCCCTGACCCATCTCACTGACACGATAGACAACAAAACTAAAGAACTCTTCACCATTGTCAGAGAGTTCACCTGTCCATCAGCCACAGCCAATGCAATCTCCCCCTCACAAGAACTCTGCGATGCCCTCGCTGACCACTTTCACAAGATAGCAACCATCTACAAGAACTTCAATGCCCAACTCTCCAACCCATGCACCTCCGACCGACCACCACAGCTGACTTCACACGCAACATGGGGACAGTTCCGTACACAAGACACAGCCACCCTCATGAAGGCCATACACTCGGGAGCACCTACTGACCCCTTCCCCCACTGACTCTTCAATCTAGGGAAAGACGAGATCAGCCCCCAACTCACCAACATCATCAACGCCTCACTAACCACCACCATCTTCCCCGATGCCTCGAAACATGCAGAGGTTGGACCCCTCCTCAAGAAACCCTCAGCAGATCCCCATGAACTCCAGAACTGCTGTCCCATCTCACTGCTCCCTTTCAAAGCCAAGGTACTGGAAAAGGTCATCAACCTACAACTTATCAACCACCTGGAGCGAAACAATTTGCTAGACCCTTCCCAATCAGGATTCAGATCCAACTACCACACAGAGACAGCTCTGATAGCCGCAACCGACAACATCCACACCCTAGAAGAATCAGCTGCCCTGATCCTGCTCAACCTCTAAGCTGCCTTCGACACGGTCTCCCATCACACCATCAATCGCCTATGCCAGATCGGAATAACAGATGATGTGCTCAGATGGATGGCATCCTTCCTCACGGGATGCACCCAGAAAGTCTGCCCCCCCCTTCACATCGCAAGCCAAGCACATCATATGCACCGTGCCCCAAGGCTCATTCCTCAGCCCCACACATTGAAGAGTCCCAGAGAGATATTGATCTACATGACTCCACTTTCAGACATCATCAGATCGCACAACATCAACATCATCTCCTAAGCCGAAGACACTCAGCGAGTCCTATCGCTCTCCATTGACCCCGCCACAACAAAGGTCAACTTCCACAACTGCAGGAAAGACATCTCAGTATGGATGAGGGATAACTACCATAAACTCAACACAGACAAGACAGAAGTCCCCATCTTCGGCAAATGCACTGGCTGCCTGACTCCTAGTTGCCGTTGCAACTCAGACCCAAGCCCACACCGAAACAAGACGACCTCAATCTCGGCACCATCCTAGACAGCAAACTCTCAATGAAACAACAGGTCAACACTGTCTCTGCAACCTACTTCCGCATGCTTTGCATGCTCTGCAAAATCTTCAAATGGCTCCCCATCGACACCAGGAAGACAGTGACACATGCCCTCATCACCAGCCGACTGGACTACGACACTGCACTCTATGCAGGCACCTCCACGGAACTCATGCAAAGACTCCTTTGATCCAGTATGCAACCACCAGACTGCTCCACAACCTACCTAAGAGAGCCCACATTGCCCAGCACCTCAAAGACCTCCTGTTAGAAATGGGTTCTTTGGTTGGCAGTCAGGTTACCCCCTGTCCATGCAAGGGCCCTCACTCTAGTCAGGGTAAAGGAGAATCACCCTCAGTTAATCTCCCCTCACCCTCCTGGTAGCTTGGCACGAGCAGATAGGCCTAACTTCAGAAGCAATGTGTAAAGTATTTGTACCGACACAAACAGTAACTCAGTGAAAACAATACAAAATGACACAAAACAGGTTTACAGAAATAGGTAATATTTATCTAAACAAAACAAGACCAGAACGACAAAAATTCAACATGCACAAGTCAAGTTATGAATTTCCAAACAATAAGAGTCTTCAATCCTTTAGAAAACAGTTAGAACGTTGTTAACATGCAAAAGTACCTGGGTAGCATCACAATAATACCGCACCGGTGAGTGTGCGTCGGAAAAGGCATTGTTACGTCGATTTCTCACTCGCAAGTGAGACCATGCTTCGTTCCTCCTCCGGTTGGGTCGGCGTGTGTCGTTTCTCCTCTCCCACAAGAGAGCGATGTGTCAATCTGGACAGGCATCTCGGGTCCGGGCAGGCTTTGCGCAGTTTTTCTGTGCCCTGCGATGTTGCATTGTAGTAGGCCTACTTCAAAGAGAAGTCTCTGCTGTTTTCCATATCCTGCCTTGCCCAGGCCAGGCCCCAGACACAGACCCGGAGTTTGGAGACTGTATTGTGTGAGGGCAGGCACAGCCCTATCAGGTGTGAGTGACCACCCCTCCCCTCCCTCCTAACACAGATTGCTCATCAGGACATGCAGGCTACACCTCAGCTCCCTTTGTGTCACCGTCTAGAGAGAGGTGCAAACAGCCCAACTGTCAAACAAACCCAGACAGGAAATCCACAAACAGGCAGAGTCACAGAATGGTTTAAGCAAGAAAATGTCTACTTTCTAAAAGTGACATTTTCAAACACAAAATCTCAAACCAAAGATGTATATTTAAATTGTGAGTTCAGAGACCCCAACCCCCACATGTCTATCTGCTCCCAAAGGGAATCTATGCTTTAATAATATTTAAAGGCAGCCCCCATGTTAACTTATGGGAGAGATAGGCCTTGCAACAGTGAAAAACGAATTTGGCAGTGTTTCACTGTTAAGACATGCAAAACACATGTGCACATGTCCCACCTTTAACATACACTGCACCCTGCCCATGGGGCTACCTAGAGCCTACCTTAGGGGTGCCTCACATGTATAAAAAGGAAAGGTTTAGGCCTGGCAAGTGGGTACACTTGCCAAGTCGAATTAGCAGTTTAAAACTGCACACACAGACACTGCAGTGGCAGGTCTGAGACATGTTTAGAGGGCTACTTATGTGGGTGGCACAACCAGTGCTGCAGGTCCATAGTAGCATTTGATTTACAGGCCCTGGGCACCTCTAGTGCACTGTACTAGGGACTTATTAGTAAATCAAATATGCCAATCATGGATAAGCCAATCAACAATACAATTTACACAGAGAGCAGTGGTAAAGTGTTCAGAGTCCTAAAGCCAACAAAAACAGGTCAGACAAATTAGGAGGAAGGAGGCAAAAAAGATTGGGGATGACCCTGCAAAAGGTGCAAAAGGGAAAATGTCCAACACCTACACTGGCTTCCAGTCCAGAAGAGATGCCAAGTCAAGCTCCTGACCAATGCCTACAAAGCCCACCACAAACAGGGACCCGCCTACTTAAGCCACAGACAACACTTTATCACCCCTCGAAGAAACTCCGCTCCTCACACCTTGTCATCGTACAGATCCCCTATACGCTATTGCCATACCGGAACACGCTCTTTCTCCCATCTCACCGCCAAAGCCTGGATTGCCCACCACCTCCACACCTCGCCCTCGCTGACTGACTTCAGAAAGGGGGGAAAGGCCTGGTCTTTGAATGGCACCTGCAGCGAAGCACCTGGATACACTCATGGGTGACTAGATGCACTATACAAATATAACTTGATTGACTGATTGATTGTCATTGTTGTGGATCCATGTTGTCATGCAGCCTAGCAAGGGTGACAACCTTAGCTCGTCAGTTTTTTGGAAGAGCCCTTTAATTCGAATTTAGTGCATTTTAGGTCCGTATATACAGAGTTATTTTACAAATGTAAATGTGGTGGATGTGTATCATCAAGTTGCTTTGCAAGGGTGACAACACCTTGAGTTCCTGAATTTCTTTTGAGCAACATCTAAATTACCCTTTAGCATTATTTTACAATACTTTGAATAGACTTGTTTAAGACATGATCTTTTTGGTAATTAGACATTTAGAAAGCTTATAAATAAAAGGATGCCTGACAGCCAGTGATGTTCCATATCTGATCTTTGTAGTTTCTTGGCTGGTGTGCACAGTTTATGTTTTTTCCAAATACAGAAACTTTTTGTCCCCATAGTTCAAGGATGACAAACATTTCTTTTACATGTCAAAAGTGCTAAGTATGTAGGGTTCTTATAAGTCATGGAGACCACACTCCCTACAGATGGTAACACCGCATTAGGTGGCCAAGCTCTTGATGCAGACACCAATTGCCTCCAGGCACTCAAGATCCATTAGATGACCAAGGCCTTACTAATTATAGCCTTTGCCTTTTCAAGAAGCCTTCACTGAGTGCTGATTCCCTCCACACACCCAATCCCTACTAAGTGGCGAAGGCGCTACTATGCACACCATTCATCTTGTAGAGAAGTGGACAGTTAATGAAGTAGGGCTACCAGTAATGACAAATTGTCAGAAAATGTCAGAAATAATTTTGAAGAGTCTCTTTGCGATATTTAATTTTTCTTATTTTTACGTACAGAGAAGTACGGTTAGAGACAACATCAACTACAGAAGAGGAAATGCTTTTTAAAACATATATATTGAAATTATTTAACATAATATAGCAACTGAAAGTATTTGAATTAGGATAATTTTGTTTTCTGAAATTATTTAGAAATTGGCAAGTTTACAAGAAGAAGAACGCAAATAGGAAAATCAACGATAAAAATTAATATTTCTCCTTGTGGTCTCTGAGAGGTAAAAGAGTTTAGCACAAATCCATCTTTGCAAGTAACAGTACATGTGAATGTCTATCAAAATTAATGTGTGACTATATGGAAATCCTCATACAACTCCCATAGAGCACCTCCTTGATGCAAAGTATTCCAAGGCATTGTCTGGACTGCACTAAATTACTATACATTATAAACCAACAGAAAAAGTGTTTTTGTTAGTTGACGAATAGAAATAATAATTTTACATCTGGTTTATATTTAAGAGGTAAAACAGATCTAATGCTACAAATGTAACATGAATCAATTGTTAAAAGTACTATGTTTTATTTCAACATATAGCAATAGCCTTATCTTTTATTATTAAAAATATACTGCTGTAGCAGACATTTGTGATATACAAATATAAAGACTGTTACATTACAAGCAACATGAAATTGTCCAATGTTGAAACCAGAATAGATGGTTCCGAAAAGTGCCATTTTTTCTTAACTTTCTGAAAAATGTTAACTTTTTAAATTAATTTTGTTATTCTTATAAGGAATTTGAATACGAAACTGAAAAAACGGCATCGGAATGTGGATTTGTGGGAAAGCACTGATTCACAATCATCAAGTTGATGCTGGAAAAGGTAGACGGCTCCCCAACCACAATGATAGTGTTGCATTTGTTGCAAAATATCAATATTTCCTATTCTTCTGGTACGATGTTGAGTACCATCTGTGTAACTTGTGCTGAAAGAGCAACTGGTGGTTCAACCGATAATGTTGATGCATTTGCAGCATCATGCTCCACATCTCTGATCTCGCAAGTTGTCATGGATGGAGAGCTGCTTTCGTTTCCACATTCCACTAGTCCCATGCAAGTATGTTTTTTACTAGTGCCTCCTGAGAAGTCTTTGCTACACTCACAGTTGTGTCTGCTACCTTCTTTTCCCTTAAAAGGATTGTGAAACCTTTCAAGAGTAGCAACTCTTCTTTTACTGGTGGGCTATCCTCCTCCTCTTCTTCGATATCTCATCCCCCACCTTGTCTATTCCCTTATTAAACTGCAAAAAAATGCCAAAAAACAGAAGGGCCCAACACGCTGCCTTCACAAATAACTGTTAATCCCAAATGTGTTTCAAAGGGTGAGAACTTAGTGTAAATGAAAGAAGAATGTGATTTCAACCAATCATTTTTTCCATGGATGTGTCATCGGCCTTGGGGTACTCCTGTAATGCTCCAATGTGCTCGCAAAATGGAGACATAACTTAAGGTTTACTCAAAATGAGTCAAGGGGCAGTCATTAATTGCCCTAGCTAGAAAAACTCTACCCTCAAACGTAAATGAAAAGCAGCCTTTTATCTTAAACAAATTTAATTTGTCAGCCTCGTGGTTTTGCTGCAAAAAACAGAAAAAGAAATAAAACCCACTTGGGACCTGCCATTGATTTTGCGGGTTCTAAAAAAGTACCACAAGATCACATAAAGAAAAAAATAATAAAACACTTTATCACACACATTAGATAATAACATTAAACAATACTATTTCTCAATATATTTTACATATATTGTGTGTATATATATATGACCTTGAAACACGTGTCCAGAGATGATTTTATAACCCAAGGCCTGGAATAATGAAACTGCTTAAAGAATTCACTGTGAGTTGCTGGCTTTGCTTTTTTCTTCCCGTTAATATAACCTGTTGGGAGTGCGCTTTCACATGAGGACAACTTCGTTTTTGATCATTAACCGGCCTGTCCAGCCGGGAAAGCAGCACCACTGCACATCGAAGCAGGTCTGTGTGACTAAAAATGGATTGTCACATAAGAGCAATAAGGTTGGGATATTCACAGCAAATCTGACAATTTGACTTTGGATTCGCCTACAAAGGTTTTAAACTTTGGTTCATTATTTCGTCTGGCTCCAGCAACCCACTTGGGGCAAAATGAAAAAATTGCAGGACCACCATAACCAGCATGCACTGTACTCACTTGAGAGGCCCACTGGGGCGGACTGGTATTTAAAGAGACTAATCAGGTGCCTGCAATTAGACAAGCTGAAGCCATGCCGGTCTTTTCAACAAGAAAGAAATGCCTGGAACACTTCCAGCACTGGCTGCACCTACGAGGGTGAAACACTTTTATATTTTTCTCTGCTGAAGAAAGGATTGACCTTGAAACACGTGTCCAGAGATGATTTTATAACCCAAGGCCTGGAATAATGAAACTGCTTAAAGAATTCACTGTGAGTTGCTGGCTTTGCTTTTTTCTTCCCGTTTATATAACCTGTTGGGAGTGCGCTTTCACATGAGGACAACTTCGTTTTTTATATATATATATATATATATATATATATATATATAATATATATTCACTAAAAGAAACAAAGGTTATAGGGACGTTCTAGTTAGGCTCCCATTTTACTCGTACAAAACCAATGAAATACAGCAGTTATAGTTACCTGAGTTTACTATAAACTACACCGCCGCAATGCACTGCTTATGACCTCACCATTACATCAATCATGACATGGTCAGTGACATCACTGATGACATCTCAAATGACATTACTGATTAATCTGATTCCCCATTTCATCTTGAGCTGGACCTGTTGACTGGGTCACTTCCTGTACTGTTTCAGAAGTCAGTAAATGAGCTGGGTATGTTTTTGAAATGTGTTGTGTCCGAGTGATTGTCTACGACGATGTGTTGTCACCATATGTCCTTTGCATGTCACAACCTGTAATGGATAAGCAGTAAATGGAGTGTCTGTTTTTCCTTTGCTTTTCTGCTTAACCAATACCCAGTCTCCTTTGTCAAAAACTATCTCTTGGGCATGGCAATGCTGATCTGCATTATGTTTTTATTTTTATTTTCCGAGCTGCCTCAGTGTGTCCAATCTTTGAAGTATTCACTAATTGATCCAGGGTCCATTGAAGTTGTTTTGTTCTGATAGCTTTCCCAAATAGCAAGGTAGCTTGACTCTCACCAGTTGTGGAGTGAGGAGCTGATGGGTAGGCTCGAGGATCTGACACATGGTATGGTTCAAATCGATTCCCTCCATGAACACTCATTGAATGACCCTCTTAAGGGTGGCCATTGTTCGACTATGCAATTGGCTTGGGGCCATAAGGGCATACTCTTTTGATGTTTGATGTTGAGTCAGACGAGCAGTTCTTTGAAATATTTGCTGTTAAAGAATGGACCATTATCAGATTTGAGGATTTTGTGGATACCCCACATTGCAGAGCTTTCATCAAACCGTTCTATTACTTTGTCATCGGTTGTCAAAGATAGGTCTTCCATTGAAAGAAAATATGAGTACTTGTCTATGACTCCCATGTGATGTTGTTCATTTCCTAAAGGCCCACAAAAGTCACCTTCAACTTTCTCCCAGGCATGGGCAGGCAGATCAGACATTGTCACTGGGTGTTGCATCTCTTTGGGGAAAAACAATTGAAAATGTAACATGCCTTCAGCTCTTTCTTGACTTACTCATCTAGCCGAGGGAACCACACTCAATCCCTTAGTGCTCTTTTGGTGACTACAACACCACTGTGTCCTTTATGGGCCAGTTTGATAACCCACTGTTTGAGGCTTCCAGGTTTGACAATTCTCGAGCCTCGTAGTATCACACCTTCTTGGATGTCTGCTAACTCATCCTATACATTTTTGAACTTTTGGAATTCAACATCATCAACAAAGGGCCTGTTCTTTCCCCTCCATCATTTCATAGTAATCAGTTCTTTCATTATGTTCATGTCTTTGTCTACATAGGTGGCAGCAATGGTTTGTTCCACAGACAGAGAAGCAGGTGTGCTGGAGATTGCAATAAATTTGGGATATGCTCCAGCTGTCTTGGATGTAGAACTGTGATAATGCAGCAGCACTTGTGAAAATTAATCTGCTGGGTTTTGATTCTTCCCCAGTTTGTGCACGATCACATAGTCATATTTGTGTAGTCATAACCCCTACCTCTTGATGTGAGGGGGTACCTTAGCCTTCAGGTTTCTGAAAATTGTAAGCAGCGCCTGCTGATCTGTGATGAGGGTGAATAATTTTCCATGGAGAATACTTGAAAGTGAGTAAGCGTGTTCTGCATCACACAGGCTTTGACAGGCGTAGGGCAAAATTTGTCTTGGAGAATATGGGAATATGGATGGCTATTGAGTTGAGCGAGGATCGTCCCTAGGCCTACTGGGCTTGTATCAAATGTTTCTTCAGTATGTAATTTGGGATCAAAGTACATCATTTCCATGGCCTTCTCAATTGCATGTTTAATGTCTTTGAAACTCTGGTCGCATTCCAGAGACCACAGGAACGATACATTTAGCTTTATCAAGTTTCTCAGTGGAGAAGTGGCAATGGCAAAATTGCAGATGTATCTTCAGCAATAACTGGCCATGCCTAAAGAGGATCGCAGCATGGTGACATCTTGGGACGGAGGCAAGTGGATGATAGTGCTTCCACCTTGCGTGGATCAGCAGTCATTCCCCCATCAGAGAATATATGTCCAACAAATTTGAATTTGATTTTGTGAAACACACATTTTGCAGCATTCAGAGTGAAAGCTGCATCAGTGAGCAGTTGGCACACTTGAGTAAGGGCTTTGTCATGTTCTTTTGGTGTTCTCCCAAAAACCAGTATGTTTGGCGAAAAGCATCCTGAAATATCTCAGCAGCTGAAGATAATTCAAAGCTCAGTCTCGTATATCTGAACAAACCAACATGAGTCCAAAAGATAGCAATGTGCCTGCAATTCTTTTTCAACTCGAGGTGATGGTATCCTTTATTCAGATCAAGGCAGGATAAACACTTGGGCTCCATTTAATTACGTGATCATGTCTGCTATGTGTGGACCAGGATGTCTCTCCCTCTCGATGACTTTGTTAGCCTGGCAATGGTTGAGAAGCAGCCCAAGTATACCCCTTCGTGCCTGATGGAGTGAGGCAAGGCACAGGGGATAAACGTTTCTACTGGCATGATGTTATTCAACACACCACTGTCTATGAACTAAGAGCATGGATTATCGTTCACTTTCAATTTGATTTTGGGACAGTGTCCAAGTGACGTTTGTCGCTCTGGTGAACTTTCTTTGAACAATGATCTTCTTTACAGGTAGGCAACCCCACATGAGTAGGACATCTTTTGGTGGATATCATCAGTGCACCTAGATCTTCTTCACTGGTACTTGATAGTGACGTTGAAAAACTCTTGAGCTAGATGACAATTGATTTAGCCTGGTTTTTACTTGTCGTAGCTGATGTTGCTTTTCGGTTTTAAAGGTGTGGGATGAATGCTTCTGGAACGTTCTCACAGCCATTTTCTCTTGCTGTTGTGATGCACTTGAGTGTTCTTTGGCTCAGCACATAGTTATGAAGTGGCTCTCTTTTCCACAACCTTTGCAAACCTGTTCTATGGTAGGACATACACCTCCATGGGGAAATGAAAATCCACATCAGAAGAACAGTCTTTTTTTACTTGAAGTCGGCGACATAAATGTGTCTTGTTTATGTTTACTTTTCATAGCCAGTGCCAATTCATGGTGTGCTGTTCCTGCTTCCATGTCATCAGCTTATCGATCTGCTCTTTCTTCTGCTCTCGCAGCCATTAGCATTTTCTCTAGACTGTGTGTTTCTCTTAGCATGAGCCTTCTAAACAAATCTGAAAGGCACCCATAATGATTCTGGGTGCTTGGCTTCTTCGTCAGTGAAGTCTCAGAATTTGCAATGTTTAATGCATCGAGTCTTTCAACAAAATCATCTATTCTTTCACCAACTTGTTGTCTCGCTTGGTTAAAGCTATACCGTTCATAGTCAACATTCAGCATTGGATTGAATTTCCCCTCTAATGCTTATTTTACCTTTTGATACGATTTTGCATCAGTCTGTGAGATTTTCTTTAGCACTTTTTTCACTCTGTCACCTGCAAAGGCTTTTTCAATATTTGATGATCTTTTTGTCATCTTCTTCCTCTAGTGTGTCTATGAAGTCATTGAATGTTTCAATCCATGCAGCCCACCTGTTACCAATGTTTGCTTCTTAGAAGCATCAAAAGGCAGTGGTGGCTTCAGGAACATGGCTGCATTATATTTTGCACTCCCTTCTGCCACCATAGAGACCACATGCTGTTCGGTCAGATTTTGCCTTACAGGGTGGCACCAACAATTTCTACGAGTAGATATTACAGTTGGAGTGTGCGCTGCTGTGTGCTTCAATCGCGGTTGATGGTGAGTACGTTTTTCTGTTCTTCTTACCTTGCTGATGCGATTGTTATTTCTCGCTTCATCTGTGTAATCTTTCTGTATTTGATGCACAGCGTTTCTTTGTAAACCACCTCCTCAGCAGGTTCGGCAGGTGTTTTGAATGTGCTCATTCTATATCTTTCACGCCTGTGTACAGTCTGGAGCAGGGCTATGACTCCACATGTGGCAGCTGCAGACTGTTCTATGTCAATTCTAGGCACACATTGCAACCATGAGCAGTTGTATCATTACAAACTCTCGGGGAGAACAGTCTTGTCTTCTCAGGCATATATCCCTTTCCCATCACCACCTCTAGCGTCTTCCCCAGACCTGGAACGTGCATATGAATCATGCTACATGGGAACTGCAATCAAACATTGATTTATTCCTCAGCATACACTAACACACTGCGCATTACATCATACTTTCTGTTAACCACACCTTAACACCTCCCCGTACATTGCATACTTCCTGTCTGGAGTCCACCCAGAACCAGGATTCTAGTGCGCGTAACATCAAGATGCTACATCAACTACAAAGGGACTCGCTCTTCAACCATCTGAGACTGTATATGAAAAACCTCAAATTACAGAGATCCCCAAACCAGCAACATGACATTAGAATCAATTCAAATGCTTTCAGCAATGAAATCAGACTGATATATCCTGCTTTCTCTCTTCTCACTCTTAGGAAAATACAGTTGTATCCTGTAAAGCACATTGCCTACTAAGACAAAAAGCAGATGGATTGTCATGGGTTAGACAGAGGATTTAGGGACCAGCACCGATGGTTACACACTACAAACGTAACCATAGAAACATTTGGCTAACAGATCGTTTGACTCTCTTAACCCCTACTTTAGAACACAACAATAGGGAAAATCTCAACAGGCAACACAGCACCATTCTCGTCGTGCAGAGAGGAATGCCTGACCTGGTGGCTTTGCCAATGCAAGTTTATTTGTTATGTTAGATTTAAGTGACAATGACAAACATCTTATTTTTGCCAACTCTTGTTTTAAATTGTATGTGCCATCATTCTAGGCTTGTTCAGTGTTTGTGAAGTGTATGTTATTTGTAGCATACGCATAGTTTGTAACAGTGGATTATGTTAGGACATTTTATCTAGTTGGTCGATGGTCTGACTTGTGACATCTGTGCTTGGCCGGCAGGTGCTTATCCCATGTGTACCATTGTATATATCGTTGTGCACACCATGGACTTGTGTATGTCGCATGAGTGTGTACAGAAGGTGGGCAGTGGGCTGCGGTGGGCGAGACCGAGTTCTCAGTACCGGTTTAACATTTGTGAACACGCTAGTATGAGGTTTGACAGCCAAACCCAACCTCCAAGCTTGCTCGTCATCCAAGTTTCAGAACAGCAGTGTGGAAGCACCGCCACTGGCGTATGCGTTACACGTCAGGGACCCTAGTACCCGAGCTAAGAGGTCAGGATGTTGCTACCCTTGCCCCTTTTCTTTTTTAGCATCTTTTTTTCTGGGACTCAGCTGAAGGTGAATCCCAAGATGGCTGCCAACACTTCCTTGTTGAAGCGTAGGAAGCCAATCATATATAAACACGAGATCACGAGGGTTTATAGAGCCTTCACAGCCTAATAAATACAAATTAGAATTTTCTTTAATATCTCAAAAACTACTGAACGGATTTACACCAAATAACACAAAGGGCACATTCTGGACCGAGAGCTACATTTCTACCAAATTTGGTCTAATTCCGTTCAGCAGTTCGGGCTGTATTCCTGTTCAAAAACCCTATGGGAATTAACATGGGGAAATTTTTTTGGGGGATTTCCCCTTTTTATCGGCCCCCGCTTAACATATCACCCCAAAACTTTCCATACCACAGCTGAAGTGAGTGTCAAATATTTTTGGACAATTTCGTGAAGGTTCATCAACAAGGCACCAAAGATATAGTTAAGTAAAAAAAGGCCTTTTCTATAGAAACTAGTTAATAGGTAATATATCTATATATAGTGACCTCAGCCTGCTTAAGCAACTGTTTTTCCTGCTTAAGCCTAAATATGACTAGAGTGGAGTAGTTTTATGAAATCTTAATAGAAAGCATATCCTAATTCTCTTTCTGATATCGCCAGGTATCAACAAGTCCAAAAATTTCAGCTAACATTAATTTTGCCGGTTCTTGTGTCATTCGAGTGGAAGGGAGAGGAATTAAACTTTATATACGTGGGGTAACTAAAGTTCTGCCATATATTGGCCCTTTAAAGTTGGCTAATGCCAGTGCTAAAGTATCAAAATGAGAGGGGTGGTCAGAGAAGGAATCATAGGTTGCACAGATAGTAACCTTTGTTGTATTGGGATGATAGCTTGTCTTACTTTAGTATCTACTGCTTCATGCAGTACATGCCAAGGGCCAACAACCCTTGTATAGATACATGTTGCAAAATGAGAGTCAAGACTTGAAATCTTAATTGCTTTATTAGCCTTCAGTACCTATACCTTAAATGTGTGTCTTGAAGACAAACTACATCAGTCTTAAAGCCCTTCCATCTTTTCAGCCACTAACAGTCTCTTCCCCCTTTGGATTAGCCCGTAAATATTTCAGGGTAAAATTTTATGCTCAGCCAATAAAAATGAGTGCTATCCTTGGGAGTGCAGCAAATAACACTGTATACTTGTTCAGCGCAGACTTAATTTCACTTTTGTGGAAGCTACAGGATTACCTGCCCACCTTTGCTTGCAACTATTCCTACATCGTTTCTGTGAAAGCCCACGTCGCACAGGGACAAAAAAATTTCCTCCATTAACAGCCAAATGATCTAAATATAACCCATTATGGAAAATCATTACTGAGCATCAGACAAAATCACCATGTGTGCTCAGTATAAATCCTAAGGTAACTGCAAAAAGTTCCAATCTTATCTTTGCTGCAATTACCATATCAATTTTATTAGTCTTTTCTCACTTATCTGGCTCCCACGTAGCTATACATTTCTTGGCTTTAAAATCTGATGTAAAATAAATAGGTTCTACTGTCCTTCACAACGTTTTTCTTTGCAGGTCACTGGCATTTTGAAAAGGCTTAATGAGTTGGTATAGAAGCTGCCTTGTTTCCACTTTGGCATGGAAATAATCAGTCCAAACAAAAAAGAAACCTCTAGTCATAAATCATGAGTGTGGGTATGCTTTATTATGTAGTGATGGTGTCTCCAACAAGTAGCTAACAAGCTACTGGTATCTCTCCAGATACTTGTAAGTAGCTCTCCTGTATGCAGCCCAGCCTATAAATTATAAGCTTTTGCTTGGTCGAATTAATATATGCATGCCAAAATTAAAGAGTGGGTATTCCAGAAGAAAATGTAGGTATTTTCATAACTTATAAGCTATTGTCTGGGGAAAAATGGTTGACTTTCCAAAATACACTTAAAGCTGATATTTGAGCAATAAATCAATTGGGGCTGGGGTGACCTATTACTAATATTATTACCTTGGTGGCAGAGGCATTCAAGTTATGTCTGTTAAAAGGCATTCAAAATAGATCAAGCTTTTTTTTTTCTGCCTGATGCACTGAGATCACTGACTGTAATATTGATTATGGTGGCCACCAATGTAACCTTCTCTGATGTAGTCACTAATTCAACACTAAATTAGGAGCTTGTGGTGATTTTGATGAATCATAAATAGCTCTTATTTCAGGAAAGTTTGGAGAGCCCTGATATAGTTGTTGAAAGAGCAGAAAGTTCCAAATATATACCAGGATTGCTCTTGGGTGAAACACATCAAACACCTTATCGCTGCACTACAAGGGAATCAATGCTCTTTTTGGGTGTGATGATTCTAATCTCTATTCTACATCTCCGCAAAGGCCTTTGAAAGAGATCTACAATGAATTTGTATGCATTTACTTTTTTCACACCTTCTTCAATTCCCAAAACACAAAGATTGTTGCAATGTTCTCAAAATCTTCCAGCTTCCACGCCATGTTCTCCAGCCACTTTTCCCACCTATCTAGCTGCTCAGTTACTTGAGAGCACAATTTCACTCCTTTCATACACCTTTGCACCCTTTTGACACGTTCTGCCACTGATGAGCAAAGTTTCATAATTTTCCCAACCAAGACTAGAAGAATCTGGGTCTCTGCTTTTGGTGACTGGCTATCTCTTCGGGCCTCCTAAAGATGTGCTGCTATTGGTTGCTAATTATAACAAAACATAGGCTCAAAAGTTGCTGCTGTACTCACAAACTCCTTCACTGTGCTTGCTACATAGCTAATATCAGCATTGATTAGTTCTAGGCATCTGGTCCAACTGAGACATTTTGTGTTTACCCAGTGGTTTAAAGTCTGAAAAAAAGTTATTCCACTTAAGTCTCCTTAACTTAGTATTAACGCTGCTGCCGACATGAAAGGGACTTCAAGTCCCAGAAGACCATGAGGAGGCCAGGGGGCGGGCCAGGCATTTCCCTGCGCGCTTCAAAAGCGATGTTGAACCCCACGTCGCGGGACGCTGCTGCCGCCACGAAAGGGACTTCCAGTCCCCGAAGACCATGAGGAGGCCAGGGGGCGGGGCCAGGCATTTCCCTGCGCTCCTTAAAAGCGTTGTTGAACCCCAGCGTTGCGGGATGCTGCTGCCACCACAAAAGGGACTTCCAGTCTCAGAAGACCACGAGGAGGCAAGGGGACGGGGCCAGGCATTTCCCTGCACACTTCAAAAGCACTGTTGAACCCCTGCGATGTGGGACTCTGCTGCCGCCACGAAAGGGACTTCCAGTCCCAGAAGACCACGAGGAGGCCAGGGGCTGGGGCCAGGCATTTCCCTACACGCTTCAAAAGCGCTGTTCAACCCCCGCATCGTGGGATGCTGCTGCCGCCACGAAAGGGACTTCCAGTCCCAGAAGACCACAAGGAGGCCAGGGGGCGAGGCCAGGCATTTCCCTGTGTGCTTCAAAAGCGCTGTTGAACCCCTGCGACGCGGGACGCTGCTGCTGCCACGAAAGGGACTTCCAGTCCCAGAAGAGCACGAGGAGGCCAGGGAGTGGGGCCAGGCATTTCCCTGCGCGCTTCAAAAGCGCTGATGAACCCCCGCATCGCGGGATGCTGCTGCCACCACGAAAGGGACTTCCAGTCCCAGAAGAGCACAAGGAGGCCAGGGAGTGGGGCCAGGCATTTCCCTGCGCGTTCAAAAGCGTTGTTGAACCCCTGCGTCGCGGGACACTGCTGCAGCCACGAAAGGGACTTCCAGTCCCAGAAGAGCACGAGGAGGCCAGGGAGTGGGGCCAGGCATTTCCCTGCGCGCTTCAAAAGTGCTGTTGAACCCCCGCGTCACGGGACGTTGCTGCCACCACAAAGGGGGACTTCCAGTCCCAGAAGACCACAAGGAGGCCAGAGGGTGGGGCCAGTCATTTCCCTGCACGCTGTTGAACCCCGCGTCGCGGGATGCTGCGTTTGCCGATAAAGGGACTTCCAGTCCCAGAAGACCACGAGGAGGCCAGGGGGCCGGGCCAGGCATTTCCCTGTGCGCTTCAAAAGCGCTGTTGAACCCCAGCATCACGGGACGTGCCCGGGCCAAGGGCAGGCCCGTCCTTCACCCGTCAGCGACTGAAAGATGCTGGGCTGGGCAACCCCCCGGACAACTGCATACAGGGGAGAGGAGAGGTGAGCTGTTCATCTGGATCCAGCCTTACGCTCAAGGCAGTATAGAGTGACACTAACAATTTGCTCAGTATCTGGGTGGTTGTTTTGTTTTATCTCCTATTCTAGGGAAGGGATAATTTGAATAGTCGCACATAGGACTCCCAGTGTGTGAGATCTATTACACATAATGGACAAAAGGAAAATTACTTTACAAAAGGGAGAGGGTGCACAGGGCCCTTCTATTCAACCAACTATAACTAGTTATTTATCATCTGTCATCGGGGCCATTGAATCTGAAATAGTGCAGGTTGAAGAAAAAATTGGGGCTGTCCATAAATCCACTCAGAGAATACCCCTTGAGCCTTTTGTCCTTAACCAGGGGGCCAGGGTCTTCCTTTGACTGTCTCCAACCTTGATATATCTCAGTCCAGATGGGTGCTCCCTGTATGTAAACTCCAAGTGCAAGCAAATAATTTAATGTGGATTGTTCTTCTGTGGTTTCCCCACCACTGAAAAAGAGAAAAGCGGGAGGTCGTTACAAAAGTTCAAAACAAATTTTAGGAGCTAAGGAAAACATTCATACACTTCTGGATCCTCCTGTTTGTCAATCATTAGCATCAGGATTGCCATCTGATGATTCAAATCCCGACATTAGAGAGAAGAGAGCTCCATGGGATGACCATACACATATAATTGATTCTATGCTTAAACCTTTCTGTGTAGCCCTGGAGGAGAGACTTGTTACTCTGATAACTATAAAACTGGAACAATTCCATACTAATATGATTAGGATGATCACACAAACAGTTTCTAGTTTATCAAAAGTGGGTAATTCTCATACGCAGGAGGCAGCATCTGTAACCAGAGAAGTACTGCAATACCATCCATTAACTGAAAATGGTTTATCCCTGGTTCAACCTTCAGTTAGACATGGTCTTTCATCTATGGAGTCTAAGCCCCTCTTGGGGAACAGAAAGGGAGCCCTTTCAGGATGCCCATTTGCTCCTCAGATTAACTGCATCATTGCCTGAAAAGAGTCTTTGCAACTTCCACCTGACTGTATGCCGTATGTCTTGGTTTTAGCAAATGTGCCTCCCCTACATCCTTACAATAAGGAAGATACCCAGGCATTAATGAGGAAATGTGCTCACTGGTTGAGGTTTAAACTCCGCTATCAAGAAGACTTAAATAACAAGATTTTTATGGCACTTAGAGTGAATTGGGTAGGTTTTTCAAAGAAAGTGTATGAGGGTGATTGCGTTGTGATTAACTTTGCTAATCCTTGTTTAGTCAAATGTCTGCTGGCTGATTTGTTTTATTGTGCTAGGAAAGAAGAAATGATTCAAATTCACCCATTAAGTTTTTTCTATGATCCAACTTGTCTTTCTGCTTGCCCTACAGTAGCTTACCGTGACCTTAATGCAGGGCTGCCTATAACACATGCTCGAGTAAACACTCCTACCTCTAGCCGTTGCCAGGACCTGACCCCTTTAGATGAGAACGATTGACAGGCAGACAATGATAAGTTTTTAGGAGGTATCTCGAAAGGGACAGTTGAGGGTGATGGGCACGAGCCCCTTCTATCACAGAAAGGGCTTGATGAGATAGATTCTCCCCCCTATGCTTTGGCAGATGTTGTTATTGATGAGGAGACAGCAGTAGGGCCACATTACAAATCTTTAACATTGATTAGCTGGAATATTGCGGGGCTCTGGTCAAAGGCTAAAAACCCAGAGTCGCTGGAATTTATATCCACTTATGTTGTTATCTGTTTGCAGGAGACCTGGTCTATGGATTCTTTCCACTTGGCTGGTCATTATTCTGCATATCACTCCTAAGCGGGTAGGGCAAGTGGGGGACATCTGGTTCTCGTCTCATTGCAACTTCCTAAAATGGAGGCATCCTTCATCTCGTCTTCTGCATAC
Organism: Pleurodeles waltl; assembly: GCF_031143425.1. Classification (NCBI taxonomy): domain Eukaryota; kingdom Metazoa; phylum Chordata; class Amphibia; order Caudata; family Salamandridae; genus Pleurodeles; species Pleurodeles waltl. The sequence goes on along the minus strand of NC_090443.1, from coordinate 478,439,726 downwards.
TTTATGGTCATTTTATTACCGATTGAGGAGAATAAGGGTCTTCTGTTAATACATTTTTATAATAATATCCCACGTGATCTCTTGAAGGGAAGTCTTGAGGAGCTAACATATTTCTTTGACTCTTTTGAAAAGCTCTGTGGCAATGAGCTAGTTATCATATGGGTAGGAGATTCTAATGTGTCACTATGCAACCAAGAAGTTCCACATGTGTGTTTTGCCTTTATAGAGGGTAGAGAGATGTCTACCCATTTTACCCACACTAATCAAGGTGAAGCTTTAAATACTTTTATTTATAAATTTGATCTAGTTTATGCAAGGGAGAAGGCTGCTGCACATATTCAGAAAATACCTACATATACGGGGAACTCCAAAGGAAGTATTATTGATTTTATCCTAATTAGTTCTTCTGACTTTCACTTAATTTCGGGTTTTAAGATAATACCTCACTGTGCCAGTGATCATAACCCTCTATGTATTAATCTAGTTTTTAACAATAGCTCGGTTCCAACTAGTAGAGAATGTAGAGGCAAACCTGTTTTTAATAAAAACTCTGGCCTACGCATGAAAATTATTGAACAAAACCTCAATTCTATTATCTCATACCTGTCGCCACAGCCACTTCACGATCATCTTGTATCTGAATTTGAACACCTAAAGTTGCAATTTCTGAGGCATTAGTGAGCAACAGATGTCCTCAGGGTCCCAAGGCCCGCCGATGATTCAACTCTCCTTATACAGCCGCCCACAAAGATTTAAAATTAGCCCTCAAAGCTATTCCCTTTTCCCGTGAATTAGTTAAATCTGCAAGGGGTCAATATAGGGCAACTCTGGCGGACAGAAAAAACAAAATTAGAATTAGAGCGTGGGAAGAACTTTTGGCAGCTGCTGAATTGAAGGACACTACACAATTTTAGAGAGTAGTAAATCACCCCTATTTTTTGGAACATGATAATAAAGAGGATGATTATCTGATACCCGAAGCGGTTTGGTTGAAACATTTCACAAAGGTTTTTCAACCTGGAAGTGATCCCCAACCTGAAAGGGAGGATAGCAGCAACCGAAGTGCCATAGAATCTAATTTGAATATGCTTGATTTATCCTTTGAGTTACATGAGGTAATTACAGCTATTAAACAACTGAGATCAGGGAAAGCACCTGGCCCGGATGGGGTTCCGGTTGATCTTTTTAAATCTATGCCGGATCTTTGGGGCCCGCTAGTTACAAATGTATTGAGTAGCGTAGTAAAAAGCAACATTCCTACCTCATGGAAAATGGGCATAATTGTTCCTATTTTTAAAAAGGGTAACAGGCATGACACAACCTGCTATAGGCCAATTTCCCTCATAGATTCTACTGCTAAGATTTTGGGCTGCGCGATTTTGACACGGCTTGAGAAATGGGTGGGAAAGACAAAATTTCTTTCCCTAATTCAGTATGTTTTTAGACCTGGTTTAGGTACAGTGGATCAAGCATTAAACCTGCACCTCATCCTTAACAAATATGTTACTGCAGGGAGAGAATCTATTCATTTAGCTTTTATCGATTTATCTAGTGCTTTTGACTTGGTGAATAGAGAGAAGCTCTGGCAAATTATGGAATCATTGGGGGTTGATCAGAACCTGCTTGAGCTAATTAAACGTTTATATACTGATCTCACGATTTCAGTTAAGTATGGCCTGCACGGTGAGAGGTCCTCTCCCTTTTTATCTATGCAAGGAGTCAGACAGGGTTGCATATTAGCACTGTTTTTATTTTTGCTATATATTAATGGTCTCTATGGATTTTTAGTAAAAAATGTAAAGGATTTCCCCAGGATGGGATTAAGACAGTGTCCGGTTCTTCAGTATGCCGATGATGCAATTTTAATCGCTCACACAGCTAATGGCCTTCAAAGTCTGTTTGATCTCTTTTTAACCTTTATGCAGGAATTAGATGTGAAAGTCAATTTTACGAAGACGTATGCTATGACCTGTGGCCCCCAAAATACAAGAACTAAACTCTTCACTATGGGCGGAAATACTATAAATAAAGTAAAAGATTTTTGCTACTTAGGTTTGCACCTAAGCTCTTCCTTGTCATGGAATTCTCATCTAACCTTTAAGACCCAACAAATGGTGAGAAACTTGGAAGCGATTTTTCGCTTCGCTCGTAAACTAGGACATAGACCAGTCCATCAGAACATTATGCTTTATAAGTCAAAATGCGTAACAGCAGCCATTTATGGGGTGGGTTTGTGGGGCTATACCACATCAAATTTCCTACAACGTGAAGAGAATAAATTCCTGCATAGGTTATTGCTGGTACCCAAGAATGTAGCAAATATCATCTGCCATGAGGAACTGGGAATACAGCACATTGAGGATTTGATTGGTGTCGCCCCACTTCTGTTGTGGCTGAAAGTCTGGTCAAATCCTGCGGCTAGTTTGGTATAAGATTGTTTGACTAACTGCATTCAATTAGCTAACTCTTATGGAATCCTGTGGCTCACATTTCTGCAAACTTCCTTTCGGAATTTAGGGTTGGAGAATATGTTTACTCACCCGGAGTCCTTGCCTATTAATGCAAAAGAGTACACATCAAAGCTTAGATCCTAGGTGGCATTGAAACTGAAAACATTTGATCCTTATATCCAGATTTCAACTTTGATTTTAACAGAACCTTATTTAATCTGGTTCCCGAGCTCTTCACTATATTCCCTTCTTGTTTTATTTAGATTAAATTTGATACATTTTAGAGTGGCCTTCCCAAAGCAATGTACTTGGCAAAAAACACTCCCGAATTGCCCTTGTGATAATGTTTCTAAGCAAAGCAAGTGTCACTTTTTTTTATTCTGTTCACTTTATTCTGCTCCTAGACATGTTTTTATATTGCCCCGTTTGCGCAAATTACAAACTACTTCTCATAAGGAAGCACTGATTAGTGTTCAAAGACTGTCATCACTACAAATGTGTCATTCTGTTTTTAATTTTTTCAGAGCTACCATTGTTATTAGGAACCGGTATGAACTGGTGGAAGCACCTGTATATTAACACAAGTTGGAATAGTATACGATTTTACTTGATATTGTGATATTTATTATATGTAAGCCATTTTATTCTTATTTGTTGTTCATTTACGGCAGTTTTTATATACTTTGGTTGACAGGAACATTAACATAGGTACTGTAATTAGCTCTGCAGTTTTGCTCAGTGGAAAATGCTTCACTAATATTGCTTCAGTTTACTTGCAATGCATTTTAACTATTTACAATTTTAGATATAATGTATCTGAACGTTTATGGCATACTGCCGAATAAAGAATTTTGACTGACTGACTGTCTAGTATTAATATTGCCATTAACCAGAAGGTGATTTGAAGACATATGAATATTTCTATCCACCAAACCAGGTTCGGAGCTTCATCCCTTACCTGTCTCATTTTTTAGTGAAATCCTATGCTAATCGATCAGATAATGAAAAATACTTCTCCAGGTTATCTTATTCTTGGTATATCCCCTTAAGACTGCATAGGCTGTTCTAGATGCTGCAAGCATCTACAGCTTTTATTGATACTGCCATGGCCACTCAACGTGAGGACACATAGCTCATTATATTAGAGAATTAATTATTCTAAATGCTTTCACCCTTACAATCCCCCTACCCCCCTACAAATGTACCCTGAAAAAACTGCTTAGTTCTTTTTGCGGGTGAGGGAGGTTTAATGCAAGAGGTTTGTTTGGTAGTCAAAATAGATGTGCACTGCCTAGAACATTTATAAAAGAAAATAGTATTGGCAGTCTTGAGTCCAATTGTACGCTTTCTATGTTATTCGTTCAAGTTAAAGGTGTCTGCTCTAGCCCCCTTAGCAGATAGCCTCTGCAAAATATTGCCTACTATTCATTTGGTGCCTTCGCCCTCTCTATAACCCTTCACTTTACCCACTGGGCTCACTGCTGCTTCATCCAAGGAAACAGGAAGGAGCATGATGCGTTGGTCGAGGCCCCTCCCTCCAACACACCACAGTTGACAGACAGACGCTGCACCCGCTGCTTCAGGGAGATAACCGTAGTATGCGCTCCAAACTGTGGTGGTGATTTGCTCCAGCTCGGCAACATCAGAAAACCCAATTTCAAAACAGTCCTGCGCAACAATAGAGTTTGAGGGTGCGACCGTAAGACACTTTCTGTTGGACACATTCATTATTGGGAGCCACCACGCTTCAAGCTGCCTTCTTGGCCTGCCTGAGTTGACTAATATTTTCGACTAAACTCACCTTAGTTCCATTTCGCTTTTGTTTGACTCGTTTGTCAAGGCCCTGAGTATTTGGTATCCTGTTCCGTAGTTTTCCCCTCAATAACAATGGCTGAATTGTTTCTTTTTGGACACCGCTCTGTTCTTTTCTTGGCAGCCACCACTGTTGCATGGCAGCAAAGCAACGCTGGGGATGGGGGCAGTGCCAATAACGTCTGTGACTGGAAAACATTATAAAGGTTAGACACAAAATCGTCCATTTGAGGGATGAGAGCAATCGGCTACCATATCCTAGCCAGCTGCCATGTTTTTGCCACAATGTTAGAGTTACATTTTGCTATTGTAACTTCTGATGGGACTGTCATAGCACTTGGTTCTTGTCCAGCAATGGGCAAAACCAGAGATCATAGACTTTTACTAGAAATACTCAAGATATTGTCCAGGAAGGTTTCACAAATCGACTGGTCTATCTCCCTAAGAACTAACCGTGCCTTTGGGGCAAGACAAACGTGAGATAGCAGGGTTGGATGAAGGGACCTTGTCAAGAGCTTGCAAGGCCTTTCGCTCAATTACCTGAGTTTGCTTTTTTGACAAGACTAGTCTTGTTCATCTTACAGCCCAGCACACCTCGGATTTTTTAGACGAAGACTGCTGAACCAAGGTTATTAATGTCATGTGTTGCAGGGCTTTCGTATACTCATTTCAAAGTTGAATGCTAAACAGGCCCGACTGCTTGAAAACATGACTGTGTTTAACATTAAAGAATGTCTGTATCAGCATAGGACCTAGGATAGCATGCTGCTTGAATGGTGGTGGGAACAAATGTGTGCTCCATTACCAAATTTTCAATTTAAAAACTCCTTGTTTTTTCTGGTAATAGTCAAACTAACAAACCAGAGAAAGAAACCTTTGCACTTCTAAGATGGGCACTTTTTTAAAATAGTGGATGCAGGGGATGATGATCATGCTACTTTTTCCTTCCAAGATATAGCTCTGCATTAGCTTCCGCAAAGGGGCACTGTTTGCACGTTTTGTAGCAGAGCAATGGCTGAGCAAGACTAGTCCCTTCACACTGCATAACACATCATTAGCCATAAAATACATCAGAGAGGAGGCCAGAGACTGAATCAATCTCTGTTGGGCCGCCAATCCAATGTGAATGCCCTCCAGGAATGCATTAGATTGTTGCATCTGGGCTGCCAGCCCCTGTATTGCATTCACAATGGTTGCCTGCCCTACAGAGATGGATCTCAGGAGGTCAATAGCTTCCTCACTCAGGGCAGCAGGGCTCACTGGGGCAAGGCCTGAGGTGTCTGGGGCGAAGGAGATGCCCACCCTCCTGGGTGAGCGGGCATGGGCAACTCGCTGAGGGGCTGCTGGGAGGGCGGTGCTGGTACGGGGGTGACATCTGTACCTGTAGCTGGGGTGGTCACAGGGGTGTCTGCCCCCACCAGGGAGCTCCCATCGGAGGAGGTATCAGAGTCTGTATTGTTGCATCCAGTCTCCGCCGTGGTGCTCCCCTCGCCCTCCGTCCCACTGGTGCCCTTAGCGTCGCTGGACTCTGCCTCCTGGGTCCTGTGGGTTGCAGCTCCCTCCGTCACCGGTGCCTCTGCTCCTACGCCAGATGATGCTAATGCACACAAGGACATGATGACAAAACAAGAAAGGGGGGGAGAGAGACAAAGGATACACTGGGTCAATGACTGCACCAACACACCGTTGGCGTACACAGCACCCTCCCACACCCAGGGAACAGGCCTACGCACTATGCATTGCACTACCAGTGATATTGCTACCCACCAAGGAATGAGGAGGAGCACACACCGCCAACTGCAGCACACCTGGGACCCACGTAGCCCTGACCGGTAGTGGATGCTAAGGCATAAGGTAGGTAGCCAGTATTTCCCATTCAGACCCTTAGCCACAAGAGGAGCTACGCTGCTATGTCTGGCCTGGCCTAGGGGCACCCAAGGACACACAACCACCACCCGGATACCACCCCACCAGGCATAAGCTGTAATGATAGCCACTGTACTCACCCCCTTGTGGCTACTGTGTTGCCCTCAAGCACCCATCCAGCTCTGGATTGGCCACAGCCAGTATGCGGGTCATCAGGGGGGTCAAGGTTCGACGGGCACCCCTTCCTCTTTCAGAGGTCATCCCCAGCTGGGCCTCTGCGGTCTTCCATGCCCAGCATCTCAGATCCTCCCACCGTTTGTGACAGTGGGTGCTCCGCCTGCCATAGACCCCCAGGGTCCACACCTCCTTGGCGATGGCACACCATATACCCTTCTTTTGATGGGCGCTGACCTGCAGAGGCAAGACAGACAGGAGAACACCATTAGACAAACAGTCCAGCCTGTTACACACATGGCCCACCATACCCCTTTCCATTACCATTGTCACATACATTGGCCAGCTCACAACATGTACACCGACAACAGGTAATCCCCCCCCTTACACGATGCCTTCACACACATCTCCATGCATCGTGCCCACGGTGTACTCACCTGTTGGTCTGGAGGCCCATACAGCAGTCTGTACTGGGGTAGGACCCCATCCACCAGTCGCTCCAGTTTCTCCGAATTGAAGGCTAGGGCCCATTCCCCGGTCACATGGGCCATGGTAGATTCCAGACACAGGTCACAGCAGCACATGCAGTGTAGGTCCTGTCCTGTGGAAGGTCAGGTAACAAGTGAGGAATCAGATAGAAAATGGCAGTCACGTCCGCGGTGGTGCATACTGTCACTGCCGTCGTGGATCACCATTGGCCACTGTAACCCACAGGGCCCAATGTTAGCCAATGAGGAGATGCACGGCAGTTCCCGACTGTCTCCCGCAATTGTGCACAATGTCAGCGAAATTACCTCACTTCCACCTGTCCATCCGCACAGGACAGGTGGAAGCCATTTCGGGGGGGGGAGCCCTATGGAATAATGCTGCATCACAGGAGAAATAGGCACATACTGGACAAATCACACTGACCCATTACATGTTCACAGAATGCAAACTACTGTTGTGGCTCAATTGTTTAGTTTGTGGCAGGCTCCTCATTCTTTTGTCCCATAGATTCCTACCGCTGCGGATGAATAGGAGATGGAGACATAACCCCCCGTGTACAGACCCCTGGTGGACTTGCCGACACTGGAAAACAGGCACATAATACTCACCTATAGACTGGACAGGGCCACAATCACAGAGCTGTGTGCCCAATTGGAGCCTGACCTGATATCTGCTATCTGTCACCCCACTGGGATCCCCCATCTTGTACAAGTGCTATCAGTACTACATTTCCTGGCAACTGTCACAGCCAATGTTCTCAATAGTGCTGACAAGAGTGTTGTCTGCCCTGATAAAACACATGTGCAGCTACACTGCATTCCCCCAGGTTGAGGATTTGGCCACTGTTAAGGCTGTGTGCAATGGGACATATCCCCAATATAATTGGGGTGATTGATAGAACACATATTGCATGAGTCCTCCCCCACCAGAATGAACAGGTGTTCAGGAATCGTAAGAGTTTCCACTCCATGAATGCGCAGATGGTGTGCTTGGTGGACCAATACATCTCCCATGTCAATGCTAAGTATCCTGGGTCAGTGCATGATGCCTTTGTCGTAAGGAATAGCAGCATCCCAAATGTGATGGCCCAACTACAGAGACACAGGGGTGCAGCTAATAGGTGAGCCCTGGTTCCCACCCAGTATATGTTGGTGTATGGGTATGGTGTGGGCCATATCAGATAGTGTGTGGCTAAATGATGTCCCTCAATAATTGCAGATTACTCTGGGTACCCAAACCTATCATGGCTGCTGACCCTGTAAGGAATGCCAGGGCAAGGGCAGAAGAACGTTATAATGAGGCACATGGGTGAACCAGAAGGATAATTGAGAGAACCTTTGGCCTCCTGAAGGCTAGGTTTCGGTGCCTCCATCTAAAGGTGGATCCCTGTGCTACTCACCCAAGAAGGTCTGCCAGATAGTGGTGTCATGCTGCATGTTGCACAACCTGGCCCTCAGACGCCATGTCCCTTTTCTGCAGGAGGAGGAGACTGGAGACACCCTTGTGGCAGCAGTGGACTCTGTGAAGAATCAGGATGAGGAGGCAGAGGATGAAGATGAGGACAACAGAACTTTGGTAATCCGTCAGTACTTCCAATGACACACAGCTAAGACAGTGTAACTTTACATTTCAATGAATTTGGTTGTTATCTGTGTGGCATTGGCATGTTGGTAATTCCCAATTCAATGCCCACTTACTGTTCCCTCTGGCTATTCATTTTGCAGATGTTGGTGATCTGAAAAATACATGTGGTGTGATCACTACAGCCAGCCACAGGTCATTAAATCTATGTTCATTCTATGTACAGTTCATTAGCAATGGTTCAAACAATACATATTTGATATACAAGACATACTCAAAATTGAATTTTGTCAAAGGGTGTTTATTGAAATGCTAATATATAGAGGGAAAAGTGCAATGGGATGGGGTGATGATGGAGGAAAGCCCGGGATATTGTTCCAGTCTGTTTGTAGCACAGGTGCATTGTCCAAGGGGACATAGCAAGGGGAGTTCAAGGTGGACAGGGTGACTAAGTGGGACACAAGGGTGACAATCAGGAGAGTCTCATTTCCTGGTGGGGGTTTTGGCAAGTGTCTCTGGCTTCTGTCTGGATCGCAGGGACCGTTTGTGGGGTGGTTCACCTTCTGCAGGGGGAGGGGTGCTGGTGGCCTGTGAGTCCTGTGGTGGGGCCTCCTGGCTACCAGCGGCAGCTGAAGTAGATGGCTGTTCAGATGACTGGCTAGTGGCAGAGGCCTGCTGGTGTGAGACTGCCTCCCTCATAATGTTGGCCATGTCTGCCAGCACCCCTGCTATGGAGATCAGGATGTTGTTGATGGCCTGCAAGTCCTCACTGATCCTGGGGTACTGTCCCTCCTGCAGCCACCTGTTCTCCTGCACTTTGTCCAGGATCTGGCCCATCATGTCCTGGCAATGTTGGTAGTCTCCCAGGATCTCGGAGAGTGCCTCCTGAAGAGTCGGTTCCTTGGGCCTGTCCTCCCCCTGGCGCACAGCAGTCCTCCCAGTTTCCCTGTTGGCCTGTGCCTCTGTCCCCTGAATGGTGTGCCCACTGACCCCAGGTCCCCAATTGTCTTGTGTGCGAGGTGTGGCCCGGGGTCCCTGTACAGGTGGACACACTTCTGATTGACGTGTCCTGGGGATAGAGGTGTGGGTATGCTTGGTGGGGGCTGTGGTGGTGTTTCCTGAAGGGGCAGGCCCTGTGGTGGTGTGTGACTGGGCTTGGGTAACCGGCTGTCCAGTGGTCCCTGATGGGCCAGGTAGGTTGTCCAGATCCTGAAGTTCAGAGTTACTGTCATCACTGTGGGCCTCTTCAGTTGGGGGACTGGATAGTACTGGCACCTCCTCTCCGGTGATATTGGCTGGGGTACCTGTGGGGATGTAAATTATCTGTTAGGGTTAATGTGTATGACATATTGTACATCCCTGGCTTCCACTCTATGGTTTGTTTTGCCCTGCCAGCTTTCACTTTTGTATGTTAGTGTATGGTGGAATTGTTAGTTCTCTATGCTGTGCATGCTTTAGTGATGGGTATCCATGAAGGGCTGTGAGGGGTGTCCATGCATTGGTACAGCATGCAGGGCTTGGCATTGGGATTAGTGAGGTGTGATGGTGGAGTATGTGGGATGTAGTGGAGTGATGGGAGTGAGGGGATGTGATGGCATGCAGGTAGGGGGGGTTATAAATGTTGAAAGTTGACTTACAAGAGTCTAGTCCTCCTCCAACTCCAGCCTGGCCTTCAAGATGCAGTAATGCCAAGACTTTCTCCTCCCATGCTGTGAGCTGTGGGGGAGGAGGTGCCGATGTATAGCGGGCTGGTGTCTTGCTGCTATGGAACGTACCTTCTTCCGTAGGGCGTTCCACCTCTTCCTGATCTCATTCCTTGCTCTCGGGTGCTGTCCCACGGCGTTGACCCTATCTACGATTCTCTGCCATAGCTCCATCTTCCTTGCAATGGATATTTGCTGCACCTGTGCTCCAAATAGCTGTGGCTCTACCCTGACAATTTCCTCCACCATGACTCTTAGCTCGGGGGTGTCTTTGTGGTGCCATGGGTGTTATGTGAGGTGTGTTGGTGAGGGTGTGTTTGGTAATGTGCTGAGGTGTGTGCTGTGGAGTGCGTGAGTGGTGTAGGGGTGTGAGTAGTGTGTGGCTCTAGTTGTGTCGGTGGTCTTGGGATCTCTCTGGGGCCAATGATTTGTATTCGTAAAGGGTTGTGGGTACTGTGGGTGTGTGTTTTATAGTGGTGTGGGTGGGGTGAGTGTATGGGTCTCAGGTGTGTGTTGTTTGAATTGTCCAATGTAGTGTTGTTTTGTATGTGGGTGTCTATTGTGAGCGCAGCGGTATGTACCGCCAATGGTTTACCACCATTAAATGACCGCTGTGGTGATTCGTGGGTCATAATGTGATGGACGTTGTTCTGTTGGCGTAACGGTGTGGGTTTTGATACCGTCACTTTATCACTGACCTTTGGACTGGCGGATTTGTGTCTGTGGCTGAATTCTGTCGGTGTCTGTTTGTGTGTATCATAATATGGTGAACGGATATCTGCCGCCGCAGCAGTAAGTTGGCAGCCTGCAGCAACGGTAAGTGGGATTTACCTCCAGAGTCATAACGAGGGCCTACATATATTTTGGGGAGGGCTTGGACTAAGTTGCGGATGTGTGATGAAATATGATTGTGTCCTAAACTGTAAAGTACATATTATCTGCTGAGATGCTCATAAGAATCATTCAGATACACCTTTTATGTAGTCAAGAGCTCCTAATATCCGTGTAATTGTTAAATAACACTCCTTGTGTTTGCATATTTATTTGAGATACTAAGGAGGAACTCTGATGCATTGTCAGCTTCTGACAGTGTTTAATTTGTAGAATAATAAGTGCCAGTGCTCAAGGCACAGCTCAGAAACTACCGGCGGCACCGGTGCACCAAGAACCACACTGCGTGGTCTTTAATCCAACTTAATCAGCCAGCAGAAAAGGGGGACACAGCAAACTGAAAGTGTTATGACCGCGCCATGAAATGCAGACAATGCCTCTGAGTTGCAGAACAGGTATAAGAACTGAGGGAGGAGGACAGGACAGGTAGGTAAATATATTTTAAATAATTTCTTGGCCCATTGTACAGGGGAGAAAAAAATTCAATAGCCCTGGCCCTGTTACATAAGTGCCGGTGCTAAGCACTGGAAACCACCAGCACAAATTAAGCACTGCCTTCTTATAAGAGATTCTCTGGCAGGTTTGTCTGATTCCCAACACTTTTTGTCTAGCAGAGCATAACTCACTAGAGGGGTGGCAATAGGACACTTTAGCTTGAGGGGCTAAAGGGTTCTACCAGATGTGACCCCCAATACTATTGGGGTGAACACAACATTATTCTGGCGGCGGGGGTAGAATGCAGAATATCTGTTGGGGTGCCTCCAGTTTTATACTAATTTGTTTGACTAGGACATCCAACACAGTATTGGATAATTTAGGCTTTTCAGTCATAACTTTCAGATGAAACTGTCCAAGGTGCCAGCCTGCACTTTTTTACACCACTGAATGATAGACTTCTACCAAGATCCCAAGAAATCATCCGAAGTCAGAAACCCTGATGCTCAATTAAGAGCATTCATATCATAATTGATGTGAAAACTGAAACATCTGAAGATTATCTCGAATACCTGAACGTCTTGTAACACTTTCTTGCTGCCACTGACCTTTAGAAGTCAACTGTCGAGATGGAAGTAGATAAAAATTGCATGCCATTGCCAGAGTTCATTTGAAAAATGCTATTGGCGCCAGCTGGAGGGCATAACCATAACCAGAAAGCAGTCATTATTCTGTATACACGAGTGCTGCATGAGCAGTATTTCATCTAATGAATTACCCTGACGAAGACAAGAGGCAAGAGTGAAACGGTCAGGTCACAGCCCACCACTCTGCTTTTAGGAAAACTAAAATGCATTAAATAGAAAAAGAAATTCATTTTTGTACATTTGTTCCTGGTGTTCAAGGGCTTATGGTCCTTGCCAGGAGTGATGGATGGCGATTGATGTCTATTTTGGAGTTATCTGCAGCTGCTCAAGTTTATAGGTCAAATCGTTGAAATTCTACTAATGGTAAATAGGGTAGAGGAAGTGTTGTTAAAGATCAAGCCTGCTTCACAGAAAAGGGAGGATTAGAACCGGCAGTTAGATTAAATCACCACCAAAAAGACAGTTACCAAAGCTAAGTAGCTTGTACTTCTGAAAGAGACTCTAACCTCAGATTCCTCACCTTTTAAACAGATACCAGACCAGTAACTATTACGCAGTGGGTCTGTGAAATGGCTCAAATCAAGAAGTCCTGTAGAAAGAGCATTCAAAATACCCCTCTCAGAGACCCTGATTTTCCACACACTAAAGCTTTTGAACCTGTGTAGTGGCAACCACATAGCTGCATGGCAAAAGTCCAGAAAAGGAACTCTATATTCCAATACAGTAGTTGCAGCCTTGGCCATGGAGGAATGAGTTTGCAGTTGTTCTGGAGGCTGCCTTTTGGCCTATGCCTAGCAGATCCTGATGCAGAGTATGAGACAGTAGGAAAGGCCCATTTCTGTACAGTCTTGCCTTTCTTCGCTCCAGCAAACCCTACAAAGAGCTCATTGTCCAGCTGGTGTTCTCTAGTATGATCGATGTAAAAGCTCAGCATTCTTTTGCGGTCCATGCAATTGCTTCCTTCCTTTTAAGGAGGAGGAGTGACTCTTTATAGAATCCGGCAGGTTGATGGTTTGACTGATGTGGAAGAACATCACAACTTCTGGCAAGAAGGATACTCAAGTCCTCAGAATGAGTTTGTCTGGGAAGAAGGTGTATGGCAGGAGAACACAGAGAGCCTGAACCTCACTCACCCACCAGGCCAATGTGATGGCAATGAGGAACACCATTTTGAGGGTGAGAAGCTGCAAAGGACAGCTGTAGAGCATCTCAAAGGGAGTGTTCATCAAACATGTGAGGACCAAGTTAACCTCCTACTGAGTCATCAGATAAGCAGAGGGAAGGAGCAAGTGTTGCAGGCATTTCAACAAACACATCACACATGGTGATTTAAACAATGAGGGCTGGTCTGGCAACTGTAAAAACCCAGAAAAAGCCAAAAAGTACACTTTAACTGTGCCCAAAGCCTTGCCCCATGAGAAACAACAGAACGTTGGACAATTTAGCCTGGAAGGGGGGTGAAGAGGGGGCAAGGGTGTGCCACACCAAACCGCAAAACTGTCCTACCGACAGGCGTGTACAGTTTTTGTCAAAGGATGCCTGACTGTCAAGATGACATCAAACACCTCCAGAGCAAGGTCAAATGAGTTCAGGTGCCCCCGCTCAATATCCATGCATGAAGATGAAGACTGGACAGGGCCAGGTGCAGAACCCTGCTCTGTTGCGGAGACAGCAAGACCTCCCAGAGAAGCGGCTTAATCGAAGAACAGATGCTCAAGCCCAGGAACTCTGGATACAGTACTCTCAGTGCCAAAACCAGGGTCAGTACAATGATATTGGCCCAGTTGATACTGATCTTCAGAACATGGGGGCAGAAGTGGTATCAGTGGGACAGAATACACAATCCTCGAGTTCCGAACTGGGCAGAACACATCTCCAAGTGAGAGATGCCTCGAAAGCTCAAACATGCAGAGTTGCTGACATTGCATGTTCTCAGCGGTGGGGAATAGATTGAGCCAAATTTCTTCCCAGTTGCGGAAGAGACCTTATGCCTCCTCTGGATGTAGCTCCCACTCATGACTTGCTAGGCTCGCCAGCTGAGCTTGTCTGCCCTGGCATTCAAAGAGGTGTAGTGCCTCCTCTCACGAGGCCCAGGATCCAACTTTGGTGTGATTGTTGCAGTACCATATGGCAGTGGTCTGTAAGCATCTGTTCTTTTCTCCCGTTGATGGGCGGAAAGAAGGCACATGGCCTGGAGCTCCAGAAGGTTGATATGGTGCCAGGCCTCTGACAGGGACCTCTGATCCCTACCTCTCCCAAGTGGCCACCCCAACCCATAAGGGATAAGCCCAAGCAGCATGCTCTCCTGGCTCTCTTAGAAGTGCTCCACAGTGGAATCTGCCTTGTCTCTAAACAAGTAGGTCCTGCCAAAGGGCATGTCCAGGAGGGAGACTGGATATCTCCTGAAAAAACATGTGAATTGCGACAGTGGTGCTAGTGGCTGACTGAATGAAGTCAGTGGTATCCAAGCCACAACAAATTGTGAACTTGACACATTGCGACTGTCCTGTATAGCTTGTATGAGGACAAGTCGGATATCTTCTGGGAAACCTGCGATGACTTAAGCCACTGAATCTCAAAGAGAATTGGAATATGGGCCAGCAGGCAATAGCCATTATGAACCTGATGGCTAAATTGGTGGAACAAAATACTCAGTTGCCAAAGGTCTCCACTTTTTGGACTCCCTATCTAGGGGAGTGGTTGGAAAAGTGGTTGGGTTTGTCTGACTGTTCGATGCTTGCACCACTAAGCTCTTGGGCAAAGGATACTGGAACAAAAATGTGAGATCGCCTGGAGATGGGCAGTCGCGTCTTGCAATCTGACGATTTGGGGGGGGAAGGGGTTGAGGGAAATAGAGGGGGAGATGTGGAAAGGGAAGGTTTAGCCCAGGCCTCTAAGAAAGTATCCGTGGGCACCTCATTAAAAAGGATGCAGTGCTCAGTGGTGGTTTGCTGGATCAGGACATTCGTTTTGACCTTCAGGCGGGATGCTGGAGGTCAAGAAATAAGGCTGCCCTCTGCATGACCACTGTGAAGGGAACTCATATTTCAGTGGCATAACCTTAAGGCAATAACAGGCCAGAATAAGGGCAGGTGTCTAGGTCACTCGCTTTCTGGTGGTCACCATACCAATTCTCCTCATGGTAGGGTTGGCCGATTTAATCACCTGCGTTATAATTGTTTTTCCGAATCAATACCAAACAAGAAATGTAGTGCATGTGATATTTCTTGTGGCAGCTGGATGTCAAGAAGTGCAGGTTGCAGTTTGATGGAAACCAAGAGCGGCCTCAGTCGAAGTAGTAGCTGTGCCCATTCTGAGAGCACATTGGGCATCTCATCTTCAATGGGAGTCGACATCGGCATCTATGTTCTGGGAACCGGTGTGAATCGTGTAACCAAATGACAGAGTTAAGACAGATGAAGGGCATTGCAGGTCCTTGAGGCCCGCCAGAGTGAGCTAGAGGGAATCTAAGAGTCAGAGCATGGGCACAGGGAACTCTTGGATCTGCTGAGGTATCGCAGATGGCTTTGGAATCTTGGGTGTGCCAGGATAAGTTGTGGGATTGGCTCCAAAGACGACCGATTCTAGGGGCAGTTCGAAAGGAACAACGCCTTCATGCTTTCACAGAAGATCAAGAGTGGCAGAGTCCCACTTGGATTTTAATTTTTTTTCTTTAATTTACCCAGAGATTTTGAGAATGACCCCAGGATTAACTTCTGGACTGAGAATGAGCTTTGGAGTTTGACCAGTCTTGACAAGGATTCTTCTGGTGCCTGGTGACCTGCAGCTTTGCCTCTCAGTCATATATGGCCTTTGGGTTCATTGATGTGCAGTAACTATAGGCTTAAGAGTCATGGCTCAATGCCAGGCACCACATGGGGATATGTCACAGGCATTTGCTTAAGAAATCCCCTACAATGCTGAAAGCATTTAGTTTGGGGAGGCGACGTCCCTTTCACTTTGAATAAAAATTTGAGGTAAAATTGTCTCTGGAGAGACCAAAAGCCGCTCTGGATCTGCATCTGGTCGAGCGAAAAGAATGGAGCTGTCATCAGTGCAGAGGAGGGGTGCCCATAGGGACCCCGCAAGTCCTTTCTGGAGCGGAACGGCATCAGCGCAGAGCCACACGGCGTCATCTACCCACATGCAGCAGTACTGCTCAAAGGTTTCCAGGTCCAGTATGACACCTGGGAAATATTCAAAAAGTGAGGAGTCTGTGGTTAGAAACCTTTCAGAAATATAATGTCACACTATCATGCAAATTATTTTTTCACCCAATTGTTTAATACCCCCAAACAGGCTTGTTCTCCTCTTGTGTGTACCTTCGCTCCCATAAAAATAAGACAGGTAACGCTCGTTCCTATTCTAGTTCAGACACATACTTGCCCAGAACCTTATAAGTGGAATAATCAAAGATGATTACATTTTTATTATTTAGAACATTTCTGGAAGAACGTTTGGTAATAAGGGTGAGTGCCAACATTGAGAACAGACAATTGCAAATATGCTGCGAAATGTTGATATAACCCTGTCATCATATTGGTAATCAACATTTTGGGAATTTATTTTATCAACATTCTCAATTAATCTTTCAGATTTATTCTTTTGTATAATGTCCTATGTGACATTTCTGACAAAAGGCATACAGTGGTATGACACGCACACATGCACAAAACTCACAATGCTTGTGGAGCACATACACACTTTGATCATTTCAAGAAGCAAACACTTGGAAGAAATTAAATGAAAGGACAGAAAGTATTAGAAAAATAAATACCCTTAGGAGAGGAAAACTGCAAGAACGGGGAATCAAAAGAGGTTTAATTATGGGAACTGGATAAAAATGGGCAATGCGAAAAAATTATTACATGGCACAGCCAGTTCTCAAGTCATCGCAGAGACAGCTGAAACTAGCATTTGCAATGCAATGGGTCTCAGATTTGCTTGAGTTAGAGCTATTAGCATTGCAAACTCCTAACCGGACTTTCCTTGCCACATAACTTGAAAATCAAAAGTAATACAGTTTCACATAAGCAAGCCGATTCACAGCGCCAGGGCCGTCATGAGCATCAGCGATAAGGAAAGACACAAAAGGAAAAAGAAGTTTGCTTGCAGTCAGACTTATGGCAAAAGTGCAATTAGCCATGTAACAGGGGTAATAGCCAAGGCGGCAACAAAACCTCCCCAAGGAGAGACAAACGCAAACCAGTTACCAATGTCATCAAAGGATTTTTGAAGGGCAAGCCCAGGAACGAGTGGTAGTGATGGGTGTGAGGTGAGCATTGTGAAAAGCCTAGATACATACCAATACGTCAGAAAAGTAGCACGTCCGTGCTGCTAAAGTCAACCTAAAAAGTGAAGTCTTTTACTGCCATTGCTTTCTAGGTGAGAGAACATCGGCTTGGATAGCTTGAAATGAGAATTAATTACACATTCTGTGGCAGTGTTATTTGATCAGTCTGAAATTTGCATTTCTAAAGATGATAATTCAAAGGCTGCAGCTTTCAAGATGATTTGGCTTTGCAATGTTGTTTTAAAGGCGTAGGCAACCTGTGTGTATCTTTGGGGGGGGCGCATATATATATATATATATATATATATATATATATATATATATATATATATATATATATGGAAAATGGCACTTACCCAGTGTACATCTGTTCGTGGCATGAGACGCTGCAGATTCACATGCTGTGCATTATCCTGCTATCTAGTTTTGGGCTCGGAGTGTTACAAGTTGTTTTTCTTCGAAGAAGTCTTTTCGAGTCACTAGACCGAGGGACTCCTCCCTTTCGGCTCCATTGCTCATGGGTGTCGACTCTATTTTAGATTGTTTTCCCCCGCAGAGGGTGAGGAAGGAGTTGTGAATATAGTAAATGTGCCCATGCAATGGAGTAAGTATGTATGTACATAATGTGTATAAGAATAGTATTTATTTACAAATTTACAATTTTAATTCAACTTATAACGGCTACAGGCTCCCGGGGAGGTGGGAGGGCACATGTGAATCTGCAGCGTCTCATGCCACGAACAGATGTACACTGGGTAAGTGACATTTTCCGTTCGATGGGATGTGTAGCTGCAGATACACATGCTGTGCATAGACTAGTAAGCAGTAATCTCCCCAAAAGCGGTGGCTTAGCCTGTAGGAGTTGAAGTTGTTTGAAATAATGTTCGTAATGCAGCCTGTCCTACTGTGGCTTGTTGTGTTGTTAACACATCTACACAGTAATGTTTTGTGAATGTATGAGGCGTAGACCATGTGGCTGCCTTACAAATTTCTGTCATAGGTATATTCCCTAAAAAGCCATTGTGACACCCTTTTTCCTAGTGGAATGCGCCTTTGGTGTAATAGGTAGATCCCTTTTTACTTTAATATAGCAGGTTTGAATACATTTCACTATCCATCTGGCAATGCCTTGCTTGGATATAGGATTCCCTGCATGAGGCTTTTGGAATGCTACAAATAATTGTTTTGTTTTGCAAAACTGTTTTGTTCTGTCAAAGTAATACATTAGTGCTCTTTTGATGTCTAACGTATGTAAGACTCTTTCTGCTACTGAGTCTGGTTGTGGAAAAAAAGACTGGGAGTTCCACTGTTTGGTTTAGGTGGAATGGTGATATAACTTTTGGTAAAAATGTTGGATTTGTACGGAGAACCACTTTATGTTTATGTATTTGTATAAAGGGTTCTTGTATATTAAATGCTTGTATTTTGCTTACTCTTCTAAGAGATGTGATAGCTATCAGGAAGGCTACCTTCCAAGTTAAGTATTGCATTTCACAAGAGTGCATGGGTTCAAATGGTGGTCCCATGAGTCGTGTTAATACAATATTGAGGTTCCACAAAGGAACTGGTGGTGTTCTCGGGGGTATGATTCTTTTTAATCCTTCCATAAATGCTTCGATGACTGGGATTCAAAAGAGCGATGTTTAATGTTTAATCTGCAGATAGGCAGATATTGCTGTGAGATGTATTTTAATAGAAGAGAATGCTAAGTTAGATTTTTGTAAGTGTAATAAGTAACTTACAATGTTTTTTGCGGAAGCATGTAGTGGTTGAATATGATTATTGTGGCAGTAGTCAACAAATCTTTTCCATTTGTTTGCATAACAATGTCTTGTAGTAGGTTTCCTAGCTTGTTTAATGGCCTCCATACATTCTTGTGTAAGGTCTAAGTGTCCAAATTCTAAGACTTCAGGAGCCAGATTGCTAGATTGAGCGATGCTGGATTTGGGTGTCTGATCTGTTGTTTGTGTTGGGTTAACAGATCTGGTCTGTTTGGTAATTTGACATGAGGTACCACTGATAGATCCAGCAGTGTTGTGTACCATGGTTGGTGAGCCCAGGTTGGTGCTATGAGTATTAGTTTGAGTCTGTTTTGACTTAGTTTGTTTACCCGATAAGGAATGAGTGGGAGAGGGGTAAAAGCGTAAGCAAATATCCCTAACCAACTCATCCATAACGCATTGCCCTTGGACAGAGGGTGTGGGTACCTGGACGCAAAGTTTTGGCATTTTGCGTTTTCTTTTGTTGCGAATAGGTCTATTTTTGGTGTTCCCCAGCGTAGAAAGTAATCTTGTAGGCTCTGGGGATGAATCTCCCATTCGTGTGTTTGTTGATAATCTCGACTGAGATTGTCGGCTAACTGGTTTTGAATCCCTGGGATGTATTGTGCTATTAGGCGAATGTGATTGTGAATTGCCCAATGCCAAATTTTTTGTGCTAAGAGACACAGTTGTGACGAGTGTGTCCCTCCTTGCTTGTTGAGGTAATACATTGTAGTCATGTTGTCTGTTTTGACAAGAATGTGTTTGTGGGCTATCAGTGGTTGAAATGCTTTCAATGCTAGAAACACTGCCAACAGTTCTAAATGATTTATGTGCAGTTGTTTTTGTTGAATGTCCCATTGTCCCTGTATACTGTGCTGGTTGAGGTGTGCTCCCCACCCTATCATGGAAGCATCTGTTGTGATCACGTATTGAGGCACTGGGTCTTGGAATGGCCGCCCTTGGTTTAAATTTATAGGGTTCCACCATTGAAGCGAGAAGTGTGCCTGGCGGTTTATCAACACTAGATCTTGAAGTTGACCCTGTGCTTGTGTCCATTGTGTTGCTAGGCCCTGTTGTAAGGGCCGCATGTGTAGTCTTGCGTTTGGGACAATGGCTATGCATGAAGACATCATGCCTAGAAGTTTCATTACAAACCTCACCTGGTAGTGTTGGTTTGGCTGCATGTTTAATATTATATTCCGGAAGGCTTGTACTCTTTGTAGACTTGGAGTGGCAATCGCCTTTTGTGTGTTGAGTGTTGCTCCCAAGTATTGTTGTATTTGGGATGGTTGCAGATGTGATTTCTGGTAATTTATAGAGAACCCTAGTTTGTGTAGAGTTTCTATAACATATTGTATGTGAAGAAGACACTGTTGTTGAGTGCTGGTTTTTATTAACCAATCCTCTAAGTATGGGAATACGTGCATGTGCTGTCTCCTTATATGAGCGGCTACTACTGCAAGGCATTTTGTAAATACCCTTGGGGCTGTTGTTATCCAAAATGGTAACACCTTGAATTGGTAATGCGCGCCCTGTATTACAAACCTTAAGTATTTCCTGTGAGAAGGATGTATGAGTATGTGGAAATATGCATCCTTGAGATCTAACGTTGACATGTAGTCCTGTTTTTTGAGCAAGGGAATCACATCTTGAAGTGTTACCATGTGGAAGTGATCTGATTTGATGTAGAGATTCAGTGTTCTGAGGTCTAATATGGGTCTCAGCGTTTTGTCTTTCTTTGGAATTAGGAAGTACAGGGAGTAGACACCTGTTCCTTTTTGATGGTTGGGTACTAGTTCTATTGCTTGTTTTTGTAACAATGTTTGGACTTCTAGCTGTAACAGGTCTAAGTGTTGTTTGGACATATTGTGTGCTCTTGGGGGCACATCTGGTGGGAAATTTATGAATTCTATGCAATAACCATGTTGGATAATGGCTAGGACCCATGCGTCCGTAGTTATGTTTGTCCAGTTTTGGTAGTATGCAGTAAGTCTCCCCCCCACTGGTGATGAGTGTTGGGGGTTTGTGACATTGAAGTTACTGTTTGGCTTGAGGTGTTTTAGGGCTTTGGAATTTCCCCCTTGCTTTTGGGAATTGTCCACCCCTGTATGATCCTCAAAACCCTCCTCTTTGGTACTGCCCCTGATAGGTGGGTCTGGCTTGTGAGGTGGATGGCTGTGGGGTTTGGGCACGAAATCCCCCTCTAAACTGTGGTCTTCTAAAAAAGCCTCTGCTTTGTGGGGAGTAGAGCACGCCCATGGCTTTGGCCGTGTCTGTGTCTTTCTTTAGTTTTTCGATTACCGTGTCCACCTCTGGCCCAAACAATTGTTCTTGGTTAAATTGCATATTTAGGACAGCTTGCTGGATTTCCGGTTTAAATCCTGAGCTCCGTAACCATGCATTCTTGCGAATGGTTACCGCAGTGTTCACTGTCCGTGCTGCTGTGTCTGCCGAGTCCAGTGCAGACCTTATCTGGTTGTTGGAAATTGCCTGTCCTTCCTCAACAACCTGTTGGGCACGTTTCTGGTGCTCCTTGGGCAAGTGCTGTATTATATGTTGCATCTCGTCCCAGTGTGGCCTGTCGTAGCGAGTCAGCAGAGCTGGCAGAGTTGGCAATTCGCCACTGATTGGCTGCCTGTGCTGCCACACGTTTGCCCGCAGCATCGAACTTCCGACTTTCCTTGTCAGGCGGTGGTGCGTCTCCTGATGATTGGGAGTTTGCCCTTTTTCTGGCCGCTCCCACGACTACTGAATCTGGTGTTAGCTGCTGTGTTATAAACACAGGGTCTGTTGGGGGAGGTTTATATTTTTTCTCCACCCTAGGCGTGATAGCTCTGCCTTTCACTGGGTCCTGGAACACCTGTTTGGCGTGCTTGAGCATGCCTGGGAGCATTGGCAAGCTTTGATAAGAGCTGTGGGTGGATGCCAAGGTGTTAAATAAGAAGTCATCTTCTATTGGCTCCGCATGCATTGGTACATTATGGAAAGTAGCTGCCCTTGATAACACCTGCATATATGCAGTGCTGTCCTCTGGAGGTGACTGCCTTGCCGGGTAACAATCGGGACTGTTGTCGGAGACCGGTGCATCATATAAGTCCCATGCGTCCGGGTCATCCTGTGTCAACCCCGTGTGAGTTGGTGACTGCATTGGGGGTGTTGTTACCGGGGACAGCTGTGGTGAGTGCGAAAACCTTGGTGGTGGTGTCTTGTCTCTTGCCACCTTTGCCTTTGGCTGCATTTCCAACTCCTGAAATGCTAGCTTTCTTTTTATTTTTATTGGAGGAAGAGTTTGAATTTTACCAGTCTCTTTCTGGATGTGCAGCCTCCTTTGAGTATGGTCTGGCTCTCCCATACTTAATTCCTGCTCAAATCTGTGCTCTTGCATTTGGCTGGAAAGTCCGTGCTCTTCTGTGTAGGAGCCTATTTTCGGCTCCGAGGCTACCTTTTTCGACACCAAAGGTTTTCGGAGCGGTCCTTTTCGGCTCCGAGGAAACCTTTTTTACTTTGGGTGTGTCGACCTCTCGGTGCCGAGATGGTTCGGAGCCGGTATCTCGACCGGAGTCGGATGTCTTCAGCTGTTGGGAGGCCTTTTTCAGTGCCGATGGTTGGTCACTGTGTTTTCGGGTTAAGCCATGACCTGTTGGCGGTGGCATCCCCTTGGCCTTTATAATCTTGGAGTGAGACTTGGCCGGGGCAGGTTTACACACAGTTTTTTGCTGTGCCTTCGGTTGCTCACTTTCGGAGTTGTCCGAGTCTGATTCTTGAATGGAGATTCTCTCCTCTTCCTCGACGTCGATCTGGTCGGCTGGTGTCGACGCCATCTGAAGTCTTCTGGCTCTTTGATCGCGTAGGGTCTTCTTCGATCGAAATGCCCGACAGGCCTCACAAGTATCCTCCCTGTGTTCCGGTGATAGACACAGATTACAGACCAAGTGTTGGTCTGTGTAAGGATACTTGGCGTGGCAATTCGGGCAGAAGCGGAAGGGGGTCCGGTCCATGAGTTTCGACGATGGACACGGTCGGGCCGACCAGGCCCCGCTTGAAGAGTGGAAGCCCCGAAGGGCCGCCGGAGTGCTTCTACAATCGGTGTTGATGTACTAACACTAAACCGGTACCGAGTGCAAACAATACCGTCAAATTTTTCGATACTTAGCTAACTTTCCCGATTCGAAATATGGAGCGAAGAGGAACACATCCGAACCCAATGGCGGAAAGAAAACAATCTAAAATGGAGTCGACGCCCATGCGCAATGGAGCCGAAAGGGAGGAGTCCCTCTGTCTAGTGACTCGAAAAGACTTCTTCGAAGAATAACAACTTGTAACACTCTGAGCCCAACACTAGATGGCAGGATAATAATGTACAGCATGTGTATCTGCAGCTACACATGCCATTGAACATATATATATATATCGAAGCAAAACAGTCCTCTCACGGCGCGCTCCTCGGCTAGTGCCTGCGTCAGGGATGGACCAATTCCCTGCAATTAATTCCCTCCAAAAGTAATTTGCAGCACTCCAAAAGACTTAGTAGCAGTATTTATTCTTCTTCAGAACAACCATCCTCATCACCAACGCATTTCGACTATCACAGTCTTGATCACGGTAAGTGAGTGCGTTGTTTATGTTGCCTATTTACATGTACTTCCAATCTCTCCCATTAAGTAGCATTCTGGGAAACGTAGTCAACTTAACAAAATACAACCTAAACACAACTAAAACCATTTCACATACCACTCTTGTGGTACCCCATACCTTTCCAACGACATTGATGTTCATATTCCCCTTCCCAACCTTATATTTCATATATACATGGCTCTTTCATTAAAAGTATGTCAGCTGACAGATAACATTACAATTATTCTCTCAATCTGTCATTGTGGCCATCTACTAGATAGTCTTTGCGTTCTTTTCACTATATATGTCCCCACTTTGTTCACCATGGATACATTTGGGTCCACTTCTTTAACTCTTTTATCTTTTTTATCTTATCAAATACACCACCTTTACAGGGGTATGTAGTCTATATATGTCACCATATATTGTATAGCTATATTCTTCCAAACTAGTGGGATTTAATATTGCTATTGTCACACCTATTTATGTATTATATATATGTGTACATATATATATTCACACTTCTTGGACTACGCTCCCCCTAATAAGTACTAATACATTTTAATTGGACCCCTTATCCCGTGGAGACATACCCAAAGTTTATCAATGGCCCTACCCTTGTATTATCTATCTTTACAAGATGGCTTACCCTTCCAACCAATGTGAAGTTGGTGACATTACATGAATCATATGCATTTCCTTTCTGGCATAGACATTTCATTCTATTTAATTCATACCCCTCTCTCTACTTAAGCCACAGGATCTGTGGACTATAGTCTTTATCTGTTTCTTCCAACCCTTATCTGCATGGTTGTTATGAATGACTATACATTTCCTCGTCCCCGTTGAGTCCATTTGGCACCTTAGTCTTGGGTTTGATCATCATTTTGCACTCCAAACATCTCAGTTGCAGTATCCTATCACCTCCTCTTTCATGTTTTTTTCACATAGGTAATTTCATCATATCGCATATACTGCCATTCTGCTTCATCTTGGCATGGTAGGTGCTTTTTTAAGGCATAGCTCCTATCTCCGTTTTGTACCGCCCTTATATGTTCCCATATATGTTTTTTTTTAGAGGGCATAGTGTGCTGCCCACATATCGTAAGCCACACAAACACTCCATAATATACACAACAAATGAGGTGTCACATGTTACCTTCCCTTCTATGGGTATACTTCTTCCTTTGAAATCCAAGAAGTCCTTTTTATTGATGCCAATGCGACAAGCCTTACATTTATTGCAACGTGTGAATCCTTAGTTTTTTTTTCTTGTAGCCAATTCTCTTGTATTGTCAACTTAAAGTGGCTCTTTACCAAATAGTCTCTCAATGAGGGTGCCCTTCTATACGTCACATCCGATCGCATCCCCATGAGTTTACCAATATCTGGATCTTTTTTTTTTTATCACAGTCCATTGTTTATTTAAAATATTCAGAATTTTATGATTTTCTTTACTATGTCAGAATCAGTCTGATGGTTGTATCATCCTCTTTCACTGAATTCTGAGTGTTCATCAGTATCTGTGTACGTGTCCTAGATCTTGCTCTATTTTCCCCTTGTTTTGCATCTCAATACTTATATCCTTCTGTGCTTCTCTAAACTTAATTTCAATTTATTTTGCATCTGAACAGTTTCTCTTTATCCTAATGAATTACCCATAAGGAATGCTCTTCTTTAGCGATACTGAGTGGAAGCTTGAGCCATGTAGTACACTATTGGTTGCTGCTGTCTTAAGGTGTAGCGTTGTCTGTATTTTCTCATCCTCAATCTATACAGTCACATCCAAAAATTCTCTCTTTGTCCTGCGTATTTTGTACATGAATTGTAGACCCAGGTCATTGATATTTAATATGTCCAAGAATTCCTTTCACTGTTTCTCTTGACCATTCCAAATCAAGAATAGATCATCTATGTAACAGAGCCATATGACCGTTTTTTCCATGTATGAATCATTCTCCTCCCTCCAAGCCACATGTTTCTCCCACCAGCCCATGGTGAGGTTTGCGTAGCTTGGCAAAAAGGAAACCCCCATGGCTCTCCCACAGGTCTGGAAATAGAATTGGTGATTAAAGATGAATATGTTGTTCCTCAGACATAGTTCTACCATTTCCAATAGCATCTCCGAGTGTTTCAGCTCATGAATGCTTCTCTGTTGCCGGAAGTATTCTACTACTCTAAGTCCCACTGTGTGTGAGATTGATGTATACAGGGAAACTACATCTATGGTGACTAGTAGATATCCATCTTGCCACGCAACGTCCTCAAGCAATCTAAAAAATTCCCCTGTATATCGTATGTAGGAACTTAAATTTCTAACCATCGGTGCTAGAAAGTAATCCACGTATTGTGATAGATTTTCGTATAGAGACCCACAGCTGGATATAATGGGTCTACCAGGTGGTTTGATTAGTGTTGTGTTTGTTTTTGGGAGAAAGGACATTGTTGGAACGACTGGACACTCATTCATCAAATATTGCTGTTCATCATCATTCAATAAATCTTATGAGTGCCATTTGTGAAATCTCTTTTGTAGGTCCATGGTTAGATCATTGAGTGGATTCTTTGATATGCTATGATAGTTTGTGGTTACATTTAGTTGACGGAGAGCCTTTTCCAAGTAATCACTCTTACCATCACCACAATGTTCACTCCCTTGTCAGCTGGTTTGATTTCTAATTTCCCATTATTAGCCATTTTCTTTAGCGCATCACGCTCTCCACAGCTTAGATTCTCTTTATAGTTCATATGTATTGTATTCTCCACTTTATCTAAGTCTGTGAGCACTAGTTCATAGAACGTGTCAATCTTGTTTCCTGAGATCAAGTTGGGGCAAAATTTAGATTTTGGTTTGAACTTAGTATAACCACGGCCCTCTGTGTAAATATTTAATTCTGTTAGTACTCGTGTTTCTGTTAATTCATTCCCCTTGTAGATTATGGGCCAGGTCAAACACATTTTTTAGATCAGCTTTTTGTTCAATACTTATTTGTAATCTATCCTGTGCCTGGTTAGGGGGTGATCATATTTTGGGCTCATTCTTAGAGAAGAACTTAGCTAGCTTCTGTTTTCGAATTAACTTATAGAGATCAATTCTCGTTTCTACATAGTCAAAATGTCTTTCAGGGCAGAATGTAAGCCCCTCAGAAGTACTCTCAATTATTGCCTTGTTAGTTCATGCTTTGATAAATTAATGACAATACTATCCTCACTCTTGTCCTCATTCTTATCCATTATTTACTTTGTCTGTTGCGCAATGTGTAGCCTCTTGTTTTTCTTGCCCCCCCCTACGCGTCTTTCTCCATCTTTTTCTTCTTGTGGCACTGATTGTCCCCGCCCACATCCACGTCCCCTTGGTGTTGATTGATCCAGGAATAATAGTTTCATCTTGTCTAAAAAAAAAAAAAAAAGTTGTTTTCTTAGCGGGGAGTGTTGTTCCTTTTCCCTCTCCCCAACTATATTCTGTGTCTGATTCACTATTCGTTATATTGTCAGGTTCCCCAACATCAGTTGTCCTGTGTATAATTGTTGTTTTAAAGTATCAAACTTTTTAGCAAACGTTAGGATCCTTCCTGTATTATAATCCATCTCATCCCTTATGAATTTTCTCTGTTTTCGTTCCTCCAATTGTTTTTCATGTTTGTCTAAATTTGCCTCCATTGTCGCTCACAATTTATTACGTTTCCTCTTGTTGTAATGATTGAATCTTCTTTTCCAAGTCTAAAACATTTTTCTTAATCTCCTCAATGTCTTTTCTAGCATGTTTAATTATGATCTCCATCGTGTGCTTTGAACAGTTCATGCTATTTTTACCCCACTCCTGTAAAATGTGGGGCTGGTGTATGGATGATAAGGTAAAATGAAAATCCTGAGTCTCCCTAGGGACTCCCCCCAGTTGAATATATTTCTCAAAGTAATTATTTCCCAGTTCTTGGTAATTTATTTTTTGAGTAAACGTTCTAGTTGAAAGTGTAGTTGTTTGGCATTCCCACTGAATATATCTCCTGTTCTATTGCCTTCTTTATTAACTGGAAGTGTTAATGACTCGCTTTGGAAGAGTGTTTCTGCTCTTAAAAGTCGTTTACTGCTCTTGCTTCCAGATTAGTATTGTGGTACTGGGTAATGTCTGTAGAAAGATAAACTGAAGTAAGATAAGATCTCCTCTGCCTGGTTGTCCCCACTCCTGATGATTTATGGTTTTCTGATTTTACCATTTTGTCTGAAATCATCTTTCCATTCAACTATAATAAGCGTCCACTTGGAACACTTTGAATCGCCTGAACAGTGCCCCTTAATTTAATTGTGCATTCAGTATTTTCCTTACCTGAGGGGAAAGCTCAGTTCGGACGGTTTTCCTCCGACTCCTCTCCTCCAGTTTCGGATTGCTTGTTAATGATAAGTTTGTTTGCACATAAGAGGCCACACTTCCCTCCACATTTCTTGGCCTTTCAGTTGCGTTTTCTCCGTGTAACACTGCACATTATTATCTCAGTATTTTTCTTTCAATAAACTCGGGTCATTTATCTGGCGCTGCCATTAAATATATATATATATATATATATATATATATATATATATATATATATATATATATATATATATATATATATATATATATATATATATATATATATATATCTCAAACTCCAAAGGTCGGTCCTAACAGCAATGTGCCTAACTGTCGGTGCTGCGTTGGGGCAAAGGACCAAGCCCATAATATAAAATAGAAAGAGAAACGCTGCACTCCCGGAGATTACATCAGCTGAATATTTATTCCAATCAGTAAAGCATTTTGGCACCACAACGCGTTTCGACATCCGTCTTTATCAAGTGGTTTCCGCCATCAAGAGTAACAGGCGGCATGCTGGTACTTATAGTTCTCCCTATTGGCTGCAGCTGAAACATTGGCAAGGGAATTACGGTTACACCGTCATTTCATTAATTTGACTCATGTGAGTAATATACTTGAAAATCAAAAAGTCACCAGGGTAATCTCACGTTCGAATTGTGTGTTTTAACAAAATTAATATCACCAAAGTCCGCATGGTAGCTTAATCAAAAAAACGAACGTGCAGCAGTAGAAATCCACCTGATGAAAACACTTTGTTCTTTTTGCCATATAATTATGCCAACGTTCCAGAACACTCTCTCCTAAAGAAATCAATTCAAGGGTCTCCACTGCATCCGATCTAATTATAGCAGCCTTGTTCTTCAAACAGCCATGAAGTATATTCACTCGTACTCTGCTATTTCACTCGATTCTTCCATCAATGTCATTTAAATTTTGAATTTTGAAGAAGGCAGAGAGATACTTATCTCTTGCATGGTGCACAGCACTGGAGGATTTATTGACGATGACTGTCTCACCTCTACAATGCCTAGTGCTCTCTTCGTGAAAGGCACTACCCCTTGGCACTAGAGGGGATGTGGTTGCCCTGAACTTTATTGCTGATGTGGCCCGAAATTTTGGGGCCCGGAGATGGACTTTCATAGTTTATTTATTTTTACACGTTGGGCTCTGAGGCGCAGGTGAGCAATAAAACATGTTATTACTTGCATACTGGAACAATTTGACTGCGCAGATTAGGTGGAAATATTTAAATGACATTGATGGAAGAATCGAGTGAAATAGCAGAGTACGAGTGAATATACTTCACGGCTGTTTGAAGAACAAGGCTGCTATAATTAGATCGGATGCAGTGGAGACCCTTGAATTGATTTCATTTACAAACGTGAAGGTTTTTTGAAAATGCAGTCGGATGACAATCACTCGAGGCTTGTGATTACTGTGAACATTGTGATTCTTTAGGAGAGAGTGTTCTGGAACGTTGGCATAATTATTTGGCAAAAAGAACAAAGTGTTTTCATCAGGTGGATTTCTACTGCTGCACGTTCGTTTTTTTGATTAAGCTACCATGCGGACTTTGGTGATATTAATTTTGTTAAAACACACAATTCGAACGTGAGATTACCCTGGTGACTTTTTGATTTTCAAGTATATTACTCACATGAGTCAAATTAATGAAATGACGGTGTAACCGTAATTCCCTTGCCAATGTTTCAGCTGCAGCCAATAGGGAGAACTATAAGTACCAGCATGCCGCCTGTTACTCTTGATGGCGGAAACCACTTGATAAAGACGGATGTCGAAACGCGTTGTGGTGCCAAAATGCTTTACTGATTGGAATAAATATTCAGCTGATGTAATCTCCGGGAGTGCAGCGTTTCTCTTTCTATTTTATATATATATATATATATATATATATATATATATATATATATATATATATATATATATATAAATATATATTACCTACTGGCGGTTGGTAGTTATAGTTAAGATCATATTTCCATAAGAAAAGCATTTTTTGACTTGCCTATATCTTTGGTTTCGTTTGACGGATGGTCACGACATTTTGCCAAAAAAAAGTGTGGCAGTGATTCTTGTTGCACATGAATTTTCAGGGTTACCTGTCAAGCAGGGGCCGAGAAAAAGGGGGGTCAAAAAAGTGTGTTTCCCATGTTAATTCCCATAAGAATTTTGAATAAGATTACAGCCCGAACTGCTGGACGGATTGTCAGGAATCTAGATTCTGCTCCGCAGATTGTGCATTTTGTTATTTGGTGTAAGTTTGTTCAGTAATTGTGGAGAAATTAAAGGAAATCCAAATTTTTATATCTAGGGCCGCAGATCTTTCCCAACGAATGTGATTATTGTGACGAATTCACAAATACTTGAGAAAATACGAACGCTGTGGTTGGCTGGCTGCAACCTGAGCAGAAAGTTGCAGCCACCATTTTAGGTAATTGGACACGGTTCCTGGGGCTAAAAATTAAAATCAGTAGTGGTATAAGGGATGTATAATATTTTGAGAAACAAGTATTTTTTTTTCCTAAGCATGATATTTGCAAATTTGTTGTGACCATCAGCGCAGCCCCCTGTGCAATGTCGTGATGAATTTGCGAATATCGGTGAAAAAAAATTCTGACACTAATGCATTCACTCGTACGCGCACTCAGAGACTCATGCAACCTCTCACACCCACACTCAGACACTCACGCAACTGCTCAAAGTCCCACTCAGAGACTCATGCACCCACTCACTTACACACCCTCTCAAAGACCCACTCAGAGACTCACGCACCCACTCAAACACTCACTTAATGATACATGCACCAATTCACAGACCCATTCAGAGACTTATGCACCCAGTCACAGACTTATGCACCCAGTCACAGACACATGCACCCACTCACAGACCCACTCAGACACTACTGCTCCCTCTCACAGACCCTGCCAGACACTAGACTCCAGCCACAGTCCCTGTGAGACACTGATACACCCACTCACAGATCCAGTCGCAGACTCATGCGCCCACTCACAGAATCACCCAGAGACTCATGCACCCACCCAGATCAACAGAGACACACACGTCCAGTCACAGACCCACTCAGAGATCCACGCAGTCACTAAAAGACCTACTCAGGCCCATGCATCCACTCACACACCCATTCAAAGACCCACTCAGACACACACGCACCAACTCACAGACCCACTCAGAGACTCATACACCCACTCACAGACCCACCCAGTCACACAGCCACTCAAAGATCCAGTCAGACACTAATATATCCCTCACTGACCCTCTGAGACACTAACGCACCCACTCAGAGGCTCATGCACCAACTCACACAGCCACTCGGAAACTCATGCACCCACGCATAGACCCACTCAGAGATTCATACCCAGTCACACACCCAGTCAAAGACTCATGTACCCACTCCGTCACACACACACTCACAAACCCACTCAGAGACTCATGTACTCACTCACAGACCCACTCAGTCATGTACCTACTCATAGTGCAACCCAGAGACTCATGCATTCACTCACAGACCCACTCAGTCGTGTACTGTTACAAGCTCTCACACACCCTCTGAAAGAGCTTCTGAGACAGCTGTGCACCCACTGAGTGACCCACTCGCACTCTCATACACCCAGTCACACACACTCAGAGACTCATACATGTATTTATAGAGTTATTTGGAAAGTGATGTAGGTAGTGTGATGTACAAAAGTCCTTATATATAGTTATTAATTTTTAATGTGCTGGGGTCTATTGAATGGCTGCTTTTGTTTTGCTTATTTGCGACAGTCCCAAAGATCGCAACGTCATTGCGAACATTAAAAAAGAAATTATAAGAAAAAAATTAGAAAAAAAATGAACAACATAGCGGGCACTAGGATGGCTCTGAGAAGCCATTGACTCACCCATACAGCCAATCACACAGGTACTCACTCCCCGTGCAGTCACTCACCCATACAAGCACTATCACACCTTCTCGCTCACCCATACAGCCACCTACACCCTCTCGCACACCAATTCAACAACTCATACACCGAATTAAGTAAACACCAGGGCACATCGAAGTAGTCCAAAGGGTTAATCCAAAGTGGAAAAATTAGTTCAAAGTTCAAAATCTGTCAATAGTTGATTGAGGTTTTTTAACTCATGCACCCATTGTCTCACCCATACAGACACTAACACACCCACTCACTCACTTGCACAGTTTCTCACACTGCCACTCACCTATACAGTCACTCACACACCCTCTCACTCAACCATAGTCACTCACACACCCACCCACCCACTCACTCACTCACTCACTCACTCACCCATACACCACTAATGAACTCACTCACCCATACAGCCACTGACACATCCATTCACTCACCCATACTCCAATTGTGCACCGTCGCTCACTGATACTGCCACTCACACATTCACTTACTCACCCATACAGCTCCTCACTCATACAAGAGACTTTTGTTTCTTCTGAAACTGTATTTTTTATCAAACAAAATGGCAACACGGGGGTAAAATAATTGTAACCAGAAGCACAAAAACTGGGATAAATAAAAAACAAAAAAAAAGTATGTTGCCTTACAGCTTCTAGGATGGCACCAACAGACTGCTCACCAGTTGTGAGCGTAGTGCTGGAGTCAGGGCAGTATGTGCCAACATGCCTTACCGCTGGTGCAATTTGTGGACACCACATCTCCACTTAAGTAGGCACTTTCTCCCCAGGGATAGATGGTGCAGCCAGATGTAGATGACCCCTGTCCTCCTCTCTCCTTTTGCTTGTCCCTCTTGAGAGGGTCTTTTCACACAAATTGCATTTCACTAATTTTGCTAGTCTTGGACTCTCCAGAGGGAATAAAAAAAAACACAAGTAGTAGTTTGCTTTTTTGGGTGCAGGCCCCTCATCTTCAGAGTCTTGCTCTTCTACCTCCTGCTCCTGGGGCTGCTGTGCCACCATCTGCTCCTAACTACTTAAATGGAAACTGTCCCCACTAAGAGATTTCTTTGTTTCCGGGTCACATGATTTTCGCAACTACTGGCATTGTTGTCAAGATAGGAAATACAATTTAAACGTGCTTCACATCAAAATGCTTACAAAAATAGAAGGTTAAACACTGTATTAGTAAACAGCTATTGTCAAACATTAATTACAATATGTGTATGTATCGGTTTTAGACTTTTTGAAAAACACAGGGTCTTTGCGACTTTCCCACAAAACCCGAACATACGTGCCACAATATTGCATGACAAAATCACGACAAATTCGCAACAATTAAAACATGTAGCAAAAAAATACTCATACTGAATGCATTCTCAACTCTGGACATTTTTGCCACAGTTGCTTTTCACAACATCTGTTTTAAATGCAAGTCAAAACCAATTACGAGATTAATACTGGGACCGTTATGGCCCTGATACTAATTTCTGATCAACTAAACCTCAACGACAAGCACTTTCAACGATAAACAAAGCTGGTCCCCCGGGCAAAGCTCCACTTTCTTACAGTGGAACCGATCCTAACTTATTTAGCCTGGCAAATTTAAAGGTAGAAAAAGTTCCTCTATTACATATTAAAAATATTCTTCAATCCTTAATAGAAGTTAATGCATCATAATATATTGGAGCGCAATCTGAACTTTGGTGAGTCTGACAAAGCAATTTTTAATCATTCTCTGGCTAACTCAGTCTTACTCATACTCTGACTCAGTCTCACTAATTCTCAGACTCACTCATCAACTCAGTCTTACTCATTCTTGGTCTCACTTGACCCCACTCATTTTCCCTCGTTCTCAGTCAATCTTCCTCTGATTCTTTCAGTCTCACAGACTCTTAGTCCCATTCATTCAGACTCACTCTGACAAAATCAGTCTCACTGATTTTCACTATGTCTCACTCATTTTGACTCACTTACACTGAGACTCACTCAGTCTTACATCCATTAACACTCACTGTCATTCTCCCGCACAGTAACACATACTGCCATTCTCTCTCAGAGTTACACTTAGTCATTCTTCCTCATAGTAACACTCATTGACATGCTCCTCACAGTAATAATCATTCATTTTCACTCATACTCACTCTTCTATTCACGCATTCTCACTCACTGACTACATCTACGGATTCTTCCACTTTCACTCACACACACACACACACACACTCTCACAGACACACTGTTACCCACAAAAACATACTCTTACGGAAAACATCAAATTTATAGGTTTAAAAGTTTTTTTGTTTTGTTTTTATTTGCTTACCGTGCGGCAGTTCCCGTTTAGACTCTAGCGTCTTTCAGCTTCCAGCACTGGAGCATGAAACCGAAACCCCTGAACTTGCGCTGCTGCAGGGACCAAGGTTGTCTGTGCTTTTCACCCCATCGTTTCCATACTCTGTGACAAGTTGGGAAAGGGTAGGGTGACAGGCTGAATAACCTGTAGTGTAGTGATGGACACTGCGGAACTTAGACCTGCAGTGCCCATGTTTGTCTTTCTGTGATGCTTAGCATGCCACAAACGGGGGAGGTACTCTCTGGTGCCTGGGACATCCATCAGAGACTGTTGCCGAATCTGAACCATTTTTATTATACCAAGAGTGAATAATACATTATAATTCACTCAAACAGCCCAGAAAACAAAGGGGACACAGTCCCTGAGTCCATTAAGAGGATCCACCACTAGTTACTTTCTTATTTTGGAAGTGCCGTTTTGATCCTTCTCCTTTCCATCCCCTAATGAGATGGCAGTTCTTAGGACGATTTGACATCTATAAAGTGGGGTCTTTTATCCACAATCCTGTGAAGCAAGTGATTATAACAATAATGCTCATCCAATGATCAGCATCTCTCTAGAGCTCGAAGAATATGTAACTGGCCTTCAGTAACACTTATTTTGGTTGTTACTGTATCTACCTGCAGATTCCTCACCTTTTGAAGATCCCAAGGGTCAGTCTGGTTCTAGAAATGCTTTGATAGCTCTCACATGGCGGTAACGGTGTCGGCACCTTAAGCGGTCCTTTGTGACATCACTGGAAGCATAAAGTGCCCTCAGTGTGTCGACAACAGTTTCCATCCATGTTTAGCATGCCTTCAAGGCAAATTGATGAAACAAACATCTTACTCAGATGAGATCAGTTTTCAGTAATATTGGGTGGGTCAGTGAGAAATCAGCAGTTAAATAACAGTATCCTCCACAAAAAGCGTTACAGAAGGTAAGTAACTTGTTTTTACAATGAACACTTCTACCTGCAGATTCCTCACCTTTTGAATAGATTCCCAAAGCAGTCCCTCACTCTGAGGCATGAGCATGGCTTGTTTGTGGACTGCCTTGCCTTTCATCTTTCCAACATATACCACAAAGAGATGGTTGTACAGTGTGAACTCACATGTTCTATCTAGGTAGAAGCTGACTATTTTATTGGGTTGAAGATGAAGTATTTCCTCTTCCTTAGTTCGAAGTGGAAGAAGATAGAAAGTGGCAAGGGTAATGGATTGCCCTAAATGGAAAGGAGTAACCACTTTAGGCAGGAAGGCAGCCCTTCTCAACCCCAGCATGTCAGGCGAAGAAGTATGTTTTACATTTGCAACTTGCTCACTCTTCTTGCTGATGTGATAGCAATGAAGAAAACATTTTTAAATGTCAGCAAAGGACAAATATGTAAAGGTTCAGAAGGGTAATATGTTAGGTAAGTAAGAACCAAATTGATATCCCATTGTGGCATGAGTGGGTGGGTACTTATTTGTGAGACCTTTAAAGACTCTCTGTACAATCAGTGGTTAAAAGAGGAACGGTTGATCTGGTAGACATATGTAAACCTATAAGACTGACAAATATCTCTTTACAGTCGTGACTGCACACCCTTGCTGGGGAAACAAGAGTAAAGTAGCCTGAAGAGAATTAATCGAGTTTTTTGTACACCCGTTAGTTCATTCAGACAGGTGGGGTTTTTTT
Organism: Pleurodeles waltl; assembly: GCF_031143425.1. Taxonomy (NCBI): domain Eukaryota; kingdom Metazoa; phylum Chordata; class Amphibia; order Caudata; family Salamandridae; genus Pleurodeles; species Pleurodeles waltl. The sequence continues at coordinate 478,403,702 of NC_090443.1, read as the reverse complement.
TTTTTTTTTTTTTTTTGTGGGTGGGGACTGGGGGAAGTGTCTCATTGAACTTAAAATGATGCCCACCACTTCAGGAGTGAGGGAAAAAGCATTCAGGTTGCTCCGTTCATTCTCCAGGCATGTAGGAGGCGGCTTTGGAGGCTGGGATGTAGAACCTGCCCCTGCAATTGCGAAAGGAAGTCTGCTGTGTGTGGAAGATGGAACAGAGGAGAATTCGGTTTGCATATCATACACTGTGTGGCTAGTCTAGGGCAATAAGAATTACTTGGGCCCTGTCGAAGCAAATCTTCCTCAAGGCACAAGGAATCAAGGGTACACATTGAAAGCACACAAAGCAGTGGAAAGTCCCACTGTAAGCAAAACACATACCTCAAAGCTCCCTGCATCAGCTACCAGAGGGTACAGAATTTCAGGCAGCGAGCATTTTCAAGTGCCAAACAAGTCTACCTGAGGAGTCCTCCAAAACTGGAAGATCTCCAGGTGAAGGAACAACTTGAGGTCAGCACAATTACACTGGCTGAGATTGTCCGCTCTTATGTTGAAAACTCCAGCCAGGTGATTTGCCAGTGCGCAAATATGCTAAGAATATTCATCCTACCCCCGTGTTTGTTGATTTACCACACCACAGTCATATTGCCTGCCAAGATCTGTTAACAACTGACTGGTAAAAAAACAGGAGAAAGGCTTTAAGAGCAGGAAATTTCACCTGTAACGCCAACAGATTTAAGCTTAAAGTCTGTTCTTCTGGTGACCCGAGACCTCTGATTTTCAATTCCTCTAGATGAGTTCCCACCCTACAGTGAAGGCATCCGTGATCACTATTGCCACCAGAAGAGGGAGAAACTCTTTCCCTTGAGAAAGGTTGCTGTTCACACTCCACCACTGCAGATTCACTGCAGTGTCCCTGGAGATCTTGATACCAGTTTGTTGATCTCTATTGTTCTGAAACCACTTCCTGGGAGGCACCACTGGAGGACCATTGTGTCCCAAAATGCATCGGTGACCAAAATAATACAGGAGGCTAGCAAGCATAAGACTTTTAGGGGCATATTTAATCTATGGCTGCGCCATGTTAGCACCATATTTTTTACGCTAAAACGTCGCAAACTTAACTCCATATTTATATTTTGACGCTAGACCCATCTAAAGTTATTGTAATTTTTTGAATGTGTAAACCCACATTGCGTCAATGAGATGCAATGTAGGCATTCCCATCCAAAAAATGACGCTAAGCCCTTAGCGCCTTATTTATCCCCGTGCAAAAATGATGCATGGTGGGAGGCGGACCCAAATAATGATGCTAAGTTTGTTTAACGGCATTATTTAATGCCTGGTTAGACCAGGCGTTAAGGTACCTGTGGACCCATTTCCATGGCCAAACACCATGAAATAGGCCCACAGATGCCTCCCCCAAATCCCAGGAACACCCACACCAGAGGAACCCCATCCCAGGTGAGTAAGGTAAGTATTTTTACATATTTTTTAAAATGCCATTGGAGGCCCTTACGTGGGGCACCCGGCCTGGCACTGGGTGTAATTGCCATGCCCAGGGGACACTGGTCCCCTCTGCTGGCCATTGGGGTGGTGGGCATGACCCCTGTGTTCACTAAAACACAAGTCATTTTTGGGTGGTTGTGCATCAAGAAATAACGCTAGGCTGGTTACCGGTGTTATTTGTGCCGTTAACCAGCCTACTGTCAATTTCTTTCGCACAACCTCCTTTTCCTATACCACCACCACCAACCGGTGAGCGTCATTTTTTTATTTTTTTTATTTTTGGGATGATAGCCCAGGTTAGCGTCGGCTTGTACCATTCTTTAAATATGGTACCCAGCTGGCACTGTAGAATGGCGCAAGTCGGCGCTAAACCTTTTGACGCAAAACTACATTAGCGCAGTTTTGCGTCAAAAAGTATAAATATGGCCCCTAGTCTGGAATAATTGCTCCAACATGAAATATCTGAATCATAACCTGAATGTCTTGAATCCTCTGAGGTGGAGGAAAGGCTTAACTCAATGTAGTTTTCAGCACTTTTCCTATGAATGTGCTCAGAGTGTACCAGGTGAGATTTGGGCTTTACGACAAAAAGCCCAGGTCGAACAACAATTCTTTTGTCATATGCCAAATTGGATAATTTGCTTTGCAGCAGCATTGCCATCCCCTATCAGCTTCAAAAAATGTTTTTGGAGGTCAGATGGTAAGTTGGGGATTTACTGTACAGGCCGAATCTAGCAGTGTGTGGATAGTGTTGCTCAACAGGTAATTTGCATTTATGTATTTAAGAGCCATACTTTCTGCTGAGATGCTCTTTTTTGCATATTGTTCAATCTTTTCCTTTGAATTTCTGGTATGAGGGTGGATGGGAAGAATGCAGGAGTTAACTTGGAGGAACAGGAAGCCTGTACCACAAGACAACAGGAGTGGGATGTGAAGACAAAAAGCTAGGGTCTCCAGGAGCTGGCTTATAGCAAGAGGGTATGGATCTCGACAAAGCAATGGAAGTTGTTGGCTTTCTCCTATTGCTAATATGGGATCCGTTAAAGCCTTTTTAAAGGGAAGCAATGGTTCAGGGTGTGAGGTACTGTGAAGGACATCTGACAGGATGTTTAATTTAACCTTCACCAATGGTAATGGTAGATCTAACATGTCAGCTGATTTTTGTATAAATGCTACGAGGTGACCTCTGGAAAGGCAAGACTAGTTATGATAGTAGCTCCCACACCGGGGAATTGTTAAGGCCACTGGTATCTCTTCACCCTTCAAACTCTGGATTCATTTAATCCTGTTCCGTGATGTTCTGTGCACTAGGATCCTCCTGAGGAGCAGAATCCCCAAAGTAATATTTGCCTGCTTCTATCAGTCTTTTTTTCTCTTCTGACTAGTCTGACTAGTGAGGCTTCAAAGGAGTGTCTTTAAGAGCCGGCATATGTGTCCCAAGACGGGTCATTCTCAGTGCCAGTGGAGTCGTCGGTGGCACTGTTGAAGACTGCAGTGCCAGAGAGAATTCACGCTCCTACACTGAAGGTGAAGTTGGAACAGCTAGCGGCGGTGGCATCATCGTAGTGAAGGGTGCAGATTAATAAAGCGTTGGGAAGCCACTCAAGAAGGCCATCTGTGCCATGGGACGAGCTAGGACACCCGATGATTGGTCTCTCCTCTGTGCTGGGAATGTCTGCTATGTCTGACCTGACTGGGGCCTCAAAGTTAGTCAGATTCTTGAGGAGATGCGAAAACTACTTCTAGAAGCGTGATGGTGTGACTTGTGTCTCTTCTTTTGTGTTTTCTCTTTGATAACTTTGAAGATGGTGGAGATAGAGACCTGGATCTTGGACAAGATTTTCAGCATCCCCAACATTAATCCCTGGCTTTCACAAACATTTTTGCTTCACTTTCTTGGAGTGCCATTGAATGCATTTGCTGATCACAACTGCAGGCGCCAAAGTTGTGGTCAGATCAAATGCACCAAAACCAATGATGTGAAGCACTGTGATAGACATCTGACAGTCACAGTCTTTGCACTGTTTGAATCCTGACCAGGTACGTGGATACAGGATAAAGAAAAACTGCACCAATCTATTATAAAATGAAATGGAATGTTGATTAGAACATTGGAATGCTGGGGGCTCCATTGAAAACAATGGAGTGCTGCGGGCTTTTACTGGCCGGTAAAAGCCTGCAGTGCCAACATTCCAATGTTCGCTTTGTTCACAGCAACAGTGGCAGAATGTTCTAATAGCCTTAGAACCCGCCGTAGCGGGCTCTACCAGCTATTAAAGTCCCTCTCCCTTGTTAAATGCCCTCGCCTCGGGCATTTAACGCGGGGAGCGGGCCTTTAATAGCCGGTACAGCCCGCTACGACGGGTTCTAAGGCTATAATAACAATGGCTCTGAAGAGATGTGAGGAGCTCCAGAAGGCATTGATGGCATTGGAAAAAACAGCACCAACACCAGAACACCAACAGGAGGGCTTTATGGCTACAGTAACGGCCCCAGCCCCAAAGACTGACTGCATGCAGCACAGAGTCGGAGCCAGCTCAGGAGAGCTAACGAAAAGTTTCCAGATCAAGGCTGACATTTAAAATAGTCAAAAGTTGAGGAATCTGCAGGTAGAAGTTACCATCAGGATTTCTTTCCTATCTCTCAATTTTAAACTTTCCTGCTATTTATCTTTACTATATTGGAATTTCTTTTTCTATAATACTTTCCTTTTGGCACACCTTTCCACTGGGATCACTGTGTATTCATTTTTGTTTTCCTTCTGGATCATACCTTTTTTCATGTTTATGTTAAATTGAGGGTTTTGTGTCTAAAGTATCTCTCCTATGGAGACAATCTTAAGATCATTTTTTTGTAACTCCACTTCCTTTTGATTTTGTGGAGTCAAAGTATCTTTGATGTATGGCTAGGAGAGCATTGATCATAGGGTTACCAAAACCTATTTCAATTTCCTACTCAGTTCTACTGCAGGTGAGGCACTATACCCTTGTATTTGTCCGAGAACCTTGGTGTGTTATATATATATATATATATATATTTTGTAACTAGACACCCACGGAATTACAGAGTGGTGTGCCTCCTGTGGATCCCAACAAGTTTTATTGCCCACAATGTTCTGCAAACCTCAAAGTGTGACTAAAATCACATATATTCCTTGCATTTCTGTGCCATATTCTTCCAGAATCAGAAGGAAACCACAAAATTCTTACCATCCAGCTTTTCCTCACTTATCCCAATAAAAATGCTGCCCCATTTGTATGGCTGGGTTTCGTGCCCTTAACAGTAACTGATCAAATTAGCATCAATGGGAGTGCTTGAAAAGGGACCCTCCTTGACCATTGTTTGATTTGTTCTGGGAAAGGCACTAGGCCCAACCACAAAGTGAGGTACCATTTTTATCAGGCAGCTTGGTGGATTGCCAAGTGGAAGGAAGTTTGTAGCTCTCCACGGATTCTAGAACTTTCCATCACAGATATATGAGAAAAATGTGTGTGTGTGTTTTTTTTTTTTAGTCAAAGTTTGAGGTTTGTATGGAATTTTTGGTAACAAAAGGTGGTGAGAGACATGCAAGTCAGCCCACCCTGGATACCGCTAGGTGTCTAGTTAAAAAAAATGTACAGGCTATCTAGGTTTCCCTAGGTGGCAGCGGAGCTAGGGTCTAAAATCCAGAGCTACCCACATTGTAAAAAGAGGGTCAGTTTTGAGTGGAAAAACGTGTTGCATCCATGTTGCGTTTTGGGGCATTTCCTGTTGCGGGCACTAGGTCTACCCACACAAATGAGGTACCATTTTTATTGTGAGACTTGTGGGAGCATAGAATTGGAGAATATTTGATTTTACCAATTGGATTTCGCTGCATTTGTGCCTTTCAAATGTAAACTAGTGCGTAAGTAAGATGACATTTTGAAAAATACCCTCCAAATCCTTCACGAGTACGGGTACCCACAAATTCAGATATGTAGAAATAAGCACTGCTCCTAAGCACTATGGCCCATATTTATACTTTTTTAGCGCCGCATTTGCGTAGGTTTTTGACGGCGCAAACTTACAAAATACAATTGGATTTTGTAAGTTAGTGCTGCTTTTGCGTCAAAAAACGACATAAATGCGGTGCTAAAAAAGTATAAATATGGGCCTATATCTTATCCCCATTTCAGAAATACATAAGTTTCCCGGATACCCATTTTTCACTCTGCCTATTTCGCTATAAGAATTATTCTGTACTAGGTACTCAACGAAAAGCCATTGTACGGTGCAGCTCAGTGGTTTGCAATGGGTACCTTAGGTTCTTGAGAACCTACCCTAAATAATCCTGCAACCAGAAGGGTCTAGCGGACGTAATGGTATATTTCTATAGTCAATCAGCCATAGTGACAAAAAGTTACAGATTAAAATGTTCCCACAAATGCCTGTTTTTCCTACTCATTTTCAATATTTCTTTATTTCAACAATTAATTTCCGTGGGGAAAAACTCTGAGGGATCTACACATGAACCCTTGCTGAATTCAGAATGTTGTCTAGTTTTAAGCTATGCATTTCTGTTCTGGATCTCCCATGGGTTTCACACTGGTTTCCACCACAAATTAAGTAGGTTGAGGGCTCAAAAAATAGGGAAAATGGGCAAATTCTTAGAAAAATACCAAAACTGGGGTACAAAATTAGTTTCTTTTGATTCAGCTCTGCATGTTCCTGAAAGCTGGGAAGATGGAAACTTTAGTACAGTAAACTATATATGGATACCATTTCCAGGAACAAAAACGGACTTATTTGAAGCACTTTTTCCCTGTTTTTTGAAAACTCAAAATGTTGCTATATTTTGGCTATTTTCTAAGTTCCCTCCAGTGGAGTCCACAAACCCTGAGCATCTTTCGAATCCCCCAGAATGCTGGAAAAAGAATGACACACTTTTGGTGTGGATACCTTATCTGGAAAAACAATTATGGAGCCCAAAGTTCAAACTACCTCAAATAGCCACAAAAAGGGCTTTGAACAAGGAAGGGAGGGTTGGGCCTAGTAGTGAAGGAGTTAACCGAGCCAGGTCTAGCTCACTATGCAATTGGCCACTTGTCTGAGCAGAAGGAACTACCCTTCTGTCCTGCCAGACATATTGGAGAGCAAGGGGTCCCTGACAGTGCCCAAAGCAGTTCTCACCCATTAATCAGCCACAACAAGAGACATCAACGAGGTTTAGGAAAGATTAAGGAAATTTCAGAGTGGATAGAAGCGTCCCAAGTCACAGCAGCAATGGAATGTCTTCTTCAACAAACAATGTTTTCTTTTAGCCAGAGGTTCTTGGCTAGGTATTGAAAGTAACAAGCAGAAGTAGGTGTTTTAAAGTGGAGCATGGAAAACGTTCCACTGCTATGGGCCAACTTGGAGGAAGTTTGCAGTGACAAATCTGTGAAGAAAAATGGTCTGAGCATTCAAAAGTGGTGGCCTAAAATGACACGCTTCTTAGATCAGTGCAGTGGTCACCTGGCCTCTCACCTGCAGAGAGACACTACCGCATTTCTGGTTTTGCTAAGACTGCTAATAAGGCTTCTGTGGATCTCCATTCCGTAGTACCAAAACCGTCAGAGTATCATTGTTACTTGGGGGGTGTCGTAAAAAGACAGACCAGTCCAGGAAGCAGTCTCCAGTACATATTGACCTCAGGAAATATAATCACCCAGAAGGCAGAGTTTATTCTCACTGTTCTCCTTGCCAGACAGAGGTCATAAGCCCCAGCATAGACTATTCAAGAATCCTTAGGACTTAATTACCGGGTATATTTAGCCCCTTACCACAAACTATACCATACCCGAGGACCCACCCACTTTCCCGGGTGTGTGGGTATGAAGAACTCTAATTGACTGCTTTCTGGCCTCCTTCAAAATTAAAAAATGCCACACACCGTCAGAACTCCAAGAAACCTACTGACACCTTCATAGCCAACCTTTTCTTGGCTTTTTCGTTACAACATTTATCAACTTACACATACCCAATAGCTAGGAGAGAAGAAAGCAACCAGGCAGCAGTGCATCATTCTGGATCTGTTCTTAAGGAAAATCTCAATTATGAAAAGTCCGTAAAAGTTACACTGTTTCATTTATTTTGTTTGTAATAGTTTTCAAAAACACAATTCCCTATTATAGGTGAGCACTCTGTTGCAAATTAAAGTGATCTACACTTCCACTGGACATGTATTAAAATGCAAGATTAATTGTGAGCACAAATGTTAGCTTAGAGAGAACAATTTGGGCTGCAGGAGACAGCTAAAGTATTGGCCTTAATTCACCAATGCAGGCAATAGACTATTTAAGCAAAAACGAGTCACCACTGTATAGGGTGCACACCTTAAACACCAGCAGAGCTAGGTATAAAGCAGGGATTTGTCGTGTGAAAGTAAAACAAGCAGGGCAAAATCTCTCAGGTACTGCCCTTTGATGGGAATTTGAAATGCAGTGGATACATTTCAAGACCTTCTGCAGTCAAACAAATTACTTTCCTTCATTAACACCTTTACTGGTAGAGAATACCCGCACATTCCTCATCTTAGTAACTCCCCAGACATCAGCCTGGATCAGGAAAATCTTGAGCAGTACCTCTGCATGGCAGTAGGGGTGTCAATCAGCTCCACGATGGCGTCATCCAAATTGGAAGTGATGTTGCTGTGCCCATATATGCACCAACCCAGTCCAAAGACATGTTTCTTTCGTTGACTATTGTCGCGCCAAAAACGCAGACACATAAAAACCCTCAAACTTTTACTAGTGTGCCGTATCTAATGAGATCTCTAAAGTGAAGAGACCAGTACGCAGACTGGGGAGGATGAGAGGGTTGGTGAGGAATCTGTGGTTAGATACAGCCTCCTCCAGAAAAGGCATTACCAAAGGTAAGTAACTTGTTTTTCTGATAGACTTCCAACCTGAGATTCTTCACCTTAGAAGAGATTTGCAAGCAATACCTCCTCAGAGGTGGGTCTGCAAACAGGATCAGATCAGAAACTTATGGTGAACCAACGAGACAAAATGCCCATCTTGACAGACCTGACTGTCCAAGCAGCAGCGCTTCATGAACGTGTGGAGGGACTTCCCCGTAGTGGCTTGGACTATTTCTAGGACATGGTACCCAGCATGCCAACGCAGTAGTAGCAGTCTTAGCCCTGGCTGAATGGGTACTCATGTCTTCATAAGGCTGCTTCTTAGCTAATGCATAGCAGAGCTTAATGCAGAGTACAACCCATCTAAAGATGGTTCACTTCTCTACAGTCTTGCCCTTTTTCGCTCCAGTGAACCTGAGGAATAGATGATCCTCCACTCAAGGATCCTCACTGCGATTAATGTAGAATGAAAAAAAAAAAAAAAAAATTGGGTCCATGAGATGGAGTCTCACCTGCTCAAAAAGACGAGAAAGTCAGTGGAAGGGGGTGGTGGGGTAGCAAAAACAAACAAGCTTTTGCAATGCAATAGATCTCACATTTGCCTGAGGTAGAGCCTTTGGCCTTGTAAATTCATAACTGGACTTTTCTTGCCACATAAATGGGTCAACCCTGCCTCATAATTTCGTCTTTTTCTGCCATATAATTCCAGTGGCCCTGCATATAACTAAAGCACTTCCATTTACCTTCTTCCTCTAATGCAGCAAAAAATTCAAATGTTGCTATTTAGCATCCACATTTAAATCTGCCGTGCTAATTTCAATAGAATATGACTTTTATCACCCCACCATTAGAGTTGCTGGCTGGCCAACACAATTCCCCCCCAAAAAGACACAAGACACTCACAGAGGAGAAATACACTATAAGGGTCACCCAAATATATCAAGAGTGTTCAAATAGCCATAGTGTAATAAGGATGTTAAATTGGCCTGAATTATGGTCATAACTGTAATAAGGAGAGATTATTAAAATATATACAATAATAATTTTAACCTTTATCAGAGATCACCTTTTGGCATATCAAAACAGCCCCTAGAGTGCACCATAACAAAAATATCATTTGTAAGAAACATGGCCACGTAACTATATTTTTAGCCCCTGGAGAGCATAACCCCATGGAAAAGAAATAGGAGAGAGTAATGCAGTGTAACCATATACTTAGCCCTTAGAAGGTGTTTATTGGGGATAGCAGACCTACTGCAAAGATATTACAAAAAAGGCCTTTAAAATAAAACTTCTTCAGGCTGTAAATTAGAAGTTTTAGCCATGAAAAAGTGTAAAAGACATTGAGTGGTGTGAAGAGTTATTAGTTTGGAGTCCTAACTAACATTGTGTGGGGACACAGAGATGGTGTGGATAGAAAAAGCACATAGTGGTCAATGTTTTTAAGGTGGTCTTATTATCCTAGGTCCACCACAGGCTGAGGTATGAGCAAAAATGTTTGTAAAATTAATGCCCCGCAAAACATTATGGGGCAAGTTTCCGTGTCACAAATATTTTCATATGTTGATGACTGTAATGCTTAAAACAGCCCCTAGAGGACACAACAATGAAAATAACATTCATAAGAAACAAGTTCATGTAACTGTATAGTTAGCCCCTAGGGGGCATTACCACACACAAAATGGCAATAAATAATGCAAAGTAATAATATATGTAGCCCCTAGAGGGAATAGTGTATAATATATTTTCAAGGGTAGCAAGTGTATAGCAATGATAGTATAAATAAGGCCCTTAAAACTCAAAAGGTATTCCCAGCTGGAAAACAAAAATTCTAGCCATGAGAATCCTTAAAGACATTGAATGGTTGGAGAAGTTATTTTTTTGGAGTCCCCATTAACATAGTGTGGGGGCCCAGAGATGTCATAGACAGAAAGAGTGCATCATACGGAGCGTTTTGGTGGTGGTCCCATTGTCCTAGGATCACCACAGGCTGAGTTATGGGATAAAATCTCATGAAAAAGAGTGCTTGCAAAGCACTATGGGTCGAATTTTCCAAAGTGTAGTGAATATTGTAGTACCAGCTCTACCGCTGTGTCAGGAAAGCCGCTTTGAGGATTTCTGTTTTACATAAAGCATTTACCAATTTCAAGTGTTTTATGGGGAGAGGCACAAGAAATTACTCAGATAGGTAACTGTGAACAATATGACTAGCACTTTAATACCGCTGATTGAGTGCAAGCTGTTGTGCCCGTTCGCACTGAGAGTGCCATGGCTGGCATGCAGCACGAAGGGGAGAGACAAAAAAATATATATAGTTTTCCCACGCTGAAGTATATTGGCAATCGTGCAATAATCCATGTATTGTGCAACCTGCATGGCATGACAAAAAAAGCCTTGAGGCGGGAGAAACTACAGCAATTACCAATGACATCAAGTGATTTTTGAAAGGCAAACCCACGAACGAGTGAAAGTGATGGACATGACATGGGCATGGTTAAAAGCCCACAATACTTACAACAGCTCAAAGCGTTTGCGCGCACGACCTCAAAAGGTGGAGTAATAGACTGGGTGACAACAAAAAAAAAAAGAAGCATGCATATGAAGAACCAGTTTATCAGGGAAAAACACTAGTGTACAGGGGGAGAGCTTGAAGCTTGCTGACCCTTTTGGCCATTGTAATGGGCAACAAAAAGACCTTTTTGATGGTTAAGAGCCACAGATAACAGCTCTATAGGGGCTCAAAGGGGGGCACATAAATACAAGGAACAGATTAAGGTCCTATTGGGGTATCACAAAAACAAGGTAGTAAGGAACAAGAGATACAAACATTTCAGAAAACAAGTCACAACAGGCAGCTTGGCCAGGGAGGGTTGATTCGGCAGCTGCAGGAAAGTCAAAATGGCCACCAAGTAACCCTTAAAAGTGCCCAGGGCAAGACTTGTTGGGCTAAAGACAAAGCAGTCACATCAACAATGGTGCGAAGGGGTTCTATATGGTGTAAGGAACACCAAGCCACAAACATATCCCTCGCAGGCATATACAGTATTAGTAGAGCAACACCTGGCTACCAGGATGACATCAGACATCAGGAGGAAGCTTGAAAACTCAACTGTTGCAATTCAATTTCCTAAAAGGAAGATGGAGTGCACATGTTCGGGTGCAAGACTTTGTCCTGTTTCTGCAAAAGGAGATCCTCCTGACCAGAAAGCCGATGCTCATGCACAGGATGTCAGGATACCAAACCTTCTGTACCCAATCCAAAGCCACATTAATGACTTGTGCCCAGTCTGTACCAACCTTCTTGTTACAAAACCACCCAACCGGTTTGCAGCAATACCACATTGCGTTGGTGTTGTCTGTGAGCACCTGGACCCAGCCTTCCTTTGACGGATGGAAGGGAGGCTTTCAATGCCAAACGAATCACACTCAGCTCTAGAAAGTTGTTGTGTCAGCCACCAGAGACCTCTGAACTACACCTCTGCCAGGTGGACATACCAACCCATAAGTGATGCATTTGTCAGCACTGTCTTCTCCAGGTGGGGAAAGAGGAGAGGACTGCTGCTCAGCCAACCGCGGTTCATCAGCCACCACTGCTGATCTTGTGGAAGGCTCTCCGATATCTGGACAAAGATGGAGACTTCCCTGATTCTGCGCACACTTGGATTCCAGGTCACACTGCAGAGCCTGCATATACCATCTGACATGCTTCACCAGAAGGATGCAGGAGACCACAAGACCCAGCAGCCTCAGTCAGACTCCTCAAAATCCATGATAGAGGATGAAATGTCAAAATCATAGCCTGAATATACTGGATTCACCACATATCACCGACAGGATCAGGTCTGCCAACGGCACATCGACAGTGAACGCCAGCAAAGGCAGGAGGTCCACCGAAGTCTGGAGGTGCAAGACTACTGCCTGGAGTAAGCTAGTCTAACTTCCAGTAGTGAAGGCAGGGGGTGGGGGGGAACTGGAAACCCCGACCTCCACTGATGGGTTACAACCACCACCCACCTGAAGGGCACTAGTAAGGCCAAAAGGGAGCACAGCACACTGGAAAAGCTTCTGGCACACCATTAACCGCTACTAACAATTGTGAGCTGCAGAAATGGGGAGGTGGAAATACGCACCCAACAGGTCCATCACTACTGTCCAAGGCCCTGCGCAGCCAGACCCTGAACCACTGTGAGCATTTTTAATTTCTCTTTTTTCAGAAAGCAGTTAAGATGACATAGATGTAAGATGGATGGAGGCTTCCTTCCTTTTTGGACAAAAGAAAGTAGCAGTAATAATAACCACACCCTACGTCTGGTGTGGGCACCCTTGTGATGGCTCCTTGGGTCGGGAAAGCCTGTACTTCATGATGGAGAGAGAGTGAGAGAACGGGGAGTCCTTTGATTGCCATTCTAGGGATGGACATATCCGTTCCACACAATAAGAAGCACCCACTTGAATTTCATGAGATGGACCGATCTACACTGCTGCTTCATATGTGAATGTTTCGACATGTGGAACAGGTCTATGAACCATCGTCATCGGGGCCCCTCTGGCCAAATCAAAACCAGTATGGCCTTCTAGTAAGACTGCTTGATGATTACTGATGGAATCAGTGGAATTGGAGGAAAAAGCGTATAGAATTTTGCCAGACCATTTGATCCATAGGGCCCTGATTGGAAGTACCTTGAGGCGAAGATTGGGCATTTTTTGTTTTCTCTGTTGCAAACAAACATATGAGGAAACTCCACGAGTAGAAGATGTTTTGAATGACGTCATCATGTAGAACCCACTTGTGATTTTCTTGAAAAATCCTGCTTCGGGAGTCTGCTTGAATATTATGTACACCCAGTTCTCAGGTCCCTGGCTAGCAACCAATTCCATAATATCTGGGCTTCCCGTGCTCAGGATCTAGTCTCCCCTTGCTTGTTAAGACAGTACATTGTTGTCTTGTCTGAGCAAAAAGGGATTTAATCTTGAATGATTGTTGGAAAGACTTCAATGCTGAATGAACAGTTCGTAGTTCCAGGAGTTTGATAAGTCATTTCTTTCAGGACCATGTTCCCTGAATTTAAAGGTGATCCATGTGGGCTCCCCAAACTAACAGAGGCATCTGTCAATGTCTGAGAGGGAACATCCTGATGGAAAGGAAGCCCTTTTAGGAGAGTTTTCATCTTGCACTGCCATTTGTGAGATTGCCTCACTTTGAGGCAAACTGTGATCTTGTCTTCTCAGTTGCCCGAGTATTGACTCCACGGTCCTCCAGACTCTTGCAGAGACTGACATCTGGCATCAGAAATATGCAAGAGGCCATCGTCGATGGATGTGAGACTTTTACGTAGGATTGACATTTCAGGCATGTTGATAAAAGTCTTTCAAAGCATAGTTTTGCTTTTATAGAGTAGAAAACTGCTCCTAGATAATGAAGACTGAACTGGCGATGAGGTTGATTTCTGGTGACTGGCATGAAGATATAGCCGGTTGAGAGTAGAGATAACTATTGGATAATGAATTGTGCTCGTTGGGTTGACCCCTTAATAAGGTACTCATCTAGATGTGGATAAACAAATATTCTGAGTTTGCAGAGATGTTCGACAACTGCCATGCACTTCAAAAACATTCTGGGAGTCGACTTGAAGCCAAAAGGAAGTACTTTGCACTGGTAGAGTTTGTGTCCTACTACAAACCTCAGGAATTTGCAGTGTTTTCTACCTACTGGAATTTGAAAGTATGCAGCCTGACGATATATGGAACAGAGCTAGTCTCCTTGATGGATCTGAGGATAAATGTGATGTAATGCTAGCATTTAGAGTTTTTCTTTCCATGTCCATTGATTTTCTACTTTTACATTCTGGTATGGATTTTAATTTATTTTTGGGACCTTTTTCACCAAGAAATAACAGGAATAAATCACTATATTCCGTTGAAGGAGAGGTAAGATCTCTAATGCATGCTTCTGCAGAAAGGTGCTCATTTCTGATCTCAGTATTTGCACTGGATGATTTTGGTGGACTATTTGGTTGGGAACCGGCAAATCTAAGACAATAACCATTCTGTACAATACTCGGAACCCAGGCATCATTTGTGATGGATTTCCGGTCTGTTACATATTTTGACATACTTCTCCCCACCTACTGGAGTAGGTAACGGAGGAAGGGTAAGCAGAGGCTCCTTGCTTGGAACCAGTAGGAGGCTTTCTTGGTTGGGCAGATTGGTGGCCACCTCTTTACTTTCGTTGACCCCTTTGGTGTTGCTGGAAAGGTCTTTGCTGCTGCATGTGGTGTCCTTCCAACCACTGAATGGTTTCAATCAATCAATCTGTATTGATTGTATAGGAGAAGGGTTGCTGCAAAAGAGATCAGCACATCGGTTTTGTCAGTGTTGAGCTTCAGACAGTTGGTTTTCATTTGTGGGAGTTGGTCTTTGCAGTGTTGGGAGTCTGCTGAGAAAGCAAGAGGATGAGCTGTGTTGTCTGTGCAGAATACGATGTTGAGGTCATGTGACCTAACGATGTCGGCTAGTGGGGTCATGTGGGTGTTGGAGAAGGTGGGACTGAGAGGTGAACATTGAGAGACGCCACAGGTGGAACTCTTGGGTTCTGAGGCAAAGAGGGAGGTGGGGGAGGCAAATTCTCAGAGTTCGTCCTGCGAGTAAATGGCATGATCCATAGAAGGGCGTCTCCCTGGATCTTGATATGTTGCAGTCTCTTGATAAGTGTGTGGGCAGATACTGTGTTGAATGCCGCAGAGAGGTCGAGGAGGCTCAGGGCCGCTGATTCTCCTTTCGAGGAGGATGGGGATATGGTCAGTGGCGGCGATCAGGGTAGTCTCCGTGCTTTGTTGGCACAGAAACCGGATTGGGAAGCATTGAGCAGATTGTTTCTCACTAGGTGTTGGGTGAGCTGCTGGTTGATTGCATTCTCGAGGACTTTGGCAGGCAAAGAGAGCAGTGAGATGGTTTGAACCCTCTGTGGATAAAAACGCCTCTCGTAAGATTTGTAAGGATGCTTTCTTTGCTCCTTACATTTCTCCAAACCAATTGCCTTCAAGGTCTCCATCTCCGTCGTTATGCAAGCTATTTGGTCATCTGTATAACTCCCAGAAGTGTTCCCAGAGAAAGGAAGTTTGAGTATTCTCTGCTGAGATTCCTGCTTGAGCGCTGAGAGATAAAGCCAAGTGTGCTGTCTGAGAGCCAATCCGTGACCGTAACCATGGGCTGCCGGCAAAATGAATCAGCAGCAGCACTGATCACTTGATTAGAAACTAGCAAGCCTTCATTCACGTTTCTATGAAGTACTGTCTGCGGTCTCTTGGGAGGTCACCTACAAACTGCTGCAGGGAGTCCCATAAGGACCTGTCATACTTGTCTAGCAGAGCAGATGCACTTGCCGCTTTCATGGTTGTGGCAGCTGTGCCACATACCTTCCACCCACTGAGTCAAGCTTCCTGTTTTCCTCGACTGGTGGAATCGTCAACTTTCTTTGCTGCCAAAATCACAACTTGTGATTGAGGAGGAGGATCTGGCCATATAAGAAATCCTACTCCGGATGCTTATATTTTTATTGAAGCCGAAACGGAGATGCTTTGGATGCAGCTGGTAAGGGAACATTCCAAGGCTGGTTCTAATAAAGCTGGAACTAGAAACAGGAGTCTTTATGCTCAACATTGGTGAAAAGTTTCATATATCACTGACGTAGCAGTTGATAAAGCAGGCAATGAAATATTAGGTTTTGTAGCTCTTTGTAAAAGCACTTCCTAAAACGGGATATCAACGGGATATCAACCAGAAACACATTCGGGGTAGCCACCACCTGGGCAAGGGAGAGGGCCTCCTGGGGGTCACTCCTGCACTGAAGTTCCGATCCTTCAGGTGCTGGGTGCAGGGTCTTTTCCAGCCGTCGGGATTTTAGAGTCAGGCAGTCGCGGTCAGGGGGAGCCTGGGGATTCCCTCTGCAGGCGTCGCTGTGGGGGCTCAGGGGGGACAACTTTGGTTACTCACAGTCTCGGAGTCGCCGGAGGGTCCTCCCTGAGGTGTTTGTTTTCCACCAGTCGAGTCGGGGTCGCCGGGTGCAGTGTTGCAAGTCTCACGCTTCTTGCGGGGATTGCAGGGGTCTTTAAATTTGCTCCTCTGTAACAAAGTTGCAGTCTTTTTGGAGCAGGTCCGCTGTCCTCTGGAGTTTCTTGTTCCTCTTGAAGCAGGGCAGTCCTCTGAGGATTCAGAGGTCGCTGGTCCTTGAGAAAGCGTCGCTGGAGCAGGTTTCTTTAGAAGGCAGGAGACAGGCCGGTAGGACTGGGGCCAAAGCAGTTGGTGTCTTCTTTCTTCTTCTGCAGGGGTTTTCAGCTCAGCAGTCTTCTTCTTCGGTAAGTTGCAGGAATCTAAATTCTTAGGTTCTGGGGAGCCCTTAAATACTAAATTTAAGGGCGTGTTTAGGTCTGGGGGGTTAGTAGCCAATGGCTACTAGCTCTGAGGGTGGGTACACCCTCTTTGTGCCTCCTCCCAAGGGGAGGGGGTCACATTCCTATCCCTATTGGGGGAATCCTCCATCTGCAAGATGGAGGATTTCTAAAAGTTAGAGTCACTTCAGCTCAGGACACCTTAGGGGCTGTCCTGACTGGCCAGTGACTCCTCCTTGTTATTCTCATTATTTCCTCCGGCCTTGCCGCCAAAAGTGGGGCCGTGGCCGGAGGGGGCGGGCAACTCCACTAGCTGGAGTGCCCTGCGGTGCTGGAGCAAAGGGGGTAAGCCTTTGAGGCTCACCGCCAGGTGTTACAACTCCTGCCTGGGGGAGGTGATAGCATTTCCACCCAGTGCAGGCTTTGTTACAGGCCACAGAGTGACAAAGGCACTCTCCCCATGTGGCCAGCAACATGTCTTGAGTGTGGCAGGCTGCTAGAACCAGTCAGCCTACACGGGTAGTTGGATTAGGTTTCAGGGGGCACCTCTAAGGTGCCCTCTGGGGTGTATTTTACAATAAAAGGTACACTGGAATCAGTGTGCATTTATTGTGCTGAGAAGTTTGATACCAAACTTCCCAGTTTTCAGTGTAGCCATTATGGTGCTGTGGAGTCCGTGTTTGACAGACTCCCAGACAATATACTCTTATGGCTACCCTGCACTTACAATGTCTAAGGTTTGGCTTAGACACTGTAGGGGCACAGTGCTGATGCACTGGTGCCCTCACCTATGGTATAGTGCACCCTGCCTTAGGGCTGTAAGGCCTACTAGAGGGGTGACTTATCTATACTGCCTAGGCAGTGTGAGGTTGGCATGGCACCCTGAGGGGAGTGCCATGTCGACTTACTCGTTTTGTTCTCACCAGCACACACAAGCTGGTAAGCAGTGTGTCTGTGCTGAGTGAGGGGTCCCTAGGGTGGCATAAGATATGCTGCAGCCCTTAGAGACCTTCCCTGGCATCAGGGCCCTTGGTACCAGTTACAAGGGACTTATCTGGATGCCAGGGTGTGCCAATTGTGGAATCAAAAGTACAGGTTAGGGAAAGAACACTGGTGCTGGGGCCTGGTTAGCAGGCCTCAGCACACTTTCAATTCAAAACATAGCATCAGCAAAGGCAAAAAGTCAGGGGGTAACCATGCCAAGGAGGCATTTCCTTACAGGAGACCTTCATCTCAAAGGGGAACCTGAAGCCCTCACAGGTGAAGGCACTCCCAAAGGTGCTTCTGTCTGAGGAAGAGGTGAAGACAGTGCGTGGGGTAGGTGCTGGAAAAGAATGTGGTGGAGAAAGTTCAGAATAAGGACCAGCAGCAAGTACGTCCAGGAATATTCCAAGTCAGATGTTAATGGAAAACCTTGTTGGTCTCAATTTCCTGACCCATTCTGCAGACGTTGACAGACTTCGACGTCAATTGCTCTCAGTCACAACGTTGACACTTTGAGAGTTCTGTGCCTCAACGTCAAGGAATCCTTAGATTTCAACCCTCTGCGTCTCAATTTAGGAGGTTGTGTCCTTCTCAGCATCAACCAAGCATGCACTGTACCTCGTCTCAACGTCAAACAGGGATGATATTGTTTTTGAGGATATCGTCTGTTATTGGATCTCCCTCTCCTGGAGTCCTCAGATTAAGGTGGAAGAGCCAAGCCTTTCCTCACTCTCACCTTCAGACTGCGTCTCCTGCCGTCTGTCGCTCTACAGCTTCATGAAGGTGAATCTTTGACATGTCCTTCAGGATAAGCCTCGAAAAAGGTCTTGCAGTGCTGACATCTGTCAGGAAGGTAGGTAATACACAGATCATGCCAATATGATTTGGCCTTTCTGCCACAGCAGGGCATTTGTTAAAAAATGGCATTTTATTTGACTATAAAAATAATTTTCATGTTAGAAAATGACAAAAAAAGACTGGAAATGTTCAAAACCGTTGAGTCAAGGTGTTGACAAAAAATAAAATAAATTGGAGTGTAACTTTGGAAGGAAAAAAGAGCCAAGCTTGGTGCTCTAAGATCCTGTTAGAGGTCAGTATAAAATAACTTAATTAAGTGCCAACTACTGCGCATGATGGGATATTATGGGCTATGAGCTCTTAAAGGGACAGAGTTCCTTTTCATATCTGCAGAGGTGCAGCCTTTGGTTTTACACCAGGGGTCTCCAACCTTCCCTGTATCGAGAGACTACTTCTGATCAGTGAAAACCACTGTGAGCTACTGAAGGCTAAACAACTTACCAGACACACCCCAACCCAACTTCACTGACTAAGTCTAATGTCCATAGAGCCAGATAATAAAGTGTGACAAAATACTTTGAGTAGGGGCCCTAGGACAGGGCTGCCATGTGCATCAGTGAGAGCATGGTCTTCGGGTATCTATGAACACATTTGCATAATAATGGAGTTTAAAACCTGTCGTATGCACTTGTGGCACAGGACATACATGGTACTTCTACATGTATAACAAACAACTTTTTTATTAAATGGGAGAAATTTAGAGTGCAAAGATTTTCATAAAATGGAACAATTTTCTGCACTTCAAATTTCTCCCATTTAAAAAAAGGACCAGTTTTCAGTTATAACTAAGGCACAGTATTCTACTGCCCACCGGGAGCAAGAAGCCTGCTATCGATAAAACATTTGAGAAACTGTAACTGAAAAGTTAAACTAAATCATTAAGGTAACTTTTCATTTAAATTTTCTCTGATTTAAAAGCATTGAGAAACATATTATGTTGACAAGGACTCTTATTTTAGAGTTAGATACTTCAGCTTTCAACTTTGTGCCTCACCATGGGTCGTAAATGTGACTTCAATACTGTTCATTATGAGGCCCTGCTAACTGCAGCCTGAAGATAATAATGTAAAAAATAAACACAATCTTCCCATAACCCTTTGCATGCTGAGGCCGAAATGGTTCCGTCATCAGCTGTACTGGGCGTGTACTGAGAACAGAACCATTCCATCCTCACACCCACCCACAAGGTGGGGTGAGGGAGGGGGAACCACTGACGCTCCCCCCCATAGACGACCCATTTCACCAAACAGCCACTGCAGCAGAAGAGCTTCCGCTGCCACCCTGACCCCCCCTCTGCCCCGGCATCTGATGACATAAGTGGGCGCACGCCATCACCAGAACCTGCCGAGGACACTTGGGAGAAGAACGCACTTCAGGTAAGTAAGTGCTTCCCCTGGGTGGGGCTGAGGGGACTGTATGAATGAAATACAGACAGGGGGAAAGGAAGAATTTTTCTTTACTAACATATTGGGCATATATTTCTTGGATTCTTGCTGCGTGATCGCAGGTGTGACCCTAATTGCAGAGCAGGAATCCAAACCAACTAGACACCAGGGATGTCATTTTGTTTGGGGAGCAGCCCCCTTCAGCAACGGCCACTTCCCTGGGGGTAAATATAACATCTATGTTTTGAACTCACTTGGGGTTAGATCGCACTATTTTGGCTGATCTGCCCCTTCGGGAGGGGAGGAAGTGCTGCTTTTAAAGGAGGTCACTGATGTGCCGATAGTGCAGCGATAGGCATCTGGACTGCAGCCTGCGGCTAGCAAGGCTTCCCATAGGCTTTCCATAGGCTTACCATACAAATTTATTTCAGTTGTATGCTTAACAGTATTTGAGGAACAACAGTCTATCCATCTATCTGGTATTTGTATTATTAAAAAAAAAAAAAACAAAAAAAAAAAAAAAGCACAGCTTGTCACCTGTGAGGATGTCCAGGCACTAGGTACTAGCCACTCGTAGAATGAAGTCTTGCACCCCTTCTTGAATTTGGTCAGCATAGGGGAGGTCCAAAGGTGGGGGCGATCCAGGACTTGGGAGCAAGGTGGTAGGAGTGGCCTCCAGCACAGCAGTGGCCAGTCAAAGGGATCTGTGTGCAGAGCAGAGGTTCCTGCAGGGGTGATGGAAACGCAAACACTGGTTCAGGTAGGCAGGTCCCTGGTCATTGAGGGCTCTATAGGTATGGGTGAGGAGCTTGGAGTGGCATCTCTTCTGGACTAGGAGCCAGTGGAGGTCTTTCAGGTGTTGGGAGATGGGGGCTCTTGGGCAGGTCAAGAACCAGGCTGGCGGTCGCATTCTGTATGGATTGGAGCCTCTGCACTAGTTCGGTGGTGGTAACTGCACAGAGTGTGTTGCCGTAGTCAAGACGACTGGTGACGAGGGAATGAGTGACTGTCTTTCTTGTGTGGATTGGGAGACACTTGAAAATTTTCCAGAGTATGCAAATCATGCGGAAGTAGGCTGAGGCAACGGAGTTTACCTGACATCTCATGAAGAGCTCATCTAGGATGATGCCAAGTTTGCCAGTGTCATCTTTTTGCGTGGGGTAGTGGCCAAGCTCAGACAGCCACTAGGAGTCATTCCAAAGGACGGTGTTTTTGCCAAAGATGAGAACTTCCATCTTGTCTGTGTTCAGCTTTAAGCAGCTGCTCTTCATCCATGCTGCAACGTTCTTCATGCAGTTGTGGAAATTTGTCTTGGTAGCAGTGGGTGGGGTCAGCAGAGGGCAATAGGACGAGCAGAGTATCATCAGTATAGGAGATGTTTATGTTGTGTGGTTTGACTATGTCCGCAAGTGGAGTCATGTAGATGTTGGAGATTGTGGGGCTGAAGGACCAGCCCTGGAGAACACCGCAGATGTAATGCCTTGGCTTGCAATGTGAAAGTGGTTGGGAGGGGGGTTGAGGGGCAGTGGGCTTTCTGGGTGCACCCTGTGAGGAAAGATGACATCCACCTGAGCGAGTCATCTGAGATTCCCACCTGGTACAGGAGGTGAGTAAGTTGGGGGGGGAGGAATGGGAGGACCGTGTCGAAGGCAGCAGATAGGTAGAGCAGGATGCGGGCGGCGGATTTTCCTTTGAGGAGTATGGCTCGGATGCCATCTGAGGCAGCGATCAGGGCTGTTTTGGTGCAGTGTTTGCTTCTGAAACCTGATTGGGTCAAGTCTAGTTGGTTGTTTCTCTCCAGGTGGTCAATGAGTTGGAGGTTGATGGCCTTTTCCAGGCCTTTGGCAGGGAAATGGGAGCACTGAGATGAGTCAGTAGTTTTGCATTTCGTTAGGGTCTGCAGAGGGTTTCTTGTCGAGGGGGGTCTGACCGTAGCAAGTTTACAGGCATCGGAAAAGGTTGCCATGGCCAGTGAAGCATTGATGATGGTATTGAGTTGGTGGCTGATCTCGGCCCTTCTGAATTTGAAGAGTCCGTTGGTGCTCCGGAGTGGTTGGAGCTTATAAGGGCTGTGGTGTCTGCGTCGCTGAGTTATTTCCAGGCATTAAGCTGGAGTTCAGTAGTGGTGGTAGGCTGGGATTTGAAGTTCTTGTAGATGGTAGCTATTTTTTGTGGGAGTAGTCGGTGAGGGCATCGCAGAACTTCTGCGATATGGGGACTGCATTTTCGATTGCTGCAGGGTAGGTGAACTCTGACAATGGTGAAGAGTTCCTTGATTTTGTTTTTGCTAGTGTTGATTCAAAAGGTCAGGGCCTCCTTTGCTGTTCTGATATGTCGGTGGTAGACGCTGAGGCCTGATTTGAAGGCAGCGGTCATTTTCATTCTTGTGGGTGCATTATTTTCTCTCAAGTTGTTTGCATCTGTGTCTAGTCTGGCTGAGTTCTGGGGTGAACCAAGTGGCTTGTTTGGCTTTGGCTAGTCTGATAGCTCTAGCTGGTTTGGTGGGAGTGACTTAGTTGGTGATCCAGATGATATTGGGAGTTGGGGGGAGGGGGGTAAGACTGGTAAAGCAAGGCTGGCAGCCTGTTGCTGGAAGACCTTGTTCCAGATGCAGTAGGGTGAACTGCAGAGGTTGGGTATGCCCCAGGTATGTCCGGAGGTGGTGAAGTGTACAATGGAGTTGTCCAACTAGGTGAGGTCAGAGGAGTGGGTGTACCTAATTCTGTTGCTAGGTGAAAAAATGGGGTCTAGAGCGTGTCCTGCCATGTTCATCGGATCGGTGACTAGCTGCTTGAGGCCCATGCTGTCCAGTCTTACCAGAAGGTCGGTGGAGTTGGTGTCAGTGGGGTCGTCAAGGTGGAAGTTGAGATCTCCTAAGAAGATGTAGTATTCGGATTCAATGGTGAGCAGAGTGATGAATTCAGCAATGGCACTGCTGATTCAGGTCTGTGGTCCTTGAGATCTGTAGGCAAGGGTGCCTTTGATGGTGGTGTTGGTGTGGAGCTGGAAGTTCCTATGTGTCATGAATGGCATGGTTTGGTTGTCTGTGATGGTGTAGGAAATAAAAAATAAATCTATGACTGGAATGCCATCTTCATGTTCGTTTGTGAGGTCCCACTGTTTCAGCTTGTATCCAGTGGGAGTTGCTGTGGCGATGTCAGATGTGGAGGCTTGGGCGATCCAGGTTTTAGTAATGAAGATTACTTCGGGTGAGGGTGGAAATGGTGTCCCAGATTTCAGTGGCATGCTTGTAGAAGGATCTGGCATTGAGTAAGATGCAACTAAGTTGTCCCCAGTTGCGTTGGTCGGTGCAATAGGGGATGCTGCAGGGGTACAGGGTTCTGGCATGGACGTGAAGCAGCACTGATGGCAATTGAATGGCTCCGCTGTCGCACGGGGTGATAGCAGTTGCTGCAACCAGGGTCAAGGGAGTGAAGATCAGCAGCTGTCTGAAGACCCAGGGTTCCCGATGCTCGGTGTGGTCCTGGCTTGCCTTTGGCAAATCAGCACTACACCTGCTGTGCAGCCATGCTGCGACCTCACTTAGATTGTGGAAGGGGTAAGGTGGACGGGAGGAGAGGAGCAGGAACCTGGAGCATGGTTAGGTCAGGAACTAGGAGCACAGGGGAGGGGGACCATGAGGGCAATGCAGCTAACAAAGCTCCAGGGGACAAGAGAACTTGGTGCTGCTGGTAGGGGCAACCTGTGCAGAGAACCTGTCAGGGAGACAGCTCGAGCCCTGGTCAGAGGGGCCTGGCACTGGGCAGACAGCCTGGTGCTCAGAGAGCCAGTTAGGACCTGCTCACTGGTGGCTGTGCTGCGGCCTCCATTAAATAGGTTCTGGGAGGAGCGCAGGGAGGCGGGAGGGTGGGACAGGGGTGCAGGAAGGAGCAGGATCCTGAGGGCAGTGCAGCTTCCAAGGCTCCTGGGGACAGGAGACCTTGGTTCTGCTGGTGGGGCAACCTGTGCAGAGAACCTGTCAGGGATGCAGCTCTAGCGTAGTCAGAGGGGACTGGAGCTGGGAGAGCTGGTTAGGACCTAACAGACTTAAAGCCCAGTCTAGAGCTAGCCGGTGGACTCCCTTAAATATGGATGAGTTGAAGTTCTTGGATTTAACTTTTTTGCTAAGCTTGATAAGGCAGCCATTGCTGTCTTCATATTGGTCTACTAGTCCCTTGAAGGCAACAGCTATATTTCCTGCAACCATTAGTCATGTTGGTATTTGCTTCTGCTTCGAATGCTGCATTTTGTGGATATTGCTTTAGTGTTGCCACAAGATCACCCAGATTGGGACTGTTTTTAAGATTTTACCTGTCTTTGATCACTTTGTAGATCAGTTTTCAGAGATCTATGTTCCAGACAAAGGAATAGCTGTGAGTGAGTCTTTGGTCCTGTTCAAGGGCAGTTTGGTTTTTAGGCAGTAGATTCCTAGCAAGAGTGCACATTATGGAATTAGGACGTATATGCTGTCTGAGAGTGGGACTGGGTATGTCTATAACTTCAGGGTGTACATGGGTCAGGATTCCAGCATCTCCCTCCCACCCCCTTGCAGGTTGTCCATCAACTATCCACTTTCAGAGATAGTGAGAACAATGCGTGGGAACTTGGTAGAGGACCATTTTAACAAAGGTCACCATTTGTACACAGATAACTTCTACACTGGTGTGCAATTGTTCAGGGAATTGGTTAAAGTGGACACTGTTGCTTGTGGCACAATCCGCTCTAACCGTAAAGGTTACCCAAAAGAGCTTGTTTGTGTGAAGAAGAAAAAGAAAAAAACTTGAGTGCAGTTCCTTGCGTAGTGATGAACTTCTAGCTGTGAAATTTTATACAGGAGAGATGTCTACACTACCATCCATGATGAAAGTACTTCACCTATGACAGGGGTCACGTTGCTGCTTAGACTTTAATAAGCACAGGGATGGTGTTGATAGAATAGATCAGAGATTGGAATGTTACACTGCTATTCGTAAGGCTTACGTTTGGCATAAGAATTTGGCTATCCATCTTTTCTCCTTAGAAACATTTAATGCTTTTGTGGTGTTCAAGGATTGTTCTCCAGAGTCAAAGATGACATTTTTCAGTTTCAGGAGTCTATGATAGGCAGTCTTGTTGCAGTGTAACAGGCAAGTGTTCCTAGAGTTAAAGTGGGGCAGGATAAGGCTAGATGGAAAGAGCACCACTTTGCTAATCACATTCCTCCCACGCCCAAAAACAGACTCTCAGTAGGCAATGTAGAGAATGTATGCATAGAGGTATGTGGAAGGAGACTTGTATGTAGTACCCCGAATGTCCTAAACCTGGGCTGTGTGTGCCTGTATGTTTTAGGCAGTACCACACGGAAAAGATTTTTTGGAGCAACCGTGAGCACAAAAGTAAACTGCTTGGTCTGTATCTTTTTCTATTATATATTTTTTTCTCAGTTTCACGGTTGGCATTAGTGTGATGTAAGAGCTGTTGTGTTTGTAGTTTTGTATTTACTTACAATTGGGTTGTGTTTTCTTTTTTGTTATAATAAAAAAAAAGTGAGGGCAGTGTGGGTGGACTGGCGCTTGGCTGGCAGCATGAGTAATGACTTGCTGGAGGCCACTACCCCCCCCCCCCCACCCCCCACCTCCAAACCAAATGTCAGTCCACACACTCATCAGTTGGTGTGACTGCTGTGTTAGGCATGTGGGCATATGAAAGCAATGGGCCCTTTTATGGGGCTGTCTGTTGATGTAAGTATTGTAATGTGCTGGGCCCACAGCTGGCATTGTGAATGGTCTTGTGTGTCACGTATGAAAGGTGTGGGAATGGACTGTAAAGTGGCTGGTGTCTTGACACAGCTCTCTCAGCTCACAAGCTGTGAATCACTGGTTCATTTTTGTGAAATCTCGTTAAAAAAAATGGTATATATTGAACCATCACTCACACTCGTGCCAAGTCCAGCCAGCATGTGTGCACTTGATGAATATATGGTCGTACAGTAATAATTGTCTTTTCTGTCTTTCTCTGCCAGGGTGTACATTGTCTTGTGAATGTTGTAATGTGCTGGGCCCACGGCTGGAGGTGTGAATGGTCTTGTGTGGGTCACGTATTAAAGGAGTGTGAATGGAAACTAAATCATTTAGTGCCTTGTCTTCGCTTTACAGCTCACAAGCTGTGAGTTATTGGTTCAGTTTTTGATCCATCAATTATTAACAGATCCTTTCATTTTTTGTGCAACATCTTAATAAATGTTTATATATTGAACCATCACTCACCTTCATATCAAATCCAACCAGTATGTATATGTTATAAGGACAGTGGGTAGCCACAACACCCTTTTATAGCACTTCTCTCGTGAGAATTCAACTCACAAAAAAAACCTGATATCTGTAACTAGGCATTGAAGCACACCCCAGCACACTTTTTGTCTTGGGTGGGACCCCAGTGATGAAGCATGCCACCAACTATGTTGGTGGGCGAGTGGTCTTTTTAACAAAACGTATTTTTTTTTTTCACAATTTGAGTGTTTGGGACATCACAGAAGCCAAACTTGATAGCATGCTCATTTCTTGCCTAGGGAAGATCTACCAACTCTAGATATGTCTGAAAACTAGACACTCGGGGGAGAACAGGGGGGTGTGCCTCTCATAGATCCCAATAAGTTCTTACCCACAATGCCCTGCAAACCTCAAAATGGGACTGAAATAACTTACCTTGCATTTCTGTGCCATATTCTTCAGACAGAATTAAACCACAAATTTCCTACCACCCAGCATACCCTTCGGGCTCCTGATAAAAAAAAAAATAACACTTGAGGGAAAAATGTTTTTGTTCCTTTTTTTTGTTTTTATAAAACAGATTGAGGTTTGCAAGGGATTCTAGGAAACTAAACAGAACCTGGTGCGAGCCACACAAGTCTCCCTATCCTTTAGGTGTTTAATTTTCAAAAACGTCCAGGTTTGCTAGGTTTCCCTAGGCGCCATTTGTGCTAGGGCCCAAAATCCACAGCTAGGCACATTGCAAAAAGAGTCAGTTTTCAGTGGAAAAATGTGATGTGTCCACGTTGCGTTTTGAACGGTTTCCTGTCACAGGCGCTAGGCCTAACCACACAAATAGGTACCATTTTTATCAAAAGACTTGGGGGGGGGGGGGGGGGGGGGGGAGAGACACCATAGAGTAGAACAGGCGTTAATACCAATCGTCTTTCTCTGATTTTTCAGCATTTGTGCCTTCCAAATGCAAGACAGTGTGTAGGAAAGAAGTCATTTTGAGAACTGCCCTCTAATTCACATTAGTATCGGTACCCCCACATTCGGAGAGGTGCAAATAACCACTGCTTCTAAACTCCATATTTCGTGCCTATTTCAGAAATACATAGGTTTTCCAAATACCAATTTTTCACTCTATATTTCACCTAACTGCTATATACCGGTACACAATGAAAAAGGTGCCGCTCAGTTAGTGGCTCTGGGTACCTCAGCTTCTTGGTGAACCTACAAGCTATATATATATATATATATATATATATATATATATATACACACACACACATACACACACACACACACACACACACACACACACACAAGCAACCAGAAGAGTCCAGCGAACATAACGGTATATTACTTTTTCGAAGTATGGCAGATTTGCGAAAGCAAGATGAAACTGGACACACAACTCCATTTTAATATACATTTTTTATTTTTATTTCAAGTGTTACTTTCTGTAGTAAAACCTTGAAGGAGCTACACAAATGACCCCTTGATGAATTTAAAATGTCTACTTTTCAGAAATTTATAGCTTTTTGGGATTCAAAATTGGTTTCTCACCCATTTCTACCACTAACTGGAAGGAGGTTGGAAGCACAAAAAAGAAAAATAGGAAAAATGGGGTATGTCTCAATAAAATGCCAAAACTGTTGAAAAATTTGGTTTTCTGGTTCAAGTCTGCCTGTTCCCAAAAGCTGGGAAGGTGGTGATTTTAGCACTGCACACCCTTCGTTGATGCCATTTGCAAAGAAAAGAAGAAAAAAAAGAGACACCTCCTCCTGCAGCACCTTTTTCCCCCATTTTGCACCCCAAAAAAAAAAAAAAAAAACACTTATGCTTATGTCTTCCATCAAGGGGAATCCACAAACCCTAGGTACATTTAGAATCCCCAGGATGTTGGAAAAAAAAGGTGCGCACATTTGGCGTGGATAGTTTACATGCACAAAATGTTATAGGTGCCTAAGAGCAAACTACTACAAATAACCAAAGCAAAAAGACCTAGCACAGCAAGGGAAAAAGCCTAGCAGCGAAGGGGTTAAAAGGAAAGATGGGACCCTGTGCTTATTTAAAAATGAACTTAAGGATGTGAGCTACTCTGAAGGTGTCTGGGAGCTACTGGTAGTTTACAATCCACTGGTTGGAGACACCTGGTTTACACGGTCTTCTTCCTTCTCCATTTTCTTTTAAAAGGGGTTTGTGAATGAAATTTATAATAAATTACACATCACCTGGTAATTTACAATGTCTTATAGTTGTATATAAACCATTTCTAAATGCAAATTAAAGCAATTGGCCAATATAAACTCATATATTGGCTAAAAAACATTTAAACAAATTAAGTGCTTATCCTGCCCTTCCTGAAGAGAGGGGAACATCTACACTTAACACATGTGTGCGCGACTATTCTTTGTTTATGATTATCAATGGAGATTCCCAGAGAGCAGCTCAATGACAGCACGTTCAACAGGACAGCAATTAAGCTGACAAAATCAGTACTTGGTCCATGTTCAAGCTGAAAGAAAAGGCGGTAAATCCAGCACGCGCTGGTTAGTTAGAAGGCAGCAAATAGGTGGCCATGAAGCCAACAAATGTTTAGCAGTGGGTAAGCTGCAAAGCCCTGGTTGTATAGGATATCTTCAGTGCATGTGCTGTCGCAGGCAAGACCTACAAACGATGCCCAAAGTACCCATCATCCAAGGATACAAAGAACCCACCCTTCAGGTAAGAAAACACTGCTTCTAGGTCTTGGTGATAGAAGAAAGGGTAAAGGAGCCAGCACAGTGTCCAGATACTGGTGCCCAGGAGTTGATCTGAAGTCCAGTAGCTAGTGTGCTGCGTTGTGGAGACAGAGGCACCAATACAGGCATTAGGGAGTCCAGTGGTTCCTGCTTTGCTAGACTTGACTCCCGAACATAGCTTTACTCAGCAATCTCAAAAAGTATAAAAAGAAAATGATTTCAGATGTTCTGTAATCTAGTTTGACTTGTGACCAGGAACTCTGACTTCATCTGCAAAGTTGAGGATTCCCAGGACTCAAATATAAGGAGGGGTAGGTACAGACACAACCAGCACAGATTCCATTGGGGAAGGAGTAGATTCGCCCTTCTCCGGGACTGAAGGCTCTAGTGCCTCACCATGACACAGATGTTGCATTTCTTCTCCTAAGTCAGCTGGTTAGGCGACCAAGTTTCTTGGGGTCAATCAGTTGGTCAAGGCTCTCCCATTCAAGTCCTCAACACAGCTAGCCTTTGCGTCCTCTGTGATGCCATGAGACAAGGGCAATCTAGATCTCCTGCAGACAGGTTGGTCTCCAAAACTTTGATATACATGCCAGAAACTGCTCATTATTCAAACACTATAAGGTGAATAAATCACAAATACTAATTAACAAGGCAGCATTTAAGTGAAACCTAATTTACAATTAGTTAATTCCATCCTCAGGTGTAGAGAAAAACATTGAACTGAATACTGGCTGCCTAGCTCACTGGTTACATTTTTCTGATGGCCAGGCCTGACCCATCAGATCTTCAACTTTTGAATTTCAAGGGGCCCTTATAATACTTGGCAGAGTTGGAGTGAGTGATTCTGCAGAGTTCACATCAACCTAAGTGATGCAACATCATTGCTCCGCCCTAGACTGAATGTGGCTAACCTAAGTGAAATATAGCACAGCTGCAGAAAGACTGTCACCTCACCTGAAGAAAAACAGATCATGTTAAGGAAATGGGATGATGGCAATCACAGCAGCTAAACCAAAGGGGCTTTGATGGGTACAGGTCTACTTTCAGGCAAGTAAACAAGAGTTCACTAAATGTCAACTTCAGTGTCTGGAACAGACACAAGTAGTACCACTGCCACCACTATCCTTGAGCTCATATACACATGTGAAATGCTTGTGCACATCTCAAACAATTGGAGATAAAGGACACCAGTTAGGGGACACTATACAGACTTAACATGGAAAGAGCTGGTAGGCCATCCCCTTGAATTGGGACAGGTCTCAGACGGGGGGGAGGGGAAGTATTGTGTCTAATGTAAGAAACAAGTGACTGGAGTCCATTAGGAGTCATCAACCAATGCTTAGCCTTGGCAAGTAAACAGCAAAAGAACAAATAACTTAAATGTTGATATCTGTAGTGGGCACATCCGTTTCCCATCCCATGCCATTGTGCAGCAGTGTGAAGGGTAGCTAGTGAAATCTACAAAAGCAGCTTTTGCATGATAGCCTGCAGCAGGTTGCCTAAAATAGCTTGTGTTGAATAAACAAATACCTCACAAAACAAAACACTACAAACCACATCTCATTAAATTATTTTACTTAAAACATTTCAATGCAGCAGGTAACAACTGTAGAATTGTATTCACAAATTGAACCTCTATACCCCTATGTTGGTCTACCCGTATAGATGCATGGTCTACGGTGATAGCCATAAAAAAAGGTTCTGTTGCCAGGTGGTGTAGAACAGCCTTCGGTTAGCTGCAATCTGAAATAGGCACAAATACAATCTTCAAGAAAGCCCCCACCCCAAGTTGGCTAGACTTCCCAGTTTTCTTAGCCCCCTCCCCTTCTCCCACACCCCAAACAAAACAAAATAAAATCCAACATTCTAGTTTATACAGTTTACAAAGTCACCAACAAGTAACACTGGAAAAACATAATAAAGTCAGACATGTGAATGCTGAGTGAAATGTAGCTTTTGAAAGGCCAGCTGTGGAACAGAATGCCCAGGGAACCAACTGCAAAGACACCCAAGAAACAAAAATTTGACTTTTAAAGACCATTCAATACACTCACCACTCAGAAAATTAGCCAAACCGAGTGAAAGAAATTTAGAGAAAAGTGATCACAACATTTTACAATTGTCGTGAGGTCAACAAGGACGTGCAAGGGGTCATCATGCCCTTTGGATAGTCCATATAACCCACAATCAACTGTTGCAAAGTCACAGCATTTCATTAGTAGAAAACAAACAGTGATACATCATGTAAGAGTGCAATCATGAAGGTTTTGTGGAAGGAGGTGAATAGTTCTAAATCAGCCCATCTACCAGAACTGCCAGTTGTCAAAAATAACATGCAGTTAATGGGACAAAAAAGCCCCTTCTATTTCAATAAGATTCTAGACTTAACGGAGCAAAAATTTAGCCAGTGATTGTGCACACTTGTACAAATTTAGAAGAGCAATGATTGAATTACCAAACAGTGAAATACTCAAGGCAGCGATCTGTGAAACTCTCCCACACTTCATCCCGCCATCACACACAAGAAAGAAATGGAGCAACAACTGCTATAAACATTGCTTTACTCTAACGAAAACAAGAAGCAGTGGAATTATTTTTTTCTCACTCAAAAAAAAAACCAAATAGCAAACCAGACCACATAAAAACACAGTAGAAGAGATATAGCATTAGAAAGTCAATCCACCAAGCTTCAAAACAGAAAAAGTGAGGGGTGATTGGATTTGCTTTCTTATTACGCAGCCAGCCAGGGCCACAAGAATTCCTATTTTAGGGAAAAACGTAACCACATTAAGATATCAAGAGCCCTTTTGAGACTCCCTCCATCTGTGTTTACACAACAAAGCAATAAATTAAAACCGGTGTATAACTAAGGAACACCAGATAAAATGCCACATATTTGCCATTCTAATGTCTAAGGCTGATAACAGAATTTAGAAAATAACTTAAAACTTCCGAGGTTTTCCAATATTTTACTCCATCTGGTTATGCAATAACAGATCTAAGGTCCCAAGTGCTCTGCATTGGAAACCCTTCAATAAAACATGGACTAAAACAGCAGACTACTGGTTTAAAATAATAAAAAGTTACATATTTTGTCCTGAAGTTGAAAAACTGAAATATAGTTTCAGGGGAACCCCTACTCCAAATATCAAACATATTGCAGTCTCATAGGTAAGTGGCCAAATAGGTGCAACCAAAATGAAGGTCACAAGTGGATACAGTGAATGCCAGATTCCCTTAAAAATAAATATATTTCAAAGCGAAGTTCTTTTACAAAGGCTTTTATCAAAAATATAGGAAATGTAACTAATGTTGTTATGGTTGCAGGAAGGACTGCCAACAAATGCTCCCAATTCAGTGCCCCTCTGCTACTGAAATAGTGAAATTATTACACAGTACATTTGGGGGGGTTTCTTTAGGCAGGTTAATGTACAAAGTGGCTTAAACGAGGACTGTAATCCTTACAGAATACACTCAAGTTTCCGTTTCATCAAGGGAGGTATGACAAAGCTTGAAACTTTCGGTCTTTCTTCCCATTCATCGTGCAGGTCTGCAGTCTGCTTCCATCTGCAGACATTAAGGCTCATGACAATATACATATACAATAAAAACCAAACATGTTGGCAAGAGAAGGCCACAAAAATGGATTGGTCCAGCATGAATCAGAAACTTGCTCTATATAAACTTTAACCAAAATGAGAGCACACCTTTCAAATATAGAAAACACCTGCAGACATTTGTAAAAAATAGGCTCTCTGCTTACAATTATATTAAGTTTCCTATACATGCCAGAACAGGGAATCACATCAGACAGAAAAGGAAGGAATTCAGAGCCCAATAACCTTTAAAAATGGCCCTTAAAAGCAATTTCTACAATCGAAAAATAAAACAGGAAAACATTTACACCCTGGCAGGAAAATAAAAGGAAAATACATTCATGTTACCAAAGGCTAACACTGATCCACATTTATAGTACAACAATTAAAAAATAAATCCATCTGATCAGAAAAGTTAAAAAAAAATAAAAATGTGGGGGGACCATAGTATGAAAATACAGACGTTACATTGGATTCAGATTAATTGAAAGAACACTGACAAATTTGCTACGGTTCACAAAATAAAAATTAAAAAGTGGAAGAATTGACCAAGGCACAGAATTTAAGTGGGGCATGCAGACTTCTGGATGTTACTGAAAAAAAATGTGGAGTATGTGCTTCCTCTGTTCCCCTGTACAACTCACTGAAGATTACTGGACTGTGAGAAAAGGCAAAGGTAAACAATCGTTTTGCAGCAAGTGGCCTGTAAAATTCAAATTTGAATGTAACACTGTGAAACAACTGGTATGAGAACCAATCAAATAAACAGAACAGTTCATGAGGAATTGTGCCCTATGTAGTTAGATCATCTGCAAATGGCAGCTGAATATTTAGCACAAAATGGTTATCCTTTCCCTCAAACCGATTTTTTTTTCCAATGAGTTTGTTACTAAATCAGTTTGAACTTACTGCTGGCAAACCTCTTATTTACCCTTTCTTTGAGTGATCAGTGACTCAATGAAAAGGAGCTGCAGACATTGTTAAGTAGAGCTATGGAATATGAAAGACAGCAGCTGGCAATCAAACCATAACCCTTCAAAAAGCCAAAAGCTCAGCCATCAACAAGATCTACCAAGTGCATCAACACTATAGATAAAGCACTGCACCACAACCCTCTTAGATGACGCGGACTGCAACAATGCCAATTTTCAGCCATCCTCAGATGCAGAAAATGTTAACTAGTACAACTAAATGTTTTACATGACAGGGTACAGAGAGGATACTGCCAAAGGAAACTCCACCTATTACAATAAAAAAAAAAAAAAGTATGAAGCAGCTGCCAACAGCAACCCATTAATGACTTTCAGAGATTGCTGAGTAATGACCCCATGCTCCAACACTCAAGTTGCAACCATACAGAACACAGTTAGTAGATCATGACACTTAACTAGGCTAAGCCAATGAGTACACAGTGAGTGGTCCAATGGTCTATCTTACTGGTCTTTAGCAAGAGAGTCGAGACATTAAAAAAAAAAAAAAACACAGAAGTCAGCAATATCCACTAAAAAGGCACCGCTCTGCCTGTGTCGTGAGCTTGGACTATTGGCGACACTGCAGGATGCCTTGGTCATTTCCCCTCAGTTAAAAATAAAATAAAAGCATCAAGACAAACATATAAAAAACGAGAACACATTACATGGTAATCACAAAATAGACACACTGAAACATAGTGCTTCCAGGGTGGACGCATTAGAATATTCTCTTGCGTTTCAGGTAGGAATCTGCGTAGTGCCCGCCAAGACCTTGTGAGTGCTGTCCGACATATCCCCCTTCTGGGCTGGGCTCTGGTGAGGGGATAAGATGAGAAAAGCCACGCTTCTGACCTCCAATGGGAGTCTAGGAGGAAGAACAGCATAACATGAAACTATGTCTCCTGCAGAAGCACGTACATTTTCATTTTTACAGTTCTACATTCTTGGAAGTATGACAGGAGGAGAAAAATGACTTAGTTGCAACTACAGTTCTTCAACATTCGCATAGTTGATAGAGCTGCATGCTTGAAAATTCCACCATTGTCAGTCCGAGAGTTTTTGTTAAACAATATACAATATCAGTGTACCTGTGCACATGACACTGGAAAAGCCATAGACAACATACAACCTACCCAACCTCTTATTTTAACCCGAAGTCTGGTCAGAATGAAAGCCACTATTATCTACCACCCCCACCCACCCACACACTCCCTTTGAAGGCTATAATTGAAGATTTCTCTGAGCTCAGACTATCCTGAGGCCAATATCAGCCTCATTCAGAAAGGGTTAGAGAGGGTTGCAAGTGAATATATGCAAAATACTGATGCTGAAGAAGTTACTTATCTTTGGCAACGCTCTTTCTGGTGGATACTCCATCTCAATGCAGCTTACATACATTAGAATTTTCCCCAGATGCCAAACTGGATCCGGGAACTTCTCAGCAATGCTCCTGCCTATCACTAGGTAGTTTGATGAAGGTTTAGGCTGGCTCCATACTTCCCCGGAAGTGACGGAGTGGAGGTGTTCAGAAGATTCAGCCCTGCACAATGACCTCAATGTCTTGATTGCCTCCTTCTGTATCTTAGATGTAGAGCATGACAATTGGTGATACAAGTGTGCAAATTCTTAAGTTGGGACCTTTTAGATGTTAAAAATAGGCTACACCATAAAACATTGCGATGAGGGTAGTGAGGAATCTGCAGTTATACTATTCACCAGAAAGTTCATTGTCCGTTCAAGGTAAATAACTTGTTCTTCTAATTGATACTTATAATCAGAGACTCCGGACTTAGAACATATACCAAGGCAGCATCTCATTAAGGAGGATGGTCTGTAGAGTAGACTCAGACCAAAAAGCCCAGCTGAACCGAGCAGACATGAGGTTTCCCAGTCAGACCTGGTTGCCAAGCTAGTAGTGCTTCATAGACATATTCAGAGACATCCACATCGTACTTTGCAGATATCAAGAACGGATACACTTTAAGCCAAAGCAGTGGTAAAGGCCTTGGCCCGTTTGGAATGGGCTCTCAAGTCCTCCAGAGGTAGCAGCTCTTGATGACGAGGACTACCCCCATCCCCCTCCTCCCCACCCTTAAGTAATTACCAGTGGCTGAGAATAATTCAAGCATTCCATCCAACTCTTTTTTGAATACCAAGATGGAAGGGAGTCACAAACTTTAAGAAGATCGCCCAAATCCTCAGCACCAATCTATCTGGAAAGTAGCTGTTGTCCTTGAGAAACTGTACAAGCCACAGCCTGATGCACTGCAGGAAAACCTTCAGAGATGCCTATTTTTCAAGTTGGATGATGATCTGGCTCTCTACTTGAGATCAGAGGCCTCGGATCTTCACCACCCCAGGTGAAGCCACCCCAGACCCTGCAGTCAAGCATACATCACCACTGTGTGCTCACAGACAGAAAGAGTGGCCAGCATGTCCCCATGTAATTCTGGTTGCCTGATCACAACCTATGTTGGGCCAGCTCCTCCAAAACCTTGATTGTGTTCCAAAAGTGGCACTGATGGTGGCCACCACTGGGACTTTAGGTTTCACTGCAGAGCTCACATATGCCGCCTTGTGTGGCTGACAGGGAGGATGCACAAGGCTACACTGCCACAAAGCCTCACAGCCACCATTACCAGGAAGCAGTATCATACTGAAACTATCTGAATTTTAGTCCAAATTTCCTGACTCATTGTGGTGGAGGAAAAGTTATAAACTTCACCACCAGGACAGCAGCAATGAATAAAAGCTTCTGTGACAGAATCAGGTGTGACTTCAGCTTGCTTACAGTAAACCAACAAAATTAGCAGTTCCGCTGAAACTTGTCAGCCTACGACTGACTGTGGCAAGCATGCCTTCAGCAGCCAGTCATCGAGGGATAGTAACACCTGGCATCCAAAGACTACCAATGACCTCAGCCATCACTTTCTGGAATACTCACCGGGCGCTGATGAGGTTGAAGCAGAGCATGGCAAACTGAATATACTACAGGTAACGTCTGTGGGACTGTAATATAGGCATATGAAAATACACATCCTACAAATCCAAGACACCATCCACTCTTCCAGGTGCAGGGCAGAAATTATATGAGCGTAGGAGAGCATTTTGAATTTGATCCCAGAATGCCTTCCTGCTGAAGTACAGAGGTCCAAGACAGGCCAAAGGCCCCATCATTTTCACAGATGAAGTAATAGAACATTCCCTGCCTTTCTCTGAATCCGGTTCTCCATCTATGGAACCCTTGGAAAGCAACAGGCATTTCTATAGCAAAAGGATGTCAGATGCTCTTCTGACATTAATTGTGGTGTGGGAGGAATACTGGGTGGGGAGGAGAGAAAAGGTAGGGCATAGCTCTTTAAAACAATCAGCAAGACCAACTGGTTGAACATGATGGATCGCCAACTTCGGAGGAAGTGATGAATCCTGCCCCACCCACAACCGGTTGGACATGGGCTGCAGGGAACAAACTAAATTATATTTGTTGAGAGCTGTAGCAAGGAAAGATACATTTTTAGTCTGGTTCCCTTGCTAGCCTGTGAGCTGTCTGGCATGCCTGTGGCTCTGAAAAGCCTAGGCCCTCTGCAGCCTTACTAGCTGAGAAGGCTGGTGCTGACTGTATGCTGGGCCCCAGGGATAACCCCTAAATATTCTGAATTCGGGGGAAAATTGAATTGCAGGGAACAGCCCCAAAGAGTGCAATTTAGCTCTGCTATCTTGCAAGCACTCCAAGGCAGAGTCCGTCTGGTCTCCAAAGAGGTGAGACAAAGCAAGGGAATATGCTTTAGCAAAGAGCATACATAAGAAAATCTAGGTGATCTCATCCAGGAGTGTCTACGAAGCAGAACACTGGCACAACTGCCCTGCCAACACCTGCTGTAGATCCTCTGAGCCAAAGAGATCAAGGTTGGCCGGGACCACCAACATCTTGCTGACCGTGCCCAAAAGAGTATTCTCATCGGCCAAAAAGACAGTCTGTGTGAATCGATTTTAATGCAAGGCTGAAAGAAGAAAACGTGTTTGGTTAGACAATCCAAAAGGATTGAGGTCTTTGGCACAGGATTGGTCAGAAATTAGTTCACTTTACTGGTCAAAGCCTGTACAATGAGACTCTCTGAAGTAGGATGCTTGGTAAGAAAATCTGAGTCGTCAGGTGTCCGCCCGTGTTGCCTGGCTATCTGCTGGTCTCTACCAGGTAGCAATCAACGTATCTGTGAGGGTGTCATTAAATGGAAGGATACTGAATGTTGAATCAGGCTGCAAAATTCCAGTAAAAACTTTTAGTCTCAATGAAGTGTGGATGTAATTATAGTACTTCAGCTGAATCATCACTGCAAATGAGGAACCTCCTTCCATTGCTGGTCCATGTGGCAAGTCTAGCTCTGTCATAGAGAAAGTGTCAAGCCAACTGACATTTTGTACATTAAGGAGTAAGTCATTGCCATTTAACCATCATCAGTAACCTTCGAAGCACCCTGCTATGGAATAGTATGAAACCTAGAGAGCAAATGGAGCTTCTGCTGATAGTTTCGATGTGGTGGAGGCACTGTGTTAGAGTCCGACTGCATGACTTTCTTGTAATTTCAGTGCAAAACATTGGTCGTGCTTGGGCTCAAACTGTAGCCAGTGGAACTGGTAGTAGCAGGTACGGATCTTGGGGCCAGAATGGAAGTCTGTACCAGAGTCAGTACAACCCAGATAATATATCCTGGGGGGGGGAGGGGGGGGGGGGGGGGGAGAAGACTAACAGGGAAAGACCTGCCAGCAGTAACTAGACTGAAGGCCCCTGTTGTACCATGGGCCCCAAAGGTGTGGCAGAGAAAGCCAGAAGCATGCGAAAGTTTTGCAGCATGGGATCTTTAAGCCTCGATCTGCTGTAGGGGTTGACGATGGCCTAGGAAACACTAGGGCTGTTGGGACCAACTGAGGAATTGGTTTCCTAGCTGGCGATCTTCAGTGAGTGAGACTTGCACCTTCTTGTTGAAGTCAGTGGTGGGATGGGGTTAGAGTCCTCTTCGGAAGTAGAGCTGTGCAGAAACTGCCCCTTGACAAGGAGTGTGATTAGGAGCATGGCCCTCCATGATGACCATGACATGTCAGGCAACATACAACTACACCACCTAGTTTTGAAAGGCCTTCAGATGCATTAGGATGCATTTATTACAAGACTTCAGAGTAGTGTCTGGAGCCAAGGCACCAAAGGCACAAATTGTACAGGTATGTGACCGACATCGGTATCCTGCAGTCACAACATGGGTTTGTCATTTTCGGTGGTGAAATTGTTTCCTAGCATACTGTTCCAGTTGTTTTTAAGAGACTTCAGAAAACCAACAAGGTTGGAGTGGAACTCTGTTGCTTTCTGTACCTTCCAACACAGATCCAGACTGCAGCACATAGCTGCGCCACTTATATACTACTCTGCTCTATTACTTCCTGGATGGTATGAAGTCAGCGTTGAATAACACGACGCCACCCATCATTGCACCAATACAGAATTCTCCAATTTGAGTCTGGCACCTGGGGATATTCTAGGTTGAGATATCTGGTTTAGAATAATCAGCAACTGCCTTTTCAGAAGACTTTTTAAGAAGCAGGCATCCCGGAGGCCCCTTCTTTGATTGCCCAAGTTTAGCTAGTTAAGATATGCCCCGGCCTTCCAGAATTGCCAAAGCCAAACGTCTGTCTGTCTTTTGGCAAGTTAAAACATCTGTGTCAGGAGGTATGGTTTGGATGGAAGAAAGAAATATAAATGGCATGATTGTTGTAGGAAGTTGGCTCTGTATATACTATTTTAAAGTAAGAAATAGTGTGCACAGAGTCCAAGGGTTCCCCTTAGAAGTAAGATAGTGGCAAAAGTAGATAATTCTAATGCTCTGTTTTGTGGTAGTGTGGTCGAGCAGTAGGCTTATCAGAAGGTAGTATTAAGCATTTGTTGTACACACACAGGCAATAAATGAGGAACACACACTCAGACAATTCCAGGCCAATAGGTTTTTATATATTTTCTTAGTTTATTTTAAGAACCACAGGTTCAAGATTTACATTAAACACTTTAAATGTAAGGTACTTCACTTAGATACTTTAGGAACTTTGAATGAACACAATATCATGTACAGTCTTTGTAAAAATGGCAATAAGCTATTTCAAAAGTGGACACTGCAAAAATCAACAGTTCCTGGGGGAGGTAAGTAAAGGTTAGTTTTGAAGGTAAGTAAAACACTTACAAGTCTCAAATTGGGGCATAGGCAGCCCACCGTTGGGGGTTCAAGGTAACCCCAAAGTTACCACACCAGCAGCTCAGGGCCGGTCAGGTGCAGAGGTCAAAGAGGTCCCAAATCACATAGGCTTCTATAGAGAACAGGGGTGCCCCGGTTCCAGTCTGCCAGCAGGTAAGAACCCGCGTCCTCGGGTGCAGACCAGGGGGGTTTTGTAGGGCACTTTGGGGGGGGGGGGGGGCATGGGGGAACACAAGAAGGCACAGAAGGTACACCCTCAGCGGCACAGGGGCGGCCGGGTGCAGTGTGCAAACAGGCGTCAGGTTTTGTATAGGAAGTAATGGAGAGACCCGGGGGTCACTTCAACGATGCAGGCAGGCACAGGGGGGGCTCCTAGGGGCAGCCACCACCTGGGCTAGGCAGAGGGTCACCTGGGGGTCGCTCTTGCACTGGAGTTTGGTTCCTTCAAGCCCTGGGGGCTGCGGGTGCAGTGTTGGGTCCAGGCGTCGGGTCCCTTGTTACAGGCAGTCACGGTCAGGGGAAGCCTCTGGATTCTCTCTGCAGGCGTTGCTGTGGGGCTCAGGGGGGTCGTCTCTGGTTACTCACGGGCTCGCAGTCACCGGGGAGTCCTCCCTGAGGTGTTGGTTTTCTGCAGGTCGAGCCGGGGGCGTCAGGTGCAGAGTGGGAAGTCTCACGCTTCCAGCGGGAAACGTGAAGTCTTTAAAGTTGCTTCTTTGTTGCAAGGAAGTAGCAGGTTTTTGAACAGGGCCACTGTTCACATGAGTTTCTTGGTCCTTGGGTACAGGGCAGTCCTCTGAGGACTCAGAGGTCGCTGGTCCCTGTTGGATGCATTGCTGTTGCAGTTTTCGTCGAAGTTGGGAGACAGGCCGGTAGGGCTTGGGCCAAGGCAGTTGTCGTCTCAGTCTTCTCTGCAGGGCTTCAGGTCAGCAGTCCTCCTTTGTTAAGGTTGCAGGAATCTACTTTCTTAGGTTCTGGGATGCCCCTAAATACTGAATTTAGGGGTGTGTTTAGCTCTGGGAGGGCAGTAGCCAATGGCTACTGTCCTTGGGGGTGACTACACCCTCTTCGTGCCTCCTCCCTGTGGGGAGGGGGCACATCCCTAAACCTACTGGGGGAATCCTCCAAACTCAAGATGGAGGATTTCTCAAGGCAGGGGTCACCTCAGCTCAGGGCACCTTAGGGGCTGTCCTGACTGGTGGGTGACTCCTTGTTTTTCTCATTACCTCCTCCAGCCTTGCGGACAAAAGTGGGGGCAGTGGCCGAAGGGGCTGGCATCTCCACTAGCTGGGATGCCCTGGGGTGCTGAAAAAAAAAGGGGTGAGCCTTTGAGGCTCACCGCCAGGTGTTACAGTTCCTGCAGGGGGAGGTGAGAAGCACCTCCACCCAGTACAGGCTTTGTTCCTGGCCACAGAGTGACAAAGGCACTCTCCCCATGTGGCCAGCAACATGTCTGGTGTGGGGCAGGCTGGGAGAAACTGGTCAGCCTACACTGGAAGTCGGGTATGTTTTCAGGGGGCATCTATAAGATGCCCTCTGGGGTGTATTTCACAATAAAATGTACACTGGCATCAGTGTGCATTTATTGTGCTGAGAAGTTTGATACCAGTTTTCAGTGTAGCCATTATGGTACTGCAGAGTTCGTGTTTGACAAACTCCCAGACCATATACTCTTATGGCTACCCTGCACTTACAATGTCTAATGTTTTGCTTAGACACTGTAGGGGCATAGTGCTCATGCACATATGCCCTCACCTGTGGTATAGTGCACCCTGCCTTAGGGCTGTAAGGCCTTCTAGAGGGGTGACTTACCTATGCCACAGGCAGTGTGAGGTTGGCATGGCACTCTGAGGGGAGTGCCATGTCGACTTAGTCATTTTCTCCCCACCAGCACACACAAGCTGAGAGGCAGTGTGCATGTGCTGAGTGAGGGGTCCCTAGGGCGACATAAGACAAGCGGCAGGCCTTAGAGACCTTCCCTGGCATCAGGGCCCTTGGTACCAAGGGTACCAGTTACAAGGGACTTACCTGAGTGCCAGGGTTGTGCCAATTGTGGAGACAAAGGTACAGTTTAGGGAAAGACCACTGGTGCTGGGGCCTGGTAAGCAGGGTCCCAGCACACTTTCAAATCATAACTTAGCATCAGCAAAGGCAAAAGGTTAGGGGGTAACCATGCCAAGGAGGCATTTCCTTACAACATGGTACACTCCTCTGAAGTAACCTCTTGTGGAGGTTGCGGAGCCTGCTGATGCTTGAAGGAAGTTGGGGTGTCTGGGGAAGTGGTATTGGAGGCACCTTGGTACGCTGACCTGTGAAAGGACCCATGAGGGAAAGGTGTCTTGAGGACACCCATTGCTTTGGTGGTCTTAATATTCTTTACCTATTACAGCATCTCATGAACCTGGGGAATGAATAAGTGCTCCTCATCGAAAGGCAGATTGAGGCGATGCTGTTGGACGTCTAGCTTGAGGCAGGGAGCCAAGCGTTTGTATAGGAGAATGCTAGAATTGATGCCAAGAGCTGTGGCGTCAGCAGCATCAATGGCACATCAAATGGTAATGCTCAAAATGAGCTAGCCTCTTGAGACTAGCTCATGATGTCTCTTGTCGTAATCCTCCATCGTATCCTAGTCGGACCAGTTGTATCAGTAAAGGAGGCCAATTGAGTTGACAATGTGCCAGTGGTTGGCTGATTACGCTGCAACCCGCTTACCAGCTGCAATGTGCTTGCTATCTTTGTCCAATGGTGGCACATGGCTGGTACCCTGTGCACTGGCTCGTTTTAGAGATCTAAGTGCCTTTAGGGAGTCTGAATGGAGGTGACCCTGGATAGAGAGCTGGTCTGAAGGGTAGGATGTGCATTTTTTGTCTACTTAGGAGTGACTACATTGGCTTTAACTGACTCCTTAAAGAAGTCTGTGGTCGTTTTGAGCTTACCATTCAGCAGTGGGAGGTACTGCATGGAACATTGTGAGCTGGACAGAGTTTCCAGCAGAAAGTCCTCTTTGATGGCATCCCTGTGATTGTTGACCTTATGGAATGAAGCAGCCCTACCGGGGACCTCATGGTAGGAGGTAGTGTCACCTGGTAGAGAGGGACAGGTGGGATGAGGATTGCAGTCCATGCCCTCCTGGCAGGTTCACATCATAGAATCCCAGTCTACTCATAGGATCCCTGACTGTTGATCCCTAAAATCAGAGTGTGGTGACCCCTGGGATAATTAAAAAAGGGGGTCAGAGGGGAGAGAATGTGTGAGGGTGTGGGATTTGAGGCTGGGAGAAGGTTGGGGATGGGGCATTGAGTAGTGGCTAAGCATGGGGTCTGAGGCAGAGGTTCAAAGTCGACCATGACCCGAAGGAAGCAATGGCCCAGAAGCCCGTCGCTGAGTCTAGAGAATGGCTATCTGGCTTTTTTTGGGGGTGGGAGGGAAGGGATTGGGGGGGGGGGGGGGGGGGAGGGCTTGTTGGGAGTGCAAGCAGTGTTAAAAGAGTAATACTCACAACCAGTCGGGGGTCTTCAACCTCCAAATGTAAGCCAGAACTTTATGCGGGCGAGAAGGCCTCCTGTTGATGCTTACCCTCAGGGTCTTTGGTTCATCTGTGCGTGACGTTTACAAGCCCGACAGTCTTGAGTAGTCATCTTCGACCGGAAAGAGTGGCAGGGGTCGCAGAAGGCCTAGATGTACTCGCGAGAGAGAGCATGCAGACCTGATGTAGCTCGGCCCAGGGGTATTTTGCGAGACACTGAGGCCAGTCTCAGAAAGGCATCCATTCCATCACAGGCATGGCGATGACCGAGCAAAACAGACTGGGGGGCTTCGGGTTGAAGGGTGAGACCCCCACCAAGGGTCAAAGTAAACGACTCGCAGCCCGGCAGAACAAAGCTGCATGCGTCAAGAAGTTGAAGGAAAGGGAAAACAATAGCAAAACAATACCTAAAAAAGGGAGAGGAACTTGTAGTGTAGCCATTTTTAATGTAGCTTTCTGCGCGTTTGATTAAAGTATTAGGCCTCTGTGCACTTTGCCCTAGATGCATTTTATTTAGCCTCGCACTGTTATTTTACAATAACCAGTTTCACGGTCTTGTTTTATCTTCTTCTATCACACTGTTTAGCTTCCTTCAGCACTGAACTTCTCAAACAATACATTCTTGCTCGCTCTGCTTCAGTCAAGGATACAGTCTGGTACGTTGCCAATAGACGTGGTAGAA
Source organism: Pleurodeles waltl (assembly GCF_031143425.1). NCBI lineage: Eukaryota > Metazoa > Chordata > Amphibia > Caudata > Salamandridae > Pleurodeles > Pleurodeles waltl. Next base: position 478,359,741 of record NC_090443.1, on the reverse strand, counting down.
GTTTAGTCTTTAGGGTTCGTAGAACGTACACATTATTACGTAGGAACGTTTCTTAGAACACCGGCGTGTTAGTTATAAAAACACTTTCTAGTCCTGGTACACGTAAGAGGGAGATTCCAACCAGGAACCCACAACTAGATGCCGACTGCCCTGTTGCAGATGCTGATCCAAATCACAGGCCTTTGCTCAGGTATGAGGGTTGATGTCCTACCGGGGAACCTGAAAGGCAGGCTAGTGCTTCACATGCTGTGCTCAAAATATAACTTAGCGAACGTAATCTAGTTGCACTATGATAGCATTATTCTTATGTTTCACTCTCCTCGTTACTATTTCAATCCAACTGTGTTGTATGGTTCTGGTTATTGCGGCTCACGCCTTGTTTTCTAAAATGCAGTTGTTTTATTAAACCAATCTTTAAAACTCAAACTGCCTTTGTCATTTATATATGAGACCACACTGTGTATGAGAGAACTGGTTGTGACCTGAGCGACCACGACGTCCCTGGGAAGCACTAAGATGTCATGCGCTCGGCTGTCCAATTGTCTCTTCCTTTTGGGAGAGATAAGGCACTGCTAGTTAGCCAGAGCTCAACCCAGATTTGGGGTGACAAGGGTCCTTCGCCGTGGGTCAGACTTAGTCCCCCACACTGTGAACGATCTTGCCGCCCAAAAATCCAGTAGTCTCATTAGGATAATGAAAGCCTACGCGACAAACTGAAGAGTACACAACGACTGAGTCTATCCAGAGCTCTGTAATACACATCCGAGCCAGACGGTGGAAAGAAAATATTCTAACAATGGAGCAGATGACCATGCAGCAAGAGGTGGAGTCACACTTCCTTGTGATTCAAGAATTCTTCAGGAGACAAAATAAATAAATTAGCTTGCACAGATCTGGCCCCAGCACTCGACGGCCAGAGTATGCACAGCATGTGTATCCACATCTCACCGGACTCAACCTATTGACTCAGGTGGTATCGTCTCCGGTTTTGGACCATTAGTAGATTAACACTTTTTCAAATAGGCGCAGGGGTGTGGAATTTATTCAAATATCTACTTGTCCAGGGGACAGGTTGCTTCTTAAATCTACTTGTCCTGTAAAAAGATCTACTTGTCCCTTTGGTGCCATGTAGTGTGGCGACAAATTATGGCAGCAATCTCATTATGTAAGTGCTCTGATAATAGCCTCTCTGATTATGCCAGGGCTACTACCATAGTATGGCTTGAATACTTGCAGTTTCAATCCCTACTGTAGCAATTTCCTTATTTTGCCACCTTTCTGCAGATCTGCATACTGGGGCTGGAGGAAGCAGTAAGCAATAGTTCCAGGGCTGGAATGCCTTTGAGTCTGCAAACCTACTAACTTGCATGTTTTCAGGGATGTGGAATTCCTATCGCCCGACGCCCGGGGTCAAGGGCAACAAGTTTTTATGTTTACTTTGTCCTTGGGACAAGTAGGCCCAACCCCCTGCAGCACAAACCCTTTAGCTGCCTGTTTACAGAGAGTGGAACTCTGCAGTTGAGGTAATGTGTTTCCTAAAGATAATGCTGTTCGAACTTGTATTTATGGTTCATTATTTGAAAGCCTTCATTATTAGGGTGAGTGCTGTAAATAAATGTTTTAAGGTCACACTTCACTACTGACGTTGGTTCCAGTACAAAAAAAATAATAACTGTATACACATGTTTGAAAAGTTTAGGCTATGAGGCTAAATATAATGCTCCCAGAATGCTCTCTGATTAGATGCAAATGAAGTGTCATTTAGTACAATGTGTTGATGCATGCTAGTATTTCCCAAAAATATTTCTAATGGAAAATCAGTGTAACCATTTTCAACACGATTATGGGAAGCATGAAAATAAACAAACACTGACAAAGCCAACTAATCTGACATATTTTTATAAGTCTTTTAGTTTCATCAATGCGTGTCTTGTTTTGACATGGCTTTTGTAACACTTTATTGCTGTGGGAGCTACCAGGCCCTCAACATTGTAACAAACACTGGCATAACACCCCCAAAAAGTTTTTGAACTCTAAAAGCACACGTTGCCACCAGCGGCATAACAAAGTCCCCCAGCCGCCCTCCAGGGGGCCCCTTCAGCACAGCACCTGTCCTGAGTGAGTCTGGAGAGGGGGCTCCTCCATGTTCTTTGCAAAGGGGCACCCTCCAGTTTCGTTACGTCACTGATTGCCACTGTAGTTCCTGACACTGAACAAAACTACTTTGTGTGGCAATATGCTCCTTGTGGAAGAGCAGAATGCGATCACTCACAGTAAAGCCAGCCGAAAGAGAGAGAAATAGAAGTTTAATAAAAACAAAATGTCTTTGTTAACACCAGACCTAATTAGGGACCAAGACCCACATGTAGGTAGCTTTTTGCATGTCGCAAACAGCGACTTTCGCTGTTTGCGACGTGCAAAAAGCACATTGCGATGCACAAACCCAGTTTTGCGATTCGGTAACCTGGTTACTGAATCGCAAAACTGGTTTGCGACTCGCAATTAGTAAGGGGTGTTCCCTTCCTAATTGCAACTCGCATTGCAATGTAGGATTGTTTTGTGAACGCGGGCGCAAACCAATCGCAGTTTGCACCCATTTCAAATGGGTGCTAACACTTTCGCAAAAGGGAAGGGATCCCCATGGGACCCCTTCCCCATTGTGAATGTCACTGTAAACATTTTTTCAGAGCAGGCATTTTCACAAGCTTCTCTCTAATATTTTCCCATAATAGGAAAGGTTGGACATTTACTCCTGACAATGGCAGAATTAGAACTTCTTCCAGGGTGGCGGCCCTCACAGGGATGGTGGCCTGCTGGAGACAGCAGACCACCATGTCTGTGACTGCTTTTCAATAAAGCAGGTTTTTTTTTTTTTTTTTTTTTTTTTTTTTTTTTTTAAATGCAGGACGTTTTTCTTAAAGGAAAACGAGATGCATAACAAAAACGAAAAATGAAACGTTTTCGTTTCTATTTTTCAGAGCAGGCAGTGGTCCACAGGACCACTGCCTACTCTGAAAAAATGTTTACAGTGACATTCACAATGGGGAAGGAGTCCCATGGGGATCCCTTCCCTTTTGCGAAAGTGTTAGCACCCATTTGAAATGGGTGCAAACTGCGATTGGTTTGCGCCCGCGTTCACAAAACAATCCTACATTGCAATGCGAGTCGCAATTAGGAAGGGAACACCCCTTACTAATTGCGAGTCGCAAACCAGTTTTGCGATTCGGTAACCAGGTTACCGAATCGCAAAACTGGGATTGTGCATCGCAATGTGCTTTTTGCACATCGCAAACAGCGAAAGTCGCTGTTTGCGACATGCAAAAAGCTACCTACATGTGGGTCTTGGTCCCTAATTAGGTCTGGTGTTAACAAAGACATTTTGTTTTTATTAAACTTCTATTTCTCTCTCTTTCGGCTGGCTTTACTGTGAGTGATCGCATTCTGCTCTTCCACAAGGAGCATATTGCCACACAAAGTAGTTTTGTTCAGTGTCAGGAACTACAGTGGCAATCAGTGACGTAACGAAACTGGAGGGTGCCCCTTTGCAAAGAACATGGAGGAGCCCGCTCTCCAGACTCACTCAGGGCAGGTGCTGTGCTGAAGGGGCCCCCTGGAGGGCGGTTGGGGGGCCTTTGTTATGCCGCTGGTGGCAACGTGTGCTTTTAGAGTTCAAAAACTTTTTGGGGGGGTTTTGCCAGTGTTTGTTACAATGTTTTGTAAAGTGTTACAAAAGCCATGTCAAAACAAGACACGCATTGATGAAACTAAAAGACTTATAAAAAAATATGTCAGATTAGTTGGCTTTGTCAGTGTTTGTTTATTTTCATGCTTCCCATAATCGTGTTGAAAATGGTTACACTGATTTTCCATTAGAAATATTTTTGGGAAATACTAGCATGCATCAACACATTGTACTAAATGACACTTCATTTGCATCTAATCAGAGAGCATTCTGGGAGCATTATATTTAGCCTCATAGCCTAAACTTTTCAAACATGTGTATACAGTTATTTTTTTTGTACTGGAACCAACGTCAGTAGTGAAGTGTGACCTTAAAACATTTATTTACAGCACTCACCCTAATAATGAAGGCTTTCAAATAACGAACCATAAATACAAGTTCGAACAGCATTATCTTTAGGAAACACCTTACCTCAACTGCAGAGAGTTCCACTCTCTGTAAACAGGCAGCCAAAGGGTTTGTGCTGCAGGGGGTTGGGCCTACTTGTCCCAAGGACAAAGTAAACATAAAAACTTGTTGCCCTTGACCCCAAACAAGATGTCCCGGGCGTGGGGCGATAGGAATTCCACATCCCTGTAGGCGGCAGCCGAATCATCATTTCAAAAGTGATTGCATAGTACTGCAGTCTCAATGAGGAATCTGCTGCTGCATCTACACCCAGAAAGTACTAGTAGGTGAATGTGTGCCTGTTCTATATAGAAACCTGGCATAACCTGTGTAAAAGCGCACAACATAGCAGATTGCTGTTGAGGGAATGCTCATGGTTAAGTGTGAAGTAACTTCCTCACAGAGATCTATTTGTCTTTTTGTAACAGATATTTCATGTGGACAGCCATTTTAACAGAGCTTGCTAAGAGGGGTTAACCACTCAGGATGCCCAAAGATCAAATATCAGATCAGCGCTTCTTACACATTTGCTCTTCTCCTGACAAAACTTAAGGCACTGAGTACGTCTAGAGAAGGAATGGTCTTTTCTGTATTCATGGTTGGGTTTGTGAAGAAGGAACAAGTACCACATGCTTGTTAAGATGGAAGTCTGAAGGCACTTTAGGTATTAACTGAGTTTTTTACCCCCAAGTCTTCAGAATTAGAGAGTGATTTTGATCATCAAAACTTCCAATCATCAACTACTGTGGAAGAGGTCTATGTGAGAATCAACGACTTTTAAGGAAATAAACTTAAATCAGTTTTGTGATTTAGCTCAAAAAAGACCTGTACAGAGTTAAGACTGTTTAGATCCCAAAGAACTAGTGGACGTTTCTCTGGGAGAAAAGACATGGAACAAACCTTTCATAAATTGCTTGATTACTCTGCGAGAAGAATGACTTCAAGAGAAAAATCACACAATAACGAAGTGCACCTTCACTGAGGCATGTCTGTGGCCTGATTTTGCAGATCTAGCAGGGATGGCAAAATCTGATCAGGTCACTTATGCAGACCTTTACTTGCACACAGATACTGAAACTCCTCCACTCAGCCTTGCTTGTCTTAGAAGCAGAAAATGCATGTGCCTGCACAAATACATTCCTACAGTCTTTTGTTATATTCAAATCCTCAGGAGCCAGCCAAGATGGTTCATGGATTGTAGATCATGACTATTTTTTTCCGTCTGGACAGAAGTTTTGTGTTTACTCCAAGGGTAAACAGAACACCCCAACAGACTTAGTAGTTTAGTGTACCAATATGGTCTCAGCTATGCAGGGGAAACTATACTGCGTTTGCATGGCCAGCTGTTCTTTGACTGTCATGACAACGGTATATGAGGGAAAGGCTTATACCACGATGTAGCACCAGTTAATAAAAAATAAATAAAAAAATTAGATTCACCTCTCACCTACCCAGAAAACCCTGCTGGTAATGCTTAAAGGGAAAAATATGGCATTTCCTGCTCTCCCAAGTCACGGATAGATACAGTTGAAGCTGGTCTCACCTATGCGTTACTGAACTCAGCAGTTGCAGAATATCCACCTGCGTCATACTTAATGGTGCAGAGATATGGAAGGAAAGCCTGTAGCCTCAATCCACTATAGGGGAGTGATTTCTTTTTATATATATTTTTTTTTTAATAACCAAAATACATCTTCTGACCCGAGATGGAATACTTCATAAATCTACTTGCTCTATTTAAAAATCCACTTCCCCATTTTTGATCATACTGACTGCTGAACACACCAATGTTTCTGTTTAACATATGCATATTCATAGAATTTAAGACTGATCTCTGTTAAGGACAGCATTTTGATCACAGTAGGGCTGTAATAGGCATGGGCTTTTGTAATGCCACATTTCCTATTTACATGAGTTCAGGATGTGCCACTGCTTTAATTGTACCATTGCTCTCTTTAAAGGAGTCCTGTGAAATGCGTTGGCAAATCAACTTTTAAGCATCCACTTCCGTTCACAAAGGGTTACTGGAAATAAAACAAGATTATATTTGTTGTCCAGCACCTAGATTGCCAACCGGATATCAACAAATTCACTCAGTCTGACCTTCTCTACTTGAGCATTGAATAACTCATGGACAAACAGCTTCATTGCACTGTACCAGTTTTTGCACACAACTGAGCATATACCAAGCACAAAATCATTGATTTGTTTACATTTTACAGCTGCATGAACTATGTTCATTGCAGCATGTTTGATGCCTGGTTTGGATGTAGCAAAGTTGGCGAAATCTGAACAGATTTAACAGATAAGAGACAACATTTTATGGGTTTGATTGTCAAAGCCATTTACACGTGTAAGCGTGGCTTACACGCACAAAGGAGGTTTTGTGCTTGTAAAGAGATTTTCTCACTTGATTATTTTTGTATGAGTAAATGTACTCGGAGGATGGAAACAAGTAAGAAGTGGTGATTTCAGGGCTGGAATGCCTCATTGGTTTAAGCCCATTTGCAAACATACACATTTAAAAGCAGTCACATCTCCTCTCCATGCAATTTCCCCAGTTTGGAGTAAGATGGTTTCCATGGTAGGAAAGGGTGGTCCCCTCAAAAAAGAAGGTGGAGAGTTAGGAGAAAGAAAGCCTGCAATGAACCCCACATGGAACTCCCAATTTTGCTCAGTGCCCCTAAAAATGCCTGCCATCTTGATCAAGTAGTGGCACAGGTAGGTGTGACTGAATAGAATGATCAGTGTTTTGCAACTGCAGCAATGACCCAATCAGGGCGAACTGTGAGACAGTTTGAAGAGTCTAGGGTGTGGTACTTTGTCTACAGCAGGCACTGTGGCTGGGTCAATTTAAGTCCTTCTTGCTAGGCAGTCCAAAATCGGGATAAGTGACTTTCTAGGTTGGTCTGCAAAATTACAGAGGAATTGTAATCATGGGAAGTCTACATTTCTCTGATCATTTCTAGCACAGCATCTTGGAAACAGTGCCTGGACTCAGTTTGAGGTTTTTGTTGGCCTCTAGAAGGCACAAGTGAATTATCTTGGTCATTCTGACCCAGAGTGTCACTCATGAGCAGGAGGGTCCACGTCTCTGTTCTGCCCCATCACAGACAAACTTCATCCTCACTTTCCAATGTGTTCATCCACACCCTCTGTGGCCAGAAAAATCAAGTACGCTCTGGAGTGAAAGCAGAAACGCTACAAGTATTTGAGACGGCAAAGGTTAATGCAATGGTAGTGATTTGACCACTGCCAGACTAGGGGCCTTTAAACAGCAAGTGGAGTTGACAGCTTTGTACACATACTCTTCAACATTTGTTGAAATTATCTTAAGAAATGAACAGGAACCTGGCCCATCTGTAGTTCTGGTTCAACAATGTACCGACCTCAAAGCCTTGCAGGTCAAACACAAAACAAACAAAAGAGTATCTGACAGCTTGAATAGTAAATGGTCAATTTGGTGGTTACCACACCAAGCCACGTACATGTGGCATCACATGGCACAAATGGATTTCATGGAAGGGCATCTAAGAGAAAGGATGACATCTACCACTTCTGTCAGCAGGTCAAATACCTGATCAGAGGACAGGTGTTCATGCCCACAAGCGCCAGGTACCACACTCTCCTAGCCCACTCCAGAGCTAAAATGACGACTTTGGATAGGTCGTTCCTGATCTTTTTCAGAACTCAAGGCAAGAGACAGGAGCACAAAGGCACAAAGTAGTCCAGAAATTCAGTCCAGCTGGAACTCATTTCCTATAGTGTGTTCTTGTGGAAAACTCAACGTGCAAATGTTTTTGACCGTGTTATCAGGGGTCTCCCATTGCCAGATCGGATCTGGCATCCAAGAAACCAGACATGTAGTATGTGGCCACGAACATTCCACGACAGTCCAGCCAACTCATGAGGCATAGAGCCTTCTGGCACAAGGCCCAGGACCCAACTCCGCCCTCTTACAATACCACACAGTGGTGTTGTCTTTGGAAACCTGCCCCAGCCTCCCTTTGATGACTGTGTGAAGGCCAAGCAAACAGTTCCTAACTCCAGCAAGTTTATATGGAGTTGGGCTTCAACTAGAGACCAGAATCTTCTGATCTCAAACTCCTGTAAGTGACTTTAACCCAGCTTTGACATGTCATTCACCACCATTGTAGGAAGTTGGCTCTGTATGGGCTATTTCAAAGTAAGGAATAGCATGCACAGAGTCCAAGGGTTCCCCTTAGAGGTAAAATAGTGGTAAAAAGAGATAATACTAATGCTCTATTTTGTGGTAGTGTGGTCGAGCAGTAGGCTTATCCAAGGAGTAGTGTTAAGCATTTGTTGTACATACACACAGACAATAAATGAGGTACACACACTCAGAGACAAATCCAGCCAATAGGTTTTGTTATAGAAAAATATCTTTTCTTAGTTTATTTTAAGAACCACAGGTTCAAATTTAACATGTAATATCTTGTTTGAAAGGTATTGCAGGTAAGTACATTAGGAACTTTGAATCATTTCAATTGCATGTATACTTTTCAAGTTATTCACAAATAGCTACTTTAAAAGTGGACACAGTGCAATTTTCACAGTTCCTGGGGGAGGTAAGTTTTTGTTAGTTTTACCAGGTAAGTAAGACACTTACAGGGTTCAGTTCTTGGTCCAAGGTAGCCCACCGTTGGGGATTCAGAGCAACCCCAAAGTCACCACACCAGCAGCTCAGGGCCAGTCAGGTGCAGAGTTCAAAGTGGTGCCCAAAACGCATAGGCTAGAATGGAGAGAAGGGGGTGCCCCGGTTCCGGTCTGCTTGCAGGTAAGTACCCGCGTCTTCGGAGGGCAGACCAGGGGGGTTTTGTAGGGCACCGGGGGGGGACACAAGCCCACACAGAAATTTCACCCTCAGCAGCGCGGGGGCGGCCGGGTGCAGTGTAGAAACAAGCGTCGGGTTTGCAATGTTAGTCTATGAGAGATCAACGGATCTCTTCAGCGCTGCAGGCAGGCAAGGGGGGGCTTCCTCGGGGAAACCTCCACTTGGGCAAGGGAGAGGGACTCCTGGGGGTCACTTCTCCAGTGAAAGTCCGGTCCTTCAGGTCCTGGGGGCTGCGGGTGCAGGGTCTTTTCCAGGCGTCGGGACTTAGGTTTCAGAGAGTCGCGGTCAGGGGAAGCCTCGGGATTCCCTCTGCAGGCGGCGCTGTGGGGGCTCAGGGGGGACAGGTTTTGGTACTCTCAGTCGTAGAGTAGTCCGGGGGTCCTCCCTGAGGTGTTGGTTCTCCACCAGCCGAGTCGGGGTCGCCGGGTGCAGTGTTGCAAGTCTCACGCTTCTTGCGGGGAGTTGCAGGGTTCTTTAAAGCTGCTTCTGGAAACAAAGTTGCAGTCTTTTTGGAGCAGGTCCGCTGTCCTCGGGAGTTTCTTGTCTTTTTCGAAGCAGGGCAGTCCTCAGAGGAGTCAGAGGTCGCTGGTCCCTTGGAAGGCGTCGCTGGAGCAGAGTTCTTTGGAAGGCAGGAGACAGGCCGGTGAGTTTCTGGAGCCAAGGCAGTTGTTGTCTTCTGGTCTTCCTCTGCAGGGGTTTTCAGCTGGGCAGTCCTTCTTGTTGTTGCAGGAATCTAATTTTCTAGGGTTCAGGGTAGCCCTTAAATACTAAATTTAAGGGCGTGTTTAGGTCTGGGGGGGTTAGTAGCCAATGGCTACTAGCCCTGAGGGTGGGTACACCCTCTTTGTGCCTCCTCCCAAGGGGAGGGGGTCACAATCCTAACCCTATTGGGGGAATCCTCCATCTGCAAGATGGAGGATTTCTAAAAGTTAGAGTCACCTCAGCTCAGGACACCTTAGGGGCTGTCCTGACTGGCCAGTGACTCCTCCTTGTTGCTTTCTTTGTTCCCTCCAGCCTTGCCGCCAAAAGTGGGGGCCGTGGCCGGAGGGGGCGGGCAACTCCACTAAGCTGGAGTGCCCTGCTGGGCTGTGACAAAGGGGTGAGCCTTTGAGGCTCACCGCCAGGTGTTACAGCTCCTGCCTGGGGGAGGTGTTAGCATCTCCACCCAGTGCAGGCTTTGTTACTGGCCTCAGAGTGACAAAGGCACTCTCCCCATGGGGCCAGCAACATGTCTCTAGTGTGGCAGGCTGCTGGAACCAGTCAGCCTACACAGATAGTTGGTTAAGTTTCAGGGGGCACCTCTAAGGTGCCCTCTGGGGTGTATTTTGCAATAAAATGTACACTGGCATCAGTGTGCATTTATTGTGCTGAGAAGTTTGATACCAAACTTCCCAGTTTTCAGTGTAGCCATTATGGTGCTGTGGAGTTCGTGTTTGACAAACTCTCAGACCATATACTCTTATGGCTACCCTGCACTTACAATGTCTAAGGTTTTGTTTAGACACTGTAGGGGTACCATGCTCATGCACTGGTACCCTCACCTATGGTATAGTGCACCCTGCCTTAGGGCTGTAAGGCCTGCTAGAGGGGTGTCTTACCTATACTGCATAGGCAGTGAGAGGCTGGCATGGCACCATGAGGGGAGTGCCATGTCGACTTACTCGTTTTGTCCTCACTAGCACACACAAGCTGGCAAGCAGTGTGTCTGTGCTGAGTGAGAGGTCTCCAGGGTGGCATAAGACATGCTGCAGCCCTTCGAGACCTTCCTTGGCATCAGGGCCCTTGGTACTAGAAGTACCAGTTACAAGGGACTTATCTGGATGCCAGGGTCTGCCAATTGTGGATACAATGGTACATTTTAGGTGAAAGAACACTGGTGCTGGGGCCTGGTTAGCAGGGTCCCAGCACACTTCTCAGTCAAGTCAGCATCAGTATCAGGCAAAAAGTGGGGGGTAACTGCAACAGGGAGCCATTTCTTTACAACCATCATCTCTGGCAGGGCAAGGGAGAGGGGCTTGGGGCTAGTCTAACTTCATATGTGTAGAATATGAACGTTATCTGATAGGTTTGCTGGTGATGGTCCCAATGGAACTACAGATTCCATTGCAGGGCCTACATATGCCTCCTGGCATAGTTGACAAAGACGATGCAGGAGGCTAAAAGGCCAAGAAACCTCATAGCTGCTCTCAATAACAGACTTAAATATCAGGATCATAGTCCAAATGTTCCGGATGCATTGAAACAGAGGGAAGGCTCTGATCTCTACCATATACAAGACAGCTCCAATGAAAGGAAGTCAATGCAAAGGAGTTAGGTGAGCATTTGGTTCATGAATCATGAATCCAAACAATGTTAGGAGATTTGCTGTTGGCTGGAGGTGGTCTACGACTAACTGTGGAGGGCCCATCTTCAACAGACAGTCATCAAGGTAAGGGAAAACTGGCTTCAAAGATGGGCAATGACCATGGTCATCACTTTTGTGTCCACTGAAGGGGCACTGGTGTGGCTGAATAGAGGCACAGAACTATGCAAATGCTTCTGGATTATTAAATCACCAGGTAACTACTGTAGTAATACAGGACAGGTATATGAAGATGTGTTCTGCAGGTCAAAGAATACCATCCAGTTGCTTGTGTCCAGGGTACACCATCTGTGCCAGCATGAGCATTTTGACCTAGGTCTTCCACAGAAAGGGACTCAAAGGCGTAAGGTCCCCTAGAGTCCCATTCCTCCTTCGGCACAACGAAATAGCAACAGTAGCAACCCTCTCCAATTTTAGAGACCAGGATGCTCTTGATGGCTCCTTTCCATAAAAGGCCTGTACATCTCCAGAAAAACATGTGGAACGCAACCACTCATGGAGGTGGACCACCACACTGGTGCCAACCTTCTTAACCAATCAGTTATAACAAGGCCAGCAAAAAAAAAAATATATATATATATATATATATATATATATATATATATATATATATAATCACCCAACTGGCCACATCTTGTCCATCCTGAGCTGTTTGATTCACTGAGGCCTTAGGTTTTTCAGATCATGTTGGCAAGATATCACTAACTGAAAGTGTATATCGGCCCAATAAGCAGACCGCACTGACAGACCTCAATACTACCAAACCAAGGAGAACGTTTGTTTTCAAAACGCATCAATCCTCTCAGGCTCCCTCTAAAGAAGTCATGGGACTGAAATGGAGTTCACCTTGCTAGATGAGACCTGAATAACCAGACTTTCTGAAGTAGGAAGCTTAGTGAGAAAGTCCGGATCACCATGTGGTGGTCTGACATTTGGCCACCTGCCTAATCACAGTGGGCAAGAACAGGGCTTTGACCAGGTACACATTAAGGTGAAGTGAAGGAAGCAATAGTTCAGTTGTGGCTATCCCAGGCTATGAGAATTCCTTAAGTACATTAGTACTTAGTTCTAGTCTCAATAGATGGCAGTATAGGCCCAAGATCTCAGCTGCTTGCTGGACATCTACTGAAAATTATGCATGCTTATCAGCTGGTTGTGCAAACTGCAAATTCAACCCTGTATCAGTGGAAGAGTCAAACCCATTGGGCTCCAGTAAGTGTCGGAAGCTGGCTATCTATGCAGTGTACCAGATGTAGGGGTACAGTATGCAGATAGTAGAGACGACCCTTACTGGCTTAAAGGGGTTACATTTATAACCATAAATGGTCTGTTCTGTGGTAGTGTGAGCAAGCTGTATAGGCTTATTTGAGGATACTGCTAAGCATCTGTTGACCATCAGAGTCCGTAAATGAGACACTCAAGAAGAAACTCGAGACCAAAGTAGAAAAATAACAGATTTGTATATTAATTTAGACACCAAGATCTTCAATATCAGGTAAGTACTTTGAGTGAGATTTAAAAACTTAGAAAATACAGCTGTCAGATTGGAGGCATGAGCCTTGAAGGTGGTAATGTTATCCTATGGGGGGAAACATACGTTGCACAGGGTCACTTGCAAACTTACAGGGTTGATCTTCTGGACTTAAGGTAAGTAGAGGTCAAGGTCCTTAGAACAACCAGCAGTTGTGGGTTACCTGCCCTGGTGTGTCTGGGTGCAGAGGTGCCAGTCACAAGGGTAGCCTCGAGCACTACCGCTGATGACTACGGAGAAATCTGTAAGCAGACAATAGCTGAAAGTGGGAACCTGGGGACAAGTCCCTTAGAACCCAAAACAGGGATCGGTTCTTTAGGGTCTCTGGGGAAAGGGGGCAACACTGGTTGGCTCAGAATGGCTGGGGGGCTTGGGTGTAGGTGTTTTGTCCAACGGATCACTGGCATTAGAGGTTCTCACTTCTTGGGGTTGGTCTGGTAATCCAGGGGGGTGGAAATAAGATAGCAGGGCCACTCTCGGTGCAAGCCTTGGTGTTGCTGACATCACTCACTAATAGGTCAGTCTTGGCAGTGTTGGTGGCCAGACTTGACACTACACAAGCACTGGTGCTTGCAATTGGCTGGGGTGCTGCTGGTATTAGTGCAGGGAGACTCCAAGCAGGCTCTGCATCTTCAAGACAGGCTGCACTCCTGGACACCCTCGATACTCTTCCTGGTGAGATGTTCTCTCGGTGGACCTAATGGTGAGCAAAATTGAGAATCGGACAGTCGCTGGTGGTGCCAGAAGTGGCTCTTCCACTCCGAGGAAGATGCTAACCGGTGGTTGAAGTGCTATGGACAGATGCACAGCTTTCAGATGAGGAGGGTCTTTGCAATTGTCAAGGTTCCAGCACTTAGGCAGGGTTTTGCTCCAAATTCATGGTTAGTGCTCAGTTCTTGCAGTGTCTGCTCTTTTGTCCTCCTCAGTTTCCAGGTAGTTGAATCTAAGTTCCTGGTCTCAGGAGGCCACCTAAATACTCAATTCAGGTGCATTTTGGGGACTGTAGGGTAGTAGCCGATGGGCTACTCACCCCTGGGTTGACTACACCCCCTATTCGGCCACTTCCTGTGAGGAATGGGCATAACCCTTTCCCAGCATTCCTAATTGCACAAAAAAAAATAAAAAAATAGTGGAACCCTTCCTTCGTGGAGCGCATCAGGCAGCCCACCTTAGGGGTGTAACTAGCCTGTCAGTGCAGCACACCTACTTGGCATGGCTAATTTCCCACCTGTCCTGGTACCAAATAGGCCTCAGGGCAGGTGGTGGCATCTGAGATCTGGGAGACCATATCCAAGGCAGTAGGGACTTTGAAGGCCCTGGCCTTGGTATGCAGATTCACTAGCTATCCTGCTGCAGGCTTTGTTTCTGGTCTCAGAGAACGGGCTCTCACCTTTTCGGGGGGGGGGAATTACTTACTGTAGGGGTGACTTACATATTTATAATTAAGTGACTTTGGCATGGCATACAGTGAGTGTGCCATGTCGTGTTTTCACTAATTGTTTGCACGATGACAGTCTGCATGTGTAGGAAGTTGGCTCTGTATGTGCTATTTCAAAGTAAGGAATAGCATGCACAGAGTCCAAGGGTTCCCCTTAGAGGGAAAATAGTGGTAAAAAGAGATAATACTAATGCTCTATTTCGTGGTAGTGTGGTCGAGCAGTAGGCTTATCCAAGGAGTAGTGTTAAGCATTTGTTGTACATACACATAGACAATAGATGAGGTACACACACTCAGAGACAAATCCAGCCAATAGGTTTTGTTATAGAAAAATATCTTTTTTTAGGTTATTTTAAGAACCACAGGTTCAAATTTTACATGTAATATCTCATTTGAAAGGTATTTCAGGTAAGTACTCTAGGAACTTTGAATCATTACTTTAGCATGTATACTTTTTACATAAAACACCATAAGCTGTTTTAAAAGTGGACACAGTGCAATTTTCACAGTTCCTGGGGGAGGTAAGTTATTGTTAGTTTTCACAGGTAAGTAAGTCACTTACAGGTTTCAGTTTTTGGTCCAAGGTAGCCCACCGTTGGGGGTTCAGAGCAACCCCAAAGTTATCACATCAGAAGCTCAGGGCCGGTCAGGTGCAAAGGTCAAAGAGGTGCCCAAAACACATAGGCTTCAATGGAGAGAAGGGGGTGCCCCGGTTCCAGTCTGCCAGCAGGTAAGTACCCGCGTCTTCGGAGGGCAGACCAGGGGGGTTTTGTAGGGCACCGGGGGGGACACAAGTCAGCACAGAAAGTACACCCTCAGCAGCGCGGGGGCGGCCGGGTGCAGTGTGCAAACACGCGTTGGGTTTTCAATGGAAGTCAATGAGAGATCAAGGGATCTTTTCAGCGTCGCAGGCAGGCAAGGGGGGGGCTCCTCGGGGTAGCCACCACCTGGGCAAGGGAGAGGGCCTCCTGGGGGTCACTCCTGCACAGAAGTTCCGTTTCTTTAGGGGCTGGGGGCTGGGGGTGCAGGGTCTTTTCCAGACGTCGGGAAATGGAGTTCAGACAGTCGCGGTCAGGGGGAGCCTGGGGATTCCTTCTGCAGGCGTCACTGTGGGGGCTCAGGGGGGACAACTTTGGTTACTCACAGTCGTAGAGTCGCCGGAGGGTCCTCCCTGAGTTGGTTGTTCTCCACCAGTCGAGTCGGGGTCGCCGGGTGCAGTGTTGCAAGTCTCACGCTTCTTGCGGGGAGTTGCAGGGGTCTTTAAATCTGCTCCTTGTAACAAAGTTGCAGTTCTTTTGGAGCAGTGCCGCTGTCCTCGGGAGTTTCTTGTCTTTTTCAAAGCAGGGCAGTCCTCAGAGGATTCAGAGGTCGCTGGTCCCTGGGAAAGCGTCGCTGGAGCAGGATTCTTTGGAAGGCAGGAGACAGGCCGGTAAGTCTGGGGCCAAGGCAGTTGGTGTCTTCTGGTCTTCCTCTGCAGGGGTTTTTCAGCTCAGCAGTCCTTCTTGTAGTTGCAGGAATCTAAAATCTTAGGTTCAGGGAAGCCTTAAATACTAAATTTAAGGGCGTGTTTAGGTCTGGGGGGTTAGTAGCCAATGGCTACTAGCCCTGAGGGTGAGTACACCCTCTTTGTGCCTCCTCCCAAGGGGAGGGGGTCACATCCCTAATCCTATTGGGGGAATCCTCCATCTGCAAGATGGAGGATTTCTAAAAGTTAGAGTCACTTCAGCTCAGGACACCTTAGGGGCTGTCCTGACTGGCCAATGACTCCTCCTTGTTGTTTTCTTAGTTTCCTCCAGCCTTGCCGCCAAAAGTGGGGGCCGTGGCCGGAGGGGGCGGGCAACTCCACTAAGCTGGAGTGTCCTGCGGTGCTGTGACAAAGGGGTGAGCCTTTGAGGCTCACCGCCAGGTGTTACAGCTCCTGCCTGGGGGAGGTGTTAGCATCTCCACCCAGTGCAGGCTTTGTTACTGGCCTCAGAGTGACAAAGGCACTCTCCCCATGGGGCCAGCAACATGTCTCTAGTGTGGCAGGCTGCTGGAACCAGTCAGCCTACACAGATAGTCGGTTAAGTTTCAGGGGGCACCTCTAAGGTGCCCTCTGTGGTGTATTTTACAATAAAATGTACACTGGCATCAGTGTGCATTTATTGTGCTGAGAAGTTTGATACCAAACTTCCCAGTTTTCAGTGTAGCCATTATGGTGCTGTGGAGTTCGTTTAAAACAGACTCCCAGACCATATGCTCTTATGGCTACCCTGCACTTACAATGTCTAAGGTATTGCTTAGACACTGTAGGGGCACAGTGCTCATGCACTGGTGCCCTCACCTATGGTATAGTGTACCCTGCCTTAGGGCTGTAAGGCCTACTAATGGGGTGACTTATCTATACCTGCATAGGCAGTGAGAGGCTGGCATGGCACCCTGAGGGGAGTGCCATGTCGACTTACTCGTTTTGTTCTCACTAGCACACACAAGCTGGCAAGCAGTGTGTCTGTGCTGAGTGAGGGGTCTCCAGGGTGACATAAGACATGCTGCAGCCCTTAGAGACCTTCCGTGGCATCAGGGCCCTTGGTACCAGAGGTACCAGTTACAAGGGACTTACCTGGATGCCAGGGTGTGCCAATTGTGGAATCAAAAGTACAGGTTAGGGAAAGAACACTGGTGCTGGGGCCTGGTTAGCAGGCCTCAGCACACTTTCAATTCAAAACATAGCATCAGCAAAGGCAAAAAGTCAGGGGTAACCATGCCAAGGAGGCATTTCCTTACACAACCCCCCCCCAAACGAAAGAGGATGAGACTAACCTTTCCCAAGAGAGTCTTCATTTTCTAAGTGGAAGAACCTGGAAAGGCCATCTGCATTGGCATGGGCAGTCCCAGGTCTGTGTTCCACTATAAAGTCCATTCCCTGTAGGGAGATGGACCACCTCAACAGTTTAGGATTTTCACCTTTCATTTGCATCAGCCATCTGAGAGGTCTGTGGTCAGTCTGAACTGGGAAGTGAGTACCAAAGAGGTATGGTCTCAGCTTCTTCAGGGACCAAACCACAGCAAAGGCCTCCCTCTCAATGGCACTCCAACGCTGCTCCCTGGGGAGTAACCTCCTGCTAATGAAAGCAACAGGCTGGTCAAGGCCATCATCATTTGTTTGGGACAAACTGCCCCTATCCCATGTTCAGAGGCATCTGTTTGCACAATGAATTGCTTGGAGTAATCTGGAGCTTTTAGAACTGGTGCTGTGCACATAGCTTGCTTCAGGGTGTCAAAGGCCTGTTGGCATTCTACAGTCCAGTTTACTTTCTTGGGCATTTTCTTGGAGGTGAGTTCTGTGAGGGCTGTCACAATGGATCCATATCCCTTCACAAACCTCCTATAGTACCCAGTCAAGCCAAGGAATGCCCTGACTTGAGTCTGGGTTTTTGGAGCTGCCCAGTCCAGAATAGTCTGGATCTTAGGCTGGAGTGGCTGAACTTGGCCTCCACCTACAAGGTGTCCCAAGTAAACCACAGTTCCCTGCCCTATCTGGCATTTGGATGCCTTGATAGAGAGGCCTGCAGATTGCAGAGCCTTCAAAACCTTCTTCAGGTGGACCAGGTGATCCTGCCAGGTGGAGCTGAAGACAGCAATATCATCAAGATAAGCTGCACTAAAGGATTCCAACCCAGCAAGGACTTGATTCACCAACCTTTGGAAGGTGGCAGGGGCATTCTTTAAACCAAAGGGCATAACAGTGAACTGATAATGCCCATCAGGTGTGGAGAATGCTGTCTTTTCTTTTGCTCCAGGGGCCATTTTGATTTGCCAGTACCCTGCTGTTAAGTCAAAGGTACTTAAGAATTTGGCAGCCCCTAATTTGTCTATTAGCTCATCAGCTCTAGGAATGGGATGAGCATCTGTCTTGGTGACAGAGTTGAGACCTCTGCAGTCCACACAAAACCTCATCTCTCTCTTTCCTTCTTTGGTGTGAGGTTTGGGGACTAAGACCACTGGGCTAGCCCAGGGGCTGTCAGAGTACTCAATTACTCCCAATTCCAGCATCTTGTGGACTTCCACCTTGATGCTTTCCTTAACTTGGTCAGACTGTCTAAATATTTTGTTTTTGACAGGCATGCTGTCTCCTGTGTCCACATCATGGGTACACAGGTGTGTCTGACCAGGGGTTAGGGAAAAGAGTTCAGCAAACAAGCTCTGGGCCCACCCTCCTGTGTAGGTTTTTGGGGGCCTGTAGAAAACTCTTTACTATTTTTGTTTTTGGCTGTCTCACCACCTTTCCCCTGGGGAGGTTTTGTGACCCCTTTCTTTTGGTCACCCCCTGTGGAAGTTTTTGACACCCTAGTCTTGACCCAATGGTCCGCCTTCTTTCCCAATTCTTGGGGAGAAATTGGTCCTAGGTCCACCAGATGCTGATGCAGTTTATCATTGAAACAATTACTTAATAGGTGTTCTTTCACAAATAAATTGTACAGCCCATCATAATCATTTACACCATTGCCTTGAATCCAACCATCTAGTGTTTTTACTGAGTAGTCTACAAAGTCAACCCAGGTCTGGCTCGAGGATTTTTGAGCCCCCCTGAATCTAATCCTATACTCCTCAGTGGAGAATCCAAAGCCCTCAATCAGGGTACCCTTCATGAGGTCATAAGATTCTGCATCTTTTTTAGAGAGTGTGAGGAGTCTATCCCTACACTTTCCTGTGAACATTTCCCAAAGGAGAGCACCCCAGTGAGATTTGTTCACTTTTCTGGTTTCACAAGCCCTCTCAAAAGCTGTGAACCATTTGGTGATGTCATCAACATCTTCATATTTAGTTACAATCCCTTTGGGGATTTTCAACATGTCAGGAGAATCTCTGACCCTATTTATGTTGCTGCCACCATTGATGGGTCCTAGGCCCATCTCTTGTCTTTCCCTTTCTATGGCTAGGATCTGTCTTTCCAAAGCCAATCTTTTGGCCATCCTGGCTAACTGGATGTCCTCTTCACTGGAGTTATCCTCAGTGAATTCAGAGGGGCTGGTCCCTCCTGTGAGGGAGCCAGCATCTCTGACTAGTATTTTTGGAGTCAGGGCTTGAGAGGCCCTGTCCTCCCTAGATAGGACTGGTAGGGGGAGAATCTTCCTCCAATTCACTATCATCTTCATCTGTGTTATCCACAGAGGGGTTGGCTCTATCATACTCTGCCAACAGCTCCTGGAGCTGTAGTTTGGTAGGTCTGGAGCCCATTGTTATTTTTCTTATTTTACAGAGTGACCTTAGCTCTTTCATCTGGAGATGGAGGTAAGGGGTGGTGTCGAGTTCCACCACATTCATATCTGTACTAGACATTATTCTTCTAAAAGTTGGAATGCTTTTTAAGAATCTAAAACTGGTTCTAGAATCTAATTCAAACTTTTACAAACTTTTAAACTCTAAAAGAAATGCTAACAGGGACTAACACAAGGCCCTAGCAGGACTTTAAATAATTTAGAAAAATTTCAAATTGCAAAAAATCAAGTTCTAATGACAATTTTTGGAATTTGTCGTGTGATCAGGTATTGGCTGAGTAGTCCAGCAAATGCAAAGTCTTGTACCCCACCGCTGATCCACCAATGTAGGAAGTTGGCTCTGTATGTGCTATTTCAAAGTAAGGAATAGCATGCACAGAGTCCAAGGGTTCCCCTTAGAGGTAAAATAGTGGTAAAAAGAGATAATACTAATGCTCTATTTCGTGGTAGTGTGGTCGAGCAGTAGGCTTATCCAAGGAGTAGTGTTAAGCATTTGTTGTACATACACATAGACAATAAATGAGGTACACACACTCCGAGACTAATCCAGCCAATAGGTTGTTATAGAAAAATATCTTTTCTTAGTTTATTTTAAGAACCACAGGTTCAAATTTTACATGTAATATCTCATTTGAAAGGTATTTCAGGTAAGTACTCTAGGAACTTTGAATCATTACTTTAGCATGTATACTTTTTACATAAAACACAATAAGCGGTTTTAAAAGTGGACACAGTGCAATTTTCACAGTTCCTGGGGGAGGTAAGTTATTGTTAGTTTTCACAGGTAAGTAAGTCACTTACAGGTTTCAGTTTTTGGTCCAAGGTAGCCCACCGTTGGGGGTTCAGAGCAACCCCAAAGTTATCACACCAGCAGCTCAGGGCCGGTCAGGTGCAAAGGTCAAAGAGGTGCCCAAAACACATAGGCTTCAATGGAGAGAAGGGGTGCCCCGGTTCCAGTCTGCCAGCAGGTAAGTACCCGCGTCTTCGGAGGGCAGACCAGGGGGGGTTTTGTGGGGCACCGGGGGGGGGACACAAGTCAGCACAAAGTACACCCTCAGCAGCGCGGGGGCGACCGGGTGCAGTGTGCAAACATGCGTCGGGTTTTCAATGGAAGTCAATGAGAGATCAAGGGATCTCTTCAGCGTCGCAGGCAGGCAAGGGGGGGGGGGGGGGGGGGCTCCTCGGGGTAGCCACCACCTGGGCAAGGGAGAGGGCCTCCTGGGGGTCACTCCTGCACAGAAGTTCCGTTTCTTTAGGGGCTGGGGGCTGCGGGTGCAGGGTCTTTTCCAGCCGTCGGGAAATGGAGTTCAGACAGTCGCGGTCAGGGGGAGCCTGGGGATTCCCTCTGCAGGCGTCGCTGTGGAGGCTCGGGGGGACAACTTTGGTTACTCACAGTCGTAGAGTCGCCGGAGGGTCCTCCCTGAGTTGGTTGTTCTCCACCAGTCGAGTCGGGGTCGCAGGGTGCAGTGTTGCAAGTCTCACGCTTCTCGCGGGGAGTTGCAGGGGTCTTTAAATCTGCTCCTTGTAACAAAGTTGCAGTTCTTTTGGAGCAGTGCCGCTGTCCTCGGGAGTTTCTTGTCTTTTTCGAAGCAGGGCAGTCCTCAGAGGATTCAGAGGTCGCTGGTCCCTGGGAAAGCGTCGCTGGAGCAGGATTCTTTGGAAGGCAGGAGACAGGCCGGTAAGTCTGGGGCCAAGGCAGTTGGTGTCTTCTTGTCTTCCTGTGCAGGGGTTTTTCAGCTCAGCAGTCCTTGTAGTTGCAGGAATCTAAAATCTTCGGTTCAGGGAAGCCCTTAAATACTAAATTTAAGGGCGTGTTTAGGTCTGGGGGGTTAGTAGCCAATGGCTACTAGCCCTGAGGGTGAGTACACCCTCTTTGTGCCTCCTCCCAAGGGGAGGGGGTCACATCCCTAATCCTATTGGGGGAATCCTCCATCTGCAAGATGGAGGATTTCTAAAAGTTAGAGTCACTTCAGCTCAGGACACCTTAGGGGCTGTCCTGACTGGCCAATGACTCCTCCTTGTTGTTTTCCTTGTTTCCTCCAGCCTTGCCGCCAAAAGTGGGGGCCGTGGCCGGAGGGGGCGGGCAACTCCACTAAGCTGGAGTGTCCTGCGGTGCTGTGACAAAGGGGTTAGCATCTCCACCCAGTGCAGGCTTTGTTACTGGCCTCAGAGTGACAAAGGCACTCTCCCCATGGGGCCAGCAACATGTCTCTAGTGTGGCAGACTGCTGGAACCAGTCAGCCTACACAGATAGTCGGTTAAGTTTCAGGGGGCACCTCTAAGGTGCCCTCTGTGGTGTATTTTACAATAAAATGTACACTGGCATCAGTGTGCATTTATTGTGCTGAGAAGTTTGATACCAAACTTCCCAGTTTTCAGTGTAGCCATTATGGTGCTGTGGAGTTCGTTTAAAACAGACTCCCAGACCATATGCTCTTATGGCTACCCTGCACTTACAATGTCTAAGGTATTGCTTAGACACTGTAGGGGCACAGTGCTCATGCACTGGTGCCCTCACCTATGGTATAGTGCACCCTGCCTTAGGGCTGTAAGGCCTACTAGAGGGGTGACTTATCTATACCTGCATAGGCAGTGAGAGGCTGGCATGGCACCCTGAGGGGAGTGCCATGTCGACTTACTCGTTTTGTTCTCACCAGCACACACAAGCTGGCAAGCAGTGTGTCTGTGCTGAGTGAGGGGTCTCCAGGGTGGCATAAGACATGCTGCAGCCCTTAGAGACCTTCCCTGGCATCAGGGCCCTTGGTACCAGAGGTACCAGTTACAAGGGACTTATCTGGATGCCAGGGTGTGCCAATTGTGGAATCAAAAGTACAGGTTAGGGAAAGAACACTGGTGCTGGGGCCTGGTTAGCAGGTGTAAGGAAATGCCTCCTTGGCATGGTTACCCCCTGACTTTTTGCCTTTGCTGATGCTATGTTTTGAATTGAAAGTGTGCTGAGGCCTGCTAACCAGGCCCCAGCACCAGTGTTCTTTCCCTAACCTGTACTTTTGATTCCACAATTGGCACACCCTGGCATCCAGATAAGTCCCTTGTAACTGGTACCTCTGGTACCCAGGGCCCTGATGCCAGGGAAGGTCTCTAAGGGCTGCAGCATGTATTATGCCACCCTAGAGACCCCTCACCCAGCACAGACACACTGCTTACCAGCTTGTGTGTGCTAGTGAGAACAAAATGAGTAAGTCGACATGGCACTCCCCTCAGGGTGCCATGCCAGCCTCTCACTGCCTATGCAGTATAGGTAAGACACCCCTCTAGCAGGCCTTACAGCCCTAAGGCAGGGTGCACTATACCATAGGTGAGGGTACCAGTGCATGAGCACTGTGCCCCTACAGTGTCTAAGCAAAACCTTAGACATTGTAAGTGCAGGGTAGCCATAAGAGTATATGGTCTGGGAGTCTGTTTTGCACGAACTCCACAGCACCATAATGGCTACACTGAAAACTGGGAAGTTTGGTATCAAACTTCTCAGCACAATAAATGCACACTGATGCCAGTGTACATTTTATTGCAAAATACACCCCAGAGGGCACCTTAGAGGTGCCCCCTGAAACTTAACCGACTGTCTGTGTAGGCTGACTAGTTCCAGCAGCCTGCCACACTAGAGACATGTTGCTGGCCCCATGGGGAGAGTGCCTTTGTCACTCTGAGGCCAGTAACAAAGCCTGCACTGGGTGGAGATGCTAACACCTCCCCCAGGCAGGAGCTGTAACACCTGGCGGTGAGCCTCAAAGGCTCACCCCTTTGTCACAGCACCGCAGGACACTCCAGCTAGTGGAGTTGCCCGCCCCCTCCGGCCCGGCCCCCACTTTTGGCGGCAAGGCCGGAGGAAATAATGAGAATAACAAGGAGTCACTGGCCAGTCAGGACAGCCCCTAAGGTGTCCTGAGCTGAGGTGACTAACTTTTAGAAATCCTCCATCTTGCAGATGGAGGATTCCCCCAATAGGGTTAGGATTGTGACCCCCTCCCCTTGGGAGGAGGCACACAGAGGGTGTACCCACCCTCAGGGCTAGTAGCCATTGGCTACTAACCCCCCAGACCTAAACACGCCCTTAAATTTAGTATTTAAGGGCTACCCTGAACCCTAGAAAATTAGATTCCTGCAACAACAAGAAAGACTGCCTAGCTGAAAACCCCTGCAGAGGAAGACCAGAAGACAACTGCCTTGGCTCCAGAAACTCACCGGCCTGTCTCCTGCCTTCCAAAGAACTCTGCTCCAGCGACGCCTTCCAAAGGGACCAGCGACCTCTGAATCCTCTGAGGACTGCCCTGCTTCGACGACGACAAGAAACTCCCGAGGACAGCGGACCTGCTCCAAAAAGACTGCAACTTTATCCAAAAGGAGCAGCTTTAAAGAACCCTGCAATCTCCCCGCAAGAAGCGTGAGACTTGCAACACTGCACCCGGCGACCCCGACTCGGCTGGTGGAGAACCAACACCTCAGGGAGGACCCCCGGACTACTCTACGACTGAGTACCAAAACCTGCCCCCCCTGACCCCCCACAGCGCCGCCTGCAGAGGGAATCCCGGGGCTTCCCCTGACCGCGACTCTCTGAAACCTAAGTCCCGACGCCTGGAAAAGACCCTGCACCCGCAGCCCCCAGGACCTGAAGGACCGGACTTTCACTGCAGAAGTGACCCCCAGGAGTCCCTCTCCCTTGCCCAAGTGGAGGTTTCCCCGAGGAAGCCCCCCCTTGCCTGCCTGCAGCGCTGAAGAGATCCCTTGATCTCTCATTGACTTCCATTGCGAACCCGACGCTTGTTCTAACACTGCACCCGGCCGCCCCCGCGCCGCTGAGGGTGAAATTTCTGTGTGGGCTTGTGTCCCCCCCCGGTGCCCTACAAAACCCCCCTGGTCTGCCCTCCGAAGACGCGGGTACTTACCTGCTGGCAGACTGGAACCAGGGCACCCCCTTCTCTCCATTGAAGCCTATGCGTTTTGGGCACCACTTTGAACTCTGCACCTGACCGGCCCTGAGCTGCTGGTGTGGTAACTTTGGGGTTGCTCTGAACCCCCAATGGTGGGCTACCTTGGACCAAGAACTGAACCCTGTAAGTGTCTTACTTACCTGGTAAAACTAACAAAAACTTACCTCCCCCAGGAACTGTGAAAATTGCACTGTGTCCACTTTTAAAATAGCTATTTGTGAATAACTTGAAAAGTATACATGCAATTGAAATGATTCAAAGTTCCTAATGTACTTACCTGCAATACCTTTCAAACAAGATATTACATGTTAAATTTGAACCTGTGGTTCTTAAAATAAACTAAGAAAAGATATTTTACTATACAAAACCTATTGGCTGGATTTGTCTGAGTGTGTGTACTTCATTTATTGTCTATGTGTATGTACAACAAATGCTTAACACTACTCCTTGGATAAGCCTACTGCTCGACCACACTACCACAAAATAGAGCATTAGTATTATCTCTTTTTACCACTATTTTACCTCTAAGGGGAACCCTTGGACTCTGTGCATGCTATTCCTTACTTTGAAATAGCACATACAGAGCCAACTTCCTACAGCAGGCCTCAGCACACTTTCAATTCAAAACATAGCATCAGCAAAGGCAAAAAGTCAGGGGGTAACCATGCCAAGGAGGCATTTCCTTACAGCATGTAATTTGTATGTGGGCCCCTTATTGTGGTATAATACATGCTACAGCCCCTAAGGACCCTCTTTAGTACCTATGCCCTAGGTACCAGGGGTAACATTTACTAGGGACGTACAGAGGTGCTAAAGTGTGTGCTAACTGTACACAACTGAGTATTTCGGTTTTAAGGGAAAGCACTGGAGCCTGGTTTGCAGGTTTCAGTGCACTGCCAGTTAAAACACAGTGTGTTGTAGTTCAAATATGGACAAAAAGTGTGTGTGTAAGTGTGTGTGTTTGTGCACACAACACACAAAAAGCCTGGCTTCCTACAGTAAGTCCATGTAAAAAATTATCATAATGAGTGGCACATCATCCTCATGCCCATGATCATGTCTGGGTGGTGGTAGTCTTTGGTTAGAATCAGGGCCAAAAAGAGGGGAGCCTCCGATGGCACATCTGCTCTGGTAAAGGTACCAGATCACAGTTGGGCTGCATCATGATTGGCTGTTCTTTAGTAATTTTGTAGGACATCAGTCCGGGTCAGGCTGAAGTCCATTCAGGGTCAGACATCGGAATCTGCACCAGGTTCTCTTCGGACACTGGTGGCATTGGTACTAACACTGAAGAGGAAGGGACTGGTAATGGCCATGGAGGGCAGGGTGGAAGTTCGTACCAGAGTCAGTACAGGGTTCTTAATTGACCCCCAGGAGGATCAGACTGTGCTGAAGACAGATCCACTGGTGGTAACCCAACTGGAGGTCTATCAGATCCTCGGGGCTGAAAGGTGCCCCAGACTGAGCAGGAAAATTGCCAAAGATCTGCAGCATGGTCTCCTTAAAGGCATCAATCTGTTGCATCATCAATGGCCCGTGAAATTCAGAGCACACTCAGAATTTTGGGATCAGCTCACAACCACAGACCTGGAGGGAGATCGAGTGGTATGATGCCATTGCGCCCTCTCTTTGGATAGAGTGAGGCAATGGGAACATAGTCAGCTTCCCTTTCTTGTGCTTCTGTTGGGACATAGACTTACTGGAGGATTGCAACTGTGAAGTTAATTTCTTGCAGGAATGGGAAATGAGTTTGCACCCTCCACTTGAAGCAAGGAGTGATATCTAGGAGGACCACTGCTCCTTGTTGGGCTCTGCAACATACAGCTTTGCCTCTCTGGCTCGGATCACTTTTGGGCACATTGCACACTTGTGAAATAACTTAAGAGTTGTGTCCCGAGCCCAGGACCAGAGACCTAGTGTGCAGGTCCATGACCAACATCTGTTTCCTACAGTCACAACACAGGTTGCAAACTAATCTTATGAGGGCAGCATCATTCCTTAGCATACTGAAACTTGCTTGATGTTCAGTAGTTGTCGGACGGCTAATGAAATTGGGAACAGTTGCTTTCTTTCCACGCCTTCTGATGGGGATCAGGAGCTCTGATGGCAGCGCTGATGGGTGGCTCTTACATGCTGCTCTATGCAGTCAACATGGAGCTCCCGAGCATGACCTAGTAGTGTCCACAAGCATTGCTAGAGAAATGTTTTCCAGATCAAACCTTGCATCTGGGGACTATTCTAAGGTGAGCAACCTGGGGTTAGAAGTCTCCTTCAGCATGTTTTTATTGGGACAGATGTTAAACATACATGTGAATCAACCAACTTGAACAGACTAGCTAACTGAGCATCCCCATAAAAAATAAAAAATACGAAAATACAACTTTGTAGAGCTGCTTGGATTACTTTCACAGATGATCAATAAACAAGATTTGTTTCTAAACTGGAAATTCATAACCCTCCAACTACTTCCCTTCTTTGTAAACTGGTCCTATAACATGCGCAGCAATGGTCTGTCATGCCTGAATGTGATATTTTAGAAACCAGCCCACATCTTAAGAGATCTTATGCAGAACAAATAGATATGCAAGCATTTAAAGCACATGTAGCATGGAATAATTAACAAATGTTTAAAAGAAATAAGTGCCGAAAAATACTGAAGGAAGCTAGTGGTGGTTTCTTTGTTCAACGCGGAGTTGTAGAAGCGGTTTAAAATGGCCATTTCAGAATCAAGACAAAGTACACACTGAAAGCAAGCAGCATGCATATAAATCAAGGTCATGCTCTTATAAAGTGATGTTAGTGCCAATGCTGGGAGTTACTTCTTGCACATCGTGAATCTATGAGCAGAGGGCCAGCAATGACAACCTATAAATCAGACAAACCAGTTACTTACATTCAATAATGCTCTCTGTAGACGATACTTTAACTGCCCGATTACTCACCTTAGGAATAATCCCCAACTCCAGACTTGAGATTTTTGCAGCAGTGCTCAAGCATGTCACCGGTGGCATCATGGCAGTGGTGCCATACCACCCCAGAAGAGAAAGAGTGGAGCCAGACTTGAGCACCACCCCTGTGCACTGTTAGTTTTTAGCAACGTTCTACTTCAACGTCCACAGTGTGCTGAGTTCTAACCTGTAACCTCTTTAGATAAAGAGCTGCACTGAAGGTAAGTAGCTTGTTCTGCTAATGGATACTTTTAACCACAGATTCCTCATTTTTAGAATAGATACCACAGTAGATCACAAGGCACTAGTCTGGGGAGTGGACTCAGACCAAAAGTCCTGCAGATCTAAGCTGGCAAGGTGCCACTTGCGCCAGACCAGACTATTTAGGCAGTAGTGGTTTGCGAACAAATGCAAAATGTGCAGCCTGTCTAATGTCTAAAAAATGCAAACAAGGCAACAAATTTGTGGGTGGGTGTCTGACCATAATGACCACAACCGCCTCTATCAGCATTTAAGTGCAGCAACTCAATCTGCACACATGGAAGTATAGGTGGTGGGGACACTGATGCAAGATACTGCCCTCTGCTGAAACAAAACGTCCTCCCAAAGTGGTAGTCTAACCAGGGTGTAAATCTTCTGGGTACCACACCCTCCAAGACCATGTGATCAGGATTGCCTTGCATTAGGTCTAGCCAGATCTTCCTTAGAACACAAGGCAAGAGAGATGGATATGCCTACAAACAGCTCTTCTTTCCAAACCCACCTCAACGCGTCTGAGCGAACGCCTTGGATGAAAATCCAACATGCAAAATTGTTAGCACTGCAAGTTAGACGGTGGTGAATGGATCTAGCCAGGGCAAACTCCAGTGGTCGAAGATGCTTGTCGCGTAGGTTCTCATTAAGGTAATGAGGCTACTGGACTTGGGCAGTAGGATCACGTAGGTAGTGGGTACTGAGAACAATTCCACACATGGTAACACCTGTCGGCCTAATCTGGGGTTTTCCGGCTAACTAGCAGTGCCCAATCTCTGACCGAGATGATTGTGGCAAGTGAGCTGACGGTAAGATAGACTCCCCAGGGAATCGTAATCAGATCGCATCCCATTCCCTCAGTTCCCAAGATCTCACTCAGGCAAAGACAACAGAGGCAGAATATATTTAAATAAGCCTTTATTAAATTATCTGCATCCTAGATAGAAGCAGGTGCATAGCAATAACGAGGATAATAAAAGACAATAGGAGCAGGCATGTGACTAATAATGTAACACACAAGAACAGTCCTACCATGCAGTCTAGACAGGGGAGTGGATCTATAACCCCTCACCTAGGCCAAGTATGAGCACAGCATACTAAGCCTAATCTGCCCTTCGGGTTTCCCCCTGGGAGAACATCGTCCCTCATACCTGAAGAGGCCGGAGGTCTAAAGACACCGTACCCATCTGGATCAGGGCTCGGTCGGCTAAGCAGTTAGCTGTAGCGAAGCTTGCAGCAATCAGCATACAGTCGTGGTCATCTGGCTGGAATCTCCCTCTAACGTGCCTGGGACTAAGGTATTTTATAATAACAGCGGACATTCTAAGAAGTGTGTGTGTGTGTGTGTGTGTGTGTGTGTGTGTGTGTGTGTGTGTGTGTGTGTGTGTGTGTGTGTGTGTGTGTGTGTGTGTGTGTGTGTGTGTGTGTGTGTGTGTGTGTGTGTGTGTTCGTTCCTATGAATGCAGGAGACAGCATACCATGTTTGTTGGCAACCTATCGGACTGTAGCCTTGCAGAAAGCACAAAGTGAACTAAACTATGTCCTACAAAGAACATGGTACAGTCCCAGGCAAAAGGACAATAAGATAGAGAAAAATAAAACACTAATGGAAGCTATTGCTAGGAAAATAATGGAATGCTGAATAAAACGTAGGTTGAAAGTGCACAGCTGCAGGCCTATTTAGCTAAAACAACACACCTGAAACATGGCTAAAATAGCTACACAACACCCTCCCCTTACTGGTCAAAAGGCTAAACATTAATAATGACAAGTTCATTGAACATAAGCCATATGAAAGGACAATTTCGAATACCACAATGTGGCACGTGGAACCAAATCTCAAAAGTAAAAGACAGTCTGGGCATCACAAATTATATCCAGGACAATGGCAGCCAGGAGATGGTCAACTTCGGCAGGTGACAGATACCCAAGTCATATCCAGGGAAGACCACAGAGCACAAGTGTTCCAGAGCATCAGCAGAGGCAGCAACATTCCATGTCATGCCCACTCCAGAGTTAAGAAATCGCCAAATCTGCAAAGGGCAACTCATATGCTGCTTCCCGTAGCCGGTGCACCCTCAACGCGCATGTCTGACAAAGAGCCCTCATCATCAGATCAGCATCCAATGAAAGTAAATGCTGCGCAGAAAGACAGACTTCCAGCACACATTCAAAGAGGCACCAGAGGCATCGAAACACGGACTGCACACTATCCAAAACTGGTCGGAATAACAGAGACCAGTCACCCTCCAGCTGTTGCAGGCGGGGGGGGGGGGGGGGGGGGGAGGGGGGAGGGTTGCGAAATACTGCATCATGCGTTCATGACAGTTGCGCCAGTGGTAGCGCTCGCAGACCTCCTTGCTGTGAAGGGACATCCATTGCGCAGAAAAAGTAGCAACAGCAGCATGCCACCAATTAATGCCAAAGTGATTGTGAATCTATCGAAAACACTTGAAAAAGTGAATGTAAGGCTTAAGGTATTAGACCAAAAATAGAGAAGGTGTTAATAAAACCAGAACCAACAGTCTTAAAAAAGTGGGCGCTTCCACTAGTACTAGACGCATTGAATATATGTCCCATGAGTTCACCAAAGTATCTCGGAAAGTTAGTATTTAAAAAGGGACTGAATTTCCGCTGATGACCTCGCAACCTGAAGTGCATAGGTATCGCAGGCTGCCAAAATAGAACAATAAGGCCTTTAGTCTGCTCAACTTGTCAAAATTAACATCAGAAGTAGCAATATGGGGCCACATGTGTTACACCTTCAAAATGTGTGGGGGGAAAAGAACATTCCTGCAACATATAACAATTTTAGAGACGGAAACGACATAAGGTATTCCAGCTCGCATACCACAACAGCCCTCACTGTAAAGGAGCACATAGCTGTCATCGGAGAGCACCTGGAACGCAGATCTAATTAAGGATACCGGGACTCCATTCAGATAACAGGCTAAATTTGCCACGGAGGCATCGCATACCCCATACAGCTGTTTACAAGCCATCTAATGGCTCACGGAAGTCTTGCATTCACTGCCGCAAGGAAAGGCCTCTTTCATGCCATTGAAGCATTGGCACAAAAAGGGTAGCTCCCACATCTTGTGTGTGTAGTTCTCTCAGCCTTTCATATCTGCCCACCGGAATGTGTTTCAAGCAGGATGTGAATTAGAGTGTTGAAATAGGCAGATTAATAACCCCACATATTAACCATTCAACAGAAGGTACCTCAGCCACAGTAAAAGGTAGTGTCTCTCTTTCATACAATCGTACAGCTAACAAAGCTGCATGGTAGTATTAAAGAGTGACTTGAAGTAGAAACAAATCAAACTTGATGGGTTTTATAATAGTAACATCGCAAAAACCTAACAAGTTTGATTTATCTGCACTGCGATTTTTTCTTTCATACTACTGTATGGCTCCATTCTAAAGACACGTTACTTTTAGAACTGAGCCATACCGTAGTTAGTATGAAAAAGAATCACAGTGGAAGTAAATCAAACATGTTAGAGTTCTGCAATGTTACGTAGTAAACTGTAAAACCCATCAAGTTTGATTTGTTTCCACTCAGTGTTTAATAATTAGTAAATAATAGGGTACCAGAGCTGAAAGCTCTCCTCTCAAACACAGCTGCTGCACTTAAATATGCTTGCATACAACATTGAGGCAATGTTGTTCATTAATGCTGTACTATGTGTGTTTTGTATAGCATATGTTTTTGTATGACTATTTAAATGTCTAAAGTCCAACACTATTCTATATGAGTCATCGGGGTTTAGCAACTGGGAATAACTGATTGTACAATGATGAGTCCGAGGGTTCAATTAAACTCTGGTACTCTAATTGTGTGAAGATTTCCGTCACCGGGGCTTTTGCCTCGTATTTGATTGGATATTGAGGTTGGGGCTGAGGTGTTATTTTATTGGTATTAAATGGTAAATACAGACTATACAATCCCAAAAGATGGCATCTATTCTGCGTTCGATGTCCCCCTCTAACTGAATTGTTACTTTATATACTCTGTCTGGTGTGAAGACACTCATGCCCGCAGCCTCTACTTGTAGATAGTCATCAGCTGCTTTCACTTCCAGAAGATCCCGGTGAACTATTGTGACTTCTGCTGCACTGTCTACCATTGCTAACACCCACTTCTTGTTCTTTAGAAAAACCCTCTTCTTGAGTGGCGTGTCGTATTGCAACGGCTGCCACTTTTTTCTTTTTAACTGTGGTTTCTGTTATGGAAGTTTTTTTATTTTTTTAAATTTTTTTTTAACAGAAACTTCCGATGGGTGTCGAGGCCTTTCTCGCCTCTCACTGCGTTTTTCCAGTGAGTCCTGAAAGGAATGAGATTGGCGTGTATCAGTATACTGATATCTGCCAGGCAGTTTTTATACTATCCTCATTTCTAAGGTTGTATCTATTTTGCGGGGTCTCCAAATGCAGAGAATCTCCCCTTTTTTTTCTAGGTGCTTGTTTATCACAGCATTTTTTATAACCCTCAGGTGTTTGGCAGGATCCTTATTGGATCTACCTTGTACTTGTGGCTTAGTGGGTCTGGCTCCCAAACTCTCTCGACCTATACTGGAGTAAGTTTCAGCGATAATTTTTGGCAGCTCAAGTCCCTGATCCTTTAATGTTACTTAATATGATTGAAGATACAGTGCCAAAATTACCTATTTATTGCATCCCCAAATCCAGGCCAGGGGCTGCCCCATATTCATCTTGAATGTGTTTTACCACCTCCGGAAGATTGGCAAGTGTTGGTGTAGAGCGCGGCAAATACCATGCCCCATGTATTGCATTTTTCAACTGTGGGAACCATGCCAAAGGGCAAGCACATTGTCAAAATTCTATTTTTCTCCTGAGGTCCTGTATGGGGAAAGACTGCTTCCAGTGCATTTATTTTTTGAGCTAACCAAAAAGGAATCTCCTCCCTTTTGGCGGGTACTTTACCCATAATCGAATGTACAGTGGCAATATTAATACCTTGCACTGCTGCATGTGCCTGAGATGGAGCAGCTCATATTGGGTTTGTATTTAACGTTGGCATAGCAAATTGTACTAACAATTATAAGTCGTTGTGATTTCTGTATATAAGCGGCAAACCTAAGCTACTGCCATTGCTCCTGCATCAGGATGTGCCGTATATGTGGCCAATAAAGGAAAGGTCGGGCCAGCATTACTCAACGGACCTAACCTAACAGTTAAAATTGTGTGTGGTAGGGCACGATCAAGCCAATTGTTATGGTCTTGATAAGATAATGGTATCTCTAAGGATGCTCTAAGCTCTGTACTGTCCAGGAGGATTTGCCATTGTATCATTATGAAATGTATTTGTATTCCCATCCACTGCTGGAAAGGTGAAAAAATTAAATGTTTCTTTTCTATAAGCTGCGTGAGCTCCAACAACAAATGTAACGGACCTCACTGGGCTGTTAAGCCGTTTGCCAATAAATGTGCAGTCAGGGGGCCTCTCATATTTACTGCTATTGCTACCCGTTGAGGGTTCGCCATGTTACTGACTTATGCGTTCTGAGATAAGGATACCAACTGGAGATTATCCTTTTATGGTTCATGCTTGAACAACCTACAGTTCAGGATAGGTCTCACCTACCTAGCTAAGGAGGAAATCCTCAATACCACCGACGTTTCTGTATGTAGTAGCGAGGTGCCTTCAGTGAGATACTTAGGAGGATCAGATTTTTCAAGCCTGACAAAAAACTGGATGGCGCCATGTCGCGTAGGTTCTCATTAAGGTAATGAGGCTACTGGATTTGGGCAGTAGGATCGCCTAGGTAGTGGGTGTTGAGTACAATTCCACACCTGGTCGGCCTATTCCAGGGTTTCCGGCTAACTAGAAACATCCCATTTCTGTCCTAGATGATTGTGGCAACCTAGCTCACTGTAAGATAGACTCCACAGGGAATTGTGGTACATCAGATTGCATCCAGTTCCCAAGATCTCACTCAGGCAAAGACAACCGAGGCAGAATATATTTAAATAAGCATGTAGTAAAATATCTGCATCCTTGATAGAAGCAGGTGCATAGCAATAACTAGGATAATAAAAGACAATAGGAGCAGGCATGTGACTAAGAATGTAAAACACAGGAACAGTCCTACCATGCTGTCTAGACAGGAGAGGGGCTCTATAACCCCTCACCAACGCCAACTATGAGCACAGCATACTAAGCCTAAACTGCCCTTCGGATTTCCCCCTGGGAGAACATCATCACTCAAACCTGAAGAAGAGGCTGAGGTCTTAAACATCATCCCCATCTGAATCAGGGCTCGGTTGTCTAACCAGGTAGCGAAGCTTGCAGCAGTCAGCATACAGTCGTGGTCATCTGGCTGGAATCTCCCTCTAACGTGCCTGGACTAAAGGGTGTTTTATAATAACAGCTGACATTCTAAGAAATGGTACCCACGTATGAGTGTGTTTATGTGAATGCAGGAGACAGCATACCACATTTGTCGGCAACCTTATCTGACTGTAGCCTTGGCGAAAGCACAAAGTGAACTGTATGTCCTATGAAGAACAGGTGCAGTCCTAGGCGAAAGGGCCATAAGATGAGAAAAATAAAAAACACCATAATGGAAGCGATTGCTAGAAAAATAATGCAATGCTGAAGAAAACGTAGGTGGGTGAAAGTGCACAACTGCAGGCCTAGTTAGCTAAAACAACGTGCCTGAAACATGACTAAAATAACTACACAACACTTTGCACCACCACAGGATAGACTCCATTCACGGTCTACCAGACTAATTCTGCTCAGTTCATACCCTGCCAAGTAATAGTCTACCAGGAAAATTTCCTGCCATCTCCTGAGGTGTAGAGCCTTTGGAAAAGGATGCAGGGCCCAACATTGCCCTACTTGTTGCAAAACCACATGGCAGAAGTGTTGTCCATGAGAAAATGCACCAGCCTCCATTATGATTGCTATAAAGCTTTTAGGGCCAGTCTGATCGTCCAAGATTAGATAAGACTGATAAGGAGTTGGTTAGCTGCAGAAGAGTGCTCATATCTTCATCTCCCCCAGGTGATCTCCCCACCCCAGCAGTGACTTGTTTGTCAGAACAATGCAGTTTAGGAGGGAAGGTAGAGGAGTGTGCTGCAGGTCAGGTTGAAGTCTGTCTGCCACCACAGAAGATCTTGGATAGTCTCATGCAAGATATGGACGGAGTCAGTCAGCCCTGATGCCTGGTCCACTGCAACCGGAGGTTCCACGCATGGCTGCATATGCCATCAAGGACCATGCAAGTGGTTGGTAGGTCAAGAAGCCTCAGAACTGTCCTCAGGGCGACCCAGGACTGAACCTGTAACATCAGAATCATAAGTGGAATGTCAGACCCACCACAGAGGTGGAAACGCCTTGAACACTAGTGTCCAGAACAGTTCCACTGTCCCCAATGAAAGGAATACTCTGTGTAGGATACAGGTCAGACCTTTAGTGTTTTTCTATCAATGAGCCAGTGATTTCAGGGCTTCATCTGTCATCTGGATGTGGACTATGACCGACAGTGGTGAGCCCGCCTTTAGCAGTCAGTCTTCAAGGTATGGGAATACATTCATCCCTGATCTCTGAAGATGGGCAGTGATCACTGCCCTCACTTCGGAGAACACCTGAGGAGACGCAGAAAGGATTAAAGCGGGCACACTAAATTGATAGTGTTTCTGGTGCACCATTAACCACAGATTGTGGGACTGAAGGGTGGGTTTATGGAAATACATGTCCGGCAATTCAAGGGACACCATCCAGTCTCCTGGGTCCACAGCTGAAAGGATGCGTGCTAAGTTGAGTGTTTTGAACTTGTCACTCCTCAAAAAGGCGTTAAAACTGGATGAGACCCAAGATGGGTCTGAGTCCTTTGTCTTCCTTTGAAAAGAGGAAGTACTGAGAATGGCACTCACCCCCCACCCTTCACCACACTCAGAGTTCAGCAACCCTCTCAATGGCACTTTGGGTAACAGAAGTACTTCCTGCATCAGTATTGTGCAGTGCTCCTCCAAAGGTTGCTCTAGTGCAGGAAAAGACAGGGTAGGAAAGAAAGGAAAGGTATGGTCAAAGAGGCCCTCAGAACAGCCAATATCACGCTGTTGATTGTAGAGTTGCCAAGATGGCAGCACAGTTTGACGTGTAGTTCCCAAGCTCTGAGCCGGCCTGTAAAACATCCTGCTCTAATCCTTGGCATCGTGCTGCCAACTGCACTGATGTCTGTCAGACTGCTAGTCACTGAAGAGGACATCGCCGAGTTGTGAAGATACTGGTGTCGCCCTCTGACACCAGTTGAGCTCAGGCTGAAGAGGTGCAAGAACAAGCGCAGCAGACATGGGGGGTGGGGGAGAGAGGGCCTCAGGACCTGGGAACAACCCCTAACTGTGCTCCTTGTTGGCATGCTTGTAAACCCCTCCCCACACTTTTGACACATTGGAGATGAAAACACTACTGGAGAGAGGTGGTGCTAAGGAGAGATCCTGAAAGATTTCAGATTGCTTTGTGAGGTTTCATGGCATAACAATATAGCAACTGGCAAAAGTAAGAGCCTGGGATTAGCCCTCAAGGCCTAGTCCTCCTTACGTTCAGACTGTAGACCTCAGGACCTGAGGGACCGCCCCTAACTTTAAGCTCCTTGTTGGTGTGCTTGTGCTCCCCTCCCTGACACAGAGGTAAACACATTATAGGGGGAGTGGCAGCACAGACGAGATCCTGAAAGGTCCCTGATTGCTTGGAGAAGCTCCACAGCATAACTGCATAGTAACTGGCATTGGTAAAAGCCTTGGAGAACTCACAACTGTTCACAAGCGTGCCTTAATGTCCCACCCAACATCTCATTCCTTACCAGTGTACCTGGTGTGGTGAAGTCCTTCACAGGGTTTTTGAGTGGAGATAAATAGGGGCATCCCAAGCTGCTCAGCAGTGTGCTGAGGCCATCTGCGCCATACACCCACCCATCAGAGCCTCATTACTGCCAGACAACTTGCCTCCTCTCTCTACCTGGGTGATCCTGCAGCAAACCCTCAAGGGGAAGACTGAGACCACTGAGCTCTGCTAGAATTTGAGCTGGCAGCAATCTGCACAACCCATGCCCGATAATGCTGCCCTCCTGGCCATGCAGGCTTCTCAAGAGGCATTGGAAGGATACACAAGGCCGGTAAACCAAGGGATTTTTGTGGTTACCATTGTCCGGTTTCCCTGCTAAATACAGAGGTTAAAGTGCTAGCTACAATATTAGTTACTAGACTTTTACAAGTTATCAAACTACTGACACCACAACCAATCAAGCTTCATGCCTGGAAGGTCTGCCCGTTACAATCTATGATGCACACAGAACTGGCAAAGCCAAATCAACGACTGGCTGGAGCCACATGTTGTGTTAGCATTAAACGCCCAAAAAAAAAAATTCAGTACATTGGCCCTTCTTGGAGCATACAGTGAATTTGGAAATTTGGATTTTGGCCCAGTTATAGAAAATGGGTTAGTTTACTATATCAAGCCCCAGTAGCTTATTTCATGGTAAAAGAATGATGTCCTCAGAATTTGCAATTAGCAGGGGTGCAAGACAGGGTTGCCCCCTTTCCCACCTCCAGTTCGCTTTTATTATAAAAATTGCTTGGCTTGTAGGGTCCATGATCTCCCGGCACTTCTGCATTGTGGGAGAGGTGGCCTTTGAGGAGAATATAGCGCTATACGCAGACGTCTTCCTTTAAGTCACTAAACCCTCCCTGCCACCCCCCCCCCAAATACTTTTCCAGCAGTTGGAGGAGTATGGGGGTTATTCTTAATATTGCGTTAACTGGGTTAAGTCCATACTGGATCTTCCACAGGAGATGGTCGTGGTTCCACGTCCCCCCCCCCCTTTCCATCACTTGACCTATACTACTCTGGGGTCTAAGTACCTGGGAATATTTCTGACCATACAAAAAGGGGTATGATTTGAACTTAATTTAGGAAGAGTTATTCATTCCTGACATGGAAAGATGATGAAGACTACCCCTCACGTTGCTGGGTAGGGCAGCTTTGTTCAAGTTGATATCACTGCCTAAGCTACTATACACCCTCCAGCATACATATTACCCGGTAACCCCCTGAGACTTTCACCACAATAGAAGGGGACCTACGAACATTGCAGCAGGAGGGTAAACACCCCAGGGTAGCCCTAACTCTGCAACGTAACCAATATAATGGTGGAATTGCACTCCCGGACGCGAGTGTATTACTGGGCATCTGACCTCATCAATGTTAATGACTGGCTTTCCGTCCCCCTATATCACTCCACCATTAGATTGGAAAGATCTCAGTGAACCTTGAGATCTTGCCTTCTCTATCTTCCAGCCACCCGGGTAGCGCTTACAGCCTGGGATAGAGCCAAGACCACCACAGGGAGTTAGCGATAAAGGCACGACACTGGTTGGTCCAATTTAAGATCCTTCACTGAGTCTATTATGAAGGGGTCGACTAAGCCATAGAAAAGACCCCTGACCGACGCTTGCTTGAAATGTAATGATACTGATGGTTCTTTCCTTCATGCCATTTGGAGTTGTTCCCAAATACAGTTCTACTGATGTGGTCTAAACGGTGAGGTTAGCACCATGATTTTGCTGCACCTTCCTTTAGATCCAGAGTTTCTCCTTTTGAGTATCCCTAATGATATAGATTTACCTCAGGCCCATCTGTTGCCCCGCAATGAAGGAGTGGAAAAGAGGCATGGAAATGTACATGATGGCCAAGAAGGCCACATACACCCGCATAGGCTCTCCCTGAATATTCCACAAGGTATGGGGCAAATGGATATCACATTCTCTGGAGGAGCTGGTGAAAGAAGATGAGTAGGATGGAGGTGGGGTCCAGTGGCAGTCACTGTTCTTTTCAGACACTATTTTGTCTATGGCTCGATACTTTCCTGCCCTAATCAATCTCTGGGTTGGGGGTGGGGTTCTATTGTTTTTGGTATAAGCATATGAACAATGGGAACTGCCTGCACAACTGTAATTTACTATTTGTCCATGCTGAATTGTTAATCCCAAGAACTTGTGGGTGTACCTTCCCAGGAGACATGCTGCATTAATGGGGCTAATCAAGCTGAAGAAAACATTTGCTTTCTAAATGCAATTCTGTTTGAGTGACTGGAGGAT
This sequence comes from Pleurodeles waltl, assembly GCF_031143425.1. NCBI lineage: Eukaryota > Metazoa > Chordata > Amphibia > Caudata > Salamandridae > Pleurodeles > Pleurodeles waltl. The sequence continues at coordinate 478,320,892 of NC_090443.1, read as the reverse complement.
TGTCCAAAAGGGAATTGGGAGTGACCCTACTTGTCAATTCTTGAACTTTCTAGACAGGATGTTTGACTGGGTGACACCAGGTTCCAGGGCACTCTGAATTCTAACTAAAGGCAGACTGACAAGAGAGGATGACCATAAATCAGATTAAGACACCATAAGGACATCAGTAAGGCTCTCAGTGAATGGCAGGAATGGGTTTAAAGAACCTCAGTCAACACATGTTCCAATAATAGGCAATTAAAAGTCTAGGACTTCAGATGACCTCTGAACCATTCATTGCAATCTCTGTACTTTCTTCGACTGGTGGTCACGGTGGGGAGTCTAGCTCTGTTTCAGGAGATGTGTCTAGCCCACTTGCATTCTGGAGATCCAAATATAAGGCGTGGTCAGAAAAAAGAGGCGGGAGTAAGTAGTCCCTAATCAGTGTGTGTCCTGAGGGACAATATGTGAGCCATGCACTGAAATATAATTAGATCCACAGAGAGCGTTAAGCTTCTGATAGCACTAGCACTGTGGCAGAGGTCTTGGAATAGAATAGTAGCATAACAACTGGTTGTGCCTTTTCGCTCTTGTAACACAACATGGGACTTGAGCAGACAGTGGTTCGGCATGGGAAATTGGCGTTGGGAACAGATTTTGACCCCACAGTGTGCCAGTATGGAAAGAACCTGCCTGGACCCCAGCATCGGTTTACAGACCAGGAATAGCATCAGTGCAGGCTCATTGTTGATAGCTAATGGTCAGACCCCATTAAGAGTGGACCTGTTGGGGTAGGAACCCCTGCTGCTCCGTGGAAGCAGGAATATTTGTGCAGATCTGCAACAGGGTCAAAGATTGCCCAGGAAATCGGGAGCACTGACAAAATCTTATGCCAGGTCAGATTTGGGTGAAACCGCAGGAGTGCAAGCTCTATCTTGAAGTCCTCAACTTCTGACTAGATATCAAGTTGCTTGGTGAGGGAGGTAAAAGTCCGACTTGGCCTTCTTGAACTTATGCCAGGACTTTGATTTGTTGGAAAACTTTGATTGGGATGGCACAGAGACCAGGACAGAGCCCACAACTTGGAGCAGGATCTGTTTTTCAACCGTGACCTCTTAGGCTCTGTGACATAAAGCTACACTTACAATTCCTGAATAGGTTTGAGGTGCATAAGGGCACACTTGTCGAACACCTTAAGATTCAAGGCAGAAGCCCCAGTTCCACAAACACTTCATGCAGATCTGTGATCGACATCTGCTTCTATCAGTAACAGCGCTGCCTGAATCTGGTTGTTTTCAGCCGGGACATCATTTCCTAGACCACTGTTCTACAAATATGTAACTCATTGGAAAACAAGGTTGGACCACAGAAGCAAATCAAAAGACATCAGCACACTGGACTCAATTCAGGGATGCAGAATTCCTATAGCCAGACACCGAGGACATATTGTATGGGGTCAAGGACAACAGGTGTTCATGTCTATTTCATCCTTGGGACAAGTAAGCCAAAACCCCTGCAGCTCAATCCCTCGGGCTGCCAGTTCAAATTACACTATGGATCAGGGAAGGGCATTGTCTGCAGTTCGCTAAAGTTATATTTGTGTTCTTATGTTAATGCGGCTTGAACTTGTATTTATGGTGCAAAACCTTTATTATTAGGTTGAGCACTCCAAGGAAATGTTGTAACTCCCAGACTGCACTACTGACCGTGCTTCCTATATAAAAATGTATACACACGTCCACAAAGTTTAACAATATAAGGCTACTTATAATGCACTCTAATTAGATGCAAATATTTGCAGAGTCTTCAAAGCAAGATTGAAGATATCTGCTCTCAAATGAAATTGGTCACAAAAAAAGCAACTAGGAAAAAGATGCCTTGCTAAACTGTGAATTGTTAGGTAACATTTCTTTAAAGCATAATTTAGTAAAATGTGTTGATGCACGCTAGTATTTAAAAAATAATCATAATGGAAAAGCAAAGCAACAAGTCTCAAAGGGGTTATGGAAAACATGATGTAAGGAAATGCCTCCTTGGCATGGTTACCCCCTGACTTTTTGCCTTTGCTGATGCTATGTTTTGATTTGAAAGTGTGCTGAGGCCTGCTAACCAGGCCCCAGCACCAGTGTTCTTTCCCTAACCTGTACTTTTGTTTACACAATTGGCACACCCTGGCATCCAGGTAAGTCCCTTGTAACTGGTACCCCTGGTACCAAGGGCCCTGATGCCAGGGAAGGTCTCTAAGGGCTGCAGAATATCTTATGCCACCCTGGGGACCCCTCACTCAGCACAGACACACTGCTTGCCAGCTTGTGTGTGCTGGTGAGGACAAAACGAGTAATTCGACATGGCACTCCCTTCGGGGTGCCATGCCAACCTCACACTGCCTATGCAGTATAGATAAGTCACCCCTCTAGCAGGCCTTACAGCCCTAAGGCAGGGTGCACTATACCATAGGTGAGGGCACCAGTGCATGAGCACTGTGCCCCTACAGTGTCTAAGCAAAACCTTAGACATTGTAAGTGCAGGGTAGCCATAAGAGTATATGGTCTGGGAGTCTGTCAAACACGAACTCCACAGCACCATAATGGCTACACTGAAAACTGGGAAGTTTGGTATCAAACTTCTCAGCACAATAAATGCACACTGATGCCAGTGTACATTTTATTGTAACATACACCCCAGAGGGCACCTTAGAGGTGCCTCCTAAAACGTTAACCAGCTACCCGTGTAGGCTGACTGGTTTTAGCAGCCTGCCACACTCGAGACATGTTGCTGGCCACATGGGGAGAGTGCCTTTGTCACTCTGTGGCTAGTAACAAAGCCTGCACTGGGTGGAGATGCTTATCACCTCCCCCTTGCAGGAGCTGTAACACCTGGCAGTGAGCCTCAAAGGCTCACCCCCTTTGTTACAGCACCACAGGGCATTCCAGCTAGTGGAATTACCCGCCCCCTCCGGCTACGGCCCAACTTTTGGCGGCAAGGCCGGAGGAGATAATGAGAAAAACAAGGAGGAGTCACTGGCCAGTCAGGACAGCCCCTAAGGCAACCTGAGCTGAAGTGACTCTGACTTTTAGGAATCCTCCATCTTGCAGATGGAGGATCCCCCCAATAGGGATAGGAATGTGGCCCCCTCCCCTTGGGAGGAGGCACAAAGAGGGTGTAGCAACCCTCAGGGCTAGTAGCCATTGGCTACAGCCCTCCCTGACCTAAACACACCCCTAAATTCTGTATTTAGGGGCTCCCCTGAACCTAGGAACTCAGATTCCTGCAACCTAAGAAGACTGCTAAGCTAAAAAACCCTGCAGGCTCTACCGGCCTGTCGCCCCTCTTCTGAAGAAACTGCTCCAGCGACGCTCTCCCCAGGGACCAGCGACCTCTGAATCCTCAGAGGACTGCCCTGCTCTAGAAGGACCAAGAAACTCCCGAGAACAGCGGCCCTCTTCACCAAAGACTGCAACTTTGTTTCCAAAGAAGCAACTTCAAAACAACTGCGTTTCCCACCGGAAGTGTGAGACTTGCTACTCTGCACCCGACGCCCCCGGCTCGACTTGTGAAGAAACACTTCAGGGAGGACTCCCCGGCGACTCCGAGACTGAGTAACCAGAGTTGCCCCCCCCCCCCCCCGAGCCCCCACAGCGACACCTGCAGAGGGAATCCCAGGGCTCCCCCTGACCGCGACTGCCTGACTCCCAGATCCCGACGCCTGGAAAAGACACTGCACCCGCAGCACCCAGGACCTGAAAGATCGGAACTCCAGTGCAGGAGTGACCCCCAGGAGGCCCTCTCCCTTGCCCAGGTGGTGGCTACCCCGAGGAGCCCCCCCCTTGCCTGCATCGCTGAAGAGACCCCTTGGTCTCCCATTGATTTCCATTGGAAAGCCGACGTGTGTTTGCACACTGCACCCGGCCACCCCCGTGCTGCTGAGGGTGTACTTTCTGTGCTAACTTGTGTCCCCCCCCGGTGCCCTACAAAACCCCCCTGGTCTGCCCTCCGAAGACGCGGGTACTTACCTGCTGGCAGACTGGAACCGGGGCACCCCCTTCTCCATTGAAGCCTATGCGTTTTGGGCACCACTTTGAACTCTGCACCTGACCGGCCCTGAGCTGCTGGTGTGGTAACTTTGGGGTTGCTCTGAACCCCCAATGGTGGGCTACCTTGGACCCAAACTTGAACCCTGTAGGTGGTTTACTTACCTACAAAAACTAACAAATACTTACATCCCCCAGGAACTGTTGAAAATTGCACTGTGTCTAGTTTTAAAATAGCTATATGTGATTTATTTGAAAAGTATATATGCTATTGTGATTATTCAAAGTTCCTAAAGTACTTACCTGCAATACCTTTCATTTGAAGTATTACATGTAGAATTTGAACCTGTGGTTCTTAAAATAAACTAAGAAAATATATTTTTCTATACAAAAACCTATTGGCCTGGAATTGTCTTTGAGTGTGTGTTCCTCATTTATTGCCTGTGTGTACAACAAATGCTTAACACTACTCCTTTGATAAGCCTACTGCTTGACCACACTACCACAAAATAGAGCATTGGTATTATCTCTTTTTGCCACTATCTTACTTCTAAGGGGAACCCTTGGACTCTGTGCATACTATTCCTTACTTTGAAATAGTGCATACAGAGCCAACTTCCTACACATGAAAATAATAATTGGCGGTCAGGAGTTTAGTTTTATAAATTAGTGTTTAGCTTTGAAATGTTTTTTTTCTACAACTGTATAGCTGTGAGAGCTGGCGGGTCATCAGCATAACAAAAAAAAAACAAATTCTTCTAAAAAAGTACACATTGCCACAATGTTCCTGACGCTGAATAAAACTACTTTGTGTGATGGTATACTCCTTGTGAAAGAGCAGAATGCGTCCACTCACAGCGAAGCCAGTCAATAGATAAGAGAGCATTTTAATGAAAATAAAAGGTCTTGGGTAACACCAGACCTAATTACGGGCCCAAATCTTAAAGAAAGTCACAAAAGTGCACCCATGGTATATGTCCTTGCATTTGTGCAGATTTAGGCTTTCAGAAATTCACAAGGATTTACAGAAGTAGGCCAGAAAATCATGTTCCTACAAAACATTAGTGAACTGCATTTTGGCACTAGCATATATGCATTTTTCAATTTGCTTATGCGAAAATCTGTTGAGCGTTTACAAGTTCACTTTCCCTCCAACCACATTTTTCCCCAACCACTGAACACATTTTACCTCTGCTCGTCAGGAGAACATTTCCAACCTCTCTCAGTGTGGGAAAAGATTAGAGAAGAGCAGTTGAAAACCCCTAAAACGTACAAGTTAGTAGATTTGCATAGACACAAAGGGGCATTTCAACTCAGGAACTATAGGTTACCGCTACCTCAGGCCCCAGTGGAAAAGTGACAATATAAGGGAATTGCTCATTTCAAACCCTACTATAGAATGAGCCCTGGCACAATCAAAAAGGCTGTAATCAGAGCTCTTAAACAATGAAAGTGCTGCCATAATTTGTCAGTGCACTACATGGCACCAAAGGGCCAGGTGTTTTTTTTTTTTTTTTTTTTAAAAGGGCAAGTAGATTTTTTAAGCAACCTGTCCTATGGACAAGTAGCTGTTTTAATTCCACATCCCTGTCAATTACACGCAAGTTCTCCTCTATCACTTCTCAAGTGGTACAAAGCCACAGGCTGCCACCTATGAGCACACTGGAGCACTGCTACAAAAAAAAAATACCAAAAAAAAAAGCTAGCTTAGCTGTATCCATGATGGGACCATTCTAAAGATGAGGAATATGTGATTTTCAAATATCTATCATAATTACAATATTCTAGTAAACAATTAGCTGCCTCAAAGTACATACACTTAATTAAAATCATAACTCCACTATATTCACAACACGTGATGGGCTGTATAATTGTGACCAAGTAATCCAAGCTTCCAGCACGTCCAATTTAACATGTACTGACGTGTTTTTAGGCTGGGGAAGTGGAGTATTTTAGTCAAATAGCCAGGAGACGGCAGAGGAAGCAATGTAAGAATAGCAGGTTCCAAAAAGCAGACTGAATATCCACTAAGTTCAGGCATGCACACAAGTGCATACCACATCTACAACTTTTATTTTACACATTCCCGGAAGAGAGGCAGAGTCCAAAACCCAAGGCGCCAAAATCCATAGGCAAATGGCAACATCTCAACAGTCTAGACAACAAAAACTGTGCATGTTATAACTATGGTGTGGTCCACCCAAGAGACAGTGATCACCAAGCAGGTAGTGCACAGTCTCTTGAGAAAAAGCATCCACATAACTTAAAAGGTGAAAGGAATCTGTTCTTTCTCAATCTATGCCACAATTAAAAGTGATGGAGGGAAGCTTATGGATCTTTCAATTAAGCCATTTGAGAGAGTAGAGTGATGGACATGAGGACCCCATCCTGCACTCTATACTCCACATAATCAGAGCACTAGAGGAGTGGGATAGGTGAGTCAACCACACAGAAAAAGCAAGACTATGCCTACAGCCTTCTACCAGACTAATGACAGAAAACATACCCAGCTGCAATTTCTGTAACTAGCAAAACACAGGACAAAAAGGTCAGATTAAACATCAACAACATGTACCACAAAATGGCAGCAGTAGTTTCAAGTCAAATGGCATCACAAATAACTGAAAAGCAGAACATAATATACCTTCTGAACTGAACTTTGGTGAAGGTCAGCATGCATTCCACCGGAGAAGTATGAAGAGCTTCCAGAGTAGAAGGAAGGATGCGGCAATCCTAAACTGTTTCTGTCACTAAACTGGGACGGTGGAGACATCTTTAAAAACAATTAAAAAAACAACCCAAATTAGATTCAAAGATTAATTAGGACCTTCTAGCAGGACAGCAAATAAATAAATAAGAGTGGCCAAGGAACAAACCTCCCAGGGAGTTCCAAGCTGAAGAACATGTGTTATATCCCCTAGAACAATTAGGTACAAAACATTACACAGTATTTGGGAAGGGACTGGAGTGAGGGAGACAATCAGATAAGCTGAGGCATATCACTTTACAGAATGTTCAGTCTTCAAGTTTACATTTTTTACCTAAATCGAAATTAGTAAAAGGTAAACTGGTCCAGGCAGGCAATTATAAAAATGTTCAGTAGTTTAGCCAACAGGTCCTATGTGAGGTCCACACTAAGAAGTCAGAGAGCTGCTCCAGTATTTGCTCAACTTAAATAGCTTTTATGCAAGTGACACCAGAAAGGACCGCGCACTAGTAATCCACTGGATTACAGAAGTGTTAACTTTTCCTGCTCCAAATGCCAAATCAACATGTTTTCATAGTTTGTTTTAAAATCAACCAGTGAAGGAGAGATTACCTTGCTCTAGTGCATGCTAGGTGGAGTGACATTTATAGGAGCTGCCTGCTCATGGCTGTGTAATGAGTCGGTCACTGGGTTTTTCAACAAATCTCAACAGAACCTGGTACCATACCATGCCCAAGAAAGAAACCTCTAATTACTGTCTGTCCGCCTGACCTTTTCAACGACCATTCAAGAGAATGAAACATTAAGGCACACTGCTAGGAATGAAGGGAGTTAGACCATGGCATACCCTCAATTCTTGAAAACAAAACCTAACTTCTTATGTCTTAAGAACTCCTGGAGGCTCAACATTTGCAATTCCTTGCCAACTGAATTTGTCACATATAAATCGCCACTTTAAGGTCATGTCTTTGTGTATAAGCCCCCAGGTTTTTTTTTTTTTTTTTTCTTAAACTCAGAGTGCACCCAGGCCTAACAAACAAAACTCAGTGCCAGTGCCCTTAACCTAAAAAGGTGTATTCAAATGGTCCGACACTTAATTGGCCAACCCTAACTTACCTGCAAGTCCATAATATATGGTATCCAGCGCTACTAGGGCATGTAACTTAGAGGGTCACCCAAAAGATTGCAGCACTGGTTGTGCCACTGAAATGGGAAACACTTGGGAGAGGGGCTACTCTATTGTTTAGGCAGGCAGACAGGCTGGCACTGGGGCCAGCAGAGGGGAATACCAGTTGTCAAAATCGTTTTCCATGGATGTGTAGCCCCCTTAGCCACAACTCTGGGTTGGGCTAGGGAGCTCAGCACACTGTGAGGAGTCTAGCCATGTTGGAAGTAGCCAGAATGTTGAATCCTGGGATAGCCAGATGCCATACTTCCCTGGAAGTAGTCATTGGGTGGGAAGGAACCTGGTAGCCCATCAGCTCCCAACCACATCTTAACCAGAGGACATTTTCTGGGCATGAAAGCAGTACCCCTACCACCCTGAACTCAGACATCAACTGAACTGGAAAGAGGGCCAAAGGACTGCCTTGCTGCACCAAGTTCACAGCAAAGAGGTGTGTTGTTAATCAAATGAAGAGTAGACAGGCAGTGTTAATAGAAGTAGTTTTGTCCAAATGGAAAGCTCCATCCACAACACCTGAATTTGCAACATTCTATACAATGAATAGCAACCTAGCAATGCTAAACAGTCTAGGACCCAAAATGTTTCATAGCCAACCCCCAAAATACCACAAGAGATTACAGGGACATAGTCTGCACCTGGTGGCTAGCAAAGAGGGGGGCTGTGGCTGCCATGAGATAAGTCTTCTCCAGAACCCAGCTGAAACAAATAGACTCCAAGGGTCAGCCGACCGACCTGTTTGCAGCACAGAAACAACAGTTGAAGAAGCCTGCTCATGGCAAATCGTAGCCAAGATCCCCGGATCGTCATACCTTGCCGTTGTGCAGCACCATGTACTAGGAACCAAAGCTCAGAAGTTGCACCTGAGCCGGGAAAGCTGTTGGAGTGCAGCTTGGTTGCCCAGAAGCTACAGCCCGAAGAAAGATTGACTATGACCGCGATACTGGACCGGAGAGGACCCTGTGGGACGTTGTCCAGGACCCTCTCATAACCTTCACGGACCAAGGACTCCGCACAGGAGAACACACACACACACACACACACCCTCGACAACCGCATCGCATCCACAGCATCCTTGAGTATCTTCAAGCATCCTGTATCCTCAGCATCAAGACCACTTCCACAGAACTCCACTGAACAAGGATAGTGATGAGAACTGATGGAAGGCTGCTTCTTCTGAAGTGGTAACTGTTTGATGACCTTACTAGTCCCCCGACTGGTTCTCTGATGGAGTTTGTTGCCCGAAATAACTAACCTCAATACAACTTGCCCAAGTTTCTGCTGAAAAGTTTCTAAGGGTCAAATTCTTGATTTTGCCAATGCTAATTTGCGGCTGAATGACATGCTTTGATGTACTATTTCTTGCAAATTCTGTATTTTCAAAACCTCCTGTAAGGAAATGCCTCCTTGGCATGGTTACCCCCTGACTTTTTGCCTTTGCTGATGCTATGTTTTGAATTGAAAGTGTGCTGAGGCCTGCTAACCAGGCCCCAGCACCAGTGTTCTTTCCCTAACCTGTACTTTTGATTCCACAATTGGCACACCCTGGCATCCAGGTAAGTCCCTTGTAACTGGTACCCCTGGTACCAAGGGCCCTGATGCCAGGGAAGGTCTCTAAGGGCTGCAGCATATCTTATGCCACCCTGGGGACCCCTCACTCAGCACAGACACACTGCTTACCAGCTTGTGTGTGCTGGTGAGAACAAAACGAGTAAGTCGACATGGCACTCCCCTCAGGGTGCCATGCCAACCTCACACTGCCTATGCAGTATAGATAAGTCACCCCTCTAGTAGGCCTTACAGCCCTAAGGCAGGGTGCACTATACCATAGGTGAGGGCACCAGTGCATGAGCACTGTGCCCCTACAGTGTCTAAACCAAACCTTAGACATTGTAAGTGCAGGGTAGCCATAAGAGTATATGGTCTGGGAGTCTGTCAAACACGGACTCCACAGCACCATAATGGCTACACTGAAAACTGGGAAGTTTGGTATCAAACTTCTGAGCACAATAAAGCACACTGATGCCAGTGTACATTTTATTGTAAACTACACCCCAGAGGGCACCTTAGAGGTGCCCCCTGAAACTTAAACCAACTACCCGTGTAGGCTGACTGGTTCTAGCAGCCTGCCACACTCGAGACATGTTGCTGGCCACATGGGGAGAGGGTCTTTGTCACTCTGTGGCCAGTAACAAAGCCTGCACTGGGTGGAGATGCCATCACCTCCCCCAGGCAGGAGCTGTAACACCTGGCGGTGAGCCTCAAAGGCTTACCCCCTTTGTTCCAGCACCGCAGGGCACTCCAGCTAGTGGAGTTGCCCGCCCCCCCCGGCCACGGCCCCACTTTTAGCAGCAAGGCCGGAGGAGATAATGAGAACAACAAGGAGGAGTCACTGGCCAGTCAGGACAGCCCCTAAGGTGTCCTGAGCTGAAGTGACTAACTTTTAGAAATCCTCCATCTTGCAGATGGAGGATTCCCCCAATAGGGACAGGAATGTGACCACCTCCCCTCGGGAGGAGGCACAAAGAGGGTGTACCCACCCTCAGGGCTAGTAGCCATTGGCTACTAACCCCCCAGACCTAAACACGCCCTTAAATTTAGTATTTAAGGGCTTCCCTGAACCTAAGAATTTAGATTCCTGCAACTTACGAAGAAGAGGACTGCTGAGCTGAAAAACCCCTGCAGAGAAGAAGAAGACACCAACTGCTTTGGCCCCAGCCCTACCGGCCGGTCTCCCTCCTTCAGAAGAAAACTGCTCCAGCGACGCTTTCCCCAGGACCAGCGACCTCTGAATCCTCAGAGGACTGCCCTGCTTCCAAAAGACCAAGAAACTCCTGAGGACAGCGGCCCTGTTCAACAAAGACTGCAACTTTATTTCCAGAGTAGCAGAATTAAAGACCCCTGCAATGCCCGCAAGAAGCGTGAGACTTGCAACACTGCACCCGGCGACCCCGACTCGACTGGTGGAGAAACAACGCTACAGGGAGGACCCCCAGGCGACTCCAAGACTGTGAGTAACCAAAGTTGTCCCCCCTGAGCCCCCAGAGCGACGCCTGCAGAGGGAATCCCGAGGCTCCCCCTGACCGCGACTGCCTGACTCTAAAATCCAGACGGCTGGAAAAGACCCTGCACCCGCAGCCCCCAGCACCTGAAGGATCGGAACTCCAGTGCAGGAGTGACCCCCAGGAGGCCCTCTCCCTTGCCCAGGTGGTGGCTACCCCGAGAAGCCCCCCCCCTTGCCTGCCTGCACCGCTGAAGAGACCCCTTGGTCTCCCATTGATTCCCATTACAAACCAGACGCTTGTTTGCACACTGCACCCGGCCGCCCCCGCGCTGCTGAGGGTGTACTTTCTGTGTGGACTTGTGTCCCCCCCCCGGTGCCCTACAAAACCCCCCTGGTCTGCCCTCCAAAGACGCGGGTACTTACATGCTGGCAGACTGGAACCGGGGCACCCCCATCTCCATTGAAGCCTATGTGTTTTGGGCACCACTTTGAACTCTGCACCTGACCGGCCCTGAGCTGCTGGTGTGGTGATTTAGGGGTTGCTCTGAACCCCCAACGGTGGGCTACCTTGGACCCCAATTTGAACCCCGTAGGTGGTTTACTTACCTGCAAGAACTAACATGACTTTACCTCCCCCAGGAACTGTTGAAAATTGAACTGTGTCCACTTTTGAAATAGCTATATGTGTTTTATGTAAAAAGTATATATGCTATTGTGATTATTCAAAGTTCCTAAAGTACTTACCTGCAATACCTTTCAAATGAGATATTACATGTAGAATTTGAACCTGTGGTTCTTAAAATAAACTAAGAAAAGATATTTTTCTATAACAAAACCTATTGGCTGGATGTGTCTGAGTGTGTGTGTTCCTCATTTATTGCCTGTGTGTATGTACAACAAATGCTTAACACTACTCCTTTGATAAGCCTACTGCTCGACCACACTACCACAAAATAGAGCATTAGTATTATCTCTTTTTGCCACTATCTTACCTCTAAGGGGAACCCTTGGACTCTGTGCATGCTATTCCTTACTTTGAAATAGCACATACAGAGCCAACTTCCTACATTGGTGGATCAGCGGTAGGGTACAAGACTTTGCATTTGCTGGACTACTCAGCCAATACCTGATCACACGACAAATTCCAAAAATTGTCATTAGAAATTGATTTTTGCAATTTGAGCTATTTTTCTAAATTCTTAAAAGACCTTCTAGGGCCTTGTGTTAGATCCTGTTTAGCATTTCTTTTAGAGTTTAAAAGTTTGTGAAAGTTTGAATTAGAACCTAGAACTAGTTTTAGATTCTTAAAAAGTATTCCAACTTTTAGAAGCATAATGTCTAGTACAGATGTGAATGTGATGGAACTCGACATCACCCCTTACCTCCATCTTAAGATGAGGGAGCTAAGGTCACTCTGTAAAATAAAGAAAATTACAATGGGGCCCAGACCTTCCAAACAACAGCTCCAGGAGCTTTTGGCAGAGTTTGAAAGAGCCAACCCCTCTGAGGATGGCAACACAGAGGATGAAGATAGTGACTTGGAGGGAAATTCCCCCCCTCCAGTCCTACTTAGGGAGAACAGGGCTGCTCAAGCCCTGACTCCAAACATAATAGTCAGAGATGCTGTTTCCCTCACAGGAGAGGCCAACATCTCTGAAATCACGGAGGATAACTCCAGTGAAGAGGATATCCAGTTAGCCAGGATGGCCAAGAGATTGGCTCTGGAAAGACAGATCCTAACCATAGAAAGGGAAAGAAAAGATGGGCCTAGGACCCATCAATGGTGGCAGCAACATAACTAGGGTCAGAGATTCTCCTGACATGTTGAAAATACCTAAAGAGATTGTAACTAAATATGAAGATGGTGATGACATCACCAAATGGTTCATAGCTTTTGAGAGGGCTTGTGTAACCAGAAAAGTGAACAAATCTCACTGGGGTGCTCTCCTTTGGGAAATGTTCACTGGAAAGTGTAGGGATAGACTTCTCACACTCTCTGGAGAAGATTCAGAATCTTATGACCTCATGAAGGGAACCCTGATTGAGGGCTTTGGATTCTCCACTGAGGAGTATAGGATTAGATTCAGGGGGACTCAAAAATCCTCGAGCCAGACCTGGGTTGATTTTGTAGACTACTCAGTGAAAACACTGGATGGTTGGATTCAAGGCAGTGGTGTAAATAATTATGATGGGCTGTACAATTTATTTGTGAAAGAACACCTGTTGAGTAATTGTTTCAATGAAAAACTGCATCAGCATCTGGTAGACCTAGGACCAATTTCGCCCCAAGAATTGGGAAAGAAGGCGGACCATTGGGTCAAGACTAGGGTGACAAAGACTTCCACAGGGGGTGACCAAAAGAAAGGGGTCACAAAGCCTCCCCAGGGGAAGAGTGTTGAGACATCCAAAAACAAAAATAGTAAAGAGTCTTCTACAGGCCCCCAAAAACCTGCACAGGAGGGTGGGCCCAGAGCCTCTTCACAAAACAATTTTGGGTACAAGGGTAAAAACTTTGATCCCAAAAAGGCCTGGTGTCGTAGCTGTAATCAGCCTGGACACCAAATTGGAGACAAGGCCTGTCCCAAGAAAAGTACCACTTCAAACTCCACTCCAGCTAAAACTGGAATGGCCAGTCTCCAAGTGGGATCAACAGTGTGCCCAGAGCAAATCAGGTGTCACACTGAAGCTACATTAGTCTCTGAGGGTGGGGTGGATTTAGCCACACTGGCTGCCTGGCCTCCTAACATGCAAAAATACAGGCAGCAGCTCTTAATTAATGGGACAAGTGTAGAAGGCCTGAGGGATACAGGTGCCAGTGTCACTATGGTGACAGAGAAACTGGTTTCCCCTGGCCAATACCTGGCTGGACAAACTTATCCAGTCACCAACGCTGACAATCAGACTAAAGTACATCCCATGGCTATGGTAACTTTAGAGTGGGGAGGGGTCAATGGCCTGAAACAGGTGGTGGTCTCCTCAAATATCCCAGTAGACTGTTTGCTTGGAAATGACCTGGAGTCCTCAGCATGGGCTGAGGTAGAACTAAAAACCCATGCAGCCATGCTGGGTATCCCTGAACTGGTGTGTGTCAAGACAAGGGCACAGTGCAAGGCTCAGGGTGAAAAAGTAGAGCTGGAGTCTGGAAAAAGGGCCCAGCCTACCAAGAGAAAAGGAAAGCCAGCTGGGAAACCAACTGCAACACAACAACAAAGAGAACCTCTCTTCTCAGGAAGAAGTTCTGCCCTCTGAGGGAACTGAGCCTATGGAGTTAGAACCTTATCAGGTTGAGCTCTTAGGCCCAGGGGGACCCTCAAGGGAGCAGTTGTGTAAGGGGCAAGAAACCGGTCCCTCTCTTGAAGGCCTTAGGCAGCAAGCTGCTGAAGAGTCCAATGGCAAGAAAACTGGAACACATAGGGTCTATTGGGAAGATGGGCTCCTGTACACTGAGGCAAGAGATCCCAAACCTGGTGCCACTAGGAGAGTGGTAGTGCCTCAGGAGTTCAGAGAGTTCATTCTGACCTTAGCCCATGATATTCCCCTTGCTGGGCATTTGGGACAAACCAAGACGTGGGAGAGACTAGTCAACCACTTCTAATGTCCCAACATGTCCCAGAAAGTTAAGGAGTTTTGTGTCTCCTGTACCACCTGTCAAGCCAGTGGCAAGACAGATGGACATCCAAAGGCCCCCTCATTCCACTTCCAGTGGTGGGGGTCCCCTTTGAAAGAGTGGGTGTGGACATAGTGGGTCCACTTGAACCTCCCACAGCCTCAGGAAATATGTACATCCTAGTAGTAGTGGATCATGCTACTAGGTATCTTGAAGCTATTCCCCTTAGGTCGACTACTGCCCCTGCAGTAGCCAAGGCCCTCATTGGTATCTTTACCAGAGTGGGCTTCCCTAAGGAGGTGGTGTCTGACAGAGGTACCAACTTCAGGTCAGCATACCTGAAACACATGTGGAATGAGTGTGGAGTGACTTATAAATTCACTACACCCTATCATCCACAAACTAATGGCCTTGTTGAGAGATTCAACAAGACATTAAAGGGCATGATCATGGGGCTCCCAGAAAAACTCAAAAGGAGATGGGATGTCCTCCTGCCATGTCTGCTCTTCGCTTACAGAGAGGTGCCTCAGAAGGGAGTAGGATTCTCACCCTTTGAACTTCTGTTTGGCTACCCTGTAAGGGGACCACTAGCTCTTGTGAAAGAAGGCTGGGAGAGACCTCTTCATGAGCCTAAACAAGACCTAGTGGACTATGTACTTGGCCTTCGCTCAAGGATGGCAGAGTACATGGAAAAGGCAAGCAAAAACCTTGAGGCCAGCCAACAGCTCCAGAAGTTTTGGTATGACCAAAAGGCTGCACTGGTTGAATTTCAACCAGGGCAGAAAGTCTGGGTTTTGGAGCCTGTGGCTCCCAGGGCACTTCAGGACAAATGGAGTGGCCCTTACCCAGTGCTAGAGAGGAAGAGTCAGGTCACCTACCTGGTGGACCTGGGCACAAGCAGGAGCCCCAAGAGGGTGATACATGTGAACCGCCTTAAGCTCTTCCATGACAGGGCTGATGTGAATCTGTTAATGGTAACAGATGAGGATCAGGAAGCTGAGAGTGAGCCTCTCCCCTGATCTTCTGTCATCAGACCCTAATGATGGCTCAGTAGATGGAGTGATCTATTCAGAGACCCTCTCTGGCCAACAGCAATCTGACTGTAGGAAGGTGCTACAACAGTTTGCTGAGCTCTTTTCCCTAACCCCTGGTCAGACACACCTGTGTACCCATGATGTGGACACAGGAGACAGCATGCCTGTCAAAAACAAAATATTCAGACAGTCTGATCAAGTTAAGGAAAGCATCAAGGTGGAAGTCCACAAGATGCTGGAATTGGGAGTCATTGAGCACTCTGACAGCCCCTGGGCTAGACCAGTGGTCTTAGTCCCTGTAAGGAAATGCCTCCTTGGCATGGTTGCCCCCTGACTTTTTGCCTTTGCTGATGCTATGTTTACAATTGAAAGTGTGCTGAGGCCTGCTAACCAGGCCCCAGCACCAGTGTTCTTTCCCTAACCTGTACTTTTGTATCCACAATTGGCAGACCCTGGCATCCAGATAAGTCCCTTGTAACTGGTACTTCTAGTACCAAGGGCCCTGATGCCAAGGAAGGTCTCTAAGGGCTGCAGCATGTCTTATGCCACCCTGGAGACCCCTCACTCAGCACAGACACACTGCTTGCCAGCTTGTGTGTGCTAGCGAGGACAAAACGAGTAAGTCGACATGGCACTCCCCTCAGGGTGCCATGCCAGCCTCTCACTGCCTATGCAGTATAGGTAAGACACCCCTCTAGCAGGCCTTACAGCCCTAAGGCAGGGTGCACTATACCATAGGTGAGGGTACCAGTGCATGAGCATGGTACCCCTACAGTGTCTAAACAAAACCTTAGACATTGTAAGTGCAGGGTAGCCATAAGAGTATATGGTCTGGGAGTCTGTCAAACACGAACTCCACAGCACCATAATGGCTACACTGAAAACTGGGAAGTTTGGTATCAAACTTCTCAGCACAATAAATGCACACTGATGCCAGTGTACATTTTATTGTAAAATACACCACAGAGGGCACCTTAGAGGTGCCCCCTGAAACTTAACCGACTATCTGTGTAGGCTGACTAGTTGTAGCAGCCTGCCACAAACCGAGACATGTTGCTGGCCCCATGGGGAGAGTGCCTTTGTCACTCTGAGGCCAGTAACAAAGCCTGCACTGGGTGGAGATGCTAACACCTCTCCCAGGCAGGAATTGTCACACCTGGCGGTGAGCCTCAAAGGCTCACCTCCTTTGTGCCAACCCAGCAGGACACTCCAGCTAGTGGAGTTGCCCGCCCCCTCCGGCCAGGCCCCACTTTTGGCGGCAAGGCCGGAGAAAATAATGAGAATAACAAGGAGGAGTCACTGGCCAGTCAGGACAGCCCCTAAGGTGTCCTGAGCTGAGGTGACTCTAACTTTTAGAAATCCTCCATCTTGCAGATGGAGGATTCCCCCAATAGGATTAGGGATGTGACCCCCTCCCCTTGGGAGGAGGCACAAAGAGGGTGTACCCACCCTCAGGGCTAGTGGCCATTGGCTACTAACCCCCCAGACCTAAACACGCCCTTAAATTCAGTATTTAAGGGCTACCCTGAACCTAAGATTTTAGATTCCTGCAACTACAAGAAGAAGGACTGCCTAGCTGAAAACCCCTGCAGAGGAAGACCAGAAGACGACAACTGCCTTGGCTCCAGAAACTCACCGGCCTGTCTCCTGCCTTCCAAAGATCCTGCTCCAGCGACGCCTTCCAAAGGGACCAGCGACCTCGACATCCTCTGAGGACTGCCCCTGCTTCGAAAAGACAAGAAACTCCCGAGGACAGCGGACCTGCTCCAAGAAAAGCTGCAACTTTGTTTCCAGCAGCTTTAAAGAACCCTGCAAGCTCCCCGCAAGAAGCGTGAGACTTGCAACACTGCACCCGGCGACCCCGACTCGGCTGGTGGAGATCCAACACCTCAGGAGGGACCCCAGGACTACTCTGATACTGTGAGTACCAAAACCTGTCCCCCCTGAGCCCCCACAGCGCCGCCTGCAGAGGGAATCCCGAGGCTTCCCCTGACCGCGACTCTTTGAACCTAAAGTCCCGACGCCTGGGAGAGACCCTGCACCCGCAGCCCCCAGGACCTGAAGGACCGGACTTTCACTGGAGAAGTGACCCCCAGGAGTCCCTCTCCCTTGCCCAAGTGGAGGTTTCCCCGAGGAATCCCCCCCTTGCCTGCCTGCAGCGCTGAAGAGATCCCGAGATCTCTCATAGACTAACATTGCGAACCCGACGCTTGTTTCTACACTGCACCCGGCCGCCCCCGCGCCGCTGAGGGTGAAATTTCTGTGTGGACCTGTGTCCCCCCCGGTGCCCTACAAAACCCCCCTGGTCTGCCCTCCGAAGACGCGGGTACTTACCTGCAAGCAGACCGGAACCGGGGCACCCCCTTCTCTCCATTCTAGCCTATGTGTTTTGGGCACCACTTTGAACTCTGCACCTGACCGGCCCTGAGCTGCTGGTGTGGTGACTTTGGGGTTGCTCTGAACCCCCAACGGTGGGCTACCTTGGACCAAGAACTGAACCCTGTAAGTGTCCTACTTACCTGGTAAAACTAACAAAAACTTACCTCCCCCAGGAACTGTGAAAATTGCACTGTGTCCACTTTTGAAATAGCTATTTGTGAATAACTTGAAAAGTATACATGCAATTTTGATGATTTGAAGTTCCTAAAGTACTTACCTGCAATACCTTTCGAATGAGATATTCCATGTAGAATTTGAACCTGTGGTTCTTAAAATAAACTAAGAAAAGATATTTTTCTATACAAAAACCTATTGGCTGGATTTGTCTCTGAGTGTGTGTACCTCATTTATTGTCTTGCGTATGTGCAACAAATGCTTAACACTACTCCTTGGATAAGCCTACTGCTCGACCACACTACCACAAAATAGAGCATTAGTATTATCTATTTTTACCACTATTTTACCTCTAAGGGGAACCCTTGGACTCTGTGCATGCTATTCCTTACTTTGAAATAGCACATACAGAGCCAACTTCCTACATTGGTGGATCAGCGGTGGGGTACAAGACTTTGCATTTGCTGGACTACTCAGCCAATACCTGATCACACGACAAATTCCAAAATTGTCATTAGAAATTGATTTTTGCAATTTGAAAAGTTTTCTAAATTCTTAAAAGACCTGCTAGGGCCTTGTGTTAGATCCTGTTTAGCATTTCTTTTAGAGTTTAAAAGTTTGTAAAAGTTTGAATTAGATTCTAGAACCAGTTTTAGTTTCTTAAAAAGTATTCCAACTTTTAGAAGCATAATGTCTAGCACAGATGTGAATGTGGTGGAACTCGACACCACACCTTACCTCCATCTACAGATGAGAGAGCTAAGGTCACTCTGTAAACTAAAGAAAATAGCAATGGGCCCCAAACCTACCAAAGTACAGCTCCAGGAGCTTTTGGCAGAGTTTGAAAAGGCCAACCCCTCTGAGGATGGCAACTCAGAGGATGAAGATAGTGACTTGGAGGGAAATTCCCCCCCTCCAGTCCTACTTAGGGAGAGCAGGGCTTCTCAAGCCCTGACTCCACAAATAATAGTCAGAGATGCTGGTTCCCTCACAGGAGGGACCAACAACTCTGAAATCACTGAGGATAACTCCAGTGAAGAGGACATCCAGTTAGCCAGGATGGCCAAAAGATTGGCTTTGGAAAGACAGATCCTAGCCATAGAGAGGGAAAGACAAGAGATGGGCCTAGGACCCATCAATGGTGGCAGCAACATAAATAGGGTCAGAGATTCTCCTGACATGTTGAAAATCCCCAAAGGGATTGTAACTAAATATGAAGATGGTGATGACATCACCAAATGGTTCACAGCTTTTGAGAGGGCTTGTGTAACCAGAAAAGTGAACAGATCTCACTGGGGTGCTCTCCTTTGGGAAATGTTCACAGGAAAGTGTAGGGATAGACTCCTCACACTCTCTGGACAAGATGCAGAATCTTATGACCTCATGAAGGGTACCCTGATTGAGGGCTTTGGATTCTCCACTGAGGAGTACAGGATTAGGTTCAGGGGGGCTCAAAAATCCTCGAGCCAGACCTGGGTTGACTTTGTTGACTACTCAGTGAAAACACTAGATGGTTGGATTCAAGGCAGTGGTGTAAGTAATTATGATGGGCTGTACAATTTATTTGTGAAAGAACACCTGTTAAGTAATTGTTTCAATGATAAACTGCATCAGCATCTGGTAGACCTAGGACCAATTTCTCCCCAAGAATTGGGAAAGAAGGCGGACCATTGGGTCAAGACAAGGGTGTCCAAGACTTCAACAGGGGGTGACCAAAAGAAAGGGGTCACAAAGACTCCCCAGCAGAAGGGTGATGAGACAACCAAAACTAAAAATAGTAAAGAGTCTTCTACAGGCCCCCAAAAACCTGCACAGGAGGGTGGGCCCAGAGCCTCTTCACAAAACAATGGGTACAAGGGTAAAAACTTTGATCCCAAAAAGGCCTGGTGTCATAGCTGTAAACAGCATGGACACCAAACTGGAGACAAGGCCTGTCCCAAGAAAAGTTCCACTCCAAACTCCCATCCAGGTAACACTGGTATGGCTAGTCTCCAAGTGGGATCAACAGTGTGCCCAGAGCAAATCAGGGTCCACACTGAAGCTACTCTAGTTTCTGAGGGTGGGGTGGATTTAGCCACACTAGCTGTCTGGCCGCCTAACATGCAAAAATACAGACAGCAACTCTTAATTAATGGGACTAGAATAGAGGGCCTGAGGGATACAGGTGCCAGTGTCACCATGGTGACAGAGAAACTGGTTTCCCCTGGCCAATACCTGACTGGAAAAACTTACACAGTCACCAACGCTGACAATCAGAGAAAAGTACATCCCATGGCAATGGTTACTTTAGAATGGGGAGGGGTCAATGGCCTGAAGCAGGTGGTGGTCTCCTCAAATATCCCAGTGGACTGTCTGCTTGGAAATGACCTGGAGTCCTCAGCCTGGGCTGAGGTAGAGCTAAAAACCCATGCAGCAATGCTGGGTATCCCTGAACTGGTGTGTGTGAAAACAAGAGCACAATGCAAGGCACAGGGTGAAAAAGTAGAGCTGGAGTCTGGAAAAATGGCCCAGCCTACCAAGAGAACAGGAAAGTCAGTTGGGAAACCAACTGCAACACAGCAAAAGAAAGGGAACCTCTCTTCTCAGGAAGAAGTTCTGCCCTCTGAGGGAACTGAGCCTTTGGAGCTTGAACCTTATCAGGTTGAGCTCTTAGGCCCAGGGGGACCCTCCAGGGAAGAGCTGTGTAAGGGACAAGAAACCTGTCCCTCTCTTGAAGGCCTTAGGCAGCAAGCTGCTGAAGAGTCCAAAGGCAAGAAAAATGGAACACATAGGGTCTATTGGGAAGATGGGCTCCTGTACACTGAGGCCAGAGACCCCAAACCTGGTGCCACTAGGAGAGTGGTAGTGCCTCAGCTGTTCAGAGAGTTCATCCTAACATTGGCCCATGACATTCCCCTTGCTGGACATTTGGGACAAACCAAGACGTGGGAGAGGTTAGTCAACCACTTCTACTGGCCCAATATGTCCAACATGGTTAAGGAGTTTTGCCTCTCCTGCCCCACCTGTCAAGCCAGTGGTAAGACAGGTGGGCATCCAAAGGCCCCCCTCATTCCACTTCCAGTGGTAGGGGTGCCCTTTGAAAGAGTGGGTGTGGACATAGTTGGTCCACTGGAACCTCCCACAGCCTCAGGAAATATGTATATCCTGGTAGTAGTGGATCATGCTACCAGGTATCCTGAAGCTATTCCCCTTAGGTCGACTACTGCCCCTGCAGTAGCCAAGGCCCTCATTGGTATCTTTACCAGAGTGGGTTTCCCTAAGGAGGTGGTGTCTGACAGAGGTACCAACTTCATGTCAGCATACCTAAAGCACATGTGGAATGAGTGTGGAGTGACTTATAAATTCACTACACCTTACCATCCACAAACTAATGGCTTAGTTGAGAGATTCAACAAGACATTAAAAGGCATGATCATGGGGCTCCCAGAAAAACTCAAAAGGAGATGGGATGTCCTCCTGCCATGTCTGCTTTTCGCTTACAGGGAGGTACCACAGAAGGGAGTAGGGTTCTCACCCTTTGAACTTCTGTTTGGTCATCCTGTAAGGGGACCACTTGCCCTTGTTAAAGAAGGCTGGGAGAGACCTCTCCATGAGCCTAAACAGGACATAGTGGACTATGTACTTGGCCTTCGCTCTAGAATGGCAGAGTACATGGAAAAGGCAACCAAAAACCTTGAGGCCAGCCAACAGCTCCAGAAGTTTTGGTATGACCAAAAGGCTGCACTGGTTGAGTTCCAACCAGGGCAGAAAGTCTGGGTTCTGGAGCCTGTGGCTCCCAGGGCACTCCAGGACAAATGGAGTGGCCCTTACCCAGTACTAGAGAGGAAGAGTCAGGTCACCTACTTGGTGGACCTGGGCACAAGCAGGAGCCCCAAAAGGGTGATCCATGTAAACCGCCTTAAGCTCTTCCACGACAGGGCTGATGTCAATCTGTTGATGGTAACAGATGAGGATCAGGAGGCAGAGAGTGAACCTCTCCCTGATCTTCTGTCATCAGACCCAAAAGATGGTACAGTAGATGGAGTGATCTACTCAGACACCCTCTCTGGCCAACAGCAAGCTGATTGTAGGAGAGTCCTACAACAGTTTCCTGAACTCTTCTCCTTAACCCCTGGTCAGACACACCTGTGTACCCATGATGTGGACACAGGAGACAGCATGCCTGTCAAGAACAAAATCTTTAGACAGTCTGACCATGTTAAGGAAAGCATCAAGGTGGAAGTCCACAAGATGCTGGAATTGGGAGTCATTGAGCGCTCTGACAGCCCCTGGGCTAGCCCAGTGGTCTTAGTCCCCAAACCTCACACCAAAGATGGAAAGAAAGAGATGAGGTTTTGTGTGGACTACAGAGGGCTCAATTCTGTCACCAAGACAGATGCCCATCCAATTCCAAGAGCTGATGAGCTCATTGATAAATTAGGTGCTGCCAAATTTCTAAGTACCTTTGACTTGACAGCAGGGTACTGGCAAATAAAAATGGCACCTGGAGCAAAAGAAAAGACAGCATTCTCCACACCTGATGGGCATTATCAGTTTACTGTTATGCCCTTTGGTTTAAAGAATGCCCCTGCCACCTTCCAAAGGTTGGTGAATCAAGTCCTTGCTGGCTTGGAGTCCTTTAGCACAGCTTATCTTGATGATATTGCTGTCTTTAGCTCCACCTGGCAGGATCACCTGGTCCACCTGAGGAAGGTTTTGAAGGCTCTGCAATCTGCAGGCCTCTCTATCAAGGCATCCAAATGCCAGATAGGGCAGGGAACTGTGGTTTACTTGGGCCACCTTGTAGGTGGAGGCCAAGTTCAGCCACTCCAACCCAAGATCCAGACCATTCTGGACTGGGTAGCTCCAAAAACCCAGACTCAAGTCAGGGCATTCCTTGGCTTGACTGGGTATTACAGGAGGTTTGTGAAGGGATATGGATCCATTGTGACAGCCCTCACTGAGCTCACCTCCAAGAAAATGCCCAAGAAAGTGAACTGGACTGTGGACTGCCAACAGGCCTTTGACACCCTGAAACAAGCAATGTGCTCAGCACCAGTTCTCAAAGCTCCAGATTATTCTAAGCAGTTCATTGTGCAGACTGATGCCTCTGAACGTGGGATAGGGGCAGTTTTGTCCCAAACAAATGATGATGGCCTTGACCAGCCTGTTGCTTTCATTAGCAGGAGGTTACTCCCCAGGGAGCAGCGTTGGAGTGCCATTGAGAGGGAGGCCTTTGCTGTGGTTTGGTCCCTGAAGAAGCTGAGACCATACCTCTTTGGGACTCACTTCCTAGTTCAAACTGACCACAGACCTCTCAAATGGCTGATGCAAATGAAAGGTGAAAATCCTAAACTGTTGAGGTGGTCCATCTCCCTACAGGGAATGGACTTTATAGTGGAACACAGACCTGGGACTGCCCATGCCAATGCAGATGGCCTTTCCAGGTTCTTCCACTTAGAAAATGAAGACTCTCTTGGGAAAGGTTAGTCTCATCCTCTTTCGTTTGGGGGGGGGTTGTGTAAGGAAATGCCTCCTTGGCATGGTTGCCCCCTGACTTTTTGCCTTTGCTGATGCTATGTTTACAATTGAAAGTGTGCTGAGGCCTGCTAACCAGGCCCCAGCACCAGTGTTCTTTCCCTAACCTGTACTTTTGTATCCACAATTGGCAGACCCTGGCATCCAGATAAGTCCCTTGTAACTGGTACTTCTAGTACCAAGGGCCCTGATGCCAAGGAAGGTCTCTAAGGGCTGCAGCATGTCTTATGCCACCCTGGAGACCCCTCACTCAGCACAGACACACTGCTTGCCAGCTTGTGTGTGCTAGCGAGGACAAAACGAGTAAGTCGACATGGCACTCCCCTCAGGGTGCCATGCCAGCCTCTCACTGCCTATGCAGTATAGGTAAGACACCCCTCTAGCAGGCCTTACAGCCCTAAGGCAGGGTGCACTATACCATAGGTGAGGGTACCAGTGCATGAGCATGGTACCCCTACAGTGTCTAAACAAAACCTTAGACATTGTAAGTGCAGGGTAGCCATAAGAGTATATGGTCTGGGAGTCTGTCAAACACGAACTCCACAGCACCATAATGGCTACACTGAAAACTGGGAAGTTTGGTATCAAACTTCTCAGCACAATAAATGCACACTGATGCCAGTGTACATTTTATTGTAAAATACACCACAGAGGGCACCTTAGAGGTGCCCCCTGAAACTTAACCGACTATCTGTGTAGGCTGACTAGTTGTAGCAGCCTGCCACAAACCGAGACATGTTGCTGGCCCCATGGGGAGAGTGCCTTTGTCACTCTGAGGCCAGTAACAAAGCCTGCACTGGGTGGAGATGCTAACACCTCTCCCAGGCAGGAATTGTCACACCTGGCGGTGAGCCTCAAAGGCTCACCTCCTTTGTGCCAACCCAGCAGGACACTCCAGCTAGTGGAGTTGCCCGCCCCCTCCGGCCAGGCCCCACTTTTGGCGGCAAGGCCGGAGAAAATAATGAGAATAACAAGGAGGAGTCACTGGCCAGTCAGGACAGCCCCTAAGGTGTCCTGAGCTGAGGTGACTCTAACTTTTAGAAATCCTCCATCTTGCAGATGGAGGATTCCCCCAATAGGATTAGGGATGTGACCCCCTCCCCTTGGGAGGAGGCACAAAGAGGGTGTACCCACCCTCAGGGCTAGTGGCCATTGGCTACTAACCCCCCAGACCTAAACACGCCCTTAAATTCAGTATTTAAGGGCTACCCTGAACCTAAGATTTTAGATTCCTGCAACTACAAGAAGAAGGACTGCCTAGCTGAAA
Organism: Pleurodeles waltl; assembly: GCF_031143425.1. Taxonomy (NCBI): domain Eukaryota; kingdom Metazoa; phylum Chordata; class Amphibia; order Caudata; family Salamandridae; genus Pleurodeles; species Pleurodeles waltl. The sequence goes on along the minus strand of NC_090443.1, from coordinate 478,296,010 downwards.
ACCCCTGCAGAGGAAGACCAGAAGACGACAACTGCCTTGGCTCCAGAAACTCACCGGCCTGTCTCCTGCCTTCCAAAGATCCTGCTCCAGCGACGCCTTCCAAAGGGACCAGCGACCTCGACATCCTCTGAGGACTGCCCCTGCTTCGAAAAGACAAGAAACTCCCGAGGACAGCGGACCTGCTCCAAGAAAAGCTGCAACTTTGTTTCCAGCAGCTTTAAAGAACCCTGCAAGCTCCCCGCAAGAAGCGTGAGACTTGCAACACTGCACCCGGCGACCCCGACTCGGCTGGTGGAGATCCAACACCTCAGGAGGGACCCCAGGACTACTCTGATACTGTGAGTACCAAAACCTGTCCCCCCTGAGCCCCCACAGCGCCGCCTGCAGAGGGAATCCCGAGGCTTCCCCTGACCGCGACTCTTTGAACCTAAAGTCCCGACGCCTGGGAGAGACCCTGCACCCGCAGCCCCCAGGACCTGAAGGACCGGACTTTCACTGGAGAAGTGACCCCCAGGAGTCCCTCTCCCTTGCCCAAGTGGAGGTTTCCCCGAGGAATCCCCCCCTTGCCTGCCTGCAGCGCTGAAGAGATCCCGAGATCTCTCATAGACTAACATTGCGAACCCGACGCTTGTTTCTACACTGCACCCGGCCGCCCCCGCGCCGCTGAGGGTGAAATTTCTGTGTGGACCTGTGTCCCCCCCGGTGCCCTACAAAACCCCCCTGGTCTGCCCTCCGAAGACGCGGGTACTTACCTGCAAGCAGACCGGAACCGGGGCACCCCCTTCTCTCCATTCTAGCCTATGTGTTTTGGGCACCACTTTGAACTCTGCACCTGACCGGCCCTGAGCTGCTGGTGTGGTGACTTTGGGGTTGCTCTGAACCCCCAACGGTGGGCTACCTTGGACCAAGAACTGAACCCTGTAAGTGTCCTACTTACCTGGTAAAACTAACAAAAACTTACCTCCCCCAGGAACTGTGAAAATTGCACTGTGTCCACTTTTGAAATAGCTATTTGTGAATAACTTGAAAAGTATACATGCAATTTTGATGATTTGAAGTTCCTAAAGTACTTACCTGCAATACCTTTCGAATGAGATATTCCATGTAGAATTTGAACCTGTGGTTCTTAAAATAAACTAAGAAAAGATATTTTTCTATATAAAAACCTATTGGCTGGATTTGTCTGAGTGTGTGTACCTCATTTATTGTCTTGCGTATGTGCAACAAATGCTTAACACTACTCCTTGGATAAGCCTACTGCTCGACCACACTACCACAAAATAGAGCATTAGTATTATCTATTTTTACCACTATTTTACCTCTAAGGGGAACCCTTGGACTCTGTGCATGCTATTCCTTACTTTGAAATAGCACATACAGAGCCAACTTCCTACAGTCCCCAAACCTCACACCAAAGATGGAAAGAGAGATGAGGTTTTGTGTGGACTACAGAGGACTTAATTCTGTCACCAAGACAGATGCCCATCCCATTCCTAGAGCTGATGAACTGATAGACAAATTAGGTGCTGCCAAATTCTTAAGTACCTTTGACTTAACAGCAGGGTACTGGCAAATCAAAATGGCACCTAGAGCAAAAGAAAAGACAGCATTCTCCACACCTGATGGGCATCATCAGTTCACGGTTATGCCCTTTGGTTTAAAGAATGCCCCTGCCACCTTCCAAAGGTTGGTGAATCAAGTCCTTGCTGGCTTGGAGTCCTTTAGTGCAGCTTATCTTGACGATATTGCTGTCTTTAGCTCCAACTGGCAGGATCACCTGGTCCACCTGAAGAAGGTTTTGAAGGCTCTGCAATCTGCAGGCCTCTCTATCAAGGCATCCAAATGCCAGATAGGGCAGGGAACTGTGGTTTACTTCGGACACCTTGTAGGTGGAGGCCAAGTTCAGCCACTCCAGCCTAAGATCCAGACTATTCTGGACTGGGCAGCTCCAAACACCCAGACTCAAGTCAGGGCATTCCTTGGCTTGACTGGGTACTATAGGAGGTTTGTGAAGGGATATGGATCCATTGTGACAGCCCTCACAGAACTCACCTCCAAGAAAATGCCCAAGAAGGTAAACTGGACTGTAGAATACCAACAGGCCTTTGACACCCTGAAACAAGCAATGTGCACAGCACCAGTTCTAAAAGCTCCAGATTACTCCAAGCAGTTCATTGTGCAGACAGATGCCTCTGAACATGGGATAGGGGCAGTTTTGTCCCAAACAAATGATGATGGCCTTGACCAGCCTGTTGCTTTCATTAGCAGGAGGTTACTCCCCAGGGAGCAGCGTTGGAGTGCCATTGAGAGGGAGGCCTTTGCTGTGGTTTGGTCCCTGAAGAAGCTGAGACCATACCTCTTTGGTACTCACTTCCTAGTTCAAACTGACCACAAACCTCTCAGATGGCTGATGCAAATGAAAGGTGAAAATCCAAAACTGTTGAGGTGGTCCATCTCCCTACAGGGAATGGACTTTATAGTGGAACACAGACCTGGGACTGCCCATGCCAATGCAAATGGCCTTTCCCGGTTCTTCCACTTAGAAAATGAAGACTCTCTTGGGAAAGGTTAGTCTCATCCTCTTTCGTTTGGTGGTGGGGGGGGGGGGGGGAAGGTTGTGTAAGGAAATGCCACCTTGGCATGGTTACCCCCTGACTTTTTGCCTTTGCTGATGCTATGTTTTGAATTGAAAGTGTGCTGAGGCCTGCTAACCAGGCCCCAGCACCAGTGTTCTTTCCCTAACCTGTACTTTTGATTCCACAATTGGCACACCCTGGCATCCAGGTAAGTCCCTTGTAACTGGTACCCCTGGTACCAAGGGCCCTGATGCCAGGGAAGGTCTCTAAGGGCTGCAGCATAACTTATGCCACCCTGGGGACCCCTCACTCAGCACAGACACACTGCTTGCCAGCTTGTGTGTGCTGGTGAGAACAAAACGAGTAAGTCGACATGGCACTCCCCTCAGGGTGCCATGCCAACCTCACACTGCCTATGCAGTATAGATAAGTCACCCCTCTAGTAGGCCTTACAGCCCTAAGGCAGGGTGCACTATACCATAGGTGAGGGCACCAGTGCATGAGCACTGTGCCCCTACAGTGTCTAAACCAAACCTTAGACATTGTAAGTGCAGGGTAGCCATAAGAGTATATGGTCTGGGAGTCTGTCAAACACGGACTCCACAGCACCATAATGGCTACACTGAAAACTGGGAATTTTGGTATCAAACTTCTGAGCACAATAAAGCACACTGATGCCAGTGTACATTTTATTGTAAACCACACCCCAGAGGGCACCTTAGAGGTGCCCCCTGAAACTTAAACCAACTACCCGTGTAGGCTGACTGGTTCTAGCAGCCTGCGACACTCGAGACATGTTGCTGGCCACATGGGGAGAGTGCCTTTGTCACTGTGGCCAGTAACAAAGCCTGCACTGGGTGGAGATGCTATCACCTCCCCCAGGCAGGGGCTGTAACAGCTGGCGGTGAGCCTCAAAGGCTTACCCCCTTTGTTCCAGCACCGCAGGGCACTCCAGCTAGTGGAGTTGCCCGCCCCCTCTGGCCACGGCCCCACTTTTGGCAGCCAGGCCGGAGGAGATAATGAGAATAACAAGGAGGAGTCACTGGCCAGTCAGGACAGCCCCTAAGGTGTCCTGAGCTGAAGTGACTCTAACTTTTAGAAATCCTCCATCTTGCAGATGGAGGATTCCCCCAATAGGGATAGGAATGTGACCCCCTCCCCTTGGGAGGAGGCACAAAGGGGTTGTACTCCACCTCAGGGCTAGTAGCCATTGGCTACTAACCCCCCAGACCTAAACACGCCCTTAAATTTAGTATTTAAGGGCTTCCCTGAACCTAAGAATTTAGATTCCTGCAACTTACGAAGAAGAGGACTGTTGAGCTGAAAAACCCCTGCAGAGAAGAAGACACCAACTGCTTTGGCCCCAGCCCTACCGGCCTGTCTCCCTCCTTCAGAAGAAAACTGCTCCAGCGACACTTTCCCCAGGACCAGCGACCTCTGAATCCTCAGAGGACTGCCCTGCTTCCAAAAGACCAAGAAACTTGAGGACAGCGGCCCTGTTCAACAAAGACTGTAACTTTGTTTCCAGAGGAGCAGATTTAAAGACCCCTGCAATCCCCGCAAGAAGCGTGAGACTTGCAACACTGCACCCGGCGACCCCGACTCGACTGGTGGAGAAACAACGCTACAGGGAGGACCCCCAGGCGACTCCAAGACTGTGAGTAACCAAAGTTGTCCCCCCTGAGCCCCCAGAGCGACGCCTGCAGAGGGAATCCCGAGGCTCCCCCTGACCGCGACTGCCTGACTCTAAAATCCAGACGGCTGGAAAAGACCCTGCACCCGCAGCCCCCAGCACCTGAAGGATCGGAACTCCAGTGCAGGAGTGACCCCCAGGAGGCCCTCTCCCTTGCCCAGGTGGTGGCTACCCCGAGGAGCCCCCCTCTTGCCTGCCTGCACCGCTGAAGAGACCCCTTGGTCTCCCATTGATTCCTATTACAAACCCGACGCTTGTTTGCACACTGCACCCGGCCGCCCCCGCGCTGCTACGGGTGTACTTTCTGTGTGGACTTGTGTCCCGTCCCCCCCCCGGTGCCCTACAAAACCCCCCTGGTCTGCCCTCCGAAGACGCGGGTACTTACCTGCTGGCAGACTGGAACCGGGGCACCCCCTTCTCCATTGAAGCCTATGTGTTTTGGGCACCTCTTTGAACTCTGCACCTGACCGGCCCTGAGCTGCTGCTGGTGTGGTGACTTTGGGGTTGCTCTGAACCCCCAACAGTGGGCTACCTTGGACCCCAATTTGAACCCCGTAGGTGGTTTACTTACCTGCAAGAACTAACATTACTTTACCTCCCCCAGGAACTGTTGAAAATTGCACTAAGTGTCCGCTTTTGAAATAGCTATATGTGTTTTATGTAAAAAGTATATATGCTATTGTGATTATTCAAAGTTCCTAAAGTACTTACCTGCAATACCTTTCAAATGAGATATTACATGTAGAATTTGAACCTGTGGTTCTTAAAATAAACTAAGAAAAGATATTTTTCTATACAAAAACCTATTGGCCTGGAATTGTCTTTGAGTGTGTGTTCCTCATTTATTGCCTGTGTGTATGTACAACAAATGCTTAACACTACTCCTTTGATAAGCCTACTGCTCGACCACACTACCACAAAATAGAGCATTAGTATTATCTCTTTTTGCCACCATCTTACCTCTAAGGGGAACCCTTGGACTCTATGCACTATTTCAAAGTAAGGAATAGTATGCACACAGAGCCAACTTCCTACACCTGCTATGGATCTTTTTCTATGTCGTGTCTAAAAATACCAAAAAATACTCTTTTTTATAAACTGGTGTTGAATTTCCTTGGTGTCGTCAATTTCTTTACTTCTTTTGGTACTGCTCAAATACTTTAGGCTTGTTCCTCTCTGTAAGCCTTGCTGCTCAGAGCCACAGCTACCCAGGGTTGAGCTGATGGTTTGACAAACAAAACCTACTGGTCTTAAAGGGGTTGGTAAGTGTATTACACATTGAGTGACACTACCATTCTGAATTAACCTAAAGGTAACACACAGCACTAACCTCACACATAATTAACCTAGCAACACTGATCACCAAAAGATATGTTACACAAAAGCAGAAGTACTTGCACAATCCAGACTGACACTGTGGTGCATTTACATTATTTCTAAGCAGCTTTGTTTTCCATGGGCAAAACTGGAGTTGAAAATGAAAACCTAGTTATGCTGGTATGATTTTGCACCACGTTTTGTCCCTAAGATGAGGGCAGTTAATGGAAAGCTAAGTCGAACTGGATTTTTACCATCATGCCTAGAGAGAGGCAGTTACCTCAGTTCTTTTTGTAGGCAGTCTGTAGGAAGCTGGCCTGCTGAGTGGTGGGTAGTCAAGGTACTTACCCCTTATACCAGGTCCAGGTATCCCCTACTAGTGATGTGTAGGCAGTGTCTAGAAGCTGGGCTCTCTAGAGGTAGCAGTCGATGAGCAGCCAAGGCTTATCTAGGAGACATGCAAAGCTCATGCAATACCACTGTAGTCACACAGCACTTAGACACAAAGGAAAACAGTTGTGCAAAAAAAAAAAAAAAAAAAAAAAAGGTACTTTCTTTTTGGCACAAATCAGCACAAAATACTAGACAGGTGACCCACCCTTAGGAGGTAAGTAATACACTAAATATATACACTAGCAGTCAGTAATCGGCATAGAAAAGGTTAGAAAACAGTAATAACCAATAGTGACCCTAGGTGGAGCACAAACCATATACTAAAAGAATGGAATGCGAACAAGGTACCCCCACCTAGCTAAGTAAAATGTGTAGAGGGTAGCTGGGAGTACTAGAAAACCACAAAGGTAAGTACAACAGTACCACCCAGCAGCCAGGAATGCAGGATTAAAACTGTGGAATTTCCCCAAAGCACCCTAAAGGAGGAAAAGAAGAAAAAGAAGACACCCAGAGAACTCTGCAAGAAAACCAGCGGTGGATCCCTGAAGAAAGAAAACCTGTGAGAGCGAGGGGACCAAGTCCAAGAGAGTCACAGTGGAGTCCAGGAGGAGTAGGAGGTACTACACACAGCTGTGAATGTAGGAGTTGCAGGAACAGGTCAGCACTGCAGCCCAGGAGCCGGAGAAGAGTTCCTGATGGATGGAGAAGAGGTCCCACCCCGGAAGGAAGATTGCAGACGGGTGTCGGTGCAGGAGTTCCACCAACAAGCCTCGCGGTTAAACTCGCGGTTAATGGAAAAGAGGTGCTGACTGGGACCAGCAAGGCCCAGGAGGACTCAACCCAGGAGGGGAAGTCACAGAGGACTCAACATCGCAGAGAGTCCACAGGAGCAGAGGCAGCACCCACAGGATGGGGACACAGGAGTCTGAGGAAGCCCACACAGCACTACAAATGTGGATCCCACGCCGCAGGAGAACCACGCAGGAGGCTGTGCTTTGCAGGATGGAGTGCTGGAGCTACACATGACCTAAAGATCCTTTGGAGGAGATGCAAACAAGCCTTGGCAGCTGCAAGAGAAGTGTTGCATGGGGGTACAGCGTAGAAGAGGGGATCCACATAGCCAGTCACCACTTTTACTCGGTGCCTGCGGTTGCAGGGGAGCGACTCCTTCACTCCAAGGAAGATTCCGTCTTCTTGTGCAGGCTGAAGAGTTGCAGTCTTCTGAGGATGTACAATGAGGAAATTGTTGCAAAGCTGGCAGGAGCCCTGGAAACAATGTTGCTAAAGAGTCTTTCTTCTTGGAAGCAGCTTGTCGTGTCCTGGAGGTTCCAGTCGCAGTTCCGGAGGCCAGAAGTCAAAGTGAAGGTTGCAGAAGAGTCCTGCTGGAATCTTGCAAGCCAAATCCGAGGACCCACCCAAGAGAGAGACCCTAAATAGCCCTAAAAGGGGGATTGGTCACCTAACCAGGTAAGAACTTATCAGGGGGGGTGCTCTGAAGTCACCTGCCTGACCGGTCCACTCACATGCTCCCTGTCAACAAGATGGCAGAACCCAGGGACCCTCTGGAGGAGATCTAGGCACTACCCGTGGGGTGGCGATGGACACTGGAGTGGTCACTCCCCTTTCCATTGTCCAGTTTCACGCCAGACCAGGGACCGGGGGTCCCTGAACCAGCGTGGACTGGTTTATGCATGGAGGACACCAAATGTGCTTTTCAAAGCAAACCAATGGCTTGGAGAGACTACCCCTCGCAAGCCAGTCACACCTATTTCCAAAGGGAGAGGGTTTTACCTCCCTCTCCCAAAGGAAATCCTTTGATCTGCCTTCCCGGACTTGATGGGATCATGCAGCAGGAGGGCAGAAACCTATCCAAGGGGTGGCAGCAGCTGGGCTGCCCGGAAATCCTGTAAGACTGGTGGTAGCTATGCTGGGGTCCTCTGAGGAGCCCCCAGAATGCATTGAATCATACTACCAATACTTGCAACAGAACTGGTGTAGGATTCCGACATGTTTGATACCAAACATGCCCAGGTTCGGAGTTACCAATATGTAGCCGGGCATAGGTAGTGACCTATGTTCAGTACACACGTAAAATGATGTCCCCGCACTCACAAAGTCGAGGAAAATGGATCTGGAGTTTGTGGGGGCACCTCTGCTAGTGAAGGGGTGCCCTCACACACAGGTACCTGCCCCCTTTCCTCTGGGCCGAGAGGGCCTACCGTAGGGGGTGACTTATAGTGACCTGTAGTTAAAAAGGGTGCATGCACCAGTTTCACACAGGCTGCAATAGCAGGCCTGAGGAACCCTTTGCATGGGCTCCCTATGGGTGGCAGAATAACTTCTGCAGCCCATAGGGACCCCCTGAAACCCTAAAGCCCTGGGTACCTAGGTACCATATACTAGGGACTTACATGGGGGACCAGTATTCAAATTGTGGGAAGAAAAGGTTAGTCGCAACCAAATTTAGAGGAGAGAGCACAGTCACTGGGGTCCTGGTTAGCAGGATCCCAGTGAACACAGTCAAACACACTGACAACCAGGCAAAAAGTGGGGGTAACCAAGCTAGAGAGAGGCTACTTTCCTACACAGTCCTAGCTGAAAGTAAGGATATACCTGAGATTATTTTGTCTACTCCACTGGGGAGGAGGGAGGGTTGCTTATAACCATCATGAAAATACCCTGAGAGAACTGGAGTTACAGGTAAACTATTCCTTCTCTTAGGGGATTCCCACATATAGTCATAGGCGTTGAATAGACTACAACGGCCATCCCATGAACAGCAGAGGAGTAGACAGAATAATGAAATACACTATCAAGCAAAGAAGTTCCTGAGAGAAGCCTGTCCCTACTTGGGCATCTGTCCTGGCATCAAAGTCAAGACAGTAATGTTTAGTAAACGGGTGGACAGATCTCCAGGTCGCAGCACTGCAGATATCTGCTAAGGGAACATTACTCATCAAGGTAGTTGTGGCAGAGTTGCCTCTAGTAGAATGTGCTCTTGGTCTGTTAGTTAGGGTTTTGTTAGCTAGTTAGTGGCAAAAAAAGAATACAGGACACAATCCATCTAGAGATGGGATTGTTTGGAGGTGGCAAGACCAGCGCAAACTGGAACATAATTTACAAACAATTGTGGAGATTTTCGAATAGATCTGGTTTTATCCAAGTAGAATTTTAAAACCCTCTTTATGTCTAAAGAGTGGAGAGTCCTCTCTGCTGGAATAGATGGGTTTTGAAAGAAAGTTGGAAAGGAAATCAACTGGTTGAGTTGAGTAAGATAACCTTGGGAAGGAATTTAGGATGCGTTCACATCACTATCCTGGATGAGTGGAATACTGTGTAAGGCTCGTGAGCACAGAGCCTGTATCTCGCTAGCTTTGAATGTTGATGTAATTACCACAAGGAAAGCAGTTAGGTGTTAGAGAGATGCCTTGTGTTTGGGCTCAAATGGATTTTGCATGAGGCGCGAAAAGGACCACATTAAGCTCCCATGGTGGAGAAAGGCACCTAACTGGAGGAAAGACCTTCTTTAACCCTTCTAGGAAATCTTAGAAAACTGGTATCCTAAAGAAAGAGGTTTGTAAAGGGCTTTTTCTGTATGTAGTCAGAGCTGCTAGACGGACTCTAATAGAAAAGCGTTGCAGACCAGATTTAGCCAGGTTTAACAAAGAAGAATGACATCCCCCCTGGCAAGATATAGTGTATCTTTTTGGAGGAACACCAGACGCACAATCTCTTCCATTTGAAGGAACATGCAGCGCGGGTGGATGGCCTTTTTGCCTCTTGTAGGATCTCCACGCAATCCTGTGGAAGATTTAAGTGCCCATACTGTACTAACTCAGGAGCCATGCTGCCAAACTCAGACCTCATCAGGAGGTCTGGCCTGCCCGGCGGCCTGAGATGTGGTTGAAGCGAACAGTGAATGAGGCCCAAGAACCACCTCTGCCACTCTGATGCAACGAGGATCATTCAGGCTGAAGTCGTTGAGTTTGAGTAGGAGTGCTGGGATCAAAGGAATTGGTGGAAAGGCGTACAGAAATGTGTTGGACTAGTCTATCCACAGAGCATTCCCCAACGATTCTGGATGGTAAAACCTGGTGGCGAAGCAGCAGCATTTTCTGTTTTCCGCTGTGGCAAAAAGGTCAATAGAAGGTGTGCCCCACAAACGGAAGACATACTGAACGTTATCTTTGTTCAGCATCCACTCGTGGTACTCTTCGAGAAATCTGCTGAGGGCATCTGCTTGTACATTCTGAATGCCTGGAAGGTGAGTTGATACTATCTTCAACTTCTTGGCAAGGAGCTAGTGCCATATTAATTGGGCCTCTTGAGAAGACTCTGGATCTGTTACCCCCTGCTCTTTTAAGGTAATGCATGGTGGTTGTATTGTCAGTCTGGACAAGCAGGGTGTCTGTTGAAAGATCTGAGAAATGCCTTGAGAGCTAGGTGCACAGCACGGAGCTTGAGGAGACTGATGTGGTATGACATCTCCTTGGGAGACCAGAGGCCTTGTGGACTGCACCTGGTTAATCAAGACAGGTGACCAATATGAGCGCCCCATCCAAGGAGAGAGGCATCTCTCACGATGGTCTGCAATGGAGGCTGTGGACGAAACGGCATCCCTTGTATGAGATTGGTTTGAGAACACCACCAACTGAGGGATCTGATTCTGTAGGTGGACAGAATGATTCTATCTTCCCAGTTTCCAGACAGTTGATTCCATTGGTCCTCCAGGCATTCCTGAAGAGGTTGCATGAGGAGAGTGTTGGTGTCAGAAAGATGCAGGAGGCCATGGAGTCTAGAAGTGAGACTGGGCGCACTGTTGGGCGATGCATAGCTTGGAGTGCACAGCACTTCTGGAGAATGGATAAACGTTGTTCCTCCAGAGGACACACTTTTGCCTGTAGTGTGTCTATGGTAGTTCCTCAGTAGTGCAACTTCTGGAAAGGAGCTGTCGTGGGCTTGGGAAAGCTGACATGAGGCCCAGGCAGATAAAGGAGATCGCATGTCCATTTGAAGTGTAGCTGAGCTTCTGCAAAGGTGGATGCCTTGATTAGCCAGTCGTGGACGAAGATTCTGTGCCTTAGAAGATGTGCTGCCACCACAGCCTTGGAGTTGTAAAAAAGTTCTGGGTGCTGGCTTGAGACCAAATGGTAGGACAGTGTATTGGAAGTGTTCTTGTCCCACAACAAATCTCAGGAACTTCTATGCTTTTTCACGATGGGGATATGAAAGTAGGCATCGTGTAGGTCTACGTAGCAAAGCCAGTCCCCCTGGTGAATCTGGGGATATATTTGGTGTAAGGCCAGCATCCTGAACTTTTCCTTTCAGATCCATTTGTTGGCAATCTTCAGGTCTAGAATGGGTCTGAACTCTTTCTTGCCCCTTTTTGGCATGAGGAAGTACTTTGAGTAAATTCCTTTTCCACGCTGGTTGAGGGGGAACAGGTTCTACTGCTTTAGTTTCCAGCAGAATCGAAACTTCCGCTATTAGAAGGCTGAGATGAGAAGTGATCTACTTCAGCGGAATACTTGGTGGTGGGATAGAAAACCTGGGACAATACCCATTTTGTACAATGTTCAAGACCCAAACGTCTGTTTTACTTCGTTGCCACTCTGCCAGGCAATTGGTGACGCTTCCCCCACCAGAATGGGTAACTGACGCAGGGAAATAACATTTTTAGGGTTTTTGAGGCTGGAGGTTGTCGAGAACCCTGACTGGGCTGGTGTGTCGCCCATCCTTGTTGTTTCCGCTGAGGGTGGTAAGATCTTTGGAATTACTGCAGAGTTCTTCCAGGCAGCCATTGAGGGTTTTAAACCCTCTGTAAAGAATAGCAATGTTAAAGATCGGAAGGGTCTTTGTTGCTCTTTGAGTTTTTCCAAGGCCTGCTACCTTCAATGTGTCTACCTCAGCCTTCATCCTCGCCATTTCATCATCGGCGTGAGAGCCGAACAGAGTGGAGCCTGAAAATGACAAGTTTTGAATGTGTTTCTAACGTCACTGAAACAGGACGCTAAGCAACAGCCAGGAATGCCTTCTTAGGGTTACCCCATGACAGTATGTATGTGCTGAGAGCAAGGATGAGTCAGCCACGGCACTAATGATCTGGTTAGAGACCATGGCACCTTCTTGGACGATCTCTATATAAAAAGTATTTAAAAAAAAAAATCCTTCTGATGTCTCAGGAGGATGTCCGCAAAATCGAGTAGGGACTCCTGCAGGGCCCTATTGTATCTGCCAAAGAGGGCAGTTGAACTTGCTGAACCACAGACTTTGCGGCCTGTCGAATCCACCCTCTTACACTCTGTCAGGAGGAGAAGTAGTAGATGGAGACGGAGCGTGAGATTTGCAGCCAGCCAGTATTACCATCAAATCAGGTGGAGGATCGAATCACAGAAACAAAGGGTCTTGTTTTGGAAGAAAATACTTTTTTTGTAGGCTGGAAGGAGCAGACTTAGTCACAGCTGGCATAAGGAAGACTTCCATGATGGGTTCCAGAAGACCCGGCACTAGTGGAAGCAAAGGTCTGCCGGCTATGCGCTGCTGGAGAGTCTTGAATTTGACAGCCATCAGACTATTCAGTTTTGCAGGACCTCGTACTAGAACTTCATGAAAGGTGTTGATATCGTCAACCAGTGAGGAACGAGATTGAGTCGAATCTGTTTGTGTGGTGGAGAACAAAGAACCTCTATGATGGTCGGAACACAATCTTGATCTATGGCGCAATCTGTGGTGGGAGTGTCTTGACCTTGCTGATGAACAGGTATGATGCCGCTATCTTGAGCACAGTCTGGGAACTGGGGAGGTGCTAGGCACTTGCGGCACCGGAGGTGGTGCCGGGAGAACCAGAGCAGCTGGCAGCAGTGGAGTCAGACTTTGAGGTGAAGGTTGAGGAGGCGGCGTAGCAGGAAGCATAGGAGAGGTGTGAGGAGAAGGTGACAAAGGAAGGAGCACCAGCAAAGGAGACATCTCTGGAATAGTGTGATTCTGATGAATAATAGATCCTTCTACGTTTTGAAGATTTCTGCCTCGACAGAGGGACTCTCCAACGTCGATCTTGCTCTCCGACGTCTGTCGACGTCGAGTGGGACCTTGATGTCAAACTAAGATTGTGGCGCTTCCATGCGTCGCGATGTCAATTCCAATTACGTCTATATACTCCGACATTGTGTGGCAAGTAGCTGGAGTCCGACATCGTGCAGCGTCTTGACGTTGAGCCAGCCTTCGACAGCAAACATGTTGGCGCCATACCTCCTCTCGACATCAACCTCCAAAGTCAACTGCGACCAAAAGCGTTTTCTTCCCTGGAGGCTGAAGGAAGAGCTCTGGTGGAAGACTGACCTTCCCCCTCACTCAGAGGTCCCACTAGCATCGTCTCTCTGCTCTCCCTTGAAGGCGAATCTTCTCGTCATGCAGGGCGCATCTGGAAAAGGACTTGCAGATGTTACAGGAGGCAGGAAGGTGTGAAGAAAGCAGGCAGATGATACAGACATCATAAGAGTATTTTAGTCCTTTTTCCGCCACATCGTGGGTATTTGTCAAACAGAGAAGAAATGTTTTCTGCATTAATTTCTGCCAGAAAAAGACAAATCAAGAAAAAGTCAAAAGATGTCAAGTGAAACAGTTATCACTGAGAATTTCACTCAATTTTTGAAGATAAAAATCTAAAAGGGTAGAGCTCAATGCTCCATGGTCCTGTCAGCAGGAGACAGAAAAAAAAAAAAAGTGAGGTAACTGCCTCTCCCTATGCATGATGGGATACTGGAGGACTAGCTGTTCTTAAAGACAGTCTCCTTTTTCTTTATTTATAATGACAGCCTATGAGCTACACTGCCCTGCACTCAATCATTTTTTTGCATTACAAAAAGGTTTGTGAAGGATTTTTTCTGCTAAATTTTCAACTTGTTCATGCATTTGAATTCATGTGCCTTAGCCATCTGTCTTGTTTAAAGCAAACAGTATGAAGAAGTTCGGACACTGTAGCCTTTCCTTCAGGCTGCAAATTGACATTAAGTGACTTTGCAGGCCTTCCTGAAGTAAGGCGAACATGAATACTTAAGAGGTTATATTGGAAAAAAAGGCTCCAGGGTAACCGCAGGCGGGCGGAAATATTCAACGCTTTTAACTATACATGGAAATCCCCTACCATAGAAAGAAATGGTTTATGGAGCATGTCTGTTGTCTAATACTACACTTTAACTGCTGAAATACAGAAAAAGCATATTTTCAAAATATTCCTGACCATAAAGAGCTGCTGGGTCGTGGTTTTATTCTCATCTGTATGACTGAAAGGAGAATGTTTCGCAAAACATTACCAAAACATCAAACAAGACCACCACAATACTTCATAGAGCAAACACAAAGATGTTAGATGCACCTACCTTCTGCCTGTGTGTAAAGCTGCCCATTGCTTGCCCAGGAGCATCTTTGTTCTGTGGATATATACGTGGCTGTGACAAGTCCTGCTGAAACAGTGAACTCCATGTCAATCTGTCAACTGGACCTACATATAATATTTCATGACTGCCTATGCCAGAACAAGGGATGATGTGTTCAAATTCATACTGAATTTAAAATGAAAAAAATACTCTCACTCTGCTCACTACATACAACAGGAAAGAAAAAACTGCCAGGGTGCGTTAACGCTAAAGTGTCATTCTAATATCATGGTTACACTTGAGGAGACTCGGGGGGCTTCGACCTAATACTGGGAGCTCCTTGAAGACATCGGTCTTTGCCCAAAATATGACCCGTGATAATCCAGACATTTCATCAACTAGTATCAGATTTGGAAAGACTGTCAAAAGAGAAATAGGAACAATAAAAAGGTATTACCGGGTCTCAAATACATGTTGAAAAACAGGCTATTCAAAATGACAAAAATAGTGAGTCCGATAAGGGTGATAATATTGTGTGGTGTTTTGGTCTAGCAAACTGTATGTGGAAGAAGCCACTAGACAACTCAGAGTTATAGCCAACTACAATAGGGCACTAACATTTAAAAATTACCATGACGAATTAAAGTACTTGTGATGGAAGTTTAAGAAAAATGGAAGAATATCAACTCCCAAAAAACACACAACTCTACAATACTAACCAATATCTGCTGTCAAATCTACCAATCAACAAGTCATGATCACAAGAAAGGCCCATAATCACAGCAAATATATGAAGAGAAAAACCAGTTCAGTTGAACAGAATATATATACATTGGCCACTTTCTGCTGCCACATTTACAAGCACATCTGTTGTGTTGATGATAGCAAAGACTTTATGCAAATCACTTGAAAGCCAAGCAGATATAACAAACAAGTTACTTATCTTCAGTAACACCTTATCTTAGGAAAGATACCAAACCAATACCTCCCCGGTGGTGGGCCTGTGAACTGGCACAGACCAAAAAGTCCTGATGGATTGAATAGGCCAAGCGCCAGACACTATGGAAGTAACTGTCAAGGCAGTAGTAAACGTGTTAAAAGATGCCAATGTAGCAGTCTGACAGATGTCCAGGGGAGGAACCTCCCACGCCACTAGTTACAACACTTTGGCTCTGAAAGAAATAGCCCTCTTTTGGTGAACACTTGACCCAGTCTTCCTTTAATGGTGGGGGAAAGGTTTTCAATGCCAAGCAAATCACTCAACTCCAACAAGTTGATGAGGAGCAGAGACTCTGCTGGAGACCAGTGACATCTGATCTGACAATATCAGATGGTAGCCCTAGCCCAGAAGTGATGCAGCAGTCACTACTGTGAGCTCTGGGTGGGGAAAAAGGGAAGGATCTGCAGAGGAACCAATAGCGGTTTGTCAGCCACCACTGCAGATACTTCACAGTTCCCTCTCATAGCTGGAGCAGGTTAGAAAGAGTCCCCGATGCTACACCCCCCTGTGACTTCAGGTCCCATTGCCTAGCCTGCATATGCCTTCGAGCATGCTTCACCAGCAGGATTCAGGAGGTCATCAGACCCAGCAATCTCAGTCTCACCGAATCCAGGACTGAGGTCGAACTATCAGGATCATAACCCGAATGTTCTGGACTCTCCACTACAGAGGATAGATGCGATACTGCACTATGTCTAGAATGGCTGAGCTGAGGGGTTGTCAGTTGTTACTTTGGCATGTTGATAGTGAACTCCAGGAAGTGCAGAAGGTTTGCCGTAGGGCGTCAACTTCATGCAGCGAGCCTCATTAAGTCATAGAGGTAGGGGGAAGACTGGGACCTCTGAAGATGTACTGCAACCAGTGCTATCACTCTTGTGAACACTGGGGAGGCCAAAGGGGAGCACACCAACCTGAAAATGCTGAACCGCAGGTAACACCACTGGGCTTGCAGGACAGATGTGGAAAATGGCATCCTGCTTGTCCAACAATAACATCCGGTATCCAGGATCTAACGCAGACAGGTCCAGGGCAACTGTTGGCAGCTTAAAGATTTCCTTCCTCAAGAACGCACTGAGAGGGTGAAGCTATAAGGCAGGGCAGAAGCACCAGAAAGTAGCAGGAACATCAATCACAACCTACTTCTGATGCCAGCACCCTCAAAAGCTCCTTTCGCCAAAAGACCCTGCACCACTTGGAGCATTAAGAAGTGGTGGTCCTCTGAAAGCCAATCTGACGGCAGTGGCAGCAGGGTTTCTAGAAGTGGAAGGGCATAACTCCACTAGACAATGTGAAGGGAAGCTGAGGCTTGACATTAAGACAGGTGATGCCTGATCCTGTTGGCAACAGGGTGCCCAGGTGTTGTGAGGGCGTACTAATGGGGTTCAGAGGCTGCAGCTGCCAGTGGGTGATAGACTAAGAAGATCTCTGGCCTTTGTTCCCAAAGACCTGTGGGAGACATGTCTGGCCACGAAAAGGCTGGGAAGCCTGTTGGTCATGGTGGCTCTGCTGGAGAGGATGCAGCTGGTAGCCCCTACTGTTGGCACAAAACAAGCAGAAGGAAGAGTGAGGTTGGCTTGTGGCCAAGGCAAACCCCAAAGACTGGGTAGTGACTCTACTCTCCTTGAAGAGCTCAAGTGCTAAACCAGCTTTGTTGCCTAACAGGTAACTACTGTTAAAGGGCATATCTAGGAGGTATAACTGGACATCCCCCTAAACCAAACTGTTCTCAGCCAGGCATGTTGGGATAATGTCACAGATGAAGCAACGGGCCTGGTCAGCGAATCAGTTGTATCCAGACGGCATCTGAGAGTAATCGTTGCTGTATCCCTGCCACTGGTGATAGCGTGGTTCAGGATGGCTCGGGCCGCCACATCGACAGCACTTGAGCAACAGAGTCTCACACAGTGTGGGAATATCGGCCCAAAGGGTATGCAGTGTTCACCAAACTGTGCAAGGCTGGCACAAGGATACTATGGCTGGCAGAATCATCATAGCAAAGGTTTCCAGCCTCCAGGATTCCATATACGGTGGGAACGTGTTGGGATAGACTTTAGAAGTTGAGGCCTGCACCACCAGACTTTCAGAGGCAGTAGGCCAGATGAGGAAACCTGGGCAATCATCCTGTGCACGAGTGCCGGTGCAGAGCTTGCCCAAAGGTCCTGAGTAGGACATCCAAAAGGACTTCATTAAAGGCTAAGAGTGGTTCCATGGATAGTATCCCTGGCTGAACAACCTCTGTCAAGACATTAATCCTGACCACCATAGAGGGTAGCTGAAAGTAGAGGACCTCTGCCACCCTCCTCACTGCCATAGCAAAGAAAAAACACCATCCTCCTTAACGACACTGGGAGGTAAGACCAGGTCAGCATCTGGAAAGGTCTCTATCACTAGCATCAGCCAGCTCCTGAAACCAGTTATCTAGTTGGGCCAAACTAGGGTCTTCATGATGGTTAGGGTAGTCGTAAGTATCCTCAGATTCGCCCCAGTCAAAATTCACAAAGGGCCTATCAAAGAAGTGAGGCACTCCGTCTTGGACTGTTAGGGGTCTGGTTGGTGCAGGAGTCTACATAGGGCGACATCGGTCCAGCTCCGTACAGAGTTGGGAATGATTATGGGCTTGACACCACAGGGACAGACCCCAGCGAAGATTGTGGATTCACAACAAAAGGGTGCTGTGGGTTTTGGAATAGATTCATAGTGCCCAAATGGCACAGAGCAGACCTGCTGGTGAAAATCCGGTTGGGGTACCTCTGACCAGTAGGGCCTAAAGGAGCTCTTGAGGGGTTGGGTTACCAAAACACAAGGTGCATGCCTCAAAATTCCTTGAGTTGGGAGGTAGTGGGGTCGCTCCAGGAAATTCAGGGAGGTTCAGAGCAGAGTTTTTGCATTTGCAGGACTTACCAGGCGATGATTTAGACTATGAGGACTACCCATGGAAATGACTTCAAGAGCGGGCCTGGGACCTTAAACGAGCCCAGGGCCTCAATCGGTGCAGAATCTTCCATTGTCTGGAGACCAGAAGCTTTATTTCCTGCATCTGAATTGTTTTGGTATTCATTGTGTCAGTTGGGGCAGGTTTGGAGTTGAGGGCCAAATCCAGGCACCACATGAAAACCACATGGGGATCTGCCACTGACATTTGCCGATTACAGGCTTGCAGGGTTTAAATACAATGAGTGTGCCATGTTGTATTCTCTCACGGCTTGCACCATGACACAGTCTGTAATGCCACTGTTGGTATGGTTACCCCCTCACTTTTTGCCTAGTGTTGATGCCAGCTGTAGGAAGTTGGCTCTGTATGCACTATTTCAAAGTAAGGAATAGTATGCACAGAGTCCAAGGGTTCCCCTTAGAGGTAAGAGTGGCAAAAAGAGATAATACTAATGCTCTATTTTGTGGTAGTGTGGTCGAGCAGTAGGCTTATCAAAGGATTAAGCATTTATTGTACACACACAGGCAATAAATGAGGAACACACACTCAGAGACAATTCCAAGCCAATAGGTTTTTGTATAGAAAAATATATTTTCTTAGTTTATTTGAGGAACCATAGATTCAAGATGTACATGTAATACTTCAAATGAAAGGTATTGCAGTTAGGTACTTTAGGAACTTTGAATTAGCAAAATAGCATATACAGTTTTCACATAAATCACATATAGCTATTTGTAGGAAGTTGGCTCTGTATGCACTATTTCAAAGTAAGGAATAGTATGCACAGAGTCCAAGGGTTCCCCTTAGAGGTAAGATAGTGGCAAAGAGAGATAATACTAATGCTCTATTTTGTGGTAGTGTGGTCGAGCAGTAGGCTTATCAAAGGAGTAGTGTAGGAGGTTGGCTCTGTATGTGCTATTTCAAAGTAAGGAATAGCATGCACAGAGTCCAAGGGTTCCCCTTAGAGGTAAAATAGTGGTAAAAATAGATAATACTAATGCTCTATTTTGTGGTAGTGTGGTCGAGCAGTAGGCTTATCCAAGGAGTAGTGTTAAGCATTTGTTGTACATACACATAGACAATAAATGAGGTACACACACTCAGAGACAAATCCAGCCAATAGGTTTTGTTATAGAAAAATATATTTTCTTAGTTTATTTTAAGAACCACAGGTTCAAATTTAACATGTAATATCTTGTTTGAAAGGTATTGCAGGTAAGTACATTAGTAACTTTGAATCATTTCAATTGCATGTATACTTTTCAAGTTATTCACAAATAGCGGTTTTAAAAGTGGACACTTAGTGCAATTTTCACAGTTCCTGGGGGAGGTAAGTTTTTGTTAGTTTTACCAGGTAAGTAAGACACTTACAGGGTTCAGTTCTTGGTCCAAGGTAGCCCACCGTTGGGGGTTCAGAGCAACCCCAAAGTCACCACACCAGCAGCTCAGGGCTGGTCAGGTGCAGAGTTCAAAGTGGTGCCCAAAACGCATAGGCTAGAATGGAGAGAAGGGGGTGCCCCGGTTCCGGTCTGCTTGCAGGTAAGTACCCGCGTCTTCGGAGGGCAGACCAGGGGGGTTTTGTAGGGCACCGGGGGGGACACAAGCCCACCCAGAAATTTCACCCTCAGCAGCGCGGGGGCGGCCGGGTGCAGTGCAGAAACCAGCGTCGGGTTTGCAATGTTAGTCTATGAGAGATCAACGGATCTCTTCAGCGCTGCAGGCAGGCAAGGGGGGGCTTCCTCGGGGAAACCTCCACTTGGGCAAGGGAGAGGGACTCCTGGGGGTCACTTCTGCAGTGAAAGTCCGGTCCTTCAGGTCCTGGGGGCTGCGGGTGCAGGGTCTTTTCCAGGCGTCGGGACTTAGGTTTCAGAGAGTCGCGGTCAGGGGAAGCCTCGGGATTCCCTCTGCAGGCGGCGCTGTGGGGGCTCAGGTTTTGGTACTCACAGTCGGAGAGTAGTCCGGGGGTCCTCCCTGAGGTGTTGGTTCTCCACCAGCCGAGTCGGGGTCGCCGGGTGCAGTGTTGCAAGTCTCACGCTTCTTGCGGGGAGTTGCAGGGGTCTTTAAAGCTGCTCCTTGAAACAAAGTTGCAGTCTTTTTGGAGCAGGTCCGCTGTCCTCGGGAGTTTCTGGTCGTCGTCGAAGCAGGGCAGTCCTCAGAGGATTCAGAGGTCGCTGGTCCCTTTGGAAGGCGTCGCTGGAGCAGAGTTCTTTGGAAGGCAGGAGACAGGCCGGTGAGTTTCTGGAGCCAAGGCAGTTGTTGTCTTCTGGTCTTCCTCTGCAGGGGTTTTCAGCTGGGCAGTCCTTCTTGTTGTCGCAGGAATCTAATTTTCTAGGGTTCAGGGTAGCCCTTAAATACTAAATTTAAGGGCGTGTTTAGGTCTGGGGGGTTAGTAGCCAATGGCTACTAGCCCTGAGGGTGGGTACACCCTCTTTGTGCCTCCTCCCAAGGGGAGGGGGTCACAATCCTAACCCTATTGGGGGAATCCTCCATCTGCAAGATGGAGGATTTCTAAAAGTTAGAGTCACCTCAGCTCAGGACACCTTAGGGGCTGTCCTGACTGGCCAGTGACTCCTCCTTGTTATTCTCATTATTTTCTCCGGCCTTGCCGCCAAAAGTGGGGGCCGGGCCGGAGGGGGCGGGCAACTCCACTAGCTGGAGTGTCCTGCGGTGCTGTGACAAAGGGGTGAGCCTTTGAGGCTCACCGCCAGGTGTTACAGCTCCTGCCTGGGGGAGGTGTTAGTATCTCCACCCAGTGCAGGCTTTGTTACTGGCCTCAGAGTGACAAAGGCACTCTCCCCATGGGGCCAGCAACATGTCTCTAGTGTGGCAGGCTGCTGGAACTAGTCAGCCTACACAGATAGTCGGTTAAGTTTCAGGGGGCACCTCTAAGGTGCCCTCTGGGGTGTATTTTGCAATAAAATGTACACTGGCATCAGTGTGCATTTATTGTGCTGAGAAGTTTGATACCAAACTTCCCAGTTTTCAGTGTAGCCATTATGGTGCTGTGGAGTTCGTGTTTGACAGACTCCCAGACCATATACTCTTATGGCTACCCTGCACTTACAATGTCTAAGGTTTTGTTTAGACACTGTAGGGGTACCATGCTCATGCACTGGTACCCTCACCTATGGTATAGTGCACCCTGCCTTAGGGCTGTAAGGCCTGCTAGAGGGGTGTCTTACCTATACTGCATAGGCAGTGAGAGGCTGGCATGGCACCCTGAGGGGAGTGCCATGTCGACTTACTCGTTTTGTCCTCACTAGCACACACAAGCTGGCAAGCAGTGTGTCTGTGCTGAGTGAGAGGTCTCCAGGGTGGCATAAGACATGCTGCAGCCCTTAGAGACCTTCCTTGGCATCAGGGCCCTTGGTACTAGAAGTACCAGTTACAAGGGACTTATCTGGATGCCAGGGTCTGCCAATTGTGGATACAATGGTACAGGTTAGGGAAAGAACACTGGTGCTGGGGCCTGGTTAGCAGGCCTCAGCACACTTTCAATTGTAAACATAGCATCAGCAAAGGCAAAAAGTCAGGGGGCAACCATGCCAAGGAGGCATTTCCTTACAAGTAGTGTTAAGCATTTGTTGTACATACACACAGGCAATAAATGAGGAACACACACTCAGAGACAAATCCAGGCCAATAGGTTTTGTTATAGAAAAATATCTTTTCTTAGTTTATTTTAAGAACCACAGGTTCAATTTCTACATGTAATATCTCATTTGAAAGGTATTGCAGGTAAGTACTTTAGGAACTTTGAATCATTACATTAGCATGTATACTTTTTACATAAAACACAATAAGCTGTTTTAAAAGTGAACACTTAGTGCAATTTTCACAGTTCCTGGGGGAGGTAAGTTTTTGTTAGTTTTGTCAGGTAAGTAAATCACTTCCAAGTCTCAGGTTTGGGTCCAAGGTAGCCCACCGTTGGGGGTTCAGAGCAACCCCAAAGTTACCACACCAGCAGCTCAGGGCCGGTCA
This sequence comes from Pleurodeles waltl, assembly GCF_031143425.1. NCBI lineage: Eukaryota > Metazoa > Chordata > Amphibia > Caudata > Salamandridae > Pleurodeles > Pleurodeles waltl. Next base: position 478,273,743 of record NC_090443.1, on the reverse strand, counting down.
GGTGCAGAGGTCAAAGAGGTGCCCAAAACGCATAGGCTGCAATGGAGAGAAGGGGGTGCCCCGGTTCCGGTCTGCCAGCAGGTAAGTACCCGCGTCTTCGGAGGGCAGACCAGGGGGGTTTTGTAGGGCACCGGGGGGGGACACAAGTTCACACAAAAAGTACACCCTCAGCGGCACTGGGGCAGCCGGGTGCAGTGTAGAAACCAGCGTCGGGTTTTCAATGTAAATCAATGAGAGATCAAGGGATCTCTTCAGCGTTGCAGGCAGGCAAGGGGGGGGCTCCTCGGGGTAGCCACCACCTGGGCAAGGGAGAGGGCCTCCTGGGGGTCACTCCTGCACAGGAGTTCCGTTCCTTTCGGTGCTGGGGGCTGTGGGTGCAGAGTCTTTTCCAGCCGTCGGGAAATGGAGTTCAGGCAGTCGCGGTCAGGGGGAGCCTCGGGATTCCCTCTGCAGGCGTCGCTGTGGGGGCTCAGGGGGGACAACTTTGGTTACTCACGGTCTCGGAGTCGCCGGAGGGTCCTCCCTGAGGTGTTGGTTCTCCACCAGTCGAGTCGGGGTCGCCGGGTGCAGCGTTGCAAGTCTCACGCTTCTTGCGGGGAGTTGCAGGGGTCTTTAAGTCTGCTCCTTGAAACAAAGTTGCAGTTCTTTTGGAGCAGGGCCTCTGTCCTCGGGAGTTCCTTGTTTTGCGTGAAGCAGGGCAGTCCTCTGAGGATTCAGAGGTCGCTGGTCCTTTGGAAAGCGTCGCTGGAGCAGGGTTCTTTGGAAGGCAGGAGACAGGCCGGTAGGACTGGGGCCAAAGCAGTTGGTGTCTTCTGTTCATCCTCTGCAGGGTTTTTTCAGCTCAGCAGTCTTCTTCTTCTTGTAGGTTTCAGGAATCTAAATTCTTAGGTTCAGAGGAGCCCTTAAATACTAACTTTAAGGGCGTGTTTAGGTCTGGGGGGTTAGTAGCCAATGGCTACTAGCCCTGAGGGTGGGTACACCCTTTTTGTGCCTCCTCCCAAGGGGAGGGGGTCACATCCCTAATCCTATTGGGCAATCCTCCATCTGCAAGATGGAGGATTTCTAAAAGTTAGAGTCACTTCAGCTCAGGACACCTTAGGGGCTGTCCTGACTGGCCAGTGACTCCTCCTTGTTATTCTCATTTTCTCCGGCCTTGCCGCCAAAAGTGGGGGCCGTGGCCGGAGGGGGCGGGCAACTCCACTAGCTGGAGTGTCCTGCGGTGCTGGCACAAAGGGGTGAGCCTTTGAGGCTCACCGCCAGGTGTGACAGCTCCTGCCTGGGGGAGGTGTTAGCATCTCCACCCAGTGCAGGCTTTGTTACTGTCCTCAGAGTGACAAAGGCACTCTCCCCATGGGGCCAGCAACATGTCTCGGTTGTGGCAGGCTGCTGGAACTAGTCAGCCTACACAGATAGTCGGTTAAGGTTTCAGGGGGCACCTCTAAGGTGCCCTCTGGGGTGTATTTCACAATAAAATGTACACTGGCTTCAGTGTGCATTTATTGTGCTGAGAAGTTTGATACCAAACTTCCCAGTTTTCAGTGTAGCCATTATGGTGCTCTGGAGTCCGTGTTTGAAAGACTCCCAGACCATACACTCTTATGGCTACCCTGCACTTACAATGTCTAAGGTTTGGCTTAGACACTGTAGGGGCACAGTACTCATGTACTGGTGCCCTCACCTATGGTATAGTGCACCCTGCCTTAGGGCTGTAAGGCCTACTAGAGGGGTGACTTATCTATACTGCATAGGCAGTGTGAGGTTGGCATGGCACCCTGAGGGGAGTGCCATGTTGACGTACTCGTTTTGTTCTCACCAGCACACACAAGCTGGTAAGCAGTGTGTCTGTGCTGAGTGAGGGGTCCCCAGGGTGGCATAAGATATGCTGCAGCCCTTAGAGACCTTCCCTGGCATCAGGGCCCTTGGTACCAGGGGTACCAGTTACAAGGGACTTACCTGGATGCCAGGGTGTGCCAATTGTGGAATCAAAAGTACAGGTTAGGGACAGAACACTGGTGCTGTGGCCTGGTTAGCAGGCCTCAGCACACTTTCAATTAAAAACATAGCATCAGCAAAGGCAAAAAGTCAGGGGGTAACCATGCCAAGGAGGCATTTCCTTACACTATTTTAAAACTAGACACTGCAATCTTCAACAGTTCCTGGGGGGAGTAAGAGTTTGTTAGTTTTTGCAGGTAAGTAAACCACCTACGGGGTTCAAGTTTGGGTCCAAGGTAGCCCACCGTTGGGGGTTCAGAGCAACCCCAAAGTTACCACACCAGCAGCTCAGGGCCGGTCAAGTGCAGAGGTCAAAGTGGTGCCCAAAACGTATAGGCTTCAATGGAGAAGGGGGTGCCCTGGTTCCAGTCTGCCAGCAGGTAAGTACCCGCGTGTAAGGATATGCCTCCTTGGCATGGTTGCCCCCTGACTTTTTGCCTTTGCTGATGCTATGTTTACAATTGAAAGTGTGCTGAGGCCTGCTAACCAGGCCCCAGCACCAGTGTTCTTTCCCTAACCTGTACTTTTGTATCCACAATTGGCAGACCCTGGCATCCAGATAAGTCCCTTGTAACTGGTACTTCTAGTACCAAGGGCCCTGATGCCAAGGAAGGTCTCTAAGGGCTGCAGCATGTCTTATGCCACCCTGGAGACCTCTCACTCAGCACAGACACACTGCTTGCCAGCTTGTGTGTGCTAGTGAGGACAAAACGAGTAAGTCGACATGGCACTCCCCTCAGGGTGCCATGCCAGCCTCTCACTGCCTATGCAGTATAGGTAAGCCACCCCTCTAGCAGGCCTTACAGCCCTAAGGCAGGGTGCACTATACCATAGGTGAGGGTACCAGTGCATGAGCATGGTACCCCTACAGTGTCTAAACAAAACCTCAGACATTGTAAGTGCAGGGTAGCCATAAGAGTATATGGTCTGGGAGTTTGTCAAACACGAACTCCACAGCACCATAATGGCTACACTGAAAACTGGGAAGTTTGGTATCAAACTTCTCAGCACAATAAATGCACACTGATGCCAGTGTACATTTTATTGTAAAATACACCACAGAGGGCACCTTAGAGGTGCCCCCTGAAACTTAACCGACTATCTGTGTAGGCTGACTAGTTTTAGCAGCCTGCCACAAACCGAGACATGTTGCTGGCCCCATGGGGAGAGTGCCTTTGTCACTCTGAGGCCAGTAACAAAGCCTGCACTGGGTGGAGATGCTAACACCTCCCCCAGGCAGGAATTGTCACACCTGGCGGTGAGCCTCAAAGGCTCACCTCCTTTGTGCCAACCCCGCAGGACACTCCAGCTAGTGGAGTTGCCCGCCCCCTCCGGCCAGGCCCCACTTTTGGCGGCAAGGCCGGAGAAAATAATGAGAAAAACAAGGAGGAGTCACTGGCCAGTCAGGGCAGCCCCTAAGGTGTCCTGAGCTGAGGTGACTAACTTTTAGAAATCCTCCATCTTGCAGATGGAGGATTCCCCCAATAGGGTTAGGATTGTGACCCCCTCCCCTTGGGAGGAGGCACAAAGAGGGTGTACCCACCCTCAGGGCTAGTAGCCATTGGCTACTAACCCCCCAGACCTAAACACGCCCTTAAATTTAGTATTTAAGGGCTACCCTGAACCCTAGAAAATTAGATTCCTGCAACTACAAGAAGAAGGACTGCCCAGCTGAAAATCCCTGCAGCGGAAGACCAGAAGACGACAACTGCCCTGGCTCCAGAAACTCACCGGCCTGTCTCCTGCCTTCCAAAGATCCTGCTCCAGCGACGCCTTCCAAAGGGACCAGCGACCTCGACATCCTCTGAGGACTGCCCCTGCTTCGAAAAGACAAGAAACTCCCGAGGACAGCGGACCTGCTCCAAGAAAAGCTGCAACTTTGTTTCCAGCGGCTTTAAAGAACCCTGCAAGCTCCCCGCAAGAAGCGTGAGACTTGCAACACTGCACCCGGCGACCCCGACTCGGCTGGTGGCGATCCAACACCTCAGGAGGGACCCCAGGACTACTCTAAGACTGTGAGTACAAAAACCTGTCCCCCCTGAGCCCCCACAGCGCCGCCTGCAGAGGGAATCCCGAGGCTTCCCCTGACCGCGACTCTTTGACTCCTAAGTCCCGACACCTGGGAGAGACCCTGCACCCGCAGCCCCCAGGACCCGAAGGACCGGACTTTCACTGGAGGAGTGACCCCCAGGAGTCCCTCTCCCTCACCCAAGTGGAGTTTTCTCCGAGGAATCCCCCCCTTGCCTGCCTGCAGCGCTGAAGAGATCCCGAGATCTCTCATAGACTAACATTGCAAACCCGACGCCTGCTCCTACACTGCACCCGGCCGCCCCCGCGCTGCTGAGGGTGAAATTTCTGTGTGGACTTGTGTCCCCCCCGGTGCCCTACAACACCCCCCTGGTCTGCCCTCCGAAGACGCGGGTACATACCTGCAAGCAGACCGGAACCGGGGCACCCCCTTCTCTCCATTCTAGCCTATGTGTTTTGGGCACCACTTTGAACTCTGCACCTGACCGGCCCTGAGCTGCTGGTGTGGTGACTTTGGGGTTGCTCTGAACCCCCAACGGTGGGCTACCTTGGACCAAGAACTAAGCCCTGTAAGTGTCTTACTTACCTGGTTAACATAACAAATACTTACCTCCCCTAGGAACTGTGAAAATTGCACTTGCAAGTGTCCACTTTTAAAACAGCTATTTGTGAATAACTTGAAAAGTATACATGCAAATTTGATGATTTGAAGTTCCTAAAGTACTTACCTGCAATACCTTTCGAATGAGATATTACATGTAGAATTTGAACCTGTGGTTCTTAAAATAAACTAAGAAAAGATATTTTTCTATACAAAAACCTATTGGCTGGATTTGTCTCTGAGTGTGTGTACCTCATTTATTGTCTATGTGTATGTACAACAGATGCTTAACACTACTCCTTGGATAAGCCTACTGCTCGACCACACTACCACAAAATAGAGCATTAGTATTATCTCTTTTTACCACTATTTTACCTCTAAGGGGAACCCTTGGACTCTGTGCATGCTATTCCTTACTTTGAAATAGCACATACAGAGCCAACTTCCTACATTGGTGGATCAGCGGTGGGGTACAAGACTTTGCATTTGCTGGACTACTCAGCCAATACCTGATCACACGACAAATTCCAAAATTGTCATTAGAAATTGATTTTTGCAATTTGAAAAGTTTTCTAAATTCTTAAAAGACCTGCTAGGGCCTTGTGTTAGATCCTGTTTAGCATTTCTTTTAGAGTTTAAAAGTTTGTAAAAGTTTGAATTAGATTCTAGAACCAGTTATAGATTCTTAAAAAGTATTCCAACTTTTAGAAGCAAAATGTCTAGCACAGATGTGACTGTGGTGGAACTCGACACCACACCTTACCTCCATCTTAAGATGAGGGAGCTAAGGTCACTCTGTAAAATAAAGAAAATAACAATGGGCCCCAAACCTACCAAAATACAGCTCCAGGAGCTTTTGGCAGAGTTTGAAAAGGCCAACCCCTCTGAGGGTGGCAACTCAGAGGAAGAGGATAGTGACTTGGAGGACAATTCCCCCCTACCAATCCTATCTAGGGAGAACAGGGTCCCTCAAACCCTGACTCCAAAAATAATAGTCAGAGATGCTGGTTCCCTCACAGGAGAGACCAACACCTCTGAAATCACTGAGGATAGCCCCAGTGAAGAGGACATCCAGTTAGCCAGGATGGCCAAAAGATTGGCTTTGGAAAGACAGATCCTAGCCATAGAGAGGGAAAGACAAGAGATGGGCCTAGGACCCATCAATGGTGGCAGCAACATAAATAGGGTCAGAGATTCTCCTGACATGTTGAAAATCCCTAAAGGGATTGTAACTAAATATGAAGATGGTGATGACATCACCAAATGGTTCACAGCTTTTGAGAGGGCTTGTGTAACCAGAAAAGTGAACAGATCTCACTGGGGTGCTCTCCTTTGGGAAATGTTCACAGGAAAGTGTAGGGATAGACTCCTCACACTCTCTGGACAAGATGCAGAATCTTATGACCTCATGAAGGGTACCCTGATTGAGGGCTTTGGATTCTCCACTGAGGAGTATAGGATTAGATTCAGGGGGGCTCAAAAATCCTCGAGCCAGACCTGGGTTGACTTTGTAGACTACTCAGTGAAAACACTAGATGGTTGGATTCAAGGCAGTGGTGTAAGTAATTATGATGGGCTGTACAATTTATTTGTGAAAGAACACCTGTTAAGTAATTGTTTCAATGATAAACTGCATCAGCATCTGGTAGACCTAGGACCAATTTCTCCCCAAGAATTGGGAAAGAAGGCGGACCATTGGGTCAAGACAAGGGTGTCCAAGACTTCAACGGGGGGTGACCAAAAGAAAGGGGTCACAAAGACTCCCCAGGGGAAGGGTGATGAGACAACCAAAACTAAAAATAGTAAAGAGTCTTCTACAGGCCCCCAAAAAGCTGCACAGGAGGGTGGGCCCAGAGCCTCTTCACAAAACAATGGGTACAAGGGTAAAAACTTTGATCCCAAAAAGGCCTGGTGTCATAGCTGTAAACAGCATGGACACCAAACTGGAGACAAGGCCTGTCCCAAGAAAGGTTCCACTCCAAACTCCCATCCAGGTAACACTGGTATGGCTAGTCTCCAAGTGGGATCAACAGTGTGCCCAGAGCAAATCAGGGTCCACACTGAAGCTACTCTAGTTTCTGAGGGTGGGGTGGATTTAGCCACACTAGCTGTCTGGCCGCCTAACATGCAAAAATACAGACAGCAACTCTTAATTAATGGGACTAGAATAGAGGGCCTGAGGGATACAGGTGCCAGTGTCACCATGGTGACAGAGAAACTGGTTTCCCCTGGCCAATACCTGACTGGAAAAACTTACACAGTCACCAACGCTGACAATCAGAGAAAAGTACATCCCATGGCAATGGTTACTTTAGAATGGGGAGGGGTCAATGGCCTGAAACAGGTGGTGGTCTCCTCAAATATCCCAGTGGACTGTCTGCTTGGAAATGACCTGGAGTCCTCAGCATGGGCTGAGGTAGAACTAAAAACCCATGCAGCAATGCTGGGTATCCCTGAACTGGTGTGTGTGAAAACAAGAGCACAATGCAAGGCACAGGGTGAAAAAGTAGAGCTGGAGTCTGGAAAAATGGCCCAGCCTACCAAGAGAACAGGAAAGTCAGTTGGGAAACCAACTGCAACACAGCAAAAGAAAGGGAACCTCTCTTCTCAGGAAGAAGTTCTGCCCTCTGAGGGAACTGAGCCTTTGGAGCTTGAACCTTATCAGGTTGAGCTCTTAGGCCCAGGGGGACCCTCAAGGGAGGAGCTGTGTAAGGGACAAGAAACCTGTCCCTCTCTTGAAGGCCTTAGGCAGCAAGCTGCTGAAGAGTCCAAAGGCAAGAAAAATGGAACACATAGGGTCTATTGGGAAGATGGACTCCTATACACTGAGGCCAGAGACCCCAAACCTGGTGCCACTAGGAGAGTGGTAGTGCCTCAGCTGTTCAGGAAGTTCATCCTAACATTGGCCCATGACATTCCCCTTGCTGGACATTTGGGACAAACCAAGACGTGGGAGAGGTTAGTCAACCACTTCTACTGGCCCAATATGTCCAACATGGTTAAGGAGTTTTGCATCTCCTGCCCCACCTGTCAAGCCAGTGGTAAGACAGGTGGGCATCCAAAGGCCCCCCTCATTCCACTTCCAGTGGTGGGGGTTCCCTTTGAAAGAGTGGGTGTGGACATAGTTGGTCCACTAGAACCTCCCACGGCCTCAGGAAATATGTATATCCTGGTAGTAGTGGATCATGCTACCAGGTATCCTGAAGCTATTCCCCTTAGGTCGACTACTGCCCCTGCAGTAGCCAAGGCCCTCATTGGTATCTTTACCAGAGTGGGTTTCCCTAAGGAGGTGGTGTCTGACAGAGGTACCAACTTCATGTCAGCATACCTAAAGCACATGTGGAATGAGTGTGGAGTGACTTATAAATTCACTACACCGTACCATCCACAAACTAATGGCTTGGTTGAGAGATTCAACAAGACATTAAAAGGCATGATCATGGGGCTCCCAGAAAAGCTCAAAAGGAGATGGGATGTCCTCTTGCCATGTCTGCTTTTCGCTTACAGAGAGGTGCCACAGAAGGGAGTAGGATTCTCACCCTTTGAACTTCTGTTTGGTCATCCTGTAAGGGGACCACTTGCCCTTGTTAAAGAAGGCTGGGAGAGACCTCTCCATGAGCCTAAACAGGACATAGTGGACTATGTACTTGGCCTTCGCTCTAGAATGGCAGAGTACATGGAAAAGGCAACCAAAAACCTTGAGGCCAGCCAACAGCTCCAGAAGTTTTGGTATGACCAAAAGGCTGCACTGGTTGAGTTCCAACCAGGGCAGAAAGTCTGGGTTCTGGAGCCTGTGGCTCCCAGGGCACTCCAGGACAAATGGAGTGGCCCTTACCCAGTACTAGAAAGGAAGAGTCAGGTCACCTACCTGGTGGACCTGGGCACAAGCAGGAGCCCCAAGAGGGTGATCCATGTAAACCGCCTTAAGCTCTTCCACGACAGGGCTGATGTCAATCTGTTGATGGTAACAGATGAGGATCAGGAGGCAGAGAGTGAACCTCTCCCTGATCTTCTGTCATCAGACCCAAAAGATGGCACAATAGATGGAGTGATCTACTCAGACACCCTCTCTGGCCAACAGCAAGCTGATTGTAGGAGAGTCCTACAACAGTTTCCTAAACTCTTCTCCTTAACCCCTGGTCAGACACACCTGTGTACCCATGATGTGGACACAGGAGACAGCATGCCTGTCAAGAACAAAATCTTTAGACAATCTGACCATGTTAAAGAAAGCATCAAGGTGGAAGTCCACAAGATGCTGGAATTGGGAGTAATTGAGCGCTCTGACAGCCCCTGGGCTAGCCCAGTGGTCTTAGTCCCCAAACCTCACACCAAAGATGGAAAGAAAGAGATGAGGTTTTGTGTGGACTACAGAGGGCTCAATTCTGTCACCAAGACAGATGCCCATCCAATTCCAAGAGCTGATGAGCTCATTGATAAATTAGGTGCTGCCAAATTTCTAAGTACCTTTGACTTGACAGCAGGGTACTGGCAAATAAAAATGGCACCTGGAGCAAAAGAAAAGACAGCATTCTCCACACCTGATGGGCATTATCAGTTTACTGTTATGCCCTTTGGTTTAAAGAATGCCCCTGCCACCTTCCAAAGGTTGGTGAATCAAGTCTTTGCTGGCTTGGAGTCCTTTAGCACAGCTTATCTTGATGATATTGCTGTCTTTAGCTCCACCTGGCAGGATCACCTGGTCCACCTGAGGAAGGTTTTGAAGGCTCTGCAATCTGCAGGCCTCTCTATCAAGGAATCCAAATGCCAGATAGGGCAGGGAACTGTGGTTTACTTGGGACACCTTGTAGGTGGAGGCCAAGTTCAGCCACTCCAACCCAAGATCCAGACTATTCTGGACTGGGTAGCTCCAAAAACCCAGACTCAAGTCAGGGCATTCCTTGGCTTGACTGGGTATTACAGGAGGTTTGTGAAGGGATATGGATCCATTGTGACAGCCCTCACTGAACTCACCTCCAAGAAAATGCCCAAGAAAGTGAACTGGACTGTGGAATGCCAACAGGCCTTTGACACCCTGAAACAAGCAATGTGCTCAGCCCCAGTTCTAAAAGCTCCAGATTATTCTAAGCAGTTCATTGTGCAGACTGATGCCTCTGAACATGGGATAGGGGCAGTTTTGTCCCAAACAAATGATGATGGCCTTGACCAGCCTGTTGCTTTCATTAGCAGGAGGTTACTCCCCAGGGAGCAGCGTTGGAGTGCCATTGAGAGGGAGGCCTTTGCTGTGGTTTGGTCCCTGAAGAAGCTGAGACCATACCTCTTTGGGACTCACTTCCTAGTTCAAACTGACCACAGACCTCTCAAATGGCTGATGCAAATGAAAGGTGAAAATCCTAAACTGTTGAGGTGATCCATCTCCCTACAGGGAATGGACTTTATAGTGGAACACAGACCTGGGACTGCCCATGCCAATGCAGATGGCCTTTCCAGGTTCTTCCACTTAGAAAATGAAGACTCTCTTGGGAAAGGTTAGTCTCATCCTCTTTCGTTTGGGGGGGGGGGGGGGGGTTGTGTAAGGAAATGCCTCCTTGGCATGGTTGCCCCCTGACTTTTTGCCTTTGCTGATGCTATGTTTACAATTGAAAGTGTGCTGAGGCCTGCTAACCAGGCCCCAGCACCAGTGTTCTTTCCCTAACCTGTACTTTTGTATCCACAATTGGCAGACCCTGGCATCCAGATAAGTCCCTTGTAACTGGTACTTCTAGTACCAAGGGCCCTGATGCCAAGGAAGGTCTCTAAGGGCTGCAGCATGTCTTATGCCACCCTGGAGACCTCTCACTCAGCACAGACACACTGCTTGCCAGCTTGTGTGTGCTAGTGAGGACAAAACGAGTAAGTCGACATGGCACTCCCCTCAGGGTGCCATGCCAGCCTCTCACTGCCTATGCAGTATAGGTAAGCCACCCCTCTAGCAGGCCTTACAGCCCTAAGGCAGGGTGCACTATACCATAGGTGAGGGTACCAGTGCATGAGCATGGTACCCCTACAGTGTCTAAACAAAACCTTAGACATTGTAAGTGCAGGGTAGCCATAAGAGTATATGGTCTGGGAGTTTGTCAAACACGAACTCCACAGCACCATAATGGCTACACTGAAAACTGGGAAGTTTGGTATCAAACTTCTCAGCACAATAAATGCACACTGATGCCAGTGTACATTTTATTGTAAAATACACCACAGAGGGCACCTTAGAGGTGCCCCCTGAAACTTAACCGACTATCTGTGTAGGCTGACTAGTTTTAGCAGCCTGCCACAAACCGAGACATGTTGCTGGCCCCATGGGGAGAGTGCCTTTGTCACTCTGAGGCCAGTAACAAAGCCTGCACTGGGTGGAGATGCTAACACCTCCCCCAGGCAGGAATTGTCACACCTGGCGGTGAGCCTCAAAGGCTCACCTCCTTTGTGCCAACCCCGCAGGACACTCCAGCTAGTGGAGTTGCCCGCCCCCTCCGGCCAGGCCCCACTTTTGGCGGCAAGGCCGGAGAAAATAATGAGAAAAACAAGGAGGAGTCACTGGCCAGTCAGGGCAGCCCCTAAGGTGTCCTGAGCTGAGGTGACTAACTTTTAGAAATCCTCCATCTTGCAGATGGAGGATTCCCCCAATAGGGTTAGGATTGTGACCCCCTCCCCTTGGGAGGAGGCACAAAGAGGGTGTACCCACCCTCAGGGCTAGTAGCCATTGGCTACTAACCCCCCAGACCTAAACACGCCCTTAAATTTAGTATTTAAGGGCTACCCTGAACCCTAGAAACTTAGATTCCTGCAACTACAAGAAGAAGGACTGCCCAGCTGAAAACCCCTGCAGCGGAAGACCAGAAGACGACAACTGCCTTGGCTCCAGAGACTCACCGGCCTGTCTCCTGCCTTCCAAAGATCCTGCTCCAGCGACGCCTTCCAAAGGGACCAGCGACCTCGACATCCTCTGAGGACTGCCCCTGCTTCGAAAAAGACAAGAAACTCTCGAGGACAGCGGACCTGCTCCAAGAAAGGCTGCGACTCTGTTTCCAGCAGCTTTAAAGAACCCTGCAAGCTCCCCGCAAGAAGCGTGAGACTTGCAACACTGCACCCGGCGACCCCGACTCGGCTGGTGGAGATCCGACACCTCAGGCGGGACCCCAGGACTACTCTGATACTGTGAGTACCAAAACCTGTCCCCCCTGAGCCCCCACAGCGCCGCCTGCAGAGGGAATCCCGAGGCTTCCCCTGACCGCGACTCTTTGAACCTAAAGTCCCGACGCCTGGGAGAGACCCTGCACCCGCAGCCCCCAGGACCTGAAGGACCGGACTTTCACTGGAGAAGTGACCCCCAGGAGTCCCTCTCCCTTGCCCAAGTGGAGGTTTCCCCGAGGAATCCCCCCCTTGCCTGCCTGCCGCGCTGAAGAGATCCCGAGATCTCTCATAGACTAACATTGCGAACCCGACGCTTGTTTCTACACTGCACCCGGCCGCCCCCGCGCCGCTGAGGGTGAAATTTCTGTGTGGACTTGTGTCCCCCCCGGTGCCCTACAAAACCCCCCTGGTCTGCCCTCCGAAGACGCGGGTACTTACCTGCAAGCAGACCGGAACCGGGGCACCCCCTTCTCTCCATTCTAGCCTATGTGTTTTGGGCACCACTTTGAACCCTGCACCTGACCGGCCCTGAGCTGCTGGTGTGGTGACTTTGGGGTTGCTCTGAACCCCCAACGGTGGGCTACCTTGGACCAAGAACTGAACCCTGTAAGTGTCTTACTTACCTGGTAAAACTAACAAAAACTTACCTCCCCTAGGAACTGTGAAAATTGCACTGTGTCCACTTTTAAAACAGCTATTTGTGAATAACTTGAAAAGTATACATGCAATTTTGATGATTTGAAGTTCCTAAAGTACTTACCTGCAATACCTTTCGAATGAGCTCTTACATGTAGAATTTGAACCTGTGGTTCTTAAAATAAACTAAGAAAATATATTTTTCTATATAAAAACCTATTGGCTGGATTTGTCTCTGAGTGTGTGTACCTCATTTATTGTCTATGTGTATGTACAACAAATGCTTAACACTACTCCTTGGATAAGCCTACTGCTCGACCACACTACCACAAAATAGAGCATTAGTATTATCTATTTTTACCACTATTTTACCTCTAAGGGGAACCCTTGGACTCTGTGCATGCTATTCCTTACTTTGAAATAGCACATACAGAGCCAACTTCCTACACTAGGGGTGATAGTTCAATCCAAATGAGACGAATCCATAGTATTTGCATTACAATTATTATGCTCACCACTATACAAACGGTGTATTCTATAACATTTCCCAAATGCAGGATCTCTCTCTTCCACTTCACACAGAGTGCCTCTATATGCATTCAGCTGCTGCCAAATGTTGCCCTGCATTTTGAAGACCTCTTATGTATTATTCAGCCAGCATGCACTAGTCCATGTCCTACATACCCTCTATCAGGTCTGGAGACCACCCAAACCCCCAGCCACTGGCCATGTTACTCCATGCAACCACTGGTCTAAGAGAGCAGAATACTTTGAGAAATTTGGGAGGAATCTCAATCCCATACATTCAGGAGGGATCCTTTGGGAACTTGCACAATGAGAACCTTAGTGTGGGTTTGTGGCCTGGAGCTGATAGAGGGAAAATCACCAGAGGAAGCTCCAGTTGCCTAAACCCCATCTCATACCGTTCTGACAACACAAACACCCAGAGGGCTCCAGCACACCAGAATGGAGCCACAGTACATAGGGGCACCGAAGAAGATGATTATCGCTGTTCAGAGGCCACTCAACGCAGTTATCCTTTAACACTGGCAGAGCCGCAAGGCTACAAACTGGCAGCACCCCAAGCCTGCTGTGGCCTGCTCTGCATTGCCGGAGCAGACTGCTGAAGTGCCCGACTGAGGGGCAGCACAAGATTGCTGGAGGGGCCCTAGAACGGTTGGGCAACCCCTAATTCAAGTCGGATTGGTAACTGCACCTCGGCAGAGAGACGTGAGCCTTTGACAGGCCCTGGAAAGCCGCTGCAGGCACCAGCGTGCCACATCAGAGCCTCAGGAGTAGGCCTGATCAGAGTAGGTGAGAGCCATGCAGCGGGATGGCCATGCGCAAGAATGCCTAGGCTGGAGAGCCCCTGGAGACGACATCTTAAATCAGAGGCATTCAGGTCTGAAGAAGACCGAGGCCAGTAGTGCAACGGAGGCCGGGTCGGCACCCAGGCAGCAGGGGAGGAGAGGGAGTTGAGCCAGACAGCACAGCTGCAGCAGGGGTGGTTATCAGCCTGTGGGATCGGTGGGCAGGCGCTCTCCTGACCACCCCATTGAGGACTAGTGGGATTCCCACAAGGATAGGGACTGCCCTTCAGGTCTAGTGGAGGGGCCCAGGGGCTACTAGACAGGGAAAGACTCGCCCTGGGACTGGCCACAAGGGGCATAAAAACTAGAAACTAGACTAGCTCGGCAGAGCAAGAGGCCCAGGGTGAGGCCAGCTGACCCTGGTGCCTCCGGGCCTGAGCGACCACACCTGCTTGTTGATGTATGCAGGCTAGCAGGGAGACACTGAAACCCATACCCAGCCTCGGTTGGGGACAGGCAAGACCAATTCTTGAGGTCATAGCAGCTAAGAAGTCTTGACGACTGGCAGGGCCTCTAGTTGAAGCTCTGACAAAAGTACATGATGCACTCCTTCTGCGTACAACAGCACAAAACCTCAATGAATGGAAGACTCGCTGCCATGGAAACGAAGATCCGAACCCTTGAACGTCTGGTGAGGATGCCAAAAACCATTCACGCCAAAACAGACGACTGGTGGGATTACCAGAGCGGACATAGGGGGACAACATGCTGGCGTATAAGAGAATAATAGCTCAGAGACCAGGTCATGCCAGAGGGCCTGTGTCGTTCTATGTGTTGAAATGGGCCTATAGAGTGCCACCGAGACAGCGCTTCCGGGGCTCTGCAAGACCAGTGGTAGTGCGGCTCCTACACTACAAGGATCAGGGTCATATTCTAGCCAAAGCTCAGCAGATCGAAGAAGAGGTCCCGGTGGAGAATAGCTGGGTGCAAGTTTTCGCAGATTTCTCTCGAGAACTAAGGCAACATTGTTCCATATTCTTGGAAGCCAATAAGAAGCTCCAACAGATGGGATTCAGATACAGAACGCTGTTTCCGGAGAGACTCTGGGTGGTGACCCCAGACAGAACAGGATTTCTCCAATCCCCGCAGGATGTATGGAAGTGGCTGAAGTGGCATCCTCAGCTGGGATCTAGCAGTAAGTCCAGAGATGGGCACCCAAGAAGGCTTTGATAGAGACTAAAGAACAGACCCACACAAATCTGCTGCCCCCTTGCAGGATGATACTCAACTGGAAAGGCAGGGGGTAATTGAGGCAATGGCGTCATTGAGGGGCGGGGGAGGGGGTGTATTGGACCCGCCTTGTTGCTGAATGACAGGGTCTCAGATGCCTCTGACTTCGACTGTAGGTCTGGCACCTCTGCAATTGACAGTGCCATACTGTTGAGGGTCACCCAAGGGACGTTGGACGAACTCAAATGACGCAGCCATTGAGCCGGTAACTTAATTACAATTCATTTCTTGATCTACTCACATAAATCCCATTGGGCTTGGCATTAACAGATCGGTAACACTGATGGATTTTGGGAGGGTTGGGGGGGGAAGGGGACAAAATAGGATGTCTTCCTGGCACCCCCTCTACTAGTTAGGCTTGTGGATACTCCACAAAGAGCAAAGGGGGTGGAGGGTGCATTTATTAGTTTGGACAGGGGGCCTGGACCCACTTGCCATGATGGGCTGCTCACACCCACAGCTACCAGACTCACAGGTAACCAGAGTAGCACGCACGTTCACAGACAGGCAGGCAAAGTGGGGATTAGTGGGCACAGCGATACAATCACCCACAAACCTGAGATTACTATTTCTTCTCAACCTTGCAAGAGCTCCACCTGCATCTCAACACCTTCGTTGCAGCCCGGAAGTGCATGGTCAGGTCCACACAACTGAATACTTGGCTGGCATGATTTCGGACCATAACCCCGTTGTACTCCACCTGAATTGGACTTGACCTAGGGCCCGCAATCCTACTTCGAGGCTGAAGCCAGAATCCCTTGGAGAACAGGCTTTCAGGGAAGAAATTGGCACTAGAATAGGACAGTACTTCCCGGAAAACAAGGGACGGCCTTCAAAAGTGGTTATCCGGGGGCACTATATGAAGCATCCATAACCTTTTACTCAGGTTGTGGTCCTCTCCACCCTTATATGTTTTCTGGGAAGAAAAAACAAGTACAATCCGGCCACTCATGGAAAGGGAGGTACCCTGCACTTCTGGACCATGTCTCCTGGGTTGGCTTCCTCACACCCCCATAACAAGGGTCACAAGTAAATTCCGAATCCTGGCCTATATATTAGCCAAATGGTAAATCACAAGAAATTGGAAATCTCCCAGAGGGCCCCAAATAACTACTTGGCCCAAGAGCTGGAAAAATGTGTGAGATGTGAAGGTAGAGTGATGACATGGGGGGCTAGACGGAGGATTGGTACAATGGAAGCAGGCCAAGCCTGGGAGGCGCTTGAGGTTGGTATTAAGACCCCGGAACCCAACTCGCCATTTGACTCACCAGTGGAAACACCAGCACGATAAGTATAATAGCCCAATTGCTTGAGGAGAGGCTCCCTCTCCCACCTGGCCAGTCATACTTGGAAGACAAAGACTGCCATAATTGCCCCCCACCATGAACAACTGGAGAGCTTCTTCCCACTCCTACCCTCCGAGGATGCCCATATCGGTTCCCCACTTCCCACATAATTTCACCATTGTTTCCGGGGAGTAATTCAAAATTTCCTTATAAAGGAAACTGCAGTCTTAAGAAGCGGCTCAGAACAAATTCTATCTTCCATTAGACAGGAACCTTATAATTGTGTTTCTTGATACCTGGGCAGTGAGAGTATGTCTCCGCTCCAAGAGGTGAAAGGAACTGTATTCTGCCAGTTCTTATTCCTTTTTAAAGTTTTCAAATGGAATTGTATGCCTACCATCCCAAATACCACCTAAAGTACTGATCGCAATAACATCCCAATGTTTTAAGCCCCTCAAACTTCCATTTTCACTCAGGAGCGCACCATCCCAGATGGGAGTCTCCTCCATCAAAGCATCAGCCCATGATAGTATTTTTTTTACCATGCTCCAAGCCTTTACTACTAATTGTGAAGGTGCAGGCAATTGTTGTCTCACTTTTCCTCTGCAAGAAGCTGAAGAAGTATCCTTTAAGCAACACTGAGTGTCTGTCCACCCAAAGCAACGTCTCAAGGGGTGAGGTGGGTGCGGGTTAACAAAGGCCCATTCGTTGATAACCACCAGCTGGAATGCCTAGTAGTATTTTTGTAAATCTGTTAGGGTGATTTTCCCCAAAGACACCTCTGAAGGCCCTTGTTAAAGTTGTGAGTGCAATGCGTGGAGGCTTCCCATTTCATTTCACTTCAAGCTCCCAGAAGAAACATGGTACCCAATAAGGGACATTTTCCACACAGACCAGTGCAATGCGACCAGCTTAAACATGGCTGTTGTGCCCATAAGAGATGATGGAAGCGTTCTCCTCTGACCTCCTGGTCAGTGTCTGTTGCCCTTCCCTATGCAGCTCCACCTGTTGCCTCTCTCACAAGTGAACTGAGAGCCTGCCTGACTCAGTTCAAAGCCCACCTGCACCTCATCCCTGGTGGCCTAGTGGCCATTCACAAGTATCTTCTGTTTCTCTTTACTCCTGACTTTACTTCTATTTCTTTTTCAGTCTTTTATTCAATTTTTCTCCATTTTGTCTTTCTTCCTCCCTTCACTCTCCTGCGTTTTTCCCACCCCACTGCTGCCCCACCCCCCCTTGAAATGCAATTTTTCTGCCCTTACGCTTCCCACCTGACCGTTTCTCCCCCCCCCCCCCCCAAACCCCCCACAGCCGTCCCAGTCTCAAAAGGGAGCCTGTATGCGCCTGGACCACGTCCAGCACCACAGACCCTAGTTATCGTTCCATCTGCCGGTTCGACGCCAGCACTCTTTGTGCCCTCAACCTGGAAAGATCCCCAGCCTGCCACCTAGCGGGCCCCAGGAACACTCATGGACCTTTTTCATGCCATGCATGCTCCTGCACCCTCCAAGGACCACCATTATACTGCACCAAGCACGGACTACCTCAAGTGCATACTCTTCAACACACGCTTCCTTGTCAAGCACGCAATAGAAGTCTGGGACTTCCTCGACTCAACAGCCCTGGACGTCACCTTCTTCACAGAGCCATGGATCACCCCCGTCTCTCCCCCCAGACACGCCACGGCCATCCCGGATAATTACAAAATCATTCAAAAGGACAGAGCCAACCGGTCTGGAGAAGGCATTGCCATAGTCTACAAGAACAACCTCCGCCTGACAACCACCAATGAGTCAGTCTCAGTCAACTCATGAACACCTACACTTCCAGATTCAGACCAACCCCTAATCCTCCCTCCATGGCACCTTCATCTCCAGGCCACCTGGACCCCCGACCCCAACCCCAATTCTGCAGAGACATTGCTGACCTCCTCTGACTACATCCTACTCACTGACCTCAACTTCCGCCTTGATACCCACAATGACCCCCAACACTACAAACCTCTTGGACAACCTCACAAAACTCTGCCTCAAACAACTAGTCAACATCTCCACTCACAGAGCCGGACACATTCTCGACCCAGACTCCTCAGCAGGGAACATCACCATCTCACACCTCTAAACACCAAAGGAATGACCACAAGCACATCCACTTTACCTTCAGAAAGAAGATGGCATGCCACAATTCCACCCTCCTTCCCCTACAGCAGACACTGGGGCAAAGTTATAGAAGCACAACTCAATGCTCTCAACCACTCTCTCCCACTGAACGCGAATGAAGCTGCACACAATCTACACCGCTGGTTATTCGAATACGCCAACAACAAAACCCACCTAAGGAAACCAATTTAGCAAAATACCTAAATGGTTTATGGCAAACCTACAAGAATCCAAACGCTCCTGCAGACGACTGGAACAGAAATGGAGGAATAGCAAATCAACTGAAGACCGCACAGCCTACAAGAATAGTCAGAATGCACAACCAGAACATTAGTACCACCAGAACATCAGAGCCACCAAAAAAGCTGCCATGCAAGAACGCCTCAGCACCAGCACTCACAATAGCAAATAACTCTTTGTCATCAGAGTTCACGAACCTCAGGACAGACACCTCATCCATCTCTCCCAAGAAGCTCTGCAACGACCTCATCACCTTCTTTCACTGAAAAATCCAGGACATTTACGAGAGCTTCAGGAACCAAAACCCACCCGCACCGCCCACCACCATGGACCCAGCACCTCATCAGATCCTGAACTCCTGGATCCACCCCCCCCACCTTCACCAAAGAGGGCACCCAAAGACTCATGAACTCCATCCACCCGTGAGCACCCTCTGATCCATGCCCTCATCATATCTTCAACCCAGCCAGCACCACCATAGCACTGGAGTTCTGCCAAACTATTAACCGATCCTTCAAGACCGCCACCTTCCAAGCAGACTGGAAGCACGCAGAGATCAACCCGCTGCTCAAGAAACCCACCGCCGACCCAAGGGAACTGAAAAATCAGACCCATCTCACTGCTTCCTTTCCCAGCCAAAGTAACGGAAAATGCATTCAACCAGCAACTCAAATTCCTCAAGACACACCAAATCCTAGACCCATGGCAATCCGGATTCAGAAGCAACCACAGGGCTGGAACTGCATTCCTAGCAGCCACCGATGACATATGCATCATACTAGAACACAGAGGCACGGCCGTACTTATCCTCCTCGACCACTCTGCTGCTTTTGACACAGTCTCCCACTCCACCAGACTACACAACACCGGCATTCGAGATAAAGCATTGGATTGGCTCAGGTCCTTCCTTAACAGAAGAAGAACACAGTCTCAGACTACCACCGTTCACGTCAGAACACATGCTGCGGAGTACCCCAAGTATCTTCAATCAGCCAGACACTTTTCAACATCTACATGGCTCCACTTGCCAAGATCATTAAACAACACAGGCCAAACAGTCTCCTTCGCCGACGATGCCCAGCTGATCTTCTCCCTGTCCGAGGACTCTGCAAAGGCCAAGAGAAATTTCCACAAGTTGAGCAGTCGCCGCCTGGATGGAAGCCAGCTGCCTCAAATTCAATTCAGACAAGAGATCCTAGTTATCAACGCCACCCCTTCTGCCTAGAACGACTTCTGGTGGTCCACCCCACTGAGAAACGCCCCCATGGACCACACATGCAATCTAGGCATCACCTTGGATTCCTCTCTATCCCTGACCCGCCAAGTAAATGCAGTCTCATCCTCATGCTTCCCTACCCTTGACTCCTGCGAAAAAAAATTAAGTGGATACCCTCCCCCATTAGAAAGACAGTCACACACGCACACATCACTAGCAAACTGGACTGTTGCCACCATCACCAAGAAACTACAAGACTACAAAGAATCCAGAATGCAGCAACCAGACTCATCCTGGACATTCTCCGACGCAGCCACATCTCCTCCCACCTCAGAGAACTACAATGGCTCCCAGTCAACAAGCGCATCACATACAAACTCCTGATCCACACCTACAAGGCACTACACAAAATAGGTCTGGCATACCTCAACCACCGCCTCGCCTTCTATGTGCAAAACGGACATATCAGTTCTTCTAAGCTCGCCCTTGCAGCTGTTCACACAATCTGGAAAAGCACAGCAGGAGGAAGATCCTTCTCCTACCTAGCAGCCCAGACATGGAACACGCTACCCCTCAAGCAGGCGACATCACTGAAGCAGTTCAGGAAGGACCTCAAGCCCTGGCTCTTCTAATGAGCAGCACGTCCACAAACAGTGCCTTGAGATCTTACAGGTGATTAGCCGCGCTTTATAAATCATTGACTGATTTGAAACATGGATGCTCTACTGTAAGGAAATGCCTCCTTGGCATGGTTGCCCCCTGACTTTTTGCCTTTGCTGATGCTATGTTTACAATTGAAAGTGTGCTGAGGCCTGCTAACCAGGCCCCAGCACCAGTGTTCTTTCCCTAACCTGTACTTTTGTATCCACAATTGGCAGACCCTGGCATCCAGATAAGTCCCTTGTAACTGGTACTTCTAGTACCAAGGGCCCTGATGCCAAGGAAGGTCTCTAAGGGCTGCAGCATGTCTTATGCCACCCTGGAGACCTCTCACTCAGCACAGACACACTGCTTGCCAGCTTGTGTGTGCTAGTGAGAACAAAACGATTAAGTCGACATGGCACTCCCCTCAGGGTGCCATGCCAGCCTCTCACTGCCTATGCAGTATAGGTAAGACACCCCTCTAGCAGGCCTTACAGCCCTAAGGCAGGGTGCACTATACCATAGGTGAGGGTACCAGTGCATGAGCATGGTACCCCTACAGTGTCTAAACAAAACCTTAGACATTGTAAGTGCAGGGTAGCCATAAGAGTATATGGTCTGGGAGTCTGTCAAACACGAACTCCACAGCACCATAATGGCTACACTGAAAACTGGGAAGTTTGGTATCAAACTTCTCAGCACAATAAATGCACACTGATGCCAGTGTACATTTTATTGTAAAATACACCACAGAGGGCACCTTAGAGGTGCCCCCTGAAACTTAACCGACTGTCTGTGTAGGCTGACTAGTTCCAGCAGCCTGCCACACTAGAGACATGTTGCTGGCCCCATGGGGAGAGTGCCTTTGTCACTCTGAGGCCAGTAACAAAGCCTGCACTGGGTGGAGATGCTAACACCTCCCCCAGGCAGGAGCTGTAACACCTGGCGGTGAGCCTCAAAGGCTCACCCCTTTGTCACAGCCCAGCAGGGCACTCCAGCTTAGTGGAGTTGCCCGCCCCCTCCGGCCACGGCCCCCACTTTTGGCGGCAAGGCTGGAGGGAACAAAGAAAGCAACAAGGAGGAGTCACTGGCCAGTCAGGACAGCCCCTAAGGTGTCCTGAGCTGAGGTGACTCTAACTTTTAGAAATCCTCCATCTTGCAGATGGAGGATTCCCCCAATAGGGTTAGGATTGTGTCCCCCTCCCCTTGGGAGGAGGCACAAAGAGGGTGTACCCACCCTCAGGGCTAGTAGCCATTGGCTACTAACCCCCCAGACCTAAACACACCCTTAAATTTAGTATTTAAGGGCTACCCTGAACCCTAGAAAATCAGATTCCTGCAACTACAAGAAGAAGGACTGCCTAGCTGAAAACCCCTGCAGAGGAAGACCAGAAGACGACAACTGCCTTGGCTCCAGAAACTCACCGGCCTGTCTCCTGCCTTCCAAAGATCCTGCTCCAGCGACGCCTTCCAAAGGGACCAGCGACCTCGACATCCTCTGAGGACTGCCCCTGCTTCGAAAAGACAAGAAACTCCCGAGGACAGCGGACCTGCTCCAAGAAAAGCTGCAACTTTGTTTCCAGCAGCTTTAAAGAACCCTGCAAGCTCCCCGCAAAAGGCGTGAGACTTGCAACACTGCACCCGGCGACCCCGACTCGGCTGGTGGCGATCCAACACCTCAGGAGGGACCCCAGGACTACTCTAAGACTGAGTACAAAAACCTGTCCCCCCTGAGCCCCCACAGCGCCGCCTGCAGAGGGAATCCCGAGGCTTCCCCTGACCGCGACTCTTTGAATCCTAAGTCCCGACACCTGGGAGAGACCCTGCACCCGCAGCCCCCAGGACCAGCAGGACCGAACTTTCACTGGAGGAGTGACCCCCAGGAGTCCCTCTCCCTCGACCAAGTGGAGGTTTCCCCGAGGAACCCCCCCCTGGCCTGCCTGCAGCGCTGAAGAGATCCCTAGATCTCCCATTGACTTCCATTACAAACCCGACGCTTGTTTCTACACTGCACCCGGCCGCCCCCGCGCCGCTGAGGGTGAAATTTCTGTGTGGGCTTGTGTCCCCCCCGGTGCCCTACAAAACCCCCCTGGTCTGCCCTCCGAAGACGCGGGTACTTACCTGCAAGCAGACCGGAACCGGGGCACCCCCTTCTCTCCATTCTAGCCTATGCGTTTTGGGCACCACTTTGAACTCTGCACCTGACCGGCCCTGAGCTGCTGGTGTGGTGACTTTGGGGTTGCTCTGAACCCCCAACGGTGGGCTACCTTGGACCAAGAACTAAGCCCTGTAAGTGTCTTACTTACCTGGTTAACCTAACAAATACTTACCTCCCCTAGGAACTGTGAAAATTGCACTGTGTCCACTTTTAAAACAGCTATTTGTGAATAACTTGAAACGTATACATGCAATTTTGATGATTTGAAGTTCCTAAAGTACTTACCTGCAATACCTTTCGAATGAGATATTACATGTAGAATTTGAACCTGTGGTTCTTAAAATAAACTAAGAAAATATATTTTTCTATACAAAAACCTATTGGCTGGATTTGTCTCTGAGTGTGTGTACCTCATTTATTGTCTATGTGTATGTACAACAGATGCTTAACACTACTCCTTGGATAAGCCTACTGCTCGACCACACTACCACAAAATAGAGCATTAGTATTATCTATTTTTACCACTATTTTACCTCTAAGGGGAACCCTTGGACTCTGTGCATGCTATTCCTTACTTTGAAATAGCACATACAGAGCCAACTTCCTACATCTACCCATAAGGGATCATGGAAGTTTTCTTGAAATTATAGTGGAAGCCTTCAGGGCTACAGATTACCAGACAGTGATGGGATACAAGTGACCCCAGTTAGTCTGGCGGTCCAAGGATTTCCCACAGTTTATGGTATATTTTGAATATTTCCTAAATCCCTTAAAGAAATGTTCTGCCCATTGAAGTTTCCCCTTGCACTATCTATAGTAATATGTTTTCAGTGCAGAATTCTACTCTCTCGTCCCATGAGCATTCCCATTTAAAGCTTCTTATAAAATCACCCCCGCCACCCTTCCACCACCAGTACATTAGGCTAGTGGTTCCAGCACAAGCGCAAATATCATGGGTGATAAATCTGCATCCCAGTCAGGTGCCTTGCTCTCAGCAGAAACGTTTAGATTTAGTACTGTTAACTTTTACACTGCCATAGGATTTTGGTACAGCAGACCAACCCACTTTATAAAGTCTGGCCCAAAGCCCAATCTGGCTAACACCTCCGTCCCTCATCTGGGATGCCATCCTGTCAACAGAATGTTGAGCAATCCCCAGTAAGTCCAAACACATAGGCTCTCCTCGCATTTCGTCGACCCAATCCTTGGTGTTGTCCATGCCTTCTACCACATGAACACCTTCCTTTAATGTAGCTTTTTGTTTTTTTAACTCAAAAGTTTCTCCTGTACTTTTATCATTAGTGCAAGGCACAAGTTGATCCCTAATGAGGGAATCTGTACATTTCCCCCCAAATGTGCATGTCTGTGCCAAATTCTTTCAGGAAGCCACGTAATTAGCTACTCTTTCCACCTTGCCTCATGAAGCTGGTGTTCGAGGGTACAGATTTGGTGATGTTCTTCCAGGATATCATCCTGGTGTACGGTATGGACAAGCAACAGCACCATGAAGTATCGAGGCAAATGCTGAGTAAACTGGGTGACAAGGGTGCACACACTCAAAAAGGAGGAATGCAAATGTGGGGAGAATACTGTGCCACACTTAGAACACAATTTCCAGGGAAGTAATCAGTCCCAAACTAGACTTGTCAACTCCATTGCAGAAGCTCTGGCCCCATCCTGTAAGGATCAGATTAGGTTATTTCTTGAGCTAGCTGAATACTATTAAAAGTTTATTCTGAATTTTGATAATGTGGTGCAACCTAACAGGGTCCAGTTAAAAAGCGAGTACAATTTGGATGGACAGAAGAGTGTGGTGAGGCTTTTAAAGTAATAAAAAGCGAGATTTTCAAGAAGCCAACCCTTGGGCACTTCAATATCACCAACAAAACCATGCTGACAACAGACAGACAACAGTTTAAAAGGACTGGGAGCCATATTGCAGGAAAGTGACCTCTTTCGTGGCATGCTTTCTGCCTGTTAGTGCGTTTGACTGTGTTCACTGGGATCCTGCGAACCAGGACCCCAGTGATTATGCTCTCTCCTCTAAATTTGGTTCATAGTAATCTTTTTCCCCCACAGTTGGCATACTGGTCCCCATGTAAGTCCCTAGTATATGGTACCTAGGTACCCAGGGCAATGGGGTTTCAGGGAATCCCTATGGGCTGCAGCAGTTATTCTGTCACCCATAGGGAGCCCATGTAAAGGGT
This sequence comes from Pleurodeles waltl, assembly GCF_031143425.1. NCBI lineage: Eukaryota > Metazoa > Chordata > Amphibia > Caudata > Salamandridae > Pleurodeles > Pleurodeles waltl. Next base: position 478,248,847 of record NC_090443.1, on the reverse strand, counting down.
TCTGCAGGCCTGACATTGCAGCCTGCAAGAAACGGTTGCATGTACCAGTTTTCACTACAGGTCACTATTAGTCACCCCTATGGTAGGCCCTCTTGGTCCAAAGGGCAGGGTGCAGGTACCAGTGTGTGAGGGCACCCCTGAACTAGCAGAGGCCCCCAGAAACCCCTGATCCATTTTCCTGGACTTTGTGAGTGAGGGGATGCCATTTTACACGTGTACTTGGCATAGTCACTACCTATGTCCAGCTACATAATGGTAACTCCGCACCTGGGCATGTTTGGTATCAAACATGCCAGAATCATACCCCAATACTGTGGCAAGCATTGGAAGTATGATTCCATGCACTCTGGGGGCTCCTCAGAGGACCCCCAGCATTGCTACTACCAACCTTGCAGGGTTTTCCAGGCAGCCCAGCTGCTGCCACCCCCCCAGACAGGTTTCTGCCCTCCTGCTGCTTGATCTGAATAAGCCAGGAAAGGCAGAACAAAGGATTTCTTCTGGTAGAGAGAGGTAACACCCTCTCCCATTGGAACTAGGTGTGACTGGCTTGGGAGGGGTAGCCTCCCCAAGTCACTGGTTTGCTTTGAAGGGCACATTTGGTGCCCTCCGTGCATAAACCAGTCCACACTGGTTCAGGGATCCGACACCCCTGCCAAAGTACATGCTCTGGTGTGAAACTGGACAATGGAAAGGAAAGTGGCCACTCCCCTGTCCATCAGCATCCCAGGGGTGGTGCCCTGAGCTCCTCCAGAGGTGCCCTGGGTTCTGCCATATTGATTCTAAGGTTGGCAGGTAACTCTAAGAGCCCCCCGCCCCGAGTGGCCAGTCAGGTGACATCACACTCCCCTGATAGGTGCTTACCTGTTAGGTGACCAATCCCCACTTTCAGGGCTATTTAGGGTCTCTCTCTTGGGTGGGTCCTCAGATTCGGCTTGCAAGATTCCGACAGGCCTCATCTCCAACCTTTACTTTAACTTCTGAGCTCCGGAACTGCGACCGGAACATTCAGGATCCAACAAACTGCTTCCAAGAAGAAAGAAAGTTTCAGCAACATTGTTTCCAGGGCTCCTGCCAGCTTTGCAACAATTTAATTGCTCTGCATCCTCAGAAGACTGCAACTCTTCAGCCTGCACAAGAAGGAAGAGTCTCCCTTGGAGTGAAGGAGTCACCGCAGGTACCTACGACAAGCGACAACCGGCTGCGTGGATCCCCTCTCCTGTGGTGCTGCATAGATCCTGCATCATAGGTAGTGGTCTGGAGTAGTCCTCTTGGTCCTCTCTACCAGCTGTCCAACTTTGGTGGAGGTAAGCCTTTGTCTTCCCAAGCAGGACAGCACCCCGTGCACCATGTCTTTTGCAGCTGCCAAGGCTTGTTTACATCTCCTCCAAGGGATCTTCAGGCGATGTGTAGCTCCAGCCCCCAGCACTCCATACTGCAAAGCACAGCCTCCTGCGTGATTCTCCTGCGACGGGGAATCCTCTTATAGAGCTGTGTGGGCTCCTTCTGTAACTTCTGTGTCCCCATCCTGCAGGTGCTGCCTCTGCTCCTGTGTGTCACCGAGGGTCCCCTGTGACATTCCCCTCCTGGGTTGAGTCCTCCTGGGCCTTGCTGGTCCCCGGCAGCACCTCTTTTCCACTAACCATGAGCTTGCATTTGCCAGAGCTTGTTGGTGGAAATCCTGCACTGACGCCAGTCTGCAATCTTCCTTCCAACATGGGACGTCTTCTGCATCTATTAGCACTGCAGTCCAGAAGCCGGAGAAGAGTTCCTGAGCTGTTCTTCAGTACAGTCGACCAACTCCTGCATTCACAGCTAGGTGGATAGTACCTCCTACTCCTCCTGGACTCCGTGACTCTTGGACCCGGTCCCCTGTCTCCACACATCTTTCTTCATTAATCACCGCTGTTTTCTTGCAGTCTTTTCTGGGTGTCTTTCTTTTCTTCTTTTCCTTCTTTTGGGTAGTTTAGTGAAAATCCAGTCTTACTCCAGCTTTCCTGGTCACTGGGTGGGGGGTGAGGTGTACTGTGTTACTTACCTTTGTGGTTCTCTAGTACTACCAGGTCTCCGCTACACATTTTACTTAACCCCTTCTGTGCCGCGGACGTAGTGGTTACGTCCCGCGGCACAGTGCTGCTGTGCCGAGGACGTAACCACTACGTCCTCGGCACACAGCCCAGAGGGAGCGCTCTCGCTCCCTCTGTGTGCTTCCCTCCCACCCCCCAAAGTCGGGGATGGAAGGGGAAGCCCTTCCCCTTCCACCCCCGAACCCCCCACCCCCCCATAATGACGTCAGCGCGCGATCGCGCGCTGACTTCATTATGGGATCCTCGCCGCACAGGAAGCCATTTGCTTCCTGTGCGGCGACGAGAGAAGAGGTAAGAATCTCTTCCCGGTGGGTGGGGGGTTGGGGCTAAAGAGGCACCGGGGAAAAGGAAAGGCTTTTCCTTTTCCCCGGTGTCTGAGCATTCCTGCTGCCCGATCGCAGCAGGAATGCCCACTAGACACCAGGGATTATTATTTTTTTGTTTACTTACCTGTTTCTGGCACGCGGGGAGCGGCCCCTTGGGCAAGGGTCGCTCCCCTTTGGGGGGCAATTAGTTACGGCCATTTCTGCCCCCCTTGGGGGCAGATCTGGCTACTTTTTAGCCAGATGGGGCAGAAAACACTAGATCACCAGGGATGTATAGTGTTATGTGCATTTATGTGGGGGGGGGGGTGCCCCCCCCAAGGGGGCAGAGAACTGTTGGCCTTTTCTGCCCCCCTTGGGGGCAGATCGGCCTATTCTTTTTAGGTCCATCTGCCCCCAAGGGGGGCAGAAGCCACTTAGGCACCAGGGATTGTGTGTGTAGTGGATGGGGGGGGCGCCCCCTTGGGCAAGGGTCGCTCCCCTTTGGGGGGCATGTCTTTTCGGGCCATTTCTGCCCCCCTTGAGGGCAGATTGGCTACTTTTTAGCCAGATCTGCCCCCAAGGGGGGCAGAAAACACTAGATCACCAGGGTTTTTTATTTTTATGTGTATTTATGTGGGGGGGGTGCCCCCTTGGGCAAGGGGCGCCCCCCCCAAGGGGGCAGAGAACTGTTGGCCTTTCCTGCCCCCCTTGAGGGCAGATCAGCCTATTATTTTTAGGCTGATCTGCCCCAAGGGGGGCAGAAACCACTAGAACGCCAGGGATTTTTTTTTATGTGTTTATTTTTGTGGGGGGGGGCGTCACCTTGGGCACGGGGCGCCCCCCCAAGGGAAGCATTGACCTGTTGGCCATTTCTGCCCCCCCCCCCCTGGGGGCAGATGGGCCTATTTTTGTAGGCCCACCTGCCCCCAAGGGGGGCAGAAGCCACTTAGACACCAGGGATAGTGTGTGTGTGTGTTAGTGGATGGGGGGGGGGGGGCCTTGGGCAAGGGTCACCCCCCACTTTGGGGCACATGTACCCAGGCCATTTCTGCACCCCTTGGAGACAGATCAGCCTATTATTTTTAGGCTGGTCTGCCCCCAAGGGGGGCAGAAACCACTAGAACGCCAGGTTTTTTTTTTTATTTGTATATTTTTGTGGGGGGGCGTCCCCTTGGTCACGGGGCACCCCCCCCAAGGGGGGCATTGACCTGTTGCCCATTTCTACACCCCCTGGGGGCAGATGGGCCTATTTTCTTAGGCCCACCTGCCCCCAAGGGGGGCAGAAGCCACTTAGACACCAGGGATAGTGTGTGTGTGTGTGTGTGTGTGTGTGTGTTAGTGGATGGGGGGGCCTTGGGCAAGGGTCGCCCCCCACTTTGGGGGCACATGTACCCAGGCCATTTCTGCACCCCTTGGAGACAGATCAGCCTATTATTTTTAGGCTGGTCTGCCCCCAAGGGGGGCAGAAACCACTAGAACGCCAGGGTTTTTTTTTTATTTGTTTATTTTTGTGGGGGGGCGTCCCCTTGGTCACGGGGCACCCCCCCAAGGGGGGCATTGACCTGCTGCCCATTTCTACACCCCCTGGGGGCAGATGGGCCTATTTTCTTAGGCCCACCTGCCCCCAAGGGGGGCAGAAGCCACTTAGCCACCAGGGATAGTGCTGTTTTTTTTTTATTTTTTTAGGGCTGTCCCCTTTGGCAAGGGTCGCTCTCCATGGGGACACACTACTAAAGGTATTTTCTGGCTTCCTTGGGGTAGACAGGTCTATTTTATTAGTAGGCCCATCTGCCCCCATGGCAGAATCCACTTAGGCACCAATTTCTAAATGTTTGATGGTGGGGTGTTTGTCAACTGAAGAAGTCTTTGCATTTGTGATAAAAAATGTTTTCCTCCTTTTTGTTCTAGTTCAAAGCTTTTGCTTTATTTGCTGTGGCTCCTTGCGGTTTTGGCGGTGGTTGACCTGCAGTTTGCACAGTTGCATGTTTTAGGTAAGTAAAAACAATTTACTCCAAAGGAGTATTGTTGCCATGCATGAATGACATGTTTGTAGGGGGTGTACTAAATGCAGGATTGTGTGTGAAATTGTCCTTAGGTTTGTGCACAATGATATTTGTTTGGTCTTATTTCTAATTTGCATTTCTTTCTGTATTTATTTTTAGTGGGATATCATTGGTGATTGCTGTGTAGTTGCTGGTGAATCAAGCTTTTTCAGGCAAGTGAGCGGTATAGTTTTTGAGTTTATAACTCTTACTAACAAAGCTACACTTTGTTACTTGTCTTACACAGTGCTGGTTGTTGGTGGTGAATTTGTCCAGTTAAGTTTAGCAGGAGAGATCATGGCTAGCCGCAGGATGACCGCTCAGCAGGTGGTTGGTATGCTTTTTGAGTCACAGTCTGATCATGACTGAGACAGACTCTGCATCTGAGGCAGAGGAGGAAGTCAGAGATTATGGCAGTGATGTTTCTCTTGGAGGGGAATCTTCTGATGATGAAGCCACACTCAGTGCAGATGAAGGGCCTGTTTTAGAGGAGGACATTGATGTGCCAATAGTGCAGTAACCTGGGGCTGAAAGGTTTCCCGTTATAAGACCTGATGTCTGGGTTGCCCCAAACATGGAGCAGCCAGAGTTGCCTGCCTTTACTGGTCTCCCGGGGTGTAACGCCAATACAGAGAACTTTATGCCTATCAATTTCTTTGAGTTATTCATGGATGATGTGTTTTTGGAAGAGATTGTTGAGCAGACTAATTTGTATGCGGAGCAGCATTTGAGGGACAACGCTGCTAGACTTAGGCCACACTCTAGAGCTGCCCAGTGGATTCCCACAAATTTGGAGGAGTTAAAAAAGTTTTTGGGTTTGACTTTTTTGATGGGGTTGATAAGGAAGCCGTCACTGGCTTCTTATTGGTCTACTAGTCCCTTGATGGCAACAGCTATATTTCCAGCGACCATGAGTCGTAATCGGTATTTGCTTCTTCTTAGGATGCTGCATTTTGTTGACAATGCATTAGCCTTGCCACAAGATCACCCAGATTCTGACAGTCTTTTTAAGATTAGGCCTGTCCTTGATCATTTTGTAGATCGGTTTTCGGAGGTCTATGTTCCAGGCAAAGAGTTAAGTGTGGACGAGTCTTTGGTCCTCTTCAAGGGTCGTTTGGTTTTTAGGCAGTACATTCCTAGCAAAAGGGCACGATATGGAATTAAATTGTATATGCTGTCTGAAAGTAGGACAGGATATGTGTATAGTTTCCGTGTATACACTGGTAGGGATTCCAATATTGACCCCCCTGGTTGTCCTCCCACTTTTGGAGTTACTGAGAAAATTGTGTGGGATCTTGGTAGACGACTGTTCAACAAAGGTCACCATTTGTATGTAGATAACTTCTACACTGGTGTGCAATTGTTCAAGGAATTGTTTAGAGTGGACACAGTTGCTTGTGGCACAATCCGTTCTAACCGGAAAGGCTATCCAAGGGAGCTTGTCTGTAAAAAAACTTGAGAGAGGACAGTGCTGTGCCTTGCGGAACGAGGAGCTGCTAGCTTTGAAATTTTCAGACAAGAGGGATGTCTACATGCTAAGTACCATCCATGATGAGAGTACTTCCCCTGTGACTGTTTGGGGCCAGGTTGCTGAAGTGCGCAAACCTGTGTGCATTTTAGATTATAATAAGCACATGGGAGGTGTAGATAGAGTTGACCAGAGGTTGGAACCTTATACTGCTATTCGTAAGTCTTACGTTTGGTATAAGAAGTTAGCACTTCACCTCTTCCACTTAGCAACCTTCAATGCTTTTATTGTGTTTAGGGATAGGTCTCCAGAGTCAAAGATGACATTTGTGAAATTTCAGGAGTCAGTGATAGAGAGCCTTATTGTGGTGGAACAGGCCAGAGTTCCTAGAGAAGCAGTGGTGGAGGATGTGGCTAGATTGAAAGATCGCCACTTTGCTGAGCACATTCCTCCCACACCCAAAAAAGACTTTCCAGCTAAGAAATGTAGAGTGTGTTTTCGAAGAGGTATCCGGAGGGAGACTCGAATGTACTGCCCAGATTGTCTTTCAAAGCCTGGGCTGTGTGTCGGTGCTTGTTTTAAGAATTACCACACCCAGAAGAATTTCTGGGAACAACCAGGAGTGTAAACTCATGTCTGTTTTGTATTTTCATGTGTTTAGTTTCATGGTTAGCATTTCTGTCATGTTCTTAGTTAGAGCTTTTGTGTTTGTAGTTTTGTAATTCTTTCTACTTAGTTAGGGGTTCCTCTGTTAAAAAAAAAAAAAAAAAAAAAAAAAAAAAAAAATGATGCCATTGTGGGTGGAGTGGGGCTTGGCTGAGAGTGTACATATTGACTTGCTGTTGGCTACTGCAACACACTGCCAGCCAAACACCAGTCCACACACTCCCATCAGCTGGTGTGATTGTTGTATCAGGCATGTGGGCGTATGTAAGTGATGGGCCCTTGAGTGGCGCTGTCTGTCAATGTGAGTGTTGTAATGTGCTGGGCCCGTGGCTGGCGGTGTGAATGGCCTTGTGTGTGTCATGTATGAAAGTTGTGTGAATGGACTGTAAAGCGGTTGGTGCCTTGTCGCGGCTTTACAGCTCACGAGCTGTGAGTCATTGGTTCAGTTTTTTGCCTTTCAGTTACTAACAGTGCATTTCATTTTTGTGAAAGCTCTGGTTAGTAAAATTTGATCCACTGAACCATCACTCACCCTCGTGCCAAATCCAACCAGTATGTGTGGTAAAAATGACAAAACCTGCTCCGCTGTAATCAGGCGTCGCAGCACACCTGTGACACGCTAGGTGCCTCAGGTGGGACCCCGATGATGAAGCATGCCACCAACTTGGTTGGTGGGTGAGGGGTCTTTTTCACATAACCTAACTGTGTTTCTTTTCAAAATTTTTGTGTTTGGCACATCACGGACGTATGTGGGCACATCAAAACGATATATTACAAAACTACCTGTGTTTGGGGGGGAGAGGGCACCTATGTTTTTGGTCCTGTGTGCGGCCTTCATCTAGGGAAACCTACCAAACCCAGACATTTTATAAAACTAGACACCCCAAGGAGTCCAGGGAGGTGTGGCTTGCGTGGATCCCCCAACATTTTCTTACCCAGACTCCTCTGTAAACCTCAATGTGCTTAAAAAAGCATATTTTCCTGACTTTTCTTCGTAGGATCACCACTCCAGCACAAAATTCCTACTCCCCAGTGTTCCCCTCAGCCTCCCAAGTAAAATGACACCTCACTTATGTGGGTCCCCAAAGCAGAGTCAGTCTAAAGATGTATAAAAGAATATGTCCTTATAAACTTGCTGTGCTATCCCCTCTATCTCTACAAGTTTTGGGCCTTATTCTGTTGCAGGCACCTGGCCCACCCACACAAGTGAGGTATCATTTTTATCGGGAGACTTGGGGGAACGCTGGGTGGAAGGAAATTTGTGGCTCCACTCAGATTCCAGAACTTTGTCACCGAAATGTGTGGAGAATGTGTTTTTTTAGACAGAATTTGAGGTCTGCAAAGGATTCTGGGTAACAGAACCTGGTCCGAGCCACACAAGTCACCCCATCTTGGATTCCCCTAGGTCTCTAGTTTTCAGAAATGCACAGGTTTGGTAGGTTTCCCTAGGTGCCGGCTGAGCTACAGGCCAAAATCTACAGGTAGGCACTGTTTTCAATGAAAAAATTTGATGTGTCCACGTTGCGCTTTGGGGCGTTTCCTGTCGCGGGCGCTAGGCCTACCCACACAAGTGAGGTATCATTTTTATCGGGAGACATGGGGGAACGCTGGGTGGAAGGAAATTCGTGGCTCCTCTCAGATTCCAGAACTTTCTGCCACAGAAATGTGAGGAACATGTGTTTTTTTAGCCAAATTTTGAGGTTTGCAAAGGATTCTGGGTAACAGAACCTGGTCCGAGCCACACAAGTCACCCCATCTTGGATTCCCCTAGGTCTCTAGTTTTCAGAAATGCACAGGTTTGGTAGGTTTCCCTAGGTGGCGGCTGAGCTACAGGCCATAATCTACAGGTAGGCACTTTGCAAAAAACACCTCTGTTTTCCTTCACCAATTTGGCTGTGTCCACGTTGCGCTTTGGGGCGTTTCCTGTCGCGGGCGCTAGGCCTACCCACACAAGTGAGGTATAATTTTTATCGGGAGACGTGGGGGAACGCTGGGTGGAAGGAAATTCGTGGCTCCTCTCAGATTCCAGAACTTTCTGCCACAGAAATGTGAGGAACATGTGTTTTTTTAGCCAAATTTTGAGGTTTGCAAAGGATTCTGGGTAACAGAACCTGGTCCGAGCCACACAAGTCACCCCATCTTGGATTCCCCTAGGTCTCTAGTTTTCAGAAATACACAGGTTTGGTAGGTTTCCCTATGTGGCGGCTGAGCTACAGGCCAAAATCTACAGGTAGCCACTTTGCAAAAAACACCTCTGTTTTCTGTGATGTGTCCACGTTGTGTTTTGGGGCATAACCTGTCGCGGGCGCTAGGCCTACCCACACAAGTGAGGTATCATTTTTATCGGGAGACTTGGGGGAACATAGAATAGCAGAACAAGTGTTATTGCCCCTTGTCTTTCTCTACATTTTTTCCTTCCAAATGTAAGACAGTGTGTAAAAAAGACATCTATTTGAGAAATGCCCTGTAATTCACATGCTAGTATGGGCACCCCAGAATTCCGAGATGTGCAAATAACCACTGCTTCTCAACACCTTATCTTGTGCCCATTTTGGAAATCCAAAGGTTTTCTTGATAGCTATTTTTTACTCTTTATATTTCAGCAAATGAATTGCTGTATACCCGGCATAGATTGAAAACCCACTGCAGGGTGCAGGTCATTTATTGGCTCTGGGTACCTAGAGTTCTTGATGAACCTATAAGCCCTATATATCCCCGCAACCAGAAGAGTCCAGCAGACGTAACGGTATATTGCTTTCGAAAATCTGACATTAATGGAAAAAGTTACAGAGTAAAACGTAGAGAAAAATTGATGTTTTTTTCACCTCAATTTCAATATTTTTCAGTTGTTATTTTCTGTAGGAAACCCTTGTAGGATCTACACAAATTACCCCTTGCTGAATTCAGATTTTTGTCTACTTTTCAAAAATGTTGCGGTTTCTGGGATCCAGCGTTGGTTTCATGCCCATTTCTGTCACTGACTGGAAGGAGGCTGAAAGCACAAAAAATCGTAAAAATGGGGTATGTCCCCGTAAAATGCCAAAATTGTGTTGAAAAATTGGGTTTTCTGATTCAAGTCTGCCTGTTCCTGAAAGCTGGGAAGCTGGTGATTTTATCACCGTAAACCCTTTGTTGATGCCCTTTTCAGGGAAAAAACCACAAGCCTTCTTCTGCAGCCCATTTTTCAATTTTTTTTTGAAAAAAAACGAAATTTTCACTGTTTTTTGGCTAATTTCTTGGCCTCTTTCTGGGGAACCCACAAAGTCTGGGTACCTCTAGAATCCCTAGGATGTTGGAAAAAAAAGGACGCAAATTTGGCGTGGGTAGCTTATGTGAACAAAAAGTTATGAGGGCCTAAGCGCGAACTGCTCCAAATAGCCAAAAAAAGGCTCGGCACAGGAGGGGGGAAAGGCCTGGCAGCGAAGGGGTTAACTAGGTGGGGGTACCTTGTTTGCATTCCATTTTCTTTTTTTTCTTTTTTATAATGGTTTGTGCTCCCCCTAGTGTCACTATTGGTTATTACTGTTTGCACTGTTTTCTAACCGTTTAAGCTATTTCTGATTGCTAGTGTATATATTTAGTGTCCTAAGGGTGGGCCACCGGTCTAGTATTTGGTGGTGATTTGTGCCAAAAAGAAAGTACCTTTATTTTTGTAAAACTAAGTGTTTTCTTTCATGTAAGTGCTGTGTGACTTCAGTAGTATTGCATGAGATTTGCATGTCTCCTAGAGAAGCCTTGGCTTCTCAACCACATCTACCTCTAGAAAGCCTGGATTCTAGACATTGCCTACACTTCACTAAGAGGAGTTACCTGGAGGTGTAAGTACCACAGGTACCCACCACACACCAGGCCAACTTCCCTACACGTATTAGATACACGAGGAAGAAGAAAGGGTGGTGGCTTTTGCCTCGCGTTCCTTGAAATAGGCAGAAGAAAGATTCTGCAATCGAGCGCAAAGGTTTAGCATGCACATGGCCCATGCATCATTTCAAGTTTTTTCCTGTGGGATTTGCCATTCGTCCTTAGGGCGGACTACAGTCCCTTTGTACAGTTTTAGGCTGTAGGAATATTGCCAAGGATTAGGAACATTCCTGCTGACTGGCCAGTTTGCCAGTGGACAACTCAGGAGACTGAAACGGACAGGAATTTTCCAGTTTTGTGGAACAAGGCATCTGCTATCAAAGTATCTGAGTGGAAGTTGGAGGTTGCCAAGGATGAGAAGGAAAATCGTTATGGACTATGGGGTATCTGGGTGGCTGCTCTTGAAGGGTATAGATGTGGCTGCCAGAAAATTTCGGATTGTCAGAGATGAATTAGATACAGATCCAAGTGAGCTGCTTCATGGAGACCGAATATTTCCTCCAATGGGTTTGAGGGATAAAATTGTAAACTTAGCTCAAGAAGTGCACCTGGGAAGGAATCTGACAAAAGCAAAGGCAAGGGAACGTTACTGGTGGCCTAACAGGGACAGACCCTTGGAAGGAGTGGTGAGAGATTGTGCAGGTAATGCACAATCGAAGGTCGTGAGGAATGCTCCACTTTCTCCATTGAATGTGCTAGAGGAACCTGGGGTCAAGCTGTGATTGGATAACGTGTGTCCTTTTAACCTGTTGGCACCAGCAGAAAGGTTTGTACTGTTGGTGGTGGACTACACTTCCAAGTGGGTTTCTGCATGCTGTGTAAGCAATGTGACCACACAGTGTACTGGAGTTTCTCACATCTATGTGTCTGAAGGAATACCCACGACCATAATCACTGATAACTAGATTTAATTTGTGTTGGAGGAGATGACATTCCTGGATGATCTTGGAATCATGAACCGGTTGGTCAAAGCCTCTGCACAGTTGGCAACAGGCAAATGAACTGTGTTGAAGAAGGTTCTCTGGGAAAAGTTTTGGGTTCACCCTAACACTCTGAATGTGTTAACCAAACTCATTATTTCAGTGTTTGAGGAGGCGGTGTGCTGGATCGAAACTCAATCCAGTATGGCTAAAGAGTAAGGAGTGTCTAAAAGTGGTGGATGTTGGTGAGATTAAGGGACATCAAGGGCTGTACAAGAGACGATAAGATGAAAAGCATTGTGTGTCATCCCAAACATGGTATGAAGAGGAGTTAGTGTACATATAAAGGAACCAGGGTAGACTTCCAAAGGAGATCAGGATTTTGGGTTCTTAAACGCATTTCAGAAGTGAGGAAGAATGTGGTGTTTTGAATGATGGAGTATAGAGTATGGCTAGGTAGATGAAGTACAAAAGTATGGCTGTTCAAGGGAGCACCTCTCCAAGTTGCAACCAGGATACCAGAATGTCTGGTTTGAATGCGGCTAAAACTCCCCAGAGTGAGAATCTCTGATGGATGTGGACACTTAATTCCCAACTTCCAGGGGTGTGCACAGCAGTGATCGCACAAGAAGGATTCCACAACATCTGTTGTATTATGAATTCAAGTGACTGGAGGCTGTATTTACAATCCATTACCATACAGCATATTGGTGAATACTCCGAGCAGAAGCATAACTTGTTTATTTTACGCTTTCCATGTTTTACAGTATCAACTTTGCTGTACTTTCTATGGTGGGGTTACTATGATTGCATTTTGTTCTAGCATGTATTATTCCATTCGTTAATGCCTTGAGCAAATTAATGTTTCCATTGTTATTGTGCGCTTAGTTTGTTGCGCAATGTTCATATTTTTAATATGTTATTACTATTATTAAGGCGCAAGATGTGTGGGATTCCCTTTAAAGAACCATCTAGTTTGCACGTTACATCTAATGACTCAAATGGTGGCGATGAAAGCTGGTTACTGGGGTGGCAGCTGGTGGAGGAAGAGATTAAGCTGTGAGGTGGGTGAATCAGCTGTGGCTTGTTGGTGAAGAGTTATGGAGTCAACCAGTATCCCTATAATTTAACAATGGCTTCCCACACTGGTACTGCTGATACACAGTTTACATTTACAACTCAATGTGCGGGAATCAGAACTGAATGGAGCGGAAAATTGCTTGTAAAATGCTAAATGAGAGCCCTTTGCTAACAAAGGTCATTTGGGCATTTAAAAACACTGTGTAGTTTCTTCCTATCGGTCTGCTGTTTCCTTTCATCATTAAAAATAAGCAGCATCTTTCGGATTCTGCGGTCTTAAAGTGTCACTTGAAAGAATAGTAAATTGAAAAGTTTCTGTTACACACATGCTGAGCTATCCAGTGTTCAAAGACTTCATGACTAACAACCAATGTTACACATGATTTGTGTACACTTTCACAGTTCCAATGTGGTATGAAGTTGTAGGCGCTCACCTGTTGGCAGTCAAAGGAGAAGTTATCAACCAGCTGCCCAGTCGAAAGCAGTGAATCCTGTAGGGATGACTGCAGGATTCTGGAACTGGAAGAGTTCCCAAGTCCTCCATTATTCTGTGAATACTGAATTCCTTTACCAGATCCTACTGCAGTAACCAAGAAGATATGGGTCAGCAAAAGATCAACAATATGAAAACATCAAAATCCACCTTGCAAAGCAATCCATGATTACACGTGAATATATTGCATTATGACAAAGAGGTACAGCCAATTAGACCCACTAGTACTGGTGTCCCCTGCCCAATTTCTAATCCTAAAATGAGCTAAATACATTTCAATCTAACCTCATCTTCCACCTATCTCCAACCACCCTGTAGCCAAGTCCGTCATTTACAAAGGCAATTGGGCCTCGTTTGTGCAACCAATTAAAAACAGCTATTACAAATATTTTAAAGGTCTTTCACACCAACAGCAGCAATTCTCAAGTTAGGCTGCAACATATTTACCCATATTAAAACAGAAGAAAAAAAAAAAACAATTGCCTTTGAAGACATTCAAAAAGCTTGGAGACAGAAGCTCACAGAGATGCAATGGCCACAGTATTTGAAAAAAAATACATGAAGGGAGAAACTGTCTACATACCGCTTAGAAACCCATGAATGCCACAACACAAGCAAATTAAGAATTTAAATGTGGCCACCAACATAAGGGGGCAAATTAAGCACTAAAATGGACAACACGTTACGGAAAGGTTTGCAGTTTTTACCTTAAGTTCCACCTTCAGGGAAAAAGAGGGCTTTGTGGACTCTGGCAAGGCAAAACAACTATTCTGAAGCCAGTCCTACAATATCAGGGCAACTGCATGCAGCCTTTCCAAAATAGTCCAAGATGCTTATTTACCGTTCCAATTTCAGTGCTATGGAACAGGTTGGGGAAAGTTTAAAATTCTATTTTTTAGAAGGGTTGAAAAGTTATGATTGTGTTTCCTGGAGGTGCTGCCCACAGCACCTGACTGCCCTCCTACCCATTCAAGACAACATATTGTGTACCACTGCAGTAATTTATACTTTTACATTCATACTGTACCAGTCTGTCCCCACCCAACACCAAATCCTGTTATACAGCCTGACAATGTACATTACACCAACTTGCTCTCACCGGGAAGGTTGCCTGATGGCAGGAGGCCCTGCAGATTCAGGTAAGGATTCTGTGGGAACTTAAAGTCTTTGGGTGGCTCACCTAGGAGAGATGCCTACAATAGAAAGAGGACTGTCAGTTTTGCAGAGGTAAAAGCCTGTACACCACTTTCAGCATAAACATTCAATATTTAGGTCGCAGAACATTTAATGAACTAGGACTGCTTCCGGTTGAAGTTATACCATAATTATTAAGGCTAAACCACTCTGGAGAACCTTTTCATGCAACTTATGCAACTTTCTAAAGCTGTATCTTTTCTTGGGCATTCTCCTTTCACCTAAAGAACTCCTGTTTTGTACTGCAGGTGGAATTATAAGAAGAAAAAAAAAAAAAAAACACCTCTCCAGAATGGATTTTGGCCTCCCCAAAGTTTGGAAATCGCTTAGAAGTTAAGGGAGAGAAAAAAAGGAAAAAATAAATAAATAAATAAATAAATCAGCATTTCTACGTTTATGAGTCAGCAAGAAGGCTTTTCATTGCCTTTTAGCCTAGCAGTGGCTCAAAGCTACCCAACCCAGGCTCAATGGCCTGCCTGTAGGTTCCGAGGCCAACTACAAAACCTTCCCATTATAATTCATCAACACATCTAAAAGATGTAAAAAAAACAATGCCCTAGCAGTCCTTTTCTCTTGAAAGGTATATGATCCTGAGCATGCTACTGAAACCTACACACATGAATGCCACTGAAGGTGGCTACTAAACTTCATTAAGACTTATAAAAAGCTAGCTGTTCTTACAGCTGGATGGAGTATGTCAATGGCATATACCAAAGTGAGGATATAAGGCCTGTGGCACTTTTCATGCTACGCAACACTTTCCAATTCATCCAATGTTCTTGTTATGATCACACTCAAATATTACACCATAGAACACCAAAGCTTATCACATACACTGAAATGAGTATGAAAGACCTGGGATAAACTAATGAGGATTTAAAAGACTGGTGGAAGTGACTATACCATCATAACCTAGAAGGGGCTGGTAGCTAGAAGCCACTACAGAAGACAGCCTTATGAGAAATTAACAAAATTGTGTTCAAAGAAAAGCCTTCTAGATTATATTATGGCAGTAGGTGCAAGCCATCAAAATAATGTTAAGTAATTGAAGCAGTTGTGTACAGGACAGCGTCTGTCCTGGGAGGCCAAGGAAAAGCTGCTAAGACACAACAGATCCACTTAAGAGCCTTTTGAGCTTTCTGATGAATATAGACAATGAAAACACTAGGTCACATCTTTTCATACCAACATACACTTTAAGCCATACTCATCGTCAATCTCCAAGCACGACTATGCCAACAGGCTATATCATGGCCTACCGACATTCATTTTCCGCAAAATACAACACATCCAAAAAGCTGCTGAAAGGCTTCTTTGTCTTTACCCAAGATAAAGACAGACCCCCAGCCCTGAAATTGCTCCACTCACTAGCTATAGCTAGAAGGACACAGTTCAAGGTACTCTACATTATCCACAAAAGCATTTTAAAGAAAAAGGACAATTATGCCTACGACTCAAATTCAAGGAATATAAACCAAACATAACACTGCACTCTGGCTTGCACCACTTCTCGTACCACCATACTGTACGAAATCTGTAGGAGGCACAGCTGTCTCAGTACCAGTTGCCAAGTTCTGGAACTCACTACCAGCCAGCATTAGAAGCACCCAGGAGCATATACATTTACGAAAACTGTTGAAAACGTGGCTATTTCCTAAATAAATGTACCACCTGCATCCAGGTAATTGAGCCCAGAAAACAGTCACATCGTCAAGGGCAATTCACAAATTACAACCACCAAACTGCTTTCATTATGCAGGTAAGCAATAAAAGCTGACCTATGGGTAGCCGTGACGTTATGTAGTCGTATACTTCCACATATAACTGCTGTGGTTCACAATTCGACTAAAACCAAACTATGTAGAGGTCAGCAACAAATACCATATATCTATTAAATTCACATAATACAAATCTGGTATGAGGATTGTCCAACACCAGCACTGTACAGCCAAAAAACACAAGCACTGTACAGCCAAAAAACACAAACACCATCAAATGAACAGGCATGGAATAACTGGAGAGATCTGTCACTTTATTGGACAGTTTGAGGACTTTAATAAAGTCCAATCACCTCCGGTCCCAATTATCTATACAATCGGAATGCATCTTTACATCTCACACACACTCATAAGACGATAATAAAAATGCCCATCCGTGCAACTCTCCCCTTCAACCATGGCACTTCAGGACCACAACATCTAGGACTGTACAACCCGGTTCAGTGCAGTAACTAGCTAACACATCAAGTGAAATGCCATAAAAGGACCTGCAGAGCTGTTGGAATCCAACAGCATAACGAGAACCACAAAACTGCAGATCTATCTTACATTTCATCATCCAACACACTGCGTCTCCTAACACGATAACTGCACCTCGGTAGTCACCACACACAACATGGAAACACTTCCAACATAGGATCAAAACAAAAACAATATCCTTGCAACCACAGACCCTACATAGTGGAGCATGCTACTCATGCAGGCAAGCACTTCAGCATCCCATATAGGGATTAGTAAGCGCTATATATATGGTGCAACACAATAAAGCTTGAAACCTTCTGGCTCTCTACTGGGGCACAACACTGTTTGAGCCCCAGCAAGGAGCCAGACTCAATTTGGATTCCAAATCTAAATTGCGGCTAGTTCCTCGCTAGGGGAACAAATACACATTTTCTTCATTTCACAATCCTTCTCATTATGAGAAGCATTGCTGGAGGACGAAGTTTGCACAAAGTTTGCATTCATGTCCCAGAAAGGGGTTAAATAGGGTCTGAATTAGTTCTACGACTAAGAAAACCCCATCTGCATTTTGTCCCTCGATGGAGTAAAGACCTAGAGCTCCTTCCTCTAACAAGGAAAGCAGAAGTGTGTCATGGTAATAACAAGCAAGCAGAAGTCATTTGGATTTTTTCTTACACTAGGAAAACAGATATTTACTTCTTCTGTACTTACAACCAAATTGAAATATGTGGGAAAACAGGTGTGAAATCCGTGGGAGAGCCAAGGGAAGCTATCGATTCCAGAAATGTAGAGGAAATAAATTCAACAAGGTCATTTATGTACCTTGCTCAAGGACTCCCCAAAGCAATAAGTACTGAAACCAAAAAATGTTTATTGAATAGAAGTAGAAAAAGGGTCAGAAGAGTTTCTCAACTAATTTTGCATAGAAGGAAGAGCCCCAAAAACAAGATATCCGTTTCGCAATTTGTTTGAAAGCACACAATATCAAGGGCCAGCAACCAACCATTGGTTTAAAATGTTTTTCAACTGTGTACAGACCATGTATGATCTTGAAATATAAAATAATAGAAATTGAGGGTGAATGAAAGCTTCTATTTTAGAATTGCACCAAAGAGTCAGTTTAGGGATGTACATTTACTACTACAAATTCTAAATTATCCATAATGCTAGATAACGCTGAAAATGAGTTTTGTGGATATTTACTTACAATAGGAAGGAAAAAAATACATTTATTATTAGGTAATACTGCATTCCTAGACCTCTGTCAGTACTGCATTCAGATACGTCTCCCTTTTGTGGTTATGTTTTAAGTGGAAGAAATCTGGGAATGTTGTCAAGGGTTACCTCACTAATTTCACTCTACATAAGAGACAATACAAAGTATACCAAAGCAGGCATAGAAAAATATCATAAAAATTTTACCAAACCTAGTGACTTGAAAATTCTACTGGACTGAACTAATGCACCTGACCCATAATCTAGTCTCATATTGCGTGATCCTAAGCCAATATTTTATTTCGAGTAGCCATTTTTTTTATCACATGAGCACCTCCAAATAGGGGAGTGCAGCATATCTGCTGTACAAAAAAATTATTTTGATTTAATAGTCTAAATCCTTGCTCCACATATCCCACACATAGGGTACACATGACCCCTGACTTGCCAGACTAGGTTTACTGGTAAAACTATAGCGTACTAACGATAAGGTGTGGAAATTTGGGTTTCAACAAATATTCAGAATTTGCACATCACCAAGTAAAGTATTCTGATCCTGTTAAAATCTGTGTTTCTGTCTCACTTCAGATTTTTTAAAAGTGCTTTCCTAACTAATGAAAGATATTTGGAAATACTTCTAAATTTCATTGCGACCTGTTTAAATGCTGTGTGGCCAGCACAATTGGCAGAGTTCATTTTACAAAACTACCTACCTTTGCAGTCAGAAAGAGACAGGTAAACACCAATCCCCAGGGTAAAATTAGCATCAATTTTTAACAAGGCATAAGCTGACATTTGACCTCTGTCTTTGAACGCACAGCAAATGTGAGAAGCAAAAAAAGATTTAAAGGCATCTTTTATTGCTCATTCACTTTGAGTGATGGAAAACTGGTTCTTTGCCTGCTTTTCAAAGGTCGCTCACCAGGCCAGGGCCAGTAGAACTAAACATAGCTTGTTTGGATCAAGTCTTACTCGCCATAACAAGCAGATTTCTCAAGGCCAGAGTAGGTCAACTGTTTATTTACATGCTTGTTTACGAAGAGCTAACAGATTTGTGAAAGATTTCAAAATTAAATTACATTTTACAGAAGCCCTTTTGATCAATAGCTACATAAAACGAAACCTTAACCAATCATCAAGCCTAAACCAGTACAAACCTTGGACACTTCATCCCCAAACCACACACTGGGCTTGAAAATAGTTTTCCACAATAAGACTTGTAGCCTTTTAGAGTTTAGGTTACTGCATGGGCTTGCCAGTCAATAATACTGTTTGTCCTGAAGTAGAGAATAAACAGCCTTACCCCTGAGGCAGGCGGCCTGCTGTCCATCTGTTTTTGCTTCTGCAGTCCACTGATGAGGGAACCCAGGATAGAGGTAGGAATGCCCTGCAGCCCTTGTTGGGGAAGAGGGGAAGGAGAAACATGGGAGGGTGGGGGCACCATTCCATTAACGTCCCTGTCCATCCCAAGCTGGCCCAGAAATGGAGGCAGGTTCACTGGAGAAAGCCTGGGGGACTTCCTGTGCCCTGGTGCCATGTCTGATAGCCCACCACCTGCATAAAGATGAAACAGCAATATAAGTGAGGGAAAGCAATGCAGATACTCAACTGTTTCAAAATCTCGAGTTATGTTAGCATGCCATGGTACATGCAAATATGAACACCTAGTAGTCCTATGTTATAAAGTAACAATGCATCTGAAAGCAGACTGTTCTGAAATGTATTTTTCAGCTTTCCAGACAAAAGGGTACAATAAGGGCCATCTTTTGACCAGACTAGTTATTTAATAGGACTTTAAATTTCTCAAAACGTCCACATCAGTACCTAGCCAATTTATTAGTCTTTTTCACCATTCAGTTTGAAGCAGTTTAATTCAAACCACAATTGCCTGACACCACTAAATCTACCAGTGAGGGAGGAAGTCTGGATTCTGTATAGCATATATTCCTGGTGTCTTATTTCCAACAAAACAATGTATAAAGTAAAAAAAAAAAAGGAACGAAGGATAATCTGATAAGCCGTAGCAGTCGCATACCAAATACTAAATGAGCAGGCACAGCATAGACCAACAAACTTACCAAACCACAACACACATAAGAGTCCTGGCAAGAGACCAACTATACGTGCAGTCAAGCAAGAATGCAACAATAGTTTTGTTTTTGCACTTCAGTCGTTTGGTACATCAGAATTTTATTGGATTTTGTTATTTCCATGTGCATATCAACAGGTCAGATTTCAAACCAAAAATAGGTTGTGAAAAAAGCAGCCCGTGTCAAGGAGCTCCAACTAAAAAATATATACATCTTGGAGTGAGAAACCGAAAGATTAAGCTTTACTCTACACAAATATTCTCGCAGAAATAATCCTGTTATGACTGGTGGTGTGGTGAAAAAAAAATTTGGGTTCCAGATAATTGTGAAGTTTATGGACTAATTACAGAATTGTTCACATTTAGAATTAGCTTGTCTACTTCAGCAACCACAAATCAAGTGCACTCTTATTGGTTTGATGCACATACTTAGTAAGCAGTCAATCAACTTTAAACAATGAGTTATCAGGGTCTCAAACCATTTATCATCTTAAATGAAAACCAATTTTTAGGTGCACCAAGAAAATCATAATTGAAACAGATGGCAAAGTCAAAAAGATGGAACATCACCTGGTGTCAGGTCTCCCACGAGCTTCATCGCAGGCTGGGTGGGTGGAGGAGTTGGCAGCCCCAAAGGGTTTTGTTGCAGAGAGACAAGGGGAGAATCTCCCAAAATCCCTGGTTTCTGCAACAAGATAATAAAAAAAGAGTAGCAGGTGTAAGCAAACTGGAATCAGTGCAGACTCTAGGCATGAAAAGATTAGGTGTCAAGTACCTTGCTGAGTCGACAACGATGTTCAACACTATAAGCAGTGAAGCACACAAAAGGCCAAAGCATGTCAGAAGAACATATTACTTACAAGAACCACCTTCTTCCCAAAATGTTTTCTGCACACACAAATGGCCAATGTGGTATTAGCAGCCAGCAAACAGAAAACATTAAAAATGATCTAACCAGATCAGTAAAATTCATGAACCATCAAGAGGTGGGGCTTGGGCGTACAGTAATGCTCACTGAACCTTGGGCTATATTAACCTTTTAACTAGTAACTCATCAGGTGTGATTAGTACAGCCAAAGCAGAACGCAGAAATTGCCAGACAGGATAATATATACATTTTTTCGAAACATCCTTCAGTAACTTAGCACTACTTGACACAAGCTCACACATTCACTGTATTCCGTAATTCAGATTAGTGGGAGTAGAGATGCACAGGTGAAAAACAGACACCATTCTTTAGTCATTTCATCACATTTTCCTCCACCATGAACAAATGGCTGCTGCCTTTACTGTGTACAGATCCCCCTTTTTTTTTTTTATAAATAAGGAAAATCCAGGTTCTTCTGAGAGCATGTCTACTAACTAATACTGTAGACAACAAAACCAAAATGGCGCCTCAAAGTTCGACATTTTCAAATTACTTTAGCCTAAAATGGCACAGAGGACCTTAAAGATCAAGCAAGACTCTTCCTGGAGCATCATTTTTTACCATTTACTTCCTATACCTTCGCAACAGATCCATGACATTGGCTACTTACGAGGCTATTTGAATGAAAATTTCAAAAGGATGCCATGTGCTCCTTGACAATCTGGGCAAGCCCCATCACACTAAAGTATAGCAATGTGTCAGAAAACGAAATGGTTTCTTTCCTGTAGGAGTAGTTTTGCAGTTTGAAGAGTTTTCGGGATTCACATGCTGTGCATTATTCGGTTATCTAGTGGATGGGTCCAGAAACACTGTTTGTGTTTCCCCCATCTTTTGGCATTGTATACCACCATTTGGTGCTAAGTCCATACTCTGTGTGATGTAAGACAGCGCCCCAGAAATGTCTGTGCATGGTCGCCATCTTTAGATGCTATTCCACCCCCTTGCACCCCACCACACTTTTTTTTCTTCATTCTCCCACCTGTGTGCTTCTCGTCCCTTTTCTGGGGAGGTGAGTGGGTCACGTGTGAAACTAAAAAAAATGTCATCAAGATGCAAAAGTACTCCTACAGGTAAGAAACAATTTCATTTTGCAGCATGAATCCTTTTCCGGATTCACATGCTGTGCGCGTTAGATTATACAGCGATATGGCATTCTTTGGGTTGGTTGGGATGAAATGTGGATGAACTGGCAAATAAATGTCGTAGTATCTTCAGACACATTTGTGCTTCCTTGTTCACCTGAATGTCTACACAGTGTTTTGCAAAAGTGTGTGGCAATGCCCATGTTGCTGCAGCGCAGATTTCGTAAAAAATGCTAGTGTTGTGCCCTTCTTCCTGGTTGACTGGGCTCTGGGTCACGCAGGTGTTTTCTAGCTTTTGTGCAGCAAATGTGGATGGTGTCAATCAATCTAGCGCTAGTCGCCTTACTCACCGGTGATCCCTGGTTTGCTTTGGCAAATGATATGAAGATTTGGTATCCCTTGCAAAATGCTTTGGTTTCTTGCAGGTAGTACATTAAAGCCTTTTGAACATCCAGAGTGTGTAGGGCCTGTTCGGCTTGCGCCTTTGGTTCCTGAAAGAAAGCCTGTCCTTGGGTATTTGCAACTACGACACTTGGCACGTCAGTGGTTGTAATTCGCCAACTCTGCGTAGTGAGGTGATAGCTCTTCGAAAGGCTGTTTTGAGAGTGAGCAACTTTAGATCCGATTTGTGCAGGGGTTCAAATGGTTCTATCAATAGCTGTGTTAACACAGTGTTCAGGTTCCACAATGGTGCGGACATTGGTGGTGCCACCATTTCTACTCTTCTAGGAATCTCTTTACTACTGTGGATGTAAAGAGGTTTGTTCCCGATGTGCTCTCTATTGTAGGCCACTACTGCTGCCAAATGTATCTTCAGTTATGCATAATTAAGACCACTACACCCAGTAGGTGGGTGAAGTATATTAACATTGTGTCCTGATGGGTTCTTGAATCCATTCTATTGTTGCTTGTGCACCAATTAATGTATCTTTTCCATTTTTGTGTTTAGCACTTTTGAGTGCTTTGTTCTGTTGCTCCCCTCAGGATTTCCATTGTTCTTTGAGGGGTTTGTAGATGACCGAGTTCTAAGTAATGCAAGCTGCTGGGTTGAGTGTGGCTAGCACTGGTTGGTATACTTCTGTGCTGCATTGTCGTAGGTCCTTTACTGGCTTCAATGTGATCATTTGTCCCCTGGACATTTCCTGTAGATCGGAGTACCTGAGTTTTCCTTTCTGGCATTGAGGGCTTGGGCTTCTTAGACACTCTCGACTTCACTCGCTCCTTCTCGAGCGGGGTCTTTTATGAGGTTTGACAGCACTTTTAGGCCTTGGGTATCCTTTGGTCAGGTTCCGTGCGGCTCTTTTGGCCTTTGCTGACCTTTAGTCATGGTTGGCTTCAGGACAAGGCTGCTTTAGGGTGTTTATCTGTAGACTTGAGAGTCCAAGCCTCTCTGTAGCTTTTATCTTTTTTTCTTTTGGCGTATTTCGCCCCCTTTTTATGCAGCTGATTCTTCTCCGCTTCGGACTCCAATTAGTGACATCAGTCTCTCGTTCTCTTCATCACTTGAAAAAGGCCTAGTTGTCGTAGTGATTCCTGCTGCTTCTGAGCCATTGCCATTAAATAGTGCTTGAGTATTTGCCTGCGTTGTACCTTTAAAGTCTTTGGGACAAATTTAGTGCAGGCATCGCAGGCTTCATCATTGTGATCCTTCCCTAGGCAAAGGTTGCAAACCTCGTGGGGGTCTCTCGGTAAATTTGTGTTGACAATTAGGGAAATTTTTTAAAGGGGATTTCTTCTGTGATCCTTTTTGTCCCCTCTTTCTTCATTCTCGGTCAACTGTAATGTTTTCTCTGCAGTTTCCCCCAATGGGGCACGAGGAGGTTTGCCGGCAGTGCCCCTTGATGTGGGCGCAGAGTTCTCCCCTCTCCTCCTGCTGGCATTTGTCTCCCTCAACATACTCCAACTTTCTTGGATTTCATCCAAAAACTTGCAAGAATTCTTTAATGTCCTCCATTATGCTTCCAGAATCTTAAGATGGCAACCATGTACAGGATATTCAGGGGGGCTATCTAGCGTCACACAGAGAACGGACTTTGAACCAAATGGTGGTCTGTGACACAAAAAGGGAAATTAAAAAAAAAAAAAAAGTAGAACAAAACGTTTCTGGACCCAACCACTAAATGGCAGAAAAATGCACAGCATGCGAGTCCCTAAAATGATTCATACTGCAAAACTAAAAGAACTTAACTTCCAGTGCCTAACTCAGTGGAACTTAGAAAACCTCACATATAATGAACTTCCAACTACTCAGTTCTTCACAAAAACTTCCCCATCTTAGTAGATCACTCGGATGGCATTATCTTGCCAATGAGCATTAAACCACACAACGAGACAAAACCAGATTATATCAACCTGAAATAAAATCTCAATGAGGCTATTGTTTTCAACCAGAACATCGCTGCCGAAAACAGCTCAAGTCCTGCTCTCTTTACAAATGCCATTGGTAAAGCCATCTCTAACATTAACAATACACAAATTCAATTTACCAGGCCATGGTCAGGGCTGCTCTTTCTCTGCTATCCAACAATGCTACTGTACCAGCACAAAATTGCTCAGACATAACAGAACCTCAAAATCAACTATTTGACAGTAAGTCAGGATTTGAGCAACTCAGTCAATGCCCTCCTTTCAACAGATGGAACTCAAACCTATGCCTGGAAAAAAAATTATATAATTATATATAAATATATATAAATATATATATATATACACATATATATATATATATATATATATATATATATATATATATATCTCTATACACATATATATATATATATATATATATATATATATATATATATATATATCTCTATCTCTCTATCTATAAATAACACACTAGATACTGCGCAAATGTCAACATTGAAACAGGTCAAATGCAAGCCAGCACCAATAGAAACTATTTTTTGTGCTAAAATAATGGTGATCTACCTTAACCGTATTCAAGGCAGAGTGGAAGAATGAAAGGCTGTCTGTCCTGTTGATATTTAAATCTGCTCCTTATCTACTGCCAACCACTAGAAGCAGACAGAACCTTCACTCTGCTCCTACGTAGCTATTTTCAATCTGAGATCACAGACCATAATTCCATTGGGGCATGCTGGCCTTGCTACATCTGAATAGTGCAGTGGGCCGAATGGTAAACCTAGAAAAACTGTTTCCCGATGGAAAAACTGAAGTGTCAGCTACCTTCAGCTACATTAGATAGGATGAGGTGAGTCACACTTTACTGGAGGTAACATGCAGATAGTCAAACCAAAAAATATACATGAAGAAATTAGTATCAGCCCACAGAATGTCCCAGCTGGAATCTGCCGCCCCCACTAGTTCTTTAAAACTCCCCAAAGAGGAAGCAATGGCCACAATGCCTCACAGATTAACACATCAAACCAAATACATCACCCCAACCACAATGAACTTGGAGCACAACCTAGCACTCACATGAAGGGCCTGATTTTCTTTGTTCTGCAAGAGTTGTGTCCATACCTGATTCTGAAGCAACAGTGAGTTTCCAAGCAATGCATTCTGGACCGAAAGCAAGGCAAGAAAGACCAGAAAGATAAATTCACCAAAGGAAATGTAGTTATGTTGTAAAAATGAACAAGGAAAAACACATTCTTTTGGAAGATAGAATTTCAATTCATATACCACCGTTTCACATGGGCTTTGTACCAGGCATTAGGTGGCACGCTCTCTTGAGCAATGTTAAGAGATGGGCTACCATCCTTAGAACTGGTGTATTAAAATTAAGAATATTCACATGTAAGGTATCTGGTCAATGTCCTGCTCTTCAAAAAATATTTTCCTGTTCTGGACAAAACAAACAGATAAAGGATAACAAATGCCCGTTTTTCTCTGAAAAAGAACAGGTGAAATATTTAAAAATAATGTAATGAATATACAAAAGCAGCGGCAAGGCCAGATGTCCTAATGACCAATTCCCAAATGTGATACTTGTGTGCAAAGAGCATGATTTATCAAAGTAAAAACACTTGCAAGAAAGCCAAGAAACCTAATGCAAGCAATTAAAATTAGCCTCCTTACTTCCCTGAAGAATAGTACAATAGCGAGTAATTGGCAGGAGGTGTACCCCTGTGCAACTGCTGCACTTTCAACAGCTCTGCCCTTTGCGGTTCATAAAAAGTGAATTTGCATTCATGGAGTGCTTTCGTTACTTAAAAAAAAAAAAAGTGAGTTAAGCCAAAGGATAAAAGACAGTGTCCCATGATTGTTAATACCACAATATGAATCTATAGGGAGCATATTTTTTTTTTTTTTTTTTTACAAATCTAATTCCATTTTGATGGTTAGCCTGCCAGCACACATCCACTTTTCCCTAAACTAATTCACTTCAATTTATTTCGTTTTTGCCCCATTTTTGAAGGAATGGCTTTCCAAGACCATTTTCTTTGCATCTGCACCGCTTGTAGTAAGGCACGCAACAATAACATTAGTCTACAGATTTTCTGCAAGTTACATCGGTCACCCAGGTCCAGCACCCTATAGGACAATTTAAACCTCTCCCATGTTGTCTCCTAAGACTTCACATTAAGCAAACCATGCTTCAAATTAAAACTCGGATGCAATGCTTTCTTACTGATTAATTTTGAGGTTATGACAACTGTCATGTGACAGTACAGAGGTTTCAAATATATTAATCTACCTAGCCAGCAACCCATGCATTATTTACAAAGAAGCCCAAAAAGAAAAGGAAGTAACATTAGTTTGACTCCATTCCCAAAAGGCATCATCCCACATCCACCCTTTTTCAATAAATATTTAAGTCACACTCATCTCAGCATAAACATCTTGTCAGAGTCTACACCTACCAGACCAGCAAACTCAGCCACCCCTGGGAAACATGAAGGCCAAGCTAAAAAGGATATGGTCCTACAGGACCTGGGGACAAAGCAGAGGCCCACCCGACTCAACTGAATGAGATGAAAGCCTCCCCTCACTAGGCTACAGATCCATCAGCCTCTCCAGGACATGGGTCAGTACTCTCAATTGTCTGACAGTACATGGCAATCTTGGAATGCAGCCAGACCAGTTATTTTTAAGAAAAGGGGGGGTGGGTGTCAAAAACAGTGTTTTGGTCTGTACAACACAAACAAGTGGGGTGTAAAAAAATAAAATAATGTACAACTAGTTAAGCTGGACCAGTCCAAGATGGGAGAAAGGCAATTATATGTGGGGCCATCCGAGTATTTCACTAGTTAGTGTCAGAGGGGTCTGATCCAACCAACCCACTTTTGCTTCAGGACTACAACACCGGAAAAGGTGGATTAATGACTAAAGACTGGTATGTATAGGATAGCTGGCCATTTCTCTACTCCCCAACCTCCCCTCCCTCCCCCTCCAACATCAGAACTTTGGCTTCCAGTGGCCTATTTTCTGTGAGTTATGAGATTTGTCTGGTGACTGGAGAGGGTGTGACGATTCAAAGCAGTATTTATTTATACAATTGGGTTTTAAATAGATAAAGGTGAGGCTACAGGTCCTGGAATGTTGTAATGTGCAACCCCTGTAATATGTTCCCCAAGTTTGTAATACCAATCCTGTCCCACTTGCTGAAGTCATCTAGTCGAGCAGTGTGTCTCAGCCATTTTTGTTCGGTTAGTTTCTTTTCCCATCCAACTGATCGTAATGCTGAGTGCCAGTTCAGCAGCACTATCCTGGTGCCTTCTGTGAGATATTGGGTAATAGGACATAGATATACAAATAACTTTGGTGAGGCCATTCAAGGCCAATTCCATTTGATAGGCAGTCATCCCATCCACTGCACAACCAGTCCTGGATTACCAAATTCTGTGCAACCCAGTTCTACAACCCCACATCTGCCATGCCCATCCCCTCCACTCATCATGTATTAATGGTCAGTATTTATCCAGGGCAACACTGAGGGTGACCACACCCATAGAAAGCATCAAATGATTGTTATGTGGTTCTTGAACCAATTATTTGGGATTATCAGTGAGAAATGTAAGGGTGCAGAGGAAGTGTGGAAGAATCATCATTTTAAAAAGGGCCACTCTGACGACAATATGGAGCAGAAGCTAAACCCATTTCTGAAGATAGTTTATATTTTAGCTTGGGGGGGGGGGGGGGGGGGGAAGGTTAAGGATCGATGTCAGACAGGTTCCAGTGAAATTTAAACACCAAGGTAGTGGATGCGGACTCATCTTAATGGGACAGACGTTTGCCATGCTATGTGATCATTGCCTCCCCCAAGTGGGATCAGTCGTGATTTAGTCCAGTTTGCTCAAAGACTCCTCATACAGTTCAAGGATTTGGAAAGTGTGAGCTCCTTATAGGTGGGGACTGGCTAGAAAAAGGAGTACATCACCTACATAGTGTTAGTCTGTCTGGTCTCCCAAACGCTACCCCTGCATGTGGGCATCACATCGACCACCATCCCAAATCAACCTAGCCACATATTCTATAGCAAGAACAAAGAGTAGTGGGAAAAGCAGGCATCTTGTCTGCTTACCCTGCAGACACAGAATGAGTTTAAGACCACACTGTTTATCCGCACCTGTTCAGAAGGCTCCAAGTAGAGGATTTTGCTTATCTCATGAATCCGGGACCAAAGCCCGTAGTTCAAGAACTTTATCTAGCAAAGACCAGTCCATGAAGCCAATTGCCTATTTAGAGTTACCAAGTAGGGCACAGAGTTCTTGTATAACATTAATGCAGGCCAAAATCACAGGTACACAATGCATATAGAGTTGGATGCTATGGTTGGGCCTGAAGGCACATTGTTTTGGGTGGGGAAAGTGTTGTGGATGCCTTGGAATTTTGATCACTGTCTAGAATCCACATGTCATCCAAGTTCCAGATGAGGTCACTGGATCTCAGGGAGAGAGTCTGGACCGTTGGTGAGAGTGGACGTGTTTGTATCTGCTGTGGGTTGGTGGTATTCAATAAAGCTCATCTCACTAAACCATTTGTCTGAGCTTAACACTGGCGACGAGGCGTCACCACCAACCCTGAACCCACGAATTTCCTACCTGAAACATCTCCTGTTACTCCTGATCGAGTTCGGCTGATCTGTGATTCCTGGCTTGAAGATTTTGGGATCGGAGAACCGGTGTGGTGGAGTCCTGGCAGCGCCTGCAACAGATATTGACTAGAAGCAGCACCCTGCCGCAGTGGAGCCTTGGCATACTGGCATTCTTGCTGGCTTGCGCTGGAGGAGTACAGCGCCATTTTGTATCCGGCGCTGGTGATATCCGTTTGGGGATCTGTTTTGTTCCCCCCAAAAAAGGTTTTTTTTTTTTTTTTTTTCTCCTGGACTCGCGAGCCTTTCAACGGCTCCTCTGGCAGTTTCGCCCTGCGCGCGACGTGCGCGAGGAGCTGGTAGCCATAGCGATGCGTCTCCTCTCCCTGGCCTGTTTCAGATAGCGGCACAAGCGGCACACGCAGCCTTAGCGACGTGTCTTCTCTCCCTGGAAACGGGAAGCAAGTAGGTTCCGCGTGGTGCGGTTTTCTTTGGAACACTAGACTGCTAACTGTATTTGGGTTACATCCTGTATGCAATCTTCACTTTCATGAAATACCGAAGATGTTTTGAACATTCTACTCATCTGATATTCATTTCCAGTTACCTTTAAATACTGAACTTGCTCTTCTTTCAAGCCGAAGTGAACACGTTCAAGTACACTAGGATACTTACTTTTATTTTTGCTAGTGTTTTGTTTCACATTTTGCTGTTACCCACATTTATTCACCTGTTTTTGGTATTTTTTTTGTTAATTGTGCTGTATAGTGAGCTCCAGAACTGTGATTGAGTTCTTAAAGGAAGAATTTTCCCGAGAAAGTGTACCTAGTCACTTAATCACAGATAACGGCGTGCAGCTAACTTCTCAAGAAATGAAGTATTTTTTGGATTCCGTAGCTGTTGTGCATTTGAGGACAGCCTTATATTCTCCTCAAGCAAATGGCCTTGCTGAGCGCATGAACAGATTGGTAAAATCTTGTGTCCAAGAAGCAATTGAAACCAGAGTTTCTCTGGCGGATCTTCTAAGGGACCAGTGGTGGGCATATCGTAATACCCCAAATAGTATCTCTGGCATCGCCCCTTTTGAGTATATGAGGGGGAGGTCTGGGTGTACCAAAATGTCCCCTGCTTGGTTTAGGAATAAGTTTAGTCAAGGAGATTTTGACCAAGAGAAACTTAGTAAGGCATCTGATCGTAGGCAAAGTTATCAGTCTAAGTACAAATTGCGTTATGATCACAAATATGGTGTTTCTGATGTTAAATGGAAGGTTGGTGACATGGTGTTGCTGAAGGATCTTGGGTTCAGAACCAAGGGGGAAATCAAGCTTCAAAGGCCCTTTCTGCATCAGGGAAGTTAGGAAGAATGTGGTTGTCCTTGGTAATGGAGATGTGTGGAGCATGTCTAGATTAGTGAAATGGAATAACCGGGTGGCAGATTCTTCAGACTCTGAAGAAGATCATCTCTTAAGTAGGTCTAAGGCAACACCATGCATCAAAGCCCCTTCCAGGTTTCGCTTCAAACCAGCGTGGTTGAAAGATTATGTAACCTGCTAATTTGTAACTTTTGTTATTATACACCTCTGTATATTGCGGGTACTTTTGATTTTCTTCACACTGTTTAGTTATGTTACTATACTTTTACCTTTCTGTTCTTTATCGTTCCCTTCCCTTGGTTTGTTTAATATTTTAATGTATGTAAAGGGGATGTGTTGTGGATGCCTTGGAATGTTGATCACTGTCTGGAATCCACATGTCATCCAAGTTCCAGATGAGGTCACTGGATCTCAGGGAGAGAGTCTGGACCGTTGGTGAGAGTGGACGTGTTTGTATCTGCTGTGGGTTGGTGGTATTCAATAAAGCTCATCTCACTAAACCATTTGTCTGAGCTTAACAGAAAGGTAGTTACAACTCACTGGAGTCTATTAGCCAGGGATATACAGTGAATATCTTAATTTCGGTGTTAAATCAATGACATGGGTCTATATGAGGAAAAGTAAGCAATGTCAGTTGGTCTTAGGAATGACTACAGTGGTGGCTTGATTAGCTCTGGGAGGAAGGCACCGTTTTTCTTAAGCAGAGATGCAGAAATTGGAGATTTAGAATGTCATGGAATTTATGGTAGTACTTGAGGGAAGCTGCCCGGCCTTGGTGTTTTGCCAGATTTCACATGTTGTAGGGGCTCTTCTATTGCAAGAGGCAAATATAGTTCTTTCTTTTGGGAAATTTTAAGTGATGGAGGGGTACTTCTTTAAGGATGTATTTGGCTTGTTCTCGTTAGGAACCCAGTCACTGGGCATAAAGTGTTTGGCAGTAATCCGCAAATGTTGGTGCAATTTCAGCAGATTTGTATCTCTTCTGGCTGATGTGATCTAGGCTTCCTGGAACTATTTTAGAGGGTGTTTCTCTGGTGGCCAGCCATTAGAGTAACTTTTTAGTTTTATTCCTTTGCTCACAGACTCCTTGTCAAGGTCCATCTGCATTGGCAGGCCTCATCCAGGGGAGACCTGTCAGTTTGTCAAGTTAAAGTTGTAAGTGGAGAGTGCAGTGTCTCAGACACTGACATTACAGTTTGAAGAGCCAGTTTTAATTGAATCAAGGGCAGGTTTGGGCAGCCGAGGGCAGATAAGACGCTTAGAAAGTTATTGCGTTTCCCCTTGACGAGACCTTCTACTTCTTCAAGCCTTTCATGGGGGTCGGAAGTGGTCTCAGAGATCAGCAAAGAAAAACTATGTAGGAGTATTGCCCCCTCCTCTAGAGCCCCTGGTAAATCAATCACGGAAAACTGCTGTGGCAGAAGAATCCTAGGAAAGAATACTTACAGCCCATTCAGGGAGTCTCTTACAATATGAGGATTGCAGGTGAGGGTCTCTTGGTGTATCCAAGGGCAGCCATCCTCTTGATAAGATGTGAGAGGCCATTAACATTCCAAGACGCACCAGAGTAATCAGTCACAGGGATATTATGTCCAGAGAACAGCTGCAACTAGGGCGTTTAGGCAACCAGGTTTTAAGCCTAGTCAATTAATAGATCTTTGCAATGGCGGAGAAGTCTTATTTGTAGCTGAATGATCAGAGTATTGAACCTGTACACAGAGTCTAAACAATACGCAAGACATCCTAGCCCGCGAGCAACCCCCACACTTCCTCCCTGGAACCAAACCTTCTGTCATCCTCTGAAACCTCCTTAAACAAACATGTGGCAAATGTTTTAAGACATTTGAAATAGACGTCTTATTTAGGATTTTTTGCATACTGCCCATATCTATAGAGGACTAGTAGTAACCTTTACTTGTAATGTCCGATCTCCAGCTCGTGAAATCCCGTGCACCACATTCTTTTTATTCAGTTTGACCTAGCTTAGTCACTTCAGGGGGGCCAGTCTATATCAGAGCTTTCCATGTGAGAGTTAGAGTCGGCATGGATAGGCACCTCAAAATCTTACGTAGTGAGTAAATTATGCCCTTGGTGACACTAGGAAAACAGCCCTGCCACCAGCTAGAACAAACACGAAGAGACTTGCTGAAATATTTTGTGGACTGTGATGAACACAAAGTGTTCCATACATACCCCAAGATTAAGGATTATTCGGACAAAATGTTTCAACCATAGTATGCAGGCACATCTAGACACTCCGGGCCAGTGGACAAAAATAATAATAATAATGGTAACCATTAACTGTTTTAATCAAAGAGCTATCTTAATAAAATTGGAAAGGCAAGCAGGAACTTGCAAAATAGTTACAAAAGCGTTGCTCCAGATGAACGAATCAAGTGGTAAAAAAAATAGGGAGCTGATGGATCCTAGCAACCTGAGCAAATTCACCCACTTCACTCCCAATATTTCAGAGATTTAAGAGAAGCATTACAAAAGATTAAGACCCTGTTTTAGGCAGCTAAGAAATTCAAAAGAAATGGAAAGAGCTGGAAGGACAAATAAGAGAACTGCGTGGGCAGGAAAATGGGTGGCAATATAAATAACGTGAAACCTCGGGACTCAATAGATGAGATGTGATATTAACAGCACAGTGAGGAACTGCACCATATACAGAAGATGTACATTTTAGGATGGTACCGGTGTGTAATTTACATACCTGTTGCACTTGAGCCTGGTTCTGAAGCAGTAACTGAAGAAGTGTGGCTGAAAGAGCAGGATTGGTCAGCATCGGAACTGTAGGGGCTGCCCCGAGTAGACCTAAATAGAAGAAAACAATAATGGCCCCATGCTGTTTTTATTTTTTCCGCCCCACAAAGGAAAAATGGTTTCCAATCACAGCTCATTACAACAACCAACATACATATGTTTTTCACACAAACATCAGTCACATGTGGACTATTCAGCTACAAAGGTTAAGGATCATTGCACAAGAGCAAATAAGGAGAAAACGTTTGGTTGGGATAGGGGGCAAGAAATATACAGCTGTATGCCATTTAAAGCAGCATACTGCAAGCAATATTGGGACCAACAGGATAGGATGACGGCACTTACAGGCACTGTTAAAGCCAATAGTTTTTCAGCAATGCAAGGGCTATTGGCCTTGTCAATGTTTTTTAGTCGTGTTATATACCAGCATCATAGCACTTTTTTTCCACCTGAATTTCAGCCATGTTTAATAGTAGTCATGCTGCTATGTAATATGGCTAAAAAACATTGACAAAGCAAATAGCTCTTGCATTGCCAAGACCTACTGGCTTTGCCAATGCTTGTTTAACTTTACACAGTTTTGATCAAGTTGTGGTGAAATAAAAGTAGGGAGCGGAGATAAAAGTTGCAACCCTTGCCTTCAGTTTCCCTGGCAGACTTAGGGAGAAAATAGGCCCCTGCTTCTGGGCCCACAAGTCCAACATTTCACAAGCCTGCCTTCCAGGGCCCTCTGTAGCTAGCCCTCTTTACAAGATTCGAAGTTAGTGCCGTTGCTCCTGCCGCTGACCCATCACTGCTAAACAACCCTTACCATATCCATTTCTAAAATCATGCAAGAATGGCTTATCCTCCTCAATGCAGCCTAACCCCCATCCCATATGCTGTTTTCTTTCATCCGTGAAGGTTATTTGACATGACACCATACTTTCATTCCTCAGCTTTTATTTAACCAATGAGCGCATTCTAGGACTTGTAGTACTCCATTACTTCTTTTGAACTAAATGGAAGATCTGTTAAGTTATTTTGTGAAATATGAGCATACTACTGTCCTTCTAACCACATTTTAGGTAGGCCTTTGCTAATTCAGTTTGCACACAAGCGGGTTCTGTGTGTACTTCAAACACAATTAGACAAGCTGTTTTTGGCTTTCCAGAACTAAGTTGTCAAATAATGGGGGCATCTGTGAAGCTCATAAAAACTATTTTGGTATCAGATAGCAGATTTGACAAACTTACACACACCCTAGAAGAGTGTATCCGACCCTGGCAGCTTCACCAGCTTAATAAAAGTTCCTTAATTGGACTAAAACATACTTCTTGGGATAGGTCACACTGGTGGAATTGACAAAAGGCTGGATCAACTGGATTAAACGTTTAAACTGATTGATATGCACATCTCTGAAGCGGAAGCATAACCAGTTGAGCTACAATCTAATTAAAGACATTTGTGAAAAGGAGAACATTAAAGTCATACTTTGCAGCTAAAACGAAATAAGACACACATAGGGGGAAATCATCCAGAAGTTACACATTTTGCATAGGAGCAGGAGAATCTTTTCGCGTCCAGAAAAAAGAGTTACACAGACATTTTAAAGAATTAAGAAGTGTTTGCTTTCGCTGTTTTGCTGACACCTGGCCCTGTAAAGTAAAAAGGCTAACATTGCGCCAAATTATGAAAATACCTCCTGGAGACACAGTCACAGTAACATGATACAATCTACCTTCTGCACCCTCAGTGGGTCCCCTGGCTGAAACTCTCCACGTAGCTGCCCAAGCAAAAGAGAGGAGGGTGCTATAGACTATATTCTCATGACAGATCCGAGGGTCAGGAGGGAGTTGAAAACAAAATAAAAGCTAATAGAAAGAAAGCTATAAGAACTTGAAGAGCAAACACCATTGCCCAGTCTCTCACCTCCCAGCCTATGCTAGGAAGCATTCAGTGGGAGGGAGAAGGCAGCAAGTAAAACGGGCAGGAGGAACTAGTGAGGACAGGCAGAGCACTAGAGAATGTAACATAGTAAAAACAAACTAACAAGCGGGTGAGGGGAAGCAACACAGAAAACGTGCAGGGGAAGGGCAAGGCAATGCGGAAGACAGGGGGGTCAGAAGCAACAGGGAGGCTGAGGGGAAAAATATGCAAAGTGCAACAACTTGTTTATCTTTACACAAAACTGCACCACGTTTACTATGTTTTTAACACAAACCTAGACTTCACCATAAATGCTACGTGTAACCTTCAAAACAACCTTGTACTGCACAAACTGTGTTTACATTTCAATTATGTTGTGTTATATGCATATACCTGGCCAGCGAGCATCCTTGTGGCAATGTAGTTCTATGGTACCAGCCTAGCCATAAAGCTACAGAGCGCTGCAGGATAGAAAGTTCAAGTTGGGGGTGGGGGGTAGGGGAATCTAAAATTTGGTTACAATTGAGGAGTTCTGATGTCAGTGTGCAGGTGGGCTTAGTGATGAAGGTGTTCACTTGAGAACCATCTGGCAGTTTTTGTAGCTTCTTTCTTAAGTCCCATTGATTTGGGACAGAAGGAGAGAAAGCCAATGACAGCAAATGAGGAGCGAGTAGTGGAAGAGAAGCACATGCTCCAGAGAGAGCGACAGAGGGTAGTGAGAAGAGAAGTACATGCTTGAGACAGTAACCCCGTGCTTAGTGGAGACAAAGCAGCAAGTGCATGGGGAAACTTGCAGTGACAGCAGGAAAACAAAACACTGTAGCACCTTAAAAGGGTGCATAGGAAGGGCCCAAATAATAGGTCCATGCTCTGTAACAAAAGGTCTCGGAGAGGTGGCGCGCATTGACAGTCAAGACAAGACCTGAAAATAATAATAATAATTATTAATCTGAAAGAAAGGCTGAATCCAGAATGTGGTGGGGGTTAGCAAAACATTATGCAGTGGCACAGGAGGCAAACCAAAATTAAGAGGAAGTGATACAAGTGGGCTGGTTGTGCACATGCACAGTTAAGACATTTGCGTTTTGGTAAACGCTCAACATCTAGAACAAACACAAGCACTTTAAATATATGCTTACCCTGCTTCCCCACAACTGCTCCATGCAGCAGAGGATTGAGTAAGAGCTGTAATGATGCTGGGCCCCCTAGGCTGTTCAAGATCTGGAGCATATTTGGCTCTGGGAGAAGTCCCTTTCCACGATTGAAAGCCTGAGAACATAGAAGTGCCACAAAAAAGTTATCCAATCAAATAAATATATGTTTCCAAAAGAATAACAGTCAAATTCTACAGCTTTCCTTATGAAGATACAAGTGGCTGACTGGTGGGAGTTTAAGCAATCCTTGTGACAAGTACTGCTGGTTACCTGGGAAGCAACGTTGGCAGGTACAATTGCAAGCTTTATGAATTATGCTGTGACTATCAGGAGTAGCAGAAGCTGTTGAGGATGGGGCTTGAAAGGTGTAGTGCCGGAAAACTTCTTGTTTAGGTATTACTAACATCTCTAATAAATGTCTAAGGAGTGTTACCCTTTAATAAAAGGGACTTTATTTGATAAAATAAAATACCATTAGTAACTAAGCAATTTGATTGCATAAACAGAAATTAATGTGTATTTACAAGAGCTGTGTGCATTTAACAAGAAATGCAACTGCAAGGTTAATAAGGGACTGCACCCAAGTGCATCCTCTTAAAGTGGTCTCAATTGAACAGTTTGAAGCCAGATTATGTGATGCAGTCAGGATACCCATGCTTGGCACAGCTCAGGTCCAGTAGCTGGCACAAATTCTAGCACTTAGTGTGCATGGGAAAACTAGAAGCAGTCACAGTACAGGTATCGCTAACCCAATCAAACCATTTGCAAAGTGCTCTGCTGCTACGACAACAGTGTCTTGGTGCGCAAAGCAGCAAATGAGAACAAACCGGCAGTAGAGCTCTCAATCTTCATCCAGGAGCCACGTTTTTTTTTTTTTTTTTTTTTTTAAAGCACTGCACTGACTAGGCAGAGCGAAGCTTAAGCTGTAAAGAGTTTCCTACCTTTGCAGTCAGTACTGTAAATGGCCTACCTCAGTGGCAAGCCTTAACCACAGACGCGTGCATATTCCCAGATTTGCTATCTGTCTTGTTATCGGATCTTTGCCTTCAAGGGCTCTAAAAGCAAGGTTAAGCCCTTAAATTTGATCCTTTTCACCACCGGGAGCAAATGTAGTTGCTTTAGGTGGGGTGAAATAGGTTGGCGAAAAGGGACCCTCTGTATCAGCCTGGCTGACACATTCTGAATAATTTAGAGCCTGTTAGTCAGAAAAGTAGGTAGGCCCAACCAGAGACTGTTGACAACATAATCAAGACAGGACGTCAACAAGTGCATGGACCACAGCTTTAAGGGTTTTCCTCGGGGACAAGGTGCAGCAACTTTGACAGATCTAAGAGTCAGGAAGCAAATCAATGAGATCTGTTTGATTTGTAATGTTAAAAAGAGGTCTGAATCAAGCAGGATACCAAGGTACCTCGTCTATGGGGAAGGAGACAGGGTGAGACAAGTTCTTTCAAACCACCAAATGTTTGAGAGGAGAGCCTTCTGGCTGAAAAAGAGAACCTCGCTTTGTTCACATTTAATTTTAAAAAGTTGGACTCCATCATTTTAGTTACACCTTTAAAATTAAGGAAAATATCTTCAGAATGCTCCCTGAAAGAGAACAGCAGTTATGTCCCATCAGCTTCTCCCCTCCCCACCACCCCCCAAACAGGGATTTGAACAAGGTGGTTGGGGGTCGGCGGCATATAAAGGTTGAAAAGCAGCAGGCTCACGGAAGAGCCCTGAGGAACCCCCGCAAAACAGGGAGGGACCAACCAGTGGAGAAGTTTGGATCTTAATAAGCCGGGTGCCAATGACACTTCAGACGTGCAATGTTAGCAGAATAAACTCATGGAGTCAAAAGGACACCCTTGTTGGCCTGAATAAAAGGGGTGCACATAATTCAGGAGAACAGGAACCGGAGTGCCACATATTTGTGTCAATGGGGAGGGGCACACATGGTAGCTCAGCTTTATACACAGTCATCGTCCACATGTGGCTCTAGTCTCGCTGATGTGGCTTGAAAGGTGTAGTGCCAGAAAACATCTGAGCGGAAAAAAGCCATTGATGCCCCAATCACAAAATTCAGGTTAATATCCTGATAGATGCATTTGGAACATAGAAGTGGAGTCAGCAGCATTAACACCAAAAGTGCAAAAAATACAGGGTTAGCCAATCTGATGTACCAAGCATTCATGCACACTACATACAATCATGGAGCCAAGCCACGATAAACTTCAACAATTTAAAGAGGAGAGCCGGAAGGCAGTCAGCCACCAATGATTAGTAGTGTAATTGTCTAGTCATGGAGTGCTTACCACATTTGTTAAAATGAGTGACACTAAATGTACCACGGTCCCCCAAAAGATCTGATAATTTATCATAATTCATGCAAGACAGGTCACCCAAAAAAACTTTTTAAAAACTGTATGAGCCAAAACAAAATGAATAGCAGGTAAACAGACACTCCCATCCCTACAAGAGGGCAAACATTAATCCATCACCATTTGCTCTGGCTGGAGGCAGCAGGATGCCAATAACCGGCACCACATAATCCATCTTATGCTGCACGATCTGCAGATTTGAACAAAAAGTGTTTCCGAGCAGTGAAAGACCTGCTTCACGCCTCGAGAAACTCCTCAACTTGCTATAGTAAGTCATTTATCAAGGAAAGCTATTTTTAGGGCCTACAGGACCATTCTGGCACGATTACAAAGAACATGTGTTCTGTTCATTCAGAATGTGAAAAAGTGCAGTAAAGAAGCCTTTAAATCATGCTCTTATCTTGTCAAATTTGCCTGGCGTTCAAAAATAGAGGTTAAATGTGAGTTTATGTCTTCTTACAATTTGCTTTATGTATTTTCCTTGAGATTGGTGTTTACTTTTATTTCTCGCACTGTAAAGTTAGAGGATTTTGTAAAGTGAACTGTGATGTAAGACAAGTGTGAAATTGAAGCTGTAGGATGTCAGTTTTTTTTTTTCACGACATTCAAGTTGCTCGTAAATTAGCTGTATAAATATTTCACTCCATTTCAGTAGCTAGGAAAGCACATTTTTTGTGACCTGAGGTGGAAACAAAATTTTACAGGAACAATTAAAATCAGAACATTTTACTTGGTGATGTGCAAATTACATATATGTTTGCTGAAACCCATTTTCAACAATTGTTTATACACCATATAGTTTCATAAGTGAAAATTAATATTGGTAGGAAAGTCGGACCATTTCAGTGGAACATGTGCTGTCTGAATGACAATGTGCTACCATATCATGCTTTAGTAATGTATTTATTAAAAGTGAGGGGAAGGAACTGAGAACCGTTCCTTCCCCTACCCTGATGATGACTATGCTATCACGGAACTAGGAGGCAAGTCAGGGGTCATGTGTATCCTATATTTGAGCTAGATTCTTATTGTACATGGAGCAAAAGTTTAGACTGTTAAATCAAACAAGAGGTTTTTGTACAGCAGAGATGTTGAACTCTCATTTGAAGGTGCTCATTTAAGACGAAGAAAAAAGGAGGACTTTAAAAACTAAAATATTTGCCTACAGGATGACCAATTTGAGGCAAGTTTACGGGTCCACTACATTACCGTTACATTAAGTCGATCATGAAAGCCACTAGACCAGCAGGTCTGGTAAGATTTTTATGCTTTTTGAAGGCTTGCGCTTGTCGGCTTTCTGTTGCTTATTTAGGTGTTAGTGTCTTGAACTGGTACTAATGAGATTAAACGTTAGTCCGGATACAGTTAACATGAGTTAAATGACAATATAATGGGGTAATACTATCACAAAAGTGGTGTACAAATTGACAGAAAACTGAAGTGTCATGCCACATAATTTGGCCTTCCCCGGCCACATAATTGCAGTGGTCCTTCTAAAACCCACCGGA
This sequence comes from Pleurodeles waltl, assembly GCF_031143425.1. Classification (NCBI taxonomy): domain Eukaryota; kingdom Metazoa; phylum Chordata; class Amphibia; order Caudata; family Salamandridae; genus Pleurodeles; species Pleurodeles waltl. The sequence goes on along the minus strand of NC_090443.1, from coordinate 478,209,108 downwards.
AAAGGAAAAAAAAAAAAAATACCTATCAAAGCATAAACCATCTGTTAGGAATGGGGTCTTTGGTTGGCAGTAAGGTTACCCCCGTCCAAGCAAGGACACTCACATTAGTCAGGGTAAGTCACACACAGTCCAAATTATCCTGTGCCCACCCTCTGGTAGCTTGGCACTGAGCAGTCAGGCTTAACTTAGAAGGCAATGTGTAAAGTATTTGTGTAATAAATCATACAATAACACAATATAGCAGCACAAAATTACACCACACAGTGTTTAGAAAAATATATAATATTTATCTGGGTATTTGCAGGTCAAAACGATCAAAGATGCAATATGAATTTGTAAAGTCATCACTGAAAAGTGATATGAAGTGTCTTACGTCTTTAAAAAGTAAACAAAGTCTCTTTCAAGCACAAAGTACCTGGTTTGGAGGGGAAAATCTCCGCAGAGGGCCGCAGAAGAGGAGATGTGTGGAAAAATGGTGTGTGCGTCGGTTAAGCCCGTTCACAAACGGACTTGCATAGATATTTTTCACGCGGGGAGACGTGCGTCGTTCTACGGGAAGAAAAATGGTGTGTGCGTCTGTTTCGCCCCTTCACACATGGACTTTCACTCGGGGAAGACGTGTGTCGTTTTCCGGCACGCGGACCGTCTCCTTCTGTAGATCGCTGGATTAGCAGATGTCCCAGGGTCTGTGCGTGGATTCCTCGGCTTGTTATCCGGCTGCGCTTCGTTCTGGGGGGCTGTGCGTGGAATTTTCTCTCACAGCAGGCGTTGCGTCGATTTTCTCTCTGGAAGTTGGGTGGCGTTGTCCATGCGAGGCCGTGCGGCGAAGTTCCGGTCGCACCGCAGGCGTGGCGTCTTTCCGGATCGGCGTGAATTTTTCACCGCAGAGCAAGCTGTGCGTCAAAATGTTTGGCGCACAAGGAGTCCAGTTGAAAAATAGAAGTCTTTTGGGTCCTGAGACTTCGGGGAACAGGGGGTAAGCTCTATCCAAGCCCTTGGAGAGCACTGTTACAGCCAGACGAGTTCAGCAAGGCAGCAGGCCAACAGCAAGGGAGCAGTCCTTTATAGAAAGCAGTCAGGTGAGTCCTTTGAGCAGCCAGGCAGTTCTTCTTGGCAGGATGCAGGTTCTGGTTTCTTCTCCAGAAAGTGTGAGTGGTAGGGCAGAGGCCCTGTTTTATACCCAAATGTGCCTTTGAAGTGGGGGAGACTTCAAAGAGGGGCTAAGAAGTGCACCAGGTCCCCTTTCAGTTCAATCCTGTCTGCCAGGGTCCCAGTAGGGGGTGTGGCAGTCCTTTGTGTGAGAGCAGGCCCTCCACCCTCCCAGCCCCGGAAGACCCATTCAAAATGTATGCAAGTGAGGCTGAATACCCTGTGTTTGGGGTGTGTGAGTGAATGCACAAGGAGCTGTCAACTAAACCCAGCCAGACGTGGATTGTACGGCACAGAAAGATTTAAATGCAGAGAAATGCTCACTTTCTAAAAGTGGCATTTCTAGAATGGTAATATTAAATTCAACTTCACCAGTCAGCAGAATTTTGCATTACCATTCTGGCCATACTAAATATGACCTTCCTACTCCTTTCACATCAGCAGCTACCACCTCAATAATGTAGGAGGGCAGCCCCAATGTTAGCCTATGAAGGGAGTAGGCCTCACAGTAGTGTAAAAACGAGTTTAGGAGTTTTACACTACCAGGGCATGTAAACTACACAGGTACATGTCCTGCCTTTTACCCACAGCACCCTGCTCTAGGGGTTACCTAGGGCATTAGGGGTGACTTAGATGTAGAAAAAGGGGAGATTTAGGCTTGGCAAGTACTTTTAGATGCCAAGTCGGAGTGGCAGTGAAACTGCGCACACAGGCCTTACAATGGCAGGCCTGAGACCAGGTTAAGGGGCTACTTAAGTGGGCGGCACAACCAGTGCTGCAGGCCCACTAGTAGCATTTATCTACAGGCCCTGGGCATATACAGTGCACATTGCTAGGGACTTATAGGTAAATTAAATAGTCCAATTGGGTATGATCCAATGTTACCATGTTTAAAGGGAGAGAGCATGTGCACTTTAGCACTGGTTAGCAGTGGTAAAGTGCGCAGAGTCTAAAAAACAGCAAAAATGAGGTCAGAAAAAGGAGGAAGGCAAAAAGTCTGGGGATAACCCTGCAGAAGGGCAATTTCCAACACCATCGTTCAACCATCTGAAATAACCTTCCATTTGATATTTTCTACAAGCTGTTCTTATGTAATATGCTTGCTTAAATATAAATTATAGGTAAGAAAACTTGTAAAGTCCACTCAACCTCGCAAACGGAGATAATGCAGGTGTCGAGAGAAAGGTTTCCAGTCTGAATAAAGGACGCAGAGGAGGGTACAGAAGGGCTGCCTTGTCTGAAGGAAGTACGACAGGGGTCTTGGACTTTGAAAACTAAGAAAATTAGTCATAAGCAATGGATGTTCTGCAAAGACGTTCAATTGCGAAACTAGTGCTTTCAAGTTTGATAAGCGACATTGCTGCTAGACTTCGAAGATAATTCAGTCTATTGTAATGCCAAACTCATGTATAAAAGGTGACAAATAAGTGTTTCCACTGCAGTTTGGGCAAGTAAACTTTGCTCTTTAATATTTCCAGGACTGTGTATTGCCCGTTCATTTCTTTCAGGATACACTGTGCTTCAACAAATGGTGCCAAAACCAAAGATAGACTAATAGAGAATCCAGCCAGATAAAAGCACAGCTGTCAAGGGCTGGGGAACTCACAAAGTCTATGAGCACACCTGTCAAACTGGCCTTGGTTCCTGGCAGACAGACGACTGAATTACCTAGAACCACCCGAGACATGTGATAGCATCAGCTCTATCCAGGCAATCTGAGGTGAATTGGCTAGCAGTCATCTGCAGTCAGCATGGATCAGGTACGGCACCAGGACTAGGTCTGTGGTGCATGAAGGGAACTGGGTTCCACTTTGAATATTGTTGGTTCAAACTGAAGTCATGGAGGAAAGGTTAGAGTACCCAGTCTAAGGTGTAAAAGGGCGAATGTAGTGTCGGATACTGAAACAAGTCAGGCGCTGCTAAAAGGAGCAAAGGGGATTGATTTCCCCCGAGGAGGTTGGTTCTTCCCCAGTACAGGAGGTTGGGTCCTCCACAGTAAAACATATAGAATATATAAAATTCTATGGGTTTGTTAGAATTGTTGGAGTGCCTAAATCACTTTAACAATGGCTATCGGTTGAAACTAGATTTAACCAAACTTGAAACTGCAGTATAAAACACTTCTTGGTACACTGCAATAGGTTATTTTTGTGATGTGAAGTGATATGTTTAGGTGTTGTAACAAAAGCAAGGGATTTGATTCAACTACCACCATCAGAGCCTGACATGCCAGCATAGTATGTGGTCAAAAAGAAGGGTTATCACATGAGTGTTTTTAGACAATTGGGTTTATATCACACACAAAGCCCCACATAGACAATGACCAAAATGGAGGTCATTAAAAAAAAAAAGTAGAACAGATTATTTTGAAGTTTGAGAGAATGTCACAAGAAAGGCAAGGGAAAGTTATTACAGTGGGAAGCATTTCATGAATGGAAGGATTATGCAAAAGGGAGACAGTAGAAGGAGTCAAGAGAGACTTTTAGAAAAGTAATGAAATATGAAAGAAATGATGCAGCCTGTTGAGAGCAGGAATTGTCAGTAAAGAGATATTTGAACAAAAGTGACAAGATACTAAGGCTACAGGACCCCCAGCTATTTATGGAACAGGCATTACCACATTGTTCCACTACACCACCTCCTGCTAGATTTAAAGTAGTACATTTGACGAAACAACCAATAACCGTTAACAGGACGACGGGGGAAGAAAACATTAATCAGAATACAGAAGATGCAGAAATTTTTCCGATGAACTAGATGAAAGGTCTGAATTAGAAATAGTGTTGAGATCAGCTACGCAATTATTATGGTTTGACGGAGGAGTATATTGACAGTTTTGTACTGAAAGGAGACTGATACCCTTACACGTTAATAAGATACAACACTCATGCATAACAAATGATTTGTTATTGGTCAACATCACCAAAGATCACTGCACTACAGATATTGTTAATTTACTGAATCTCTTAGCTGCCAGGGGACACAAGGCAAAGAAACACAATGAAAAACCCCAAATTAATCTTCACAAAATTGTAACTGGCAGACCAATGACAGCCTGGCGGGGAATCCAGAGGAAGAAATGACTACCATGTCAAATTAACTAATGAGACTATTGTTTTGCCTTGACTAAACATCTTGCTTCTATTAACCAACAGGTGAAGGTGGCCTTGCCAGAACGTTTGCAAGGTAGTGGGCCTCGCTTCCAGCCAGGGGACTGGGTGCTCATTTGCAGCTTCCAAAAGGTCCAACTGTCTTTAGCCTGGGTGGAAGGGCCCTGAGCAGGTCCTGTTGGCCACGCAGACAGATGTCAAACGTTCTAACAACAAGAATTGGATTCAGGCATCTCATCTGAAGAGGGCACCACTGCAAGCGATGCTGCCACCATCTACCACAACAAAAGGATTTCAGCAACACACAACCACTCGGCAACAAGACAGCACCATGCAACCCGAGATCACAGAGAAAAACATCTGAAAGAGTTAGATTACATATTTAGGTTGCTATCCTGGGAAGAACCAGCAGATGCAGTGAGGGCAGCTCACCCAATACCTGAAGTAACAATGCACTATTGTAACAGGCAGGTAAATACCTGGTCTACACTTACTGAGGCTGGAATAAGGACAATAAGGTTGAGGAAAGAGATGAACATACACTTGGTTAGATACTGCACAGATTAGGAATAATCCCAGACCATAGTACATATGCTAATATCAACAAAATAACAGTAGAAGCGGCTAGAAGGCCATCTTGGTGGCCCCACCACTGTTGTGGTTACTCCAGAAGTGTCCCTTGAGCCACTAGCGGTTATCTGCCAGCCTTCGTGACAGTGAAGAAAATGTACTCTTATAGACCCCGCCAAAATATTTATTGCCAGATCCTAGATGAACTGTCACTAGACTCGGTATCTGTACTAAGAGTGAGAGTGACTCCTCAGACAGGGTTTCTGCGAGTGCACGGCCCGCTACAACTCCCAGCAAAGGACTTTTCTCATCTGCACCTGCAATCCAGAACCCAGGAACAAATGCTGTTTTGGCTGCAAAAAATTAATTAGAAGTACGTTGAAGAAGGTTTTCTGCATCCTACCTGTTTTTGCTTTGGTAACTGTATTAACCAGCCTTGTCATTTATATATATGAAACATATTATTCACCTGTACAGAGCCCCTAGATTGGTAAAAGGAGTTCAGACTTGCATGCCCATCGACCAAAGAATATCATAAAAACGTTGCTATGCAGTCTATGAATGTCTATCATAGGGAAGTTAATGTCTCAAACTGTTGGATATGTTTGAAAAATGCCTGCGTCAGGAAAAAATAAGGAATGCCTTTCTTGCATCTGTCTTTGCCATACACTGATTCGTGTATTATTATAGCAGATGATCTTGCCCATATTTATAAGCATAAGGTTTTGTTTAAGTGTGGCATGAAAAACATGGGTTTAAATGTGAATGAAAATTAGTGGAAAACTTCCTTCAGTCATTAGGCACAAATAGTTTTCATCTCCATACACTGTTAACAGCAGAGGCCTAATTCCCTGCAGTGAAAAATGCTTAGAGGAGGCTTGTAAAGCTATCCATAACTAATGCAAAATGCTGCAATAGAAGCATTCTGCACAAGAGAAACTGACTACATAATGATAGAATTTATGGTTGAACAAGGGTTCAAAGGGAGGGTTTTGTCAAAGCAAAATAAAACGTGAACCATTTTGTTCAACCATCTTTAAATGATTTTCCTTGGTATATCTTCTAGAAGCTGTTCTTGAGTAATATGGTTGTTTAAATAGGAAGCTAATCAGCAAGAAAACTTGTAAAGTCTACTCGACCTTGCAAACTGAGAATGGAGGGGCTAGGTGTGGCTTGTGCTCACGCAAGACAAAGGTTTCCAGGTTTTCACTAAAGAATGGTGAGGGGGCACGGAAAGGGGGCCTTGTCTGAGGAAAGTATGATTGCGGCCTTCAACCTTTAAAACTAAGAAAATTAATTAGCTGTAAGCAACAGAAGTTCTGCCAAGACATTCAATTGTGGAACTAGTGCTTTCATGTTTGATAAAAGTGACCTTGCGGCTGGATGTAGAAGATAATTCAGTCTATTGTAAAGCTGTATACAAAGCATGATGTAAATCAAGAAGAATGAAACACTTGGTAGTCAGTCCCTGCATTTGTTTTGCCAAGGCAGCTTGGGCAAATAAACTTTGTTCTTTAACATTTACTACACAGTCATGGAAATATTAATTTCTCACCAGATAAATTGTGCTTTAACAAAACATCCTAATTTAAAGTGCTGAGCACCTGCAAGGCCACGGGAGTTACATTCCTCAGGTCCTAGACCATAGCTTCTATTCAGACTTGTTGGTAATAAAGTGGTGGGCACCTGCACTTTCTTTGGTTGACCAGGACAATATGTTCCATACTTTGCAGCTGTATCACCTAACAATTACCCACTGCTGGTCCCAATAAATATAATATAAATTAATTGCTATACAAATGGCAAAAGACTGTCACTATCTAGCTTGGCGAGGATAGCACTGTGCTAATCCTATGCTTAAAGACTTTGCTAGATAAGCAGACATTTGAGGTGAGCAAATCTAGAGTGTCGCTGGTGTTGCAGGGTGCTCCTTACTAGAGCAGCTCTCCACCTAAAATTGGGAACTTCCCAGAGTTCTCCTTTGTTTTTTGCATAATTTATGCGTCGCTCTATTCCTGAAAGGGTTTTGGTTTGATAGATATGGAAAATGTCACTTACCCAGTGTACATCTGTTCGTGGCATTAGTCGCTGCAGATTCACATGATGTGCACATCCCGCCATCTGGTGTTGGGCTCGGCATGTTACAAGTTGTTTTTCTTCAAAGAAGTCTTTGAGTCACGAGACCGAGGGACTCCTCCCATTTCGACTCCATTGCGCATGGGCGTCGACTCCATCTTAGATTGTTTTCCCCGCAGAGGGTGAGGTAGGAGTTGTGTATACTAGTAATAGTGCCCATGCAATGGAGTGAATGCGTATGTACATAATGAAGTTTAAAGTAATATATTTATTTACAAATGTACAAATGTTTAAGATCTACTTCTAAACGGCTACAGGCTCCCGGGGAGGCGGGTGGGCGCATGTGAATCTGCAGCGACTAATGCCACGAACAGATGTACACTGGGTAAGTGACATTTTCCGTTTGATGGTATGTGTAGCTGCAGATACACATGCTGTGCATAGACTAGTAAGCAGTTATCTCCCCAAAAGCGGTGGTTCAGCCTGTAGGAGTTGAAGTAGTTTGAAATAATGTTCTTAGTACAGCTTGACCTACTGTTGCTTGTTGTGCAGTTAACACATCTACACAGTAGTGCTTGGTAAATGTATGAGGCGTAGACCATGTTGCTGCCTTACATATTTCGTTCATTGGAATATTTCCTAGAAAGGCCATGGTAGCCCCTTTCTTTCTGGTTGAGTGTGCCTTTGGTGTAATAGGCAGTTCTCTTTTAGCTTTAAGATAGCAGGTTTGAATGCACTTAACTATCCATCTAGCAATGCCTTGTTTTGAAATTGGATTTCCTGTATGAGGTTTTTGAAAGGCGATAAATAGTTGTTTTGTTTTTCGAATTAGTTTAGTTCTGTCAATGTAGTACATTAGTGCTCTTTTGATGTCTAACGTATGTAGTGCTCTTTCAGCTACAGAATCTGGCTGTGGGAAGAACACTGGTAATTCTACAGTTTGATTCAAGTGGAACGGTGAGATTACTTTTGGTAAAAATTTAGGATTGGTCCGTAGAACAACTTTATTTTTGTGTATTTGAATAAATGGTTCTTGAATGGTAAATGCTTGAATTTCACTCACTCTTCTTAGAGATGTGATGGCAATTAAAAATGCAACTTTCCACGTTAAGTATTGCATTTCACAAGAGTGCATGGGCTCAAAAGGTGGACCCATGAGTCGTGTTAAGACAATGTTGAGGTTCCATGAAGGAACTGGTGGTGTTCTTGGTGGTATAATTCTCTTTAGGCCTTCCATAAACGCTTTTATGACTGGTATCCTAAATAATGAAGTTGAGTGCGTAATTTGCAGGTAAGCTGAAATTGCCGTAAGATGTATTTTAATGGAAGAGAAAGCTAGTTTAGATTTTTGCAAATGCAGTAAGTATCCTACTATCTCTTTTGCAGATGCGTGTAAAGGTTGAATTTGATTATTATGGCAGTAATAAACAAATCTTTTCCACTTATTTGCATAGCAGTGTCTAGTGGTAGGTTTTCTAGCTTGTTTTATGACCTCCATACATTCCTTTGTGAGGTCTAAGTGTCCGAATTCTAGGATTTCAGGAGCCAAATTGCTAGATTCAGCGATGCTGGATTTGGATGTCTGATCTGTTGTTTGTGTTGTGTTAACAGATCTGGTCTGTTTGGCAGTTTGACATGAGGTACTACTGAAAGGTCTAGTAGTGTTGTGTACAAAGGTTGCCTTGCCCATGTTGGTGCTATTAGTATGAGTTTGAGTTTGTTTTGACTCAACTTGTTTACTAGATATGGAAGAAGTGGGAGAGGGGGAAAAACGTAAGCAAATATCCCTGACCAGTTCATCCATAGTGCATTGCCCCGAGACTGATGTTGTGGGTACCTGGATGCGAAGTTTTGGCATTTTGAGTTTTCTTTTGTTGCAAATAGATCTATTTGTGGCGTTCCCCACATTCTGAAGTAAGTGTTCAGTATTTGGGGGTGAATTTCCCATTCGTGGATCTGTTGGTGATCCTGAGAGAGATTGTCTGCTAACTGGTTCTGAATTCCTGGAATAAATTGTGCTATTAGGCGAATGTGGTTGTGAATCGCCCAATGCCATATTTTTTGTGTTAGGAGACACAACTGTGTTGAGTGTGTTCCTCCCGGTTTGTTTAGGTAATACATTGTTGTCATGTTGTCTGTTTTGACAAGAGTGTATTTGTGGGTTATTATGGGTTGAAATGCTTTCAGCGCTAGAAACACTGCTAACAGTTCTAAGTGGTTTATATGAAACTGTCTTTGCTGAATGTCCCATTGTCCTTGGATGCTGTGCTGATTGAGGTGTGCTCCCCACCCTGTCATGGATGCATCTGTTGTTATTACGTATTGTGGCACTGGGTCTCGAAAAGGCCGCCCTTGGTTTAAATTTATACTGTTCCACCATTGAAGCGAGATGTAGGTTTGGCGGTCTATCAACACCAGATCTAGAAGTTGACCCAGTGCCTGTGACCACTGTGATGCTAGGCACTGTTGTAAGGGCCGCATGTGCAACCTTGCGTTTGGGACAATGGCTATGCATGAGGACATCATGCCTAGGAGTTTCATTACTAATTTGACCTGTATCTTTTGGTTTGGATACATGGCTTGTATTACATTGTGGAATGTTTTGACTCTTTGTGGACTTGGAGTGGCAATTCCTTTTACTGTGTTGATTGTTGCTCCTAGGTATTGCTGTGTTTGACACGGCAGAAGGTGAGACTTTGAGTAATTGATTGAGAAACCTAGTTTGTGTAGGGTTTCTATGACATAATTTGTGTGTTGTGAACACTGTATTTGCGTGTTGGTTTTGATTAACCAATCGTCTAGGTACGGGAACACATGTATTTGCTGCCTTCTGATATGTGCAGCTACTACTGCTAGACATTTTGTAAAAACTCTTGGCGCAGTCGTTATTCCGAATGGCAACACTTTGAACTGGTAATGTATCCCTTGGAATACAAACCTTAGGTACTTTCTGTGTGAAGGATGTATTGGTATATGGAAATATGCATCCTTTAGATCCAGTGTTGTCATGTAGTCTTGTTGTTTGAGCAGTGGGATTACTTCTTGTAATGTAACCATGTGAAAGTGGTCCGATTTGATGTATGTATTTAATATTCTGAGATCTAGTATAGGTCTTAGAGTTTTGTCTTTTTTGGGAATCAGAAAGTAAAGTGAGTAAACTCCTGTGTTTAGTTCTTGTTTTGGTACTAATTCTATTGCTTCTTTTTGGAGCAATGCTTGAACTTCTAATCCTAGAAGATTTATATGTTGTTTTGACATACTGTGTGTTTTCGGTGGGACTGTTGGAGGGAACTCGAGCATATTTAGCACGGCTTGTTGAATTTCCGGCTTGAAACCTGACGTGCGCAGCCATGCGTGCCTTCTTATTGTTATTGCAGTATTTACTGTCCTTGCAGCCGTATCTGCTGCATCCATTGAAGACCGTATCTGATTATTCGAGATACTTTGTCCTTCTTCCACCACTTGTTGAGCTCTTTTTTGGAACTCCTTGGGTAAGTGTTCTATCAAATGTTGCATCTCAACCCAGTGAGCTCTGTCATATCTTGCCAAAAGCGCTTGTGAATTGGCAATGCGCCATCGGTTTGCTGCTTGTACTGCAACCCTTTTGCCCGCAGCATCAAATTTGCGACTCTTTGTCTGGAGGTGGTGCGTCCCCCGAGGTATGAGAGTTTGCTCTCTTACGAGCTGCCCCGACAACTACTGAGTCTGGAGTTAACTGCGTTGTAATATAAACAGGATCTGTTGGCGGTGGCTTGTATTTTTTCTCCACTCTTGGAGTTATGGCTCGGCTTTTAACAGGATCTTGAAAGATTTGTTTTGAATGTTTTAGCATTCCTGGGAGCATAGGTAGTCTTTGGTACTGGCTATGAGTGGAGGTTAGCGTGTTAAACAAGAAGTCATCCTCAATTGGTTCTGAATGCAAGGTGACGTTATGGAAAACAGCTGCCCTTGCGATCACCTGTGTGTAAGATGTACTGTCCTCAGGAGGGGACGGCCTGGTAGGGTACAAGTCTGGGCTGTTGTCCGATACTAGAGCATCGTAAAGGTCCCATGCATCGGGATCATCTTGACTCATGGCAGTATGAGTCGGGGAGTGCATCAGTGGAGGAGTTGCTACTGGTGATGTGTGCACTGATGGTGGTGGAGAAGGTGGTGGAGTTGTTTTCTTTGCCACCTTTGCTTGTGGCTCCTTGTCCTTTTCGTGAAAGGCAAGTTTTCTTTTTATTGGAGGAAGAGTGGTTATCTTCCCTGTGTCTTGATGAATGTGGAGCCTCCTTTGAGTATAGTCTGGCTCTACAGCTTGAAGTTCCTCTCCAAATCTATGTTTTTTCATTTGGGAGGCCAATCCTTGTTCCTCTGTATAGGAACCTGTTTTCGGCTCCGAGGCTGGATGTTTCGGAACCGAAACTTTTTCGGAGGTCTTTTTAGGCTCAGAGGAAACCTTTGTAATTTTCGGCGTGGTGGTGTCTCGATGCCGAATTTGTTCGGTGCCGCTGTGATGGTGCCGAAATTTCTCAGAGCCGATGTCTCGGGTCCGAGATTGCTGTGTGGTGGTCTCTCGACCGGAGTCGGATGACTTCGACACCAGCGTGCCCTTTTTCGGTGCCTTGGCTCGGTCACCGCTTGTTTGGGTTAAGCCATGGCCTGTTGGCGGTGGCGTCACCTGGGCTTTTGTTGACTTCTCGTGAGTCTTATGTTTCGACGTCTTACTCACGGTTTTCGGCGTTTCTTCGGCCTCGAGCTCTTCCGAGTCTGACTCTTGGATAGAGAAAGCTTCCTCTTCTTCCTCGAAACGCTCTTGTTCTGTCGGCGTCGACGCCATCTGCAGTCTTCTGGCTCTTCAGTCTCTTAACGTCTTTCTGGACCGAAACGCTCGACAGGCCTCACAAGTATCTTCCTTGTGCTCTGGGGACAAGCACAAGTTACAGACCAGATGCTGATCCGTATACGGATACTTGTTATGGCATTTTGGACAGAAGCGGAATGGGGTCCGTTCCATCAGCCTTGAATTCACACGTGGCCGGGCCGACCAGGCCCCGACGGGGGATCGAAAAAACCCCGAAGGGCCACCAGAACTCTTCTAAATTCGGCGTTGATCTGTTGTAACTAACCCGATACCGAACGCAAACAATACCGACGTTTTTTTCCGAGATTCTAACTAACTTTCCGACCCGAAACACGGAGCGAAAAGGAACACGTCCGAACCCGATGGCGGAAAAAAAACAATCTAAGATAGAGTCGATGCCCATGCGCAATGGAGTCGAAATGGGAGGAGTCCCTCGGTCTTGTGACTCGAAAAGACTTCTTCGAAGAAAAACAACTTGTAACACTCCGAGCCCAACACCAGATGGCGGACTGTGCACAGCATGTGTATCTGCAGCTACACATGCCATCGAACATATATATATATATTTTTTTTTTGTAAGTGTAGTACAGCCTAAGCTATGCGACCAGTACAGCAGCCAGTAATTTGCTACAGTGGCCACCTCAGTCAGTGATTGACCACAAGGATGGGGCTGGGCATCCACACAAGTCTTTCTGCTACAGCTTGGGTAGCACCGACTTGCCAGTGTCCTAGTAATTATAGCAGCAATGCAGTTCAGCTCACCTGTGAGATATTCAACCATCAAGTGGCCCAGCCTGCTTGGTGATGCCAGGGGCCACCTCAGCCCAAATGCACAGTGTTGTCAGCTCACCATGCGCCCCCCTTGGCGGGTGAAGTAAGCTGGCTCAAACCTGATGCAGCACATACCGCCTAGGACACAGAGTTCCTCACTCACTGACCAAGTTACACACCTCTTCTAACCAATGAAGAGGTTTGGTTAGGGTCGGAGCACTGATCTTTCTGTATGCAGTGGTTTGAAGGCACCATGACAGAGTGAGATAGAGAGAATGTGGCATACCACTGGCAACAATGCAAGGACTGATAAAAAAGCAGGTGCTCAGGCATATTCTGGTGCAGTAGTGTATACATCTTAGCTCTCCATGGAATAACAGTATTCTGACCATGACATGGTAACACTCCAGCAATGCCTGGAAATAAAATACTGTCCTTGAGATATTGTGAGTTTTCTTTACATTAACTGTGGCTATCCATTGGGTAATGGCGGTACTCTAACCTGCTTGGTCATGACAACGCTGACTATTCCTGGTACAACAAAGTGAAATCCCTTTATCAGATCAGCATGAATCTATTTGATAGTAATATATGTGAGCACTAGAAAGACTAAAAATGAAGGTCTGCCATTTCAGAACAATTTTCTTTTTCATAGTCATTGTTGGGGCGTCCACTGAGCTTGGTTGGTTAGTTTATCCAAAATACTACTGTTTTATTCAGGGATGTGGAATTCCTATTGCCAGATGCCCGGGACATATTGCTTGGTGTCAACGACAACAATTTGTCATGTTTTTTTCTCCTTGGGACAAGCAGGCCCAAACCCCTGCAGCACAAACCCTTCAGGTGCCAGCTTACAGAGAAGGGAACTGTCTGCAGTTGAGGTAATGTGTGCCCATGTTAATGCTGTTCGAACTTGTATTTACTGTCCATTAATAAAAAGGCTACATTATTAGGGTTAGTGTTGGAATTAAACGTTTTAAGGTCACACTGCTCTACTGACAGTGGTTCCAGCATTAAACTAAAAATAAAAAAAGTACACGTTTAAAAAAGTAACAATTTGAGGCAAAGTATAAGGCTCCCAGAATGCTCTGATTAGATGCAAATGTTTGCAGAAGATTGTAAGCAAGAAGCAAGAGTGACGAGTACTTGCTTTCAACATAAAATGTCCGTAAAAAAATGCAAGTAGGGGAAAAAAAAAAAAGAAAAGTTTTACTACTATGAAATGTTATTTCTTTGAAGCGTCATTTAGTAAAATGTGTTGATGCATGCTAGTATTTCCAAAAATATTTCTAATGGAAAATCAGTGTAACCATTTTCAAAAATATTATGGGTAGCATGAAAATAAACAAGCACTGGCAAAGCCAAGCGACCCAAAAACATTTTTAGAGTCTCTTGGTGTCATCAATGAGTGTCTTGTTTTGACATGGCTTTTGTAAAACTATTGTTGAGGGAGCGGACACGACCTCACCATTCTAATAAACACTGGCAAAAAGAAAACAAAGGTTTTGGTCTCAAAAAGCACACATTGCCACCACCGGCGTAACAAAGGCCCTCCCTCAGCACAGCCCCTTCCCTATGAGTTTTTTTTTTTGGGGGGGGGGGGGGGGGGGGGGGGGGGGGCGGCTCCATGTTCTTTGTCAGGGGTAAATGTCCAACCTTTATTATTGGGAAAGATTAGAGAAGAGCTTAAAACAAGCAAGCTAGTAGGTTTGCAGACTCAAAGGCCTTCCAGCCCTGGAACTATTGCTTATGGCTTCCTCCAGCCCCACTATGTAGATTTGCGCAATGGAGGCAAACTAAGGAAATTGTTATAATAGGGATTTAAATTGCAAGTATTCAAGCTCTGCCATAGTAGTAGCCCTGCCATAATCAGATAGACTATTATCAGAGCGCTTACATAATGAGATTGCTGCCATAATTTGTTGTCACACTACAGGGCACTAAAGGGACAAGTAGATTTTTTCACAGGGCAAGTACATTTAAAAAGCAACCTGTCCAATGGACAAGTAGATATTTTATTAAATTACACACCCCTATGTATGTCATGAAAAGTTGTGCAATTCCAGAAACTGAAGACCGTGTGTGACAATATTAATGCAGTTCAATTTTATATTTCTGAACTGTACGTGAAGTGGATATTTGAGGGCTAATTCAAGCTGAGTTCATGAGACTCTCTGTTGATTTTTGCTGTTTGGATTCTCTTATTGTATATTGAAAAAAGTAATGTTAGGACTACTACTGTTCGAGCATGGAATACTGCTCTTGGCTGATTCCTTTGATCCTGTAAGTGGTTGTAATTAAGTGGCAGCTTCCCATTATCAGCCTGCAAAATGTATCCACTATTGCAGAAGGGAAATGTAAGATTTGTATGACTTGATTTACCCACAACCCCTTCCCAACAGGTTACCAGAATCTACTGGGGAGAAATGACAGGTCATGTACAATTGCATAATCTGTAAGTGCATGTAACACATACAACTCTTAGGCGATTTTAGGGAAATTCTGCTTACAATTCACTGTTCTAACACCATTTCTAAAGTCTTTGAGGAAGGCAGGGCAAGCTTTGCACACACACAAAAAAAAAAAAAAAAAGTGGCATAGTTCAACAGGGCCCCTTGAGTAACAAACGTTTTTACCATGTAAGTGAAAATTATGCTATAGGATTCATAATTTTGTCCTCTAAAATGTTACGGTTGACCAGCATCACAGTTCGCTCACTCTTATGAAACCAAGTATTTACAGTGCATCACTTTATAATTACACCTGCCATCACTACTAGGAAGGGTGTCTTGCGTTGGGACTAGAGAAAACGTTATTAGGCAGCACCAATGGTTGAAATAAGTGACATTGTCCTAAAAATATTTCTTGGCACTGGCTTAGGGATTGTAATAAGCATAAAATCCACATGGGCATACAAATATCAAGAAGCCCCCAAACATGGCAGACGGTTGTGATAGATGCACCAAAGACCATATGCTCCCACATTGTGGGTGTATACCAGTTGGGATGGCATGAGTCACTGGAAAGAAAAATGCGACTGAATTACAAGTAGTGGAAAGAGTTAAAGAAATGTTTTAAAATGTAGTAAGAACAATAAAATTGGAGAGAGCAAGAAGATAATCTAACAAAGAGAAGGAGATAGACTTTCATACAAAACAATTTTCTAATACTATGGGGAAAAGGGATAGAAACTAGGATCAAGCACCTTTGTTCATATTAAAATAGCCTGCTGGCATCAACAGAAGCTGTACAGAAGACCAACTGGGTACACAACACATGCTACCATAAACAATGTGGATGTTACAAATTATCAATACATATGTGCTCACTTGTTTGAAAGTCACAATTGATTATCCAGGTTTTCTCAACCTAAAAGAAAATGCTTGACAAACTGATGTACAGGCTGCCTCTATCTGTTCAGCAATCCAGATACATGTGGGATTAAGAAAACCAAATCAAAAAGCAAGGATAGACATTTTAAAAACTCAGACATTGTGCCACATCAAGATATTCAAGTCAAAAACATTCCTAAATCATCCATAAGAAATTTGTTAAAGCTGAAAAGGTAGACCAGTGGGCAAAGCACCCACTTCAGGTGCATGCACAAAAGATGTTAAATTTTAGAAAAAAATAAGTGTTCTCGTTGAGGCGGTAAACAATACTTCAACATCCATCTTCCCAAGTAACTGTGAAAAGGATCTCTCGAATCACAAGATTTTCCAACAGTAATTCAACACACACAAAACAATTTCTCATAGCCTCCCTAACCTTCTAAAATCATAAACGTGACAGCCCATATATCTGAGGTACAGCAATAGCATAAGGAAAAAAGCAGCTAAATATAGGACACCAAGTTTGGGAAACACACTACAGTACATAATTCATTATTCAAAGAATCAAGTAGTAGAGTACAGGTCTTCCAAATATGCCAGTATTGATGAGCATCTCAGAAGTTACACACAACTGTCACCAGGCGGAGGAGTACACTTTGAATGAGACATTGTGGGGCCATCTCTTCATAACAAATGTTAGTTCTGGTGACAGATTTAGTTGTCCTTCCAGCCTGATGCGAATAAGAAATTTCATAAAAACTTACAAATACATGCACATAGGGGCTTGGACTCTACCCTCTTCATCCACTATCTGTTCAGCAGCCATACACATTAACTTCCGACCACCACAGCTATAACATGCGACAATGGGTTAGCCCACTTAAGCCACTAGGTCTCTTGAACAGACCTATTGCAATCAACTTTATTGCATGTACATATTTAACTAAAAGAAGTGCACTTCGGTGCTTGGGCTGGGGATATAATACTTTGCCACCGCATTTTAGTAATAGTATTTTTTTGTGTCAACGATAATCATTTTCCCATGATGTGCATCGACACTTAAAAGGTGTTTATCATATATTCTTGGACAATGCCATCCTAGAATGAAAAGCAAACTGTTCCATTAAAATTATATGCAGTGGTGGATTTTTATCTGTAATATTTTTATTGCAAGTATAAGGCCACTATGTTTAGGCAGTGGAAGGTTATTTTGGTGACATATGCTTGCAATTAAAAATCAAATCATCTTGGTTTGCTAAAGCAAGAGCTGGTTGCTTTGCATTTGTTGTCCACTCCCAGTCTTCCTCATTGCTCAACGAATATCAGTCAACTTAATCTTGTGCCATTAGCTTCACTGTCAGGAAAACCTGCTAACACCATTTAACAACTCTGTTCTATCACCAAATAATCTTCAATTGGCTGTCCTTTCATCACTCACAAACATCTGCTGCACAGCCATCCTAAAATAACATCTTCTTAGTCCATATCAGGCAGTGTTACAGCTACTCTTTCCAACAGAAGAACAAAGGGTGTAAAACCAGTGTTTCACATGTTGTGGTATGTGCTGCCCACAACATATCTGAATTCGTCCTGTCAACAGACCACTGGAACTTGTATGGGGTCCACAACTCCTTAGAAAATCAAGCAAACAGTAGTAGGGACAACTGGTGGATTCAACTGAAGCATTAGTATGAACCGACAAAAGAAAACATTTTTAAGTACTTCAACGTATCGAATAAAGAAAGATAGATTTTAAGCTCAGGTTTAAATTGGGCAGAAAAAAAAAAAAAACAGGCCTTTGAGCTCAATTTCTCAGAAGGCCTCTCACACCTTTGCTCTGGTCAGTGTTGATTTGGGGGACATACGTTGGGCCTGGAACGCATCTTCCACATTCATGGCAACATCTCCATCCCACGGTCAAGAAGAACCTAGTACTGAAAGTGAGTCTGGTTCAGATCCCACTCTTACACAAATTTACCAGACAAAGAATGGTGATTGGCAATCTCAAACTTAAAATAAGTCTCCTATTCATGTGGCATGCTAAGGATGATCTCCAGACACAGACTTTGCAGCAGGGGCCACCTCCAAGCAGGATCAAGCATCACATGGGCACAGTGAAGTTGGAGTGTTCTGCACTTGGCTATCACCCCTTTTGAAGCAGTAATCAAAGACAGACATAAGAGAAGGCCCTGCCTAAAACCTTTGTCACCTTTAACAACAAACTGCAGTCCTACAGTTCCTCTTTCTACCAAAGGGCAATGTTAAAAATAACTGATCAACCAACAAAGTGTTCATATAACTTCTAAAGACAGCCCCACCCTTCATCCTCTTCACTTCAGTGCCTGGATTTTCTCTCTCTCAAGCAACAATGATGCAGGAAATATATGACTACACTGTGTAAGGAAACTACCCAGAGGTAAAGAAACTGGATCCCACCAGCTTCAGTACTCATACGTATATAGACACAATCCTACTATTGCACATATGCTATATATGTACTACAGAGATGATAGGGGTTGGCAGAGCAAGATTTTGGGTTTCACTTAGAAGTGGAACTTTACATGAGAGTGGGTCAGTAGACTTCACTCTGAAGCAGAGAAAAAAAGTCTGGTCATAAAGAAAAAAGTCTGGTCATAAAGGAAAAGGTCTGCTGCCTACTGAAGACATGCTTGGTGCACCCTTCTTGTGACAGGACCAATCCTATATGGTACACTGTCTGTGACAGACTTAGTTCTCCACATACATTCTGGACTAACAATTTCTGGGCAAAAATAAAGGTCAGGAAGTTAGTTTTACATGCAGGTAGTCACTCACGGATCTAAGCTCATGCTCGTTTACCACATGCAGGGCCATTCCTGTCCCAAAAAGAGGTCTTTAACAAATGGGGGGGCAGGGTTGGTGGAGTGGCTTCAATGGGGTGGAAGGCAAGGGGGCAATGAGTTGGGAGTGCAAATCTCTTGAAATGTTAGCACCGTAGGCATTACCAGAGCTTCTCAGCCAATCATAGCATGGTCAGCATAAGGGGACCTGAAGGATAATAGCCCATCAAAACCTTAGAATGGAGGGCACCAGCAAAATTCACTCTTAGGATAATAACTCAACATTGGTATAGTAGACAACTGCAGAGCCCCCGTCTCTCTACCGCATAGAATCCAAGGAGATTCCGATTTGAGGAGTAACTCCCTGCCCACCAGCCTGTGCTCGGATTGGCCTTGTAGCTCCCAAGCAACCCTGAGACCTCCTCTCACCTGCTCAGGTCATTAAAGTTTGTGAAGGGAACCCCCAAGACAACCACCTCCATTTTGTAGCCCCAATTTCTCTGTGCCCTAAACAGCTTAGTGAGCAAAAAGACAGAGAAAGTGGTAAGAACAAAGACTTGTGCTGTGTATTCTTGAAACTTTTAAACTTCCTTTTCCTCTACCTGTGACAGTTTAAATTGAGCTCTTGGTTTCTGTGCAATTTGTATTTCTAAAACTGCTGTCTTTTTCTACCCGTGACTATTTCAATTTCTTGGTTTTCCTCTGTACTATGCCAATGCCTGTAAAAGACAACCCAAATCTCAGAGGCAAAGTAGTGTATTTAAGAGACTCCTTAATCTGCTTTATGGATTAAAAACTGTTTGGAAAGTGTATGTAGCACTCGTTTTTGGCTAGAAAAAGTGATTTGTTTGAATGTGCTTTAGATTTGGGCTGTTGGAGAGGAAACTGAATGTTAAGAAACTACACTGCATCAGACATTGGAAGAAAAGTTTTATAAAATCATATACGGTAAAAGCAGTGTATGACTAAAATTCGTGCTGATTCCAGAGAGGTGAAGAGTTCAATTGAAAACAGAATGCATGGCCATCAAAGGTCTTGCAAACCCCATGTTTGCAAGCATGAAGGACTTTATGATCTTAAGCACACAGGCACATTGTGTGGTCTTAGTAAGTTAAGAACATGACTGAAGAATGGGAGCAGGAGATTGAATTAACCTTGGCAGGGCTCGCAAAATCCACTTGACTACTTGCATTGTTGAGTCTTATTTGATTGGGTCAAACTATTTTTAATAGCTACTCGTCCTTGCTAGCGAGTTGACACTGAACAGGTGTTCTGTTCCGTTGAAAAGTGTAGGGGCAATAAAAGATGCCTTTAAATCTTGTTCTTATGTGTGTTCACAGAGGTCAAAAGTCTGTTTTTCGTACAATTAATTTTCCTTCAGACAGCAGAGGTCCAGGACTTTGTAAGGTGAACTGTGTGACCTGCTGCTTAGAATGTAAAATAAAAGGAGATCAAGCGACAGGTTTTTCCTAACACAACATTTAAATTAGTCAACTGTGCAAACATTTCAAAATATATTTCAGTAGTTGTGAAAGCCCCTTTTTTATATTGTGTGATGAAAAGTAGGATGAAAACAAATCAGAATACTTCACATGTTGGTGTGAAAAGGATATGTTTTCTGAAACCCAATTTTCACAGCTTGTTAATACACTATATAGTTTTATCAGTAAAGCTGCAAGTTAGTGGAGAGGTTTTTGGACATTTCTTGGGAAGTTACTGGGTGTAGACGACAATGTTACCACATCATGGTTTAGTAATAATATTTATTAAAATTGAATGTTTAAACAAACTGAGAAACACTCCTGCCCTGATGGCAATGTTGTTAGTAAACTAAAAGGAGTCCTAGGTTATGTGGGCTAGACCTCATGGGTATGTGGGCTAGATTATTGTGATGCATGCAGCAAAGTTCAGTCTACTTAAACAAAAGCGTTTTTTTTGTACTGCAGAAATGCCGAGCTCACATATTTGAAGGTGCAATCATGTGAGAATGAAGAAAAAGGCGACTAAACTATTTGCCTAGGATCACACAATTGGAGACCCATTTACGGGTCAAGTACATTACACTTAGGTCAAGCAGATTTAAGTTACTTGACCTGCAGGTCTAGTAACATTTATGATTTTTCGACCCCTGACCCTAGGGTATGCAAAAACCGATAAGAGGTTTTAGAGTAGAGCGATAAAGCACACATGCATTTAAGAGTAGCAAATGGTTAGTTTGTTAAGCATTGTTAGAAAACAGCAATAAAGAATGTGTAAGAAATAGCTTAAAGGTTTAGGGACACTGGTGACATAATATTACAACAAGAATGAAACTTACTGATTAACCTTTAGTAATCGGCACTGTTCATGTTGCTATATAAGTGGGTGTCTGTGAAGAAGCAAATCGAGACAAGCTTTTTACCTGCAAGGAGATAGCTACTCTCCCTGACTCGACAGTGAAAAGCTGCGTTTGCCTTGCCAAGAGGAGTCTTGTCTTTTATCATAAGATTCCCCGCAACATTTGGTGAGCCCAGCCAGGAGTCCCTGTTTGCCCTCAGCTGACTGCTGCAACTGGAATACTGCCTACCTGCGCATCATAGATCTTTGCACATCTGATTAGGTTAGTAGACACTTATCGGAAGTTCTGCCTATTTAGGGGGGTGGATAAAACCCAGTGATTGCCACCTTATTAAGATGAGGACAATGGGACTTTGTTCCATGTTTTGTACATATTCTATAAATTTGTCTCTCTGGCAATGGTAAAACAAAGAAGTAATATAAAATATAGGGGGTCTGCATGCTAGACTGAACATGTGTTGTACAATATTAAGTTAAGGCGCTGCGTAGTCGGTATAGTGTTTATCCCAATGTATGACTGGGGGTGGTCAATGAAGGAGATTCGCTGTGGGTTCCCAATATGCATTACAATATTATGAAAGATGGATGGCTGAAAAACCCATGTCGTTAATTTTTACCTCCAAATACAATCTGAATACTCAAATTAATGTCCCGGACCTAATAGCTAGAAGTCACTCCATGGTCTATAAGACGCATGGTTTGAAGGTTAGCCTCTCTTGGAGCCCGGAGGGAAGTGACCAGTTGCTACAGACAGTATTTACTATTTAGAGACAAAACAAATAGGATTCGAGTTTAGAAGTAGTTGAAGTGTTCATATTTTTTTAAATGTTGATGAGTGTGTGTATGCTTGTAAATTGAAATGTGGCCACGGAGTGATGATGTTAATATTGCAATGCATTATTATGATTTATGTTTAACATTTGACTGGGAAGACAAAATGACAGATGTCTTGTTTGTAAGGACTAGTGTAAAAACTTAAAAGGAGACACTGAGTAGACAGATAAGTGTAAATTGTAAAAGTTGTCCAAAATACAGGGGGATTATGGAGACTCCTTTAGAGCATTTGCAAAACCATTCCAGGTGACCAGGGAAAATTACTGAAATACTGTCAGGAATGGCTTAAGGCTACTTGGAAGCATAGATATCCCTGACCAAAGGAAGGGGCATTTGGAGGCAGAAATATTAGAGTACATTGTTACATACCTTAAGAGCAAATATGTAGGAGCTAATGTGCAGAAGCAAGAAGCCACCTTAGCCTCAGGGTGAGTTTTTGTTGAGAAGTCTAAGACTCCTTAAATGTGGATACCCGTAGGACCCCGCCTGTTCTCTACGACTCAATGAATACTTCCCCATAGGTACCTGTATTTACTCACTGACAGTTACAGGAAACTGACATGAGATTTGAGAATCCTGAAGTTAAGGCACCTTCACAATCCCCAAAGGAATCCCACAATGTTGACCTAAGATGCCAAAGCCAAAACATATGAATACTCCGGAACAAGTAGAGGTGAGTGACTCAGTTTTCAGGACAATTAGAAGCACACTTTATACCGCATTTAAATCCAGCTTCTCCCCAGGAGGGTAGAGGTGAAGAGCAGGGTCCAAAAGACAGCGACAATCAGTTGCATGATTCATCAGCAACATTGCACTTATTACAGAAAACAGATGTATCAAGACGTTAGGAAACAGAGGTCTACCCCATAACAAAGTCATGTAGAAGATGTTAGAGGAATGACTATGTAGACAGGGCTGTTAGTATGGTGCAATGGCCAGTATCCCAAGAAAGATGAGGATTTTAGGAGGACTGAAGAAAATCTACCACCTTGGCAGAAGGAGAAGGGGGAATGCAATAGTTTTGCCAAAAAGTGTTCAGGAATGGTTATCACAAGGTGAAGTTAGAAGGGATGCGAGAGAAACAAACAGAGAAGGATATTATGATAATCTTTCAGGGCAGGATCAAGTAAGTTTTGATAGGTGGCAAATAGTAGAATGTCAATACAAAAGGTATGTAAATAATATGGGTGAAATACTTTGATATCCAGAGGCTACGCACTATACTTGTATTAGCGACTGAGCTTGAGTAGTTGCGGTTTCAGGTAACATGGCAAGCCAGACCCCAGGATGGGATCTTGTGAAGCTGCAGGAGGATGGACATTGCATGATAAACCATTGCAGCAGATGAGTGTCCAATGAGTTTTTCACAGCACGGATCTCCCTCCCTTGCGAGATGGTTGCTGAAGGAGAAAATAGTTGGTACAGTGTTGCACTTTATGTGAATAATTTAGCAGGATGGTCCGGTTTAGCCCCACAGATGAACCCATGGCCACAAGAAGGGTCCTTTGATACATGTGACATGGCAAATTCTGAGGACTGTATTCTTTACGGTGAGGGAGATACAGACTAGGATTATCCTTTCATGCAGAAATGTTTGCGCATGTGGCAAAAATGCCAGACAGCAGAACCCCCAATATTCTGTCAGTCTCATGTATCGGATGCCCCCGATATGTAAAGGACCTGGGACACCTCATTATGTTCCTTAGCCACAAATGGACAAAGAAAATCTTACATAGTTGTTTCCTCCACTTAGAGGAAAATGGATTAGGGTCTTTGAAAATCAAACTGCAGGTATCACCCTGGCAGTAGAAGATAAAGAGTTTACTTAACTCTCTTATAGGAGATAAGACACATTGTTTTTCAGGAAGCTGAGAATGGTTACCCTCACTAAGACTAGGTATGATGGTTCCACATTCAATTAAGTTCAGACAGTAGTCTGAGATCAGCAGAGGAAAATGTATCCTGACAGACTAGATATTAGGTCAGTCATGGCTCAATCAATGCAGCCAATGTGGATCATGCTCACTTCATCAGCAAGATGAAAGAACAGTGAACTCAAGAAGTAGGTCAGTGTTTGGAAGTAACGGGGGAAAGCGCCGTGCTGTTCTATCTACAATGCAGTAAAAAAGTGATTATGTACTCTCTGACGTACAAGACAACCTTGATGATATAGTGGCATAGGAAGCAGAGCCCTGGACAAATATACAGGCACATATAATCCATTTCTGTAAAAAAGAAGCAGGAGAAAGAGAACCAAGCAGGAGGTGACAAAGAAAGCAGCAGCCAAGTTAGTGCAGCAAATGTTAGCAAAGAAATGATGACTAATGTCTGTGGGATCGGTCCCAGGAACCACTCAACAACAGTACCCACAACAGCAGGATAATGTAAGGGCACATGGAAGTAACAGAGGAAGAGGCAGGGTAGGTCCCCAAAGGATTGAACAAACGTGCCAGTACTGTCACATATATGGACATTTAATTAGGAGATTGTAGGATTAAGATCAGATGAACAAAATAGAAGAGGTGTTTACCATCAGGCGTGAAAAACAGTAGTGCAGCCACAGTCAAACTTGCAAATTATATATGTACCTCAGACACCACCACAAAATGAGCAGCAATCAGTAATACATCAGGTGCAACAAATATCACTACAGCAAAATTATCAAGCACCCCAATGGCAACTCCTCTCACAATCATATTGCCCTGTCCACTTGAGGTGGAGGAAATTCTTTCTATATAAAAATATGTGGGAGGATACACGCAATGTAGGTGCCCACAGAGCAGTTCCATGTGTCCAGTATTGTGAGTGAGACACAGGCCAGATGAGGAACCCGCTGTGACAGTAGCTACCCATAACAAGAGGTACGCATTCATCAGATACGAGATAAGCCGAGGGAGACCTTGCAATTTCTAATAGATCAACGGACACACAAGGATTCTCAGGGCAGTAATGAGGGTTCCATTTACTAAACCAGTGGAAATGAAAATAGGAAGGAGGTACATTGTTGGCTGTTTACTGTATTCTCGAGCTGCCCCAGCTAATTTGAGGAGAGATTTTATGGCCAAATTAAATAGGAATTAATTTTGAGCCTCGTGTAACTAGAATGTTCCACCCATAGAATTTCACCCTTCAGGATCATGGCTGTAACAACAGATTCTTTTACTAGAGATCAAATCAGAGCTAGACCCACTGATATAAAAGCATTCCTTACAGCAGTGTATACAATAATAGCAGAAACACCAGAGTTACTGGAGAGAGAGGTCCAGTTACCTAAAGAGTTTCTTTTCCACCAACAAGAGCAAGATTCTTGGATACTTGCTAGTGTGCTGATATCACTAAGAGAGGCTTTAGAGGTAACACCAATGTATGGCACTCTGATAGCTAGTGACCATCTCCATGCCTTGTGGGTGTGTGTTATAGTCATTAAGCCTGTTGAAATGGTTAGGGAAATATTGGATGATCAACTGTTTGATGATTATTAGAAAACAGTTGTAGCCTTTCAGGACGCAACATACTGTTGAGAAAAGTACTGGAAATAAGGACACCCACATCAGGTAAAGCTTTAGATTCGGTCAGAGATGCAGATCTACCCCAAGTACCAGACACTTTGTGGACCAAGGGTCCTCATGATGTAGGTCTTATTCATACCCTTACTACATTTAGAATGACACTGAAGACTGTGCTATACTACTTAGGATGAGACCGTATTCTCTTTCTAAAGAATCAGATGAGGGCATCCCCCTATAATATAGACGTTGCTAGAACAAGGAGTAATTTATCCAGAAGGGTCTCCTTGTAATGCTCCTATTTATCTAGTTAAGAAAATCTAAGAGTAATATTTGGCTTATGGTTCAAGACCTGCCCCCCCCCCCTCCCTTGTACGATGAAGTAACACCAGAATTTACCAATAACTCCCAACCCTATCATCATTTTGACGAGCATTTACCAGGATGCTAAATATTTCTCTGTTATAGATCTCAAGAATTCTTAGCATCCCTCTGCATCCAGACAGCCATTATTTGACAGTGTTTTCTTATTGCGGGCAATGTTCCCTCTAATTTTTTTCCACTGTGTGCGGCAGTGTGCGGTCTCTGTGCGCTGCAGCCAAGGATACGTGCCCCAAGAAATTGACCATTCACGCCCAGCACATAACTAGACAAGATCTTTGGCATTAGCCTCTCCATACCACTAAAGCAAAAAAGGGATATCATTGCTCCAGTTTTGTGACCTGGTTGCACACCCCAAGGACATGACCTGTTAGGGGAGCACGTATATTGCTCTAAAAGGCTTATTTAGGCTTAGAAAGTGATAACGCATATAAACTACCACAAAGTATAGGAATGGTGGAACATTTGATAACAGCACATTTTCTACTGTTCTGAAGCATTTCCTAGCTCATGAACCATTAATTTCCAAGACAAATATCACTTGCTCGCTTGTATGCTAAAGTACGCCAAATGATGTTTAAAACACTCCCCGCGGCATTTAAACGCTGTTTTCATTGACTTCAATCCAGATTCAAATATGAGCATTATCTGCCTTCGGGGAGCACGTATATCGCTCTAAAAGGCTTATTTAGGCTTAGAAAGTGATAACACATATAAACTACCACAAAGTACAGGAATGGTGGAACAACGTGCGCGCTTGCCAAAGGGGCCTGCGCGATGGGGGAAGGAAAGGTGCGCGCGCGCTTTACAGGGAACATTAATTGCGGGCCTCAGTATTTGTATTCTCATTTAACTCAAGTGTCTCCGAGCATTTTCACTCAGTGGTAAACAATGATCTGTCAAATCTTCCAGTGTGACAGTACCTTGTTGCAGTATGTTAATCACATATTAGTTTGCAGTCCTACAAAACAACAGTGTATTAAAGATACCATCTCTCTTTTGGTTACTCTCACACAGAGCGGATAACAAGGTATAAAAAGACAAATTTAACTATGGTCAGGAAGAGGTCCATTACTTAGGACAATTACGGTCAGTATCTGGTCAAGTAATAGCATCTTATACGTCAAATGAGATAGCCAGAAACAAAGGGAATGCAGAGGTTTCTTGGTATCTAACTATGTGAGACAATGGGTTTTTGATAATAGCACCTTTGCTGACTTCTATTAAGCAGGCAGAAGACAGAAACGTTAAGATAACATGGGCATCGAAGATGAGGGAGATTTTCCAGAAATTGAAGACTGATACACCAAATGCCTCATTTCTGGGGACTACTGATTACACCAAGGAGTTGCATCTTTTGTCACTGCAAAGATGAAGTGATGACAGCTGTTTTTAAGCATAAATATCCCCCAGGACACAAACCCATTTCATATTTTAGTGGACAGTTGGATTCAGTGATGATCAGATATCCTTGCAAGCAAGCTCTCGCCACTGTAGCCTTTGAAGTGCAGTAGAGCACTCCCATTGATATGGGGGCACCTTTGACGCTGTATGCACAGCATGCAGTGTTTGCTACCAGTCAGAATGCTAAGACTACTCCAACTACCATGTCATGATATGAGGTGATACTGTAATTGTTTTTTTTAAGCGCTTACTACCACTCATGATGCGACAAAGCACTATTCAGCGAGTAGCACGCTATTCCAGTACTCAAAAGGATTAGTGTAGGAAGTTGGCTCTGTATGTGCTATTTCAAAGTAAGGAATAGCATGCACAGAGTCCAAGGGTTCCCCTTAGAGGTAAAATAGTGGTAAAAATAGATAATACTAATGCTCTATTTTGTGGTAGTGTGGTCGAGCAGTAGGCTTATCCAAGGAGTAGTGTTAAGCATTTGTTGTACATACACATAGACAATAAATGAGGTACACACACTCAGAGACAAATCCAGCCAATAGGTCTTTTATATAGAAAAATATCTTTTCTTAGTTTATTTTAAGAACCACAGGTTCAAATTCTACATGTAATATCTCATTCGAAAGGTATTGCAGGTAAGTACTTTAGGAACTTCAAATCATAAAAATTGCATGTATACTTTTCAAGTTATTCACAAATAGCTGTTTTAAAAGTGGGCACTTAGTGCAATTTTCACGGTTCCTAGGGGAGGTAAGTATTTGTTAGTTTTACCAGGTAAGTAAGACACTTACAGGGTTCAGTTCTTGGTCCAAGGTAGCCCACCGTTGGGGGTTCAGAGCAACCCCAAAGTCACCACACCAGCAGCTCAGGGCCGGTCAGGTGCAGAGTTCAAAGTGGTGCCCAAAACACATAGGCTAGAATGGAGAGAAGGGGGTGCCCCGGTTCCGGTCTGTTTGCAGGTAAGTACCCGCGTCTTCGGAGGGCAGACCAGGGGGGTTTTGTAGGGCACCGGGGGGGACACAAGTCCACACAGAAATTTCACCCTCAGCAGCGCGGGGGCGGCCGGGTGCAGTGTAGGAACAGGCGTCGGGTTCGCAATGTTAGTCTATGAGAGATCTCGGGATCTCTCCAGCGCTGCAGGCAGGCAAGGGGGGGATTCCTCGGGGAAACCTCCACTTGGGCAAGGGAGAGGGACTCCTGGGGGTCACTTCTCCAGTGAAAGTCCGGTCCTTCAGGTCCTGGGGGCTGCGGGTGCAGGGTCTCTCCCAGGCGTCGGGACTTTAGGTTCAAAGAGTCGCGGTCAGGGGAAGCCTCGGGATTCCCTCTGCAGGCGGCGCTGTGGGGGCTCAGGGGGGACAGGTTTTTGTACTCACAGTCTTAGAGTAGTCCTGGGGTCCCTCCTGAGGTGTTGGATCGTCACCAGCCGAGTCGGGGTCGCCGGGTGCAGTGTTGCAAGTCTCACGCTTCTTGCGGGGAGCTTGCAGGGATCTTTAAAGTTGCTGGAAACAAAGTTGCAGCTTTTCTTGGAGCAGGTCCGCTGTCCTCGGGAGTTTCTTGTCTTTTCGAAGCAGGGGCAGTCCTCAGAGGATGTCGAGGTCGCTGGTCCCTTTGGAAGGCGTCGCTGGAGCAGGATCTTTGGAAGGCAGGAGACAGGCCGGTGAGTTTCTGGAGCCAAGGCAGTTGTCGTCTTCTGGTCTTCCGCTGCAGGGGTTTTCAGCTGGGCAGTCCTTCTTCTTGTAGTTGCAGGAATCTAATTTTCTAGGGTTCAGGGTAGCCCTTAAATACTAAATTTAAGGGCGTGTTTAGGTCTGGGGGGTTAGTAGCCAATGGCTACTAGCCCTGAGGGTGGGTACACCCGCTTTGTGCCTCCTCCCAAGGGGAGGGGGTCACAATCCTAACCCTATTGGGGGAATCCTCCATCTGCAAGATGGAGGATTTCTAAAAGTTAGAGTCACCTCAGCTCAGGACACCTTAGGGGCTGTCCTGACTGGCCAGTGACTCCTCCTTGTTATTCTCATTATTTTCTCCGGCCTTGCCGCCAAAAGTGGGGCCTGGCCGGAGGGGGCGGGCAACTCCACTAGCTGGAGTGTCCTGCTGGGTTGGCACAAAGGAGGTGAGCCTTTGAGGCTCACCGCCAGGTGTGACAATTCCTGCCTGGGAGAGGTGTTAGCATCTCCACCCAGTGCAGGCTTTGTTACTGGCCTCAGAGTGACAAAGGCACTCTCCCCATGGGGCCAGCAACATGTCTCGGTTTGTGGCAGGCTGCTAGAACTAGTCAGCCTACACAGATAGTCGGTTAAGTTTCAGGGGGCACCTCTAAGGTGCCCTCTGTGGTGTATTTTACAATAAAATGTACACTGGCATCAGTGTGCATTTATTGTGCTGAGAAGTTTGATACCAAACTTCCCAGTTTTCAGTGTAGCCATTATGGTGCTGTGGAGTTCGTGTTTGACAGACTCCCAGACCATATACTCTTATGGCTACCCTGCACTTACAATGTCTAAGGTTTTGTTTAGACACTGTAGGGGTACCATGCTCATGCACTGGTACCCTCACCTATGGTATAGTGCACCCTGCCTTAGGGCTGTAAGGCCTGCTAGAGGGGTGTCTTACCTATACTGCATAGGCAGTGAGAGGCTGGCATGGCACCCTGAGGGGAGTGCCATGTCGACTTACTCGTTTTGTCCTCACTAGCACACACAAGCTGGCAAGCAGTGTGTCTGTGCTGAGTGAGAGGTCTCTAGGGTGGCATAAGACATGCTGCATCCCTTAGAGACCTTCCTTGGCATCAGGGCCCTTGGTACTAGAAGTACCAGTTACAAGGGACTTATCTGGATGCCAGGGTCTGCCAATTGTGGATACAAAAGTACAGGTTAGGGAAAGAACACTGGTGCTGGGGCCTGGTTAGCAGGCCTCAGCACACTTTCAATTGTAAACATAGCATCAGCAAAGGCAAAAAGTCAGGGGGCAACCATGCCAAGGAGGCATTTCCTTACAATTAGTATAAGGAAATATGATTATAGTATTGGTATAGGGAGTAATTAGTTAATTTGAGCAGAGGAAGCGAGTCGAATTAAAACAGAATAATGGAGTGAGAGGGAAGAATCCAGACAGTGTTAATTAGAAGGATTCAAGGTAGTAAGATGAGGTTTGCGATGAGTAAAGGATAGCTGGAGGAGGATAGAGTCTGTAGAAAGGGATTAGAGGGATCACGGTTGTTAAATGAGGTTTGTGATGAGTCAAAAGAGATACACAAGGGAGAATTTAGTAGGGTTGATTGGGAGATCATATTCAGATGTGTATCAAAAACATCAACAATAATGCTTCGTGCCCAGCTGTGGGGAAAAGGTGCAATAGATGTCATAAATCAGGACATTTCCAAGCAGCTTGAAAAAGTGTCAGAGACCATGTTTAAGTGAGTTCTGTGGACATTAGTTCTATTGCAGAGGAATGTTCACAGGACTTGAGTGCAGTCCTCACGCTTTATTTGGATGGTAAAGTGTGAAGCCTGCGAAAGGTTCATTATGTGATGTACACACAAAGGAAATCAAGCTTAACATGATGCAGACTCAGGGGCTCCCATTACAATAATTTCAGGCAGACTCTATAATAACACTTGGGTCAAAACTAGACCTCTCAGTCATCCTGATGTTTCACCTAAAGCATATGGAGATCAGGACATACACATGATTGGTTTCTTTGAGGATAGGCTAGAGTATTTGGGAAGAGAAATCTTGTCAAAAATGTATCTGAAAAAGGTAAACACATTGCTGTGTGGCAAGCTCTAGCAAAGTTGGGTTTAATGCTAGGACCTGGATCTGAACAACCTGTTGTGAACTGTCATACAGTATCCTATATTAGACTCTGAGGATGATGTGTATGACTGTGCAATATATATCCCTAATGAATCTAGTCAAGAAACAGAGGATCCTATTCCAGGTAGTATTGTCTATTTTGCTAATGCTTCCTCTACTACTGGCTAGAATACAGGAGTGAGACAGATGCAGCAGTAGTCAAAGCACATCATCATAATTAGGGCTTATAGTTTTATGGTACTTGTTTTTTAAGCAGATCACAGTCTGTATTTATCCATGTTTATTTTTTGGCCATCTTACTTGTAATTATCCATATTTATCCCCTTCTGTGCCCAGGACGTAATGGTTACGTCCTGAGGCACAGTGCTCGTGTGCCCAGGACGTAACCATTACGTCCTTTGAACAGAGCCCAGAGGGAGCGCTAGAGCTCCCTCTGTGGGGGTTCCCCCCCCCTTCCCCCAAGGCAAAGAAGGAAGGGGAAGCCCTTCCCCTTCCACCCCGACCCCCCCTGTGACGTCGGCGCGCAATTGCGCACTGATTGTCACAGAGGGCCTCCTCCCATCACACTGGAAGCTCAGCTTCCAGCGCGATCGGAAGAGAAATGCAAAAGCATTTCTCTTCCGATCACGTGGAGGAGGCCTAGAGACTTCAAAGGGAAGGAAATAACTTTCCTTCCCTTTGAAGTCTCTCTCAGCATTTTGGCACCCGGATTGCAAGCAATCCGGCTGTCAAATCGCACATTAGACACCAGGGATTTTATTTTTATAAATGAAATTGGCTGAGGGAGCGACCCCTTGGGCAAGGGTCGCTCCCAGGAGGGAGCTTTTTTTTTTTTTTTTTTTTAAAGGCCTTTTCTGTCCCCCCCCCCCCCCCCCGTGGGCAGATCGGGAGGGGGCCGAAACCTCTAGGCACCAGGGATCTTTTTTTTGTTTTGTTTGTGTTTTGTATTTTTTAGGTGGGGAGCGACCCCTTAGGCAAGGGTCGCTCCCCTGGGGGGCAAATTATATTTAGACCATTTCTGCCCCCCTTGGGGGCAAATTGGCTGATTTTAGGTCAATCTGCCCCCAAAGGGGGCAGAAACAACTAGGCACCGGGGATCTTTTTTTTTGCACCAATGTCACGCAGGGGGAGCGACCCCGTAGGCAAGGGTCGCTCCCAGGTGGGTTGGGAGGGGGGGCATATTTGTTTTAGGCCATTTCTGACCCCCCCAGGCCGGATGAGCTAGAGGCCAAAATCCACAAGTAGGCACTTTGTAAAAAAACACCTGTTTTCTGTGAAAAAATGTGATGTGTCCACGTTGTGTTTTGGGGCATTTCCTTTCGTGGGCGCTAGACCTACCCACACAAGTGAGGTACCATTTTTATCGGGAGACTTGGGGGAGCGCTGGGTGGAAGGAAATCGGTGGCTCCTCTCAGATTCCAGAACTTTCTGTCACCGAAATGTGATTAAAATTTGGTTTTTTTTTTAGCCAAATTGAGGTTTGCAAAGGATTCTGGGTAACAGAACCTGGTCAGAGCCCCACAAGTCAGCCCACCTTGGATTCCCCTAGGTCTCTAGTTTTCAAAAATGCACAGGTTCGGTAGGTTTCCTTAGGTGCCGGCTGAGCCAGAGGCCAAAACCTACAGGTAGGCACTTTGCAAAAAACACCTCTGTTTTCTTTCAAAAATTGTGATGTGTTCACGTTGTGTTTTGAGCCATTTCCTTTTGTGGGCGCTAGGCCTTCCCACACAAGTGAGGTACCATTTTTATCTGGAGACTTGGGGGAACACAATAGCAAAACAAGTGTTATTGCCCCTTGTCTTTCTCTACATTTTTTCCTTCCAAATGTAAGGCAGTGTGTAAAAAAGACATCTATTTGAGAAACGCCCTGTAATTCACATGCTAGTATGGGCACCCCGGAATTCAGAAATGTGCAAATAACCACTGCTTCTCAACACCTTATCTTGTGGCCATTTTGGAAATACAAAGGTTTTCTTGATACCTATTTTTCACTTTTTATATTTCAGCAAATGAATTGCTGTATACCCGGTATAGAATAAAAACCCATTGCAAGGTGCAGCTCATTTATTGGCTCTGGGTACCTAGAGTTCTTGATGAACCTACAAGCCCCATATATCCCCGCAACCAGAAGAGTCCAGCTGACGTAACAGTACATTGCTTTAAAAAAATCTAACATCGCAGGAAAAAGTTAGAGTAAAACGGGGAGAAAAATGGCTGGTTTTTTTTCACCTCAATTTCCATTTTTTTTTTTATTTCAGCTGTTATATTCTGTAGGAAACACTTGTAGGATATACACAAATGACCCCTTGCTGAATTCAGAATTTAGTCTACTTTTCAGAAATGTTTAGCTTTCTGGGATCCAGCTTTGGTTTCTCACCCATTTTGGTCACTAACTGGAAGGAGGCTGAAAGCACACACAAAAAAAGAAAAAAAAGAAAAAATCATAAAAATGGGGTATGTCCCAGTAAAATGCTAAAATTGGGTTGAAAATATGGGTTTTCTGATTCGAGTCTGCCTGTTCCTGAAAGCTGGGAAGCTGGTGATTTTAGCACTGCAAACACTTTGTTGATGCCATTTTCAGGGAAAAAAACCACAAGCCGCCTTCTGCAGCCCCTTTTTCCCAATTTTTTTGAAAAACACTACATTTTCACTGTATTTTGGCTAATTTCTTTGCCTCCTTCTGGGGAACCCACAAAGTCTGGGCACCGCTAGAATCCCCAGGATGTTGGAAAAAAAGGACGCAAATTTGGCGTGGGTAGCTTATGTGAACAAAAAGTTAGAGGGCCTAAGCGCGAATTGCCCCAGATAGCCAAAAAAAGGCTTGGCACAGGAGGGGGAAAAGGCCTGGCAGCGAAGGGGTTATTTTGTGTTTTGAGAATAAGTGGAGTCATAAAATGGTACATTTCTATACTTGTTTAACAGACAGGCATTGACTCATACTTTGATGCCTGTCATGATTTAGAAAATTAAGCACTCAAATATAACAAAATACTACAGATAAATATTAGCATTATATACAAATATATGCTAACATTTACCTGTATTTAAGGAAATGCCATCCCCTTTTTTAAAACAATCTCTTGCTTGGATCTGCTCAGCTGTTTGCCTCGAATTTATTAAGGACGGCATGGGGAATTACTCACAAAAGTCAACATTTTTGATATTTTTCCACTTTTAAAAATAAATACAGACAAAAAAAAACACCCTTTCTATCTGTATTTATCTGTAAAAATGGAAATCTAGGAGCCTTAATCATAATTCTTTAAATACTCAACGTAGTAGAGCAGCTAATATTACCAGCACATTATTTTACACAACAGTTGATAGTGACTCTTAAGAAAGGAGCAGAAAAAGTAATCTCACTGTATTTAAACTCGGCTTATGCAACTACCACTGTACATTCTAGCATAATGAGATGGAACATGAGAGGTTTCATCAAGTCAGACGGAAGTCCTGTTATGCATGTGAATCTTTCAGAGGCTTTAATGGAGGTCCTTGCGTTCTTACAGGCAGTGGCAGTTATGAAGTGTGCAGCACATACATATGGGCAGGTTTTGTGTCACGAGGAAATGCACTATCAGATTGTGCTACTAAAGATGCAGCTAGGCACACAAACCTCAACCGTACTATCAGGTTTACAGCATGTCCATATTTTGGCTGCCTCTCCGTCTGAGTCTGAATCTGACAATAAAATATTTTAAAAAAATAAATAAAAAAAAGTGTATTGGTTTTATATTTCAGATACACGTTACAAGCTAT
Source organism: Pleurodeles waltl (assembly GCF_031143425.1). Lineage (NCBI taxonomy): Eukaryota > Metazoa > Chordata > Amphibia > Caudata > Salamandridae > Pleurodeles > Pleurodeles waltl. The sequence continues at coordinate 478,174,390 of NC_090443.1, read as the reverse complement.
ACAATTGTTATCCACAGGATCCCATTTATCTGCTTAAGAAGAAAACATGTAACAACCCCAAACCCCACACATTAAACACGTCTCGGAACACTATTTAACCTTCAGTGACATTACTTGCTGCATTAGCTGAAAACTTTAGCGTATGATAAACAGCTGATGGGGGTCACGCGTGTGACCAGTGTGGGCCCTTTGCTGCTGGATCTGTACCACTTGTCGCCTGGTGGCGGCTCGGAGTGGGCCCTGCAAATACTGATAATAACGGAGCTTGGATGTTTGCCCTGTGTGTTATAGATATTCTTGTGCCGGTGAGCTAGTGGACTGTTAGCGTGATAGGGAAGGGGTGAACGAACCCGTTCGGTGTTGGTGTGCCGTGCGTTGAATTGTGCTTTTGTGGGGGGAGCGCAGGGGAATTTGTGCTGCTTATTCAATCTGTGCATTCCCCGGTTCATGGGGGCTTATCATTTTTGGCCTCGAGTTTAGTTACCAATGTTTCCCAAGCGACACACCCTGTGTGCTGTTGTCCCTCCCGCACCAGCTTCTTTAGTACCTGGTATTCTGTGCGGGCCCAGCGTAATGTTAGGGTGCACCAACATTTCCGATCGGGTGCTATGGGCACCTTCCAATGCATAGCTATCAATCTTTTGTACATCAAGCAGGCTAGGTCTACGAATTTGTGCAAGTGTCTATGTTTTTTTAGATCTTGACCTCAGCCCCAGTAGGCAGGATTTGGGTTCTGCTGCCAGTGCAAGCCCCGTTAGTTTGGAGATCTCTTGGACCACCTCCATCCATGCTTTTTGTATGTTGGGCCACTCACAGACCATGTGATAGAAGTGTGCTAACGGCGCTTTACATCTAGGGCATGTCGGTTCAGAGTCCGGGAACATTCGCTTTATCCTAGCAGGGGACAAGTATGTTTGATGTGTGTAATTGAACTGGGTGTACGTGAATCTGGGGTTCCTTAACACTCCACGGGCATGGTGCAGAGCGTTCGGCCACTCTGCTTGTGTGTTTGGGCCAGGGAGAACGGAGTTCCATCTCTCCCTGGCTCACGCCGCATGCGGCTCGTGGGGTTTATTAAGGATTTTGTTTAGACTTGATGTTACTTTTATTTGGGCATCATATTGTAGAATATGATGGATTACATGGGAGGATTCTGGTTCTGTGGTACCTGCCCCCCCCCCACGTTTTTTTTAATTGCGTGGCATATGGTGTGGTATGTGAGGAATTGGCAGAGACTTCTCGGTGAGAGCCTGTAGGGCCTCGAACGACATTAGCTTGTCGTCTTCAAAGCAGTCGCCCACTGTCTGCACCCCTGCCTCGGTCCACACTGTCTACGCTTGCGTACTCGCCCCGGTCCACTCCGGGAGGTGATCCAACGGAATGTATGGGGAGTAGGGGAGCTTGAAACCCCCACTTTGCACATATTTAACCCAGCAGGCGTGCGCCACTGCCAGCAGTGGGTTTAGCAGTGTTTGCCTTGGGATGTTTGGATGCCAGCCACTTTAACAGGGGGGTTTCTTTTAACCAGGTCTTCAGCTGCACGGATTCCGCCAGCACCGGTCTGTGGATCCAGTCCTGAACCCACTGCAGCTGTGCGGCTGCATAGTAGCGTTCGAAGTTGGGGGCCCCCATGCCACCCACGTCCACCGGTCGCTGCAGCGTGGTTTGAGCCACCCGGGCTCTGCCCCCGCCCCAGGTGAGTTGCAGCAGCGCTGTATTCAAATTATCGAAGAAGCTTTTGGGGATAATGATCGGTAGGGCCGCGAAGTAGTATAGCAGCCTGGGCAGAATCAGCATGTTCGCGATCGCCACCTTCCCTGGCGGGGAGAGCGGTAGCTTTTTCCAAAACTGCAGCGAACCTTTTATGGAGGCCAGCGCCCTACCCAGGTTCCCGTCTCTGAGATCTTCTGTGTTATGGTATATATTTATCCTGAGGTACTTAAAAGTTTCAGGCGCCCCAACAGGGGGGCCCATTGCCTTTCGGGTGGCCGCTTTACTAGCGGGAACGCACATGACTTTTCCCAGTTCACCACCAGGCCCGACAGGGCTCCGAACTCAGCGAGTAGAGGGGACAACCTCGTAGCCTTTCCGGATATATATTGATGCATCCTCGGCATAAAGCGAGATTGTGTGGTGGACCCCGTCCCTGACTATTCCCCAGCTGCGTTCCATGGAGCGTACTCTTGCAGCTAACGGTTCCATTGCTTTTGCAAACAGTAGCGGGGATAGTGGGCAGCCCGGTCTCGTGCCCCTAGTGATCGGAAAACTGTTGTAGATCACCCCGCCCGTCTTCACCCTGGCTTGTGGGCTAGAGTACAGTGTCCGGACCCAGCATATGTAATTGGGGCCTATTCCCATGCAGCTCACTATGGACAGCAGAAAGTCCCACTCCAGCGTGTCGAACGTCTTTTTCAATGTCCAGCGAGAGCACCATTTCTTCGTATGCATCTGGGGGGGTGTCTCCCATTATGCTCAATAATCTACGAATATTTAAGAAGGTGTTGTGCCTTGGTATAAAGCGGTTTTGATCGTCATGTATTATGGTATGCATGATAGGGGCTAGTCTATTCGCCAAAATTTTACCTAGTATTTTGCAGTCTAAGTTTAGGAGCGATAGTGGTCTGTAGGATTTAACATCTGTGGGGTAGCGGCCCTGTTTGGGGAGAACCACTATCATGGCTTCTCTCTGTGATGTGGGCAGGTATTCATTAGCCCACGCTTCTTCGAACACCTTCAGCAGGTGGGGTTTTAGGAAAGACGAGTAGGCAGTGTAGTACTCCAATGGGAGGCTGTCTGTGCCAGGCGCTTTATTCCTGGGCAACTGCGCTAGGGCTAATTCTATTTCTCACATTGTCAGGGGGGCTTCTATTATTTCCCTGTCAGTTTGTGCGAGCTGCGGTAAGGGAGATACCGCGAGAAAGGACTCGAGTAGCGGGGAGGTGCATGAGGTGCGTTTGGTATATAAGTTTGAGTAGTATTCTCTAAACGTTCCATTTATCTCAGATTCTGTGGTAGCCATGCCATGTGCGTTGGTTCGAATGGCCCCGATTGGGGACTGCTGTCTATCCTCGCGTAGCAACCACGCCAGCATTCTGCTCGATCTGTCCCCTTCTGTTTGCAGACGCATTAGATGGTAGTTATAATTGTGGCAGCAGAGTTTGCTGTCAGCATCGTTATATTTTGAGCGCCTTTCTTTTAGGACAGTGTGGGGAATTTCTCCTCGCGCTACTGCTGCCTCTGCCGCTCTAAGCTCCTTTTCTTATTTCCGTCTGTAAAGTGCGTCTTACTCCCCACGTGGATGATATGCATAGTCCGCGGATCACTAACTTGTGTGCATCCCACTCTATAGCTCGTGATGTTGCGGTCATGGCATTTGCTTCCCAGTACTGACTTAGTGTGGATTTCAGTGTTTCGGCGAATGCTTGGTCTTGTAAAGCTTCCACTTGCAGTCGCCATGTGGGGATCGCCTGTAGTGTCCTGCCCCAGTTCAGTGTTACTCTCAGTGGTGCATGATCCGACAGTGTCTTCGCTAGGTATTCTGCCTCACCGACCAGTGCTCCTATGTCCTGGGTGCCCCATATTATATCTATTCTAGTGTGGGTTTTGTGTGGGACTGAGTAGAATGAGTATTCCCTCTGTTGCGGATGCCCTATGCGCCATAAGTCATGTAGTATCATAGTGCCTGCCCATTCCTGCAGTGGGCCTGGGGTTTTCCTATTTACCATCGAGCCAGCGTGGGATCGGTCTAGTGTCGCAATTGGAGTGCTATTGAAGTATCCGCCCCAGAGGGCTGGAGCCATTGGATTTGTCAGTAGTGTTGGCGTGAGAGCCCAGGAATCCTGCAATCCCGCTATTTGGAGCGTATATTCCGACTACAGCTAACTGTCTGCCGTCCAGCCGGCCTTCCACTACTACGTATCTACCTCCTTGGTCTATCCTGTGAGCCGATAGGAGGAATGGGACCCCGGCTGCAATCTAGATCAGCACCCCCCCTCGCGAAAGCAGAGTATGTAGTGCCTATGAGCTTGCCGCACCCCCTCCTCTCTCCCCCCCCCCCCCCCATCTCATCTTGCGCGTAGCTCCCACAGGTCCGCCTCTAGCATGAGCGTCTCTTGCAGGATGGCAATGTGTACTCCTAGTCGCCTAAGGCGTGCGTGTACTCTGGTCCGTTTACTCGGCGCTCCCAGGCCCCTCACATTCCATGTTACTATGACAAACTGGTCTATGTTATTTCTCCCGTGTGGCGCCATAAGGGTGTCTGTACATGGGTCCCGGTCCCTGAGCTTGGCCCTCTTGGTCAATGCCCCTTTGACATAGCTATTTGTTAAAGGGGGCGTATGCAGCTGTTTCCTCGGTGCTTTGAGTGATTCCGGCGCGTGTAAGTTTACTAAACTACTAACCCCAACCACCCCATATGGATCCCCAACCCTTCTAACAACTTGTGTGAAACTACTGAACCCATAAATCTGTGAAAAAACCTGTATCCGATTGGATTTCCGTGGTGGAGTAATCATATCTACCAGATGTGGCTCTTTTGCGGGGCTCACATCTTTCCGCAGACTGCATCTGCTAATACCGTTGGGCGCCCCCAGGTAGTGAGTGTGCTCCGCGCTCCGTCGCCGCCGCTCCCCCCCCCCCCCCGTACCGCTCCCCGAGACACCCCGCAACAATTATACATTTGTACCAAAGATACTCATTGCTGGTGGCGCCTTCGCCTTGGTCCCCGCCGTCGCCCCGAAGTCCCCAGTGGCTCCATAAATCAGCCAATGTTAATGCCACCGGTCCGTAGTAGCAGTTGAGTGCGATTAAAGTTCGTCCGCGGATCTAGGGGTGATCCTCGGCCCACCTAGCTCGCCTGTTATTGTGGATACGGAGCTAGCTGTGTCAGAGTCCGTGCCCATCTCAGGGGGCTTCCTAACCGACGCAAAGTTGCTCTGCATGAGCAGGGGAGTCTTTCAGTACTCTTGCTCTTTCTTCTGCTACTTGTTGGTCGTTAGGTTGGCCCCTGGCACGCCTCCTGGTCCGCTTTGAGGCAGAGGTTTGCCATTCCTCATCTCCTTCCGCGTCTTCCCGTGGGCGGGCGAGACCCTTGGCATGCAGCCCTGTCCAGGCGTCCTCAGGAGTGGTGAATATGTGGGTGCGGTCCTCCGATACCACCCTTAGTTTCGCAGGGAATAGCAAGGCATACTTTATGTTGTGTTCATGCAGGGGGTTTGTTTAATTTTGACATAGGAGTTCCGTTGATTCTGCACCTCCTGTGTGAAGTCCGGGTAGGCATTGATGGTCGAGTCCTTGTACTTATATGGGCCTTTGTTGCGGAACTGTTGTAGTATTGCGTCTCGATCCCTGTAGTTAAGAAATCTGGTGATCAGAGGTCTAGGTGATTGGCCTGGGGCTGGGGGGTCTGCCCGGGACTCTGTACGCCCACTCCACGGAGAAGAACTTGGATGGGGCTCCGTTTAACACCTCCTTGATGAGCCATTGTTCCAGAGAGATTTCAGAGTCTGGTTGCCGCATAGTTTCCGGAAACCCTAGAAAGCGCACGTTGTTGCGACGCGCCCTGCTCTCCATCTCTTCCAATCTCCCCCAGAGCACTTTCAGCTCTGCGTCTATGCGCTGGATCTGTTTTTGATTGTCTTGAGCGGTGGGGGTTAGATCGGATAGCCCTTCTTCGGCCGTTTTCACTCTTTCCACTAGGCTGCGGTGGTCCACTCGTAAGAGATTCAAGTCTTGTGAGACTGCATCTATCCTGTTTTCCAATAAGGATTTAGTGTCCATAATCGCCTGTAACACTTTCTCAAACTGTGCAGAATGCAACATGAGGGTGTTTTCCAATGACTGTAGGGACAGGTTTGTCTGCTGGTCATTGGGTGTTGTTCCAGGAGTATTGCGGTCCAGGTTCTTGGATGACTTGGCCCTGCCAGCCATTATGGCTGATTAGGAATTACCTTGTGGGATGTTGTTGCGTCCTATTCAGTGGACCAACCTTTTGATTGCTGTTGTCAGTATGACGTGCCCTTTTACACTCCAGGTATGACGTTAATTAGTAGAGCTAAGGAGGAGCTTATTCTCAGCTTTTGAGTGCCCAGCTCGTGCATCTATGTACTCGCGGGACGGCGCGGGGACGAAAGTGCGCCCGTTGTGATCGGCGCTGGGTCGCCGCGAAGCAGTTTTGCACCCCTTGTGAGGATAAGTCCCGTGCGTGTTGTATTAGGATACAAGTTCCCCCAGAAGCAGCGATAGGGCCAGGCAACAGCAGCGCCCTGGGGGGGGGGGGGGGGGGGGGGGGGAAAGGGGTGCGATGGCAACGAGGAGCATAGTAGGGCGAGTTACCGGGATGGCAACAACGAGCGTAGTAGGGCGAGTTACCGGAGGGGAGCGGATGTTTGGCCCCTGGACGGGCTCCGCATTCCCTCGTGCAATCACTAGCAGAGATCCGTGGGAGCGAGAGGAAGTCTGTTCACACTTTTTCGCAGTTGTGCCATGGGGCCCAGGTAAGCGTCCTCCGCGCCCAGTGTAGGCCCTCCTCCGGGGCGAATCGGCCTTTCGGGTCAGGGGTGCCCTTGCATAGATCACCGGGAGTGGGGCACCTCCTGAGTTCAGGTGGCATGCAGGGCCATTTTAGAGCTGCACAGCGGCAGAAGTAGGAGCGTGGAGAGGGGAGGTGAAGGGGGGGGGGGGGGGGGGGGGAGTTAATGGTGGCTCCCCCCCACTTGAGCCATGTCTCCCCCGGCAGGTCTCCCCCTCACCTCAACGTCTCTCAGTGGTTGCCGCAGCGCTTTTCCTGGGCCACCCTCGGGCCGAAATCCATGGCGCGGACCACCTGCTCTCGGGCGTGCCTGCCCGTCCGATGGAGTTGTTTTTCCTCTTCTGCCCCCGCTCGGGGCGACCCAGCGTTGCGGGCCCCGCCTGGGCTCTTGGCGTCGTCTCCTGCAGGCGCCTCTCACACTGCGGGAGCGCCGATCGCGGCTCCCGGGTCCTAGTGCCCGTGCGGCGGGCGCCGGCAGATGATAGAGGGCGGAGGCCCGCGCGCCCGGTTGTTCAAAAATTTCTTTTTAAAAATCAGGCAGGCACTGGCGCCGCCGAGAAGAGGTGCGCCCGGGTCCGCCGGCACGGCATCCCCCCTCCAGCGGCCCCTGTCAAAATCCCACATTGAAGGTGGTAAATTATACCATTCCATGACCGCAAGGTAATTTTGAAGCCTTCCATCTTGAATTTGTGGATATGTTGAAAAGGTGCAACTATCAGAATCTCATAAATGGTTGTTTGTCCTTGTCCTCGGACTGAAGCAGGACCGCGAGTCCAATGTGATGCCATGTCAGCTGCTACTTTTCCGATTCATGAGGCGATTATCCGCTGGGGTATTCCAGAAGGGATAAGATCTAATAACAGTACACACTTTGTTAATACAATCTTCACACATCTCGCAACAATGCTAGGGATAAAAAAAACTTTCTTCTGTTTGTTTATCATCCCCAGAGAAACGGTTTTGTTCAGCGGCTTAATGGTCTGCTGAAGAATAAAATCAGCAAGCTATGTGCCACATGGCATAAGCAGTGGTTGTATTGCTTACCATTTGAACTCTTCTCCCTTAGGAACACACCTAGCTCTGATCATCGCCTGACACTCCATAGAACAAGTTACTTCCCTTCAATAAAGCATTATCTGGTAGAGACTATAACTAGCTGCAGATTTCTTAACTTTGAATTTCCCAGGCATCAGACTGGATCCGGAACCTTTTGCTTGAGCTGTACCCCTGCACGTGCAGTCAGGTGGCTTCATTTGGTTCCATAGGGCGTCACTGGCACCGGATGTGACGTTGCAGTTGCCTACACAGGCACCACCCTGACACGAACATTAGTTACTTTTTTCACAACTTTCCATGCCAGGAGCGCAGCCATGAAACGAATGGACGATTAAGTGTGTACACACTAGGGCACAGAAAGGGATCACCTTAAACCTAACAAATGAGTCCTCAGAGCAGGGAAGCATGGTTGGGTGTAAGGAATCTGCAGCTAGATGCAGTCTCTACTACATTATGTATTACCCAAGGCAAGCAACTTGTTCATCTGATAGAAGCTTCTAGCTGCAGATTCCTCACCTTTGAATATATACCAAAGTCAGACCATCCAGGTGGTGGGCTGCTGACAAATATTCCTACACTAGAATGTCCTGCTGGAATCAACGGGTGCATTGTCCATATTTGCTGACCTGACTATCTAGGCAGTGCTGTTTTGCAAACGTGTGCAGCGATGCCCACGTTGCTTTCTGACAAATGCCCAAGACTGGAACAACGTGTGTCAACACCGTGGTCGCAGCTTTACCCCCTGGTGGAATGAGCCCTCAAGCCCTCTGGAGGCTGCTTATTGGCCAGTGCATAGTATACAGAGAATGACCCAGCGCAAAATTGTTTCTGTATTGCCCAATGTAGGAAGTTGGCTCTGTATGCACTATTTCAAAGTAAGGAATAGTATGCACAGAGTCCAAGGGTTCCCCTTAGAGGTAAGATAGTGGCAAAAAGAGATAATTCTAATGCTCTATTTTGTGGTAGTGTGGTCGAGCAGTAGGCTTATCAAAGGAGTAGGGTTAAGCATTTGTTGTACACACACAGGCAATAAATGAGGAACACACACTCAGACAATTCCAGGCCAATAGGTTTTTGTATAGAAAAATATATATTTTCTTAGTTTAAGAACCACAGGTTCAAATTTTACATGTAATACTTCAAGTGAAAGGTATTGCAGGTAGGTACTTTAGGAACTTTGAATAATCACAATAGCATATATACTTTTCACATAAATCACATATAGCTATTTTAAAACTAGACAGTGCAATTTTCACAGTTCCTAGGGGGAGTAAGAGTTTGTTAGTTCTTGCAGGTAAATAAACCACCTACGGGGTTCAAGTTTGGGTCCAAGGTAGCCCACCGTTGGGGGTTCAGAGCAACCCCAAAGTTACCACACCATCAGCTCAGGGCCGGTCAGGTACAGAGGACAAAGAAAGAGTCGCCCAAAACCCATAGGCTTCAAAGGAGAAGGGGGTGCCCCGGTTCCAGTCTGCCAGCAGGTAAGTACTCGCGTCTTCGGAGGACAGACCAGGGGGGTTTTGTAGGGTACTTGGGGGGGGGGGGGGGGGGGGGGGACACAAGTTAGCACAGAAAGTACACCCTCAGCAGCACGGTGGCGGCCGGGTGCAGCGTGCCAACACACGTCGGGTTTCCAATGTAAATCAATGGGAGACCAAGGGGTCTCTTCAGCGATGCAGGCAGGCAAGGGGGGGGGGGGGGGGCTCCTCGGGGTAGCCACCACCTGGGCAAGGGAGAGGGCTTCCTGGGGGGGGTCACTCCTCCACTGGAGTTCCGATCTTTCAGGTCCTGGGGGCTGCGGGTGCAGAGTCTTTTCCAGGCGTCGGGATCTGGGAGTCAGGCAGTCACGGTCAGGGGGAACCTCGGGATTCCCTCTGCAGGCGTTGCTGTGGGGGCTCAGGGGGTGGCAACTCTAGCTACTCACGGTCTCGTAGTCGCCGGGGAGTCCTCCCTGAAGTGTTTGTTCTCCACAAGTCGAGCCAGGGGCGCCGGGTGCAGAGTAGCAAGTCTCACGCTTCCGGCGGGAAACGCAGTTGTTTTAAAGTTGCTCCTTTGGAAACAAAGTTGCAGTCTTGGGTGAACAGGGGAGCTGTTCTCAGGAGTTTCTTGGTCCTTCTAGAGCAGGGCAGTCCTCTGAGGATTCAGAGGTCACTGGTCCCTGGGGAGAGCGTCGCTGGAGCAGTTTCTTCAAAAGGGGGGGGGGGGGGGGGGGGGGAGACAGGCCGGTAGAGCTGGGGCCAAAGCAGTTGGTGTCTCCGTCTTCTCTGCAGGGTTTTTCAGTTTAGCAGTCCTCTTCTTAGGTTGCAGGAATCTGAGTTCCTAGGTTCTGGGGAGCCCCTAAATACTGAATTTAGGGGTGTGGTTAGGTCTGGGAGGGCAGTAGCCAATGGCTGTGGGGAGGGGGGCACATCCCTAATCCTATTGGGGGAATCCTCCATCTGCAGGATGGAGGATTTTTAAAAGTCAGAGTCACCTCAGCTCAGGACACCTTAGGGGCTGTCCGGACTGGCCAGTGACTCCTTGTTTTTCTCACTATCTCTCCTGGACTTGCCGCCAAAAGTGGGGGCTGTCATCTCCACAAGCTGGAGTGCCCAGGGGCATTGTAACACGAAGCCTGAGCCTTTGAAGCTCACTGCTAGGTGTTACAGTTCCAGCAGGGGGGAGGTGTGAAGCACCTCCACCCAGAGCAGGCTTTGTTTCTGTCCTCAGAGAGCACAAAGGCCCTCACCACATGGGGTCAGAAACTCGTCTCTCAGCAGCAGGCTGGCAGAGACCAGTCAGTCCTGCACTGAACAATTGGGTAAAATACAGGGGGCATCTTTAAGATGCCCTCTGTGTGCATTTTTTTAATAAATCCAACACTGGCATCAGTGTGGGTTTATTATTCTGAGAAGTTTGATACCAAACTTCCCAGTATTCAGTGTAGCCATTATGGAGCTGTGGAGTTCGTTTTTGACAGACTCCCAGACCATATACTCTTATGGCTACCCTGCACTTACAATGTCTAAGGTTTTGCTTAGACACTGTAGGGGCATAGTGCTCATGCACCTATGCCCTCATCTGTGGTATAGTGCACCCTGCCTTAGGGCTGTAAGGCCTTCTAGAGGGGTGACTTACCTATGCCACAGGCAGTGTGAGGTTGGCATGGCACCCTGAGGGGAGTGCCATGTCGACAGTCATTTTCTCCCCACCAGCACACACAAGCTGGCAAGCAGTGTGTCTGTGCTGAGTGAGGTGTCCCTAGGGTGGCATAAGACATGCTGCAGCCCTTAGAGACCTTCCCTGGCATCAGGGCCCTTGGTACCAGGGGTACCAGTTACAAGGGACTTACCTGGGTGCCAGGGTTGTGCCAATTGTGGAGACAACGGTACATTTTAGGTGAAAGAACACTGTTGCTGGGGCCTGGTTAGCAGGGTCCCAGCACACTTCTCAGTCAAGTCAGCATCAGTATCAGGCAAAAAGTGGGGGGGTAACTGCAACAGGGAGCCATTTCTTTACACCCGACCTTTCTTTGCTTTCACATATCCTACAAAAGGTTGGTCATCATCCGACCACTCTTGCGGGGTCAAGGCAGAACGACCATGCTCTTTTTGGATCCAGACAAAAGGACTTCCTTAGAAGGATGCGGGTTAGCACAGAAGGTAGGCAGGGTAACAGTCTGCCCCAAACAAAGTTAGGTCACCACCTTAGGAAGGAAAGGGGCACGGTGCAAATGAAACACTGTGATATGGAGGTTTGGATGACAAAGCCTGCAGCGCACTCACCCTCCGGGCAGATGTAACAGCCATGAGACAATTATAAAGTGGCTGAAAAGGAGCCCACATCAGGAACGCAGGAACTAGGTTCAAGTCCAACTGAGGCATAATGAAGGGTGAACGGAGAAACACATATACAAACCCTTTTTACAATAGGGGGACTTAAAGAGGGTTGGTCAGGCAACTGCAGACGGATCGCCCTTAGGAGTGCCCAGAGCTGAGCCCTATTGGGCAAGATACAGAATAAACACAAGATCAGCTAAAGGAGCAGAAAGAGGATTTAGAGAATTTTCTGTACAATATTTTAGACATTTTTGCCAAAGGCAAACTTACATAGTTTTGGTGGAAGAACCCCTGGCTGCCAGAATAACATTACAGACTTCTGAAGAAAGCTCAAAAGATGTCAACTGTCGCCACTCGAACTCCATGCAAGGAGGTGTAGAGTTGACAGGTTTGGGTGGAGGACCTTCTTCTGCTGCTGAAACATAAGATCCCCCTGAAGGGGCAGACTGATTGGAGGATTGATGCTCATTTACAAAAGCCCAGGATACTATACCCTCCCTGTGCCTAGTCCGGAGACAGAAGGATTACTTGTGCCCTGTCATTCTTGATGTTCTTGAAAACTCTCGACAGAAAGGTGTACAGGAGGACTGTACTCCACTCCCAGCGAAAAGCTTCATAGAGCAATTTCTGCCTGGGAAACTCCAACGTACAATACCGCTGACATTGCACGTTCTCTTTAGAGGCCAACAGATCTAACTAAGGCTCTCCCAACTGCTGAAAGAATCCTTGCACCACCTCCAAACAGAGATGCCACTCAAGATCCACTAGGCATCAAAGGCTGAGTTAGTACATCCTGGCATTTGGAGAACCTGCCAGGTGTTGAACCACAAGGCTGTTCCAACCATGTCCAGAGATGCAGGCCTCTTGACAAAGGGTCCATGACCAAACACCACCCTGCTTGTTTTAGTACCACATTGTGATTGTGATGTCTGAACACCCGCACTACCTTCTCCTTGACAGAGGGAATACATGCTTTCAATGTTAGCAGGAGCACACATCTCCAGCAAACTGATATGGAGCCCAAACTTCGCTAGACACCAGAGTCCTCTGATCTCTACCTCTCGCATATAGCCGCCCCACACCAGAATTGGCGCATTTGTCACCACTGTGGAATCTGGTTGGGAAAGGAAGGAGTGTCTGCCCTTGACCCAACAGCACACTGTGTCCAGAACTGCTCTGATGAAAGGGAGCCTCTGAGAAGGAGTCAGGTGTAACGTTGGCACGTTTATAGTAAACCCCAGCCAATGCAGGAGGCTCACCATAGTCTGGAAGTGAGACTACAGTCTGGGGAGAGCTCGCTCTCAACAGCCCTCAAGGTAGGGGGAAGACTAAAAACAGCTTGAGTAGATAAGCTGAAACCACCACCCATCACATTGGTGAACACCCAAGGGGGGGTTGGTTAGGCCAAAGAGGAACACAGTGAACTTAAAGGCTTATGGCCTACCTTGAACCTAAGGTAACACCTGTGGGCAGGCAAGATGGAGATGTGGACATACGCATCCTGCAAGTCCAACAGTCCCAGCCAGTCTCCTTGGTCTAAGGAAGACAAGACCTGAGCCAAAGTGAGCATCTTGACTTTCTCCTTCTTGAGGAAGAGATTGATGGTCCGTAGATCTGGAATAGGGTGAAGGCCTTTGCTCTTTTAGGGTATCAGAAAGTAGCAGGAATAACGAATACTGCCTCCTTCTGACAATGGAACCCTTTCTATGGTTCCCTTGGCTAAAAGAGCTGCAACTTCCTCTCTGAGCAAAGCCATGTGATTCACCGCCAGCAGTTTGTGTATTAGCAGTATTGGGGGGGGGGGGGGGGGGGGGGGGGGGGGAATTGTAAAGGGAGGGCATAGCCATTCTGAATGATCTGCAAGACCTATGCATCTGATGTAATGGACTGCCAGCGGAGGAGGTGATCTTGAATTCTCCCTCCAACTGGACAAGCATTGTCCTGCACAATAAAACTACGAGGGCTTGAAGGCTGCACTTGCCAGGAGCTGGGTGGCAGACGACTTCTGGCTCCCAGACCCTCTAGCTCTGAAGGCATTGTGCCAATGTACTCTCATAGCCTGGGAGGCTTGCACAGGATGGTGGCTGGCATAAGGCTGGTGCAGTGGCATGCCCCTTTCGTAGCCACAAAAGGGGTGTAAGGCAGACTGTGGGCACTGGGGTGAACAGGGGAAATCGCCAAGGGCCCCCCAAGGACTGGGCCATATCCCAAGAATCCTTAAAGCGTTCCAGCGCAGTCTCTGCTTTCTTACAGAACAAGCGAGTTCCGTTAAAAAGCAGGTCCATAAGGCTTGCCTGGACATCCCCCAAAAAGGCAGTTCTCAGCCAGGCAGGCCACTGAAAGGTACAGTTCACGAAACCCTTTCGGAGGGAAGTGCAGAGTCAGACCTGGCAATGACGCCACAGAACTGTGCCTGGAACACTGGCTTTCCAGACTCATCACTTCCTCCAACGGACACAGTGAAGTCTAAGTCTGCTTAAATTTCTGCCTTTTGTGCCTTTTCCCCCCGAATGGGAGGAAGAGAACCTGGGGCTCCTGAAGCGGTCCTGCAACCTTTTTCTCAACCAGTACCTCCAAGGAGTCATGCTTGCCAGTGTCGACTGCCGGGCCACCAGCAGCTTTAGGGACTACTCCCTCAAGGCCTTCGGCACCATGGCCCAACAGTCCGAGCAAAACTCTGAATCGTGATTGCACTTTAGACACCAAAGGCAGAGAAGGTGAGTGCCTGTAACAGACTTGACGAAGTGACAGGCACCACATGGTTCGAATCCTACCTTTCTGGATGACAACCCTTAGACACGTAAAAAAAAATATTTGACTAAAATGTAGAAGAAAAAAAAAACCCTGTTAAAAAATGCCACAGAGGTAGCTCTCTCTGGATCAGTGATAACTGACGTGAAAAAACTGACGTCCACGCACCTGGGTGGCGCCTATATAGGTGACCGCACTGTCACATCTGGCACCGACAACACCATGCGGAACCAAATGAAGCCACCCCACGGCGTACACAGGGGTACTGCTCAAGCAAACGTTTCCAGATCCAGTCTGACACCTAGGAAATTCAAAGGTAAGGAATATGCAGCTAGAAGTCTCCATCGGGTATACAGTGACAGGAAGACCTACAAATATGAAAATACCTGCCAGCGGAAGTAAGGTACAGGGAGAAAGTACAGCTGAAATCTTGAATGATGAAATGCACATTTCTCTTTGAACTAACCAAAGCAATAAAAGTTTATTTCCAAACAGGTAGCCAAGGCAAATGAGAAGTGTGCCACTGCAGTGGTCAACCTCCCAGTTGTGCACATAGGTGATAGTTTGTCAGTAATTTTGTTTAGAAATTGAGAGCCAAGGTTCAATGGACCTTTCACTGTGACAATGATTACTCCTACTGCCCTCAAGGTAGACGGCAGGAAGCCTTTGATTACATTTAATTGGCTTTCGATTGAACCCTGCATCATGCCAAAAACTACTGGTAATATAAATGGAATAATAGGGGGTATGAAGATTGAGATCATAAAAATACCGCCCTCCATCTCTGCTTTTTGACAATTCTCTGCATTTGGGCAATCTTTTGAACCAGCAAAAGATAACAGAAATAAATAACTTTTCTTTTTCCTTTTTTTGTCTCTTATTACTATCACTTCTACTCCTACTCCTTCAAGGTAATGTATATTTTAGCTCTACTAGTTACATCATACACCAACAAAGAGAACTCTCTAGATATGATAATGTGTCCCATGTTATTAACACCAGATTAGGTAACGTGGTATCAGGGAAATGTCTGACATATGATTCATTAGTATTTATTGAGCCTGTTTTGTTTGATCCTTTGGCATGTGTTATTAGAGAGCAGATAGGTTAGATTCAACTAGGGAAGTACCCCCAAGCACAGCTCTATGTCTTTTACATCCCTCTCTGTGCAGGATTAAGGCCCAAATGCAGCCAACAAAATGTTAGAGGTAAAGTTTCTAGTTAATGTCATAAAATAGGACTCTTCAGCAGAGGTTTTATACATCCATATAGATACAAGGCATTAAGGATGAATTAGCATAAATGATGAAACCAGGCCATCCTAGCACTGCAGAATGGATACAAATCATCTTAGTTTTTGAGCTTTTAGGAGTAACACGCCCACCAACTGAGTATAGTAGTAATTTAGTAAATCGTTTACCTCAAATTGTGTTTGTATGCCTGGATTTAGACTTACTAGATCAGTCTGGCATACTGATAATGAATTTTCCTGTACAGTTATGTCTTTATGGAACGGAACTAATTATTCAGAAAGCAGGAAGAAAGTGTACGAGAACTTGGGAAAACAATGTTGCATTTACAAATGAATATATAATACAGTAAGTCCTCAGACAGTTATGAGATTAACGTCAGTTTCTTTATGCTTCAGAGGAAATGGTACCATTAACGTAGGCAGGAATATTAACTGCAGTGCCACAATGGATAACGCTAACATGCAGGGGGTGGCAGGGGGCACCTCGAACCTCATGGATTATTGGCAGTGTGGAGAACTACTGTACGCTCACTTACCACCTTACATAATGGCCTATGTACCATGTTCGCTGTCCATGTCCCTGTTTTGTTAATTCCTGGAGTCAATTTATCAGCGCTTCATGATCACCCCAGGAGCCGTCCAACTACTTGGTTACATCATCGAAGGAGAAGAACTGGAGAGTATTATGGCACTAGCACTTGGAATGACATTCCCTAAGAGCATTGTTTTTTTTTTAATGATGCAGTTGTTCTTTGGAAGTATTCTGCCATTTGTACAGGCTAAGGCAACTGCTCGATGGCTACAAATAACTCGAAGGGAACTTATGAAGTCTATAAACACTACGAAAGAAGGATTCAATGCCATTCAAGAAGAGTTGACCTATGAGAATGCAGCACCATTATGAACTTGACCTTATGACAGCCATGTAAGGAGGGGTATGTGAAAAATATGGGACCTCTTGTACTTCTGTGTCAGTAAATGAAGCAGATAATGGAACTTTGTCAGGGGCCAGACAAACTTTGCATAACCTACAGAAGAAAATGGGAGATGGAGGAGGTGACCCCGATGATTAGCTTAGGGGGCGGGTTTCTTTACTACCATCCTGGATGTGGGGACTGTTGGGAACCTTGTTGCCAGCTCCTGTGGCCCTGTTATTGATACGTTTTAATATTCAATCAATTTCAACATGGTGTAGAAGGATTAGTACAAAGGTGGGAGGGATGCTTTTAGTTAAGACCCCAACACAAGTAATACATGCTCAAGTTTAGACCCAGTAGTTGAAATATCGACCAGAGAACGGAATGTTGGAGAGGAAATGAAACACAAAGAAATTGTGCTACATGAGACATCGGTAGAAAATGATATAAAAAAAAAAATCACAGGTGGTAAAAGAGCAGTGTAGGTCTAGAAAGGTGAAGATTTCACTTGAAAATAGAGTGCATGCTTTGCTGCATGAGAGAAGCCAGTTGATTTCTGACCTCAGGGAAGCCTAGGCCACGCAACGGGTTGCAGGACCCCAGGTTTTTTTCATTTCCCCCACTCTTTTTGGCAGCAATGTATTGCGGAGTGCCCCCCGAATCGCGCAAGCCCTTCTGCTGGTTCCATAGTCCAGATCAGGCCAATACTCAACTATTCTAAAAGATCTTCTCTCCCTCAATACTTCAGGTGGGAAGAAAAACTGTATGTACCTCGAATGCCATATAGTCATTTTAAACTATAATCCAATGTGTCAAGATTGTGGAGCTCAGTTTGGTCATATTAGTCACAGGGATGTTGGGGCAAACTTTCTGAGGTTTTTAACCGGGCTCCGATTGGAGCCAAGACGGCAGAGTGAAATCAAATGCATTCTTTCAAAACGCCAGACATCTGATAAATAACTATACTGAATTTTCTATTTTTATGGATTGTGTTTGCGACAGAAACATGGGCCAGAACAGCTTCTAACAGAGAGCTGGTAGCAGCCATTTCAGAGGGGTCCGCTATACATACAGGACAGACCAAACGATATTGCCATGGTACACAAAGATTAATGTTCTGCATACCTGTACCTGCTCTTCTCTGAGGCAGTATTTTATTTTGTATTTTTATTTTTTAAAGTCTTTAAAACTCAGACGTTCAAAAGCATATTATATAGCCCACCAGAACCAAACAGGCCTCTATTCGGGGAAATAGGTTGTCTCCTTGAGGACAATATTCTGTCTAATGACTTTCATGTACTCCAAGATTTTACCTTTCATCTAGAAGCACTAGAAGAGAATGACACAATGGCACTCCTACAATCTATGTCAGGCCTAGGCCTTTCACAGGTGGTCAAGTGTCCCCCACACCAAGCAGAACAAAATTAGTCTTCTTCCTCTTACCTGGACAGACCATAGCACCATTCTATTTTGACTAGACTGCAAAATAACAGACTCTACAGCAAGACTGCCCAATCAAATGGTAACCACCCGGACATGGCATAAAATCCAACCAGAGTCCATTATTTCGACCCTACAGGAGTCAGTTCTGGAAATTCACGGGTTATAGATGTAGCAGTAGATAGATTGGTTAGAAGGCACTGTTAATCTATTAGCCCCAGAGTACCAGAATCCAGGAGCATACCTTCAGCCCCCTGGTTTGCAGAGAATCTAAAAACACAAAAACAAATATGTAGGAGACAAGAAAAAAAGATGGTGGAAATATGATAGGGAGTAAAAAAAAAAAAGAAAAAAAAAAAAAAAAAAAAGTGACTGGAGGATGACAAGACAATGATTAAGAAGGAAAACAAATGTACTTTATACAAAAGACAGAAGCTGCAAAAAAAATAAAAAAATAAATAAATCTAAGGAATTGTTCTAGACTGGTAAAAAACAAACATCCAACAAATTGGTTAACCAAGGTCAAGGATTTTGCAATACCTTAGCCGACTTCTTTCAACAAAGTCGAAGATGGGTACAACAGATTCTCAGTCTGCACCTTCTTCCTCCACTAAACTGACACCCTCCTTCGAGCAATGCGATCTATTCACCAAGCCACACACAGTGCAAATCACTCATAAAAGAGTTCACCCCTCCTCCCATGGAGTAATTGGTGACCCTGATCAACTGTGCTAAATATAGTTTCCCTTATGACACTTATCCTCCTGAGGTGACCAAACTGGTCCCAGATATTATCGCCTACAATTGAGTGACATCTCCCAAATGATGTTTAAGACTTGGATCTTTCCTACCACTTGGAAGAGAGCATTGCTGCTTCTATTAATGAAAAAGCCTACCCTCAACCCTTTGGACCCAAATAGTTATCGTCCCATATTGCAGCTACCTCTACCAACCTAAATTGTAGAAAAAAACTAGAAACAAACTATTGCTCATAATTGGCAGATCACATTCTGCATGATAATTTATTAGATTCAACTCAATTTGGATTCTGCACTCAATTTGGATTCTGCAGTGGCCACAGTACAGAGTCAGCATTAATCAAAACTACAGAGGAGATTAGATGGTCGCTGGATCAGGGAGGCAAAGCAGCCATCATAAGTTTGGATCTACCAGAAGCCTTTGATACTGTTAACCATGGACTGCTGATAGATCTGTGGCTGGTTTTCCTGGAGCAGCCCAAAACTTGTTAAGTTTGTTTCTCCAGGGTAGAGGAGAGTCAGTGGTGTTAGGTGATTTTGTTTCCCTGCCTCTCTCACTCCCTTACGGGATCACCCCTGGATCCTCACTTAGCCTTACCTTATTTAATGTCTATGTCACCCCTTACGAGAAGTTATCAGATCACATGGTTTCTCACTTGCATCCAATGCTGACCACACTCAAATCTTCATCTTTGTGGCCAACGACAAAAACAAGACAGGGTCCAGTTTCAATGATTGCATGGTGGCAGTCAGTTTTTAAGACTGAACTCTGGAAAAACAGAGGTTCGACTATTTGGCTCTCATTCGTCCTTTTGAACTCCTAGTTGGTGGCCACAGGATTTAGGCGTTCTTGCCTCACCAGTATCTAAAGCCCGGAATTTAGGGTTAGCAATTGATGACAAACTCGCTTTCAGTGATCAAATCAATGTGGTGACGTACTCTTCATTCCATACACTAAGAGCCATAAAAAATGTAAAAAAAAAAATATATATATTAAATTAAGATTCTACGCGTTATTCCCTCAGAGCTGCAGAAAACAGTCAGCTCGCTAGTACTCTCTAAAATAGACTACTGTAACGGACTGCATGTTAACCTTCATCAGCATTTATTGAACAGGCTGCAAATTCTTCAAAACACTGCAGCACTACTACTATTGAATCACTTTCAAAGCTCTATTTACCGCTTATAAAGCACTACATAACAAGGAATAGATTTTCTTTAAAAACAGTTTCTGCTAGTACGTCCCAGGTAGAATATTACGGTCCACAACAACCAAATGTGCAGTAGTCTCCACGTTTGAGAGATCCCCCTTGGGGTAGAAGAAGTTTCATAATTGGTACAGCAAAAGCTAGGAAATTCTCTCCTCCTGCAAATTAGAGCTATGCCCAATCTACTTATGTCTATGAAGGATTTAAAAACTTGGTTTGTTCAATGCAGAATAAGCTTCAATCCTCCTTGGTCTTCTGGACAGCAGCATAGCTAGAGCCAAGATGCCTTTGGACAATCAAGAGCTCCATAAAATTAATTAACATGGCCAGCAAGGTCTTACATAAAGGAAAACCCACGTTTTTAAGTCTGAAGGAACTTATGGTTTAAAACACACAGGCACATATTCTGTTTTAGTAAATCCAAAACATAACTGAAGAATGCAGCAGGAGACTGAATTAGCCTAGGGTATGCAACAAATGATAAGAGGTCCAGGGAGCAGAGCAATAGATAAAGCACACCCACAATACACATGCATTTAAGAGTAGCAGATCTTTAACTTGTTAAGCATTGTTAGAACTGCAATAAAGAACATGTAAGAAATAGGTTAAAGGTGACATTGCTCATGTTGCTATATAAGTGGCTGCAAGTGAAGCAGCGAACAGACCAGCTGTTTACCTGTATGGAGATAGGTTAAAGGTGACATGATCTTGCAACAAGTATACAACTTACTGATTAACCTTTTGTGATAAGCATTGCTCATGTTGCTGTATAAGTGACTGCATGTGAAGCAGCAAATTGAGACCAGCTGTTTACCTGTATGGAGATAGCGACTCTCACTGCTGAGACCATATAAAAAGCTGTGTCTGCCTTGCCAAGATGAGTCTTGTCTTTTATCTTCAGTTTCCCTGCAACCGGGCCTTACATGCAAGATTGAACAGGACCGTCGAACTGCAGATTGTGCCTGTCTGTATTGCTCCCTGTCCACTAGCCGGTACTTAGGGTGACATGACCTTTATATACATTTTTTACTGGCTGTTGCATCAGTGTTCTGGTTGGTAGCTAGGGTGTCTACTGGAATTGGGTGTTCGGGTTAGAATTCTGATTGGCCGATAGAGCTGGGGTGCTGATAGTCTCCTAGGTCAAGGGTTTTTATTCGATGTGGGGGCCTAAGGTTTAGCTTTGGATTGATTGCTAGGGCTGTGATTGGATAAAAGGCCCAGGTCTCCCACTGGGCCATGATCTGATTGGTTATGGTTAGGATTAGGGTTCCCATTGTCCAAAAGGTGTCACCTCACCTAGGGTGATTTAATCCTATGGTTCCTCAGCTCGGGCAGACAGGACAAGAGCAGTTGCCTGTTTGGGTCGGGCCTAGAGACAGAAATGCTGCCCTTTTTGCCATTCACCAGCCACCACCCTAACTCATCCACATCAACACAACACACTCAGCAAATGCATTATACTCCTCTACTACAAACCCTATCCACATTTCAGTGTCTCAAGAACCACTACAGAACCCCACAAATTACACTTAAACACCCTTCAAACCCAACTACCACACAATGGCACCGTCAATCACACACAACACCTTTCTGTCCTATTCTACGAATAAATCCACCAACATAACACAAAGCCCCATTATACATAACTTTAATCCATCCTGAAACTCCTGTTCATACAAAATTCCAGCTCTATCCTCTACTACCATCTCCTATCTCACCAAACCTATACTCAGCCCCCCCCCCATCATATTCACCAACATCCTCCTCTTTTTTCAAACCAAAAAACACACAAATCAATCTGCCCACTCCAATCCGCCACACATTACCTCCTCCAGCTATCAAATCCAACACAAAAACTCTTGTTCACTCCCTCATACACCACATACTCTTCTAAAGCAAATCACTAACCTCTTTACAATTCAAATGCCACTCGCTAACAATACTTACATACAAATCCTTCTCAGAAAACTACAGTTCTCCAGTCACTACCCTACAAAAACAAAATCACACAGCAGCACATCAAAACCACACACACAATTTCATAATACATTCCATCACAAATTAGAAACATACACCCACTCCATCATCCTGAAAATTAACACACATCCTAAACCATCTTTACTCCCAAATCTTCTCTCATCAGCACCCCACACACACACCTCAACACAACCCTCATTCACCAAGCTCTCATCCATTTCACATTTTCAAGCCTTAAAACATTACCTACATGCTACCCCCCCCCCCAACCCATATACCTTCCACCATAAACAGACGCAAACAAAATTAACATTACACCCTTCACAACTTTCCTTCCCTGTGTCTATTACACAAGGCTACTCTACAAAAACAGCTCACCATCTCTCTCAACCACCATCTGCACCACCTACACACATATTCAGACCCATAAAAATGCCTTTTCAGCCTGCTGTACAAGGAATACGATATAGAAAAACACTATTGCTATCCTCACAGCCAATACCAGCACTGACACCTGCTACAAGTTAAAAATACTGCTCTTCTACAAAAGAAAGTCACACCACCAAAACACAATCTCTAAACTACCTACCAATAAACGCTCACACTCTAAAAACAAGTACCACATCTATGAGCAACTCAGTGACACACCAACTGACTTACTCTTCATACCCGATTCGGGGCTGGGAGAAGGCATGGACCCAATATTGCAAGAAGCCGTTCCCTCAGCTTATCAAACTATCACACAAAATCGTGAAGGCAAAAGAGGAGGTGTACTAGGTGTTATACTCAAACAATAAATCTCACCAAAGCGCAAGATGTTTCATATAAGGCAGTGAGGCCCTCATCACCAGATACAACCCTACACCAACTTCTTCCTGTAACTTCTTTCTCCTTTACAGACACAACCTAGCAATGCAACACTCCCAGACACATTTCTAGTCAGTTTCAAATCTTATAAAAACAACCTATGCATTCTTGGCGACCTAAACATATATTTGACAAATCCAATATGCCCTATCAAAAACCATCATCACTGGCCTAGTCACAATGAACCTACATCAGAATGTACACAAACCCACACACATCGTTGGACACGCCCTAGATATCATTTCTGCTAATTCAGGACTAGTTACCTTTCAAAGGATTACTGAAGTCACATGGTCAGATCGTCACTTGCTAACTTTCCAACACAACACCACAAATCAACATACCCATGACCACCTTAAATACACCCACCTATTGACCATGGAACAAATACTATTTTGAATTTGCTGAATGTGAAAATAAAGATTTGTATAAAATCCTCACTGAAATTCGTAAACCTAAAGGCACAGATGCAACTCATCACACTACTCAACAATTCACTGACACAGGCAAATTATTACACAACCAAAGCAAAGACATTGTACTCCTACTTAAAACAAAGGTAAACGACTAGCACCAAACCATTTCCAAAAAACCCTCCAAGAATAGGCTAACCCAGCCTCTGCATTCCTTCAAACAAATGTCACAGAGTGAATTTATGGATCTGGTCAAAGCAAGGAAGCCAGCTGGCTTCCTTTCGGATTCTTGTCCACCACAAATCTTCAAGAACATTGTTCTAAGTACCTCTGCCTCCACACCAGTAAAGCGAAAAATAAATTCTTTAACTACAGTCTCTTTCCTGAAAACCTAAAAATGACATACATAACCCATTATTAAAGAAAACAAACCTGGACCCTCATGAACCCAACAATTACAGACCGATCACAAATGAGCCTTTCCGGGCCAAACTGACAGAAAGAGCAGCATTCACCCATATGTTACAATTCATTGAAAATAACTCCATACTTTCAGACTGCAGGATTCAGCCCAGGCGCAAGGAAAAATTATGACCCACTCGGCGCCTGGCCTGACAATCTTGGACCACCTCCTAAAAGTATTGAAGGAAGTATATAAAAAAAAATAAAAAAAAACACAACACACTTGGATTTACCATGGACTGCATGTTATCAATGAATGTTCCAGTGGACAAATTAGCAAAATCGAGATTCATTGCTAAAAAAAAAAAAAAAAAAAAAAAAAACTCTACAACACATCTTCCCCCCCACTTGGGATTTCTACACAAGGTCCAGGCGAGCATCTCTAGTACTGTCTAATCTGGATTTCGCCTATGGCCTCTACCACGGATCGTCTTAATCAACCACGGAAAGACTCAAAACTAGGCTGCCAGACTACTACTACATACAAAGCCACAAGCCCACATCTCCCCTGCCTTGAGGGTCTTACATGGGTTACTGGTTACCAGAAGATCCAGCTTCAAACTCCTTTGTATCATTGACAAAGCAATACATGGAACAGGACGACTTTATCAGGTATAAAGTCACCAAATACATTCAACAAAGGAACCACTCGAGATTAACACTTTGCCTCAAAATCACACCATGCAAGAAAATAAATGAATAAATAAATAGATGGCACATCTTTCTCTGTCCAGGCAGCCAAACTATGGAACTCATCCCCGAAACTTGAGATCCACAGATAACTATCTTATCTTCAGAAGACTACTCAAACACTAGTGTACAGCATATCCGTGTACATAAATATTTAGAATTTGATTAGTTGCACGTATCTAGAGATGTGTATTTCTTTGTACAAATGTGCACAATTATGGTTGGTTTAAATGTATAGATACTCTCTAGGACTGCTTAACAAATGTACATATTAATTATACATTATTTGATCCTTAACATGTATATAAGCGCAATCCATAGTTTTCATACAAGTTCCTTGAATAGAAGCTTATAGGTCTTCATTTATCTATCAAAATACATCAATAGTATAACTATGATCTATAAGTGCTTCACCGATGAAATTGATATTTCCTCTAAGTAAACAAAACTTTTGTTAGAAGGATTCACAAATTAACTTAAAGTAAAACACTTGAAAGTCTACTTTAAATCTCAATATATTCTCTTCCTTATACACGTATGTACTTATGTACTTACCCTCTATGTGCTATATATCAGGGCTGTGGAATTTAACAAAATATCTACTTGTCCATGGGACAGGCTGCATCCTAAATCTACTTGTCCTGTAAAAAATAAAAAAATCCACTTGTCCCTTAGGTGCCAATTAGTGCAGCAACAAATTATGGTAGCAATTTCATTATATAATAACACGGATAACAGCCTCTGAGTTTGCCAGGGCTCATACAATAGTACAGTTTGAATACTACCAATTTCCTCTTGCCACCTTTACACGGTTCACATACTGAGGCTGAATGTAGCAGTGAGCAGTAGTTCAGGGATGGAAAGCCCATATGAATCAGTGCAAACCTAATACCTTAATGTTTTAGGTATTTACACTACCTCTTCTTTGGTCTTTTGCCATACTGAGAAAGGCTGGTAATTTACTCCTTACAAGGGCGGAAGAAAAACTTCTCCCAGGGTTGGGAACAAATCTGGTTGGAGGAAAAAGTGAACTTGTAAATGCTCAACAGATTTGCATGAGCAAATCTACGTATGCATAGTTGCTCAAACTAAAATGTAGTTCACAAATATTTTCTAGAAGTACAATTTCCTGGCCCACATCTGTTAATTGTGAATTCACAGGTCATAATTCTGAACTAATGCAAGGACATAAAGAAAGTCACAAAAGTGCACCCATGTTAAGAATTGGGCTCCTAATTAGGTCTGGCGGTAACCTACACTTTTTCATTTTATTATTTTTTTTTCCCTCTAACCATCACTGGCTTCACTGGGAGTGACAGCATTCTGTTCTTTCACAAGGAGCATAACAGCACACAAAAGTTTTGTTCAGTGCCAGGGACTTCTGAGCAATGGGTGCTTTTTTAGACCAAAAAGGAAAATGTTACTTACCCAGTAGACATTTGTTCGTGGCATGTAGTGCTGTAGATTGACATACTTTGCATAAGTCCGCAATCTAGTGTTGGGATTGTGTTGCAAGTTGTTTTTGGTGGAAGAACCTTTGAGTCACAAGATCGAGTGACTCCTCTCGGTGATACTGCGCATGGGCGTAGAGTCATTTGTTAGATTGTTCTGCCACAGGCAGGTGAAGAAATCTAATAGGTAAGTATGCTAAGTTTGCTCACACTGTCTAGTTGTGGGTGCCTCTCAAAGAATTTCCATACATTCTGTGGGGAGAGTCAAATAACCAAGATTGAGTGTTTTGGGGTCTGTATGTCTGATTTGATCTCACCTTCGAGTCAGAAGGTCTAGCCTGTTGGAGGGTTTCTCATGAGGAACCACCGACAGATCCAATAGTGTTGTGAATCAAGGTTGACGTGCCCATGTCGGAGCAACAAGGACCATGGTGGGTGATGTGTCATCCTGTGAACTAGTAATGGAATGAAGCAAATATCCCTGACCAATTAATCCATAGAGCATTGCTCTTGGACTGAAGGTGTGGGTATCTGGACTGAAAGTTTTGGCATCCTGAATTTTCTGCCGTGGCGAAGAGGTCTATTTGTGATGTTTCCCACCATTAAAAGTATTGGTGAAGTACTTGTGGGTAAAGTCCCATTCGTCGTCTTGTTGCTGCATCCTGCTGAGGAGGTCTGCAATCTGATTTTCCATTCCAGGGAGATATTCTGCCAGTAAGTGAATGTGATGGTGAATTACCCATTTCCAAATTGTCTGAGCAAGAAGGGACAATGGAGATGAATGCGTACCCCCCCCCCCCCATTTCTGTAGACAATACATGGCTGTCATGTTTTCTGTACTAACTAGAACCACTTTGTGGGAGAGTTGTAGCAGAATGACTTTTAGTGCTAGAGAGACTGCTTGTAATTCCAAGTAGTTGATGTGAGAAGTTTGTTGAATGGGCTCTCATATGCCTTGTACTGTTAGATTGTTGAGATGAGCTCCCCAAACTATCTATGATGCATCGGTAGTCAGAGTGACTTGAGGCAAAGGGCCGCTCCTTGGAAAGGTTGGTGGGATTCCACCAATGTAGAAAGCGGTGAGTCTGGCAGTCCGACAACACTAGATCCTGGAGATGACCCTGTGACAGACCACTGCTGTAAGGGACGCCCGCGTAGTATGGTATGAGGAACGATGGCAATGCAAAAAAAACATCATCCCTAGTAGCTGCATCACTATTTTCACTGTGTAAACGTAGTTCTCATCATTGAGAAAGAAGAGCTTGGAAAGCTTGAATTCGAGCTAGGTTTGGACATGCCAGCCGTGATAGGGTAACTGGCTCCGTAGCACCTTTGAAGGGATTGTACCTCTTCTTTCAAAAGAGTAAGATGAGCGTGTGAAAGTTTGTGAGTGGTAACATTTGGTGGAGTGGAGATGAGTTCTAGAAAGTAACAAATGCCAACCTTGGCATAACTGATAAAACCCATCGATCTGTGGTGATATTGGACCATTGGGAATAGAACTGCATTAGTCTTCCCCCTACTGGAGAGGTGTGGGCTGGTGGAAGATTTAAGTAGTCACTGGTGTGTATTTAAGGCAGAACCCCTGGAGGTGGACACCTTACCTCTACCTCTCATTTGCCCCTCCGTAGTAACCTCTGAATGAACCTCTATTGTAGAAGAGCATGCCTTGCTTGGTTTGGGAAGTGGAAGGCTCAGTAGATGATGTTTTGAAGATTCCCCTAAATTGTGGCTGGTGAAAATTACCCCTATGTGGTATGGTAAGTCCCTATAGCTTTTGCTGTTTCGGGATCCTATCAAGCTTTTCTATGGTGGTGTCAACCTGTGCCAAACAAGTGTTCCCTATCAAAGGCATGTTAAGAACTGCCTGCTGGTCTCTGGCTTGAAGCCTGAGCATCTGAGCAAAGCATGCCTTCTTATAATGCCAGTTGAATGTATACAATGCGCTGCGGTATTCCCTGCATCAGTCGCACACCCAATGGAGTTGTTTGAAATAGTTTGTCCTTCTGAAACTATTTCCTGTCCCCTTTTTCGATGTTCCTCTGGGAGGTAAAAGGGAAGATCCTCCATCTCCTCCCAGTGGGTCCAATCATATCTTGCCAGAAGTGGCTGTGAACTGGCAATACGCTAATGATTAACAGCCACTCTTTTTCCTGCTGCATCGAGTTTTTTTGCTCTCCTTAACAGGAGGAGCATCTCCTGTGGATTGGCAACTAGCATGTTTCCGTGCTGAGAACTATAGAGCTAAGAGGTATCTGATTTAATGAATATAGGGTCCGAGGTTTCTGGGTTTTTTGGGGTTTTTTTTCTCCCAATTCTTGGGGTAATGACTTGATTTAAAAGGTTCTTTAAAAAAATATCTGTGGTGTGTGAGCATACCTGGCAACATTGGCAGGAACTGACTGTTTATGGGTGGTAGTCAGTGTATCAAAGAGGAAATCCTCTTCAACAGGGTCGGTGTTTACGTTATGGTATGCAGCTGCCCGTGCAATGACCTGTTGGTATGATGTTGAATCTTCAGGAGGTGAAGGGCGTGCAGGGTACAAATCAGGGTCATTAGGTAGTAAGGGATCTGGATCATATGGATCCCATGGGTCGAAATCCTGTGGCATTTCACCCAAATCATCTGTGAGGGGGTGGTGAACCTTGTGGAAACAACTGAAGCTCAAAAATAGGTGGAGGAGATTATGAGGTGGTGGAGTAGGAGTTAGTACAGAGTGAGGGGGAGAAGGCTGAGGTTGAACGGGGCCGTGTCCTGGGAGACCTTTTTAGAATGAAGAGCAGTGTCCAAGGTTCCTTGAAAAGTAAGCCTCCTCTTGATTGGGACAGGGGGAGAAGCAATTATTTCTTCAGTTTTATTGTAGGTGTAAAGGGCACCGACGAGCATCCATTACTTCAAGAATTGGCTCTACTGGTAAAGCTGCCTCTTTAGAAGACAGCATCTTCGGTTAAGAAGTTTTCAGCGTGGAAGCCGTGTATTAAGTCGAACGTGTTGGCCCCAAAGCGGACGCAGAAGGCTTTTTTCTCAGAACCAAAATCCTCAGATCAAAGGGTAGTCGCGATCCAGACAATGTGTGGGATGCTGCAGAGCCAAAAGGTTGATGCCGAAGACAGCTTAGTCTTGGCAATTTTCAGTGCTGAGCTGGAAGATGGGGCATTCAAATGTAACTTTCAGATCCGACCATGGCCCGAAGGCAGTGGTGGACCGACTATCAGTTTGTATGTTTTTTTTTTCATAGTCTTTGTATGGGAGGTCAAGGGAGATGTACCCTCAGGTTGTGCTGAGGTGAGCGGCTGACTTTCAATGTCAGATTTGACGCCCCACTTGGCATCTTGAATAGAGGGCTACCTCGTGTTTGATCTCCTCCTGTGCATGCTTGTAGGAAGTTGGCTCTGTATGCACTATTTCAATGAGGTGCAGGCAGGCAAGGGGGGGGGCTCCTCGGGGTAGCCACCACCTGGGCAAGGGAGAGGGCCTCCTGGGGGTCACTCCTGCGCAGAAGTTCCGTTCCTTCAGGTGCTGGGGGCTGCGGGTGCAGGGTCTTTTCCAGCCGTCGGGACTTTAGGTTCAGGCAGTCGCGGTCAGAGGGAGCCTCGGGATTCCCTCTGCAGGCGTCGCTGTGGGGGCTCAGGGGGGACAACTTTGGTTACTCACGGTCTCGGAGTCACCGGAGGGTCCTCCCTGAGGTGTTGGTTCTCCACCAGTCAAGTCGAGGTCGCCGGGTGCAGTGTTGCAAGTCTCACGCTTCTTGCGGGGATTTGCAGGGGGTCTTTAAATCTGCTCCTCTGTAACAAAGTTGCAGTTCTTTTGGAGCAGTGCCGCTGTCCTCGGGAGTTTCTGGTCTTTCTTGAAGCAGGGCAGTCCTCTGAGGATTCAGAGGTCGCTGGTCCTTGGGAAAGCGTCGCTGGAGCAGGTTTCGTTGGAAGGCAGGAGACAGGCCGGTAGGTCTGGGGCCAAAGCAGTTGGTGTCTTCTTCTCTTCCTCTGCAGGGGTCTTTCAGCTCAGCAGTCCTCTTCTTCGTGTAATTTGCAGGAATCTAAATTCTTAGGTTCAGGGGAGCCCTTAAATACTAAATTTAAGGGCGTGTTTAGGTCTGGGGGGTTAGTAGCCAATGGCTACTAGCCCTGAGGGTGGGTACACCCTCTTTGTGCCTCCTCCCTGAGGGGAGGGGGCACATCCCTATTCCTATTGGGGGAATCCTCCTTCTACAAGATGGAGGATTTCTAAAAGTCAGAGTCACCTCAGCTCAGGACACCTTAGGGTGTCTGACTGGCCAGTGACTCCTCCTTGTTTTTCTCATTATCTCTCCTGGACTTGCCGCCAAAAGTGGGGGCTGTGTCCAGGGGGCGGGCATCTCCACTAGCTGGAGTGCCCTGGGGCACTGTAACACGAAGCTTGAGCCTTTGAAGCTCACTGCTAGGTGTTACAGTTCCTGCAGGGGGGAGGTGTGAAGCACCTCCACCCAGAGCAGGCTTTGTTTCTGTCCTCAGAGAGCACAAAGGCTCTCACCGTATGGGGTCAGAAACTCGTCTCAGCAGCAGGCTGGCAGAGACCAGTCAGTCCTGCACTGAACAATTGGGTAAAATACACGGGGCATCTCTAAGATGCCCTCTGTGTGCATTTTTTAATAAATCCAACACTGGCATAAGTGTGGGTTTATTGTTCTGAGAAGTTTGATACTAAACTTCCCAGTATTCAGTGTAGCCATTATGGAGCTGTGGAGTTCGTTTTTGACAGACTCCCAGCCCATATACTCTTATGGCTACCCTGCACTTACAATGTCTAAGGTTTTGCTTAGACACTGTAGGGGCATAGTGCTCATGCACCTATGACCTCACCTGTGGTATAGTGCACCCTGCCTTAGGGCTGTAAGGCCTGCTAGAGGGGTGACTTACCTATGCTACAGGCAGTGTGAGGTTCGCATGGCACCCTGAGGGGAGTGCCATGTCGACAGTCATTTTCTCCCCACCAGCACACACAAGCTGGCAAGCAGTGTGTCTGTGCTGAGTGAGGGGTCCCTAGGGTGGTATAAGACATGCTGCAGCCCTTAGAGACCTTCCCTGGCATCAG
This sequence comes from Pleurodeles waltl, assembly GCF_031143425.1. Lineage (NCBI taxonomy): Eukaryota > Metazoa > Chordata > Amphibia > Caudata > Salamandridae > Pleurodeles > Pleurodeles waltl. The sequence goes on along the minus strand of NC_090443.1, from coordinate 478,143,730 downwards.
GGCCCTTGGTACCAGGGGTACCAGTTACAAGGGACTTACCTAGGTGCCAGGGTTGTGCCAATTGTGGAAACAATGGTACATTTTAGGTGAAAGAACACTGGTGCTGGGGCCTGGTTAGCAGGGTCCCAGCACACTTCTCAGTCAAGTCAGCATCAGTATCAGGCAAAAAGTGGGGGGTAACTGCAAAAGGGAGCCATTTCTTTACAATGCTCTTCTCAGAAAATACGAAGTGTCTTCCGGTGTCTTCAACACCATCTTCAGCCAAGGCCCTCTTTGGTCCAAGAGGGTCTTTTTGGATCGAAAAGACCGACAGGCGTCGCAGTTCTCCTCTTTAAGGTCAGGGACAAGGACAAGTTAGACACCAGGTGTTGGTCGGTATGTGGGAATTTCAAATGGCAGAGGGCAAAACTGAAATAGAGTAAGTTCCATCAGCCCTGCATACTCCAAAACAATGTGGAGAAGTAGGCCCGAGAAGGGCGTTGGTGCCCCGAAGAGCAGTAAACGGGCCCGATGCACAAATTCTGGTGGAGTATGTTAGGTTTGAAAACACGACCGATATACAATACTATTAGTGAAAGAAAGACTTAAGAGAAGAGTATGGAATAGACCAAGCAGAGGAATACCAGAGGAAAAACATTTGAACCAGATGGCGGAGAGACAATCTAACAAAGAACTTGATGCACCTGTGCAGTATCACCGAGAGGAGTCACTTGATCTTGTGACTCGAACAGATTCTTCAAACAATAAACAACTTGCAACACCCTGAGCCCAACACTTGATAGTGGACTTACGCAAAAAGCATGTGTATCTACAGCTACACATGCCATCGAACATATGGTTTCTTTTTGCCAATGTTTATTATAAAGGTGCAGGTCCGGTAGCTCCCACAACAAACTTTTACAAAGACCAAGTCAAAACAAGACATGCATTGGCAAAACCAAAAGGCTGACCATCAATGTCAGAACTATTGGCTTTGACAATGCTTGTTTATTTTCATGTTACCCATAATCTTCTTAAATAGGATTACACCGATTTTCCACAATGTTTTTTTAAGCATACATCAACCCATTTTAAGAAAGTATGCTTCAAAGAAACAGTACCTAAAATTTCACAGTAGATTAGCAAAACCTTTTTCCCTAGTAGCAATGTTTGTGAACATTTTATTTTGAAAGCTAACCAGACTTGATTTCAAGATTCTTAATATTTTTGCAAATGATCATAGAGCATTATACTTAGTATCAAACTGTTAAATTTTGCAAACATCTGTTCACATTTTTATAGTGGAACCAATCTCATTAGTGTAGTCCAAGCTTACAGCATTTCCTTAGAGCGCTCAGCCTAATAAAGGGTTTGCATAAATGAATTATAAATACAAGAGCGAAAAACATTAGCACAGGGACACAAATAGTACTCTGAGGACAATGTCATTCCCTGATCTATTATTGGTACTCTAAACTGGCAGCCAAAGTGTTTGGGCTGCAGGAGGTTGGGCATACATGTTTTAGGGACAAAATAAACATGAAAACGTTAAGTCCTTGACCCCAAACATGTCCTGGACGTCAGGCTATGGGAATTCCACAACCCTGTATCTATATATTTATTAATTTACTCCTAGTGGAAAAGGGGGGGAAAAACGACTCTTTCCAAACCACTACTCTAGGTCTCACCATATACCCCTTAATATATCCTCTGCTTCTATTCTGACTCATCCCAAACCTTATTCTACTACTATGATGTCCTGTAATAAACCTTTCTAGACTCTTCCCTCCTCATACCACCCCAAACATAATTTTACTACTATAATCCGCTTAATCCATTTGTAGAGACTCTTCCCTCATCCATCTCTCCTTTCACTCACACAAACCTCATCTTACTACTATGGTCTGCCAAATAACTCTTTTTAGACCCTTCCTTCTTCTAGCCCTTCATTACCCTATTCAATCCAGCTAACAGTCCCTGCTCAAATTAAATCACATTTCTTTATACTAATCCATTTTAGGTCCTGGAGTAGCGTGATACTCACCAAAAAGTGGTTAGATGCTTCGTCAGGAGTAGTAAGTGCAATATAATATACAATTACAAATAGAATCACAGATCAGTGAATACCAGTGAGGTCCCACTAGAAAGCTCAAACCAAAAGTTAAAAAGGTGGGTGTCAGTAAAGACCTTCTAGTGGGCATTAGTGGAACTATACAGCTGAGGGAACGGAGGAAGAGAAGGAGGGATGACAAGCTTTTCCTACTCTTAGCCTGGTGGCATAAAGCAGAGCACCTCTTGCTGTAAAATGGATACTTATGGGAAGTAGTTCTACAGCCACAAACAATCCTCACAACATTATAAAAACAGAGGTTAATGCATATTCTCTTACCGTTGCCTGTGCGGCTATCAGAGCGGCCAGCATACTGCGTCCTGGAGGCCCGGGGGCACAAAATGACACCCTTACGTTATTCCCTCCAAGTGTTAGGCCATCCAGTTGGTCCTGGACCACCTCAGTTATGGATGCAGAATCGTACTCCAGAATAGCAAAGCCCTTGAACTGACCATCCTGCCCATAAGCCAGCTGAAGAAGAAGAAAAAATAAAATAAGACACTGCATTAGAACAGATCATACTCAACAATGCAAGAACTAAGGGCCAGATGCTCAAAGCATTTTTGCGGTCGCAAATGGCCCAATTCGCATAATCGAGCATTTACCAACTGCAAAAACGCATTTGGTATGTATTGATCCCAAAATGGAATTCAGTAACATTACCGAATCTTAGTTTGGAATTGCGAATACATTCCCATTTGGTATTTGGAAGAGGCAAGTTAAGGGCATCCCTTCCAAATACCAAATCAGAAACTAACATATGTATGTTTTGTGACTGACATACGGTTGTAAACATTTGCACTTTATCACCAACTCAAAATCAGAAGCTTTTAAAAATATTTTAAGAGCCGGCAGCCTACTGTTAATTTAAAAAAATTGAATTTCATTTTTAGTTTATTTTTTAAACGGATCCCATTAGCCAAAAAAAATGGTTGCTTTATTACAAAGTACTCACAGATATGGTGATCTGCTGACCCCAGCAGGCCTCCATTCCTGTGATGGCAACGAATCCTAGTAACTCACAACCTGCGAACTCATTAATATTTATGAGACAGGTCTATTTGCGAAACACTACGAAATGCTAACGGGTCAATTACTACTTTTGGACATTGGAAATAGTGATTAACAAATAGTGATTCTTAAAGAGAAAAAAAAGCTATTTGGTAATCATATTATCTTCTTACATCTAGCCCAAAATGATGTAAAGGCCTAAAAACAATTTAAAAAAAATTTTTTTTACAAAAAGGGAAGAAAAAAAAAGAAAAATTAATACAAATAAAAAAATTAATAACACAGTATCCTGGCTTGCACTGGAGCTACATAGTTTACTAGTGACAGGGCCGAGCCACTTATGCATTGCACATGCAATACATGGGAAAACAGGGACTTTGTGCACATGAAGGTGGGGGGCTTACTCATACCTGCACAGATAAGGCTGCCAATTAAGTTCTAACACCAGGGGAGAAAGAGAAGCCACACGTCTGAACTGATTAGTTTTGCAATTTATGATCAAATGATACCAAGGACCACAGCTGCTGTGATCAAGGAATGTACACTTCCAGCAAACAGTTCACGATCTTCAACACAATTCCCAAGGCTGTCCCCACCTCAAAGAATACTGCACCCAAGTAAAGTGTTTCTAAGTTTGGCCTGCTCTGCCACGGTTTTCTGCAGTGAGTAAAACGCTCTTATAAAGGACCCAAACAACCTACGTTGAAAAACAAATGTGGTTACGTCACTGTCTTGTGGTGTAGTGATTACCTTAAACGCAACCAACACAAGAACACACTGACCTAGTAACAGATGTTTTAAAAGCCTTCAAAAAAGCAGCAAATATAGGAATAACCACATTGCTGCAAACAACAATAGTAACAGGAATCACAAAAAAAACAAAAAAAAAACAAAAAAAAAAAAAAACTTACTGTACTCAGCAAAAAAGGACTTTGTTAATCAAACTTTGGAGGTCTCCCATTCACACCGATCCAGATAGACTGTCATAATTTCCCATGTATGCACATTATTTTCTTCCCCTCGCATTAATAAATTGTGATGAAAATGCACACCTAATTATTCCGGTAGTAAAATTAATTCATTTTTGGACACTAATTAGCATAAATCATGTATTCATCTTAAAATGCAAGCTGTTCGAGAAGGTTACCTGGCACTACTTTCTACTGACTAAGTAGAAAAGAAATGCGAGTATGCCATCAAACTGACATTTTCACAAGTGAAACTCTTCATTTAGCCTGATCCTTGCCAAACATCCAGGTATCCCTGAATGGATAAATCACTTCTACTTCTTTCTTAATATGCTCCTGAGCACTCACCTGACAGAACATGGGAGGGGAGATGGAGGAGAACACCCGCCGCAGCTCTTCTACATCATTGTATTCATGTGGTAGCTTATCCACGCACAGGCACTTTGAGTGTAGGAGGTCGTAAGTGAGCTGACTGACATCAGTCCAATGAACATACAGCGTCCGCGTTCCCAGTTGCCGGCCCAACAAATCTGACTTGGCCCGGGCAGCAGAGTCCTTTTTCATGTATTCCACAAAGCCATAGCCCTTTGAGTGTCCAGTTTCCTCACTGTACACCAGGAAGCACCGCTCAAGGTTGCCGAAGGGACGCACCAGCTCTTCAAACTGCTGCTGTGTGTATGATCGGGGTAGGTTAGCGATGCAGAGGAGTGAATCTGTGGGCTGAAGCTGGACAGAAATTTCTTTGCCCCGAAACTTGGTCATGTGAAATTTCTGGATGGCAGCCTCAGCCTGTTCCCCATTTAGTAAGGTAACAAAGGCTAAAAAGAGAAAACAGAGTTAAGAACAATGTAGGCAACTGCTCAGCACCAAAACAAAAGAATCCAAACTCCATTATATCCCTCAACGACTGGATAACAGGTGATCTCATAAGCTAAAGGGACTTTCTAAAACTCAGCTCCCCCTGAACAAAGGAGGCAAGTCAGGATGTGTCATCAAATAAGACCATTTGTGCATGGTGGTTATTCATATCATGTTTCAAAGACTAGCATTTGCATCAACGGGAAACAGCCTTTAGTACCTGGCCATTACCACGCAATACCTTGACCATGAATCCATTAAAACCCAAATGCCTTTACAAAGAAACCATAAGCATTTCCCAGGTGAGAAAGAGAGCGCAAAATCAAAAGAGCGCAAAAGAGAAAAGCAAGAGCGAAAGAGCAACAAAGCAAGAAAAAGAACAAGCATTTTGAGGACCAAAGAGATTACAGAATGGATGGAGCGCTTTGTGCTCGCCCATAAAAAGAAAAAGGGAGAGTGAGAGCAAGAGCCCAAGAGAAAGAAAATGCGTGTGAAAGAGCTAGAGAGAAAGAGAAAAAGATAGAAAGAGAGAACACTGGGAGGCTGGAGTAGAAAGAAATAGCAAGAGCAAAAGAAAGAAAAAAGGAAAAAAGAAAGAAAGAAAAAAGAAAAAAAAGTGAAAAAGAAAAAGGAGCAAGGGTGAAAGAGCAAAAGAGAAGGTTTTCACACAAACACCAAAGGTTACAAGGAAGTTTTATTTAGGTTCAGATTTTACATGCACAAACCCATTACAATTCAGCTGTTAAGTTATTTCAAATAACTAGACCCCATTCCCTAAGGTAACTAACTTGTGCCTCCGCCATGCAGTTCTCATCAATAAATTTTACTCAAAATGTTAGTGATATTATCAATGAGGTCAAAGGTGATGTTATATCTCGCGGGTAGCAGTGCAAGGCAAGGGTGCAAGTTATATGTAAAATCTAAACTGGAACGCCCCTGTAGCTTTGTTTTTTTCAGTGAATCTCTTGGGTTTAATGTGAAGCAAGATGCTCATTGCTATGGGCAGAGGGGGGAGGGTTGTAGACAAAGGGCCTAGATGCCTAATTCTCTTTTTTAACTGCAGTATCCTCAGTAGAAAATGCTTTTAGCTTTCCACTTCAATTTCATCATGATGTGCCACACTTTTGGAAGAAATTCAGAATGTTAGCACTTTACTTGCTCATTAGAATACTTTAAGCTGCTGATCACCGGGGAGTAAACTGGAAACCTGCTGCTGGTGTTGAAAGGGCATAATTCAATCTGCAAGCAGAGTGTTTTAATGAAATAAAAGAGAAAAGATATTTGAGAACTCACCTAAAACATTAGAATTTTTCCTTCTACAGCACTAACCATACTTTGAGACACAATTAACCCCCTCATTATGTCCCTTTCTAAATTAAATGTTTTAAGTTTTACCAGTTTGATTCAATCAATATGGCTTCAGGTGAGCCACAATTCTGTCATAAGTAAGGCTGTTATTGCTATACTAGTTCTTTAGAACACTCTGGGAGGCTGCACTAGAACTCAAGGGAATCATCTGACTGGCTGCTCCTGTTGGAAGTACAAGAGGAAGATATTTTAGGAGTCACCTAAAACGTGTCCTCATTTTTTTTCTACGCACTAACCATCATTCCTATGTCAAAATGGACCCCCGAATATTGTCCTCTGCTAAATTAAATATTTTAAGTTTTATCAGTTTGATTCAATCAAGATGGTTTAAGATAATCTCCTTGGATTCTTATAACAGTCACAAAATAAGATAAAGCGCTGGGTGCTTTGCTTGGACCAATCATCAGAGAACAGGCATACCTTAATTTCAGGGAAGACAACTGGATGATGTTCTATGCCCACACACAGTCTGGTCAACAACAAAACGATACTAAATGATATTCACAATAGGTAAGTTCTACTGACAGCCATCCTGCAGAGCAACCTACATGTAAAAAGTGATAGTCCGCTTCCTTAGTTCCTCGCATTCTACAATACTGCTTACATTTGAGAAAGGTTGCCTTAATAAAACTCTTACACAGAGATAAAGACCTAAGTGACTCTTGCAGTACAGAGAGATTAAAAAGTGTACTATATTAAACATTCATGTAAGAAAGCCAAGAGATATTAAGAGCATGGTCCAGAGCGAGAGTCTGAAATAACTGGTTTAGTAAAACTTGCTTCAGCTTTGGACCAGATAGAAAACCAAAGTGATAGAAATTTTAATAAGAGCAGATCTTCCAAAACTTGCAATCCCACCTCCTTGTAAATAATCAGAGATGAAGCTGAAGCTAGTAACTTTAACAGACGCTATAAAAAGGCATTCTCCCTCTAACTGAAGTGAAAATACTGGAGGTATCGCCCCCCACAGTCCTTCACCAAATGTGGCAATGGACAGCCCTCTTCCCTGATCTAGAAATCGACCACATTCTTAAATTGATCGACTACCCAGCTTTTGAAAGCAACTAAAAAATCCTCCAACAATTTCTGGTCATATTTGATCTAGCATTTGAAACCTGTGCCATTACTTGAAAAAAGAATCCAAAGATAACAAAAGAAGGTTCCCCCTTCTATTGGTGAATTCTCCAAAAGGAAAAACAAAAACAAAATCTACACTTGAGCGCCTTCATCCCATAAAACCACTGTATAGGTTTTTTCATTAAATTAATGACCATTTTCTTAGATTCCATAAATGCCCCAAATGCATTAAAAGATTCTGGGTGTCCTAGGTAGTAAAACAGCTTTGTCTGCATTGTCTGCATTTAACAACACAGGAACAGCTATCGGCCTGCAGGGACCATCAACACACAGGGGTGTTGAAGTTAATAAAATATCTACTTGTCCGTGTGACCGGCTGCTCCTTAAATCTACTTGTCCTGTTAAAAAAAAAATCTGCTTGTCCCTTTGGTATTGCGGCGACAAATTATGGCAGCAATCCATTATGTAAGCACTCTGATAATAGCCTCTCTGATTATGCCAGGGCTACTACTGTAGTAAGGCCTGAATACTTGCAGTTTCAATACCTACTTTCGCAATTACCTTATTTTGCCACCTTTCTGCAGATCCACATACTGGGGCTGGAGGAAGCAGTAGTTCCAGGGCGGGAATGCCTTTAAATCTGCAAACTTCTAACTTGCCTGTTTTAAGGATTTTAACAAGCTCTTCTATAATATTTTTCCATAATGAGAAAGGTTGGAAGTTTACTCCTGACAACAGCACAAGTAGAGGTTCTTCCAGGGTTGGGAAGAAAGTGGTTGGAGGGAAAGTGAATTTGTAAATGTTAAATATATTTCCACATGAGAAAAATCTGCAAATGCATATTTGCTCATGCTAAAATACAGTTAAATATTTTAGAGGAGTATAACTTCCTGGTCTGCTTCTGTAAGTTCTTGTGCATTCATGAACGGCACTAATTCAAAGACCTTTACCAAGGGTGTACTTTTGTGACTTTCTCTTAAGAATTGGGTCCCTAATTAGGTCCAGCATTAATGATAACATTTTGTTTTAATGAAACTTAGATTTCTCTCTCTAACAGCTGGCTTTATTGTGAATGATCGCATTCTTTCACAAGGAGTATATTGGCACACTAAGTAGTTTTGTTCAGTGCCAGGAACTACTGTGGCAATCAGTAGCATAACAAAACTGTAGATCCCCCCCCCACTCACAGAATATGGAGGTGGCCCCCTTCCAAACTCACTCAGCGTAGGTGCTTTGCTGAGGGGTGCCCCCTGTAGAGGGGCTGCAGGACCTTTGTTACGCCACTAGTGGCAATGTGCACTCTTTGAGAACAAAAGCTTTTTTTATTTTTGCCAGTGTTTGTTACAATGGTGAAGGCTGACAGCTCCCACAACAAAGTGTTACAAAAGCCATGTCAAAACAAGACATGCATTGACAAAACCAAAAGACTCACAAACTTTCATTAGGAATATTTTTGGGAAGTACTAGCAAGCATCAACACTTTTTACTAAATGACGCTTCAGAGAAATAGCACCTAAAATTTCACAGTAGCGAAACATTTTTTTCCTACTTGCATTTATTTCTGAACATTTTATTTTGAAAGCAAAGAATGACTCTTGCTTACAAGCTTCTGCAAATATTTGCATCTAATCAGAGCATTCTGGGAGCATTATACTTAGCGTCATATTGTTAAACTTTTGAAACGTGTGTACACTTTATGGAACCACTGTCTGTAGTGCACTGTGACTTTAAAATGTTTGTTTACAGTGCTCACCCTAATAATTAAGGATTTTCATTAATGAACCGTAAATACAAGTTCGAACAGCATTAACATATGGGCACACATTACCTCAACTGCAGACAGTTCCCTTCTGTGTAAACTGGCAGCCAACAGATTTGTGCCACGGGGGTTGGGCCTACCTGTCCCAAGGACAAAATAAACATGAAACCTTGTTGCTCATGACCCCAAACAATATGTCCTGGGTGCCAGGCGATAGAAATTCAAGATTCCCCATCGGGGCCGTACTGAATCTTAGATGGCAAGAAAGCAAATCTCCTCCAGGGAACCAAGAGAGATCAAGGTTGACTAAAGGATTGACTGGTTGATCAGGTATAAAGTGCTGCCTAAATCAGCGAACCAAAGATAGAGATCTTGGCCCTGGTATACTTTCCAATCAACAACTTGAGTCACACATTGCTCAACTGTACATGAGCCCCTCCTAAATCCAAACCACACCTCTAATATTATGGATTGTCCAGTGCCCATTCCCCTCTCATAGGCATCTTACTCTTCAGTTTTACGGATGAGTCTAGGAGGGAAATGGGGCACTAGCATTTGGGATCTGATTTGCCTCCCTTCTTCAAGATGGGTGCAGTAACAAAAACAGCCAAAGAGGGAGGGGTCTTGTGCTCTGCGACCGCATTGAACACCAATGTCAAGATGGGGCCTCACAGATCCCCCGAAGCTTTAAAACAAACAAATCTTAGTGTTCGACAACAAGAAGAATGGATCAGGTTTGGCTGCTTCTACATTAGTCAATTTGGGCACAAGAAATTCCTTCAGTAAACAGGTACAAGTTATTGCTTTCAAAAGATGGACCATAGAAAGGTTTATTATGATAACTGATAGAGTACAAACCTAGCTACAAAAGCAGCCAAACAATGGATACAAAACAACATATGCAACAGAGAATGGAAAATGGATTAACAAGACAACAAGGTCAGTTTAGCTGTTGTTATTCATATAAATACACAACATAAGGCAACTCCCAACACTACAAACAGACCAACATCCGTGTATCACTAATGTTCGAAACAATGAAGCTTGAATTTGCCCCACTGCGGTATTCATTTTCACATCACCACGATCCAATTTTTCAAAGATTAATAGGCATCAGTCACTTTCTACTTATCAGACATAGACGGTACACCACATGGGCTAAATAATAAACCCCAACAGGTAATACCCACACTTCCCAAGTCAACATTCACTTCCACAAAAAGGCTGCTGCAGAAACCTTGAAAGCCCCCTTCCCCTACCCACCATATATGAAACCCAGTCCTCTTGGTAATTTCCAGCATTGGCTGCTATGTTCCAAACTCAGATTCTCGCATGTGTGCATTTCACTGTTGGGTCTCCAACTCACCTGTGCCTTTGTACTTGTCAACAAAACAATACTTTAGCTCAAATTCACACAGCAACTCGTGGATCTCCTGTATGAATGAAAGTGGGGAAAAAATAAAAATCAAGTAAGAATGCAAGTTTTATCAAGCACACTCTATGCACAGTCATGTGTTCTTAGTGTGACTGGCCCAAAAAATAAAAAATAAATCTTACACACACAACATTCCCAACTATTGCCCACTCCTTGTAATTTAGGAATTTGCCTGTGCTTTTTTTTGTATCGTTGAAAGAACAAAAGAAATATATATACACAAATCTAGTCTGATTTTTCACCGTCAACTCGGCTCCTCAAATCAGGCGGGGAGGATCTTTAAATACTTTTTTGGTTGCAATTTCACTAGTGATTAACAATGCAGCGTTCCTTTGTAAAACGCCACAGCCATTTAAAGAATTCAAGCAGTTTCAATGAGAGGATTTCCAGAGCGCTCTGTCTGAGAACACAGTTTCAGTGCCAATTGTTCTATACGTCTCCAGGGTCTCTGCCATCAAACACTGCAACGCTGAGTAAGATTACTTGAGACCGAGAATCACGCTACATCTAATTAAATAAATATAGAATGTTTCTTTAAAAAATTAATATGCGCTTTGTTTCTACTGCAGCACCACCTGAATGCATGCAAAACAAGATGTTTCATCTGAATGATGTGTGTTGTGAGGAGCTTAGTTATGAGGCGTGCAAAATTCCATTCATTTGTTAAAATAAAATGATCAACAAACCTGCAAATTCTTCTGCATTTCTTCTCATTAACATTTATGAAACCATGTTTATGACAAATTTATTTCATAACAAATGCACTACAGACCTAACCATATGCTAGTGTGCAATACTCTATGATGTCCCTACAGACAAGGTATTTGGAGCGCCAAACTAGCCTTCCCATGTATCTACAGAGAATTCTCTATCTCCTTCATTGCATTCAGAAAAAATCAACACACTACATGGACAGTACTTTCAGATTACCCCCCACCACCAACAATAAGCTGCAGTGCATGAGGGGCTAGAAAGGGAATACCTTGCCTTAATGTCTAAACCGCTACATATACAGAAGCAGAGGGCACCAATTAAGTTTAAGATGGGCCATGGCAGAATAAGCACAAGGAATGTAAACATTTATATGGTGAGAACAGCAACCCATAGGGCATTCCAATGCTAAAGAGTAGACTCTAGTTTAAGAAAAAATTAACTGAAACTAATCTTGCTGAAACAAGCTATCTGCTTTCAATTTTTTCCCTAAACAGCATGAGTGCCAGTCTCTCTCAATGGGAAGGGAGTTCCATAATTCCAGCAGAAATACAATGTCCTTGTCATGGGAGGAGGGGTAAGAGTCTGAAGCAGCTGAGAGGATGATTGGAATACCCCACTGGGATAGGTGCCACTTTAGTTTCTTCCTAGTATAACCTAGGTTCCCAACCGGTCAGCCGTAATGAATAAGCAGAGGGCTTTATACATAATACTTTTCTGAACAGAGAGCTTTCCTAATGATTGCTTAACTTCTCCAAACTACTTCTGTACGCAATCTGCTGTATTGTGTACTATTTTAATCTCTTAATGAGAGCCAAAACAAGGTTTAAAGCACTGCCACAGTATAAACAGGAGACAAGTGCCTGCATTTCTGTCTTCAGAGAAGACAAATGGAATAACATGAAGTTCTTTATTGGAGCCTCAAAAAGGCAAAACAAAGTTCACACACAGCTAATCTGCTTCACAGAGGAAATCTGTGCCTCATATCATCCCCACCTCGTTGTTTGGGACACTAAAGCAGACACCAGAGGGGTGCTGTTTCCTGAAGAGCAGGATCTCAAGCTTCTCACCATTCAGTTTCAGAGAGTTTTGTTTCATCCACAGAGCAACTTGACATACACAATCTAGAAACAAGGTTTCTCGTATCTGAGTTGTCTGCTATTGCTACCACTGTGCAAGTATCATTTGCGAAGGATATGAGTTTAAGCCCAAAAGATATTACTATTGATTTTAAATTGAAAGAGTAGATATTAAAAAAAGTTAGGACTAAGCACCAACCCCTGTGCTTATACATTAGTAAGTGTGGGAGGAAGAAAGAAAAAAAGCCACATGGTCGGACCAGATCAGAGGCATAAGTTTCAGCACTTGCAGGGCAGCATGATTACTTAACACTGGTTCTGAAAGTTTTCCAACCTGGTGGGTGGGTGAGTTAGCCAGCTGTCAAAAACCCAACCCTTGCCATCCATCAAGCAGTCCTACTATATCCTGATTATCTGTATTTTCTAGATGTAATAAAATCTCACACAATTGTAAAATTAGTTTTACTGACCACAATGTGGGATAGTGTGGGTGCCGAAATATCACGTACTTGCATCGGTTTTAAGGGGAAAAAAATCCCCTTTGAGATCTGAAAGATGGTCAGCTAGAATAGGGCAATTTAAGTAGTCTGTATGGACTATCTTCTCATCCAAATTTGAGTCAACCTCATCTATCAATACAATAATTATAGGGAACAGCAATTAAAATATCTAGAATAGAGTCATCTACACCTATGTTTCGGTCAAGAAAATTAGATTTAGCTTGAGATTCTTAAAATTAGGCATTTCCCACTTTATATTTGAGCCAATATAGTCTTAATTAGACCCTTGTTAAATAATGTTAAGTTCTTGAGGCACAGTTAATTCCCTATGTAAGCTGAGTTAGCATTGCAGGTGGGTCAAAAACTACAAAAGTAAATCTGCAAAATCCACATTTTGGCTACTAGTAAGATTTGTCCTAAACACTGTACACCTCAGCATCTCACCCACGTTTTAAAAGTCTCAGTTTCACAAAAAAGCTTCACCCAGTCAAAGGCTACGAAACTGCACCAGCAATTTTCTCTAAACATTTGAATACTTTCATACTGTAAATGATGCACTAATGTAGCCTACTAAGAAAAAATGACGGTAGTGAGATAAAAAGGATGGAATTACAAGTGTTCCACCAACATTATAATGAATGGTTTCTTTACAAAATGGAGTTAGGAAGTAAAGACTTCACTTTTCAATAGGCAATTGCAAAGTCCACATATTTTATGTTTACTTTTCGCTGTGAACAAACACAGACAAAAGATTCCAAAATTTGACGAAAAGGGAACAAGAATTGGTAAAATCAATAGGCCTGGCCTAGGAAAGCTGGTGCAATAGTTTATTTTATGCATTCCTTTTGCAAGAACACATCACACAAATAAAACAGAAAAAGAAAAGCCAGCCAACTAAAACAAGGCCGTCATATGCCTGCAATAAACATTTGACAGATAAAAAAATTATTCAGTGATGTGTGTGTAAGTCCACTGCATAGAACAGGGAGGACAGTGGGTTGATGTTAATAAGAAATCTACGATTAGAGTCCCTACCACAAAGGCATTACAGAAGTTAGATAACTTGTCTAGATTCCAAACCAGAACCTCTTAAGGTGGGTCTGTGGAATGGTTCAGAGCAGAAAATCCTGCAGGACAGATCTGGCAACATGCCCATCTCACCAGGCATGATTGTCAAGGCAATAGAAATCATGAACGTGTGGAGGGTTGCCCGCATAGCAGCTTTGCAGATGTCGGAGACCAGCACACCATCCAGCGGTAGCAGCCTTCACCCTGGTGGCATGAGAAAGCAAGCTACCAGGGAGCAGTTTCTTGGGTTGTCTGTAGCAGATCTTGATGCAAAACAATCCATCAAGAGATGGTTCTATTTTGCACCACTTTGCCCCCTAATGAGTATGGCTTTTTGACAGAGGGGACCTGGAGCTTACTCGCTCACCTTCAAACGGTGTGGCAATGAGGAAGACATTCTTGATGATCAACAGTTATAAGGACAGTAGCTCAAAGGGAGGGCACAAGTCCAGCAGGAACAAAATAAAGGTACCACTGCAACATCAGAGTGTTGGTGGACCCACGTAGATCAGCCCTTAAAAAAATAAACTTAAAAAATGCATCTCAACAGGTAATTTCAAAAGTGATGGCTGAGCTAGCAACCGCTAAAAAGCTAAGAACGGCAAAATGATAGCACTTAACTGTTCACACAGCAAGACGAATTTGGGCCAAAGAGATAAAACAAGATATCAGGCAAATTTGCATCCAAGAGCTGGATCGTTCAGCTACTTCAAGTTGTAGGGCCTCTTGGCACAGGACTCCTATTCAACCTCTCCATGTGTGTTGAAATACCACATCGCAGTAGTGTTGCTCAAGAGTACCTGCACTTTAGATAGTTGGGGAAACTCCCTTCTTTGCCAAGCGGATTGTTCACCACTCAAGCAGACAGATGGGAAGGCAAGCTTCTGCCGGACACCCGAGTCCTCCGATCCCCACCTCTCCCAGGTGGATTCTCCAACCCAAGAACAATTAGTATGGCATGCCAATTAAGACGGGGTGTTTTGTGCGTAGTGGAGCTCCAGCTAGTCAAGCGGTCAACGCTGCAGATCTTTTGCAGTCTTCCCAGGCACTTGGATGGACTCCGAACGGTCCACTTGGTGACCAGGCCACTGAGACATCAGATCCAACTGCCGAGCCTCCATAGGCTGCCGGGCATGGTCCGTAAGCAAGAGGCCCAGAATCCTCAGTCGTTTTCACTGAGACAGGTTAAAACATTGGGATCATAATTCCAACGTCCTTGACTCACTGAGTCAAAGTCACTTAGTTTTTAAAATGGCATCCTTTAACAGGAAACTGAAAAAAATTGCCATGTAATTGAGCACCTGAAGGGTGTGCAAAATGTTACTAGGGTACCCATTTTATCTGAGGACGATCCCTAGTGGATCCTTACCTACCGAATTCTGATAAAAACAGTAAACCCACTACACCCCCGGTGTGGCTGAGGCTGGCGTCCCAACAGGGTCTGAAAACCAAGGGACCAAAGATCACACTGACTTCTTATGGCCACAGTTTCCATTAGTTACAGGGAGGAAGAAAGAAAGAACAAAAAGAAAGAAAGAATGGACCATTATTTAGAGAAAAAGGAAAAAGGGGGGGGGGGGTGGAGATTTGGCATGGGTACCTTTTGAGGAAAAAGGTTTATGAAGGCTTAAGCACATAGAGCCCAAACATCAAAGAACGGGATCAGCAGCTATGTAGCTGAAATTAATATATATATATATATATATATATAAAGATATTTTTTTTTTTTTTCCCCCATAAAAAAAAAAAAAAATCTGATACTCAAGAGAAAGTAACTTTGTTAAGCAACTTTGTTAAGCAGTTGTAAAAAATGCACTCTGACTTTGCATAGTCTCTGAAGAGCCAAAGGGAAAAGTGGGCTGACCCATTACCTCATAGTGTACATTGTGTTAGGGTGAACTAAAATACTATGACCTTGAAACAGACCAATGTATACACTCATCCAAAACTTAAAAATACTGTATACCAAACAAGAACGGTGGGCTCTCCATAAATGCCAAACCTAAAAAGGAGCTCTTACTACAACAAGACATTTTTCCCTCTCTGTAGCATAGTTTTATAAAAGGAAAACTACTATAAAAAAATAAAATAAAAAAAATAACCTGCAGCAGGATGTCCTTTTCACTTCGTTTGCCTGTCTACTTAGCCCAGCTTAATTTAAAAGGCTGCCCGAAGCAGCTTAAGCATTTCGGTCAACTTCCTTACTTATTAAAAGCTTGACCTACTTATGAATGACTGGACAGTTTGATAATTTGAAAAAATGTATTGTGCAGTTAATTAAAACCATTACAATAATAAATAGGTTGATTCAAGTCGGGATCAATATAAATTAAGAGGCCATGCATACATGGAAACTTTAGATTAAAAATAAATGTGTAAAAATCCAGAGGGGACACAACTCAGAGTTCAGTGCAAAATCATGCATGTAAACAATAGCTGACAAGTAGGGCCAAACCTCATGTACCAAGCTACATTGATAAGAAACCTTTTGTGTTCAGAACGCAAATGGCACACTACCTCAAACATTCAAGCGGTGGCAGATCAATCGAACATGCATCTCTATCTGTACCAAGAAGCCAACGTCAAGTTATAAACCAGAGCTCTGGCAGTGTTCCTGCTAACCAATAGCTCAGGGGATTTGGATCATATGAACTCAAGGGAGACTACACCGTGTCTGATGTCCTCATTAAACTTGACTTATTTCTCAGAAATACAGCTAATGTAAGCCGGTGTGGTAAAGACTATGTTAAAAACATTTAACTGAAATGTACAATAATCTGATCAGTTGCAGAATACAATCTTGACAATCGCAACTGCAATTAGAGGAATTTAAAGCTCCTAAATATATATACTAGAGACATTCAGAGTTTTAAATTAGATTTTGCAATATGTGTTGACCTTAGTATAGCCATGGAATAACTGAGCCCATCCCAGGCACAATAAGTACCAGCTGAGCAATAACTGATCTTCACTAGAACAAGTCTTCAAAACAAACACCCAAAATGCAAGACTGCTGTATTAAGGGAAGGGTTCATAAAAAATAGTAACTGCAAACTCATTCAGCAAGAATCCTTGAAGACCTCTTCGTGAGGCAGATACCTAGGACACTGAAGAACAGATTGCAGTTTTAAGTTGTGCAATAGCTGCACATTTACAAAACTACAACTTCAGCGATAATGAAACGGAGCAATCAAATGACCGGAACGAATCAGGTCAACAAAGCTGAAACATTCAACTAATGCCAGCTCAACAGTGGCAGGAGGACACAATGCAACCACTGCGTAAGAGAAACTCCCTGCAAAATCCCATTGTGCTTCGAGCAGCATCTGAACAGTCAGACCAAAAGCACAACTAGGACTTTTTTGTGCCGATATCACACCAAATGATAAAAGCTCGACGGAAACCAGCAGCAATTGAAAGGGGAAAAAAAAAAAAAAAGGTACTACTTGTCCAGAAAAATAAGGAAATGTATTCCAAAAATGGGCACAGTTTGTTAATACACCGAGTGTCAAACCTTGAAAAATGGCTAAATATCCTTGCAGCTAGCATGGATGGTTATTCGAATGTCTTTCAATAAATATAACTGTTTGGTATGAATAGTGATTCGAAAATGGCAGTGAGAGAAAGGGAGGGAGAGAACAAGGGAGGTCAATATAGTGGGCACCTGGAAGCAGTATGGTCAAACTGGATCCAGAAAATTGCCTCTCAAATAATATTTTAAGGAAGTCAAAATTTGGATTGGGGGCTTGAGCGAAGCTGAATAGGTCTGTAGACTGATCTCTTCCCCCATTCAGTATAAAACCATATGCTTAAACAAAATAGCATTTCACTGCAAGACTAATGCACAAACCAACCTCTTTATGCCCAGTCAGTCAATGATGCCTTACCAATTACATCCAACTCCGCCACAAACATACCGGGAAGGATTCCTTTGAGAACAAGAATAAACATTAACCAAATACAGACTATGGTAAGCACTAATCAAGGGCCACGGAGTAGTTAGTGTTCTACTTTCCACTAAATGCTGCAGCACCTCATTAGGTGTAGCAAGTGCTACGCAAATGCAATTTCAATTCAAATACACATTTCACCAATTCAGACTAGAGTGCTTTTGTCAGCTGTAGCTCCAGGACACTAGAGCCAAAGAATACTTGTGGCTATCAGATAAAACGGCAGTATAATGTGCAGCTTGGAGGGATGAAAGCTGATGTCTTGGTAAGCCAATGCATAGCAAATTGGCACAATTACTGGCAGAAAAGGGAACCCACAAGTCAACAAGGCCAAATAGGAAAACCAGGAACCTGGGGAGGGAGGAATCAGCCTTGTGCTAACAGCGTGCAGCAACAGACTAGTTTGTCATTGTCTTTGATGGCAAATACAGAGCTGAAGTATAAGATCCCTTAAGCAAAGTCAATCCTCAAAAGCCAAAATGAAAGCTTGTCAGCAGAACTTGATCCAGAAAACAATACACCATCAGCCAAATAAAATTAATTTAAGAACAAACTGCACTAATACGATTGAGTTCTGAAAGAAATACCATTATCCTCCTTAAGTTCTGGAGGTCCCAAGAAGGAGCCAGTCTTAGCTGCATTCATTAATACATCACAAGCGACAAACAAAGTGCCACTCCCTTCAAAAAGAAAAGCCAACCAAAATATGAGGAGCCAAACAACTAAAAGGCATAAAAAGAGAACAACTGAAGCCTGGTCTAATCTTGCTGACATCAGTGAGAACCCAAAGCAATCTACTCGATCTGTGAAAACAACCAAACCAAAGAGTGTAAGGGCAGTTCAATAGCAATCACAAAATCAGTAGTTACTGTAACAGCTGCAATAGATGTAGTTTCCATCAACTATATTTATAATCACAATGCACTCCTAAACAAGTCAATTTATGGACGTGAGGAGACCGAGAATGGAGCATATCTAAACAGACTGGAAGCGGAATTGATTGCTTGGCAAGCTCCCTAGATAACAGCGATCTTCTATTAAAACCTACAAAGAATAGCCCAGTGGAAATCAACTTACATTCCTTTCCCTGAAAAGACAAAGGGTTGAATGCCCTAGTGGGGCTGCACTGGTCAGCCTTCCAAGAAAAAAAACACGAATTAACGCAGCAGGCTAATTTCGTTTTGGATGCTATGGGAGTCACGTCTCCCACGCTTTTTAGAAAGGCACACATCCTGGTGGAACAGTCTGGCCTCACTTGTGAAAAGGTACCTCTAGTAAAAATATAAACAAATCTAATTTGTCAATATTCTCATGTAATATTGCTAGTTTAGAATATCCCTTAAATGCAAACCAGAACCTTCTATAATCAGACCATATGCTTTCAAAAAACTTGGGTACATCAGATGCTCAATTTACCCAGTTTCAAACCCGATAAGTACAACCATCAATTCTATCTCCAAGCGCGCTCTAATAACACTAATGGAAAGCCCCAACAAAAGTCAAATATTGATCTACCATAAACACTTAAAGACCTAACTGAAGCTTATTCTACACTGGAAGAACTGGAACTAGAAGAGAAACGCAGAACTATTATGGTTATATTAACAAGGGACTTCAATGAAAAGCTATCAGAAACGCCTCTAAATGATAAATCAATCTAAGAACCTCTTTTCAATTTTTGACATCAGTCCTCTCATGTCAAATGAGAACCCAAAAACAAATAAAATCAAGAATACTTAAAACATTCTTATTTGAACTAGGATACAGAACACCTAGCTGCTTCTGCAAGAAAGATCACATAGCCTAACATATGTTCATTACTAGCAAAGTGGGATCTACAATTGATTATTCATTACTTCATTTTTTTATTATTTTGTTGATTAAACCTGTGGTTCCCAACCTTTTGACTACTGTCAATCCCCACTTTATCACTGGAACCCAGGGATGCTGGCAAAATAGCATTGATGATTTGAAATTCAAAAGAATACACAAAAATACAGAGACAAGCATTCAAACATACAGAAATAACACATTTAGTTTAATTTGCAAATATCAATTTTAAAAAATGTAATAAGGTTGGAGTGTTTCTAAATTCAGGTGAAGCTACACATTGCCCATAGTATATTCTGTTTGATGCACCTGCACTGCTCCCACAAATTAATCTGAGAATACTAATTAATTTTTTATAAGTTTAAATTTCTTGACATTTACTGTAAGTTTTAAAATGTTCAATCGTACTTTTAATGCTTTATGTAAAAATACACTTTAATAATATGTTAGTTTTTAATTTTCTAAGCAGTCGTGGACCCCCTGAGGAGGCTTTGTGGACCCCGAGGGGTTCCAGGACCACAGGTTGTAAACCATTGTATTAAAACACTTCAAAGTTATTGCAAGGTCTAAAAGTGACCATAACCTACAACAAGTCACCCCTGCATTTTCAGGCAACCCACCAACTACAATAATAATAATGAGATAATAAAAATAATGAACCGTAGAAAATTAATATGGAATGGTACTCTTGATTTAAAAGTACAACTTGGAAACCAAACCTTTAATAAACCAGGACTAGCTGAGCTTGTACAAACCAAATCAGACAGCACTGTGTTAAAAAAACATCTGAGAAGAGTTACTTAAGATAATTTCCAACTTTCTATCCTCTCATACATGCAGCAATGCATGGCCCCCACAAAACAAAAACAGCAAAATTGTTTTATGGAAATGGATTTTGGGAGGGCAGTAAAACACAAACTTAGGGAACTTCACTCTCTCTCATGGAATAGTGTGAAGTATAAAAACAAAAAAAACACACTGAACACGAATTATAGACCAACCATTAAAGAATATCAAATTCTCTAAACTAGAACATGCATTGACTTCTCTCCTACATGCAATTACAACCAAACAAAAAAAAAACTCTTTTGAACCCTAATTGGCACAGGGACTGCAACATACAGACCACCAGCAGATTCTTTCACAGACACAAAGCATCACTTTAAGAATACCATTCCTACACAGGTTACATTGGGTCCTACATCAACAAAAGCTTATCGATCCATGAGAAGAAATATTAACTTTGATTAATAAAAAAAAATCAAGTAGAATTGAGCAACAGAAAATTAATTCTTATTAGTTAATCAAAGTGTCTTCCACCCCAGATTTTCATCCACTGACAAGACTGTAGCTCTGAAAATGCTGGCCGAAAAGGCAGAAAGAACAAAACGCATTCATGTATGCTTCCTAGACCAAAGTACAACCTTCAATAAAGTCAACAGAAACTTTTTTGATCGATCCTTGTTATATCTTCTAATTGCTGTGCGCAGGGAGACATCTCGAACAGCGGACTCACACAGAATGTTCACAGAAGATGGAGTCAAACAAGTGTGTGTGCAGGCACCTCCTCTGTTCTTCCTTTACAACCCAAAACATTCCCAACTTCACTGAAAACATTGATTAAAATATTTTAAAAAAAAAAAAAAAAAAAAAAAACACTCAGGAAGGCCAGGCACTGACCCCATAAAACACCCGAGCCTACAGATTATTATTATTTTTTTTTTAAATCACAAACTCCCATAGAACTACAGAAACAACAAAAGGGCCTAAATAAATTACTCATCAAGAATGATTTAACAACCAACATCGCAAACAAAAATATATATAGTTGTTTAGAAGGAAGGTCGCGATTTAACTCGCAGCTAGAACAATCTATATGAGCAAAAACATAGAAATGCCTAGTATTCACACTAAACACCAACCCATCCCGGCCGAATCATCTGGCAAAGTTAAGAACCAAGAAACATCAATTAAAATGAGTAAAAGGGGTTGCCCAAGCATACGGAGTACTAGCAATTAGACTAGCACGAATGGCCTGGAATGCTAAACTCTTGTTTAGTGTAGAATGTCCTCGTTACTACTATGAGGTGCTACTTAAGGTCGTCAACAATTCTATAGGGCTCCTTGGACCTCTAAAACTATTTACTGCCATCTTTAAAGCACCTGCACTGTAGGATTTCCCCCCTTCTGTATCCTGCAATGCCCGTAGCACCCCCATTACCTGCATCCCTGTGGACCACAACAACCTGTAGAACGTGCCCGAATTGTCCTTCGCAATCTCGATAGCAAAGGTAGAAAGCCTCAACAGTGGGCAGTCCCCTCTTTCCCTTCTAACTCTGCGAGGCTCTGCTTCAATTTCTTACTAACTCACTCCTTCTCTTCACATCTGTAGTCGGAGGGCTTCAACCACTTCTCTCACCTGGTTGCCAGTGTCCCCTGGGAGGCCCCGAATGAGCACCTTCCTGCGGTTGTAGAATTCTCTTCGGGTGCGCTGGAGGCGGACCTGCCGCTCCTGAGGGCTTAGTGGTGGCAGTTCCTCCTCCCGCTGACGCCGCTCAAGCTCCGCGGGCTCCTGCCCCCAGCGCCGCCGAGCCCTGGGCAGTCTCTCCACTCCGGGGTCCGCCATGTTTGCGCCGTTCTGTCCGTCGGCCTGCAGGGAGCGCGCCCATTGGAGAAGCTTAAACTCACCACCTACGTTCAACGCGCAGTTTCATTGGATGAAGTCGCAGCTCCAGGAAGCGATCCTGAATCGACATAGATAGAGGACTGTAAATAACGTCTCCAGTGCCTGTCTTGTTTCCTTTTGGGTGACATTTCGGCAACCTTAAAAATGTATCCAAAATATAGGCTTTCATCTTGTGGGTCCTTTCTCATAGGTTTGTGAGCTTTGTGTCGGCTTCGTGAGTCTTTTTCACTAATCTGTGTTCGCCGAGGTTCCCGTTTGTCGATTTATTTTTTGAACTTGATATTTTACTGGTCCAAGCCCCGTGCCATATCAGTGTGGCAAGTCATCTGATTTATCTAGCCTGCTTGAAAATCAAGAGACTGGTACAGACTGCAAGGGGAAATCTCGACTTTGGAAAATACCCACCCAAAGTAGGACCTTGAGGAACACAGATCGATGATAGAGGCCCACTATACCCATGTGTTGGGTCTTGTAAGTATACGCGTTCCACATTCGTAGTGAATGTGGAATGCTGGGGGTTGGGGAGGTGGCGGTTGTGGAGACGTTGACGGGACGCGAATGGAGGTAGAATAAAGATCTTGATTTTCACTCACCCGGTCTCGTCTTCTCTTCAGTGGCGACGAGGATGGGATCTACCGGAGATGGATAAGTTACCTGCAACTTGTCACTCAATACGCACGTGCAACAATCGCGCACATAACTCTCAATCGCTTTGTCAACTCCTGGCCACCAAAAATCCTCTCTCACCCTATGCTTCATGGCATGAATTCCAAGGTGGCCTTCATGTGCCAACTCTAAAACTCTCATTCGTAGGCTGACAGGAACTATTAACAGATTAGCTCTCCGCACAATATCTCCAACAATGGACAACTCTTCTACCACTCTTTTATAAGGATTTAAATCTTTTTTGCATTAGGCCATCCCCGACAGATGTAACTTCTAACGTCTTGCAACACTTCATCATCCAAACATGCACTCATCCACTCCTGTTCAGTCAATGCACCTTTTGAAACTCGTTTTGTGCGAAAGAGTTTATCAAGGTTTTCTGCTTCTGCCAAGGTGGAAAAAGTTCTGGATCATGTAGTTGTGTTAAAGAATGGAAAGAGGTGGAATAATCTTTCCTTTCCATTGTGCCAGAATCTAAAATGGAGTATGTCAGCGGAAGATTGGGCATGGATGCAAATGAGGACTGCATGGAGGAAAGTGCGGAAAAAGGGGTGTCAAGAAGAATGAGGTTGTGCCCCATGAATTTCAAAGATTACGTTGTACATTAGGTCATTTAGTAAGTTGCATGTATAGTTATGTTAGCTAAGCGATTTGTAGTTGTTTTGTCATTATGAAGGGAGGGGGTGTGTTGGGTCTTGTAAGTATACGCGTTCCACATTCGCTTCGAATGTGGAACGCGGGCGCTGGGGGTTGGGGAGGTGGCGGTTGGGAAGACAATGACGGGACGCAAATGGAGGTAGAATAAAGATCTTGATGGTCACTCACCCGGTCTCGACTTCTCTTCACCATGTTTGCCATATTTATTGATTATTTGAACTTGACTATTGCAGTCGATTTCTTTACGTCACAATTCTGGAAATGTAATCTAAAATGCTCTAATTTAGAAACAGGTCCTGTGTAGGGTAACCTGATTTTGAAAAGTAAAAACCGGGACAGGCCAGACATAAAGGTCTGGCCTGAAGTATGTTACTTTCATGTCTGGCCTGTTCTGATTTTTTTGTTTTGTTTGGGGGCGGGAGTTTGGAGTGGGTGGGGTGTTTATATACTGTATGTCAGGACCAGAGGCTATGATTATGCTTCTCTCTCTTTACTCCATGAATGAGAAATATCCTAGCCAGCAAGAAGGAAAGTTTCAATTCTATCAAGGACACGGAAGCGAGGATTATGCACATCTTTCTTCACTCTTTATTCAACAGCAGATTCAAAGTTCAGCAACAATAAAACATGAAGAACTACAACACCCATGAGGACGTTCCCATGGTAACCAATGTCCAATCATCGATCATTCCGAAAATATGTGTAAATGTCACTTGCCGCCGTCGTGCGCCCTCGACTTCACTGCGGAAAGAAGTTCAGATATTCGCAGGTCGTTGCCGTCTCTGATCCTACGAGAGCAACATCAAACTAAGCAGATGCAAGACTCTTTTCCAAATAAAACACAATAGCTGAGATAAGTATATCCTGGATAAGTGCATTTCTCCTTCACACCATATTAATTATATGAATCAATTAGCGAGTGAGTAACAAAGACATAAAAAGTTCTTATACATCCAGCGTAAGCATAAATATATACCACCTCCAAAGATAATACCTCCAGACAGCTTCCGGGTGGGAAACACATTCCTTGTGTAGGGTGGGATAATCCTCGCCTCCGTGTCCTTAATAGAATTGAAACTTTCCTTCTGGCTAACTAGGAAATTTCTCATTCTATGTCAGGACCGGAGGCAAAGGATTATGCCAGTTTAAAGCTTACCACCAAAGAGGCTGCTTCATGAATAGGTTTAAAATATATTTTTTGAAAGTAGACTCTGATGACCAATCAGCAGCATTTATAATGTCTTCTAATCTGCCACCTACCTCAATGGCTTTGGAGGCCATAGCACCCCGAGTGGAGTGTGCTCCAAAAACTCGCACATTGATGCCCGCTTCCGCCAAAATCCATCTGATCCATCTAGCTATTAAAGGAGAGAAAACCGCCTTAAAAGGTTTCTTCAGCGAAATCAACAATTGTCGTTCTCCAGTTGGCTGAATTTCGGCCGTCACCTCTTCGTAAGCTTTGAGACATCTTACCACGCACAATTTCGGTGCATGGGGAAAAGCTGGATATGTTACTGACCTGATATTACTCTTGCAGAGAAAAGTGGGGGCTGTGTCCAGGGGGCGGGCATCTCCACTAGCTGGAGTGCCCTGGGGCATTGTAACACGAAGCTTGAGCCTTTGAAGCTCACTGCTAGGTGTTACAGTTCCTGCAGGGGGGAGGTGTGAAGCACCTCCACCCAGAGCAGGCTTTGTTTCTGTCCTCAGAGAGCACAAAGGCTCTCACCGCATGAGGTCAGACACTCGTCTCTCAGCAGCAGGCTGGCACAGACCAGTCAGTCCTGCACTGAACAATTGGGTAAAATACAGGGGGTATCTCTAAGATGCCCTCTGTGTGCATTTTTTTATAAATCTAACACTGGCATCAGTGTGGGTTTATTATTCTGAGAAGTTTGATACTAAACTTCCCAGTATTCAGTGTAGCCATTATGGAGCTGTGGAGTTCGTTTTTGACAGACTCCCAGCCCATATACTCTTATGGCTACCCTGCACTTACAATGTCTAAGGTTTTGCTTAGACACTGTAGGGGCATAGTGCTCATGCACATATGCCCTCACCTGTGGTATAGTGCACCCTGCCTTAGGGCTGTAAGGCCTACTAGAGGGGTGACTTACCTATGCCACAGGCAGTGGGAGGTTGGCATGGCACCCTGAGGGGAGTGCCATGTCGACTTAGTCATTTTCTCCCCATTAGCACACACAAGCTGGCAAGCAGTGTGTCTGTGCTGAGTGAGGGGTCCCTAGGGTGGCATAAGACATGCTGCAGCCCTTAGAGACCTTCCCTGGCATCAGGGCCCTTGGTACCAGGGGTACCAGTTACAAGGGACTTACCTGGGTGCCAGGGTTGTGCCAATTGTGGAAACAATGGTACATTTTAGGTGAAAGAACACTGGTGCTGGGGCCTGGTTAGCAGGGTCCCAGCACACTTCTCAGTCAAGTCAGCATCAGTTTCAGGCAAAAAGTGGGGGGTAACTGCAACAGGGAGCCATTTCTTTACACAAGCCCCCCCCCAGCCCACAGGCCAGGAGACTCAGCCAAAGCTGGGAGAGTCTTCCTAGTCTGTCAGGCGAGGGAGAGTAGAGGAAATAGGCTGGTTTGTTGCAGGGCCTACTCTGCCTTACATCCTCCTGTTCAGGTCATTCCCTCTGGGGAACTGACCCACTTCCACAGTGATAGGACCTAGTCTGAATTGCCTCTTGTCTGTGCTTTTAATGTCTTCACCCATTCTCTCTATTTTGGGGTTAGAGGTATCCACCTCTGCTAATCTTATCTTAGCCAGGGTCACCCCTAGCTTACCCAAAGAGGTTACCCAGAGCTGGAGTAACCCCACCATGACCAACAGGGTCAGGGGACCTAACTTGCTATTTGGCATGGGGTCTGACCACCATGCCAAGGATAGGGCAGCCATAAAGGCTAACACCCAGCAGAGGCCACTAACAGCTGTCAATGCCCAGAACCACACCTTTAGCTCTTCACCTACAAGGGAAGGGGCTAAGTTACAGGCTTCTTTGGGTTCAGGGTGCCTGTCTGCTATATTAGAGTGGGGGGTTACCACATCTTGTAGTAAACACCCTTCTTCCACTCTTTCTTCTGTTAGCTGAGGAGCCACCCACTCAGACTTAACAGTTGCCTGACTAGCCAGGACTTCTTGTGGGTCAGGTTGGACTTTATCAGAGCCACTTTTGGAGTTCTCCCCTACTGGAGCAGAATCTCATTGGCTTGCTGGAACCTTGGCTAAAGGTTGTCCACCTTTCCTACTCTGTTTCCTTTTCTTTTTCTTCTGGGGCCTACTTGCATTTACTGCAGAGGCAGGAACTCCAGAATCCTTGGGAGAGGACTGGCACTGGACCAGTTCCTCTATTGGGCTCTGACTAACCTCTGGGTAGTCATTTCCAAGGAGACAATCAAGGGGGAGGTCTGTACTGACTACCACCCTTCTCCAGCTAAAAGTCCCACCCACTTCTATGGGCACAAAAGCCACAGGCCTATCAGTGACCCTGTCTGGGCTAACTCTTATTCTGGCCATCTCACCTGGGATGTACTGGTTTGAGAACACCAGCCTGTCATGCACAATAGTGTGACTGGCACAAGTGTCTCTCAGGGCAGTGGCTGGGATTCCATTCACCAGTAGGTGGTGGAAGTGTCTACTTCCCTCTGGAATCTCCAACTCACCTGTTGGGCCCTTTTTCCAGTTGAAGGCTATGAAGACCTCCTCATCTGAGGAGTCATCCCCAATGGCTACACTGGTCACCCCTGGGATTTTGCTAGGGGGTTTGTTTTTGGGACAAGAAGTGTCCTTGGTGTGGTGCCCTGTCCGTTTACAGTTATGGCACCATGCCTTAGTGGCATACCAGTTCTTACCCTGGTACCCACCTTTGTTTTGGGTTGTGTCTTGGGGCCCACCCACCTGTTCTGGTTTTTGGGGGCCTACAGAGGACTCTTTTTCTTTGTTTCTAGTGTCACCCACTTTCTCCTGGGGAGTCTTTGTAACCCCTTTCTTTTGGTCACCCCCAGTGGAAGTTTTGGTTACCCTAGTCTTGACCCAGTGGTCTGCCTTCTTTCCCAATTCTTGGGGAGAAATTGGACCTAGGTCTACCAGATACTGATGCAACTTTTCATTGAAGCAGTTACTTAAAATGTGTTCTTTCATAAACAAATTATAAAGCCCAACATAGTCATGCACTTCATTTCCAGTTACCCAACCATCCAGTGTTTTCACTGAGTAGTCTACAAAATCAACCCAGGTCTGGCTCGAGGATTTTTGAGCCCCCCTGAATCTAATTCTATACTCCTCAGTGGAGAATCCAAAGCCCTCAATCAGGGTACCCTTCATGAGGTCATAAGATTCTGCATCTTTTCCAGAGAGTGTGAGGAGTCTATCCCTACACTTTCCTGTGAACATTTCCCAAAGGAGAGCACCCCAGTGAGATTTGTTCACTTTTCTGGTTACACAAGCCCTCTCAAAAGCTGTGAACCATTTGGTGATGTCATCACCATCTTCATATTTAGTTACAATCCCTTTAGGGATTTTCAACATGTCAGGAGAATCTCTGACCCTATTTATGTTGCTGCCACCATTGATGGGTCCTAGGCCCATCTCTTGTCTTTCCCTTTCTATGGCTAGGATCTGTCTTTCCAAAGCCAATCTTTTGGCCATCCTGGCTAACTGGATGTCCTCTTCACTGGAGTTATCCTCAGTGATTTCAGAGAGGTTGGTCCCTCCTGTGAGGGAACCAGCATCTCTGACTATGATTTGTGGAGTCAGGGCTTGAGAGGCCCTGTCCTCCCTAGATAGGACTGGTGGGGGGGAATCACCCTCCAAGTCACTATACTCATCCTCTGTGTTGACATCCTCAGAGGGGTTGGCTCTTTCAAACTCTGCCAACAGCTCCTGGAGCTGTAGTTTGGAAGGTCTGGAGCCCATTGCTATTTTTTTTAGTTTACAGAGTGACCTTAGCTCTCTCATCTGTAGATGGAGGTAAGGTGTGGTGTCGAGTTCCACCACATTCACATCTGTATTAGACATTATGCTTCTAAAAGTTGGAATACTTTTTAAGAATCTAAAACTAGTTCTAGGTTCTAATTCAAACTTTTACCAAACTTTTAAACTCTAAAAGAAATGCTAAACAGGATCTAACACAAGGCCCTAGCAGGTCTTTTAAGAATTTAGAAAAATTTCAAATTGCAAAAACAATTTCTAATGACAATTTTTGGAATTTGTCGTGTGATCAGTTATTGGCTGAGTAGTCCAGCAAATGCAAAGTCTTGTACCCCACCGCTGATCCACCAATGTAGGAAGTTGGCTCTGTATGCACTATTTCAAAGTAAGGAATAGTATGCACAGAGTCCAAGGGTTCCCCTTAGAGGTAAGATAGTGGCAAAAAGAGATAATACTAATGCTCTATTTTGTGGTAGTGTGGTCGAGCAGTAGGCTTATCAAAGGAGTAGTGTTAAGCATTTGTTGTACATACACACAGGCAATAAATGAGGAACACACACTCAGAGACAAATCCAGCCAATAGGTTTTGTTATAGAAAAATATATTTTCTTAGTTTATTTTAAGAACCACAGGTTCAAATTCTACATGTAATATCTCATTTGAAAGGTATTGCAGGTAAGTACTTCAGGAACTTTGAATCATTACATTAGCATGTATACTTTTTACATAAAACACAATAAGCTGTTTTAAAAGTGGACACAGTGCAATTTTCACAGTTCCTGGGGGAGGTAAGTTTTTGTTAGTTTTGTCAGGTAAGTAAATCACTTACAAGTCTCAGGTTTGGGTCCAAGGTAGCCCACCGTTGGGGGTTCAGAGCAACCCCAAAGTTACCACACCAGCGGCTCAGGGCCGGTCAGGTGCAGAGGTCAAAGAGGTGCCCAAAACGCATAGGCTTCAATGGAGAGAAGGGGGTGCCCCGGTTCCAGTCTGCCAGCAGGTAAGTACCCGCGTCTTCGGAGGGCAGACCAGGGGGGTTTTGTAGGGCACCGGGGGGAACACAAGTCAGCACAAAAAGTACACCCTCAGCAGCGCGGGGGCGGCCGGCTGCAGTGTGCAAACAAGCGTCAGGTTTTCTGTAGATTTCAATGAGAGATCAAGGGATCTCTTCAGCGGTGCAGGCAGGCAAGGGGGGGGGCTCCTCGGGGTAGCCACCACCTGGGCAAGGGAGAGGGCCTCCTGGGGGTCACTCCTGCACAGGAGTTCCGTTCCTTTAGGTGCTGGGGGCTGCGGGGGCAGGGTCTTTTCCAGCCGTCGGGAAATGGAGTTCCGGCAGTCGCGGTCAGGGGGAGCCTCGGGATTCCCTCTGCAGGCGTCGCTGTGAGGGGTCAGGGGGGACAGCTTTGGTTACTCACGGTCTCGGAGTCGCCGGAGGGTCCTCCCTGAGGTGTTGGTTCTCCACCAGTCGAGTCGGGGTCACCGGGTGCAGCGTTGCAAGTCTCACGCTTCTTGCGGGGAGTTGCAGGGGTCTTTAAGTCTGCTCCTTGAAACAAAGTTGCAGTTCTTTTGGAGCAGTGCCGCTGTCCTCGGGAGTTTCTTGTCTTTCTTGAAGTCGGGCAGTCCTCAGAGGATTCAGAGGTCGCTGGTCCCTTGGAAAGCGTCGCTGGAGCAGGGTTCTTTGGAAGGCAGGAGACAGGCCGGTAAGTCTGGGGCCAAAGCAGTTGGTGTCTTCTGTTCTTCCTCTGCAGGGTTTTTTCAGCTCGGCAGTCTTCTTCTTCTTGTAGTTTCAGGAATCTAAATTCTTAGGTTCAGGGAAGCCCTTAAATACTAAATTTAAGGGCGTGTTTAGGTCTGGGGGGTTAGTAGCCAATGGCTACTAGCCCTGAGGGTGGGTACACCCTCTTTGTGCCTCCTCCCAAGGGGAGGGGGTCACATTCCTATCCCTATTGGGGGAATCCTCCTTCTACAAGATGGAGGATTTCTAAAAGTCAGAGTCACCTCAGCTCAGGACACCTTAGGGGCTGTCCTGACTGGCCAGTGACTCCTCCTTGTTATTCTCATTATTTCTCCTGGACTTGCCGCCAAAAGTGGGGGCTGTGTCCAGGGGGCGGGCATCTCCACTAGCTGGAGTGCCCTGGGGCATTGTAACACGAAGCTTGAGCCTTTGAAGCTCACTGCTAGGTGTTACAGTTCCTGCAGGGGGGAGGTGTGAAGCACCTCCACCCAGAGCAGGCTTTGTTTCTGTCCTCAGAGAGCACAAAGGCTCTCACCGCATGAGGTCAGACACTCGTCTCTCAGCAGCAGGCTGGCACAGACCAGTCAGTCCTGCACTGAACAATTGGGTAAAATACAGGGGGTATCTCTAAGATGCCCTCTGTGTGCATTTTTTAATAAATCTAACACTGGCATCAGTGTGGGTTTATTATTCTGAGAAGTTTGATACTAAACTTCCCAGTATTCAGTATAGCCATTATG
The DNA here is from genome assembly GCF_031143425.1 of Pleurodeles waltl. Classification (NCBI taxonomy): domain Eukaryota; kingdom Metazoa; phylum Chordata; class Amphibia; order Caudata; family Salamandridae; genus Pleurodeles; species Pleurodeles waltl. Next base: position 478,112,608 of record NC_090443.1, on the reverse strand, counting down.
GAGCTGTGGAGTTCGTTTTTGACAGACTCCCAGCCCATATACTCTTATGGCTACCCTGCACTTACAATGTCTAAGGTTTTGCTTAGACACTGTAGGGGCATAGTGCTCATGCACATATGCCCTCACCTGTGGTATAGTGCACCCTGCCTTAGGGCTGTAAGGCCTACTAGAGGGGTGACTTACCTATGCCACAGGCAGTGGGAGGTTGGCATGGCACCCTGAGGGGAGTGCCATGTCGACTTAGTCATTTTCTCCCCACTAGCACACACAAGCTGGCAAGCAGTGTGTCTGTGCTGAGTGAGGGGTCCCTAGGGTGGCATAAGACATGCTGCAGCCCTTAGAGACCTTCCCTGGCATCAGGGCCCTTGGTACCAGGGGTACCAGTTACAAGGGACTTACCTAGGTGCCAGGGTTGTGCCAATTGTGGAAACAATGGTACATTTTAGGTGAAAGAACACTGGTGCTGGGGCCTGGTTAGCAGGGTCCCAGCACACTTCTCAGTCAAGTCAGCATCAGTATCAGGCAAAAAGTGGGGGGTAACTGCAACAGAGAGCCATTTCTTTACAATACCTTTAAGCAATTTGCACACCCAAGGGTGCACTCCCATCAGCCGATTCCGCAGTGGGGGATGACCTGCTGAGATCACTGATTTAAAGGAATTTATGGAGCAATAAGACAAGCAGATTCCTCTAGTTCTGCAAAAAAATTCAGGATATCTGCAACCTGGGCCCCCAGGGGATCGATATGTCTTTCTACACACCAAGGAGCCCATAGATTCCATGCAGACTTGTACCGCTTACATGTACCCGGAGCCCATGCGTGTCTAATGAATTTCTCATCGTCCTGTGAAAGTCGACAGTTCTTCCAGCGAGCCCGGAAATCTTCCAAACCACCAGAGAGAGGTGGCCCTGAAGGACCAGAGGGTGAAAGTGCCCTGTGGGGTCCCGGAGAATTGATGGAGAGTCCGGGAGAAAATTGGAAAGTAGCACGAGAATTCCAGAAGGGACGGAAACCACACTTGTGACCTCCAAAGAGGGGTTATCAGTACCACCGTCGCCTCCTGACAACGTACCTGTGCCGACACCCTCGTTATCAGAAGGAAAGGGGGAAAAGCATATCCCGGGTGTCTCTCCCAGTCCTGCAAGAACACGTCCACTGCTGCTGCCCCCGGATCCAGGCGCTAGCTGAAGTAGATCAGTAACTTGGCATTCCATCTGGACGCAAAGAGATCCATCAAACAAGGCCCCCAGCATTCCATGAGCGCCTGAAAAACTACTCTGTCCAGCTGCCAGAGTGTTCTGGGAACCCAGAATATATTCCGGCCTCACCGAAATCTGGTGCTGAAGACAAAAATGCCAAAAATCCTTTGCCAACTCCGCTAGGGCCCTCAAACGCGTGCCCCCTAGGCGATTTATGTACTGCACTGCAGACACATTTTCCATCCACAGAAGAACTACACAGGAGACTTTGTCCCAAGTCAGAGACCTGACCACAAAAGAACCCACCAGGAGTTCCAGACAGTTTATATGCATACTGAGCTCCTGTGGGGTCCATCATCCACCGAACGAGACGTCCCTGCATCGGGCACCCCAGCCGTGACGGCTGACGTCCGAATCTATGATGAGGCTCCGAAAATGGCTCTGCCGTTCCACGTCTCCATGTGGTCCAGCCACCATTGGAGCTCTGTTCTCGCCTCCTGGGTAAGGGAGATGAGTTCTGAATACGTTAGTCCGCGTCAAAGATGATGCGTCTTCAGACGCTGGAGAGCCCGGTAGTGAAGAGGGCCTGGAAAAATGGCCTGAATCGAGGATGAGAGAAGTCCCACTACTCTGGCTAATTGCCTGATTGAGATCCTGTCGCGTCTCATAACTTTCATCAGTTCCTTCTTGATCTTGGAGATCTTCAAGCTCAAGAGGCTGAGGAAGGCTGAGGAAGGCTGATTGGCAGTCTATAGGAGTCTAGGTCATCGACTGCGAGGGGAGGGAAGGAGATCCAATTTCTGTTAGTTGATCACAAACCCCAAATCCTAGAGGAGTATAATCGCATTGTTGTGCTCGCATTGGATATAAGTTGGGCCCTGGATTGATCCATGAGGAGGATATCGCCTAGGTAAAGGATTAGGTGAATCCCCCATTGAGCAGTTTGGTGACACACCATGGTGCAGAAGATAGGCCGAAAGGGAGGGACATTAACTCGAACACCTGATCCCTCCAAAGAAATTGTAGAAACCTGCGATGAGGGGCAAATATGGGGACCGTCAGGTAAGCATCCTTGAGGTCCAGACAAATCATCCAGTCTTCCTGTAACAGGAGATCCCGGTGCATATGAATGCCCTCCATTTTGAAATGTCTGTAGATCACCCACTCATTGAATGTTCTGAGGTTGATAACTGGGCGAAAACCCTTGTCCTTTTTCTCTACCAGAAAGAGCTTGCTCATGAACCCCTGAGGTGAAGAACAGACTTGCATATGGCCCCTTTTCGAAGAAGGTCATGGACATCTGAGTCTATCAGAGCGGAATCCGCTTCCAAAAAGACTAAGGGTGTCATTACGACCCTGGCGGTCGGTGGTAAAGCGGTGGTAAGACCGCAAACATACCGGCGAAAAAAAAATGGAATTATGACCGCAGCGGCACTTCACCATTCCGACCGCCATGGCGTTGATGACCGCGGGGCTGGAGACTTTGGTCTCCAGCCCGGCAGCCGTCACTAGACCGCCAACGGTATCAGGACCCTGCATACCGCCATGGATTTCGGGTGATTGGGAACCGCCATGAGATCCATGGCGGTAGGCACTATCAGTGCCAGGGAATTCCTTCCCTGACACTGATAGAGGTCTCCCCCACCCCGCTACCCCCCACGAGTCCTCACCCCACAAACCCGACCCCCTGCCCCCCCCCCAAAGGTGGCACAACCCCCTAACCCCAACATGCACATATACACAGCCCTAGACGCACAAACCCCCAACATGCACATACATGCACCCCTACATGCACACATACATCACAACAACACATACCCGCACACATACAAACAGACATGCACACGACCGACCCGCACACATTTCCCATACACACAGCACCCCCCGCATGCATACACGCACTCACACACCCCCTCTACACACTCACATGCATACCCCCATGCACGAACACAACACACATCACCCTCCCCACCCCCCTCCCCTAACGGACGATCAACTTACCTTGTCTGTTGACCCTCAGGAGGGGATGGGATCCATGGGGACAGCTCCGCCACCAGCCCACCGTCACCAGAACACCGCCACACCGAATCATGGGATGTGATTCTGTGGGCGGTGTTCTGTTGACGTGGCGGTGGAGGTTGAGCAGCCTCCACTTTCCCGCTGACCGCCAGTATGGCTGCTGGCGGCTTTCCGTACGTAAAAAGACAGAGGTCTGCCAGCGGTCATAATACGCGGCGCGGAAGACCGCCACCACTGGCGGTCTTCAGCACGGCGGTACCTCGGCGGTCTTGCGAAAAGACCTCCGAGGTCGTAATGAGGGCCTAAGGGTCTCGGAAGTCACTCCTGGACCAGTGTGAAACTCTGTCACTGTCTGTAACACCCAAGTATCGGAAATTATATGTGACCATTTGTGCCTGAATAAACGCAGTCTCCCTCCAATAACTTGAGGGGATGAAAGGGAAAGCCTTACCAGTAGGGCCTCCTGGAGCGTTCACTCCTCCCAGGCGTTCCTGCTTGCTCTGCCTTTCCATCTGCCCTGATTGGGGAAGAAGGCGCCTTGACGACCGTCTCGCCATCCATTATTCCTGTAGCCGTAGGAATTGGGACCTTGCTGATAGAGTCGGCTAGAGGCTGGTCAATACCCTTCTTGGGGTCCTTCGTGTACTTTGCAAAAAAGGAACACATTTTCGGATCTATGTCCGGAGTCGCCTCAAATTTATCTGGCAAGGTAGGACGCGGACACTCGGCCTTCAGGCGGGCCAGCTTGTCCTTGTCAAGAGGCTGTTGAATCTTACTAGCCACATATTCGCCCACCTTCTGCTCCTGCCACCACTCCGATCATCGAGGATGATAGATTCCCTCAGGTTCAAACATGTCTGAACCGGAGTCATCCTGCTTCTGCGGATCTGGCATAGCGCCCCATGGTGCCAGGTGCGACCGGAGTCCTGTTCCTCTGCAGAGGAGGACTCCCCTTCAGAGTCCCCTGCGATGCGTTTGGGTGACCCCACATCAGGGTCCAATATGTGGTGAACTCTTCAACAGTCACTCCGGGTTGAGTTCCCTCCTGGCAGGGTGGGTGCTTCTGCGCGCACACTCTTACAAAAGGCATTAACAAGGTGCTCAAAGTCTTCTAGGTGCCCCGCGTCACGCTTGAGTGATTTCCTGGGAGCTGTGACATTCGTAGTCTTTAGTCCAGCCCCCGTCCCCCGAATCATGCCAGTCCCTTTGGAAACCTGTTCCGCCAGTTGTGCCACACTCTCTTTAATAGGGGCCAGGGCCTGTGCTATAGCCTGAGAGAGCAACACATCTACCCCAGTGGGTAGAGTGCGCTGTGAAGGGCCCTCCCCTGGGGACGTGTTGGGGAAAAAAATCATGGTCCTGGATGGACTGCATCGTGGGACTCATGAGGAAAAGTCTGACAGAAGAACACCCTATAAAATAAGGAGGGCAGCCCCTCATGCTTCTGTCACCAAACCAACACAGAAAGGGACCTAACGGTCTCTAAACACACTCTGAAGGTCGCTTGTCGTTCCCTAGGGAGGAGTAGTCTTACCGCAACGTGGTGTTCCTTCGACGCAAATCGGTGTTTTTGTGGGGGTTGAAGGGCTCGAGAAAACCCCTGTTGCTCCAAAATTCTAAGTGTCGAGCGCTACCGCAACCCGAGCGTTAGAAAAACACGCTGTGGAACGAGCGGGGCGAAAGTGTCAGGTGTTAGCCACGGCGCCTACATTGCCGATCGGGATAACATAGTCCTTTTGGACTACATATCCCATGACGCCTAGAGGGGAAGAGGTCGCTTAAAAAGCAAGCACATACAGGAAGTAATGTGCGTTATTCGTTTCCTAGAAACCAGTCGGATGGACAACGAGGGCTCTTGCTGACGGCGTTTCCGAGGTTGAGTTGTTTGCTTAGGAGGTTTAATTCCTCCTTCGGTTTTCCGTGGAGCCTGGGACCTTCCCAATATCAGGGGGAGTGTCGAGTTTATTTTCCCAGAGGAACCTGCCACGAAGGAGAGGTGGTAGCGGTGAGACGATTTGGTGCCGGAATCCCTCGCCTTTCTTTTTCAGTTCGACAAGGACACTGGTAACTTCTGAAACACGGCGGTCTTTTGTTTGAGTTACCAATAAAGCACGATTATCCTTGGGGCCAGAGAACATTATATGTTTGGCTACGACAAGGGGTTAATGTTTATTTTTGCGGGAATTGAACTGCCGGGACGATTTTTTCTTTTCAATACGTGATGAAATAACACCGGGTTATTCCTACAAATTGCGTGACTATGACCTGGGGCTTAGTGGATTAACTGAGTCATAGAAAGGACTCTTATCATCGTTAATTTTATTCCCTTTCTCTTTGTTTCTGTCTCCTCATTATTTCGTGACTATCTTGTATAAATGTGGGTGTTGAGCAACCCATTAGAGATCATCGGTATTAATTGTTGGCTTGGGGCATCCATCTATGATTCAGATGGAGCACAGATAGGTGTTGGATTAGTTCTGCCCTTATGAGTTATGGGCAGGTACGGTCGTTGGTACTTTAGCGAGACATTGCGAGAGTAGACAGGCAATGTGATATTAACACTGTGTATTTCTCTCTTTACAGATATCCCGTCCCTGCTGTTCCTTCCCCTTCCTTCCCTCACCCGATTACTCCAATGCACCGTGGTTTATATAGGTGACTTGGTGGAGTCAGGAGGCGGACCCTTATTTGCATCGCGCCGAGTCTGAGGAGCATCTACAACGTGACAGAAAGAGCACCCTCTAGGGGAGCCGACGCGTCACTGCGTATCGAATCAGCGCTCGGGCAAACCAGCCTACTGCGGACGAGGTGAGCGTCCCTAGTAACGAAGATACAAACAATCCTCAAAGTGAACACAATCAACGTGCAGCACAGTTTTAATAGATAATCGCTAAAAATACAAAAGTACTCAAGAGTCAGTAAAGGCAAGACTTAACTGACACTGGAGCAGTGAAGAAAGAGGGCAGACGACGGCGGCAAGGGACATTTATACATATTGTCGGAAGAAACAATGATTGGACATCGGTTACCGTGGGAACGTCCTCATGGGTGTTTTAGTTCTTCGTGTTTTTTTTGTTGAACTTTGAACCTGCTGTTGAATAAAGAGTGAAGAAAGATGTGCATAATCCTCGCCTCCAGTCCTGACATAGAATTAACAGCAGCAAATAACAGTAAAACATGAAAAAACATCATCACCCATGAACCCCCAGTCCCTCATTGTCATATACTCCAATCACCAGCTATATAGACATTTAAGAACCCATGTCACCATTTTGATATCCTCGTTCTTTGCAGCTTTGCAGCCAGGTAAGTACCCCTTATGTAGGGTGACCAGATGTTGAAAAACACAAACCTGGCCAGGGCAGACATAAAAGTAGGACAAAAGACTTCAACCTTACTTCTATATCTGGCCTATCCCGTTTTTTGCGTACCCTTTTAAATGTATGTATATATGTGTGTGCATATGTGCTTATACGCATACACATTTAAAAGTGCATATATACACATACACACATTACAAGTGCATAGATGCACATACACACACATTTACACTACGTTTTAGCAATGACAGGACTCCCACCCTTCACCCCTCCTGCCCACTTCTGCTCACTCTGTCTCTTTGCTGGGAGCAAGCTCCTCCTGTGCTGCCTGGCAGAAACAGACATGTTATTTCAGACTTTAGTGGCATTTGTGGAAGGGAAAGCATACCTTTCATATCTCCTTTGCAGGATGACCTGACCTCTCTCCCAAAAAACGAACCATTTATTTAAAATTAACAAATGCGTCAGGACAGCGGGACAGTCCACTGAACACCGAAAATGTCCAGGGAAATCTGGGACTTCTAGTCACCGTACACTTATGCTTCATAATGATTGTGATTAAGACTGTGTTCTATGGTGTTGCTATGGTGTTCCAGTTACGTGGTTATTGACTTTGTGGCTTGCTTCATAAGTTAATTGGTTTCCAAAGATCATTTGCATATTTATTGAAAACACAACTCCCCAATCGGAAGCGCTTAAATGTTGTGTTTATATCATTTTCCTCCCTTTAGGGGAGCACTTTCTGCCTCCAGAGCCTGCAATCCCTTGTTGTGGTCTCTTCACTAACTGGAGTGGGACACGCCCATCGTCTATCGACAGCCACAGTCCTATATTTTGTCCCTTGGGCTACGAGCACACGCATGGATGCATGAAGCTGCTGCACTTCATTTGAATGCAGCAGCAGAGTAGAAAGTCGGCGTTTACCTGTGCTCTTTACCGCTAGTGGCCACATTGGGTGATTGTGCTCCATTAGTGCTCCCTTCATGCCCTGAGGCATCGGAGTGTGCCCAAAGTAGATATTTTGCATAGGTACTGTCTGCAGCGGTAGTCTCCCTCCACATCTTATATTCTTCTGTATCGCCAGCTAGGATTAGCACTTACCCTGCCAGTAGCTCCGCTACCTTGATTTGTTGGCAGGTCTGGCATCTTTATATGTCTGCAATATGGGTTATTATCATACTTTTGAGGGGGATTTAAATGAAGATCAAGACATACAGGCCTCCTTCAAGGAGAACTTAGCCGATGCCCTGGATAACAGCGTCCAGGTATCAGGGAACAAGGCCCTGGGACCTCTTACTACACCCTTTGAAGGTTTTGCCAAACAGCAGGGTTGGCTCCCTCCTCGCACCTTAAAAGGATGCTACTGGCCCAGCTACTAAACCTAATAAAGCACAGTCCAAAGCTAAACAATGGCCTCATTCTGAGGCGTTTAAACAACTGTCGGCGACAGTCATAGAGGAACATAGTTACAGCATTCCTCAACGGCAGGTTCCTAACTAAGAGGATTCATTCAAACAATCTGATTCTATTGGTACTGATTCTTCCTTGTAGTGATAGTGAGCAGGAGGACCCCCCCCCGGTCCTAGTAAGAGGAGACATTCTGGTTGCCACTCTGATCCAATTCTAAACCCCTCTAAGGTTCTAACCTTTAACCTAGCTGATGTCATCCACCCTCAGTTCTTTAACTAGATCCCTTCCCAAAAAGTAGCTGACTATGTCCAGGGTCACCTAAGGCAAACCTTTGATAAGGACGTCCGGGCCAGAATGCACTCAGTGCCCTAGACAAGACCTGGTAAAGTTTCAGAAATGCCTGAGGTGGACAGGGCAAAGTTCTGGACATTTCAGGTCATCTCACAAAGATATTAGAATTGGGATTTCCAGTTAAAGATTCAGGTGTATCTATTGATCCGGATATCCTGATTGGATGAGCACAAATTGCTGTTTGCCAGATAGGGACTGGCAACATGGCCATTTCCACTGAAAGACTGTGCTCCATATTTATGCAAACATATCCAAAGCTAAATGATCTTGCTTATCAGAAGCAGGAGTGGTTGCACAGGGCCTCCTCTTCGGTGGGCCTTTCGTTAAGAATTTAGCCAAGTTTGCTACAAAATATAGGGCCTGATTACAACTTTGGAGGAGGTGTTAATCCGTCCCAAAAGTGACGGTAAAGTGACGTATATACCACCAGCCGTATTACGAGTTCCATATGATATAATGGACTCGTAATACGGCTGGTGGTATAACTGCACTTTACCGTCACTTTTGGGACGGATTAACACCTCCTCCAAAGTTGTAATCAGGCCCATAATACCTTGGTCAAGGTGTACTTTTCCTTGAAAAGGTATTTTGTAACACCTCTTTTAGCAGGATCGGACAATATAGGGCCCAATCGACAGGCAGATGTACCTGCCAGGGTACCCAAAGTGATAATACCTACCACGCCCTCAGAAGCTGGCAAAATCAAACAGTAGGCAATGCCTTCTACCCCACCCAAGCACAGGGGGGTGACAATGTTTCAGCAAAGGCTATAACAGAGGGCAACAAGCTAACTCCAAAGATTCAGGATATTCAGGTGAGAATATTCCCTCTTTCCGAAGTAAATTTGGGGGGCAGAACACATCTGTTTGTGCACAATTAGAAACTCCTGGCCCAAAACACTTGGATTGTCAAATCTATCCAAGGGTATAAACTGAAGTTTTACATGAATAATTTACAGGCACTTCAAGATTGAGGGTATTCACCTCCTTCTAGACATACTTTAAGAGGGCAACTGGATGGTCCATTAGGACTTGAAAGACGTGTACCCGACTGTACCCATTTTCACCCCTCACAGACGATTCCTTCAATTCTTTTGGCTAGGTTATTGCTACAAGTTCAAGGACCTTCCCTTTGTCCTTTCCTCAGCTCCATGGTGTTTCACCAAACTGAGGAGGCCCACTGCGGAAGCACTTCGACCGAAGAGCATAAGACTAAGGGGGTCATTACGTCCTTGGCGGGCGGCTACCGCCGCCCGCCAGGCGGTAACCGCCATGCGGCCGCACTCACGCGGCCCCCATTATGACATTCCCGCTTGCCCGGCGGGCGCAAACCAAGTTTGCGCCCGCCAGCCCAGCGGGAATGAGGCCGCAACATAGGAGCCGGCTCCCAATGGAGCCGGCGGTGTTGCGGCCGTGCGACGGGTGCAGTTGCACCCGTTGCGCTTTTCACTGTCTGCTATGCAGACAGTGAAAAGCTGGCTGGGCCCCCAGGACACCCCTTACTGCCAGCCTCTTCCTGGCGGTGCAAACCGCCAGAAACAGGCTGGCGGTAAGGGGGTCGTAATCCCCAGGGCAGCGCTGCAAGCAGCGCTGCCCTGGCGGATTACATCCGCCGGGGCCATTGTGGCGGTAAACCGCCAGCCCCGGCGGTGTGACCTCGGCGTTACCGCCGCGGTCAAAATACGCCGGGAGGCACCGCCAGCCTGTTGGCGGTGCTCCCGTCGTTTTGGCCCTGGCGGTCATAATACCGCCAGGATCATAATAACCACCTTATTGTTTACCTCGGTGACCTGATTCTTCTTGCTCAGACAGTCATTCTACACTTGTCCTGGACAATTCAACTCATTCAGGATTTGGGGTGAATCATCAACCAACTGAAATCCTGTCTGATCCCCTCCAAACAGATGGAATTTGTGGGATTTTGGATAGATTCAGTGTTGTTACAACTGAAAATCCAGAATATCAAGGAGTTGAGATGTGCTTTATGCAACCCAACAATCTCATTCAAATCAATAGACTAGATTGTGGGACTCATAGATTCTTCCATCCAGGCCATCTTTCTGGTTCCCCTCCACTACAGGGCCATGCAGAGATTCAAAATGTAACACCTTCATAAGGGTTTGCCATACTCTGACCAAATTCATTTCTCAGCGAGGCCAAGATAGAAATTAATTGGTGGTCAGACAACATAGATGACTGGAACGGCAGAGCAAATTTTGGCAGTTCCCCAGACATAATGCTAGAATCGGATGCTAGCAGATGGGGCTGGGGAGCCAGATGTGGACCCCTCTCTACAGGTGTCTGTTGGTCGGAGACCAAGCTTCAACTTCGTATCAGCTGCCTGGAGCATCTGGCGGGTTCCTTCGCAATCAAGGGTCTTCTTCTTCTGCTCGGACAGATTGTTGCTTCTTGCTGAGGTTGGACAACATCTCAGTGGTTCGGTATGTCAGCAGACTGGGAGGTGGTAGAGACAAAATCTAAAACACCTGCCTAGATAGGATTTTTGGCACTTCTGCCTTCAACATCGGATTTAAGTCATAGCAGACTAGAGCTTAGTGACAGATTGACACTCCTGTCATCTTCAGGACTTCAGCGATTAGAGGCTTCATCCGTGGCTTTTCTTAAAACTCTATCGCAAAAGGGGTCCCTGCTCTGTGGATCTGTTTGCCTCGTGTCTCAATCCGCATATGCCGCTGTTCTTCACTTGGCGTCCGGATCGGAAAGCAATAGCAACGGACACCTTTCTTCAGGATTGGTCGTCCAATCTGGGGTATGCCTTTCCCCCATTCAGCATGATTCACAGAGTCCTCTCTCAAGTGAATAAACAGAAAGCAGAGGTCATTCTCATGACTTCTCTTTGGAGAGATTAACAATGGTTCCCTATGGTTCTGGAGATGTCATGTGACATTCCTCTGCTGATTCCATCTCACCTGAAGCAGTTGCTAGAACCAGTGGGTCTTACAAATCCCTTTATCATTGCAAAACAGCTCAGATTGGTGGCCTAGAGGGTTTCAGGAGTAGATGGACGATGCCAGACATTTCTTCAGGCTTCCGCTTATATCGATGAAGCATGTGCTTCAAGTACCCATAAACTATATGCTTCGGCATGGCGAATATGAGTTTGTTGGTCTGATGAAAGGGTTTCCGATCCCTGTAGGTCAGATGTCTGCCTTGTGATTAATTTTCTGTCCTCCTTAACAGACTCCGGCATGGCCTATAAATCCATTAACAATTACAGATGGGCCATTTCTGCAGGATATATTCCAGTTAAGGGCAGGTCTGCGGATGAGCATCCTATTGTATGCAAGCTCATGAGGGGCATACACACGTGTATTCTTCATTGTGGGACATTAACGTGGTCCTCAAATTCCTGAATTGTTGGCTGGATAGCAAATATCTTTCACGGAAGCTGTTATCTGCCATACTGACCATGTTATTGTGCCTGACATCTTGCAAAAGAGTATCAGACGTTCGAGCTTTAGACCTTTCGGGTAGAATTTTTTTCCCAGAAGGGGTATCTTTTTGCATTTCCAGGAGGATCAAAACTAATACTAGGACAGTCTTCTACCCAGTTTTCCCTAACAGTCCTAAGTTATATGTAGTTCAATGCACTAAAGGTTATGAGGTTGTCATCAGTGAACACCGGGTTGATCCTGGTGGTCCAATGCTTATCGCTTTACAAAAACCTTTCATACCAGTGACGTCTGCTACTTTGGCTAGATGGATGCGCTGGTTGTTATCTGATGCTGGCATAGATGTTTCCATTTTTTGAGCACATTCAGCTCGAGGGGCTATGGCATCCAAAATGTTTTCTTTAGGTTCCTGATGGGAAGATATTATGAAAGCAGTAGACTGGTCTTCGAATCAACTTTTTAGTCTTTCTATTACAGACCGGTAGTGGATGTAGCATCAGTGGTGATAGCACACCTTTGAACAAGCATAATCGGAGTCTCCCATTCTGACATAGAATAAAACATTATCTAGCTTACGTGTCAAGAATTTTCAATTCTATTAAAGACACAGAGGTGAGGATTAACCCATCCTGATGGCAGCGTACAGTCTCACTACATAAGGTATAAGTACATATTAATACTCTTAGGCCCTCATTACAACATTGGCGGTAAAAGCCGCTTACCGCCGTGCAGAGGACAGCCAACACACCACCGCGGCAGTGGAATTCCGCCACGGTCATTATGACCCACAGCTCGGAATCCGCCAAAATTGAGACACCTACACAAGTCCGCCACACCAAAGGTCAATGATAAACTGGCGATAACAAAACCTCCACCATCACGCCAACTGAAATACGCCCACACTATCACGACCCACGAATCCACACGGCGGTCGTTCAACCGCGGTATTCCATTGGCGGTACACACCGCTGCGCTCAAAATACACACACATTTACAAAACACAACCACATTGGACAATTCAAAATACACACACCTGATACACATACACACACCACACCCACACACCCAATACAGTATAAAACACACACCCACATCACCCACAAACCCCTACAACCACAATTGCGACAGAAGGCCAGAGAGAGACACTACAATCTACAACCAAGAACCCACAGGCACACAATACCATCACCCACATAACATCCACGCACCTCACACAACACACCACTAAATATCACCCCACATATCACAACACACCCCACCCCACACATCACCCATACCACCCCAAGGCACGGCAAAGACACCCCAGGTTCTCTAAGGAGGAGCTCAGGGTCATGGTGGAGGAAATCATCCGGGTAGAGCCACAGCTATTCGGATCACAGGTGCAGCACACGTCCATAGCTAGGAAGATGTAGCTATGGCGAAGAATAGTGGACAGGGTCAACGCACTGGGACAGCACCCAAGAAATAGGGATGACATCAGGAAGAGGTGGAACGACCTACGGGGGAAGGTGCGTTCCGTGGTCTCAAGACACCACCTTGCGGTTCAGAGGACTGTCAGCGGACCCCCACCTCCTCCCCCACAACTAACAACATGGGAGGAGCAAGTCTTAGCTATTCTGCATCCTGAGGGCCTCGAAGGAGTAGCTGGAGGAATGGACTCTGATAAATCAAACCTTAACTACTATATCCTACACCCTACCTGCATGCCATCACATGCCCCCACCCTCGCCCTCACCCCCATCACTCCTACTCCTCGCAAATGTCCCAATATCACACACCACACATCCCAACACCAAGCCCTGCATGCAACAACAAAGCATGGACACCCATCACCAATGCATGGCCACTGCACATACCCATACACCCACCTAAACCATCATCATACAAGGGCCCACACAGGAATGCAAGCACTGAGGTACACGGTCACCCACAAATTGCACACCATGGTACACCCAGATGCAATAATCATGCTTTTACACCCCTGCAGGACCCCTACCCAACGTCACCGCACAGGAGGGTCCACACATGTTCACACCACCAACAGAAGAGGCCCACAGTGATGACAGCAGCTCTGTTCAAGTGGATCTAGACGACCAGCCCGGCCCATCTGGGACCTCGGGACAGTCGGTTCCCCTCACACTGGCACAGGCCACTACAGAGCTTGCCCCCTCCGGAAACACCAGCACAGCACCCACCCAGCGGGCCCATACCTCTGTCCCCAGGTCACGTCAATCAGCAGTGTGTCCACCACTACAGGGAACCCAGGCTAACCCACCACCCCAACAACTAGAGGGACCTGGGGGCAGTGGCAGTGGGCACACCGTTCAGGGGACAGAGGCCCGGGGAAACCGGGGAACTGGGAGGGCTGCTGTGCGACAGGGGGAGGACAGGCCCAGGGAACCCACTCTCCACGAGGCCCTCTCAACATCATGGGAGTGTACCATCATTACCAGGAGACAATGGCAACGGGCCTGGCCAGGTTTCAGGAGATCCAGCGGCTGCAGGAGGAATAGTATTTGGGCTTCAGGGAGGAACTTAGATCCATCAATTCCACCCTGGGCACCATCGTAGGGGTGCTGAAGGAAATCCTCAACACCAGGAGGGACACTGTGGCACAACAAGGGGCCCTTCACACTAGCCTGGACGATGAACTGCCTACCACCTCCGCCAGCGCTAGTGGACAGGAGGCACCGCCACAGGACCACCACACCAGCACCCCACCCCCTGCAGAGGGAGATCCACCCCGCAAACGGTCCCTGAGATTCAGGACAAAGACAGAGAACGATGCCAAGACCCCTGCCAAGAAATGAGACTGCCCTGAATGTCATCCTTTTGTCCCACCTTGTCACCCTGTCCATCCTCAAACTGCCCCAGCTCCACTTCCTATGCCCCTTTGGACAATGCACCTGTGAGACTAATAGACTGGACTCTGCCATGGACATTCCTCCACCATCACCCCTCACCATTTTACAACCCCCTCCAATATTGAGCACTTAAATAAACACCCATAAAGCACAGAACAATTTGGAGTCTGTCTGTGATTTTGAAATAGTGTATTAGCAATTACAGTGACAAAATGCTCTTTCAATTGTAATGTCAACATACTTATGTCACACAGCTCTAGTCCATGAGGAAACAAAGCAGATGTCCCACAGTGGGACCCACATCTGTGAAATCGTAAGGGAAAGTGGCAACTCAGTGATCATACACTGGGTGAAAAGGACAGACAGTAGAGAGGTAGTAGTGTTAAAGTACATGTATTAGGCAGGTTTGTTTTCTTACCTGTGTCTCACTGGAAGTATTGCAGGATCACAGAGTTCCTGTTGTCGATGTCCTCTTCTTCTGCTTCCTCGTCTTCGCTATCCACAGGCTCCACAGCTGCCACAACACCTCCATCTGGACCATCCTCCTGCAGAAAAGGCACCTGTCGTCGCAAAGCTAAGTTGTGAAGCATACAGCAGGCCACGATGATCTGGCACACCTTCTTTGGTGAGTAGAATAGGGAACCACCTGTCATATGGAGGCCGAAGGTCCGCTCTATAATCCTCCTAGTTAGCCCATGTGCCTCATTGTAGCGTTCCTCTGCCCTTGTCCTGGGATTCCTCACTGGGGTCAGTAGCCATGAGAGGTTGGGGTAGCCAGAGTCACCTGCAAATGGCGAGGGACAACTGTTAGACACACACTAACCTGTAGGGATATCCCCAGACCCAGACAACTATTCCCACTGATTTGGTTCCAGGTGCTCACCTAATAGCCACACACGGTGCCTCTGGAGTTGCCCCATCACATAAGGGATGCTGCTATTCCGCAGGGTATACGCGTCATGCACTGAGCCAGGGAATTGGGGATATGTACCAGGGCATACAAGTCACCTTTCACTGTAGGCAAATCCTCCACCTGAGGGAAAACGATGTAGCTCTGCATGTGTTTCAGCAGGGCAGACAACACTCTGGACAACACGTTGGAAAACATAGGCTGGGACATCCCTGATGCTATGGCCACTGTAGTTTGAAAAGACCCACTTGCAAGGAAATGGAGTACTGACAGCACCTGCACTTGAGGGGGGATTCCTGTGGGATGGCGGATAGCTGACATCAGGTCTGGCTCCAACTGGGCACACAGTTCCAGGATTGTGGCACGATCAAGCCTGTAGGTGATGATTACATGTCTTTCCTCCATTGTCGACAGGTCCACCAGCGGTCTGTACACCGGAGGATGCTGCCATCTCCTCACATGTCCCAGCGGACGGTGCCTATGAAGGACAACAGCGAGCACAGAGTCAACAAACTCAGAGGTACGTAAACACAGCTTACTCAGAAAACCATTCATAACCCGAATTTTGCCTGTATGAGTGTTGAGGCAAGGCCTAGGTATGTGTGACGCAGTTAAAAATAAAGCCATGTGGGCCCCTGAAATGGTGGCTGCCTGACCTGTAAAGTAGGACAATGGGATGTGAGGTAACTGCGCTGGCGTTGTACACTGTCGCGGTAGGCGGTCGAAGACCGCGGCGCAATTCTGAATTGGTTAACATTGGACCCTATGGGTCCCAGGAGCCAATGAAGATGTACGCCGGTGGTGACGGTACGCACCGCTGCGGACGTGACCGCCATTTTCTATCTGTTCAATCACTTGATACCTGATCTTCGACAGGAGAGGACCTATACTGCAAGTGCTGCTGTGACCTCAGTCTGGAAGAGACAATGGCTCGTGCGTCTGGGGAAAGGGCCCCTGCCTTCAGCACGGAGGAGTTGGAGAAACTCGTGGATGGGGTCCTCCCCCAGTACACGCTACTCTACGGTCCTCCAGACAAACAGGTAAGTACACTGTGAGCATGCTGTATGGGCAATGCCTGTGTGGAGTGGTGTGGAGGAAAGATAGGTGGTGGGAGAATGATGCGAGCATGAAACAACGGTGAGTGCATGTGCCACATGGCAAGGATAGGGATACGGGCCAATGACTGTGACAGTGCAGTTGGTAATAACTTCTCTTTTTCCCCTGTACAATTCATGTAGGTCAGCGCCCACCAAAAGAAGGATATTTAGCGTGCCATCGCCAAGGACGTCCGGCCCCTGGGGGTCTATCACAGACGGAGCACCCACTGCCGGAAAAGATGGGAGGACATTCGCCGCTGGAGCAAGAAGACAGCAGAGGCCCAGCTGGGGATGGCCTCCCAACATGGGAGGGGTGCCCATCGCACTATGACCCCCTGATGTTCAGGATCCTGGCGGTGGCGTACCCGGAGTTGGATGGGCGCTTGAGGGCATCACAGCAGCAACAAGGGGGTGAGTATACTCTCATTCTGCTGATTCAGCGCGCAGTGGAGGTGTCTGGGTGGGGGAGGTGGGCTGTGGATTTTCCTAGGCCAGGGCGAGTGTGCTAGTTAAGTCCCCTTTTTCAGGCAGACCCTGTGGCACCCCACCCCACCTGGGTACAGTGCCAACTACACCTAGTCAGGCTCCTGTGACATTCATGTGTGCAGATATCGGCCATAGCCTTGTAGGCCATGTCCCAGGGATTGAATAGTGCACCCCAAGTGGCGGCGTAGTGCAGGGGGCTTCTGTGTCTGTCGTGTCCGCCAACGGTAGCGGTAATGCATGCACTCAACATGTCTTTCTTCTGTCTCCCCCCCCCACTTTTTGTGGTCTCCCTGTACATGTGTGCATTAGCATCATCAGGTGGAAGAGCAGTGGCACCGGAGCAGGAGGGAGCTGCATCCCACATGGCCCTGGAGGGCGACACTACGGAGTCTGATTTCACCAGTGGGACGGAGGGCGAGGGGAGCTCCACGGCGGGGACAGGAGCTGACACCAGTGATACGGACTCATCCTCTGATGGGAGCTCCCTTGTGGTGGCGGCCCCATCTGTGCCCCCCGCATCTACAGGTACAGCTGCCACCCCCTCCAGCACCATCCTCCCAGCAGCCCTTCAGCCTTTACCCCGTGCCTGCTCACCCAGGAGGGTGGGCATCTCCTTCGCCCAAGGAACCTCAGCCCCTGCCCCACTCACCCCTGCTGCCCTCAGTGAGGAGGCCATTGGCCTCCTCAGGTCCCTCACTGTTGGGCAGCCCACCATTTTGAATGCCATCCAGGGTGTAGAGAGGCAGTTGCAACAAACCAATGCATTCCTGGAAGGCATTCATTCTGGTCAGGCAGCCCTTCAGCGAGCTTTTCAGACTCTGGCCTCAGCACTGATGGCAGCCATTGTCCCTGTCTCTAGCCTCTCCCCTCCAACTTCCTCCACCCAGACCCAATCCCCTGTACCTCAGCCTACCCCAAGCACACCATCAGACCAGCATGCACACACCTCAACACACAAAGGAAGTTCAGGCAAACATAAGCATCACACATCTCACAAGCACTCATGCAAGCATCACACACATGCAGACATAGTAACATCCACTGCCTCCACTGTGTCCCCCTCCTCCTTGTCTCCCTCCTCCCTCCCAGTCTCGTCTCCACTCACACCTGCATGCACTACATCTACAGCCACTACTTCCATCACCAGCACACCCACCACCACACCCCGCTCACGTGCAGTCACCACCCCCACTACCATTCACACATCCCCTGTGTCCTCTCCCAGGGTGTCTGTGACGCCACCTCCAAAGGTACACAAACGCAGGCACACACCCACCCAACAGCCATCCACCTCACAACAGCCTCCAGCGCATGCACCTTCACCCAAAGTCACCAAACGTACATCTCCTACAACCACAACCTCTTCCTCCACTCCCAAACCCCCTCCAGCTACCTGTCCCAGTGTTCCTAAGAAACTTTTCCTGTCCACCCTTGATCTCTTTCCCTCACCTCCCCCACCCCATCAGTCTCCTAGGGCCCGACTCTCCAGGTCCCAACCTAGCACCTCAGCCACAACATCGGCGGGACCAGTGGTGCCAGTAGTCACCGGATTCTGGAGTGCACCAGGCAGCAGGGCAGCCAGAGTGGCAAGGAGCCACAGCACAGACAGACCCCCACCTGTCAAGCATCAAAAGTTGCCCAGTGCCCGGCGGGAGAGGGGGAAGACAACAGCCACCAAAGCCGCTCCCAGGGTCCCGGTGGGAGTGTGGAGTCAGCTGTGACACCTTCCAAGGTGGGGAAGGGGCACAAAAAACCCGGCAAGTCTGGGAAGATCAGCACGGCGGAGAAGACCAGGCCATCATCCCCGCTGCCCCAGACAAGACTGCCAGCAGTAGCCCAGCTGGCCCAGACAGGACCGCCAGCATCAGCCCCGCTTCCCAGGAGGCGACCGCCAGCAGCCCCGCTGGCCCAGGCAGGACCGCCAGCATCAGCCCTGCTGCCCAGAAGGTGACCGCCAGCAGCAGCCCCACTGGCCCAGACAGGCCCCCCAGCATCAGCCCCGCTGCCCAGGAGGCGACCGCCAGCAGCAGCCCCGCTGGCCCAGACAGGACTGCCAGCAGCAGCCCCACTGGCCCAGACAGGACCGCCAGCATCAGCCCTGCTGCCCAGGAGGCGATCGCCAGCAGCTCCGCTGGCCCACACAGGACCGCCAGCAGCAGCCCCGCTGCCCAGGATGTGAACACCAGCAGCAGCCCCGCTGGCCCAGACAGGACCGCCACCATCAGCCCCGCTGCCCAGGAGGCGACCGCCAGCAGCAGCCCCGCTGCCCAGGAGGCGACGGCCAGCAGCCCCGCCGCCCAAGACAGGACCGCCAGCAGCTGAAGCGCTGCCAAGGACACCGGTGCCACAATCGCCGCTGCCAAGGACACCGCCGCCACAAGCACCGCAGCCAAGAACACCGCTGCCACAAGCACCGCTGCCAAAGACACCGCCGCCACAAGCACAGTTGCCAAGGACACCGCCGCCACAAGCGGCGGCAAGCACCGCTGCCAAGGACACCGCCGCCACAAGCACCGCTGACATGGACACCACCGGCACAAACACCGCTGCCAAAGACACCGCCGCCACAAGCACCACAGGCCCATGAGCGCCAAAAGCACTGACGCTACTGAGGCCGCCACGAGCAGGATGAAGCACTCTGGGCACCAAGCCCCCTCCAGAACCAGTGGAGATTTACATCCACTACCTCTGTCCTTGGCAGGATGAAGCACTCTGGGCACCAAGCCCCCTCCAGATCCAGTGGAGATTTACATCCACTACCTCTGTCCTTGGCAGGATAAAGCACTCTGGGCACAAAGCCCCCTCCAGAACCAGTGAAGACTGTTATCCACTTGAGAGACTGTGGTTTTGCACTCCCCAGGATATAGCAATGGGCAACCAACCCACTGTAGAGACTTGTGAGACTGTGGCTTTGCACTCCCCAGGATTGAACAGTGGGCAAACAACCCACTGTAGAGAGTTGTGAGACTGTGGCTTTGCACTCCCCAGGACTGAACAGTGGGCAAACCACCCACTGTAGAGACTTGAGAGACTGTGGCTTTGCACTCCCCAGGATTGAACAGTGGGCAAACCACCCACTGTAGAGACTTGTGAGACTGTGGCTTTGCACTCCCCAGGATTGAACAGTGGGCATGGGGCCCCCTCGCGGATTTGGCGTCGTGCACTCAACTAGCTGAGGTGCCCACCCTTTCCCTTCCCCCTGAGGTGCCTGTTTTATTTCTATCTGATGCCCCTGCAGTGTTCTCTCCATCATGTTTGGGTATCTTGTGTGGGCCTCGCCTATGCAGTGTGGGCCCAGTGGTCCACGGACTTTAATGGTGGAATACCTTGGACTAATATTCTTGGTGTATATATTTGTAAATAGTGTATGTATATTATTTGACTAATGAATTTTAATATATTACAATCGTTCACATAATTTCCTTTTGTCTTTGCATTCTTCCGGGTGGGTTGGGGGTGTAACTGTAATGTATCATGCTGTATTAGTGTGTGTGTTGTCGTGGTTGAGGGAGGGTGTGTTGCGTGTTGCGTGTGTGTGTCACTGTTTTTTCCCTCCCCCCTCTCCTGTGTCGTAGGTGCAGTACTCACCGTGGTCTTCGCCGCCGGCGTTCGTGCTCCTGGTAGAGGAGAAAGAAGGTGAGGGCTGGCAGGATCTGGAGCTCGGGTTCCATGGTGTCCTGGTTCCTCGTGGGGTGTGCAGAGGTGAGCGTTTTCCCTTCGAAGTCCTGTTTCCGCCGTGTTTTTGTTCTTGGTGAATCCGCCCCGGAAAAGGTGGCGGATTGGTAGGTTGTGATACTGTGGGCGGTACATTGTCTCCTGCCTGTCTGTTGGCGGTGACCGCCGCGCTGTTTGTTTGTTCCGCCGTGGTGGTCGGAGTGTTAAAGTGGCTGTCTTTCTTGGCAGTTTCCGCCACGGTCGTAATTCCAGTTTTTTTTCCGCCGGCCTCTTGGCGGTCTTACCGCCGCTTTAACACCGACAGCCAGGGTTGTAATGACCACCTTAATGCCTTCAACTTGAGATTAAGATGATATTTGATTTGCCCACCCTTTATGGCTTTTTTCTCTATGTTGTTTATATAGTTGTTATGGCTTCTATTTTTTCAGCTTCAAAAACACACATGAAGTAGCATTTTAACTCCTTGGAGATTCAGAGTTTGAGGATGCTGCCCAGTGTGAAGACAGATTTCGTCGTCATCAACAGTTTGGAACTCTTCCTCGAAAGTAGTTGATTTTGACTTTGCCTTCGGTGGAGAATGTTGGATATGCCTTCTTCTTGGTTTAGTCATGTTGGATTTGATTTGTTATTTTCGTTTCAACTCCATATACTCAGAAAGAGGATATCAAAAATTGTGATACGGGTACTTAAAGATCTACGTTTTTGGTGATAGGGGCATGTGACTATGATGGACTTGAGGCTTCATGGGTTATGTAGTTTTTTCATGTTTTACTTTATTGGCTGCTGTTATTTTATGCAATAAAGATAGAGAAGCAGAATCCTCGCCTCCGTGTCCTTAATAGACTTGAAAATTCTTGATGCGCAAGCTAAAAAAATCTTTATCCTCCTTAAGTAGATATACACTATCCTTAAGTAATGTCTCTGTTTCTTGCAGGCAGTGCAGGGTGAGATCCATACATGGCAACCTTTTAGAAGAGGAAAGTGGGAGATTTAAAAAAAATAATCAGGCAAATGTATTTCTCTCATTGGGTTCTGTTGAAGGAGAGGCAATTTTAGGTGGGAGACAGCCAAAATAAAGCCATTTTTGGCTTAAAAATTCAGGAGTCTCCCACCTGAATCGTGGCATGCATTGAAGTCAACTGCATGCTCCCAGTAGAGGGAAGACAGAGTGGGGGAGGAGAGCGGAGGTTTCAGGGTAGAGGTCCTGTTATAGCTAATGTTATGTAAATACCTGCCCCCTCCCCACTCTGTCTCCCCTCTGCTGGGAGCAGGCAGCAGACTTCCCTTGTGCTGCCTGAAGAAACAGAGAAATTACTAAATGATAGCACACCTTTCAATTGCTCTTTGCAGGCTTCCTTGACCTTTGGGGCAAAACCCGGGACATGTATTTGACATTAAGGAAAGTATTGGGGCACCAGGACAGTCCTGTGAAAACCAGGACAGTCTGGTGAAATTCAGGACGTGCGGTCACCCTAGTCCTGTGGAGAGCATCAAAATCCATATAGGGATTACACTGCTCCCGGTCCATCAGTCACGGAAAGAAGTGGATCTGTAGCGTGAAGTCAAGCATCAGACTTCCCAATAGCCAGCAGGCCAACACAACCGGTTTAGGTGAGCGATACACAACTTTTAAGGCAAAAAAAATTATTTTAGATTCCCACCATTTTTTGCCTCTAAACCTCTCTCTTAGGTGCTCCTAGATGATGACACATATGCAGTACTGCCACTCCTTGGGTGGATAACTTTTCCTCTAGAACTGCTTGCAAGCTCATGTCCAGGATCCAAGTTTTCCATGCTTGGGCCATTTGAGCTTTTCGAAAGTCTGTTTAGAGATTCCTCATGGACCAGAAGCTGGCACCGAAATGAGCACTTGTAAATCCTCTGTATTCATATTTTAAGATAACAAAATATGCCTCTGTTAGCTATGATAATCCTTTAGGAATAGTTGCGATGGCTGCAAAATATCTTTGACGAGATTTCTTGTTGATTTAAGCATATATTTTTATATATTTGCAGTGCACAGAAATGGCCAAAGTGCAGCTTAAAGCACGCTATTCAAACAAGTTATTTTGTTTCAAAAGAGAGAGAGGAATTTTGACTATTATTGATTTTCCATTTTTTAAAAAAGTCATGACTTAAAAATACTGAAAAAGTTGAGCGAATGACAAACAGGAGGCAATCCTACATAGAAATAAAAGAAAAAATAGCATGGTCCCTCACTACTAGTCGTTAAACCAATATTCGCTGCATAAAAGGCATCAAAACCACCTGATGTCTTATAATGGGTAATAGCTTCCTGACGTATTCATCACTGATATAATGGACAAGGGCCTCCCATGCAGGAACATAGATTCAAATTTTTTATAATGACCATTATCATCCTCAGCATCTCCAGTAATGGCAGAGCATTATTTTAATGAAGACAAAAAGACACACAGGAATTTATTCAGCACAGTGCCAAGGCTTCTGAACAAGTCACTGAATTTGAAATACAATCAAAAAAGGAAGAAACACCACATAACCCAAGAATCGCATGATCACTCTAATGCATATTAACCAAGCATTTGGAATGCAATAGGTCTCACATTTGCGAGAGTTAGAGCAACTGGCGTTGTAAATTACAATTTCTTCTATTAATGTGATTTGGTTTGGAGCATAGGGGATGTATGTGGTGTGAAGTGGAAATTTGTGGTTTGTATTTTAATTGTTACTTGGGGAATTGTGCAGTGTGGATTTGTGTGGTACGGAGTGTATTTGTGTAGGGGAATTGTGTGGCATGGTGAATATATATGGGTGAGAGAAGCACAGAATAGATAGAAAGGAAGATAGAGAGGGATAGGTAGTTTATTTAGGAACTGATGGAAGATTCCCTCACAGATAATATACAATGCAAGCTTCCCTCACAGAGAAGGTACAATACAAGCTTCCCTTACAGAGAAGGTGCAACGCAAGGTTCCCTCACAGAGAAGGTACAATGCAAGCTTCCTTCACAGGGAAGGTACGATGCACGCTTCCCTCACACAGAAGGTACGATGCAAGCTTCCCTCACAAGGAAGGTACAATGCAAGCTTTCCTCACAGGAAAGGTACAATGCAAGCTTCCCTCACACAGAAGTTACAATGCAAGCTTCCCTCACAGAGAAGGTACAGTGCAAGCTTCCCTCACATAGAAGGTACAATGCAAGATTCCCTCACATGGATGGTACAATGCAAGCTTCCCTCACACATAGCATATACAGTACAGGCATCAGCAGTGCATGCTTTACTCACACACAGCAGATGCAGCACAGGCATCAGTGCAAGCTTCACTCACACACAGAGCAGATACAGCACAGGCAGCAGCACAGCAGCAGTGCACACTTCCCTCACACACAGCAGATACAGCATAGCAGCAGTGCAAGCTTCTCACACACAGCGCAGATACAGCACAGCAGTGTAAGCTTCCCTCACACACAGCAGATACAGCACAGTAGCAGTACAATCTTCCCTCACAGAGAAAGTACAATGCAAGCTTCCCTCACACAGAAGGTACAGTGCAAGCGTACCTCACACAGAAGGTGCAATGCAAGCGTTCCTCACACCGAAGGTACAATGCAAGACTTTTGGGACACCCACTTAATCATTACTGGAAGCAGGGGATGTGGTCTAGTGCCCTTGTTGCCAACTCTAAAACTACGCAATTGGGTTCTAATTCTGCCTTTACCATCTAAACAGAAATGTGTGACCTTGGGCAAATCACGTGGTCTCGCTGTCTGTTAGTTGCCTTTTATGTTACAACCGGGATTGCTATTAAACAGGTCGAACTACAGGAACAAATACTATGCAGAAATAATATAATATTCAGCATCGAAATGCCTAGATATCGTTCGGTATGCGGTGTTAAGTGATGCTAATATTTTCATTCATATTCACAGGCATACAAATATAGTTAACAAGTAGTATCGCTTCAGAAGTATCATTTTCTAATATTCCATTTAGTTACATGAATCTAGAAAGTTCTCTGAAGCAACTATTATGTGGAGCCTTAATAATGATAAAATATGTGTAACTAAATGCAGAAGCCTAGGCACATGAGAGATAAGTTGAACCCCATACCCCTCTGTATGTAGGAAAAGGTCATCCGTAAACATGAAGCATGGCGCCGTGTAGCCGGGGGCCATGCTGATCAAACAAAAGGCATGCGTGCTGCTCAAACTAAAGGCACCGGGGCTACAAAAGCATATCATTAGAAAATATTTCTAACGCTGAATTTTACTAATGAATATTCATGTATTCGGAGTGTTGGATTTGCATGGAAAATTAGTTAATGTAGAAAAATATTACACACATTTGAAAATGTGCCTATTTGAGTGACCACTATTGATCACGAAGTGTAGTTATTAACAGCTTATTAATGTAAAATGTTAAGCTCATGTTTGGATTAACATAGTAGTATGTCATATTAATGGTTATGTATTATGTATTTGCTTTATTAATCATAGGCCTTAATTTAGCGAGGTCATGGGCCTAGTTGCATGGCCTCATGTAAAGTTGCATTGCTTAGGCGAATTAAAATGGCTGCTTAAAAGAATTAAATTATAGTTTTCCATTGCATTGGCCGAATGTTGGTTACAGAAATTATTTCCCATGAGAACTGCTTGCTAGAATATGCTGTACTATCTAGGGATACATTGTAAAACATAGTGTGTGTAAAGACAACCTTCCCAGGAGCAGACAATGGATGCACTGACTGGAGTATAAGCTGATACAAATTTGTTACCTGACGAGCCCATTGACGGGAACAGGAGAAGAGGAGCCAATCATCAACATGTGAAGTGGTCTAGTAAATTCTTAGATTTGAGGTTCTAATTTCATTGGACTAAACCTAAACGTACGATTCTTTGACCAATAGCAAAATGGGAAGTCGTTTTAGGGAATCTAACTTAGCAAGAGTGCACAGAGAGGAGATGCAGCATTTTAGCCATTCTCCCCATTCTTTTTGAGTATTTAGATATTATTCTTTCTGAACTGCATGAAGAGACTTTGCAATCTTGAACTTTAACGCTGAATTCCGATGCCTTGCTGACTGAACTGATGTCCAGCTGACGAAGACTGTCACAGCTTGCTGAACGACACTGAGGCAAGGTATAAGACGCTGTTACTGATTATGTCTGTTTGCTTTTGTCCCTAGGTATTAACTGCTAATTTTGACAGAGCCATAGTTAGATGTTTTTCCAAATTTGTGTTGACTAAATTGTTTTGCATGAAGTCCAAACATGCTATTCTAATCAGAAGGTTAATGAGGTTACTCACTGATGATGTTTGCTACACATAATAACGGTTGATTTCTTTTATTTGCTAAATCTAAATGTATGCCATTTCTCTTGCAGATTTTTTCTTGCTATTGATTTGTATTGTAACTTTAGAATCTGTAGTGGTCCAAGCCTTGATTAAATTGCGATTCTTTAGGAGATTTGGGCTGCCAGTATTGCTTCTGTATGCTTATCATTTGATTTTGAGACTAAGTTATGTGATATTAGCATTGTTAATATAGGGAAATAAACATTTTAATTTTTACATAAAGGTGTGGTAATTCATAATCGAAAGGTCATGGAGTGTGGAAATTACTGACTCCTTTGTTGATGCTATTCATTTGTGTTGGTACGGAGTCTCATGTCTAAGCGCAGTCAGATGGTCCATCGACCTACAAACGCGTCCCATTGTAAATTAATGTCAATTAACCAAATAAGGTCAGATGCGCTAACAATAGGTTTACCATATTTTGAGCAATCCTTTGCAGGCTTTAAAATTCTAACCCACTCTCCTCTCTTGAAGTCAGGTACCTGTACCTCCTTGTTACAATCATGTTTCACTTTCATCTATTGTTTCTTAGTCACTCTTTGGGTAATTGCCTCACTAGTACAACCCTTTTCCTTTCTCCAAACATTTTTTTAAATCATCACAGACAGAGTTTAAAGGCCAGTTCTCTGCCTTTAATTAACTGACTCACTTCATTAGTGCTATGAAGCGTGATACAATAAAGCCAATGTTTCTCTCCCTAATAGCTAACAGGTACTTTGCCCACAATATGCAATTCTTAAGTACCCTCTTAAATCTTTCCAATTGGCCAGTGCACTGTGGGTCATATATGGCTGTGGTACATGTTTTATGCCATATGTGTTCAGGAACTCCTTCATCCAAAAAAAGCAAAAAACGAATTGGTCATCACTGTCGGTGACGAGAGTTCATGGGTGTTCCTTCCTGGCAAATACTCCCTTAAATAACTCAATAAATACTCCCATTGTGGCACAATTCCCAAACTTTGCCTTAGGCTGCTTGTAGTGGTAATCTACCATCACTAAGGCATTCCGGGAATCACAGGGCAAATTATGGAGCAATCACAACAAATCCACCTTGCTGCAGAACAATTTACATTAGTTACTCCAAGAAGGCAAACTGTTTCCTTGTAATCTTATGCAAACCTCCTTCTTGAGCTCTTCCTCACACCTCAAGAGCACCAAAATATATTCTTAGAGATATTTCACCTATACCTCTGAAAATATAATGCATGGCTTTCTGAAACACAGATGCTGCAAATGCTAATTCAAAAGACATCCTTCTGAAATGGCACAGCCCCTGTGGAGTGAGAATTGCAGTGAGATGTTTGGACAAAGATGACAACATGATCTGGTGGTCTCCGGACTGCAATCCCAGTGTGGAAAATGTTTTGCAACCTCTAATGTGGACACCAGCTTGTTTGTGTTTGGTGGAGCATGACACTCAATGACTATGTTTGACCTAAGGATCATTGGAAAGACACAAAGGGCCTCATTCTGACTTTGGCGGGCGGCGGAGGCCGCCTGCCAAAGTACCGCCCTCAGAAGACCGCTGCGCGGTCAAAAGACCGCCGCGGTAATTCTGAGTTTCCCGCTGGGCGGGCGGGCGACCGCCAGAAGGCCGCCCGCCCGCCCAGCGGGAAACCCCCTTCCACGAGGATGCCGGCTCCGAACGGAGCCGGCGGAGTGGAAAGGGTGCGACGGGTGCAGTTGCACCCGTCGCGATTTTCAGTGTCTGCTATGCAGACACTGAAAATCTTGGTGGGGCCCTGTTAGGGGGCCCCACGACACCCGTTACCGCCAACCAGGTTCTGGCGGTCAAAACCGCCAGAACCAGGCTGGCGGTAAGGGGGTCGGAATCCCCATGGCGGCGCTGCCTGCAGCGCCGCCATGGAGGATTCCTCAGGCCAGGGGAAAACCGGCGGGAAACCGCCGGTTTCCCTTTTCTGACCGCGGCTTTACCGCTGCGGTCAGAATTGGCCTGGATGCACCGCCAGCCTGTTGGCGGTGCCTCCGCGGTCCCGCCAGGGTCGTAATGACCCCCTAATTTCATCTTCTCTGATTTCCTGCTCAGACCAGTAGGTGACATCCATTCAGAAAAGTCCACTTCGCCTATAAATCCTCTTTAAATAAACCCTCCAACAGTTCCTTCAGTTCACTTCTCACATTCAACTGTAGCCCTATATATTTTTGTTCCACAGCACAGCCTACTTTCCAACTTTATCTTGTAAAAACAAGATCCTGTCAGCAAACCCAGTTCCTATAGAAAACATTTATGTTAATGGTTTCACAAGCCACGTACCACTTTCAGCTTCTCCCACCACAAACACTTGTTCATTACTCCCTGGATTGAAAATAATTCCTAGTTTCCCAGCTTCTATCAAAGCACATTCACTCCACTGATGGCTACATGTAATGTGACACTAGCACACATGTCTGAATTTCAAATTTGCCCTTGAAAAACCTTTCAAATCATTTGTGCTCCCATCAAATGTTTCAGCTACAATACCGGACCGTCTGTAGACAGGTGTCGTCCACCTCGTCTACAGATGCCTCGGAATGGCGCCGGTCGCGCGCCTCGTCCGATCCCGTTCCGCGTCTCCAGGGAGACGCGTGGAGGCGGAACGATACATCGGCACCGGATTTCCGGGTCGCCGATGAGAACCAAAAGACGGACTTCGCGGAAGAAGAAGGAGGATCCGGAAGAGGAAGAAGTGAGGAGTGGACGCGCCGAGCAAGGAACGCCGAGACTGAGAGAGACGAGGAGGAGGCAACCCGCCTGGACAACGGAGCCAGAAGAGACAACGAGGAAAGTGACAAGCCCCGCCACGACCCAGGAGGGTCGTGGCTCTTCAAGGTACGGTCCCTGTTGAAGGGACAGCGGCATAAGGGAAATACAGGACGCAAGGGCATAAAGGGAGGGGTAGGAGAGAAAGGGAACACCGGGGAGGGAATAGGGGAAGAGGGCAGGTTGGGCTGAGCACCGGGAACCTGGGGGAACCACTGACCGTGCAACCTCCCTGCCACCAGCCTTACAGGGATACTATTTCACCCCCCCCCCTATGCCTGCACAACCTAACACACCAACCCCAGTGTTTTTTTTTTCTTTCTTCACCCTCCTGCTCGCTTACTAATTCAAGGGGACAACCCCATACCCCACCACTTACCTGGTCTTGTCTTCTTATTTTCCGAGACCCTGCTGGAAAAAGAGACGAAAGATGTAACCGGAAGACCGCCACCACCTAGGAAAAACAGAACATCACGGACCATTAAAACAGCAAGACCTTCACAGAAGCACTTCCAATAAAAAGGACACGAACAGAAGAATACTGTATTAATACCCTAGTTTATTATCTCACAACTCAAAATAAAATTGTTTTTTTTCCCTTCGGGATCTCACTTAAAATACGAGTCAGAGTCCTTTGTACCGCCGAGCCTTCCACACCGTCCCAACTCAGCCAACCCACTCAATCCATCAAACACCTCCAAGAACAGATCTTTTGTAATTATGATCAATCTAGACCCTCCTCAGTGTAAGCGTCTTCTCCAAAACAGGCACGTGGAACATTGGAGTCCTCTTTACTACCACCCACACTTGAGGTGCTCTTGAGATTCTTGAGCCCAAGCACAGTGCCATTCTCTCCATTGAATTCTCCTTCAATCATATTTCATACAACCCTCCATTACACATTTTCCATTTTTTTCTTTGATACATTTCATTGTTTCTCTGCACACCCTGATAAACTAGTCAAGGTTTCCATTATTATTGCACTCTTTTTCTACTGCCGGACATAACTTAGAAGAAGATAAGTGACTAAGACTGCCACATCAAAAACACACAAGCATTTTGTCCTCTTTTTGGTACACCAATCAGCCCTGGCTTTGCAAGACTATACACTACATACCCCAACACACTTACATTCACCCTTACCTTCATTAAAGTGTTCCTCAATTTTCCAGACTGTTCTCTAGCTTTTGCAGTGTCAATAACATGTTGCAGAGGGGTGCCACCACAACTGACCTTACATTTGTTTTGCCTTTGGTATTTACTATAATTTAATCTCTATCATCTCATCCAGCATCACCCCAAAGTAACATGACATTGACAGCACCATTAAATGATTCTCCTTATTTCTGTGCACTCTAGTTTTAAATCTTCCTTCAATTCTTAGTGCTGCCTACTTAAATTCAACAAAGTCCCCATATCCATCCAGGGGTATAACTTGTGGCAAGGTCTTGTAGACCACTTGACCTTTGCAACCAAGATAATAAAGAAAACATGTTTTTTATCTCTTTCTCTGTATTTTATCTGGAGGCTCAAGAATTTTTGAGGCAGCTCAAACTGCATAAATGTAAGTGTACATACTCATGCAATACTAATGAGGCAAAAATATTTGGCAAAAATCCTTTTGAGGGACTATAACAACTCAAAGATGGCAGTAGTCAACAGACGTGTTAAAATTATGTGAAAATCTCTCAGAAGCCAGTCCTAGTATTAAGCATTACTTCAGACCAGATTGCATCAAACGAAGACCATAAACCTAGTCACAGAACTTGCTGACAATCCATGAGAAATAACCACATCGAAGTTGATAACTTACTGGCAATAAAGTTGCTTTAATAGTCGCTTGCTCTATCCCTATTAACTTGCCCTTAACATCTGTGACCAACTTGAACTGTGAAACACTGAAATCCCTCTTTTAAAAGCTCTGCAGATGCGTGGAAGTGTGAACGAAGAGCCAATGCATTCAACACTCAAGGCACGTCTAGCAAGAAATATCCGTCTGTTTTGGACTGTGCATGCGCACCACTGCATAGGCCTGGGTATAGCAGAGAAAACTATCTGCTTCTTATTCTGAACAGGACATTGGTCAATCAGTGTATAGTAGGGTAGGCTGAACCAGCTGAATCTGTCAGCAGGCGGCCAGCAGTTTGCCTCAATAATCCAGAGCAGGAGATGAACAATGGAACAGCATCTCAGTGGAACAAAACAATGGAACAGCATCTCAGGGCAACAAAACAATGGAACAGCATCTCAGTGGAACAAATACCAGGGTCCTTTGTGAAAAGATGTGCCATCCGCTGTGCTGAGTTTCGAGCATCAAGACAAAAACTGTCACTCGTTGACGCATTAAATAAAGAGAGAGGACACACATAGAGGAAAAGCTTTAATCAGTACAGTGACAACGGTTCTGAGCAACTATAAGAACTTAGAATACAAAGAGGGAGAAACAACACATAACCTAGGCATCAAGTGATGATTCTGAAGATGTAAAGAAATAGGATAAAAAGTAGAGGGTGTTTATATAACAATTATCAAACACACTCAGGCGGTCATTCCAACTTTGACGGGCGGCGGTAGCCGCCCGCCAGGCGGCCAAAAGACCGCTGCCAGCATTCCAACATTCCCGCTGGGCCGGCGGGTGCTAACCAAGTTTGTGCCCGCCGGCCCAGCGGGAATGAGGCCGCAACACGGTGTTGCGGCCGTGCGACGGGTGCAGTTGCACCCGTCGCGCTTTTCACTGTCTGCAAGGCAGACAGTGAAAAACTGGCCGGGGCCCTGTTAGGGGACCCCTGCACTGCCCATGCCAGTGGCATGGGCAGTGCAGGGGCCCCCAGGGGCCCCAGGACACCCCTTACCGCCAGCCTCTTCCTGGCGGTGAAAACCGCCAGAAACAGGCTGGCGGTAAGGGGGTCAGAATCCCCAGGGCAGCGCTGCTTGCTTGATTCGCCCAGCCGGGGCAAAAACGGCGGGAAACCGCCGGCCCCGGTTTTCCGACCGCGGCTTTACCGCCGCGGTCAGAATGGGCTTTGAAGCACCGCCAGCCTGTTGTTACGACTCAGTCGTCCCATTTCCAGGGGGCGCTGTAAGGGGACTGTCAGAAGCCTGGGAATCACCTTGAACACCTATCTAGAGTCCCTTGCTGACTCCTGTTTGTTTCTCTTTTCTCCATGGTACACTTGTGTAGGACTACATTTGCTTCTTGGGACTGCAAATCCCATAATGCACAGCTTGGTAGTCAGGAAAACCCGGATTCTGTTTCCCATTGTCTTCTATGGGAGAAGTCCAGTTGCTCCTTTTCACTGGATCTTCTCCTCCAGGACTTGCAAGTGTCCGAAACTACACACACCTGTGACCTCTCCTGTGCAGCCCAGCTGGGAACTGCTTATAAGCAGCCATTTCCTCAAGCTCCCCGTCGTGCATCGGACTTCAATTCCTTTGTGTTACAGACCCCTTGTCGGATGGTGTTCCAGTTTTGTTCCTGTTCTGTTCCAGCCTGATCCTGTTTCCTGTTTCTCTGCCCTGCTCCTGATTGTTGCAGCCAGAGTCTGCTCCCTATCTCTTAGCCTTGTATCTGTTTGTTTCTTCCAAAGCCTGCTCCCTGTTTCTCTGCCCTGCTCCTGCCTTGTTTCAGCCTGAACCTTCTCTCTGTTTCCCAGTCCTGTTTACTGCTCATTTCCTACTCCCTGTATTCCAGTCCTGTCTTTGCTTGTTCCAGCCAGATCCTGCTCTCAGTTTCCCAGTACCGTCTCTGTTTATCCCAGCCAGAAGTTTTCACACTGTTTTCAAGTCCTAGTCCCGCCTTTGCTTCAGCCTGAGCCTGTTCCTAGTTCTTGCCTCTGCCTCTTTGTTTGTTCCCTTCTGTTTCTGTTTCTTCTTGGTTCTTTGTGTCTGGTAAGTGTTCTATCAGTCTTCACAAGTGCATACGTGTCCTCCTGTGTACCGGGGTTGGCTCCTGGTTTCCAGGAGGCAATCCCAGCCCCCATCCTTGTCCAGTGTTATACATTGTCTTTCGTGCCTAACAGTGACAGTGTGCTGTTGCTGTTTTCTCAGGAATCGCCACTGTGTTTCCAGCTGGACCCACAAGAGCGTGTCTTGTGTATGTAAGTACTTTCCTTGTCTGTGCTCTAGGGTCCAGAGACAGAATCACTTCTGCTGCCTCCTTTCTATGGGGCTGGCAGGGTGACTATCTGTAAGAGCAAACTGCACAGAGGCATTGACATTCCCTGTCACTGTGGGAGGTTCTGCGCCTTACTCTGTGTACAACCCCAGCATGTTTGTCCATTAGTAATCTGTTTCCTGTTTCCTGTTTGTTCACACAAGGGTTGCTCTGCTTTTACTTTCCTGTTTCCTGTGCCTGTCCATAGCTGCCCTTTCCGTGTATGCCTTTAGCTGCTCTTCGGCCCCAGTACACTACCTCTTTAGGATATTCGGTGACCTCAAGGTGTGTCCCAACCAGAGTCCTGATCAGACCCGCCCGAAACCGTGACACCTGTTGGCGGTGCTTCCGTCATTCTGCGCCCCTCAGTATTTTACAGAATTGCTTAGGTGATTTAATTTACAGCCTCAAGATTTGCTTGATTATAGAATTATTTTATGTCAGGACACAGAGGCTAACATACAAAACTCCTTTATTGCCTGCTCACATCAGCAACAATTGAAAGAATTCAGAACGTTAAGAACATTTTAGTATAGCCATAGAGCCCGCCGTAGTGGGCTCTACCGGCCATTGAAGGCCCGCTCGAGGTTAAAGGCCCGAGCCGAAGGCCAGGGCCTTTAATGGCCGGTAGAGCCTGCTACGACGAGCTCTAAGGCTATTAGAGCATTCTGCCACTAGAGGGCAGAATGTTCTAATAAGTAAAACAAAGTCCTCAGGGAGGTTGAGGGGATTAAAATCCGTTACTGTGAACAAAGAGAACGTTGGAATGCTAACGCTCGGGCTTTTGCCAGCCAGTAAAAGCCTGGAGCACTCCATTGTCTGCAATGGAGCGCCCAACATTCCAATGTTCTAATAAGGTATAAAGTCCAGCAACATGCAGCCATCTTCCTCCTTGTTTCTGCTACTCACAAGATAAGAGCTCTCCATTTTACTCTCTTGTGTAAGCCTTGTGGGGCTCGATTACGCCCCACTCCTCTTCTTCTCCCCACCACCTCCTTCCTATGAGGGAGACTTATATGTGTGTCTTTCCCCCATCCTGAGAGAATGCCTGTCAATTAGTATTTCTCCGCCATTCTGCTTATATTAATATCATTGGTTTTACCGTATTTTTCAATTATTACAACTATTTCATGTATGCCTAGGCATGATTTTGGCTTATACCTTTTGCCACCTTGTTCCCGGGGACCTTGTGCCCCAGTTTTTTGGCGGTTGAAATTTACCACCTTGTTCAAAATCTCAGCCCGAGTGCAGCGGTCTGACTGGGCCGTAGGGGCATGCTGACTCTTCAATGGCCACTGCACGCCCCTCCGACTCTGGCTAAGACAATCCCTTTGTGCTGAGGGCAGCAGGCGATGAGCACCACTGCAGGCACTCGCCCCAGTGGCCTTGGCTTTTGGGGCCATCCTGGTTGTGGCCGCTGCTGTCTCTGCCTTTCTGCTGTCCCCTCCACTGTGGCGTGGCCGTGTTTGCTCTGCTTAAGGGCACATACAAAAAGAAAAAAGAAAGGAAAATACCTTGGCACTCAAGATGTATGCATCGGCCGCCATTTTGGAAAATTGGGCAAAACCATAGCATCATTATTTAAGTAGTCTGGCAGTTGTCCTTTGTTTGCTAAACCCAACTGTTTTTCCACGCGTCCGACTCCTCACTGGATAGCTTATTTGCCCTTGTCCATGCTAATCTCTGCTTTCCTTTTTATTTTGAACCTACAAGATGTCTCAGGGGCAGATAGAGGACAGAATGGAGAAAAGATTGGAGAGCTTGATGAATACACTACTTGAAAAGAGCTTCTGCTGACACCCTGGCTAAGAAAGCAAAAAAGTCAAAGACTACAGAGCAGGATCTCACACCTGGAACTGGCAGTGACAGGACCAGTGACTTGGGCTCCACAGATGGACAGGAAAATGGCCCAAATGACAGTGCATTGATAGTGATGAGGTTATTGAGCCCGAGGTTGATCTCTCTTATTCCTCTGATTTTAACTTGAATCACAAGGATATCAAAGTCAGCAGGAAGGGAACATCAGAAGAGGCATTCAAAGCTTTGGGGTTCAAAATGGGCATTTTCAACCCCCTGGGAGATTATATCTTCGATCCCCTCCTCATTAAGCACCCCCTATCTCCTGAATGGGCTCCTTCTCAGCATGTTGCTGATTATATTGCCTTCTGGCTCAGCAGAGAGATCCACAAGGAGGTTAGATCTCATTCGAGATCTGAGTTCCCCCGCCCTTCCCACCCTGACAAGGTTGCAACACCTCAGAATTGGACACCAAGGTGGTGGCATTTATTAGCAAAAACAGCAAGGATCCTAGGAAAGGACTTGACAAAGGCTTGAAAACTTGTCAGGATTGGCTGCTGGACCTAACTGGCCCTCTAAGTAAAAGGTTGGAGATGCCCAAGGCAGCCTATCTCAACAAGGCATTACTCGATCCCAAGGAATTGCACCCAGTGGGCCCAAAATGCCTCTTGAGAAATGCAAACATAGCTCTCTCTAATGAGAGAAGGAAGAGCACCCTCCTTCCACGCAGGGACATCTCTTTGGAGATGACTTCATTAAAGACATGGCCAAGTACGTAGGAGTTTTTAGCTCCATTCAAAAGTCGCAGAAGGACATTAAAAGGGTTTTCCAGGACAGGGTTTTTGGTAGGGCCGGGAGAACGAAGGGTCGGTTCCTCAACCAAGGTCAAACTTTATCCAGACCCTTCCTGGGGCACGGAAGCATGTTCACCCAGACAAGCTTTGTATCCCACTAGGGCGTCTACCCCCAAAGACAAAGGACCTGTAGCAGGTTCTCCAGAGGCAATCAGAGGCAAAGATATTTTTCTGCAGGTAAGAGTTTTGAGAACCCCTTTACATACCCCTACAAAGGTGGGAGGCAGGTTGGCCCAATTCTGTGGGAATTGGAAGTTAGTGATACAGGATCCCCGGGTCTTGGATACTG
This sequence comes from Pleurodeles waltl, assembly GCF_031143425.1. Taxonomy (NCBI): domain Eukaryota; kingdom Metazoa; phylum Chordata; class Amphibia; order Caudata; family Salamandridae; genus Pleurodeles; species Pleurodeles waltl. The sequence goes on along the minus strand of NC_090443.1, from coordinate 478,076,670 downwards.
TTAGGGGATACAAACTGGAGTTTATAGATCTCCCAGTCCAGGTGAAGACACCTCAAAAGATAAGGTTTTTAGAAAAAGACTCAAGGTTGGTGACAGAGGAGGTTGAGGATTTACTAGTCAAAGGGGCTATTCATGAGGCCTCAATGCCCGGGAGATGTTTCATCAGCGTCAGGTTTCAATAAGAAAGACAAAGGTATGAGACGGTAATAAACTTGAAAGAGCTAAACAAGAGGGTGGTCTATCACCAGTTTAAAATTAAGGGTTTATACCTGTTGAGGGATGTCCAGACAAAAGGGAACTGGTTAACAAGGTTAGATCTCAAAAACACATATTTAACAACTCCAATTTGGCCTCCTCATCAACGGTTCCTTCGGTTCACCAGGAAGTGCAAACTTTGGGAATTGTGCAGCCTACCATTTGGCCTTTTCTCAGCACCTTGGTGCTTTACCAAAGTTCTTCACCCTGTAGTAGCCTGGCTCCAGGCAAGAGGGGTAAGACTAATTATCTACCTGAACAATATTCTAATAATGGGTCAATCCGGGGAGGTGCTTTCCAATTATACAGTAATGACCATACAACTACTGGAGCATCTGGGCTTTGTAATAAACCAAAATAAATCTTGCCTGATCCTATCTCAGGAGATGCAGTTTCTAGGCTTTGTTGTAGAGACCGTTCAGGCAGAACTTAATCTTCCCAGGACCGCTAGGAAACTACAAAGGAAGTTAAGGAAGGTGTTAGCAAGAAAGGAAATTCCACTAAGATTTTTGGCAAGGATTTTGGGCCTGTTATCCTCCACAATTCAGGCACAATTTTTGGGACCCTTATACTATTGGACCCCCCAGAGACTCAAAACAAAATGTTTACGGACCAATCAATCGTACTCCCAAATGTTGTCCCTAGATCACGAATCAAGAGAGGAGCTGTTGTGGTGGCTCAAGAATGCCAAAGCATGAAACAGCAGGGCCATTTTCGGGGAGGAATCAGAAATTGTAAGAGACAGGTGCCGGTTTAGAAGGATGGGGAGTGAGATGTGAGAACTCATCCACCGGGGACGTTGGCCAGATCAAGAGAGGAAGTTACACATCAACTGCTTGGAATTGTTGCAAGGTTCATTTGAAATTTGTTGCTTTACCAAAGGTATGATGAGATGTTGTGTGATGATGTGCATGGACAATGTGTCAGAAGTGGGGCACATCAACAGGATGGGGGGGCCTCATTTGAAGGGTCTTGCAGATTTAGCAAAACACTTTTGGGGGTACTGTTTCAGTATGAGAATTTCTGTTGTGGCAGAACATATTCCTAATTTAAGCAATGGTGTGGTGGACTGATTCTCTCAGAACTTCAAGGATTCCAGCAACTGGAGGTTGAACAGGAAGGTATTCCAGAATATTCAAGAGAGATGGGTTCCCTTTTGGGGTGGACTTCTTTTAGGACAGACTGAACACACAGCTGATGAGGTTCCTCAGTTGGAGGCCAGACCCTCAGGCTTCCGAGGTAGGTGCCTTCCTCCAGAATGGGAGGGGACTGCTAATTGAGCGATCATATCGGCTAACGTGGGTTTTCCCTCCATTATAATTTTCCTGTCTTAAGGTCTCTTCTCAAATCCCACTTCTGACACCACTTGTGACAGGTAAGTAATAATGGATACCAGAAGACAAAATAGAATGTTGTGTGCGGTCTTTTATTGTTTTATTTTCCCACAATTTCTTGTCGCTATACTGTGTTTGATTTTGTCTCTTTTTCTCAGGTCTTGTCTTGTTGTTATCCAATCAGACAGTCATCTTGACATTCCCCGAATGAAGATACTGGTAGAGGGAGAAAGAAGAAGCCATTTAGAAGGTACTTTGGTTGATCACTGACACCCTAATCCCCTGCTCTTCTTTCTTTTCCTCTTCCATCTTTTTTATTTTCCCTGTTTCCCCTGTTTCCATGGTCTGTGCAGTTAGTGCAGATTTACTTTCTTCTCGCCTTAGTCGGATTTTCTTTCTTTCTTTACCTCAATACTGTCTTTTTGTTTTATAACTGGTTTCGTTTCTTAAGTTAGTAAAGTGCCGCCCCTTCTCACCATGTGCCTTCCTTGCTTTTACTGAGAGTGCACCTTTTATTGTGTTCTTCCACCCCTACCCCCCCTTTTATTCATCAAGTGCTTTCATGCTCTGTAAGTGGTTTTATTCATACTACCTCCCCATCTCCAGTACACACTCCGTACCTGATCTGGCCATATTCTTCCTAGAACATGGCCGGCTCCAGCGCATCCTCTCCCTCCTCCTCCATCTCCCGAGTTCACCGTAAATCTGTCTCCTGGCTGCGGTTCCCTTCTGGACTGCCGCGTCTCACTGTCTCTGTGTCGCAATTCTCCCTCTGGAACCAGCGGCTCACCATCTCCTGGCCGCACTTCGTCTTCTTGTCTCTGTGTTTCTTAGTCCCCTGGTGCTTTCGTCTCTCCTTCACTTCTCTCTGCTTGCCTCCCTTAAACTGTTCCTCCTTTTTTCTGATGCGCTCCGCATCTTCCCAGCATTGGGCATTTTGACAGTGCCCCGGCCCTTCCTGCACGGACTCCACAAGCTGCGAAGTGCCCCCGGGGTACTTCCCTCTCGGCCTGACACACGGCATCCTACCACATTCACTCCCCCTAGAGAGTGGCTGTTCGAGCCACCCATTGGATGGATAGCGCGATAAAAAATCCACTTTGGTCATAAGTGAACCAGGGGAGTGTTGTATCTGAAATGAAAAAGATTGGAGTGATAAGAACCATCGAAGGATGCAAGAGTTAGTTTCTTTGTGTTTAGAAAGCCACGTCAAAGGGGCGTGGTCTGTACGGAGAGTGAAGGTCCTTCCCAGGAAATAATAGCAAAGGGATTCCACGGCCCATTTAATTGCTAGACATTCCTTCCTTCTCAACGGTTGCATAATGTTGCATAGTGTTGTTCTCGGGTAAGAGTTTCCTACTGATATAGACAATAGGATGATAGTATCCTTCATTCCCCTCTGCTCCTATTCCCTGATCCGAAGCATCGGTTTGTACCTGGAAGGGTTTGTGGAAGTCTAGAAAATGCAAAATGGGTTCAGTAGTCAATAAAGATTTTAAGTGATGGAAACGCTGTCTCTCTAAGTCGGTTAACTGGAATATGTGATTGGGCTGTTTTTTTTCCAGTAGGGCAGTAGGAGAGGCAGCAAGGTCGGAAAAATGGGGAATTAAGTTCCTGTAGTAACCCACCATCCCTAGGAAGGCTCGAACATCTTTTTTAGTCTTTGGGACAGGAAATTGAGTAATAGCTTCTACCTTCTCTATTCGTCTTCTATCACGTACCCATAATAATTAATTGTATTCTGCGTTAAGTTACACTTCTCCGGGTTGGCTGCCAAACCTGCCTGTCGAAAGGGCTTCTAGTATGTGCGACAAGTGTGTTATATGATCTTCCCAAGTTGCACTGTATATGACGATATCATCTAAGTAAGCTGCTGAGTAGGCCTGAAAGGGTAGTAATACAATATCGATCAACCTCTGGAACGTGGCGGGAGCTCCATTAAGTCCAAAGGGCAGTACAGTGAACTGGTATAACCCGGAGGGAGTCCCAAAGGCTGGTTTCTCCTTATCAGTGGTTTCTAGGGGAATCTGCCAGTAACCTTTGGTTAGATCTAGAGTGGTTAGATATTTTGCCCGTCCTAATCGTTCTAGGAGGTCATCTATCGGAGGCATGGGATAGATATCGAAGTGGGAAAGTGAATTCACGTGTCGGAAGACTATCCACAATCGGATCGAGACGTCTGGTTTGGGGACTAGGACTATAGGGGAACACCAGGGACTAGATGATGGTTCAATGATCCCTGCTTTTATCATTTCAGCAACTCCCTTTTTTCTTCTACCATCTGCATCCTAGCTTCGGGTGTGCAGTAGGGTCTTTGTCGGGAAATCCTCCTGTCTATAGTACGTATGTGATGTTTTATGAGATGGGTCCTGCCGGGTGCTTTTGAGAATACCGTCCGATGCAGTCTGACTATGGCCCTCATTACAACCCTGGTGGTCGGTGTTAAAGCAGCGGTAAGACCGCCAACAGGCCGGCGGGAGAAAAAATGGAATCACGACCATGGCGGAAACCGCCAACATAGACAGCCACTTCAACACTCCGACCGCCACAGCGGTACAAACACTGCGGTGGTCACCGCCAACAGACAGGCGGAAGACAATGTACCGCCCACAATATTATGACAGGCCAATCCGCCACCTTTTCTGGGGCAGAACCAATGCGAACAAAAACACGGCGGAAACAGGACTTGGAAGGGAAAACACTCACCTCTACACATTCCACGAGGAACCAGGACGCCATGGAGCCAGAACTCCAAATACTCCCTGCAATGGTATTCCTGCTCCTCTACCAGGAGCACGAAAGACGGCGGCAACGACCACGGTGAGTACTGCACCTACAACACAGGGAAGGGGGGAAGGAAAAGAGAGTAACACACACAACCAACACACAATACCCCCACCGTCACCCACAACACCATACACACAAATACATGCTGCAACATAACATTTACACCCCCCACCCCCGTTTCAAGAATGCAAGGACAAAAGGAAATGAGTTGAACAACTTTAATAAATAAAAATCCAATAGTCAAAACTTGAAATACAATATATACAATTATGTACACCAACTACACAAGTCCAGATAGTGCACCATTCATAGTCCGTGGACCACTGGGCCCAAAATGCATGGGCGAGGCCCACACTCAATACCAGACTCCAAACGGAGAGAACACTGCAGGGGCATCAGATCGAAATGAAACAGGCACCTCAGCCGGATGACTGCATGACGCCAGCTCCTGGAGGGGGCCCTATGCTGCTGTATCCTGGGGAGTGCAAAGCCACAGTCTCTCAAGTCTCTCCAGTGGGTGGTTTGCCCACTGCATTATCCTGGGGAGTGCAAAGCCATAGTCTCTCAAGTCTCTCCAGTGGGTGGTTTGCCCACTGCATTATCCTGGGGAGTGCAAAGCCACAGTCTCTCAAGTCTCTCCAGTGGGTGGTTTGCCCACTGCATTATCCTGGGGAGTGCAAAGCCACAGTCTCTCAAGTGGATAACAGTCTCCACTGGTTCTGGAGGGGGGTTGGTGCCCAGAGTGCTTCATCCTGCCAAGGTCTGAGGTAGTGGATGCCTTTCTCCACTGGTTCTGGAGGGGGATTGGTGCCCAGAGTGCTTTATCCTGCCAAGGACTGAGGTGGTGGATGCCTTTCTCCACTGGTCTTGGAGGGGGCGTGGTGCCAAGAGTGCTTCATCCTGCCAAGGACTGAGGTAGTGGATGTGATACTCCACTGGTTCTGGAGGGGGCTTGGTGCCCAGAGTGCATCATCCTGCCAAGGACTTAGGTAGTGGATTCCTTTCTCCACTGGTTCTGGAGGGGCCTTTGTACCCAGAGTGCTTCATCCTGCCAAGGACTGAGGTAGTGGATGTGATACTCCGCTGACGGTGGTGCAACATGCAAGCTGCCCAGGCGCCTGGAACTGACCACCAGCCTCGTACGACTGACCACTGGGGATGGCAGCCATGTCGGCGGTGGTGCCACTGGCTCAGGATGTTGCGGGGCCGCTGGCGGTGCTGGCGGCGGTGTCAGTGGCATTGGTGCTGGCGGCGGCCTCTGTGGCATCGGTGCTGGCGGCGGCCTCTGTGGCATCGGTGCTGGCGGCGGCCTCTGTGGCATCGGTGCTGGCGGCGGCCTCTGTGGCATTGGTGCTGGCGGCGGGCTCTGTGGCGGCACTGCTGATGGCAGTCTTTGTAGCGGCGGTGCTGGTGGCGGGCTCAGTGGCGGCGGTGCTGGCGGCGGGCTCAGTGGCGGCGGTGCTGGCGGCGGGCTCAGTGACTGTGGTACTGGTGGCGGGCTCAGTGACTGCGGTGCTGGTGGCGGTCTTTGTGGCGGCGGTGCTGGTGGAGGGCTCAGTGACTGCAGTGCTGGTGGAGGGCTCAGTGACTGCAGTGCTGGTGGCGGGCTCAGTGACTGCGGTGCTGGTGGCAGTGTAGGTGGCGGTGCTGGTGGCGGTCTTGTCCGCCGTGCAGGTTGGCGTTCACGTGGACCTGGCCTTGATTTTCTGGCCCTTCCCCACCTGGATGGTGGCGCAGCTGTCTTGCCACTATCCACTTTTGTTTTGCCTGAACCCTTGGAGGCAGGTGTTTTCGCCTTCTCCCTCCAGGATGTGGACAACTTTTTTACTTTTGGAGGTACGGAATGTCCTTGCCCTCGCTCCGTGGACAACTGGCAGCCCTGTTGCTTGGCGCACTCCAAAAGCACACAGTTGCTGGCGCCACTGTGCCCGGTGATGTGGTGGCTGAGGTGCTGGGTTGGGACCTGCAAAGGCAGGCCCTAGGGGACGGACGGGGGGGGGAGTTGTAGGGAAGAGGTCAATAGTAGACAGGAAAAGCTTTTTAGACACACTGGGACGGGTAGATGGAGGGGGTTTGGGAGTGAAGGAAGAGGTAGTGGTTGTAGGAGGTGTACGTTTGCTGACTTTGGGTGAAGGTGCATGGGCTGAAGGCTGTTGTGAGGTGGATGGCTGTTGGGTGGGTATGTGGCTCTGTTTGTGTAGTTTGGGAGGAGGGCTCACTGACACACTGGGAGAGGACACAGGGGATGTGAATGGTAGTGAGGGTGGTGAGTGCACGTGAGCGGTGTGTGGTGATGGGCGTGCTGGTGATGGAGATAGTGGCTGAAGATGTAGTGCATGCAGGTGTGAGTGGAGACGAGACAGGGAGGGAGGAGGGAGATGTGGAGGAGGGGGACACAGTGGAGGCAGTGGATGTTGTTATGTGTGCATGGGTATGATGCTTGTGTGAGTGCCTGGGGGATGTGTGGTGCTTATGTTTGCCAGACCCTCCCTTGTGTGTTGAGGTGTGTGCATGCTGGTCTGATGGTGTGCTTGGGATAGGCTGAGGTGCAGGGGATTGGGTCTGGGTGGAGGAAGTTGGAAGGGGGAGGCTGGACACAGGGACAGTGGCTGCCATCAGTGCTGAGGCCAGAGCCTGAAATGCTCTCTGTTGGGCTGCCTGGCCATAATGAATGCCCTCCATGTATGCATTTGTTTGTTGCAAATACCTCTCTACACCCTGGATGACATTCAGAATGGTAGACTGCCCAACAGTGAGGGATCTCAGGAGATCAATAGCCTCCTCACTGAGGGCAGCAGGGCTGACTGGGGCAGGGCCTGAGGTGCCTGGGGCGAAGGAGATGCCCACCCTCCTGGGTGAGCGGCCACGGACACACGCTGAGGGGCTGCTGGGAGGGCGGTGCTGGTGGGGGGTGGCGGCTGTACCTGTTGATGCGGGGGGCACAGAGGGGCCCGCCACCGCAAGGGAGCTCCCATCAGAGGAAGAGTCGCTGTAGTCACCTCCTGTCCCCGCTGTGGAACTCCCCTCGCCCTCCGTCCCACTGGTGGCTTCAGACTCCGTTGTTTCGCCTCCAGGGCCATGTGGGATGCAGCTCCCTCCTGCTCCAGTGCCACAGCTCCTCCGCTTGATGATGCTAATGCACACAAGAACAGGGAAACCACAAAAAGGGGGGGGGAGACAGAAGAAAGACATGTTCAGTGCATGCAATACCACTACCATTGGCGGACACTACAGACACAGCAGCCCTCTGCACTACGCCATGCACTTAGAGTTCCCTAATTAATCACAGGGACATGGGGTACAAGGCCTATGCCCGATTGCTGCACACATGGAAGTCACAGGAGCCTGACTAGGTGTAGTTGGCTCTTACCACTGGTGGGGTTGGGGTGCCACATAGCCTGCCTTACGAAGGGACCTTGCCTACAAAACTCGCCCTGGCCTAGGAGAACCCACAGCCCACCTCTCCCACCCAGACACCTCATAATGCTTGCAGAGTCAGCTGAATGAGAGTGTATTCACCCCCTTGTGGCTGCTGTGATGCCCTCAAGCGCCCATCCATCTCCAGATAGGCCACCGGCAGGATCTGGAACATCAGGGGGGGTCATGGTGCGACGGGCACCCCTCCCACGTTGGGAGGCTATCCCCAGCTGGGCCTCCGCTGTCTTCTTGCTCCAGCGGCGAATGTCCTCCCATCTTTTACGGCAGTGGGTGCTCCGTCTGTGGTGGATCCCTAGGGTCCGGACGTCCTTGGCGATGGCACGCCAAATATCCTTCTTCTGGTGGGCGCTAACCTAGAGGAATAGTACAGGGGAAAAGGAAAATCTTTAACCCTCCGGACCGTCACAGTCCTTGGCCCACATTCCCACCCTTGCCCTGACGCACATACACTCCCCGTCTGCTCATGCAGGCCTCAGTCCCCCCCTATCTTCCATCCACACCACTCCAAACTGGCATTGCCCATACAGCATGCTCACAGTGCACTCACCAGTTTGTCTGGAGGACCGTAGAGTAGCGTGTACTGGGGGAGCACCCCATCCTCTAACTTCTCCAACTCCTCCAAAGTGAAGGCAGGGGCCCTTTTCCCAGACACATGAGCCATCGTCGCTTCCAGACTGAGGTCACAGCAGCACTTGCAGTGTAGGTCCTCTCCTGTTGAAGGTCAGGTATCAAGTGAGTGAACAGACAGAAAATGGCAGTCACGTCCACGGCGGTGCGTACAGTCACCGCCGGCGTACATCGTCATTGGCTTCTGGGACCCATAGGGTCCAATGTTAACCAATGCAGGATTGCGCCGCAGTCTTCGACCACCTACCGCGACGGTGTAGAACGCCAGCGCAGTTACCTCATATCCCCTTGTCCCACCTTACAGGTCAGGCAGCCACCATTTCAGGGGGCCACATGGCATTATCTTTAAATGCGTCACACCTATCTAGGCCTTGCATACACACAGTGACAGGCACATTGCGGATTGAAAAATGTGTGCAATAAATATTTTTTTTATATCTCTGTGTTGGCTGACTCTCTCCTCGCTGTTCTCATCCATAGGGCACGTCCGCTGGGGCAGGTGAGGAGATGGCGGCATCCTCCGGTGCACAGACCGCTGGTGGACCTGTCGACAATGGAAGAGAGACACGTACAGACTTGATTGTGCAACAATCCATGAACTGTGTGCCCAGTTGGAGCCAGACCTGATGTCAGCCATCCGCCATCACACAGGAATCCCCCCTCTAGTGCAGGTCCTATCAGTACTCCATTTCCTGGCAAGTGGGTCTTTTCAAACTACAGTGGCCATTGCATCAGGGATGTCCCAGCCTATGTTCTCAAACGTGTTGTCCAGAGTGTTGTCTGCCCTGCTGAAACACATGCGCAGCTACAACGTTTTCCCTCAGGTGGAGGATTTGCCCACAGTGAAAGGTGACTTCTATGCCCTAGGACATATCCCCAACATCATAGGTGCCATTGAAGGGACACAGGTGGCATCGGTACCCCCCGCAGGAGTGAAAAGGTGTACAGAAACCGGAAGAGCTACCATTCAATGAATGTGCAGATGGTGTGTTTGGCAGACAAGTACATCTCCCATGTGAATGCCATGTTTCCAGGCTCAGTGCATGACGCTTACATTTTGAGGAATAGCAGCATCCCTTCTGTGATGGGGCAACTCCAGAGGCACCGTGTGTGGCTAATAGGTGAGGACAAGGACCCTATACCGTGTGAATGGTTGTCTGGGGTGTCCCTAAGGGTTAGTGTGTGTCTAACAGTTGTCCCTCGACATTTGCAGGTGACTCTGGGTACCCCAACCTGTCATGGCTACTGACCCCAGGGAGAAATCCTAGGACAAGGGCAGAGGAACGCTACAATGAGGCACATGGGCGAACTAGGAGAGTGATCGAAAGGACCTTCGGCCTCCTGACAGCCAGGTTCCGGTGCCTCCATATGACAGGTGGTTCTCTCTACTACTCACCAAAGAAGGTGTGCCAGATCATCGTGGCCTGCTGTTTGCTACACAACCTGTCTTTGTGACGAGGATGGTCCAGAAGGAGGTCTTGTGGCAGCTGTGGAGCCTGTGGACAGTGAAGAAGAGGAGGCAGAAGAAGAGGATATCGACAACAGAAACAACGTTATCCAGCAATACTTCCAGTGAGACACAGATAGAAGATGTCAATGGCTCACACATCTCATACAATTGTTAGACCTATCATATGTCTGTCACTTTCACCCAGTGTATGGACCCTGACTTGTCACTTTGCCTTTCCATTTCACAGATGTGGGTCCCACTGTGTGACCTCTGCTATATTACCTCATGGACTAGAGCTGTGTGATATAGGTATGTTGACAATACAATCGACATTGCTATTTTCCTTAGTTATTGCAAATACACATTGGGGGGGTTGTAAAATGGGCAGGGGTGATGGTGGAGGATTGTCCATGGCAGAGTCCAGCCTATTTGTTTCACAGGTGCATTGTCCAAAGGGGCATAGGAAGTGGAGCTAGGGCAGTTGATGGATGGACAGGGTGACGAAGTGGGACAAAAGGATGACATTCAGGGTGGTCTCATTTCCTGGCGGGGGTCTTGGCATTGTTCTCTGTCTTTGTCCTGGATCTCAGAGACCGTTTGCAGGATGGTTCTCCATCTGTAGGGGGTGGAGTGCTGGTGTTGTGGTCCTGTGGCGGTGCCTCCTGTCCACTAGCACCGGCGGAGGTGGTGGGCTGTTCATCATCCATGCTAGTGTCAGGGGCCCTTTGTTGTGCCACAGTGTCCCTCCTGGTGTTCACAAGGTCCTTCAGCACCCCTACAATGGTGACAAGGGTGGTGTTGATGGACTTGAGTTCCTCCCTGATCCCCAAATACTGTTCCTCCTGCAGCCGCTGGGCCTCCTGAAATTTGGCCAGTACCATTGCCATCGTCTCCTGGGAATGATGGTACGCTCCCATGATGTTGGAGAGGGCCTCGTGGAGAGTGGGTTCCCTGGGCCTGTCCTCCCCCTGTTGCACAGCAGTCCTTCCAATTCCCGGTTTTCCTGTTCCTCTGTCCCCTGGACCGTGTGCCCACTGCCACTGCCCCTAGGTCCCTGATTTTCTTGGGGTGGTGGGTTTGCCTGGGTTCCCTGTAGTGGTGGACACACTGCTGCTTGACGTGTCCTGGGGACAGAGGGATGGGCCCATTAGGTGGGTGCTGTGCTGGTGTTTCCTGAGGGGGGGAGGCTCTGAGGTGGCATGTGCCAGTGTCAGGGGAACCGACTGTCCCATGATCCCAGATGGGCTGGGCTGGTCATCTTGATCCAGTTGGACAGAGCAGCTGTCATCACTGTGGGCCTCTTCTGTGGGGGGAGTGGACATGTCTGGAACCTCCTGTCTGGTGACGTTGGGCAGGGGTCATGCAAGGGTGTAAAGGCATGATTATTGCATCTGTATGTGCATCGTGTGCAATGGGTGGGTGACCCTGTACTCCAATGCTTGCATTCTTGTGCAGGACCTTGTGTGATAATTGGTTTGGGGTCTGTGTGGGTATCTGTAGTGGACATGCTTTGGTGACGGGTGTCCATGCTTTATTGTTGCATGCAGGGCTTGGTATTGGGATGTGTGGGTTGTGATAGTGGGGCATATGTGAGGTGTTGGAGTGATGGGGTGAGGGTGAGCTTGGAGTATGTGATAGCATGCAGGTAGGGTGGAGGATTTAATAGTTAAGATTTGACTTACCAGTGTCCATTCCTCCTGCTACTCCTGCGAGGCCCTCAGGATGCAGTATAGCCAAGACCTGCTCCTCCCATGTTGTTAGTTGTGGGGAGGAGGTGGGGGTCTGCCACCAGTCCTCTGAACTGCAATCTGATGTCTTGAGACCACAGAACGCACCTTCCCCCATAGGGCGTTCCACTTCTTCCTGATGTCATCCCATGTTCTTGGATGCTGCACCACTGCGTTGACTCTGTCTACGATTCTGCGCCATAGCTCCATCTTCCTAGCTATAGAGGTGTGCTGCACCTGTGATCCGAATAGCTGTGGCTCTACCTGGACGATTTCCTCCACCATGACCCTGAGCTCCTCCTCAGAGAACCTGGGATGTCTTTGCGGTGCCATGTTGTAGTGTGGGTGATGTGTGGGGTGTTGTGTGTTGTGATGTGTGAGGGGATGTGTTTGCGTGTGTTGTGTGTGTTGTCTGAGGTGCTTGGATGTTGTGTGAGTGATGGTGTTGTGTGCCTGTGGATGCTAGTATTGTTGATGGTGGTGTCTCTCTCTGTGCTTCTTTCGAAATCTTTGTCGTAGGGGTTTGTGGGTGATGTGGGTGTGTGTTTTATATTGCATTGAATGTGTGGGAGTGGTGTGTGTATGTGTATCAGGTGTGTGTATTTCGAATTGTCCAATGTGGTTGTGTTTTGTATATGTGTGTGTATTTTGAGCGCGGCGGTGTGTACCGCCAATGGAATACCGCGGGTGAAAGACCGCCACGTGGATTCGTGGGTCGTGATAGTGTGGGCGTATTCCTGTTGGCGTGACATGTCGGTTTTGTTATCGCCAGTTTATCACTGACCTTTGGTGTGGCGGACTTGTGTGGGTGTCTGGATTTTGGCAGATTCCGGCCTGTGGGTCGTAATAGCTGTAGCGGAATTCCGCCGCCGCAGCAGTGTGTTGGCGGTCTTCTGCACGGCGGTAAGCGGGATTTACCGCCAATGTTGTAATGAGGGCCTATGTCTTTTAATTGTGAACATTGAGAAGGAGTAAGATCAGTACCAAAATGGGGCATATTTTCTTGCTCAGGGTCAGAACGTACAGGAAACATAGGTATATCAGGCTCAGAACAGGTATTAATATATAGGTTTCTACTCTGATCATCTTTTCCATGCCACACCCTTAGGAGATTAATGTGATATATTTGGGTTTTGCCTGACCCCTCAGGTATTTCTATTCTGTATGTTAATGGGGTTATTGGTTCAAGTACCATATATGGTCCCTGCCAACGAGCCAGTAACTTTTTCTCTGTAGTTGGTAGAAGGATTAAGACTTTGGGCCTACTATACAACAGGGGCATTCTGGACATGGCATATGATTCTCGATTGTTATATAATGTTTCTACTGACCTCGTAAGTGATTTTACCCATGTAATAAAGGCTACAAGGTCATTAAGGCCTGATTACAACTTTGGAGGAGGTGTTAATCCGTCCCAAAAGTGACGGTAAAGTGGCGGATATACCACCAGCCGTATTACGAGTTCCATAGGATATAATGGACTCGTAATACGTCTGGTGGTATATCCGTCACTTTTGGGACGGATTAACACCTCCTCCAAAGTTGTAATCAGGCCCTTTGTGTCCTATGGTTTACTCACAAACTTTACTACTTATATCGTAATTAGTTTTCTGTTTCATCTGGGACTTTTGTTGCTGTTTATGGACATCCTCCCACACGGCATGTAAGCTGTCTTGTCGTTCACTAGTATATGTGAGTACGTCTTTTGTTTCTTCCTCGGTTTCCTCCCATTGTTCAGCTAACATTTTGAACATGGTCCGCGGTTGTCTTCCAAAGAAGAGTTCAAAGGGACTATGCCCCGTGAAAGACTGTGGGGGTCATTCTGACCCCGGCGGTCTAAGACCGCCGGGGCCAGGGTCGGCGGGAGCACCGCCGACAGGCCGGCGGTGCCCCGCAGGGCATTCTGACCGCGGCGGTTCGGCCGCGGTCAGAAGAGGCAAACCGGCAGTCTCCCGCCGGTTTACCGCTGCCCTTAGAATCCCCCATGGCGGCGCAGCTTGCTGCGCCGCCATGGGGGATTCTGACACCCCCTACCGCCATCCTGTTCCTGGCGGTTCGCCCGCCAGGAACAGGATGGCGGTAGGGGGTGCCGCGGGGCCCCTGGGGGACCCTGCCGTGCCCATGCCAATGGCATGGGCACGGCAGGGGCCCCCGTAAGAGGGCCCCGAAAAGTATTTCAGTGTCTGCTAAGCAGACACTGAAATACGCGACGGGTGCAACTGCACCCGTCGCACCCCTGCAACTACGCCGGCTCAATTCTGAGCCGGCGTCCTCGTTGCAGGGGCATTTCCTCTGGGCCGGCGGGCGCTCTTTTGGAGAGCGCCCGCCGGCCCAGAGGAAATGTCTGAATGGCCGCCGCGGTCTTTTGACCGCGGTGCGGTCATTCAGCGGCGGTACACTGGCGGACGGCCTCCGCCGTCCGCCAGGGTCAGAATGAGGCCCTTTGTGTGTATTCGTATTCCATATAATACTCATAGTAACTTTCTATCCCAATTTCTACCGGATTCGCTGATGACTTTCCGCAAGAGATTTTTGTTAATATATTGTATCGTTCTACCAGACCGTCTGTCTGAGGATAGTATACGGAGGTCCATATTTGTTGGACACCAAGAATATGACATATATTGGACAGTAACATGAACATAAAAGGAGTTCCCTGGTCTGTCAGAAGTTCTTTAGGGAATCCCACTCGAGAGAAAAACTCAATCACGGCTTGAGCCACGCTCTTAGTAGTCATACTTTCCAAGGGAATGGCTTCCGGGTACCTGGTTGCATAGTCTACCAGAACTAGAAGGTATTGGTGGCCTTCAGAGGAGGGTAGCAAGGGTCCCACCAAGTCCATACCCACCCAGGTAAAAGGGGTCTCTATGATTGGTAATGGAAGGAGAGGAGCCTTATGGACCCTAGAGGGGTTTATTAATTGACACTTTGGACATTGTTGGCTATGTCTTCATACATCACCATATATTCCAGGCCAATAAAATCTCCTGGTTATATATTCCTCTGTTTTATCTCTTCCCAGATGACCTTCTCCTGTATTGCCGTGTGCTAGGTGAAGGACTTGGTCTCTGTACTCCTGGGGAATTAACAACTTTTTTTGTATTCCCTGGTTGGGCCCGATATAACAAATCATTGTTAATGCGAAAATGTGGACCTACCGTCCGGGACTCTGTGGTCAGGGAAGCCTGCCAGGCGTTTTTAAAGTAGGATCCTCTCTCTGAGTGTGCCGGAATTGGCCCACGATGGAAAAAAACGTTTTTGCGGAACTGGAGTTAGGGCCGTTACCGTTATTCTCCACACTGTGATATGCCTTCATTTGCTCTAGTTTTTGTGAAATAGTTAAGTGTTTTCTTAGGATCTGTTTTTCGATTTCTGATGTTGAAAAAGGTGCCTCCTTCCACCAGGATTCCGTCTCATGATTAGAATGGAGGCTATCCAAGAGTTCGGAGAATGAGGTATAATCTGTGCCTAGTATAAGTTCTTCAACCAGATCCAGGATAGCTCCCACTACCACAGACTCTTCCTTTCCTCTCTAATTTATTTAAATGATAGCAACGGGGTATTTTCTACTATCCCCATGTTCACAGGTAATCATGACTTGTTCACCCTTGATCCATTGATCTGATCTGAAATTCTTTTGGTTGATAACACTCTGACTATACCCAGAATCTATTAATGTTTTTCTTCTTTCTTGATTTACCAGAAGGAAGATTGAATACTGAGTCCTTGTATTGCCTAATAATAGCACCCTTCCTTTGGGCATCCCGATTTCCATAGGTCACCTTGAGTCTTTTTCTGGGGACAGTATTAGGCTATGTGTCCCTACTCTGCACAGTTGCAACACTGAGGAGTGGTCTGTTTTTTTTTAAGGGAGCCTGATTAAGTGACGGTCATTCTATATTTGATCCTACTACCGGTTTGTTTGGAACAGAACGGGGTGCTATTGATTTCTGAGAAGGAGAAATGGTGGGTCTCATACTGGTACCCCAGAAGTCGGGAGCGCGATGATATGCACCCGCTAATTCCACGGCAGTGGTGTTATTCAGCCTAGGATGTTGTTGAATCCAGTTCCTCGTGGAGGTAGGTAGTGCCTCTAGATATTGTTCCAATACTATTGCCTCAAACATTTCTTCCTTGGTGGTATCAGCAGGGTTCAACCATTTGATAGCTTCATGATGAACCCTATAATACAATGTTTGTGGATTTTCCTGATTCACCCATTTAGTATGTCTACACCTGAGGCGATAGCTCTCTTGGTCTAACCCAACCCTTTCCAGGATGGCCTTTTTTATATCTTCATAGGGGGTTATACCTTCCAGGGTTAACTGCTTGATAAGCAGCCTGCAGAGGACCTGTGTGGAGCAAAGCGATATATTGACCCCACCTTTCCATGGGCCAGTTAGTCGAACTGGCTACCCATTCGAAATTGGTAAAGAACGTGTCCGCATCATCGTGTTCCTGGAATTTCTGTAAAACAGTACTGGGTATGTTTGGGTGCACTTTGGTAGTAGCTATGGTTTTGGTCAGTTTTCCTAGAGCAGTCTCATGTACCAATTGATTGTTGGCAATAATCGTTGCTTGACTTTTCAACGCGGTTTCTAAAGCTTCACGTTCTTATTTTGCCTCCTTTATTTGTTCTTCCCAGACCAATTGCAAGTGTCTTTGGCCCTCTGCTAATTGAGCGATCATATTGGCTAACGTGGGTTTTTCCTCCATTATACTTTTCCTGTCTTAAGGCCTCTTCTCAAATCCCACTTCTGACACCACTTGTGGCAGGTAAGTAATAATGGATACCAGAAGGTGAAATAGAATTTTGTATGCGGTCTTTTATTGTTTTTTTTTTCACACTTTCTTTTTTCTGTACTGTGTTTGATTTTGTCTCTCTTTCTCAGGTCTCGTCTTGTTGTCATATGGTCTTCGTTTTTGTTTCTTCAGGTGGTTCCTAACTGGGTCTTCTTATCCATTCAGGCAGTCATCTCGACATTTCGCGAATGAAGATACCGGAAGAGGGAGGAGAAGAAGAAGGTACGTTGGTTGATGACTGACACCCTATTCCCCTGTCTTCTTTCTTTTCCTCTTCTATCTTTTTTATTTTCCCTGTTTCCCCTCTTTCCATGGCCGGTGCAGTTAGTGCAGATTTACTTTCCTCTTGCCTTAGTCGGATTTTCTTTCTTTCTTTACCTCAGGCCTCAATACTGTCTTTTTGTTTTATAACTGGTTTTGTTTCTTTAGTTAGTAAAGTGCCACCCCTTCTCACCACGTGCCTTCCTTGCTTTTACTGATAGTGTACCTTTTATTGTGTTCTTCCACCCCCTCCCCCTCCCTTTTATTCATCAAGTGCTTTCATGCTCTGTAAGTGGTTTTATTCACACTACCTTCCCCATCCCCAGTACACACCCCGTACCTGATTCTGGCCACGTTCTTCCTAGAACGTGGCCGGCTCCAGCGTGTCCTCTCCCTCCTCCTCCATCTCCCGAGTTCACCGTAGCTCTGTCTCCTGGCTGCAGTTCCCTTCTGGACTGCCGCATCTCACTGTCTCCGTGTCGCAGTTCTCCCTGTGGAACCAGCGGCTCACCATCTCCTGGCCACACTTCGTCTTCTTGTTTCCGCATTTCTCTGTCTCCTGGTGCCTTCGTCTCTCCTTCACTTCTCACTGCTTGCCCCCGTTACGCTGTTCCTCCTTTTTTCTGACGCGCTCCGTGTCTTCCCAGCATTGGGCATTTTGATAGTGCCCCGCCCCTTCTTGCACAGACTCCACAACCCGCGAAGTACCCCAGGGTACTTCCCTCTCGGCCTGGCACACGGAGTCCTACCACAGGCGCCCTATGCTTTTTGTCCATTTGCCATGCTTCCAACAGCCTTCTTGACTGTACGCAGATGCAGGGAAACAGTTGTTGTGATAACACCTGTCCGGAGGTTTCCAATCATGTTGGAAATGAATGAGGACTTCCCTATCCTAATACTGACATTCATGGATGTCATCTTAGGACCAGGAGGGGGTTTGCTTCCTCTTGTGGAGCAGGGTCTGCTGGTTCTGATAGCCTGGAGGTTTTCAGGAGACAATGAGAAATCCCAGGACTTTCAGCAGATGCTTTCCAACTCATATCAGAGTTGTGAGCACATGTGACAAGGAAAGCATATCGACTGGCTTTGAGGAAATGGGTTTGAAGTGTGTTTGATGGAATTACGATTCAGTTTGAACTGATCAAGTGCATGTGATTATCCGTCAGAGTTGTTCATCTCCGGTTTCTCTGACACGACAGCCAATGTTTACATTTATATTGGATGGTCATTGCTTGGTGGGCAGTATATCTGTTGGCCAGAATTTACTGACAAAGAAAATAATGCGGAGTATGCAGGTTATGAACCCGCCTACAGCAAAGTACACTTCCTTATGGGACGGTAGGGATGTCTTACGAGTCCTAACAGGTGGGTGAGAACTCTAGCCTGTCGTTAAAATGTATCTCTTGCAAACTAACAGTTTTACTCTGCCTGGTGTCATTTAGACAGACTTCCGATGTAAGAGCTATAGATGTCACTAGCAAGACCTACCAGCCTGAGAGAGTCTGTTTTTATATTGAAAGAAGAACAAACACTCTGCCAGTCTTGATTTTCTACCCTAAGTCGAACTAAAAGCTTTGCGTGGTGAAAGTCTTGAAAGAGTACGAGAGGAGAACTGCAAGTTTGAGAAAGAATGTGGTACAGTTGTTGATTTCACACAGGCGGCCTCATCAGGCTGTTCCTACCCCCATATATTTAATATATATACATTCACTGTATACAAAAACAGTTATAGGGACATTATAGCTAGGTTCTGAATTTACTTGTACAAAAGCATGGAAATTCAGCAGTCATAGTTAGAGTTCTTTCAAGTAACTATAACTCGTGCCCTAAGTAACTATGAATCACGCCTTCGCCATGCACAGTTAATTACTCCACATGTTATATCACTGATGACATCTTCTATCCCACCTTTTCTATTATCACTACAACATTTGCAATAAAATTACTGATCAGACAACTGTGACTACACGATGGCCCTGGGGATGGCAGTCCCCACGGCCATCAGTGGCTCTGTGAGGGGGGGCGCGAAGCCCCCTTCCAACAAATATTTAGACCCGGGGAGGTGAGGGTCCCCAGAGTTTGGTGGTCCCATAGGGCCCCCTTTACTTTTTTTTTAGCATTTGCCCCAGGCAGTGGGGGGGGGCACGGTCCCCCCCAGTAAGAATACAGTGTTGCCTCGGGGGGTGGTAGTCCCAGGGGCAGCAGGGGGCGCACAGCCCAGCAAATAAAATTCATTTTGTCCCCAGAGTGGTAGTCTCCGGGCAGTGGGGGGCCTCCCCCCAAAAAATACATTCCATTTTGCCCCGTGGGTGGTCCTCGGGGTGCGGTGGGGGGCCAGACACCCCCCGCATACTATAGGAAAGCCCTGGGGAGGTGGTGGTCCTAGGGTAGCAGGGTCACAGGCCCCCCTGCATACAAAAATATAAGCCCCGGTAAGGTGGTGGTCCCCAGAACATCGGGAGGGGGTCAGGAGGCCCCTCTGATTTTTATTAAAAAAGCCCTCAGCAGTTGGGCCACCTGGGGGCATTAGACTAACGAAGCGCGAGATACCGCACTTCTTTTTAAAAAAAAATTTACGAGCGGATTTGCAGATTCACTGAGACTCTGCTCGTAAAATTTGAAAAAAATGTTTTTTAGCACGGGGGGGGTCTCTTTGGTACCCAACCACCAGAGCTAAGGGGTCAGGGTGTTCGTACCCTGGCTTCTTTCCTTTATTTTTTACTTTTTTGGGGACTCAGCTCAAGCAGAGACCCAAGATGGCTGACTACACTTCAATGACTTCTGTTTTGAAGTGTTATCAGTCAATCAGATCTCTGCACATGATCGTCAGGGGTTGCGAATCCTTCGCGTCCTTAGATATTCTAATTTGGATTTTTTTAAATTTCTCTAAAAGTACTGAATGAAATTACACCAAAATCAAAAAGCACTCTTTATGGACCAGGACCTACCTTTCAGCCAAATTTTGGGTAATTCCGTCCAGTAGCTTTTGCACTATTACTGTTCAAAATCTGTATAGAGAAATGAATGGGGAAAACGTGTTTTGGGACCCCCATTTTTTCTCCCCCAGCAAACAGATCACCATGAAACTTTCCAGCCAGAAGCTGATGGAACTGCCCAATATTTGGGAAAGTTTCATGAAGATTCGTCAAAGGTCTCCAAAGATATAGGCAAGTAAAAAAACGCTTTTTAATATAAAAAAGGATTCCCAAATATAACTACCTAGTGGCAATCGCTGCTAGATAATATCAATATATACACACACAAACACAATTACAAATTTATATGTATTTTCTATCATAAATTCATTTACCTATTCATTTCATTTATTAATTATGTACATATTTACCTATTTTACATCAATGAGATAGTAAATATGTAGTGTGTTATAACTTTTGGTAATCCCTAACAACTATTATTTAATTGCCTATCACAAGGTCCCAAAACCTTCCAGGTGTGGTCACCATTCCAGGTGCCCTTCTGCAGACACATTTGTCTGTCATACCTTCCAGCTTTTTATTATCTGTCACATCCTGACTGCCGACTTCACATTTTGCTTTCTTATCTCCTCAGTCCCCTACATTATAGACCTTAGTTCTACTTTTGCTCCCACACAGTCTCATCATGTATCTCAACATCATTTTTCCCACTCTCAATACTTGCATGGGACTGGAAAACTTTATATCAACTAAATTAATTGACCTACATTGACATCCTCATTTTTTAAACCATTTTCCTTTTAAGCAGTTTCTTGTACACTATCTTTCTCCTTCTCATTTCAAATGCTTCCATATCAACATTACAGATAAAATCTATACTCTATACAGTCAATGTAGGTTATATTATCCAGCTATTAACAACCCATACGGGGGACTTCCAGTGACTTCCTGCACCATTGTTCTGTATGACCACACCGTCTGTTTTACAAATTCAACACATTGTGAGACGCGGAAGCGAAAAGTGGAAACAGAAGTGGATGCAGAGTGGGCATGGAGAGGGCTCATCGTGGCTCCCGCGGCTCCCACAAAGTCAGCAAAATCAGCCTTCGCTCCCCGTTGCCCATTTTGCCACTACACCACTTTCGTCCTGACTTCCTGGAGGTCTGTAAGGGAGGGGGGGTGAAATCGCAGCTCGAGGGGAAGTGGTGGTGGCCTGGGCTTGACTTGCCCAGAGGAGGCTTGGCCGTGAGCCCTTGTCGAGAGCCAGCTCGGAGGCCCAGAGGTCTGATGCTTGAGGGCCTGGAGGCATGGAGGCTGCTCTCATGCCGCACAGCACAAAAAGGCACAGACAACTGCTGGCCGTGGACATCGGCCTGTCAGCCACCCATCTCCAGCCACCGGCCGCCTGCACTAGTACTGGCAGTCAGCCCCCGCTCCAGCACCAGCTATGGCATTGGCACTCCAACTGACAGAAGTGCTGCCAGGTAATGCGAGTGCCACTGCCGTAGCTGGCTATTGCTAAGTGGGTGCCACAGCGCTCCCCTGAAGCGGTCCTGCTAGGTTTGGATGCAGCTTGCGGGGCGGCTAGTGAGCTCTGCTCGTGCTCTATTTATCTTCTTTTAATTACACAACATTAATGACACAACATAAGTAAAACATAAGCACAAGTACAAGCATACTGTAGAAGGTATTATATTGGATTATATTACCTGCCCTGCCCTGCATTGCCTGCCCTGCCTGCCTGCCCTGCATTGCTTACCCTGCTCCTAAAGCACAGGAAAAGCTCAGGCAAAGCCAGAGGCAACATTCCCAACTCAATTACAAGAGAAAAGAAAAGGGAGCCGGCCCCAGATGAAGTGGCCATAAAAAGGAGGGCGAAAAGTGCTTTACAGACCTCTAGCCCATGTAGGGTTTTGAGTATGACCTAAACAACCAGTAGGAGCCTAGCAGTGCAAAACAACAGTATGGAAAAGGTGAATGTAAGAGAGATGGGTCAGTTGGCAATTGATAATCTCCAAGAGGAGGAGGCAAAATGTTTAGCTCAATCTGATTATCACAAGATAACCAACTATTATGCTGTTTTAAGTAATCGTGGAAATAAGAGGGACTCACTGGGTTCTAATTAACAAGCTCCCGGTGTCAGCACACTACTTGCTCAGGTCCTCAAACCCAAAAAACCCAGAGAGGAGATTGACATCAGAGAAGATCTGCCTCCACCAATCACTCTATCGCCAACAATAGAGATCTTAGAAAACCAGCCTCCAAACGGGGATCTTCTGGATCTTGCCCCCGTGGAACCAAGCCCCATATGAGGAGCCTATAAAACCCTCAAGTAAGCAAAGATCACGAAAGAGAACTGTCTAAATCAGCACAACCCGACTATCCTGTCTAATTTGATTAACCTATTCTTCAGAGATGGTAGCAACTGTTGAAAGTATGGAACTAGAGAAATTGCAAGATCGCCCAAAGAATCCCAGCTCTAAGTTCTATTCTTTTCTGATTTATAGATCTGAAAATACGGAGTTGGACCCACTGAAGACAAGACCAGCTGATTCAAATAGGAGGACGGAGGCAGGGAATGCATCGCAGAGAGACCCAACAAGAAAGCCTCAGTGGGAGACCAAAGGCTGATTCCAGAAACAATCTACAGACATCAGCAATAACCAGTGCAAATTAAATGTGGGCTGCAATTCTGAATTTAATGCAGGCAACAGTAATGGCACTCCACATTTCACTCTAACAAAATGGATATCCAGGTAGACCTGTTAAACACATTGGCGGTGCATGTCTCTGGAATAGATGGCAAGCTAGAAGAACTAAATGCCCTGATAAGGGCTCAAGCCAAACAGCTTAACGATTTCACCATCTGCTCATGCAAAGAGGTGGTGGACAGATTATCTCGATTGCTGATAACCTTGGAAGGAATACTAAAAGAGGTCTGCACCACCCAAGCGGAGGAGCGCACATATGTCAACTCCTTATCTAATAAGCTGACACCCGTTCCCTCTCCAGAGACTATAGAGGGCAGTCAGTATATAGCCCAGGTGTGGATTCACCTGATAAAATGGACCCTGCAGAAAACAAAACTCCAAACTCGTCACTGAGGCTCAAGAGGCCTTATTGATTAGATGCAACGAATCCCGGAAATTTTGGAAAGTCCTTGACCTTGCAATTGACAAAGAGAGAGAGACAACACGCAATAAAGGGCAGGAAGTCTGCTTGGTCTATCCGTATAAACATCATAAAGACCATTGTAGTCACCACAGTAGAACCAAGTAAGGTACGTAAGGCCACAAGGAGAAGGCTAAAATCAGATAGCACTCCTTGGTCCGACTCAAATGCAGTGGCAAAGAATGTTCTTGAACTAGAAGGTACCCCCCTTAATGCCTCAGATTCCGTTAGAACACAGACTACCTTTTCTAGTAAATGGTCCCTTGGAGGAAAGCGGAAGTCCCACCATTGGTCAGAAAGACATAGCCCCAAAGAACTGTACGTCAGGAGGGGTTAGTCTTTTAACCTTGAACAATGTAAGGACTACAAGAAGTGAGCACTCTGCCACACATCAGTTAAATCTGGCAATTTTTCAAAATAGGAATAATCAGGAGCAGGATCTTCAGTTGCTTTGGATCCCGGAGTTCATCTCAAGATCCCCTTCAGATGTGCTCAATCGCTCTACTATCCTAAGACTTATAAAAGCACTTCCAGATCTGAAACATGAGGCCACAGAAGATGTTGCTGCTATAAAATGTATTCAAGCAAGAGGTAGTTAGCACACAGATCCAACACTGGTCATCATTTCAGCCCCTGACCTCCCCAAGCAAATAGTTGAAAGGAGGAAGTACCTGAGAGATTGGGGTATTGAAGTGACCACATACCAAGGGGATAGATATCCATATCCATTATTAGAGGTCAATCTGTCCAACAAGGACACAGGACCATGGTCAGTTTTATGTGTGAGAAGCAGAATATCCAATTTTACTGAAGTAATCGAAGGACAAATTAGTGAAAGGTCTGTAGCTCAGTCCCCCCAAGAGTTCAAATATGGAAGGAGGAGGGGCGAAGAAAGATATTAACAAGACGGGTTCCATTGGCTAACTGGAGCTGGCTACCCTAGGTGTTATCCTCAGGAAGGGTCTGTAAAAGCTGAATAACAATGCAACAGTTATTATTTCCACGAGGGGTATTGAGTATTTGTTTGTGGAACATAGGAGACCTGCAGGCAAAACTGGAAGATCCAGCAGTAACCCAATTATTTGGTTCTTGTGATGTTATAATGATATAGGAATCCTGGGCCCAGGTGTCTATACCCCTAATTGGATATACAGAATTTATCAAACTGGCAGTGAAAACTAGTAGGTCTGGAAGGGCAAAAGGGGGCCTAGTCACTTATGTCAGTACAAATATACTGACTAAGGCATCAGAACTTAATGTGGAAGATCTACCGTTCCTGCTGGTGCGATTAGATGGTTGAGGAAAAAACATACATGAACCACTGAAATTAATCAACATATATAATAACCCAAAAAAGAAATCTGCAGAAGCCAATAATTTGATAAAATATCTGCTGTATGTAAAAAGTATAATATATCTGGCATATTGGTTAATTTCGGGTGATTTCAACCTCAATCTATTCCATAATCCAAGTGAGGGACACATACAAACAGTAGCAGCAGTGCCAAGACAAACTATCCCACTGAACATAAAGAAAGATAAGATTGGAGAGAAATTAATAAAGACATGTGAGCCCGCTGGTCTATTCAAGCTAAGTGGTCGGAATCAGGCCTATATTCCCCCTGCATGGACAAGATCCTCAGGAAACGTGGTATCATATCTAGATTACACACTGGTTAATCCTTCACTGTATAAGCATGTGAGAGATTTTAGAATCTTGGACCGTGCAGAAAGTGACCATAAACCACAGGTAATTTAGATACGATCCACAGTGTGTAAGTTGGAGAAAGTGGTATGCCATAAGGGGGAGAACGGCACTGAAAATCTTCAGTGATTAAAATGGTCATCCAATTCTATCAAAAGTGAGGCAGAAGAGGCACTGCCCAGACTGGAGTCCATCGTCATGGGAACCACAAATTTGATAATGGTCTGGGAGGCAATTGTTAAAGATCTTACGAGCCAAGGCCCCTAGGAAAAAAACAGAAAAGGGAGACCAACTGGGATATCATAATGGTGTACATTTGCCACGCGCAGTCCGCATAAGGAAAGTGGCTGTATGTAGTCTGCTGAGGCAATTGGGCACATCTCTGGAGGATGGAACATTATTAAGTGCCCTCCAGGAGCAAAGGAAGTTCTTAAAAAATCGCCAGCAGGAAACACTATGGGCCAAACTGCACAACACATCAAAACATTTTTGGAAACTGATTAACTCTATTGAAAAAGGCCCAAAAGCAGCCTATAACGCTAACATAACTGAGGAAGCCTGGGTTAATCAATTAAAGTCATATTTTAGGGAAATCCCTCCTAGAGGATTTGAGCCAGCTCAGTGGGAGAAGGATACCCAGCAATCTGACGACTTGAATACCCTGGTAATTGGGGGATCGTGATCTGACTGTGTGCCTGGCTCCACGGACTACCACAAGCATTGTTTAAACAGTCAACAAAAAGATGGGCGGATTTCCTAGCTGCAATGTTTAACAACGTCTTGTCAACCGGAACCGTCCTGGCAAGTTGGAAGGGTTCAATAATGCAACCCATATATAAGGGAGGGAAGGCCGCCTCTCCAAGTTACTTTAGATTAATTGCCCTCCTAGATGTGGATCTTAATTACTTTTCTGCATGTTTGCTGCAGCATTTAGAGTCATGGGCAGTCGATAATGTCATACTTCCCATAAATCAAACTGGTTTTATTAAGAACCAGGGTACAATAATGAACCTCATGGCACTGGGTCTGATCATCAATAGTGCAAAAGCAACAGGGACCCCATTATATTTGTGCTTTGTTGACTTTAAAGCAGCTTTTGACTGTGTACCTCATTGCAATCTGTGGGAAAAATTACAGCAATGCGGCTGCCCTCAACCATTTTAAATGCTATTAGACTACTTTACTTCGATACATGGGTGAAGGTTAAACTTGGGAATGGCTCATATCTATTTAGGGCAGTCAAAACAACAGTTGGTTTAAAACAAGGCTGCGTTTTAGCACCAATTCTCTTTAATCTTTATATCGCAGACCTTTCCACAATGCTAAACAGCCGGTCTGCCCATTCACCCACCGTTGGTGGTCATCAATTATCCAACCTGCTCTATGCAGATGACCTGATGCTGCTTAGCAACACCAGAATAGGTATGCAAAAATTGATGAATAATCTAGGAGGGTATACAAAAACAAATGAATTGGAAAAAAAACATAGTAAAACAAAAATGATTGTCCTCGACCGTAGACCCTCTAACCAACGTAAGTGATATTTAAATGGTAATATAATAGAGGAAGTGGCCTCGTACAGGTATTGTGGGGTCACAATAGACTCAAGAGGCATTTATGAGTGTCACAAGGAAGTGATAAAAAACAAAGAGCAAGCACTCATTCATGCCTTTGGAATCCTAGCAAAGACCGTCCGCGGGCATAACCTTAAACCGCTAACAGCAATAATGAGAAAAAAAATTCTACCAACACTTGCTTATGGAACTGAAATAGTGAGGGGGATGGAGGAAGCTCTCCTGGATAAACTCTTGGTAAAATCCTACAAGCGTGTTTTCCAGGTACCTAGATTGGCATCACCGGCCCAGGTTAGACTGGAATTCTCGCTAGTAAAGCACTCATTAGCTAGACCTTTGGCATTTATTAAATGCCGTCATAAATGCGGCACAGCCCAAAAGGGGCTAACTTAGTATGGCAGGAAATTGACCTTAATAGTAGCAACAGAAACTATAAAGAGTATTTGGAAAGAAGCTTAAAGCATTTGGATCTGGCTAGTTTATGGGACCAGAAGCTGACTAGTACAGCATTTAAGAATGTAGTGAATACATCAAGTAAACTACATATCTGGATAGAAGACAGAGAGGAACTAGCTAAAAGGTCTCATGGTTGGTTGGTTCTTAAGTCATATAAAACATATAAAGAATCATCATTGATGGCTGCTCCCTATTCTTTGAAAATTAAACAACGCTTTCTAAGACTAAGGCTAGACCTCATGCCAAAATGGAAGAATGAGTTACAAAGACCTAATCAGGAATGCCACTTATGTCACCTTGTGGTGGAAACTTTAGGGCACGTGGTCTGCGTTTGCCCAGCTTTGGCTATTCAAAGAAGAAAAATGTTGAAGAAAAAATTTAATGACTTCAGGTTTAGAACATGCAGACAAGCCCTAATCGAAGCACTCAATCCAAGAAGTGAAATACTGAACATTAGACTGGTCCAATTTCTGGAAATGTTTACTTCCCTTACTGCCCCTTTAAGAACTTAGGGACTCTGGCAATTGGATAACTAATAGAGCATAGCACCTTCAGAGAAATTGGACCAGGATGCGTATACCATGGTTAAGAGGTAACTACCTAACATCTAATTAGTACCTAGTCACCGGGCTGAAGGAAGGTTATGCACTTTTTGGCCAAAATAGCATTTTAATTTTAAGCTAGCAAAGTTAAATATTAAACGCCTTTCGATACTCTGCCCCCAGGATACCAGGGCTGCCAATTAGAAAATCGTTTAAAAGCCCGACCTGAGAGCTGGCAAACAATAGAGCAGAGTCCCTCTAGAGGAATCGGGTCAGGAGAGCAATTTGTTGTCAAGTTTTGATTATTTACGATCTAATCAGTAGGATCGCAATGCACTCTTCTTGGCCAACTTTGTATTTGACTTAAACTAGCAACTTTTAAATACCAATTGCCCTTTTTGATACTCTGTTACTAGGAATCTATGATTGCCACCCAAAACACACCTAAAATCTAAGGTCGCCCCCCATAACCTTAGCAGATATGAACAATGCTCGGGGAGTTAACCCACATGCTATCGTGACTTAAACTACCTTTTATAGGGCTGAAAACAGCCTTATGGGAGGTTAACAGGTATGAAGGATGTACAGTGGGTAACCTTGTAACTATGTGCTTTATCATAATTTTAAATAGGTTTTATATTTGTAAATGGATTTATGAGGGGTTAATGTGCTCATGGTACTGATTATGTCCTTTGTTATTTATTGTATTAATTATATTTTGTGAGATTTTATGGAGATGGAATGTTTTATGGTTTTTATTAACTAATAAAATAAACACTACTTCTTTCCACATAGAACAAACACATTGTTTTCTTTAGAAACAGCCATTTTTATACTATCCTTAATACCCCTATGTATTCATTCTGCAAGACTATTTGCTCTTAGGTTATACACACTTGCCCTTTTGAGTATGATGTTGTGATCGTTTACATACTTTCCCATTTTAAATGAGAAAAATTGTGTACCATTATCCAAAATCAGTTCTCAAGAAAGACTTGCTTCATAAATCTCATGATTTTTGTTGTTTGGTGCTTCATTCATGAATTTTGCCTCAAACCAGTTAGAAAAATAATTCACAATCACCACAGCTTATCGGTTCTGGTTGAACATGTTTTATGTGTTATAACTTTTGATACACAACTGACATTCCTTAATCACATCCTCAACACTTTGTCTAGTCCTAGCTTCCAAAATAGCCCTACTCTTTTTTGCTACTGCTTCCCATATGTCCCTGGTGAACCATCTCTATGAATTTCAGCCTCAGTTCCTGGGAGGAACCAACTTACTGTCTGTTATTGTTTCCAGTAAACCTTTTCTCAACTCATTTTTGACACAATTAAATCTCTCTAATCTATTGCAGCATTTGTCAAAATGTCTTTGATACATGTATCGAGAGTGTTTAGTTCTCCATCTTCTTTATGTGCTTACTTCCACTCCTCCTGAAACTGCCTTCTTATTTGCATCTGCAACAACTAGATCCCATCTGTGATCCCACCCTCCCTTAAGATTTGTGCTGCACTTGTGATCGTCCAACATTTCAATCATTGATGAACTATCTGCAAAGGTGTTGTTTTTTGCTTTCACTAATTCTATCACAAAATTATACTCTTCTGAGTTGGATAATCACCTAGTAACTGTAGGTGATGCTAATCCACTCAGATGGGTTGTCAGTAAATGCACCAATGGATTATGGTCAGTGTGAATCTTAAAGGGTATGACCCACACATATGTTCTAAAATGGTAAACCACCCAAAATAAGACTAAGGTTTTCTCTTTCAATTGTGCAGTACCTTGTTTTCTCCATATTTTTGTAAGCCTGGCTCAGACTGCACCAAGCTCATGTGTACTCACATCAGAAACTACAATAGTTCTATTTTTCCACAATAAACAAGCCCAATGATAGAACATTTTTATACTTCCCTTAACTTTTTCTGAATTTGTCCTGATGTCCTTCACTCTACAAAACATTTTTCAAATAGCCCATGCACTTATTTTGTTCGATCAGTGACATTTTTGACAAATTTTGAATAAAAGTCAACACACCCAAGAATAATCTTAAATCAACCTTGCTACCAGGATCTACTGCATTGAAATGGCATTGATTAACTTGCCTTTCTTATTCCACTCTCATCTACAATGTGTCCTAAAATGTGACACTATTGTGCTACAGTCTGCATTTAGTATCATAACAGATGCAGGGCATTTAAAACTTTACTTAATCGATTATCATGCTCAACCTCTGTTCCATTGTTTCTAGCATATTGTCTTGAAAATAACACAGAACAAACATGCAGCCAATTAAGTCTCACATAGGGGGTGATTCCAACCCCGGCGGGCGGCGGTCGCCGCCCGCCTGGCGGGAACCGCCATATGGCCGCTCCGCGGTCAGAAGACCGCTGGGGCCATTCCGACCTTCCCGCTGGGCCGGCGGGTGCTAACATTGTTAGCGCCCGCCAGCCCAGCGGGAAGGCTGCCTGCAACACAGAAGCCGGCTCCGAATGGAGCCGGCGGTGTTGCAGGTGTGCGACGGGTGCAGTTGCACCCGTCGCGCTTTTCACTGTCTGCTAAGCAGACAGTGAAAAGCTTCATGGGGCCCTGTTAGGGGGCCCCTGCACTGCCAATGCCAGTGGCATGGGCAGTGCAGGGGCCCCCAGGGGCCCCTGGACACCCGTTCCCGCCAGCCTGTTTCTGGCGGTGAAGGGGGTCAGAATCCCCATGGAGGATTCGCCCAGCCGGGGTTAATCTGGCGGGAAACCGCCGGACCCGGTTTTCCGACCGCGGCTGTGAATGGGCTATGAAGCACCACCAGCCTGTTGGCGGTGCTTCAGTCAGGTCAGAATGACCCCCATAATCTCTGACAATGGCTGGCACCAGGCCAAATGGCATAAACTTGAATTAAAATGCTTCAAATGGGGTGAAGAGGGATGTTCAGTGACAAATTTATCAGTGTAATTCCATCGGGTGGTAAGAAGAAGATAGATCAACATCCGAGCGCCATTTGGACATATCCTATGATGGATATCATTTCATTACCATTTGGGGTAGGGCGTCTATCAATCCAGATTGAATAATTTAAATTTCAATTGGTGACACACACCCTATCCAAATATCTGGTTTGCAAAGCACTACAATGGGTGCCAATCAATCTTAGACTTCAGTTTATTTTTTTAGACCATTGTCACAGAGCTTTTTGATTTCACTCCTTACTTGTTCTAGAAGTGCTAGAGGACTGTTTCTTGCTGTGCTCACCTTTGGTTGAATATCTCCACCTAATATGATGTTATGTTTGAATCCATTCAATTTGCTTTATTTCATATTAAACACACTGGGATATTTCTCTATCTAACAATCAATGTCAATCATTGATTTGACTAAAATCTTTTGCTCTTTAGCTCCAGGTTTCAATTGATTTCCTAATACTGCTTGGTGAATCAAACTCCTAAATAGGAGCACTTTTTTTGGCTACATAAACTCAACCATGTATGTTTCTGCCCTTAAATGCCATTTCTGTTACAAAATATCTGGTCATTTCAATCTTTCTCTTCCATATCATCTCAGGTTTATGCTTGTTTCACTCACATTTCTGAGGACTAGGTCTAATAATTATTGGCAGTCTTTCTTTTTGAAACAATGGCGTACTGTGTCCATCAATCGACTAAACCCTAAAATTATATTCTACATTATCAATTGTTTTTAAGCATCTTGGATCTTTTATGATCTTTTTGCAGTATTCATCACAATTTATATATGTATTCCTCTTACATTTGTATTCTTCTTTACATTAGGTTTTTTGGTCAACAAATAACACATAGAAATCACCACTATAATTTTCATAATTGGCCTTGAACATTGTATTCACATGTTGTAAGTTGTTGGTATAACCCCAAAGCTCCAGACACACTATCACCCAGGGCCTCATCTCCAACTGACTGAAAGACATCAATGCTCTCTGCGCAGGGATCACAGGTCACTTCTACAGATGACTACAGACCATACAGAACACTGCAGCCAGACTCGTCCTGGATCTCCCTAGATGAACCCACATCACCTGCACCCGCAATCTCAGGGAACTCCACTGACTCCCTGTACAGAAAGGATGCCAGTTTAAGGTCCTGACCCACAAGCCCCTACACAACTGTGGGTCCACCTACTTTAACTAGCGGCTGAACTTCCATCAGCCCACTAGATACCTCCGCTCCACTTCCCTTTCTCTAACCCTCACCCCCGCATCTGACATAGATGCGGAAGTCGCTCTTTCTCCTACTTAGCAGCGAAGTCATGAAACAAGCTACTCCTTAATCTATGGACCTCTCCATCTCTTCTAGAATTCCAAAGGTCCCTGAAGACCTGGTTATTCGGCTAATCAACTGGACCCTGCCAGCGCCTGGATACTCACACAGGTGACAAATAGCTCTGTACCCGCCTATTGATTGACTAACTGAAATTTCATATTTGCACATTGGCGTGCCTTACACCTTACTCTTTTATATTTCAAACAAGTCACATTCATAACAGGGTAATCAATGTCATTAGCCCAATGATTTGGGTTGCCGCATCTCATACAATTTTGTTTATTACCACTCTGTTTTGTTTACATCCCATTGATTTTCCTGTTGACTTGTTACTCTTCTTTGTTGCATACTTAGCATTGACTATGGATATTGATTCACCCACATTTTGTTTACTCAAACTAATAGTTTTAAACAATCTTGTTCCTTTTTTTCATTATTCTTACACACTTGGTTGTCTATTTCTAAAGCTTTCAATAGAGTGGGAATATGTGCATTCCAATAGTTTTCCTTTATCACTTTGTTTAAGGTGTGTATCATTAATTGATTTTGAATGTATTCATCAGAGTTACCTGTGGATGCGCAATTAACCAACAAAGCTCTGGTCACAAAATTATCTACTGACTCACCTAGAAGTTACCTTTACCCTGCGCCCTTGCAAAACCTCTACTATTCTAAGATGATGTTGTTCCAATTTACAAAAAGAGACTCTTTTTTAGGGTTTTTGCATAGATTTTTTAATCATTCCCTGTAAAGAAATGGCTCCCTGTTGCAGTTACCCCCCACTTTTTGCCTGATACTGATGCTGACTTGACTGAGAAGTGTGCTGGGACCCTGCTAACCAGGCCCCAGCACCAGTGTTCTTTCACCTAAAATGTACCATTGATTCCACAATTGGCACACCCTGGCATCAAGATAAGTCCCTTGTAACTGGTACCTATGGTACCAAGGGCCCTGATGCCAGGGAAGGTCTCTAAGGGCTGCAGCATGTATTATGCCACCCTAGAGACCCCTCACTCAGCACAGACACACTGCTTACAAGCCTGTGTGTGCTAGTGAGAACAAAATGAGTAAGTCGACATGGCACTCCCCTCAGGGTGCCATGCCAGCCTCTCACTGCCTATGCAGTATAGGTAAGACACCCCTCTAGCAGGCCTTACAGCCCCAAGGCAGGGTGCACTATACCATAGGTGAGGGTACCAGTGCATGAGCACTGTACCCCTACACTGTCTAAGCAAAACCTTAGACATTGTAAGTGCAGGGTAGCCATAAGAGTATATGGTCTGGGAGTCTGTTTTACACGAACTCCACAGCACCATAATGGCTACACTGAAAACTGGGAAGTTTGGTATCAAACTTCTCAGCACAATAAATGCACACTGATGCCAGTGTACATTTTATTGTAAAATACACCACAGAGGGCACCTTAGAGGTGCCCCCTGAGACTTAACCGACTATCTGTGTAGGCTGACTGGTTCCAGCAGCCTGCCACACTAGAGACATGTTGCTGGCCCCATGGGGAGAGTGCCTTTGTCACTCTGAGGCCAGTAACAAAGCCTGCACTGGGTGGAGATGCTAACACCTCCCCCAGGCAGGAGCTGTAACACCTGGCGGTGAGCCTCAAAGGCTCACCCCTTTGTCACAGCCCAGCAGGGCACTCCAGCTTAGTGGAGTTGCCCGCCCCCTCCGGCCACGGCCCCCACTTTTGGCGGCAAGGCTGGAGGGAACAAAGAAAGCAACAAGGAGGAGTCACTGGCCAGTCAGGACAGCCCCTAAGGTGTCCTGAGCTGAGGTGACTCTAACTTTTAGAAATCCTCCATCTTGCAGATGGAGGATTCCCCCAATAGGATTAGGGATGTGACCCCCTCCCCTTGGGAGGAGGCACAAAGAGGGTGTACCCACCCTCAGGGCTAGTAGCCATTGGCTACTAACCCCCCAGACCTAAACACGCCCTTAAATTTAGTATTTAAGGGCTTCCCTGAACCTAAGATTTTAGATTCCTGCAACAACAAGAAGAAGGACTGCCTAGCTGAAAACCCCTGCAGAGGAAGACCAGAAGACAACAACTGCCTTGGCTCCAGAAACTCACCGGCCTGTCTCTTGCCTTCCAAAGAACTCTGCTCCAGCGACGCCTTCCAAAGGGACCAGCGACCTCTGCATCCTCTGAGGACTGCCCTGCTTCGACGACGACAAGAAACTCCCGAGGACAGCGGACCTGCTCCAAAAAGACTGCAACTTTATCCAAAGGAGCAGCTTTAAAGAACCCTGCAATCTCCCCGCAAGAAGCGTGAGACTTGCAACACTGCACCCGGCGACCCCGACTCGGCTGGTGGAGAACCAACACCTCAGGGAGGACCCCCGGACTACTCTACGACTGTGAGTACCAAAACCTGTCCCCCCTGAGCCCCCACAGCGCCGCCTGCAGAGGGAATCCCGAGGCTTCCCCTGACCGCGACTCTCTGAAACCTAAGTCCCGACGCCTGGAAAAGACCCTGCACCCGCAGCCCCCAGGACCTGAAGGACCGGACTTTCACTGCAGAAGTGACCCCCAGGAGTCCCTCTCCCTTGCCCAAGTGGAGGTTTCCCCGAGGAAGCCCCCCCTTGCCTGCCTGCAGCGCCGAAGAGATCCCTTGATCTCTCATTGACTTCCATTGCGAACCCGACGCTTGTTCTAACACTGCACCCGGCCGCCCCCGCGCCGCTGAGGGTGAAATTTCTGTGTGGGCTTGTGTCCCCCCCGGTGCCCTACAAAACCCCCCTGGTCTGCCCCCCGAAGACGCGGGTACTTACCTGCTGGCAGACTGGAACCGGGGCACCCCCTTCTCTCCATTGAAGCCTATGCGTTTTGGGCACCACTTTGAACTCTGCACCTGACCGGCCCTGAGCTGCTGGTGTGGTAACTTTGGGGTTGCTCTGAACCCCCAACGGTGGGCTACCTTGGACCAAGAACTGAACCCTGTAAGTGTCTTACTTACCTGGTAAAACTAACAAAAACTTACCTCCCCCAGGAACTGTGAAAATTGCACTGTGTCCACTTTTAAAATAGCTATTTGTGAATAACTTGAAAAGTATACATGCAATTGAAATGATTCAAAGTTCCTAATGTACTTACCTGCAATACCTTTCAAACAAGATATTACATGTTAAATTTGAACCTGTGGTTCTTAAAATAAACTAAGAAAAGATATTTTTCTATACAAAACCTATTGGCTGGATTTGTCTCTGAGTGTGTGTACCTCATTTATTGTCTATGTGTATGTACAACAAATGCTTAACACTACTCCTTGGATAAGCCTACTGCTCGACCACACTACCACAAAATAGAGCATTAGTATTATCGCTTTTTTACCACTATTTTACCTCTAAGGGGAACCCTTGGACTCTGTGCATGCTATTCCTTACTTTGAAATAGCACATACAGAGCCAACTTCCTACATTGGTGGATCAGCGGTGGGGTACAAGACTTTGCATTTGCTGGACTACTCAGCCAATACCTGATCACACGACAAATTCCAAAATTGTCATTAGAAATTGATTTTTGCAATTTGAAACGTTTTCTAAATTCTTAGAAGTCCTGCTAGGGCCTTGTGTTAGTCCCTGTTAGCATTTCTTTTAGAGTTTAAAAGTTTGTTAAAAGTTTGAATTAGATTCTAGAACCAGTTTAGTTTCTTAAAAAGTATTCCAACTTTTAGAAGCATAATGTCTAGTACAGATGTGAATGTGGTGGAACTCGACACCACACCTTACCTCCATTTTAAGATGAGGGAGCTAAGGTCACTCTGTAAAATAAAGAAAATAACAATGGGCCCCAGACCTTCCAAACTACAGCTCCAGGAGCTGTTGGCAGAGTTTGCAAAGGCCAACCCCTCTGAGGATGGCAACACAGAGGATGAAGATAGTGACTTGGAGGGTGATTCCCCCCCACCAGTCCTATCTAGGGAGAACAGGGCCTCTCAAGCCCTGACTCCACAAATAATAGTCAGAGATGCTGGTTCCCTCACAGGAGGGACCAACCTCTCTGAAATCACTGAGGATAACTCCAGTGAAGAGGACATCCAGTTAGCCAGGATGGCCAAAAGATTGGCTTTGGAAAGACAGATCCTAGCCATAGAAAGGGAAAGACAAGAGATGGGCCTAGGACCCATCAATGGTGGCAGCAACATAAATAGGGTCAGAGATTCTCCTGACATGTTGAAAATCCCTAAAGGGATTGTAACTAAATATGAAGATGGTGATGACATCACCAAATGGTTCACAGCTTTTGAGAGGGCTTGTGTAACCAGAAAAGTAAACAGATCTCACTGGGGTGCTCTCCTTTGGGAAATGTTCACTGGAAAGTGTAGGGATAGACTCCTCACACTCTCTGGAAAAGATGCAGAATCTTATGACCTCATGAAGGGTACCCTGATTGAGGGCTTTGGATTCTCCCCTGAGGAGTATAGAATTAGATTCAGGGGGGCTCAAAAATCCTCGAGCCAGACCTGGGTTGATTGTGTTGACTACTCAGTGAAAACACTGGATGGTTGGGTAACTGGAAATGAAGTGTATGACTATGTTGGGCTTTATAATTTGTTTATGAAAGAACACATTTTAAGTAACTGCTTCAATGAAAAGTTGCATCAGTATCTGGTAGACCTAGGTCCAATTTCTCCCCAAGAATTGGGAAAGAAGGCAGACCACTGGGTCAAGACTAGGGTAACCAAAACTTCCACTGGGGGTGACCAAAAGAAAGGGTTACAAAGCCTCCCCAGGAGAAAGTGGGTGACACTAGAAACAAAGAAAAAGAGTCCCCTGTAGGCCCCCAAAAACCAGACCAGGTGGGTGGGCCCAGAGACACAACCCAAAACAAAGGTGGGTACCAGGGTAAGAGCTGGGATGCCACTAAGGCATGGTGCCATAACTGTAAACAGACAGGGCACCACACCAAGGACACTTCTTGTCCCAAAAACAAACCCCCTAGCAAAATCCCAGGGGTAACCAGTGTAGCCATTGGAGATGACTCCTCAGATGAGGAGGTCTTCATAGCCTTCAACTGGAAAAAGGGCCCAACAGGTGAGTTGGAGATTCCAGAGGGAAGTAGACACTTCCACCACCTACTGGTGAATGGAATCCCAGCCACTGCCCTGGGAGACACTTGTGCCAGTCACACTATTGTGCATGACAGGCTGGTGTTCTCAAACCAGTACATCCCAGGTGAGATGGCCAGAGTAAGAGTTAGCCCAGACAGGGTCACTGATAGGCCTGTGGCTTTTGTGCCCATAGAAGTGGGTGGGACTTTTAGCTGGAGAAGGGTGGTAGTCAGTACAGACCTCCCCCTTGATTGTCTCCTTGGAAATGACTACCCAGAGGTTAGTCAGAGCCCAAGAGAGGAACTGGTCCAGTGCCAGTCCTCTCCCAAGGATTCCGGAGTGCCTGCCTCTGCAGTAAATGCAAGTAGGCCCCAGAAGAAAAAGAAAAGGAAACAGAGTAGGAAAGGTGGACAACCATTAGCCAAGGTTCCAGCAAGCCAAGGAGATTCTGCTCCAGTAGGGGAGAACTCCAAAAGTGGCTCTGATAAAGTCCAACCTGACCCACAAGAAGTCCTGGCTAGTCAGGCAACTGTTAAGCCTGAGTGGGTGGCTCCTCAGCTAACAGAAGAAAGAGTGGAAGAAGGGTGTTTACTACAAGATATGGTAACCCCCCACTCTAATACAGCAGACAGGCACCCTGAACCCAAAGAAGCCTGTAACTTAGCCCCTTCCCTTGTAGGTGAAGAGCTAAAGGTGTGGTTCTGGGCACTGACAGCTGTCAGTGGCCTCTGCTGGGTGTTAGCCTTTATGGCTGCACTATCCTTGGCATGGTGGTCTGACCCCATGCCAAATAGCAAGTTAGGCCCCCTGACCCTGTTGGTCATGGTGGGGTTACTCCAGCTCTGGGTAACCTCTTTGGGTAAGCTAGGGGTGACCCTGGCTAAGATAAGATTAGCAGAGGTGGATACCTCTAACCCCAAAATAGAGAGAATGGGGGAAGACATAAAAAGCACAGACAAGAGGCAGTTCAGACTAGGTCCTATCACTGTGGAAGTGGGTCAGTTCCCCAGAGAGAATGACCTAAACAGGAGGATGTAAGGCAGAGTAGGCCCTGCAACAAACCAGCCTATTTCCTCTACTCTTCCTCGCCTGACAGACTAGGAAGACTCTCCCAGCTTTGGCTGAGTCTCCTGGCCTGTGGGCTGGGGGGGGGCTTGTGTAAAGAAATGGCTCCCTGTTGCAGTTACCCCCCACTTTTTGCCTGATACTGATGCTGACTTGACTGAGAAGTGTGCTGGGACCCTGCTAACCAGGCCCCAGCACCAGTGTTCTTTCACCTAAAATGTACCATTGATTCCACAATTGGCACACCCTGGCATCCAGATAAGTCCCTTGTAACTGGTACCTCTGGTACCAAGGGCCCTGATGCCAGGGAAGGTCTCTAAGGGCTGCAGCATGTATTATGCCACCCTAGAGACCCCTCACTCAGCACAGACACACTGCTTACAAGCCTGTGTGTGCTAGTGAGAACAAAATGAGTAAGTCGACATGGCACTCCCCTCAGGGTGCCATGCCAGCCTCTCACTGCCTATGCAGTATAGGTAAGACACCCCTCTAGCAGGCCTTACAGCCCCAAGGCAGGGTGCACTATACCATAGGTGAGGGTACCAGTGCATGAGCACTGTACCCCTACAGTGTCTAAGCAAAACCTTAGACATTGTAAGTGCAGGGTAGCCATAAGAGTATATGGTCTGGGAGTCTGTTTTACACGAACTCCACAGCACCATAATGGCTACACTGAAAACTGGGAAGTTTGGTATCAAACTTCTCAGCACAATAAATGCACACTGATGCCAGTGTACATTTTATTGTAAAATACACCACAGAGGGCACCTTAGAGGTGCCCCCTGAGACTTAACCGACTATCTGTGTAGGCTGACTGGTTCCAGCAGCCTGCCACACTAGAGACATGTTGCTGGCCCCATGGGGAGAGTGCCTTTGTCACTCTGAGGCCAGTAACAAAGCCTGCACTGGGTGGAGATGCTAACACCTCCCCCAGGCAGGAGCTGTAACACCTGGCGGTGAGCCTCAAAGGCTCACCCCTTTGTCACTGCCCAGCAGGGCACTCCAGCTTAGTGGAGTTGCCCGCCCCCTCCGGCCACGGCCCCCACTTTTGGCGGCAAGGCTGGAGGGAACAAAGAAAGCAACAAGGAGGAGTCACTGGCCAGTCAGGACAGCCCCTAAGGTGTCCTGAGCTGAGGTGACTCTAACTTTTAGAAATCCTCCATCTTGCAGATGGAGGATTCCCCCAATAGGATTAGGGATGTGACCCCCTCCCCTTGGGAGGAGGCACAAAGAGGGTGTACCCACCCTCAGGGCTAGTAGCCATTGGCTACTAACCCCCCAGACCTAAACACGCCCTTAAATTTAGTATTTAAGGGCTTCCCTGAACCTAAGATTTTAGATTCCTGCAACAACAAGAAGAAGGACTGCCTAGCTGAAAACCCCTGCAGAGGAAGACCAGAAGACAACAACTGCCTTGGCTCCAGAAACTCACCGGCCTGTCTCCTGCCTTCCAAAGAACTCTGCTCCAGCGACGCCTTCCAAAGGGACCAGCGACCTTTCCATCCTCTGAGGACTGCCCTGCTTCGACGACGACAAGAAACTCCTGAGGACAGCGGACCTGCTCCAAAAAGACTGCAACTTTATCCAAAGGAGCAGCTTTAAAGAACCCTGCAATCTCCCCGCAAGAAGCGTGAGACTTGCAACACTGCACCCGGCGACCCCGACTCGGCTGGTGGAGAACCAACACCTCAGGGAGGACCCCCGGACTACTCTACGACTGTGAGTACCAAAACCTGTCCCCCCTGAGCCCCCACAGCGCCGCCTGCAGAGGGAATCCCGAGGCTTCCCCTGACCGCGACTCTCTGAAACCTAAGTCCCGACGCCTGGAAAAGACCCTGCACCCGCAGCCCCCAGGACCTGAAGGACCGGACTTTCACTGCAGAAGTGACCCCCAGGAGTCCCTCTCCCTTGCCCAAGTGGAGGTTTCCCCGAGGAAGCCCCCCCTTGCCTGCCTGCAGCGCTGAAGAGATCCCTTGATCTCTCATTGACTTCCATTGCGAACCCGACGCTTGTTCTAACACTGCACCCGGCCGCCCCCGCGCCGCTGAGGGTGAAATTTCTGTGTGGGCTTGTGTCCCCCCCGGTGCCCTACAAAACCCCCCTGGTCTGCCCCCCGAAGACGTGGGTACTTACCTGCTGGCAGACCGGAACCGGGGCACCCCCTTCTCTCCATTGAAGCCTATGCGTTTTGGGCACCACTTTGAACTCTGCACCTGACCGGCCCTGAGCTGCTGGTGTGGTAACTTTGGGGTTGCTCTGAACCCCCAACGGTGGGCTACCTTGGACCAAGAACTGAACCCTGTAAGTGTCTTACTTACCTGGTAAAACTAACAAAAACTTACCTCCCCCAGGAACTGTGAAAATTGCACTGTGTCCACTTTTAAAATAGCTATTTGTGAATAACTTGAAAAGTATACATGCAATTGAAATGATTCAAAGTTCCTAATGTACTTACCTGCAATACCTTTCAAACAAGATATTACATGTTAAATTTGAACCTGTGGTTCTTAAAATAAACTAAGAAAAGATATTTTTCTATACAAAACCTATTGGCTGGATTTGTCTCTGAGTGTGTGTACCTCATTTATTGTCTATGTGTATGTACAACAAATGCTTAACACTACTCCTTGGATAAGCCTACTGCTCGACCACACTACCACAAAATAGAGCATTAGTATTATCGCTTTTTTACCACTATTTTACCTCTAAGGGGAACCCTTGGACTCTGTGCATGCTATTCCTTACTTTGAAATAGCACATACAGAGCCAACTTCCTACATTCCCCCTTTGTGCCACCGTCAAAGGTGGGAGAGGATGATAAACCTTCCTTACACAAACAATGTAATACGGTTGCTTGTTTCCTGTCATCTGTTAATTGCTCACTTCCAGAAGCAAGCATGAAAATCTTGAAGACATCCACCCATTCCTCCCTAGGTGGTTCATCTGGGAAGTGCAATAAAGTAGATCGTGGCGCTAAGTTTGATGTGATATTAAAGTGTATACCAATATCTAATAAAAAATGGAAACAACAAAAGTGGTTGCCATTACCTGTAAAGTAGTTAATAATAAACCAAGGCACAAAATGTGGTCACCATTGTCCACAATATTCTTAAATAAGTTCTTACAGTTTGTATACCCCAGTTAATTTCCCATTTCATATGTTCCTTCTAGCGCACAACACAATATTGATTTTTGCACTTTTATACTTTCTTTTGTGGTGTGGTTTGGACTAAAATGTGCTGCCGGTGCTTGTTGTCAATCTACTTCGGCATTGTTTTGCTTAGCAACTTTGTGGAATGAGGTGACACTTTTTTCTGATGATGGCAAACAGCATGAGTGAGATCATCGCAGTGCACTCAGATGCTTGACCCTTTCACAAAGGCCTGCCCACAACAGTGTAATGGACTCTCACCCCAGTGCGCTCATGCAGGTACTGTGGCTTTCATTTGTACTGCTTGTACATGTAGCATCAGGGGACAAGAGAACAACAATCCCAGTAGAGTACACTGATTGTATTCATTTTACTGCAGGTAGGTAGTCTCATTTGTGTTATGTTTAATACTTAGCACTGGGTAAAGTTTTTAAAGTGAATTACCAATGTGGAGTGGAGTCCATTGAATTAAGTTCTATGTGTCCAATACATCAGTGGGATCAAAGGTGCTGCACTTTGAAATTGTTTCTTGACACACTACTCTAATTTGTATATCCATTAAGGTTTCTTTTTTGTCATCAGGTTCTTTTCCTGAGGATGCTTTAAATTGTCACCAATGTCATGATCCTCTTCTGTTAATAGGACTCCAGCACAACACTGTGTCACGTAGCAAGTTTATTCGTAAGCTCTCCAGAGAGGCTTTGTGGCTTCAGACCTCCATTCCAACAGTCTACTGTATTAGCTCACAACAATCTGTATATCATTCTTCGTTCCAAGTGGAATAACTCAACTTGAATACTCCATATAACAGCTATTTATATATATGAGGGTCCACAAACCTGTAATTGTTCTTCTAATGTGTGGCCCCTCCCAATTGTCTGTCCAGCAGCGAAGTTCTTGAAGACGTCTATATTTTAGACCATTCTTGCTAATTTTGCTGAACAAAGCAAACTTTTTTTTCAGAACCACTATAAAGGTCTTACAGGAACAATTTAGGAAGTGTTCTCCCCGAGTAAATGCAGTACCAACTAGCCTCGTATTGGACACAGCCTCAAAATCTTTTTTCTTGTGAAACTTGCCAACTGGAGTGTCTGCTTACTACACATATCCATTAAATAAAACATTTGACAATTTACCTTTTCCACATATCTTACTTCATGGTTAGGATGTCTTCTAGAACACGATAGACAATTTTTGTCTGTGTCTACATACAGGCTCCCTCTACTAATGGGGCAGGCTTTCCCAGGCCATTTCAGTGACAATGTGTTAGGTTTGTGTGAGGCTTACAGACTCACAATATGTTAGGCAGAGACCAACAGCAGGGTTCAATAAAGGTCCAGTTGTCACTGGTCAGCTGGGAACTTTCAAGTTCAGCTTCCAGGTGCAGCTTCTCGTCTCCTCGTAGCCACACAAAAGTCAACCAAATGAACCTTGGACTCCCTGTCTTTGTCCAGAATACAAAAGAGAACACGTCCAGTCCTTCAGGGCTCCTCTCAGGGTATAGACAGCCGGTCCAGTCCTCTTCTATTCTTCACAGGTCTAGAAGTGTTTTGAAATGGGTGCCTGGAGATGTCACATTTATGCCTGGCACAAGCTAGTGAGAATGTCTCTTAGACATGCCCTAACCAATAGACTAAATGTTACATGAGTTAACCCTTCCTAATTGTGTGTGTGCATTTTCAAGATGGCAGAAGTCTTTGGCCACACTCAACTTGGGCTCTGAGGGCTGGGTGTGTGGGGGACGTGTACAATGGCAATCCTGGTGTCCTTCCACATTTAAGACTAAAATCCAGTTTGAGGCAGCCATTGTGTAAGGAAATGCCTCCTTGGCATGGTTGCCCCCTGACTTTTTGCCTTTGCTGATGCTATGTTTACAATTGAAAGTGTGCTGAGGCCTGCTAACCAGGCCCCAGCACCAGTGTTCTTTCCCTAACCTGTACTTTTGTATCCACAATTGGCAGACCCTGGCATCCAGATAAGTCCCTTGTAACTGGTACTTCTAGTACCAAGGGCCCTGATGCCAAGGAAGGTCTCTAAGGGCTGCAGCATGTCTTATGCCACCCTGGAGACCTCTCACTCAGCACAGACACACTGCTTGCCAGCTTGTGTGTGCTAGTGAGAACAAAACGAGTAAGTCGACATGGCACTCCCCTCAGGGTGCCATGCCAGCCTCTCACTGCCTATGCAGTATAGGTAAGACACCCCTCTAGCAGGCCTTACAGCCCTAAGGCAGGGTGCACTATACCATAGGTGAGGGTACCAGTGCATGAGCATGGTACCCCTACAGTGTCTAAACAAAACCTTAGACATTGTAAGTGCAGGGTAGCCATAAGAGTATATGGTCTGGGAGTCTGTCAAACACGAACTCCACAGCACCATAATGGCTACACTGAAAACTGGGAAGTTTGGTATCAAACTTCTCAGCACAATAAATGCACACTGATGCCAGTGTACATTTTATTGTAAAATACACCACAGAGGGCACCTT
Source organism: Pleurodeles waltl (assembly GCF_031143425.1). Taxonomy (NCBI): domain Eukaryota; kingdom Metazoa; phylum Chordata; class Amphibia; order Caudata; family Salamandridae; genus Pleurodeles; species Pleurodeles waltl. The sequence continues at coordinate 478,033,542 of NC_090443.1, read as the reverse complement.
AGAGGTGCCCCCTGAAACTTAACCGACTGTCTGTGTAGGCTGACTAGTTCCAGCAGCCTGCCACACTAGAGACATGTTGCTGGCCCCATGGGGAGAGTGCCTTTGTCACTCTGAGGCCAGTAACAAAGCCTGCACTGGGTGGAGATGCTAACACCTCCCCCAGGCAGGAGCTGTAACACCTGGCGGTGAGCCTCAAAGGCTCACCCCTTTGTCACAGCCCAGCAGGGCACTCCAGCTTAGTGGAGTTGCCCGCCCCCTCCGGCCACGGCCCCCACTTTTGGCGGCAAGGCTGGAGGGAACAAAGAAAGCAACAAGGAGGAGTCACTGGCCAGTCAGGACAGCCCCTAAGGTGTCCTGAGCTGAGGTGACTCTAACTTTTAGAAATCCTCCATCTTGCAGATGGAGGATTCCCCCAATAGGGTTAGGATTGTGTCCCCCTCCCCTTGGGAGGAGGCACAAAGAGGGTGTACCCACCCTCAGGGCTAGTAGCCATTGGCTACTAACCCCCCAGACCTAAACACACCCTTAAATTTAGTATTTAAGGGCTACCCTGAACCCTAGAAAATCAGATTCCTGCAACTACAAGAAGAAGGACTGCCTAGCTGAAAACCCCTGCAGAGGAAGACCAGAAGACGACAACTGCCTTGGCTCCAGAAACTCACCGGCCTGTCTCCTGCCTTCCAAAGATCCTGCTCCAGCGACGCCTTCCAAAGGGACCAGCGACCTCGACATCCTCTGAGGACTGCCCCTGCTTCGAAAAGACAAGAAACTCCCGAGGACAGCGGACCTGCTCCAAGAAAAGCTGCAACTTTGTTTCCAGCAGCTTTAAAGAACCCTGCAAGCTCCCCGCAAAAGGCGTGAGACTTGCAACACTGCACCCGGCGACCCCGACTCGGCTGGTGGCGATCCAACACCTCAGGAGGGACCCCAGGACTACTCTAAGACTGTGAGTACAAAAACCTGTCCCCCCTGAGCCCCCACAGCGCCGCCTGCAGAGGGAATCCCGAGGCTTCCCCTGACCGCGACTCTTTGAATCCTAAGTCCCGACACCTGGGAGAGACCCTGCACCCGCAGCCCCCAGGACCAGCAGGACCGAACTTTCACTGGAGGAGTGACCCCCAGGAGTCCCTCTCCCTCGACCAAGTGGAGGTTTCCCCGAGGAACCCCCCCTGCCCTGCCTGCAGCGCTGAAGAGATCCCTAGATCTCCCATTGACTTCCATTACAAACCCGACGCTTGTTTCTACACTGCACCCGGCCGCCCCCGCGCCGCTGAGGGTGAAATTTCTGTGTGGGCTTGTGTCCCCCCCGGTGCCCTACAAAACCCCCCTGGTCTGCCCTCCGAAGACGCGGGTACTTACCTGCAAGCAGACCGGAACCGGGGCACCCCCTTCTCTCCATTCTAGCCTATGCGTTTTGGGCACCACTTTGAACTCTGCACCTGACCGGCCCTGAGCTGCTGGTGTGGTGACTTTGGGGTTGCTCTGAACCCCCAACGGTGGGCTACCTTGGACCAAGAACTAAGCCCTGTAAGTGTCTTACTTACCTGGTTAACCTAACAAATACTTACCTCCCCTAGGAACTGTGAAAATTGCACTGTGTCCACTTTTAAAACAGCTATTTGTGAATAACTTGAAAAGTATACATGCAATTTTGATGATTTGAAGTTCCTAAAGTACTTACCTGCAATACCTTTCGAATGAGATATTACATGTAGAATTTGAACCTGTGGTTCTTAAAATAAACTAAGAAAAGATATTTTTCTATATAAAAACCTATTGGCTGGATTTGTCTCTGAGTGTGTGTACCTCATTTATTGTCTATGTGTATGTACAACAAATGCTTAACACTACTCCTTGGATAAGCCTACTGCTCGACCACACTACCACAAAATAGAGCATTAGTATTATCTATTTTTACCACTATTTTACCTCTAAGGGGAACCCTTGGACTCTGTGCATGCTATTCCTTACTTTGAAATAGCACATACAGAGCCAACTTCCTACACATTGTATTCACAATAATCCCAGTGATGGAAGATTGTGGAGCAAAAATAGTGCTTTACATCAACTAAATTGTAGATATACAAGAATTGCTTTGGTATTGTGTTTTCTTTGCTTTCAAGCGTTCCCCCAGTGTTATATGTACAACCCATAGACTGAAGTCTGGTAGGCCAAAGCAGCTGTAATCAGCAACCAGAGAGGGGATACGCAAGATTTGTATTGCCATCCTGTACTCTGCCTTTCAAGTGCACCACGAAGTGCTATACATAAACCCAGCAGACCTGTGAGCAGGATTTGACACTGTAATGTCAAGAAGAATGCTCACAGCACCTACCCTGCCCATTCAAGTTAACCTACTAATTGCTTCTGGGAGCTATTTCACACCTTTTTCAGATCTATTTAAATGTTAATACCCGGCTAGCAGAAGTTTGAGAGAAAATGCAAATTAACCCTCAAGGACATCAGGCAAGAAAAGATACAAAGGCTACTCTTCATTCATATTATTAAAAATTTGACTTCACCATTGAATTGTATTTTTAATAACTATTAAAAATAGTTAACTTTGTTTCGAGCTCGTACCACTTCCAAGATACATGTTAGTAATTTAATCTGTATTGCTTTTCTACATGAGAGCTAGGCCTGTCACAGTGGAAAATAGCTTTTGTGAGCTATTTAATGTAAGGACATGTTAATGTTAACTTTCTACATGTCCTGCTTTGAAATATGGTCATATGGTCTATGAGGCCTACATAAGAGTGATTTAGTAATATTTCAAATGAAGGTTTGACCTGTTTAAAGGTCAAATTGCAGTGTTTAAACGGCCCTAGTCAGACTCCGGTGGTAGGCTTGAAGCCATGTTTTACACTGTCACTTTATTGGGTGACACAAGAGGTGCAGCAGTCTAGTAGTGACATTGAACTTGCAGGCCCTGAGTGCATTCTGTACCACATACAAGAGAATTGCATGCAAGATTAATATACCAATTAGGAATATGCCATTTTGACCATGGTGAAAGAGGGAGCACATGCACTTTACCACTGGTTAGCATGGGGAAAGCGTACAGAGTTCTAAAACCTGCAAAAATATGGGGTCCGGCAAGAGGTGAAAAATTAGGAGCGACCACTCAGAAAAATCAGATTTCCTACAATCTCACCATGCTGGTCCTAAATGCTCGGTCCCGTCCAGCCCTTAATATATGACATCTGGCCATGTCCTGGCCATCCTGTGCCAAGTTGGTGTGGAATTCCTCTGGGCCCACAGGCAAAATCTCAGCGACCATGTCCCTCAGTGCATGCCAGAAAACAGCTAACTGACCAAGGAGCAATGGTAGCAGAAGAGAACAATTATTTCCTGAATGCCTCAATTTTTGTCTATTCTCTATGGGGGAGGGGGTAGAGGAAAAGAGTTTCAATCGATCCTGCTAGTGGAAGCCTAACACCACAAGTCTCTTCAGTGAAGGGTGTTTTGCCAAAACATCTTTGTCACCTGGAGCAGATCTGTGGCAGTGTGCTACCTGTCTGTTTAGAGGTGGGCAGGAGGGAAATTTAGCCCAGGCACCCACAACTCTGTTAGACAGGGCTGCACTGAACAGCAGCAGGGGCTAGGATGAGGTTTGTCTAAGTAGGAAAACTGAGACCATTAGATTTTACTTATTTTACTTTAACTGACAGCAACTGTGAGTCACAGACTTCACTCTTCCACTTGATGACCGTAGCAAATGAGGCTATCTCTTCTGCTGAGACACCGGGGGAGAACCCAGCCTCCAGAAGCAGGTGCTGCTAGGAAGGGCGGTGCTTGGAGTGGGGGGGGGTGTTCGCAAAAAAAAAGTTTAAAAAAAGAGACCTTACCTGCCATTTCTGCCGCTCCTGCCGCCTCAGTGCTTCTGACTTGCTCACCTCCCCCACCGATCCAGACGCTTTTCTCATGCTGTTACACAGCAGGAGAGAAGCACTGGCATTCACCAGAGCAGGTTGAAATGCTGCTCAGTGAGCGAGTGGGAGCCTGGGTTTAGTCTCCACCCGGCTGTGCAACACAACCGGGTGGAGAGTTCTAAGTGTGCATGTCAGTTTGGTTGGCCTCACCCAGCCCTACCTAAGTGGAAAAATAAAATGATAATAAAATTCTTCTATTATCATTTTATTTTTCTGCTTCCTTTCATCAGGGGGATGACACTCCTCCGCCATAGCAGAGGGGCCGCCCCTGCAAGCCTCATTTCAGGGAGTGTCCAGTCCATTAGGCTCTAGTATGTACAATTAGCAATTGTCATCATCATATTGTGGGGAAAATTAATCCCCATCTTCTCCATCATTGCCAAAGACTGGCAGGCTTTGGTCAGAATCAGAACCCAAAAGTTGTTGCCATACTGGAGGGCGTCTCTGAGTCAAATGTACTGTTTTGTATGAGTCAGAATGAGCTGTAGCACGAGTGTCAGAACTGTTTGGGCACAATCACGGCCAAGGTGGATTTAGTTTGGAGTTGGACAGGACATAGGATCAGTGGCCTTCTCCTGTGTTGATGTGGCACAAACAGGTGTGGAATGTGGTGCCAGATGTAGAGTCAACTCCAGTGCAGGAGCTGAACCTAAAGTGGGGCCAGAAGGCAAAGATGGCAGACCTGCCAGTGATAACCAGACTGGAGGCCTTCACAGATCAGTGGGAGCAGAAGGTGCATCAGAGGGAGCCAGCAGGGTGACAAAGATTCCCCACATGGCTTCCTGGAATGCCTCTGCCTTGATTTGTTGCAGCATTGGCGATTGCCCAGAAAAATAACAGTGCAATGGGATCAGCAACAGAATTGAATACTTTTAGGGGGGACCAGGAACAAGACTGATGTGCTGAGCGATGTTAACACAGACCCAGACAACATTACCTACTGGCTTCTATGCTGAAAAATCTTCCAGATCCAGTCTGGAGCCTGAGGATAGTCTAATGGTGAGGAATCTACATTTAGAAGTATCCCTCAGAAGCATGCATTTCACTAATGCATACATTGCAATGACTCATGCTGCATTAGGAATTATCCTCTATATCACACTCATTTTCCAGATGGCAATGAAGAAGCAGTTTCACTTATCATTTAAAAATGAAAAAAAGAGTTTGAAGTTTTTTTCACAATGCAGTTCAGGTTTTTAATTTTGACTTCCATGTGGAAAAAATTCAGAGTGATATAATGAGCCAAGGTTTTGTTTTGAAAATTATCTCTTGACCTTGGCCTGTGTATTGCTTTCACTTAAACTAAGAGGACACAATGCTACAAGAATTCAGCCTCTTAGTCTGAATAATGAATTTATTAAGGCACTTCCCAAATATTAAATAAAGACCATACAGTTATATGAGAATAAGCATATAACTCAAGTGCAATAGAACATGTGTATAATCAAAGATAAATGCATATATCAAGTGGTCAAGACTTAAAAAAGAAATGTACAATGCATCAACAGTGTATGTATACATGAGCTAAATAATCAAAATGTAAAATACATCACTGCTTGAGTCTAAGTCATCATCCTCTCCAGCATGACTGGAGGAGCCCTCAGATCAGTCAGGAAGGAGACCAGATAGGGATCACGAGTAGATCCTGGGCAACATGTAAGTTCCACAGACGAGCTCCTGACAGAGTGCCAAGTCTCACTGTCTTTCATACCTTAAAACACCTCAAGAAGAGAGTTCTAGAACCCCCTCCCGTCTGTTATGAAACTAAACGCTAGTAATACTTCGTCTGCGTCAAAAGCACCTATAGTAGCTGGTCAGACTCCCATGTTTGTTCTGAGACAGATTGGTACTTTCCTCAGGTAAAAAACAGTCTCAGCCTTGTGAACTCTTATTAAGTCCACATACGATGTTCCAGCACTGTTTGACTGTGAGGAACAACACCTGCTCTGCCCTGGAACTGCCACAGGACACAAAATGGAATCACTAAAACAAGATGGAGTTGATGGTCAAATGATGGTCAGATCTAGAGAGCATCACAGCTTGTCAGCCCTGCCTGCTCTCAGCTGCATTTCAAGGATTATGGGGGTGCCTGGCAACTTCAGGACATCCTTCTCCCCCATCCCCATTGTGTCATCATTCCTTAGTACACATTCCTGGGGGCAGAGGAAGAATTGGTTACTTTAAAGCAGAGGTCTTCAAACTGTGGGGCGGGCCCCCCTAGGGGGGCCTCAAGTGCTCCCAGGGGGGGCGCCAAACTCTGGCCAAAAGAAGCATTCTACCGATAACAGGCCTTTGTTTTAAACAAAAGCATGTTATTGCATTTTTAAAAAGATAACAGCACCTAACTGCAATGTTTAAATAGGTCTGGACATATTTAAACATTGCCATCCTTATAAAATATTTGTGAAAAATTCTGAGGGGGGCCCATAGATTTTTATTTTTCAACTGGGGGGGCGCGGCATTAAGAAGTTTGGAGACCACTACTTTAAAGGCTGGTACACAAATTTTTCCAATCTTTACAGATTGCTGAGTACATTCCTCCTATTCGCTTCAAGTGCTTCCAGAATCAGAGGTGAAGCTTCTAGGTCACCAGACCGCAGATAGCACCTCAGGATTCTTTGTCAACTGATCTGCTAGTTCTTCTTCCAAGAAACCTTTCTTTTCCTTTTCTATCCTTTAGGATTGAAGCGGCCAGCTGATCTGACCCTTGATAATTGCTTCCAGTCATTGGGCATAGACGGGAAGTAGACCTAACGTCATGCCGCCCCTAACGCAGACATGAACAACATGCCCTTTGTCTTCTGTTTTATTTTAAATTAAGGAACTGAATTGTTTGAAGAAGCTGATGGTGTGAATCTTTTTTATCATGGCCACTGCACTGACTGGTGACTTCTCCTAATTCATCCTTAAAACGTTCTCACCATTTAACTAGCCCTTACTTAGAGCAGTTCCTGTTACTTTGTTTCAAAACTATTCCAGAATTCTCCATTCTATGAGTTTTAAATGGCAGGTTGTATTTCCCCCTGTGTAGAGCTTAATCTGCTAGCCCACAGCTGAGTCTATGAAAATGAGAAACTCCTATCTAACTACTTTGGAAAAACAACTGTTACTGATTCTGAGTCCAGATCTTCTGCTTTCGTCAGGAGAGGTAACCGGCCTGGGAAGGAGAGCTGTTTGAAAGGCACCCTTGATGTTAATGCACTATCCTAGGTCACCATGATATCTTGGACCTGTCTTTCTGGGTCCTGTGATGTTCATCTGTGGGACATGTTTGAGCCACTCTCCTCACATTCCCAGATAAGTGGGGTTGGTCAGTAGTTAAATGATACCTGCCCTTCTGAAGGCTTAGGTCTTTTGTCTTTACTCGTGAAGATATGGAATGACACTTCAAAGAACCAGAAACAACAAAGTACAAGGAATACTTGTATTGAACTACATCACTGCCAATTGCTTGAGGGTTGAGTCCCAGGCTATCATTTTCCACCCACTCGGACACTCTAGACAAATACCAAACATACAAATCAGTCTTGGCCAAGCTCCAACAGCAAAAGTCTAGCCCTTACTGTGAGACAAGTTCTCCAGATGGGAATGCAATCTAACAAAAAGGAGTTTAGGCCTAAATAGCCCTCATCAGTGATGAACAACTGCAGTCTTATTGCACAGTGAGACTGACTGCAGAAATCTGATTTTAGCCTTTTCAGCTTAGTCGAAGCAGACTGGTAATTCTGTTCTTTTTTGGAGGGAACTGAATTGTGATGATCCAGGCTCCCACCCGGTGGTGGTAATAAGTCTACCATCTAGTAAAACTAATTCAATGAAACAATTCTATTAATATTGTTAACTGACTGATTAGATCCTCTCTAAAGGAGTCTTACAGACAGAATTAGATCCCACTTTAGCAGCAAGAGCCATCTGAGGACCTGACTGTATCTGTGTCAAGTATCTGAGTACAACCCTGAGAGCAGTGGATGAGTTGCTGAACAAGATGCCTGAATTATCTGAGCCACCCATTCTCCTACGCCACCCTGGAGAATTGTAGCTGCCTAATCACCATTCCAACTTCCTTAGATCCTTCCTTCAACTCCAGTGTTTGCTCCAAACATCCAGTGTCAAATATGCAATTACAAAGAAGAATGTTCGTCTGTTAGTGACCAGTGTTAGCCAAAGGCTCATGACATGGTGCAATGAACGCAGTATTCAGGGTTGGTGCCCTGTTGGTTAATTATTTGGTGTTATAATTATAATCCCATTTGATGTGTTTGTCAGGGAAAGTAACTGGTTTAAAAAATAAAACAACAAGTTTCCTACTTAAGTTCTTGCAGTTCTAGATACAAGTTTGTAGTTGGCCTACTGCTGACTGAGTCAGGAAAGTTCACTTGTTTTTGACAACATTTCCCATAGCGGTGGTCAACATTGGTATATAGTTAATGACAGAATCCTTGTTACAATTGGAGATACCACTTAGTAAGGAGGGGTCCACAGATAGAAGATTAGGCAGATCGAATAGTACACTTATCGTAGAAAACAGGTAGTAGGTTGCTCAATACACTTGTCCTACCAGTTGCAACATCCTATCTGCTTAGTCCGCTCACTATGTCAACTCAAGCACACAGTGATACATAAGCATTTTATAACCTTATACATAGGCAGGAAAGGTATGACAAGTTTTGCAGAATTAGAACACCTCCTTCTCATAGCAAGGGTGAAATGGAACATAAACTCTACCTTGGACAACCCAGGGTTAAAATGCACACACATGGTTTGCATTCACCCTCATCCACAAACACCTCACAAACACCTGTACATAGGCAAAACAGACTTGCACCCAAATAGAACCACAAATTATTCCACTATACCCTCACACACATCTACAGTGTGTTTCATGATGACCAGGATCATGTACCTTTACTGTCACCGTCTACTGCACAATCTTTCAGGGCTAGGGATATAATATGGGGTCACACCATAATGCCAGGGACATGTTCCATGCTCTAGTTTGACCCCCTATCAGAATGAGTCACATAGACTAATCTCTCACACTCTACTGCACTCATTTAGCGGACCAGAGAATTACACTCCCTATACCCTCTGCTGCACACAGTCCCAGATCAAGGTACATAGACAATGCAATCACCTTCTGCAGCATACGTTCATGAGATCAGCCACACATCACGGGTCATGAACACTTTGCACACGTTAACTACGGCATAATCACACAGCACTAGGATCTAATCCTCACACACTTGCTCTACTGCAAACACACATACATAGGATCAGGATCCAGAGAAGAACATTAACATCTACATTGTAAAGGCCTAAATATGTACTCCTCTTTGACACAGGCCAGAGCTTCACAATAGTGCTGCATTACCACCACCTATATATTTCATCTTTAGCACCCTTTGTAATAACGTGTGTGAATTTAGATTTTATGGGGAGGCGTGGGGGGGGGGTCAGATGTGAATCTATAACTACTGAGGTAACAAAGCATTTGCTTGAGGCATGTAGCAGTTGTTAGCCAAATACATATTTTATAGATTCACATGCTGTGCACAAATTAATAAATATATCTTTTACTTACGTGGTGTGTTCAAGGGTGTAGCATTCTGAAAAACATTCTTCAGACCCAAATTAACCATCTGTGCATGCAGTTCTTGTGCCTGCGACAATACTGTAATAGACTGCCTTGGCACCGATACTCAGGGCTCTTTTTTCATTAGTCTCAACCTAGGCCTGAGAAATTGTCAATGTCTTTCAAGGTGGTAGATTCTTCAGATTTCACTAAAGCAAGGACCTCAAACTTCCCCCTGTCACCATCTCGGGATTTTTGTAATTCTTTACTATGGTTCTGAGTGTTGTGGAAAAAGCCACTTCTGGGTGTCTCATGGCAATGGCGCGAAAGATGGCTATGTTCCCAACAATATCACTATCCTCACTGTGGGAGTCTGTGACAGGATTAAGAGTATAAAACACACTGGTGCTACAGAAGGATTCATTTAAATAGAGAATCTGACAAACAATTCCCTAAATAAATCTGATAGGAGTCTGATACATTGTAGTGCATATAGTTTTCATTACAAGAAAAACAATATAAACCAAGCAGTTTCAATGTGAGCGGCGTACACTGTCTCTTATACAAAGCATTTATTCGATTTTTTTCAATACTATAAACTGCAAAAGGGATTCAACAAAAGCACACACAACCAAGCCACATCCACGAATGAGTGGCTGCGATATCCATACATATATAAGCGTGTGTTTGTGTGTGTGTAATTTCACAGTGTGTGGAATAGTGTCCACAAAGTCGTACATGGCATTTCTGGAGCTATGCCGAGTAGACACTGGTCTATAGCATCACAAATTCATAAGACCGTTCTCGGAATGATTAAGCATTGTTCAGAGTGGCAGACTCCAGTAGTTGTAAGAATGTTTGCTTAGACAGCGTATCAATCGTATATATATACAGCACATCAAATACTCTGATAATTCAGACAATGACCCTCATGGAATGAGAGATATAACTTATTACTTATTACTGTTTAGTATTATTTCATTTTAGGTCTTATACAGTTTCTTATAATGTTATGCAATCAAAGCTAAGTCACACTAAGTGACACAACTCCATCTGCGAAACTTAGCCAGTCATTTATTAAGTAGACACATTTATGCATCAGTTTCATCAAGCCTTAATCATGTACATTCTGCATTAGAGTAATGAAATAACTTTTAGAACAAGTGTCCTAGGTAAGTAATTCAATCATATACGAAATCGCACAGGACAAAAATGCTGAAAACGTATTCTCCTAGACAGCATTAAGAAGACCAAGCGTAATAGGAACAATATCAAATAAAACACAACGAGTCAAAGCAAGTCATAAGAACCCAGACAGAAAGAAAACTTAAGATTGAGAATCAAGAATAATCTTGAAAAAACTATCAATTATGTGTAATGTACTCAAAGTCCAATATACGTAACAACGTTTCTGGAGAAACTACTTTGCCAAAACAATTCAGAGCGAGCAGTTTAAATTTCGAATGGTCTAAATGCACAAATTAGAAATACTAATAAAAATCCGAGTCCAAAAAGTAAACGTTTTCAGAGCTAATCAAAAACTTATGGTTCTCTCACTCACTATGGACAGCTGTTGGCAACTATGCCTCATCATTCAAGTCGAACTCTTAAAAAAATACTTCTTAGCCAAAACAATGGAAAGCAATTCGAAGTGAGCTATTCTGATTCCAACACAATATAGATGCAAAAATATAGATGCTAATAAAAACTACAGCCTAAAAATATGTAATACAAATGTCATCAGAGACATGCCTGCTATGTAATGTTGGCAACCATGCAAGATCAAGCAACAGAAATGGGCCTTGAAGAAACGCCTCCGGGCGCCCTCCCGACATAGGAAAACAAAATAGCCAAAAACATCACTGTCTTAAAAAGAGTTCTGAAAAGGAAGTAGATTAAATATAGACCAGAAATGCCACAACGCTATATCATATCTGCCATGTTGGCAAAATAGAAACACACAAAAAGTAATAAGCAACAAACATAATACACTTAAGTACTACAAATAATAAACCCAGAGGCAGTTCAACCTGCACAAAGCAAAGGATAACACATCCAAAAGGTATCTAACATATTTGAAGAAGCGAAACATGGCACAAAAAGGAGTGCTAGAAAAGAACTAGCCTGAATGTATGCTGGAAAAGCTACAGCGTCACATAGTAGCAATCATGTTAGAGGACTGGAAAACTACTAGTCTATTAAGCGCTGGGCAAACCAAAAATCAGTACAACTTACCCAAATTTGAAGACCCATTAAAAGATCAAACGGCATCAACACAGGAAACCTTACACATGGCAGTTAAGAGTTGTCATGTAGGAAGAAGGGCAGAAACAAACAAAGCAAACAAAGTATATTGAACTATGGATTGGCACTAAAAGAGAATATGTTGTACTGCCAGGAAAATCTATCAAGAGTCGCATGGGTTCCGTCAGAAAGCCTGAACATCTAATTGTGAAATACCCATAATGGCACTAAAATTCAGCCATCCTGTAATGGAACGCAAGACTTCAAAAACTGCAGAAAGGCCTGGAGTGTACTTCAATGCCACCAAGAGAACCATTAAAATGACATATTCAGGCCTTTGATAAAAGTTGTATTTTCCAGATGCATATATTTTTACTAATTGATCAACATAGTGTCTTCTCATTAAACATTTAATGACACCTGTGTCCCACCCTTTCATTTCATGAAATTGATATTTTCGACTAAACTACTATACAACAGGGGCATTCTGGACATGGCATATGATTCTCGATTGTTATATAATGTTTCTACTGACCTCGTAAGTGATTTTACCCATGTAATAAAGGCTACAAGGTCATTAAGGCCTGATTACAACTTTGGAGGAGGTGTTAATCCGTCCCAAAAGTGACAGTAAAGTGACAGATATACCACCAGCCGTATTACCAGTTCCATAGGATATAATGGACTCGTAATACGGCTGGTGGTATATCCGTCACTTTACCGTCACTTTTGGGACGGATTAACACCTCCTCCAAAGTTGTAATCAGGCCCTAAATGCTGTAAATTACACTTTAGTAGAGCAGTTCGAATAATTTTTAAATACCACTCTCTAAAATTAATCTTAAATAAATTAACAGTACACATAGAATGACATGCCAGGTATTCTTCACCACAGAAGTAACCCATTAGGGGATCCAGTCTCCATAGTTGTGGGGAACGTTTTTGGGAGATCTTTTATGTACCCAACAACCTAACTAGTGCATTTTTCTGTCAGAGGACTAAGGAAAGAGGAGAAAACACAGGGAGAGTAATAGATGGTCTCATGTAGAAAGGTGACACAACTTTTGGCAGAAATTAAAATGAAGTCTGCAGCATTAACTTGTCTAGGAAGAAAGTGGTGTATGGAAGATGCAGATCACTGACATGGCATACAGAACTACAATGAAGAAAAACATTTTGATAGTGCTCAATCAACTTTCATAGACTGGAAGGGTCTCCAGTGGCAGGACTGTGACATATTGCTTCTTAACAACTAACTGGAGGGCCCAAACAAGATTCAGTCCATGTTGTCATTAAGAAGTCTGTCATGGCCTAACAAAATAGGACAGCGAGGGCTCTGACACACTTTAGGGAAATGCTGTGATCACCCCAAATGTTTTGGACTGATGCTGCTGGTTGGTCGACTCAGATTGCACTGATGACTGCTGACCTTAGCTCAGTGTTCTAACCCCAATTGGAATAAGCTGACTTACTTATACGTCCCAAGTGTATGGTACCCAGGATATGTAAGGCAGAGTACCCCCCGCCAGGGCTGAAGCGCTGGTTGTGTCTCCCTGTGTGGTACAGAGTACACAAACGGCTCAGGGTCTGCCACTGCCCCTGGAAGAGCAGTTTTAAATGTTTAAACCAATTGCAAAGCCCCCACTTACCTTAACCGTATATGTAAGTCTCCACTAAGGAAGGCCTATGGAGCCCTGAGGTAGGGAGCTATACATAACAGGACATATACGTTTAATCTGTCCGACAGCAACACTTCCAAATTGTCGTCTTGTTGTAGAAAAGTTAGTAGCCCCACTGGTTAACAGAGCATGATGGGCTGATCCCCTCAGCCCGGCTAGCTTCTGAATGGGACTGCTCAAATGAGTGCATCAAGGTATCAAATTAATTGAGGCATTAAACCCATATTGATGCCCTGTCAAATTTAATGTCACTTTTAGGGAAAAGCAACTATTAGAAAGTTGCCACTCAGTTTCTCCAGTTGCCTCACATGGCTGCTGGCCACCAGACAGCTTTCTGCTCTCCTGGGAAGCAGTGTGAATGGCTTCCTGGCTTAAGAACAATGGTAGCCTGCAATAATGGGAGGTGTTACTTCCCCCTTGCAGGAAGCCACTCGGGGAGCTAGCCCAAAAGGCAAGCTTCCATGGTGAAATCGCCTTTGGTGGGCAAATGGCAATCAAACACCTGAGAGATTGCCACTTTGTTCAGGTAGTGGCAGTGGGAATAGAGGGGAGACCAGTGCCCAAACTGGTTTTCCCATAGGTGTGTAGCTCACAGGTAGCCACACCTCTCGGGTGGGCTACCAAGCTCCTGTCATCTAAGAAAGGATTCAGCCACTTTGGGAGTGGTCAGAATAGTGCATGCTGGGATTGGCAGATGCCACACATAGCTGGAAGTTGCTATAGGGCAGGAGGGATATTGGTAGCCCATTGGCTAGTGACTGCACCATCCCCACAGGGCACTTTCTGGGCATAAATATGCCACAACACCCTCAACCATGAGGGAACTAGAGGAGGACCAAAGAAGGAGGACCCTGCTGACCCCTGGTCAAGGGAAAAAGAGGCTGGACTGCACCTGCAGCACCTTGGGCTAGTGAAGAAAGAACTGTGCCTGTGGCTCCTGGCTTGAGGAAAAGTTGCTCACAAGCCCCAGACCAACAAAGTGACCCCAAGGTTCAGTCAGTTGACCTCCTGGAACCAGCACAAGGGCCATCAAAGCTGGAGTAGTCCACCTTAGCAAATCAGCAGCCACTTCTGGAGAATCATCACTGACTGCCTCTAGGCACCCCAAGAGACCTCTACTTGCCAGCCAAATGTTGCACCTGAGCCGGCTGGATCCAGGAGTGTCATCAAGATAGATTGGTTGTCTAGGATGGATAGTTGCCTTCATTAGAGGATACAGCTGGAGCCGGTATATACGGACACCAGTAACCCAGCAGCAGCTGGCCTTCTACTGGCTCAAAGAGAACTTCAAGAGATCCTAACCTATGAGGGCACAGTCACCCAAACCCATCCGGGGACTGAGGAATAACCGCGAGGATACCCCCGTCGACTGACAGGACCCAGAGCATCCTTCATCTCCGGCATCCTGAGCATCAGGACCACTCCATTAAAGTCTATGGCAGCTGTGCCATAAAGTTGGGAACTGGACTGGAGAACACTTTGGTGGTCAGGTAACTATCCAAATACTCCTTAGTGGCCCCCCAACCTTGTCTGTGTCGGATTTGGTCACAACTCTTTCAAACTTTTCACATTTTTACCAACTTTATAGTTACCAATGTTTGTTTGTGGTTGAGTCTGAGATTTGCATTTCCTCTAAAAATCTATTTCTCTGGAACCCTCCGGTGGATTTTGCTCATCTTGGTCTTGACAATTCATAAAAATAGAATCTTTTTTTATACATAGGTGTTGGATTTCTTTCAAGTTGTGTGACTATTTCGTTGTTTGGTGCTTCTAAATGCTTTACACTTGGTCCTTTGCTGCTTTACTGCTTGAAGCCACAGCGATGTAGGGTTGAGCTGAAAGTTTTACAAACAAGCCTAACTGGACCCAAGACAGTTTTTGTGAGTTTATTACACTGTAAGGTTGCACAACTGTACCATGTAACACACCCAAATTCTCACACACTGCAGGCCCGTGCTGCAAGTCCTTTGTCAAACAGTTTTCTTTATTCTCAATAGTCAGTGGCAGAAGGTCCAACACTGGGGACTACTACTGCAAAGGAGGCAGCCTCCTCACTAGAGAGCCCCTGTGGGGAATCCAATTCTATTTCAGAAGCAGTGTATTCTGTAGTCTTGTATAAACAAACATCAGTATAGTGAGGGAGTTGTCAGCCTCCTGATCATCATCTGTATAATGAGGAACATCTTGGGATCCTTGAATGGTGTCACAATCTGATCTGAACAAAAAAAGGCTTTCAACCTCTGATAATATCAGGGCTGATGAAGAGGATGCACGTTTATCCTAAGTGAGGCGCTCCGCCCTGGCAATTTCATACACGTGGCACAGACTGATGTCAGTTCCAGTTTGAAAATAGGCATCGGTATCAGATCCAGTGAGGGTACCACTGGCGTCAGGGTCAGTGTCCAGGCTATTGGAACAGACTAGAGCTCCGGCATTAGAACTGAGACATGGGCTAGTGCCGGCAAGGAGCCAGATGCCAGACCAACAGGGTCGGAAAGCTGTGAGGGCAGAATCAGTCGATAGAAGCCTGATTGATGGCCCCTGTGGCTTTGTGGGGCCTGAAGATGCTCAAGCGGGACCTATCAACACCTTGCAAAGTTGCAGCATTGCCTCTCTAAAGGCCTGCCTTTGCTGTGGGGTCTGCAATGCCCTGAGACCATCCTCCGAGCAGGTCGTGCCACAACCAGGTTATGCCCCTCAGAGAGTGCCACAGCTAGCCTTGAAGCAGGCTTAAAGTCGGATAATGGCAGTAGGATGCAGCCCCTGGAGTTACTAATGTACAACTTCTTCCCAAGGCAGAAGCAGCAAAATGGCCTGAGTCCTGCTTGGATATCCTGCACTTATGGCATTACTTAATCTTTAACCCACTTGAGATTGGTAAGTTGGAGCCGGATCTGCAACTTGGAGGGTGAGTCGTTACGCTGTATTAACCATGACCTATCTCATTTTTGGGTTTGGTGACATATAGCTTCACCTCCAACACTCTGATTCTTTTGGGGTGCATCAAGAAGCATTTCTCACACCACTTCGAGTTGTGCCCCGAATGTAGTAATCAAAGACAGACTTCATGTTGATCCATGACTAACATCTTCCTGCAATCATGGCATGGCTTGAAGCTTGTGGTTTCTGGAGGAGTCATTTACCAATCAGGCTGTCCTTAAAAATGCAATTTTGGTGTCAGTAAAGACTAACAAAGTTGTAAGTGGAGTGTCAGATCAGTAAAGGGTATGGAAAAGAAGGAGCTGATGTTATTGCACAGGTGTGATGCACATGTACGTCTCCGCAATGTCACTTATGGGGTTGCCACAGAATGAAATAGCACCACCTGGTGACATGCAGGAGGGGTTGTTATTAAAAATCAGGATTCAGCCTGGTGCCTGAGGATATTTACAAGGTGGGGAGTCTGCAGTCATCACTTTTGACAGTTTTTCTATCAATATTCTTTGATTGTTTCGGAGGCATTTGTGGGCTCACTGCGAGCTTTGTGGTCATCTAGAACATATGAATGACTTTGCCATTTGACATCATCTGCGTCTGATCACCTTGTGGTTATGGACGCAAAGATAAAAACATTTAGCTAAATAAGGCACTGATTTTAGAGGGTCATGCCATGAATCCTAAGATGTCAAGGGCTCTTTGCTTCGGATTGTTAGACCTGGCATCTTTTGGCATGGTTTCTCTTGACTTTTTACTTTCTGACCTCCTGTTTAGACTGCGTGCTGAACTTCATTTTTCCTGGCTTTAGGACTCTGTGCACTTTTTCACTGCTGACCACTGCTAAAGTACATGTGCTCGGTGTCTAAAACATGATTACATAGGCTTCCCCATGATTGGAATATTTGATGTGCTGCTAATTCCCTAGAAAATTGCACTGTATGTGTCCAGGGCCTGTAAGTCACATGCTACAAGGAGGCTGCAACACTGGTTGTGCTACCCACTACAGTAGCCTTTCAAACATGTCTCAGGCCTGCCACTTCAGAGCCTGTGTGTGTAATTTAAACTGCCATTTCAACCTTGCAATTGTACCTACTTACTAGGACCAAACCTTGCTTTTTATTACAAATAAATGATCCCAAAGGTAGGCCCTCGTTTGCCCTAAGGACAGGGTGCAGTGTATTTAAAAAATTAGACATGTACTTTTTAAGTTTAACATGTCCAGATAGTGAAAAACTCTTAATCTTTTTTCATTATTGCAAGGGCTATCTCTTCCATAGGCTAACATTGGGGTTACATTAAAACACCTTTTAAGCGTAATTTCCAACTGGGAAAATATAGAAATATGGAGTTTGGTGTCTACAACTCACAATTTAAAAATACATCCTTTAACAACGTTGTGTTTTTAAATTGATGGTCTGAAAAAAACACTTTTAGAAAGTTGGCATTTTCTTACTTGAACCATTCTGTGCCTTAGCCTGCCTTTGAATACATGTCTGGGTTTAGGTGATAGCTATACTTGTGCATTCTCTCCCGACAGCCCCACACAGGAAGAGCTGGGTGTGACAGGGGATACGTCTGCATTCATCCTCATACTGATAGTCAACCTGGACAGGCAAAGGGAGAGGCAGTTCACACTTACATCTGAATACGTTGTGTCCTGCCCTCACACAAAGGACTTATTTACCCCCTACTGGTAGTCTGGAGCCAGGGCTGAGTTCAAAGGGATCCTGGTGCACTTCAGAGAATCCCTGTGATGCTACACCAACATCAAAGGCCTTTTTGGGTGTAAGTACTCGGCCTCTGACACCACATACTCAGAACTCTTATGGACTGAGGACATTCTACCAGGAAGAAAGACTGCTGTGCTGCCAGAAGGTACTGCCATTTTGCTGTTTGGTTTGCTATGTTGGCCTGCTGCTTCTTGCCTGGGAGGGAGAGGACTGGACTTAACTCCCTACATCCTGCAATCTAAAGTTTCTCCAAGGGCCTAACTGAGCTTGCCTCCTCTTTCTGAAGTCTCACAGGATATTAAATACTTCACCTGCATCTTGCTACCAGCACCTGGACTCCTCTGTTGTGAGTCCTGCTCTCCCAAGTGGTGCCAAATCCAGCGTTGGGTGCTTGGAGGTGAGTGTTGTGTTGTGTTGCAACAAAAGAAACGGAGGCATCAACACCAGAACGCCAACTGCAACCGATGCATCCTGCTGCACAAATGACGCTTCACTGCTGCCTGCACTTTAGCTGTGGACAGCACTAGCTGACTATGTGACACAACGATCCCGACTTTCAATGCAGGCCTGACTTGGCCAAAGCAGCCAGATGCATCAGAACCTGGCCCACATCGCTTCTGTACATCGACCCATCAACGATGTTGCATAATCAGGAAACGACGCATCACCTGCAAACATGACACATCCCTTCATTGGATCAATGCATCATACCCGAACATCGTTGCAAATAAGATACTGTCAGCAGGTCTATGTGACTCCTGTACCCGGTCCATGCTCCATCGCGGTCGGACTGAACTTTTGGATTTGTCCCAGTCCAGCATGACCAGATAGCCCCTATTGGAGCTATTGACTTCTAAGCACTACATTTCGATTTCATCTTTGAAAATTCATAACTTGACTTGTGTATGCTGGAATTTTGTTGCTTTGGTCTTGTTTGACTCAGATAAATATTGGCTATTTTTCTAAACTGGTGTGGAGTACTTTTGTGGTATTGTCACTGTTAGTGTGTGTATGTCTGTCTGTGTGTGTGTGTGTGTGTGTGTGTGTGTGTGTGTGTGTGTGTGCACAAATACTTTACGCATTGCCTCCTTAGGTAAGCCTGACTGCTCTGTGCCAAGCTACCAGACTGTGAGCACTCGTAAACTTTTAGTGTGTATCTTACTTACCCTGACTAGGATTGTGGTCCCTAGTGCAAACCTCTGCCAACTAGAGATCCAGTTTCTAACACTGATGGTAATGGTGGGATAACACTTGCATTTGTGCTTTGCATACAGTGATTGGTGTACACTACTTCCATATCTCAGACCATTACTCTTTAATTTACGTTATTAGGTCTCGCCTAGACATCGCATGCGCTGCCTCTTCAAGGCATACTATTTGTACTCGATGGGCTTAGGACACAACCACTGCTTTTCATTTGTTCCTTTGTGTGCCCTTTGAAAATTCTTCCTTTTCTGTAGTGAATCGCTTATATTTGTCCTCCTTTTCGTGTGTTGCTCATGTCCGTGGCAACTGGCCCTATAACTTATAGGCTTACAGTTCTGGTCTTTTGTGTTAGTTTCGGAGCACTATTTTTTTCTTTTGCCTTGGGCTCGGGAGCAGCAGTGAAGTCCCAGTTCAACATCAGCTCGCATTGCTTTTAACTATAAATACCTCCTGCCTGTGTGTGTCTATGGAGGAAGGATGTTATCACTTTGGCCATTTGAAGATTTACACATATCATAGACCTTTTCCAGCAAGTAATGGCATTTTCAGGAACTTTTAAACATTGTATGACGACACACGCATTGCTAGTGCCAAAGTGTTTGTCACCTGAAGCAACACAGAAGTTACGATTTTGCACATTTCGTTTCAGGACTATCCCCTGAGAAATGCAGCATTTTTTAAAAGTCCTACCCAAGGCGCTGATTGAATTACCAGATTTTTCAGTGCCCGAGGGAAGATGATTCTAGCAGACAGAATCCATGCCTCACTCTTACCCCTCTAGGCGTTCCTGATCTCCCCTTGTGCTTACACTACAGACTGCCTTGTCAAGCGCCTTGGGGATAGTGCTCATGGCATCCTTGCACAACAAGGGTGTAATTGAGGCAATCTGTGGAGGCTGCCTACATCCACTTTTCCCCAGTTTGCTGGAGTTTGTGTTTTACAGTAAGATGGCTCCAGCCCTCCTCGCAGCAGTGTGAAGTCCCCTCCCTCACCTTGCAAGCCTCGAAGATGCTAATAATTGGCATTAAAACAGCAACAGACAAGCACTCCAAGTCAAATACAAACAAATCCTCCCCCCAGCATCCCTTTTCATGGATTGGTTTTATTGGACTTCAAGGGACCGCTACAGTTGTGCTTTGTGTGCAGCATGTTACCATCACAGACACAATGCAATGCACTTGTGCATCGTAGTTGGTAAAGCAAAACTACGAATCCCAGAATCCAAAGTGCTGTTGGTGAAAACACCTAGCTGGATGAAGATGAAGGTGAACATTATAAAATCTAGGTTTCTTTTTGGGAGAACACGGCAGCTGAAAGTTGTTACTGGGCTGCCACTTTCACTTGGATACCTCTCCAACATGGGTGAATGCTATCTTGGAACAATAAGTTAAATTTAAAAAATACAGCATCATGATTCAAGCATGCACATGTATAGTGATATATGCTTGTATTTACGTCATCACACTGCAGGGTTTATTTTGTTTTTGCAGATGTTTTTCCACATCAAAAACAAGGTTTGCCACATATGCCCTCAATGAACAGGGAAATGTCCGTGTGTTTGTCCTTAGGCATATTTATTAACACTTTGTTTTACTACAATGACAACTGTGATAAAAAGATCGTCATTGCTTATATTGTTTTTTTCCATTTTAATTGACATACAAACAGAAATTAAGCCACTTGGAAGGCTCTGAAGGCTAATTGGAGTAAACAGAACCCTGATATTTCATTGTACAACCTTCAAGTTTTTTGCAGCCATGTATGAAAAAAGAAAAGCCCATAACAGGAAAAATACTGCATTTATTTCTGCCTGTTTGCTGCAGTTGCCTAATTTCCTGTATATATTTAGTAGTGCATGGCATATCTAACTCTGAACGTATATGGTTACCGGCTAAAATGCACCTCCAGCCATGAATGCACATTCCCATAAGCTATAAATCCATGTCCATCTACTGAAGAAGAGAGAGAGGAAGAAAAAGAGAGAGAGAGAGAGAAAGAGAGAGAGAGAGAGAGAGAGAGAGAGAGAGAGACTTTCTGTGTGTATGCTTAGCGATGCACATGTGATTCTAGCACTGCATACCTTTAGATATGCATGTGCATCTAAGCACTCCTGTCACCGTTTCCTCTTCCCCTGCAACCTGCCCTCCCGTCTCTGTTCCTTCTCCCCCCTGTCCCTGTTTCTTCCCACCCCCACCCCCATTTCTACTCCTCGTCCACCCAGCCCAGTGCGTGTCCCAGTGCTGTACAGTCCGGCCAAAAGCAATTGCCAAACCCAATAGGTTACAAAAGCAAGACCGATTGGTTTTGCCAGTGCTTGTATTTTTCTTTGGTAACTTTTTGAGTTTTTGCAACAACCATGTCTCATCCTGCAACTACAACTGCAGGAGTGGAGTTTGAGCAGGAGAAATTGGAAACCTACACAGAGTCCCAGCTCAAACGTTTCTGCAGGGATTTCAAGTGTTCTTTTAGAGGCCATACTAAAAATGAGGAGCTGCAAAAGGTGCTGAGGGCCTGGCTGGCAGCCAGGAAAGCAGCTGCACAATCAGATGAGGGCAGTGTTATGGATGATGAGGAGGAGAATATGCACCTGTTGAGCAAAGAGCCAGCTTAAATGGAGAGAGGGCCCCTCTCTAAAGCAAGCAGCAGTGTTTCCTCCAGAGGTCTGTCCCCAGAAGAGCTGGAAAACAGGTGGGAAGCCAGGAGACTCAAAATGGAGAATGACCAGGCAAAAGCTATGGAGGAAAAAAGATTGGCCATTGAGGAGAAGAAAATCCTTTTGGCTCATGAGCTGATCACGAAGGAGCTGGTCCTGAAAACCCAGAAGGTTGAGTCCAGCGCAGATGGTGGCAGCATGTCGTCAGTGTCCTCTGAAAAGAGAGTACACATACCCATGAGTCTGGTAGCTTGTTACAAGGTGGATGAAGACAGATCACTGGTTTGATGCCTATGAGATTGGTTTGATGCCTATGAGATTGCTTTGCAAATGCACAAAAACTCTGAGAAGGATTGGGGGGGGGGGGATAGTTGACCCCAGAGATGTACAGGCAAACGTTTTGGGAGAGTGTTACGCTTCATCCTGAGACCTGGGTAGATTGTGCTGATTCTTTCTGCAAGGGACTAGTGAGTCATAAACCTTATTGCTTGATTAGTAAAACCTTTGCCATACAAAACACAATCAATACAGACTCCTGGTGCCATAACCATTGTCCTGACTGGAAGAATATTTTATGAAAATTGTAAAAGGGGCTCATTTCCAAAACCGGGGCATGAGGTGAGTGTGCCCCAGGCCTGTTAATGCAGTTATGACCACAGGCAAGAGAGTATATAGGGCACGCCAGTGGGGAGTGACCAATGTTCTATGCATCCCCCATAGAATACGTAAAAAGCAATGTTTACAAACAATAAGTCACAAAAAGTGCAAATGCAGCAGATTTACATAAAATAATTTTTTGCAATCCATAGATACGTAAACGTGCAGGTGGGGAAAATAAAGTGCAATGTATCTAGAATAAGATTAAAAGGTATATAAGAGCCAAGGTGGTTAAGGAGCTTAACCTGTTATCAATAGAAATGCAGAGGATACACCAAAAAAGAAAGGTAGCGGACCATAGATCAGCATTCCGATACCCTATTCCAAAATAGGTCTCAAAAATACATTTCCATTCATGTGCACTCAATAAAAAGCACCTGCTACTAAGGTACAACCTCATCCAAGGAACATAACATCATAAGCAATAGAGGTGCACCGCATCAATATAGATTTCACGAAAAAAGTTCCTTTCAAATTCTCAGCTATATCTAATTCTTTGCTTTATATTCCTTGTTTGAAAAGCTCCACACATCAACAGCGACAAAAGCCAACGTGTTTCATCCATACAAATGGACTTCTTCAGGGCTGAAATACAATAAATAAGTACAACATATAATAACAATACAACATATGATGACAGAAATTATGCACATACTACCAACAAAAAAACTAAAACATATCCATAAAGAGCTAAAAGTAACAAAAAAGAACCTAATTTAAATCGAACACAAATACAATAATGCAAATAATACTTATCCAAGGACAGGAAAAGAAACAGACAGTTACATGAAACACATTAACAAATACAAAAACGGAAACAATACAAATAACATGGCCATATTAAAAGGTTGAAAAAACATGGGTGTACACAAGTTGCGGCTATTATTAACAAAGTGACTGTATTTTACGTTTACACACATAAAAATGGAGAAAAAAAAATGGCCCCTTTGTAGGGCATCATAATTTTCTATACATATTTTTTAATCGAAACTGATTACATATAAGATTATTATGATTATTAAGAGATTTGAATGGATGGATCATCAGAAACAAATAACAGAGGTGCATGTTTATTAGTCAATTGTTTTTACATGTGATATTAAAATATTTAAGAGAATAGAAGTTTGGGGATAAGTGGCAGAAAGGAAAAAGTGAACAAGCATATAAGCCCAATTTGTGCATAATAAAATATTCACAAACATATGTGTCACAACAAACCAAATTACTCAAACGTAATAACCGCAAACCATTGTGCTGAAAAACAATAAGCAAATATCACTATGCGGGCCTCCAGGCCGATTTACATACAACAGTCAGTTTTGTTAGCAATTCTCATAGTACAAGTTTCTCAACAGTCCTGTTGCATTCACCTCATTAGTAATATCCAGCAATCAAATGTGTTATTCAAACCTGTTAAGGAACAGCTTATCACACTAGGGAAGCTCCCAGAAATATATGGTTGAAAAGAATATCCTCTCTGTTAAACCAAACAACATTACGTACCAGAGCGTCAATCATAGTGTCCAATTCTCTTTAGTGTCTATTGAAGCAAGAGCCTCTACTTTTCCAAATGCATATTCCGTTCTGTAGAGGGATAGAATCAATTTTTGTCCCACCTAATGACAAGGAGGAATATAAAATAGGGGAAACCTAAAAAATTGAAAGCAAAATACCCTATCAATATCTATCATAATACTTCTTATTGTGTGAAAGATACAATACGAGAATCCCATCACAGGGGAAGCCATATCGGGGCTTGGCCCAATTTTCAAAAACATTTTTTTTATTTGTGACCTCTGTGTCACAAGGAACTGAATTTGATAATGAAAGAGTAGCACTTTCAGTGGCAGTGCAATGTCATATCCTACATAAATCCAATGCCCCCCACCATTGCAAAATATGTTGCATGCCTCCAGATCACTGAGAACATACCCATTCCAAAGCAACTCTTTATTTACAAAAATGATTGCCAGACCCACCAAAACAACGTATATGCAGTGAACAAAGTTTGGTTGCTGAATATTCACCCATATCACCTTAGCAATCGAATGGTATTTTCTATGATAGGTGCCAGTAGCCGAACAAATCCATCCTCCACACATTTATTTGCTGGTAGTATATACACAACTTCTGTCATCATATGTTGTATTTTTATTATATGTTGTTCGTATTTATAGTATTACAGCCCTGAAGAAGTCCATTTGTATAGACAAAACACACTGGCTGTCATCGCTGTTGATGTGTGGTGCTTTTAAAACACAGAAAATAAAGCGAAGAATTGGATATAACTGAGCATTTGAAAGGAACTTTTTTCCTGAAATGTATATTGACACGGAGCACCTCTATTTCTTATGAGAAAATCCAGGTGTAAGGGTCTACACATTTCAAGACCATATTCGGGTAATGGACCAACAAGCACCAAATAAGACCTTCAGGGCACAAAAATTATTTATTTTCTAAGTGATAAATGATAAGGGCAGACGAAGTTTAGGGAGCCATGATAATAGTGCCAAACAGTAGAATGCTGGATATCTGATCGCAGGAGGTGCGCTTCCATCAGTTCTGGCATTCAAATGCCTTGTTCACCTTGCAAAGCCCACACACAAACATAAAAACTCTAATACAAAGGTTAAGGCTGAAGGCAGAATGGTTAATCATCTACTCGCATCCCATTCCCTTCTTCTGCTTGAGCCATAGCCTCCATCTTTTTATTGAATCACTGAATTAATTTCAGCGGTGCACAATTTACCTGAAATCTGTAGGATCGAAGCAGGTCTAGACTGCCTCCCTGCAAGACCTTATACCTCGGGCATTCCACCTTACATGTAATAGTTCTCGCCAGTCCTTCATTAGGGTGGGGCACAAGCACAGTATATGGATAATATCTTTCTGACCCTGTTTGCATAACTGACGATTCGCCAGAACCTCTGGTCTTTTCCATGCAGGATAGTAACTTAAAGTAGTTATTATCTCCATCCTGTATTTCATAAACTGTAGCTTGGCTTGATCATTATAAAGTTCACTTAGGCACTGGATAGTTGGGTGAAGGGCAGTAATGCGACCACCTATCAGGGGCTGTACAATTTGATTGCACAAGAGCACGTGTTAAAGTCTTTGTTTTACCGAGCTGCACCAGCAATTTAGTCATAGTATGTTCTCTGATACTAGGGAGTTTGCTAAGGAAGCGAACTGCTGGGTCAGCACCAGGGTCCACAAGACAGTTTCTCAGGACGATCCAGTCAAGGGTGGGCACGGTTCTCAGCAGAAGAAAGGGGGGGCAAAAACTAATGTAAGGAGTTCTCAAAAGGGCCCCAAACTAGTTCCCTGGGTCATGTGTCCCAACCCTATTCCGAAAAGAAGAAATGGTTCCTATTAAGTAAGACTTCCAGGAACGGACTCCTAAAGTGTTTTGACTGTAGTCAGAAAGGGCACATCTGAGGGTCCCTGCATGTCCTAAGCAGACACAGGACCCCCAAACTGGTGGAAAGTTCCTGGGGATGGCGAGTGTAGCGCTTAGGGAGGAATTGGCCTCAACTGATGGTGGGGAGACCCTTGAGATTACCCTAGTGTCCCTGGTGACAGTGAAATGGTACAGAGAACCCTGATGCCTGACAAAACTAGGAAGTATAGACAGTGGGTTACCATTAATGGGCATAGGGTGGAGGCTCTGAGAGACACAGGAGCCAGCATGACAACCATCTAGTGTCATCTGTATGTCCTCAGAGCAGATAGTCCCTAATGTGGTCCACCAAGTTGTTGCTATAGACAACCACAAGAGCCAATGTATGGTGGCTCAGGATCCCTTTGAATGGGGGGTATCTCAGGTTCCTTGAGGGTAACTGTGAGTCCATCCATGCCTATGGATTGTCTGCTGGGCAGAGACCTGGAGCATACCACCTGGAAGGAAGTGGAGCTCAGTTAACACTTGGAGATGTTGGGGTTACTTGACTGGGTGAGCCTGACCACACGGTCCTTGGCAGCATGTGAGTGTGGTCAGAAGGACATGGAGCTTGAAAGAGTGGCCCAGGTGTCTGCTAAAAAGGGGAAGGGCAAGGGGTGAAGGAAACCCACTCTTCAAATTCCCATGGTATGTGAGAAGGCTGACCTCGAGGGGGAAGATGGGGTCGATCTGGGGAACCTACCTGAGCTGACCAATTGGCAGCAGGAAGGACATCCCTCCAGGGAGGAGTTCTGCACATCACAGAAGGAGTGCCCTATTCTGGTGGGCCTTAGGCAGCAGGCCGAGGCCCAGGCAGTTGGTGATGCCTCTGGCAAGCACCTGATTTATTCGGAGAATAGTCTCCTGTATAGTGAGCTTTGGGCTCCTGAACCTGGGGCAGCCTGTGTGCTGGTGGTACCCCAGCACTTCAGGGCCTACCTACCGGTTCTGGGTCATGATGTGCCACTGGCAGGTCATTTGGGGCAGGACAAGACCTTTGACTGGCTTGTCACCCTCTTTTATTGGCTTCAAATGAGGAAGACCTCAGATGCATTCTGCAGGTCTTGGCTTACCTGCAAGTTAAGTAGCAAGACGGGAGAATGCAAGGCCCGCCTGCAGCCCTTGCCAGTCATGAGCACCCCTTTTGAGCAGGTGGGCATTGACATTGTGGGGCCTCTGGGTCCTAAGACAGCCATGGGCAACAGGTTTGTCCTTTTCTTGGTGGACCATGCCACCTGATACCCATAGGCTATCCCTCTAAGGAAGTGACTGTACCCACTGTGGCCAGGGCACTGAAGGGGATCTTTACCGAGTGGGTTTGCCCACGGAGGTGGTTTCTGACTGCGGTACCATCTTATGTCCTTATACATAGTCCTTATGCATAAAGGCAATGTGGAAAGCCTGTGGGGTAACTTACAAGTTCTCCACACCTTAACACCCCCAAACCAATGGGTTGGTTGAGAGATTCAACTGTAAGGCGTAAGTGGGACGTCCTCATACCATGTCTGCTATTTGCCCAGAGCAAAGGTCTTCAATCAGTGAGTCGCGACCCCCAGGGGGGCTGTGGCATCCTGGGCAAGTGGTCACACAATCCCTCAGCCTCACTTTGTCCCTCCGATTAAAATGTCTCTGCTGAACTTTGATTTATTGAGTCTCCTGTGCTGTGAAACAAAGCCACACAGACAGCTAAAGAGGCCTTCATGCCAGGGGCCTCCTTCCTGAATGAAATGCAAATGTGTGCTAGGAGTAGATCTGCAAATGTAAAGGGTAATCTGCAATTGTGAAAAATGCTGGTTCTGACATTAAATGATTGAGTCACTCAAAGTTTTGTGGTGACAAACATTTATTCTTTTTGAGTGGTAGTGCAAAGAGTTAACAACTGCTCTGTGAAGTGTGTGCTTCTAATTGTAATTGTATTTACATAGTGCTTACTTCACCTGAAAGTGTTACAGAGACAGCTATTGAAAATGGTACTGCATATGCTCTGATATTACTTAAATCTACATCTTGGAAGCACCCTTTTATCATAAACCTTTTTGTAGTGAATTATCTTATACTGTGTGTAATGCAACTATAAAATATTGCCTTACATATTCACAGTGCTTTCTATCACAGGCTGTGACCTTGTGGCACAAAAAATACATAAGTCACTATTCTCCACTGCACAAACCAAGATTTAATTATGTTGCTCTCCGGTTACACACAGACCTCTGCAGTGTATTAACTAATAGAGGTTTCATAATGCACTATAGGGCATTTCCCAACGAGTAACAACTTTCTTTTATTTATTTTTCATTTAAGCTTGCTGTTATTTTATATGTAGCTACCTGACAGTAAAAGACTTTAAAAAACATACAGAATATTTTGGGGATTATTTATTAGAGGCATGCAGCCCTTCCCTGCCCCCCCACCTCCGCCCCTGGGAGCATCACTCTTTTTGATGCTCCGATAGCACAAGCCTCTCAATCATACCTATGATGCGACGCAAAGCCACCCTGAATGGCTTTGCATGGCCTCATAGATATGGAGTAAGGCAAAGGAGCGCAGGTCGCTGTGTTGCCTTACTTTGTGTCAAGGAGGCGTTTCATGGGCATTGGGGTGGGTGTTCCCACGCAACATCCATGGGTTTTTGCGCTGCCCCAGATTGACAAAATCATGTAAACTGGAGCAGTGCCAGAATGTTACACCTCCCCAGAACAGGCATAATTGTGAAAAATGTTTTTATTTCTCCTAGTTTTTCCTCTTTTCATGTGTGTTGCATTCTGCTGCACACATAGAAAGAGAAAAATGCCTCTCTGGGTTGTTTTTGTGCAGGTAGGTACCACTGCCAGCACAAAAACAATCCAGCACAGGGGGAAAGCATGTAGTTCATAAATACGGTCCATTCCTGCCCTTTTAAATTGGCGTAGGGCAGTGTAGCAAGAAGACTTGCGGCACTGCCGTACACCAATTCCTCATAAATTAGGACCTTTGTTTTTAGCCACACCTTTGAGCACACCCCCACACTCACTGACGTTTGGCTTGCTAAACACTGTTTAATATTATTTCCTCACCATAAAAATGATTTGTTGTGGGAATTGGGGACATTTATGATAGTCGATGATGAGGAGTATCAGGTTCTAGACATTTTTGTCAGGAGGGGTCCTTGCACCTAAAAAATGTTTCAGCTCTTTTGAACTTCTGTATGAGCACCCTGTGAAAGGACCTCTCAGTTTGGAGAAGGTCTGTAAGTAAGCTCCCAGGATATATTTAGCTACATGTTGGCCTTTCGCAACCAGACACAGCCTGCTTCCGGAAACTCTCACAGGACAATCTGGAAGCTAGGCAGGAAGACATGAAACGTTGGTACGACCAGAATACCACCCTGGTTGAGTTTCAACCTGGTCAAAAGGTGTGGGTGATGGTGCCCGTAGAACCCCTTGCTCTGCAAGACTGCTTGTCTGGCCCATTTGAGGTCAGGAAGCGCAGGAGTCATGTCACCTACCTGGTGGACATACAGACTCCTAGGAACCCTTTAAGTGTCATGCATGTGAACCGCCTCAAGCCACACTTTAAGAGGTCTGAGTTGACCATTCTCTTGGTCGCTGATGATGGGGTGGAAGAGGACAGTGAACCTCTCCACAACCTCCTATCTTGCAAAGAGCAGGGCGGGTCAGTAGAGGGTATAAGCCTCTCCCCTACTCTGACCCATGATCAGCAGGGAGACCGTTGACAGTTGCTGGGATAGTTTGCATCTCTGTTCTCACTCACCCCAGGGGTCACCAACGGATGCACCCATGATACAGACACTGGGGACAGCCTGCCTGTCAAGCACAAAACGTACAGGTTGTCCGACAGAGTGAGAGCTAAAATTAAGGACGAGGTTGCCAAGATGCTAGAGCTTGGGGTTATTGAATACTTCAACAGTCTTTGGTCCAGTCCAGTGGTTCTGGTCCCACCAGTGTCACACCCGAATTTTAGTTCTGTGTAGAATACTGGGGGTTCATTGCGGTCACTAAGACTGACACACACCCCATCCCCCGAGCTGATGAGCTTGTTGATTGGATTGGAGCTGCCAAGTTCCTCAGTACCTTTGCTTTAATGTCTGGGTTCTGGTAGATTGCCTTGACCAAGGGAGCAAAAGAGAGGACAGCGTTCACACCACCAGAAGGGCACTACCAGTTCCATGTCATGCCTTTTGGGTTGAAGTACTCCACTGCCACTATCCAGAAGTTAGTCAACCAGGTCCTGGCTGGGTTGGAGAACTTCAGTGCCGCCTACCTTGACAACATTACAGTCTACAGCTCCAGTTAGAAGGACCATATGTATCAACTCCAGGAAGTGCTGAGGGCCCTGCAGAGTGCAAGCAGGCCTCACTATCAAGGCCAGTAAGTGCCAGGTAGGGCAGGGCTCTGTAGCCTACTTGGGACACCAAGTGTGTGGGTGGGGGGGCAAAGTGCAACCCTTGCGACCCAAGATCGAAATCATTCTGGCTAGGAAACCCTGCCCCCACCTTCCCCCAAGTAGGAACCTTTTTAGGCCTCACTGGCTAATACAGGAGATTTGTCAAGGGATATGACACCATTATTACCCCCTTGACAAAGCTGACTTCAAAGAAGCAGCCATGTCAGGTGATCTGAACAGAGGCATGCCAGACTGCTTTTGACACCCTGAAGAAGGCCCTTGACTTCTCTCCAGAATTTGTGGTGCAGACTGATGCCCCAGAGCATGGCATGGGAGCCGTGCTTTCACAGATAAAAGAAGAGGCCCCAGATCAACCTGTAACTTTCATTAGTAGGAGGTTACTTCCCAGGGAATTGCGGTGGAGTGCAATAGAAAGGGAAGCTTTTGCTGTGGTCTTGGCACTGAAGGAGATAAGACCCTATTTGTTTGGGACTCACTTCTGGGTTCAGACAGACCACAGGCCACTCAGATGGCAGATGCAGATGAGGGGAGAAAATCCTAAACTGTTGAGGTGGTCCAGCTTCCTACAGGGAAATGACTTTGTTGTGGAACACCATCCTGGAACAGAACACACCAACACTGATAGTCTTTCAAGGTTTTTCCATCTTAGTGAAGAGAATTCCCAAGGGGTTGGGTAGCTCTCCCCACTTTCTGTTGGGAAGGGGGTGGAGGGGGCACGTGGGGGCACGTATTCGATCTTTTGGTGTGATTTCCCCTGACGTTTGCTTTCTGACCTCCTGTTTTGACTCTGTGCTGAACTTCATTCTTCCTGGCTTTAGGCCTCGGTGCACTTTTTCACTGCTGACCAGTGCTAAAGTGCATGCCAGATCCAGTCTGGGGCCCTTGCAGGTGATTGTGGTGCTGCAACACAAGAAAGTGATGCACTGACACCAACGTGTCAACTGGAACCGATGCATCCCGCTGCAGAAACGATACTTCACGCTGCCTGCACCGAAGCCACGAACACCGCTAGCTGACTGTGTGATGCAACAACCCTGTCTTTCAATTCAGCCCTGGCTTGGTTGACGCAGCACCAGCCCATCAGAATCCGCCGACATCGCTTCTGGAGATCGACACATCGACGGTGTCGCACGATCAGGAAACAACACATCCCTTCCTTTGGATCTACACATCGTCCCCGAGCATCGACGTAGCTAAGGTACTGTCATTAAGTCTACATGGCCCCTATACCTGACCACACTTTAGAGCGGACGGACTGAACTTTTAGATATGCCCCGGTCCAGTGCAAGCAGGTAGCCCCGTTTGAAGCTATTCACTTCTAAACACTGCATTTTGATTTCATCTTTGAAAATACATAACTTGACATATATATGTTGGGTTTTTGTCGTTTTGGTCTTGTGTGACTCAGATAAATATTGGCTATTTTTCTAGTGATGTGGAGTCCTTTTGTGTTGTTTTCACTATGTTGCTGTGTATATGTGTGCACAAGTACATTACACATTGCCTCTTTAGTTTAGCCTCACTGCTCTGTGCCACTCTATCAGAGGATGAGCACAGGTACATTTTTAGCATGTATCTTACTTACCCTGACTAGGATTGTGGTCCCTACTTTAAAAAAATACAAATCTCTGCCAACTAGAGACCCAAATTCGAACAAGGATGTTGAAGGTCTATTCATTTCTTGGGAATGCTTTTATATCAGCTCATGCTCTGAAAATAGAGCTCTTCCCCCGTGGGGCATACAGAAACTATTAGTCTCAGACCAGTGAGTGACAGTTTGCTCACAGGATATAGGCTCTCATTATGACTTTGGCAGTCTCTGAGCCACGGGTCAGTGCTGGCGGTCTTCTGCCCGCCATATAATGGGTACTGCCGGATTTACGCCACACTTTTGGCAGATATCTGGCAGTAGCCATGCTAGTGGGCGGTGGCGCACTGGTGTTGCTACCACCTGCACTGCCCCGCCAGAAGGGCGCCGCCAGCCGTATTAAGACCTTTAATACAGCCTGGTGGTGTCCTGATGGCAGGGCGCTGCCCGCTCCCTGCCGGACGACCTCCTCGCCGGACAAGGTAAGTCGGGCATCCAACAGGGATGGGGTGTGGGAGGGTGGGGGGTGTTGTGTGTGCATCTCTGAGTGTGTGGTGTCTGCTTGTATGTGTGTGCATGCGACTGTGTGTGTTGTGGTGTATGCGTGTGAGTGAATGAGTGTATGAATGTTGAAGTGAGTGCGTGTCTGCATGTCAGTGTGTGTGTGTGTGTGAGGATGTGTGTTTGGATGCTTGTGAGTATGTATGCCTGAATACATGTGAGTATGTGTGAGTGAATGCGTGGATGGATGCGAATGAGTGAATGGATGAGTGTGAGTGGATGTGTGACTGGAAGTGTAGGTGAGTGGGTGTATGCGTGGTGTGTGTGGGTGTCTGTGTGCATGTATGTGGGGAGGGGGGCTGAGGGGTGCTGTGACTGTAGGGGGGATGGAGGGGTCAGGTGCTTGTGGGGAGAAGCCGTCTACCAGTGACAGGGAAGGAGTTCCCTGTCACCGGTAGCTCTACGGCCATGGTTTTCGTGGCAGTGCTACTACCGCGGAAACCATGGCGGCAGCCTGGCTCGTAAAACCGCCGGCGGTCAGATGAACATCTCTGGCCCAGTGGTTCACACCACCATGGCAGTATGGGTGGAGATGTGGCGGTCCTCACCGCCAGCCTGTTGGTGTTGGGACCGCCACATTTACCCTGGCGGTCAAAAGACCACCAAAGTCTGTGTATTTTCCCTACTAAACTACCCTGACCTAGAGTCATTTGAGACAAAAAAGTGGAAGCTGGTAATTAGGTTCACCCTAAAAGAACAGTTTCTGAAGCACCAGATGACCCTCTACGATTCTGCTCTGGACTAGATATCACTGTACTACTGCTTGCCAAACCATGAGTCGATCTTCAACTTGCTGCTCTGCAGGTTTCCTTTACAGCAGCCCTGGCAAAGACAGGCACTGTTGCAGATGGCTGCACTTGTAGAGTGAGATCTGCTAATGCTCTGCCCACTGGTGACTGATCTTTATGCATAAATGAAGCAAACCATCTTGAAATGCCCTGTTTTGAGAAGGCTTAGTTTTTGTTAGCATGACCAAAGGAAATATAAAGCTAGTCCACTTGATGAAGGTTCCTGGATTTTGCCAGGTAAAAATGTTAGAAGTATTTACACCAAGAGGATGCAGTGCCCTTTTTGTTATAGCGTTGGTTGTAGAAAAAGGTAGGAAAAATGAAATTTTCATTTTACTAGAACAGTGCTGAGCCAAGCTAAGAAGCATCTTAGTTTGAGTTAATAAGCAGGTGTGAGTCCAAATCAGGAGGCTTTGAACTTTTTTGTTAAGCTTGTGATAATCAATGATGAAGATGCTGGATTTTGCACGTGGGAGAGATAAAAACTTTACCTTTGGTAACAATCTTTATAGGGGATACCTTTCCTACCTGCAGATTCCTTGTGTCTGAATATTGCATACATTAGGCTGGATCCTGACAATTCTGTTAAAGGTTGCCTGTGTCCGGTAGGGGCTGCAGCCTCCATCTCAATGTTGGAAACAGAATCAAAGTGGCAGTGCTGGAGGCCTATAAACCCACCCTGTCATCAGTTCTTATCATGTTTTTTCTGTGTGCTTTGAAACAGAAATGAGAAGAATCATTGTTAATGAATTGGAGCAGTGCAACAAAGTAAATCAAGCTTGTATTAGGCCTCTGACTTCTCTTCAGAACAGGAAGGTGGGTTGGACTGGTGAAGGATCTGCTGGCTCACAGTTTCCACACGATAGATCATTACTGAAGGCAAGTAAGTTTTTCTTCTGATGGATACTTCTACCAGCAGATTCCTCACCTCTGAATAGATGGTCAATTACCCCTCAGGTGGTTCGTCTGAAGGAGCGTTCAAACGAGGAACTATGGTAGTACAGAGTGTGCAAAAAAGTAATCTCTCCTCACTACAGAGTCAAAACAATAATGCCTGGCAAAGGTGTGAAGGAACCCCATATTGCCGGTTTACAGATCTTTGCCACTGGCATGCTCCTAATCAAGGCTGCAATGGAATATTTAGCCCTGGTGAGGTGGGTTCAGATTCCCTCCAATGGCTTTTGCAATAGTGTACCAGATCTTGACGTAAAGCAGTATACAGCACAACAGAATTCTCATCTAAACTACCTTGCTCTTTTTGTTGCCAGTGTACCTTACAAAGAGCTGGTTGTCAGACTGAATTTCCTTTGTGCAGTCAACGTAGTACCTAACCACCTGCCTGAAGTTTAGCCAATGTAAACACTCTTCCTCCTTGGTTGGATGAGATGGGTGATAAGAATAAGTTACTTACCTTCTGTACGCTCTTTCTGGTGGAGACGCTATCTAACCACAGATTCCTCAGCTTGAAATATTCCACAGGCATCAAACTGGATATGGAAAACTTTGAATCATTACCTCTGTGCACCAGAAGGTGGCACCCAAGACTCTGCACCATCATCGTCAGTGCCGAACATCACTTGTGCAGGTCTATATAGGTGACATACGTGCATGCTGATAGCTGCTTACTTGATGCATCCATGTGCACATATGCTGAGCCAAAAATCAAACCATTTGAGACCAGAGTGCAGATTCCTAGAGTGGGGTGTTTTTAGGTTAAACAGTCCTGGTCACAGAATGGGGAGGATGGGATGGTAGGTGAGGAGTATGGAGTTAGACTGAGTCTCTACTAGAAAGAGCGTTCCTGAAGGTAAGTAACTTATTGTTCTGTAAGAGACTTCTAGCCACAGACCCCTCACCTTAATATAGATACCCAAGGAATATCTCCCAGATAGTGGGTCTGTAAACTGGTTCAAACCAAAAAGTCTTGCAGCACAGACAGGGAAAAATGTCACTCTTGATGGACCTGACTGTCCAGACAATAGGGATTTGTCAACGTATGGAGAGATGCCCAAGTAGCCACCTAGCAAATGTCCAGGACAGACAGTCCACATGCCAGGGCAGTTATAGCAGCCTTAGCTCTAATGGAATGGGCCCACAATCCTTCTGGAGGTTGCTTTTATGCTTTTAGCCAAAGCCTATAGATATTAATGCAGAGCATGATCCAGAATGAGATGGTCTATTTCTGCACTGCCTCACCTTTCTCAACTCAACTACATTCGATGAAGAGCTGATCGTCCCCTCGGGGGTCTTTGCTACTATTGATGCAGAAACTGAGAGCCCTTTTCAGGTTGAGTTGATGTAGTCTCCTTTTCTCCTTAGAGCGGTGAGGTTAAGCATAGAATGTCTGAAGTATGATAATCTGTCCAATGTGAAAAGGAGTCACCACCTTTGGCAAAAAGGACGCACGAGTCCAAAGACCCACCTTGTCTGGCTAGAAAGTAGTGTAAAGGGGATTAACTGAGAGCATGTGAAGCTCACTCACCCTCCATACTGAGGTTGTGGGAACCAAGAAGGCTGTCTTGACGGTGAGTAACCTACTACAAATGTGCATAGGTTCAATGGAAGTATACATGAAGTGAGTCTAAAAACCTGTCCCGGAGGCTAGCAGATATAGACTTGGTTGAAGGACGCCTTGCTGTTAGAATGACATCTAGGACCTTAGGAAGAAGGTAAAAGTTGCTTAACTGCTGCCACTCAATCTCCAAGGACAGAGGTGGAGGGTACCCAGGTTGGGGTGCAGCACTCTGCCATGCTGCTGCAACAGGAGGTTCTCCTTGACAGGCAGCCTGATTGAAGGACAGATGCTCAAGCCCAGGAGTTCTGGATACAATACTCTGAATGCCAAATCTGGAGCTGCAAGGACACCTTAGGCCCAGGAGGTCCTGATCTTACTCAGAACTTGGAGTAGGAGAGGTATCACTGGCAGGGTCAGCTTGTTCATAGAGGGAACCAGGGCGTTGACCTTCTCCTTGCTCATCCTGTAGTTGTTTCCCCCATTACAGCTTTTACATGAAAACAATCTCATGGATCATTTGTTTTCATGTAAAAGAAGCAATATCAGGTTGCCAGCAGAAGAGAGCCCCACAAGTTGTATTGTGCATGTGTCAGGCAGGGGCTTTAACAGCCCAACCCAACACAGTCACAATACATAACACAGTCACAATACATAACTGAGAAGCTGCATTATCGTCACACAGTCCAGCATGTCAGATAAGGGAGCTACAGCGCTTGTCAGTCATGCACCCTAAGCCCTATTAGAAGTTGTAATAGAGGAAAAGGGTCTCTTTCCAACTCTATTCCGGCTTCTGATGGAGTAGAAGGTCCTGGACTTGGCTCCAGTGTTCTTCTTGTCATAAGTGGGACATGCATTGTAGAGGATTATTGAGGGAGTATGAACCAGGTAAGTTTTGTGTTCAGAAATGTCCAACTTTGAGTGTGTGCTTGTCTTTGTGCTGGTACTATGCGTATATGTCTTTGTATGTGTGCCTGGGTCTGTGTGTGTATGCATGTTTGTAGGGCACCAGTCAGGGGTACATGGCGTCCACCCACTATTTTCACAGGGTGGACACCGTTTATCCTGCAAGAAGTGGGCCCCACTGAAATATGTTGAGCTTGTCCCGGTATAATTTTCAGACATCGGGACACATTGAGCAGTGCCTTCACCTTGTCTGTTTTTGCTTCCAGCAGCAAAGTGCAAGCGGTCAGGGGGCTTTCATGTTTCAGACTCCAACTGAGCCCATAACAAAAGCTGAATTTAAGGGGTCATCAGGCCTCCTTTTGTTCCACTTATTTTGTCTGGGAGCTATTTAAGCTTCACAGCTAGCTGCAAATGCAGGGGAGGGGAAACAAAGGCACACAGCCTTTTGTTATCACTTCACACATACTCGAGAGGCATGTTACATTGTTAAATCCCTGTTTATAGGAGATTTTCATGCACTGTAAGAATGTCAGATTTGTTGGTCTATTCCAGTATTTGCACACATGACAATTTAAATACCACTATTTTGTTTTATTTCTTTTATAGCGCAACTCATCCTACTGCAGGGTGTCAGGGAACCTTACATCACACGTACACATTATACATTAGCAATAAATCCTATACATATGTAAATCAATGTACAAAATGTGTTATATAAGACAGTGAGGGTTACAAGTTTTAGGAGCCACATGCCCTTCATAGCTTTATATATTGGAAAAAAATTACCATTTATGAACTGCAAGTAACAAAACGATCTCTGAGTTAAAATAAGTAACTCATTTACCTAGCGGAATATAATAAAAATCCGTTATTTTCAGTTATATGATGTGCTTTGACGCAGGCACATTAACCCTCTATGCAACATGATTCAAAACTGGGACTATAGTAAAAACAGGTTACTCCAGCAAATGCGTTACCCTCTAAAGTTATCTTACTATTATTATTTTGTTTCCCTGAGATTTCCTGGGCATGCAAACATCTCTGCAGCAGGCGCCTTAACCCCATAGGATATTTTAAAATGTAGACTTTGCAACCAATTAAGCAGAACAGATTTATTGCCACTTATCTCTGTGTTTCCAATTTCTTTGTGGCAGGGTTTTTGAAAAACAAATGTGTATGTTGAGGCACAGATTTTCCATCAGGTTGTTTCACTTTTTTGGCACAAGCCCTACACAAATTCTCATTTGTTAAATATTGCAATGCGCTCAAATTTAATCATGGTAGACCTGCTTAACCAGTGTGAGGTCTTAAGATTTGATGTCACTTCTTGTGATGTCGCTTCTTGTGAGGTCATGGGTTGTCATGCCATTACCTGTGATGCTACATGCCATGCCTTGCGCTGTGATGTCACACACTGTGATGTCACACGCCGTGATGTCACTTGCATACTGTCTAACTTGGTTAGTCCCCCCACTTCTTTTTTTAGGACTTGTGCCCTGCATGTTTGTATGCATGAAAGAATGTTTAAGTGTATGCACGTGTGAACAGGGCGACATCTCTGTTTTATTTAGTGAAATACTCCTCTGTGAAGCAGTATTTGCCTGAAATAATAGGGACTGCTGTTTGAAAGGCTTCAAGTCAGACGTTTTACTTTCGTTTATGGAGTCATGCTTTTAGGCTCACGACTGTTCTGCGTGACAAGCACAGTAGTTCAGAAAGCGCTATAACCAACAGTGTTAAACAATGATTTCATTATTCAAAAGTGTTCCTTTCCAAATGATCTATCAGCAGCTAGCGCAGCGAGCCGTCTGTGTTGTGCCTCTGTTGCGCCGCGGTAAGAAGCACCGGGTGACATGCTAAATAAAGAACACATTTTTCCATAGGGAATGGAGAGCCAACAAGTTGACAGGGAGAGTGGAGCCAGAGAGCTGAGCAATAAGATCCCGTGCACAGGACAAGCCCTGAAAATGTTTGCCACAGAAATCACACAAAAAACATCACATTAGAATATTACAAAGTGCCTTCGAAATTAAAAAAAACATAAGTCTATCTTTTTGAGAAGCTGAAGCGTTTCACCTTGGGTCAAAAGATTGTCTCTGCATTGAGAAGAATGTATTAAAAGTAAGTTTAAAAAAAAAAAAATTCGGATGTTCTAGATAGCCCAAACCTACCCAAGAGCATAAGAGTGCTTCACAACAGACACAGACTACAATACACATATTTATTTTTTCAATATAGTGAGATTTGCTGGGATGCACAGGATGCGGAGATAAGGCCAGGATTCAAACCTGGTTACCCATGTTATATGATTGGCAAATGTAGCTAGTAGGTAACATTACCTACCTTAAAAGCTTGGGTTGTTTTAGGCTTCAAGTTCCAAGTAGACCTCAAGCTGAGCCAGTGCCAAGCTTCTGGCTTGTGTCTGGTTCTAACTTTCAGGGGCTCTCCCACATCTATTATTAAATGTTGCACAGGTTCTGGCTACAGTGCCAAGTTGCCACCTTATCCATAAACACAAATGACAGCCACTTGTTGGCTTTAAGATTCCTGGCAAAGGCAAGGACTTGAATCATAATTATAATTTTATATAAAATTGTCTGTTATAATTTTTAACATGGCATTTCAGTTTTTGTTCATCACACCAGGGTTAAAGGTAGCTGTACACCACTTTTTAAGGGGCTTTCTTCTTATATGTATTGTTTTATGTTTGTAGTGAAAAGGAGAATAAAATAGTGTTTTCAAGTGATTTTACTAATATTTGTACTAGCTGGAACATAAAATACTGACCTGGCAGCTATAAAAATGGCCAGGTGGACATATTACAATGGGGCCAGGGTTCAGGTCAAAGTAGGCAAAGTATGCTTAATTGAAAAAGGTCCTGGGCAGAGATGGTACAGCCCAGTCCGGTCCCTACACTGGTGATATTAGGGCAAGTAACCTAACAATAAATTATGCACGACTAAGATGCACTAGCATGCCTTGATTACATTATCTGACTACGAAGAGCCACTCGTGGCAGGCAACCGCGTAGTCTAACAGAAGCAGGACTCAGGCTAAGACCAAGAATAAACGATATCAAGTGCAATGATTCTATTTTTGATCCTCTTGTTTATGATACAAGCTGCCCATGATGATTGTATGTGGCTACTGCTTTATGTCCTGTATGCAACTTGTGCCTGCTCAGGGTCTAAAGTGAACTGTAGTGCTTACTAATCCATGAGGAAAGCCTTAGGGCCTGATTTGGAGTTCGGCAGATGGAATTTACTTTGTTAGGGCAATGGGATAAAGTAATCTCTCACCCTGATGTAGTACCCACCCACAGAACTTAATGATGTCTGCTGTCCCTACAGACATCTTGCATTGGCAGAAACTGCCATTACAGCAGTACCTGTCAATGCATTTAAATTTGAACGGATGGCTCGGTCAACATGACGGAGCCATATGTAAAAATTTCCATATTTTTTTTTATTTTCAAAAAGAAAATCCCAAAGCTGGATTTTTTAAAAATGTTAATTTTAAAAAAGAATGTGACCCCCTCCCCACCGCATTCAAAGCTTTCTCACAATAGCAGAAAGGGGCATTCCCTCTCTGACCCTCACTGGACTGGCTCCTTCCCTGGCTATGAGTACTTCTGCCACCTGATCTGTGCTTGTGCATGCAGGGAGAACGATGTCTGTGTGAGAGCAGGATGAGTGATTAATTTGCGAGTGCAGGATGGATGGTATTGCCTGTGTAAGTTCAGGTGAGCAACGTACCTGTATGAGTTCAGGTTGAGCCATATACCTATGAGTGCAGGGTGAGTATGTGAGAGCAGGGCAAGTTGTGACTGTGTAATATGCTTTTGTAAGTGCAAGGTGTGCTGTTTGCCTGTGTGAGTGCAGTGAAAACAGTGTTGGCTGTGTGAGAGCAGAGTGAGCTGTGCAGCTTAGTGAAGGCCGAGAATGCTATGCGTCTGTGTGAGTGTTGGGTCAGTCTTCAGTGTGCATGTGCAGCATTGAGTTTGCAGGAGGGCATAATTTGCACATTTTTAAAAAAAAGTTGTAGTAAGTTTTCTCAAAATATCTTCGGTAAAAAACACATTTTGCATCCAACCAATGGAACTCCCTTTGCACATCCTTTCCAACTCAGGGTTCTTCACTGCGCTAGCTAGCTCGTTATACTCAGTTGGAGCCATTCCATCCCACCCTACCACTTTTAAAATCCACTAGCCACCACTGATCGGCGGAAAGGCGTACAGGACTCCCAGGCTCCAATAGAAGTGGAATGCATCTCCAGACAAGAGCAGCTTTGGAAACTCCATTGCGCAGAAGGACTGAAATTGCATGTTTTCTGCGATGGCGAGCAGATCGAGGTAAGTTTCTCCCCATTTGCAGAAGAGACCTTGAGCCTCCTCTAGATGTAAACACCATTCATGATCCACAAGGCTTCAACGACTGAGTGCGTTTGCCCATGCTTCATAGATGATAGCCTCAATCTCCTTGACTTTCTGTTCAGGGGGAGAGGTGTAAAATTGAACCATGTCCAGAATGGCTCGAGTGAAAGGGAGAGTATGTGCAGTCAGGTGTGACTTCAGCATATTTATGGTGAACCACAACAATGTTAAGAGGTTCAACATAGTCTGCAGGTGGTTGACAACTACCTGGGACAAGCTCGCCTTCAGCAGCCGGTCATCGAGGTAGGGGAAAGTCTGGGATCCATGATGTCCAAAGGTGAGCCATCACTTTTGTAAACACTTGAGGGATGCAGGTGAGGCCAAAGGAAAACATGGCTACTGGAAATGCTCCTGGCCTACTACAAACTGTAGATAGCGTAGGTGGGCTTCCAGAACTGGAATGCGGAAATAAACATCCTGCAGGTCAAACACTACCATCCAGTCTCTGAATTCGAAAGCAGAGAGGACCTGGGCCAAAGTGAGCATCTTGAATTTGTCCTTCCTCAGGAAGGCATTGAGAGGGTAAAGATCCAATATGGAACGGAGGCCTTGTCCTTTTTTGGCACCAGAAAGTAGAAGGGAATAACAACCACACTCTGCTTCTGAAGCTGGCAACTTCTTTATGGCTCCTTTGACAAAAACAGCCTGCACTTGCTCAAAGAAAAAGGACATATGGTCCTCTATCAGCTGCTCTTGCTCTGTGGCATGGTTGGCGGGGTCTCCTGGAATGGTGGAAGAGCATAACCCCACTGAACTATCTGTAACACTCACATGTTCAAGATGATAGTCTGCTTCTCTAGCAGAAAGTGCAAAACTCCTGCCACCGCCAGGGTGGTTGTGCATGGGTAAGGACACATGACAGAGGCTTGAGGCTGAGGCAGCCAGAAGGGTGGAAGGAAGGACTGCATTTTGGCCCCATTGTCCACGGGATCTAAAAGAACCCCGGCAACAACCATGAAAGGGCTTGAGGAGGCTGCTGAGCCAGTAGGATCTGCTGAATATGTTGAAACACCTCTACCAGCGCCAAGGAGAGTGTAACAGTTGAAGGATAGCTGATGTGGAGAGGCTGAAAATCTAAGGGAGCGGGCAGTGGCCCTGCTATCCGTAAAGCTCTTAACCGCAGAATCTGCCTTGACAATGAAAAGCCGGGTAATGTCAAAGGGCCTATCCAGAAGATTTGATTGGATATCACAACAAAAAAACTGTGGACTGCATCCATATGTCCTAGGATGGTGACACTGGTCCCAACTGCCCTGTCCAATAAGTCAGTTGTTTCTAGGCTGCAACAAAATGTAAATTTAGTCATTGCACGGCCATCCTGCATGTCTTGAGAGAGGTGAGCTCTGACTTCTTTAGGCACCTGTGGCAACATCTGGACATAAGTCATGGGAGTAGTGGCCCAGGAGATGTGGCATTCATTGAAAGTAGGGCAAGACTTGTCGAAGAGAAAACTCTACACCCATGTCTCAACCCTTTTCGATTCTTTATCTAGAGAGGCAGAAGGGAACACAGTTGGGTTGATTTTACTGGCTGATGCCTGCATCACCAGACTCTCGTGAGAGGGGTACTGGGTGAGAAAGTCTAGGCCCACAGGTGGGAGAGCAGGGTGATGGAAAGGAATCTGGCAGTTGACCTGGGTCTCTGAGCAAGGCATGGACCAGATCCCCAAAAGAGTATCCATCAAAGCCTCATTTCAAGGAATAAGAGGTTCTGAGGCAGTCTGGCTAGGCTGTAGGAACTCATTAGTCTTAATTTCTTGTGCAAGGAGCTAGGACTTCAACAGCTCTGTGCAACACCATGGCAAATGATGCACTCTTTTCTGTAGCCGATCATGGAGGGGACAACAAGATAAGGTCAGAAGAAGTATCCAGGCCAATGGCATCAGAGTTATCCATACCTGGCATTCTTAAGCCAAGTCGCCCCCGTATTATAGGAGCCTCTATCACAGTTAGTACAGACTATGGGCCTGATTCTAACTTTGGAGGACGGTGTTAAACCGTCCCAAAAGTGGCGGATATACCACCTACCGTATTACGAGTCCATTATATCCTATGGAACTCGTAATACGGTAGGTGGTATATCCGCCACTTTTGGGACGGTTTAACACCGTCCTCCAAAGTTAGAATCAGGCCCTATGTCTTGAATAACCTGCTCCATGCTTAGGGTAGCAGAAGAGTGTTTGTGTGAGATGGTTTGCCCGTGTTGAGTGGATTAAGTGAAGTCGAGCACTGCCTAGGATGAGGTTGTCTCAATGCTGACTAGTAGCCAACAGCACTACAGGTTGGCCGTCATTTTCCAGTGGTGGTGATGTCAGCACTGTTGTCGGTGTTTTCCTGACTTAAGCTTTAGACAGTTTTGTCTCATTCAATCGTTCATATGTGACATACAAATGCTGAATCTCAGTATGGTGTCTAATTTCGGGTGTTGTTGGCATAAGACACAACCGATAAACCAAAGGATCTAATCTCACTCATCAGAGGAGAGATGTGAAGAATAGAGTGTAGGGCTCAGTGATGAACCCTGAGGTACCCCACATGGTAAGCAGAAAGGAACCAAGAGAAACTCTCCTAGAGCCACCTGTTGGACTCCTTCAGAAGGAAAGGATTAAGGGCAGGACCGCCTATATCCATCCCAGCGAGTCGATGGATCAAGATGGTATGATTGACTGTATCAAAGGCCGCTGAGGTCAAGTAGTATTAGTGCTGCCTTACCCACTTCGTCCAATATGGCCCTTAGATCTTCCGATGCCTCAATCAGTGCTGTCTCTTTACTATGAGCTCTTCTGAAACCATGTTGAGTGCCATCCAGCAGACCGTTATCTACAAAGGCCATCACCTATATATTAAGAGCCTTCTCCAAAATCTTAGCTGGCTGAGGGAGCCTAGATGTAGGCTATAGTTACTCGGTACTTGTGGATCCAGCTGGGCCTCTTTTATTAGTGGCTAAATGGAGGCTTTCTTCCAGTCACTGGGAAAATAGCCAAGCCTAATTAAGTCATTAAAAATCAATGTTAGTTGTTTTGTAAGTATGTATGGAACTAAATGTACAATCTTTGGTGGGCAAGGATCTGAGAGAGACTCCGATTTTGTTGACTTTAACAGGCTACAAACCTGTTCTGTTGTAAGCAGTGACGAATTATTCAAAATAGCTGCTCAGGATTGGCCATTACTGTTCAAGGGAGGGTTGACTGATGACTGACAATTCATTTCAAAAGTATCAAACACCTCATCTACTTTAGATTGAAGGAATTTGGCCAAAATATCACATAATGCCTGAACTGCAGTGCTCATATTTAAGAACCGGCAACCTTTTACAGTATAAAAAGAACTGTAGTTGCTGGCTTACAGAATTTCGCTAGTATCATATTTGGATTTTTGTTTCTAAGATTCGTTTTTTTATATATCATGTAAGCAAACGCCTATACCTTTTTTCCTGTCATTGGTCCTCCATACTCACTCCATTCTTCTACATTCCTGTTTCAGAGCTCTTAGGCTCTTAGA
Source organism: Pleurodeles waltl (assembly GCF_031143425.1). Classification (NCBI taxonomy): domain Eukaryota; kingdom Metazoa; phylum Chordata; class Amphibia; order Caudata; family Salamandridae; genus Pleurodeles; species Pleurodeles waltl. The sequence goes on along the minus strand of NC_090443.1, from coordinate 477,988,802 downwards.
AAACCATGGCTCTCACAGTTTTTTCCTACGATTAGACAAAACTTTTCAGGGGCAAGATGATTAACTGCACTTCCTAGCCAGGTAGCGTAATTTTGTACTGTTTTATCTAGGTCCATCATAGTAATGGAATGGATTCAGGCCGTGACACAGCTAGAGCTGCTGAGGTCACCTTCTGCCAGGCTCTTCTCTTAATGCTTGGGGGACTATGCACTCTTTTGTTGTTACTTGGGGCAGATTATTACTAAGCATCACTGCTTTGTGATCCGACCGTAGTAAAGGACGAATTATCATTACTTGGAGCTCTTTACTGTTAGTGTTAATACCATCCAATGTATGGCCAACTAAATGTGTAGGATTAGGTCGACCACCTCTGGTGCCAGCCAAAAAGAACTCAGATGACCCCGCTTAAGATCCGCACTTGAAGGTATGAAGTTGGAGTGTAGGACCTGTCCTCCCAATCTGGGAGAGAATGTATACTTTTAGAGGAAGTGAGAGTGAATCACATAGGGTGAAAGTAAAGATACAGGCTTTTTGCAAGTTCAACCTCCCTCCCCCCCCCCCCTCCCCCCCCCCCCATTTGGTCTACTAGCTGCTGTTTTTCGACACAGAGTGCACCGAGGCCTGCTAAACAGACCTCTGTGCCAGTGTTCTAACACCTTACAAAATGTATAATGCTCAAACAGACAGTGGTGGCTACAAGCGCTGCACTGGTCAAATTCCGCAAGATCAATAAACCTCAATGCCCACTCCTACGGTTGTGACTGCCCACAACCACTCAATACATAAATAACAGTCAGAAAAAAATCTCCAAAAAAGAAAATAGTTTGCGATTGAAAAGAAAGAAAAACAGTCTTGGAGAGTTGGAGATTTTATGACTGCACAGCTTCTTCTATGCCATCAGTGTGGTTGTGATTTAAAACAGGACTTGGAACTTTGATCTTGGTCAGATTTATTTACATAATTTGCCTTCCTTCATTGGTAGTCCCTTCCAAAGTGTCTGCCTACCTCTAATTAGCAAGGACTGATTTACTTACAAGCCCCTAGTATATGGTACCCTGGGTACCCAGGGCATGTAAGGCAGTCTTCACCTAGGGCTGCAGGGTTGATTGTGCTAACTTGTGTGTGAAAAAGTACAAAATGGCCCGAGCCTCCCACTGCACACTGAAAGAGCAGTGGTAACACTGCTAGTTCGACATTTCCATATAAACTAATGGCATTGCCCCCACTTTCCTTAACAATATTTGGAAGTCTCCCCTAAGGAAGGCCTAGTGAGCCTTAAGGCTGGGGAGGCTGATATTAAGTAGGACATGTATGTTTATATATGTCTTAACAGCAACTCCTCTAAATTGTTGTTTTGCTGGGGAAAGGCTAGTAGCCCCATTGGCTAACACAGGGTTACCAATTGACCCCTCAGCCCGGCTACGTTTTGAATGAGATGACCAAGCTGGGTACCTTGAGGTTTGAAATTAATCATGGCATTAACCCTGACTTGATGCCCAAGTCAACTTTAATGTCATCATTAAAGAAATGCAAATTTTAGAAAGTTGCCATTCTGTGACCCAGGTTGTCTGGTAGCCTCATATGGTCACTTGCTACCTAAGCCTGAAAAACTCCCAGGCTTAGGAACAATAGCAGCCTGCAGCCAGGTGAGGTGTTATCTCCCTTTTGCAGGAAGCCATTAAGGGTGTTCGCTCAAAAGGCAAGCTTCAAAGGTGAAGCCACCTTGGGTGGGCAATTGGTGATCACACTCCTGAGGGACTGCCCTTTGTTCAGATAGATGGGCTGGAGACAGGTACAGAGAGGGGAGACCAGTGCCCAAACAGTTTTTTTCGTGGGCGTGTAGCCCATGGGTAGTCACACCTCTATGGTGAGCTACCAAGCTCCTAACATCCAAGGAAGGATGCAGACATCTTGGGAGTGGGCAGAATGGTGCACCTTGGGTATTGACAGATGCCATACATAGCCAGAAAGTCATTATCAAGAGGAAGGAGCCTTGTAGCCCATTTGCCAGTGACGGCATCAGCTACACAGGGCACTTTCTGGGAATAAATATGGTACCCTCTTAGCACCCTGGACCTCAGATCATGTCAGAACTGGAAGAAGGACCAAAGAAGGACTGCTCTGTTGACCCCTGGACTGCACAAAGAAAGGCTGCACTGTCTGCTGGACTGCACCAGCTGTACCTTGGGCTAGCGAAGAGAGAGACTGTGGGGGTCATTCTGACCCCCGCGGGCGGCGGTCGCCTCCCGCCTGGAGGGAGCCGCCATATGGCCGCTCCGCGGTCGAAAGACCGCGGAGGCCATTCTGACTTTCCCGCTGGGCTGGCGGGCGACCGCCAGAAGGCCGCCCGCCAGCCCAGCGGGAAACCCCTCCCCACGAGGAAGCCGGCTCCGAATGGAGCCGGCGGAGTGGGTATGTGCGACCAGTGCAGTGGCACCCGTTGCGTATTTCAGTGTCTGCAAAGCAGACACTGAAATACAAAGTGGGGCCCTCTTATGGGGGCCCCTGCAGTGCCCATGGAATTGGCATGGGCACTGCAGGGGCCCCCAGGGGCCCCACGACACCCCTCACCGCCATCCTGTTCCTGGCGGCCGGAGCCGCCAGGAACAGGATGGCGGTGAGGGGGTCGGAATCCCCCATGGCGGCGCAGCAAGCAGGGCAGCGGAAAACCGGCGGGAGACCAACGGTTTTCCTCTTCTGACTGCGGCCAAACCGCCGCGGTCAGAATGCCCTGCGGGGCACCGCCAGCCTGTTGGTGGTGCTCCCGCATCCCCGGCCCCGGCGGTCCTTGACCGCCGGGGTCGGAATGACCCCCTGTGTCTGTGAAAGAGTTGTTCCCCAGACCATAGAAATGAATCTAAGGGACAGTCAGCTGAACCCCTGGAACCAGCACTAGGGCTATCAAAGTGGAAGTAGCCCAACCAGGCAAGTCAGTGGCCACTTCAGAAGAATCCCCACCGGCTGCTGTTGGAAGCTCCAAGAGACCGATCCTTGACAGCCAAAAGTTGCATCCAAGACTGCAGGACCCGAGAGTGTCATCTAAGTCCAGCTTGGTCACCCAAGAGGGACACCAGCCTCCACCAAAGGATATGCTGGGACAGCTGTGCACCAACACTGGTAGTCCTGCCGCTGCAGCCCTTCTACCGACTCAAAAAGTACTTTGAGGGACCCCAACCTCTGTGGCCAAAATCGACTCTCCTGACCTGCGGACCAAGGAATAACCACAAAGGCAGCCCTCATTCACTGCACAGCACCTGGAGCACCCTTGAGCATCTTCATCTCCTGCATCTGCAGCATCAGGACCACTGAGGCAGCGATCGTGCTGTAAAGTTTGGAACTGGACTGAAAAAATGCTTGTGTGGTCGGTAACTGTACAAATCTACCACATTGGCCCCCAAGACCTTCTCCTTTCAGATCTGGTCACCCAAGCCAGCCGGAGTAGTCAAACTAACTTTTACAAACTTTTCAAAAGTTAACAAACTTTACAGTTACCAATGCTTGCCTGAGGTTAGATTAAAAATCAAATTTGCTTAATAAACCTGTAGCTACAGAACACTCCGATGGATTTTACTCATCTCAGTCATAAAAATATTATCTATTTTTATAAGTTGGTGTTGTGTTTCTTTCATGTTGCGTAGCTTTATTTTGTTGTTTGGTGGTGTTAAATGCTTTACACTAGTTTCTTTGTTCAAGCCATATAATACACCCAAATCCTCACAGAGAGGCACAGAAGGTCTGTATACCACAACCGTCTTTGTCAGTGGCTGCTGGGAGGCTAGAATATACTCCTTTTGCAGAACCCACTTGGTCCAATGTAATGGCCTTTCAGGCCTTTGAAAAAAGGTACAGTCACCCTTCTCCAATCAGTTGCATATGTTCCTTCACAGACGGACAACAGTGACTTTCCCAATGGTGTTAGGGAGGAGGAGGGAGGACAGATTTGGTGGCCACATCCTTTACCTCTGCCTCTGTAGTGGCCGATAAAGGGGTTCTAATGCTGAAACTGGGAGGCTGAAGCAGATTGGAACTACCTGTATTTGAAGCCTTTAGTAAACACCAATAACTTCTGAAAAGAACTGAAGTCCTTTGCTGAGGACTGTAGGCCAAGTGGTCTGTCTGAAGCCCTAAAATGCTTTGAAAACACTTCAAAACAATGTTTACCTTTTGCTTGAAAAAAGTGTTTTCTGTTGAATGGCATATTCACTGAGATAACATGTACATCACCAGAAAATCAGAGCAAGCGCAACATTGCATGGTTGTGCATGGCCTCAGAAGAGCCAATAACTTTAGCAACGGAGTTCGCCTTATCCATTCCCACTTTCATAATTTGCCTGGAAGCATCCTAGCCATCCCTGACCACTTCAGCAAAATGGTCCCTGAAATGCCCACGCAAGTTGTGGACATTCATTGTAGCCATATCACAAAGGTTATGGCTGTAACACCCCAAAAGACACGTGGCCTTTTGGGAGCACAAGTGTCAGGCTCCCAGAGGAAAACACTTTCTTTCCCATCCGATCCAGCTTTTTAGCTTTCTGGGGCATGGGTGGGGAATTCCACAGGTTCAATTTAGTGGTAGTTGAGGCCTGCACAACAAGGTTCTCCAGTGAAGGGTTCATTGGCAAATTATTCAGGTATGAGTCACTGCTAGGCCCGTTGAGGACTTTGCCCATGGTTACTTCACATTAAAATATACAAAAAACTGATGGATGGAATGCTTGAATTATCTCAGCCACTGATAATTATTTAGGGCTGCATCCCATTACATTGTTAATTTGCACACCACTTTGGACCCAACCCTATGCAATCAGTCTTGACCCTGCTTCAAACCAAACTGCCAGGCCAGGTCCTCCATAAACTGAAACACAAACAACAGAAGACCAGTTTTGTCCTAGATAACGCTCATCAGCCAGGTATAGCTTGGTTCCAGTGACAGTGTGCACAAGACCAATGTCTGGTCATACCCGTCGCACCTAGGGAGACACACTAAAGTATACTTGTCCTGGGCTGCTTGTGGTCCAGTGAGAATAGATACCAGAGCAGTACCCATTAGGAGGTAGGTCTGTGAATTGGCTTAAGCCAAGAAGCCCTGTACAACAGAGTGCTTGAAATGCCCCTCTCAGCAAACCTGGCTTTTCAGACAGTTGTGCTTTGTGAACGTATGGAGGTTTGCCAGCATAGCCAACTGGCAGATGTCTGTAACTCGAACTCCATTTGCCAAGGCAGTACTAGTACTTTCGCCATGGTAGAATGGACTTGTAGACCTTCTGGAGGCTGCTTTTTGGCTAATGCATAGCAGGTCTTGGTGCAGGCTACGATCCACCAGGAGATGGAGATGGTCCTCTTCTGCATGGCCTTGCCCTTTTCAACCCTAGTGAACCTCACAAACAGCTCCTCATCCACTCGGTGTTCTTGCTCGGTTGATGTAAAAGCTCAGCGCTCTTTTGGGGTCCAAGCGATAAAGTCTCTCCTCCTCCTTTGAGGGGTGAGGCAGAGCACCGAACACCAGCAGGGTGAAGGTATGACCGAAATGGAAAGGCACTTATAATTTTGGCAAGAAGGATGCTTGTATCTGCAGAACTAGTTTGTCTGTAAAGAAGGTGGTTTATGATGGGTTAACACAGAGTGAAACTCATTCAGTCGCCACAGTGAAGTGATGACAAGGAACCCCTTCTTCAGAGTCAGCCGCAAGGAGCAGGTGTGCAACAAATCAAAGGGTGCACACATCAAATATGGGAGGACCACGTTATGGTCCCACTGAGGCCTGGGGAAGGAAGAGGGTGGAAACAAGTGTTGGAGACCATTTAAAAAACGCATCACAACTGGTGACTTAATGACGAGGGCTGTTCCAGCAGCCATAAAAAGGCCAAAAGGGCCGAAAGGTACCCTATTTGTGTTCAAAGAAAAGCCTTTCGGTGCAAGAGACAAACAAAAGAATATCAGATAACTTGGCCTGGAGGTGGTCATTCTGGTCTGTGCCACACCAAGTCACAAATCTGCCCCAATGACAGGCATATATAGTATTTGTCTAGGGACAACAACCACCTCCACAGGAAGCGCGGGTGTGTTCAGCTGTCACAGAACAATCTCCATGTGTGAAGGTAGAAGCTGCAAGTCATGGGGGAAGAACTCGGACCTGTTGTTGAGGCAAAAGGTGCCCCTGGAAGGGTAGCTTGATTGGAGGAAAAATGCTGAAGCCCAGGAGTTCTGAATACCATACTCTCTGTGGCCAATCTGGGGCTACTAGGACCTGGTCATTCCTGATCTTCAGAACTCGGGGAGAAGTGGTATCAGCAGAAAGGTGTACAGGAGTCCCAAGTTACACTCTAGGAGGAATACATCCTCTAGGGAGAGGTGCCTTGGAAACTCCAACACGCAAAACTGCTGACATTTCAAGTTCTTGGCAAAGGCAAATAGATGGAGCCAAGGTTTTCCCCATTTGTGGAAGTGACCTTCCACTACCTCCGGGTTTAACTACCACTTGTGATCCTCTATGCATCAATGGCTGAGCTTGTCCATCTTCGTATTTACAGATCCTGTCAGGTGGTACACCACCAAAAAGATCCCTTGATGGTCAAGCCATTTCCAGCGGTGGAGTGCCTACTGGAAGAGGGTCGAGGACCCCACACTGACATGCTTGTGGCAATCCCAAATGGCAGTAGAGTGTTGTACATTAGCACCTGCATAAACCTCTTTGATGGAGCGAATAAGGCTTTCAATGCCAAACGGATGGCCCTCAGCTCCAGGACATTGATAGGAGCCGGCCTCTGCTGGAAACCAGTGGCGTCTGATTTCCACCTCTCCCATATGGCCACCCCAACCCAGAAGTGATGTATTGGTCACCACTGCCAACTCTGGGTGAGGTAGGTGGAGGGATTTGCCGCCGACTCAATTGTGGGCTAGTAACCACCACTGCAGAGCTTTTTGCAGACTCTGTCAAGATTTGGATCTGATCAGAGTGTTCCCCTTGATGCTGTGCCCACTGTGACTTCAGATCCCACTTACAGAGGCCACATATTCTACCTGGTGTGCTTGACCAGCAGGATGCAGGAGGCCATCTGTCCTAGTAACCTCAGAGTCAACCTCACTAAAATCCAAGACAGAGCCTGAAAGATTGGAAACATAGCCTGAATATCCTGTACTCTGCTTTATGGGGGAAACACATGAAATAAAGCCATGTCCGTAATGGCTCAGATGGAGGGGAGCATCTGAGGAGGAGTGAGGTGTGACTTTGGCACATAGATAGTAAATCGCAAAGATAACAGGAGTTTTACTGTAGTCTGGAGGTGATTAACAACTGCCTGAGGCAAGCCCACCTTCACCTGCCAGTTGTCAAGATGGGGGAAGAATGGGACCCCTGACCTCCGGCGATGTGCTGCTATGACTTCCATCACTTTTGTAAACACCCACTGGTGAGACCAAAGGAGAGCACAGCGAACTAAAAATGCTGCTATCCCATTATGAACCACAGGTAGTGCCAATGGGCCTGCAGGATGGGTATACGGAAACAAGTGTCCTATACGTCCAAAGCCACTCTCTAGTCTTCAGGGTCAAGAACAGCCAAGACCTTGGCCAGAGTAAGCATCTACAATTGTTCTTTCCAGAGGAAGGCATTGAGAGGGCACAGGTCTAAAATATGGCTAAGACCTCTGTCCTCCTTCAGCACCAAAAAATAGCCAGGCTAGTCAGACTATCTACAGAAGCCACCTGTCCAATTTTATAGTCTGCCAACCCGGCATGGGGGGTTGGCAGGTGGGGCTGCGTGAGGGCAGTTGATGTAGTAGCTTGCTGACCCTGGCTGTGGGAGTGGTGTGTGTGTGGGGCCTCAGCCACAAAGTTGCTGGGCACCTTGCTGAGGCTGAATTGGCTGACAGTATGGGGGAATCTTTGCCGAAGCTGTGAAAAGAAACAGTAGGGCTGTTGCAGCAGGTGAGGCAGGGCAGATAAGCCCAGGGAGCATGCTCTGTTGTCCTTGTAATGCTTTAGAGCGGAATCTGTCTTGTTGCCAAACAGGCTACTCCCATCAAAAGGCATGTCCATAACGGATGATTGGACATTGCCTGAAAAAATGGTTGACTACAGTCAGGAGTAGCGGCAAATGGGGATACTGGTGCCAATGGCTCTCCCAATGACATCAGTAGTATCCAAGCCAGAAGGCATTGTGAACTTGGCCATACCATGACTGTCCTGTCTGGGATGGGTTAGGATATGTCAGAGTTTTTTCTGGGACACATGGTTGGAAATAAGCCACTGAATCCCAAAGAGTGTGGGAATTGGAGCCAAATAGGCAGCTGGTATTTACAAACGTGACTGCCTAGCTCATGGAAGAGCATGCCCTGTTTCCAAAGGTCTCCACTCATTTGGACTCCCTATTGGATGGAGTAGTCAGAAAAGTATTTAGGTTTGTCATACTTGTAGACTTTAGCAAGATCAGGCTTTCAGGGGAGGGTTGCTGAGACAAAAATGCAGGGTCATTTAAGGCAGGGTGGTAGAGTCTCACAATCTTGCTACTGACTGGAGGGCACAGCAAGGTTTGGCCCATGTCTCCAAAAGGATATCTGTAAGTGGCCCATTGAAGGGCATCAGAGGCTCAGAATGTTTGCTCCAGCTCAAACACTTCCATTAGAACAATGCTTTTGATCTCTAAGGTGTGGAGCTGGAGGTAAAATGCAGGACTAGAGGGTGAGAGCAGTCTGGACTCAGAAATTATCAAGGACACTGGTTTCTTCAAGGTTTTTATACCAATTCTCCAATTTCAATTCTCCTCATGGTATGACTACCAAATTTCATAACCTATATTGTAATCATTGCCCAAATAAGTGCCAAATAAGGAACATGGAAGTGGCAAGTCAGGTGGAGGAGGTAACCTAAGTGGAAGCTGGGCGTGGTCTTAGTCTAGGTCATGGCAGCATGGACTGAGTCAAACAGCACAATGGGCACCTCGTTCTCCGGCATCAAAGGAGGCTCTGGGAACTGGAGTGAAGAGTGGCACAGGAGGCAGATTCGGAACAGGAGGTTTAAGAGGCACAGTAGTGGATTCAGAGGGTCCCACTGGTACCCAGGTGAAACTGCCGGCAGTATACCAAATGGAGGACCTCTCTGCTTCTTCAGTCTGGAAGGCATATCAGAGGATGTCGATAAGACTCTGTAGAGAGCATGGGCTTGTGCAACTCTTCGATCCATCTTGGTATTGCAGATGGCCCGGTTGTGTGGGAACAAGTAGCAGGATGGGCTCAGACGTCAATTAACTTCCGGAGCAAGATTGAGAGGCATGGTGACACCATTGCGCATCTTAAGGAGAATATTAGTGGCGGGAGGAGGCCAGAATCCCTATTGAATTTTTTGTGTTAAGTTACCCGAAGACTTGGAGTGAAACTACAGACCTTGGGAACTCGTTCTGTAACTTCTGGATCGGGAACAGGACTCACCCTTTGACTTGGACTGGGCTCGTCGCTCAGTGTTCTGTTGCTTGATGACATATTTTTGCAGCAGTCGCGTATGGCCTTCAGGTTCATCAATGCACCATCACTGCAGGCCTTAGTCATGGCTCAACCCCAGGAACCACAACCATCCTGATGATAATCTCTCACAGAGTTTTGTTTGCAAGTCCTTACAGTGTTTAAAAGAAACAAGAGGTAACTCTGGATCTGCGTCTGGTGGTACAGAAAAAAGGGAACTGGCAGACAGCAGCAGTTGCACCTATCTTGGCCCTACACATCATGTCTGGAGTGGACCGTCATTAGTATGGAGGTACAAAGCAACACCTACTGGCACGCAGAAGAACTGCTCAAAAGTTTCTGGATCCAGTCTGATGCTGGGGGAAGATTCAAAAGATGAGGAGTGTGCGGTTAGAAGTCTCTGTCAGAACATACTATATGATAGTCCATACAATACCATACAAACAGCAGTTGCACTATTGTACAACATGGCTAAAGAAACAATTGACAAAGCCAATAGATGTTACCTGGGTGAGATCTATTATCTTTGCCAGTGCTTCTTGAATGTGTGATCTCTTTTGCCATCTCACTAGCGCTCTCCACAGACAACCTTCTGACCACTATGAGTACATTTCTCCTATCCTCATTGTACACCCTGGAGCACACAGTATAATTTATCAGACCTCACTTAGAGGTAGAATGATACTAACAATTTCTAAGATCCTTGGTCACCAGTATTCATTCTGATGCCTTAGACTGCTGCACAACAAAAATAGTTTTTCCATGGTTTCACTAACAGACAAGCTTTGCTTTCATCACATGCCTGTTAAAATTCCTCACCTGATGCAGATTGCCTGTTATTTCTTTTTTCAGAAGTGCAAAGTGCATTCTCTTCCTAAGCAAACAATAGATAAGAGACAATGATGAAACGGAAATATTCATTCTCCATTGTGCCTGCTTATCTGAATCCCTTCACATGGTAACTCAGATGCAAGCTTTTGCCTCCAGGGGGTGGGGGGGTGGGGGTTGGGGGGGTAAATATCCTTCATGTCGGTAGATTATTCAACAGACACATAAGCTTGGAAAGGTGGGTTTCCTTATAGATGCAATTTCCCAATGATAAATTCAAATGTTTCAATTTATGCAGTGTCATCTTTTTGTTTTCTTTGGTTCAGAAGAAACTTTAAAATAGAGAACTGTGTATTTAAATTGTGCCTTTTTCCATCTGTGGCGTTGGGAGACCTAGTCCCTTCACTTCTGCTTGAAGTGCAGTAAACATGACATCTATGAACTCTAAATAGTGTGGATCAGACATCCTGCTTTTTGGGCAATGTACACATTCACCAAGCTTTGCATCAGGCGCTTACTGTGCTGGGGTGCTTTTACATAGTCTCTCCATGCACTGCCCACCAAGTGGCTGGACTTTGGTGCCAATTGCTTTAACTAATACCTTAGAGGACAGTTTTGTACCCTTGCTTTCACTGAGTCGTATGCAATATTTCTATAAAGAGCATTCTCTTTTAGTAGGTTATATGAAGCTAATTAGTTGATCCAAGCCTGAGATCTTAGAAACATATGTGGAATGACAATCAATTCTACCTATACTATCTAATCAATTCAGGAACGTTGTTGTCCTGATTCCTTTGGTTGGAAGCTAACTCTTCTTTCGCTACACTTTAATGAGACCTCCAGATGTCCATTTTGAAACTGAGATACTGGAACACTGTGACCTTCTCCAGTTTTACTACACCCAGTCTGAACCTCTTGAGATTCTCTTTCCATGGACGGCATGCACAGTCATGGACTTGGAGTTTGCTGTATGTAGAATCGGGTTGCTGTTAGTGTAGTTGCCTTTCCTGCATTTTCATACTCTTCGGGGGCAATTTAAGCATAGCCTATGAATACTGGGGAATACTGTATCATTCACATACACCAGCAGAGGAACAGTACCCAATCTATGTGGGGACAACTAAAACTACTTTCAGAAACTTTATCATGGAGGCTATTTGTACTTATAGAATAGAGGGGTAGGCACTCTTGTGGTGGGGACTCATGGACATCTTTCAATCCTACAAGAGCCTGACTTCGGCACGGTGCTCACATATAGCTTGAGGATTCTCAGGGGACTTTTTAACATGTTTAACCATGACAATTTCTTCTGTAGCTTTTCACAAGATACTGATTCACATAGGCTTATAGACGAAGACTGAAGAGTACAAAGCTCCGAACGACATAGAGATGCTGTTCAAGGACGGAACGAGACATGGTTAACCATCAGTAAGAATTCAAAAACATATTTCTAGGATACACAAGATGGAAAAATTACTTGCGATCCTAGTTCACAATCACGAATATATTGATGATCCCAGACAGCGGATAGCTCTATATTTTGAAGGGAATTTCAGAGCAAGGATACACATTATTAGTGTTTAGCATGTGTGCAATTCGGGCATGGTCAAAAACTACCAGACTTCCAGAGTAGAAGTACTCAGGGGACAGATGGTTTAGTTCAGCAGTGGAAGGATGCTCTGCACGGTCCAGTCTGCACACAAGCTCCTGCTTGATTCTTGTGACAAGAGAAAGATGTCCAAGACTCTGCAATTTCAAGAGATAAGCATCAATCTTTTACTGTGTTGCTTTATTTTTTCACCAGTAGACATTAGAAGACAGCAGGAGTGCTGATCAAAGGTATTCTCGTAACGATGGGCTCTGGTAACCTGGGCTCAAAGTATCAGAATTTTGCATTTCCTGCATCAGCAAGCAGGTCCAGCTGAGCAGTGCCCCATTGGCCTTGGACGTCTGTTAAAACTTCATTGTTCAGAATCGTTTCGCCCTCGAGTGCTGGTTTTACACTCGGAAGATCTCGGACTGCATTTTCTGATCCTCTCTCTCTCTCTCTCTCTCTCTCTCGAGAGAGAGAGAGAGAGAGAGAGAAAGTGTCTTGGACTTTGTGCTTTCCTCTTTGGTCTGGTATAGCACTGTTGTGGTGTTGACCAAATTAATGGTTTTCAAAATTAAACAAAGAAAGAAAAGACATGAGGTCCTGAAAGACAGCCCCCACCAAGTATGTTTGTGGGTATGATTAATCTTTCATTAACTATTTGTCTTTTGCTCTGATTGAGCCATGCAAATCCCACATGCAAGCATGGATGAAGCTGGCCAAGTTTGAGAAAGGATACCCCTTCCGTCAAGTTCTCAGTTATCACCATCAAGGGAACTTCAGATTGGCTAGAAAGCAGGCAGTTAGTTCGTCCTTATAACTCATTTGCACTGGTACTACTCTCGTCTTGCAGGCATTCCCGTAAAGTAACTTGTTTTTTGTCCCCAAAACACATTACGTTTGTTGTCCCCTTTCCTACATTAAAAACAAATAAAGCACTGTAGATAAAATATTATATCCAACCAAATTGATGCATTTTCAAAAATATCTCTTTTTGGACTTGGAATTGCTAATGGCGCAACATCATGATGAACATGTTTACCTTCAATAATGCCTTTTCTGGTGGATGCAGTATCTACATGTGTATTCTTAACCTTTTGCATATCCCAATAAACTAGCATTCCACTGAAACTTTTCTTCATAGCATGTTATGGCTCTGCATGCAACTGAGCCCTTGCCAGCGTGGCAACGTCAGTTTCCACCCACCTTTTTTATGCCTTCGAGGTGGACAGGTGAAACAAACATCACAAGTGCAACAACATGTCAAAATCCACATATACACAGAAATATGTATAGGAAACAGTAAATACATAAACATAAAAACAGATTTCGTTTTGGCATATGCAGGCAAGCAAGGGGGAGGTGGGTGAGTCAGCAAGGAACCCAGAGTTAGAATACCGGATCAACCAGAAAAACAGCACTACCAAAGGTAAGAAAGTGTTCTTATGATGTATACATCTACCTGTGGATTCCTCACCTTTTGAACATAATCCTCAAGCAGTCCCGCACTCAGAGCTGGGTGCCTGCCTGCACCAAAAAATCTTGTAAAACAAAACAGGCAAAATGGCAGTCCCTCCTCACTTTAGAGTCTAGGCAAACGTGTTGAGGGCGGCCCAAGTTGCCGCTTTACAAATGTCAACTACAGGAACACCTCTAGCTAAAGCAGAAGTAAAAGACTTAGCTTTAGTAGAATGAGCTCTAGTAGCTTCAGGTGGTTCTTGTTAGCCATGGCATAGCAGATCTTTATGCACAAGTTGATCCATCGGGACAATGTCCTCTTCTACACTGCTTTTACTTTCATCTTGCCCACATAACCAACAAATTGCTGATCATCCAGCCGGAGATCAAGAGTTCTAGCCACCTAAAAACGTACAGCCCTCTCAGGGTTCAATCGATGAAGCCTTAGTCCTCTTTAGATGGATGTGGAGGAGGATAGAAATTTGGAAGGGTGACAGACTGGTCCAGGTGGAAGGAAGTAACCACCTTTGGCAGGAAAGCAGCCCTGATTTTCAATACCAACTTATCTGCAAGTCATGAAGGTGGGGCTTCACACTTAATGCCTGAAATTCACCAACACATCTAGCCAATGTGATGGCAACCAGAAATACAGTTTTGAAAGTAAGTAGTCTCAAAGGACAACCACGTAAAGGTTCAAACGGAGTACCCATAAGGTAAGTTAGTAACAAATTAACATCTCACTAAGGCAGTGGTTCACAACCCGTACTCCGGCTGGGGGTCTGCAAAGCCTCCTCAGGGGGTCCACAACTGCTTAGAAAAGTAAAAAGTATATATAAATGAAGTGGTTGTAAATGTCAAAATTTTTGAAATTGGAGGCTAAAAAATAAATTTATATCCGCAGATTGATTCATGGGAGCAGTGTAGGTGCATCAAACAGAATATAGTATGGACGATGTGTGGCTTCAATTGCATTTAGAAAAGCTTCAACCTTCCTAATAACATTTATTTTGTTTATTTATATTGGCTTACAAAATAAATAAAATATGTCATCATTTCTGTATGAGTTTGATGAATGCTTGTTTCTGTATTTTGTGTGTATTGTTTTGTGTTTCATATCATCAACAATGGTTAGGCCTGGGTCCCCTCTTCTAGTAATGACTTAGATGGGGTGGGGGTCCCACGACTCCAATAATGATTCAGTGGGGGTCCCTGGGTTCCAGTAATGATAAAGTGGGGGTCCACAGAAGTCAAAAGGGTGGGAACCACTGCACTAAGGCATGACAAATGGAGTGGGAGGATACCTATAGGTAAGCCACTTAACCCCCTAGCTGCTGGGCCTCCTCCCCCCCCCCAACCCCCCACCTCCACTGCTGAGCCCTTTATTGGCTATTTGGCGTACCTCACGCTTAGGCCCCCATACCTTTTTGTCCACATAAACTATCCACGCCAAATTTGCGTCCTTTTTCTCCAACATTCTGGGTATTGTAAAGATACCCAGAGTTTGTGGGTCCCCCCCTGGAGGAGACTAAGAAATCAGCCAAAATACAGCCAAATTTTTATTTTTTTTTTTTAATGGGAAAAAAGTGCTGCAGAAGAGGGCATCTGGGGTTTTTCCCTGCAAATGGCATCAACAAAAGGTTTGCGATGCTAAAATCACCAGCTTCCCAGCTTTCAGGACCTGGCAGATTTGAATCCAAACACCAAATCTTTCAACACAGTTTTGGCATTTTACTGGGACATACCCCACTTTTACTATATTTTTTGTACTTTCAGACTCCTTCCAGCAGTGACGGGAATGGGTGTTAAACCAATGGTGGATCCCAGAGAGCTAAACATTTCTGAAAAGTACACACATTTCTGAATTCAGCAAGGGGTCATTTGTGTAGATTCTTCAAGACTTTCCTACAGAAAGTAACAGTAGAAATGTAATAATAATATTGAAATTGAGTTGAAAAAACAGCCATTTCAGTCTACGCTTTCTTCCATAACTTTTTCCTACTATGGTAGATTTTTTAAAGCAATATACTGTTATGTCTGCTGGACCCTTCTGGTTGTAGGTATATGTAGGTTCATCAAGAACCCAAGGTACCCAGAGCCAATAAATGAGCTGCACCTTGCAATGGGTTTTCATTGTATACCGGGTATACAGCAATTCATTTGGTAAAATATAAAAAGTGAAAAATAGGTATCAAGGAAACCTATGTATTTCCAAAATGGGCACAAGATAAGGTGTTGAGAAGCAGTGGTTATTTGCACATCTCTGAATTTGGGGGTCCTTATACTAGCATGTGAATATCAGGGCATTTCTCAAAATTCTTACACACTGTCTTACATTTGGAAGGAAAAATTGTAGAGAAAGACAATTGGTAAAAACACTTGTTCTTCTATTCTGTGGACCCCAAGTCTCCCAATAAAAATGGTACCTCACTTGGGTAGGCCTAGTGTCCGCGACAGGAGATGCCCCAATTCACAACGTGGACACATCACATTCTTCCAATGAAAACGGATGTGTTTTTTGCAAAGTGCCTAGCTGTAGATTCTGGACTGTAGCTCAGCCGGCACCTAGGAAAACCTACCAAACCTGTACATTGTTTAAAACTAGGGGGATCCAGATTGGGGTGACTTGTGGGGCTCTCACTGGGTTCTGTCACCCAGATTCCTTTACAAACATCAAAAGTGGTGTAAAAACACTTTTTCTTCACATTTCAGTGCTGCAAAGTTCTGGAATCTGAGGGGAACAACAAACTTTGTTCCACCCAGCATTCCCCCAAGTTTCCCGATAAAAATGGTACCTCACTTGTGTGGGTAGACCTAGTGCCCGCAACAGGAAATGCCCCAAACCACAATGTAGACACATCATATCTTTATTTATTTTAGGGAAACCTAGCAAACCTGCACATTTTTTAAAACTAGATATCTAGGGTAATCCAGGATGGGGTGACTTGTGGGGCTCTCACTGGGTTCTGTCACCCAGAATCCTTTGCACTAGAGATTGAGAGACAGTGTCAGTCTCTCTCTTTTAAAAAAAAAGTGCAGTTTCCATGGGGGCCGATTGCAGCCGCAGGCAAAACACACGTTAAAAATAAAATTATGCCCCCATATGTGTCGGCCCATATAGAAAGGGCCGACCTACCATTTATTTTTAATACATTTTT
Source organism: Pleurodeles waltl (assembly GCF_031143425.1). NCBI lineage: Eukaryota > Metazoa > Chordata > Amphibia > Caudata > Salamandridae > Pleurodeles > Pleurodeles waltl. The sequence goes on along the minus strand of NC_090443.1, from coordinate 477,972,315 downwards.
GTTTTTCACTTTTTAAATAAAATGTATTCCCGGGGGAAGGAGGTGCATTCACTACCCCATACCCCCCTGGGAAAACCCTTATTTTTAAAACAAAAACTGCCACCACTGATGGGGGGGGCCACCCCTGAAGCAACCCCTCGGGTCTCGTGCCGTGGATTGTGTGCTGCGATCCACAGCTAGGAAGCTGTGCCAGGAATGCATCAATGGAAAGGGGAGATTCTCCCCTTTCCTTCGATGCCTCCCTGGCAGCTGGAGAGGCCGTTTCGGCCTTTTTTAAACACCAGAGTGGGGCGAGGGCACTCACCTAGATCCTCCAGTGGGGATAAAGTGTGACCTCAGTGTGCCTCACTAACGTCACACATAGGCGGGGGGGGGGAATGCAGAAGCTTTTCCGTGTCTCCCGAGGAGGTAAATCCCTTCCTGTTGTCGGCCGCTGGTCGTGGCCCGCACCAGGAAGGGTGTGCATGTGTTGGCCATTGGCTGACATACGCACTGATAGGGTTAAACTATACATTACATTTATAAATTACATTTTAGTACTTTAGTCTACAATAATAAATTTGCTCTCTAACACTTCTCTTTGCCATCACAATCTGTAGACTGCATGTCATTGGTCTTTCTCGAGACAATGCATAAAGGAATTCCCCGTCACCTAATGGTTAAGATCAAAAACCTTCCACTGAGAGGTGTGGGTTCTATTCTAGGTGTGTGTGTAGACATTCCTTTCCCTAAATTATTATTAACTCAAAATGTTTAAGATTCATACCGAAAGCAAATCTCCTTCAATTCATAAATACACTTTCTCCCAAAATATATCATTCTACGTATGTCATTCATCAAGCCCTAAAACAACATTTTCCCTCTCTCTCTGTCAATCTAGTTCTCTCAATTTCTCTCTCTCTCTCTATGTCACTTTCTGTACCTCTCTCTCTCTCTTCCATCCCATAATGGGATGGAAGAGAGAAAGAGATATTGGTATTGCAATGGTCTCTCCATTCACATGCTTCAAAGACTTCAACTAGCAAGATCTTTGGTTGGAATGTTATTGTTACATTTTGATGCAGAGCAGTCTCACGTCTGCCTTACTGGTAAAGCTCTTGGACTGTCACTCACAAGGTGGAAGATTTAAATCCTAGTATGTCATGGCAGTGTGTCTCTTTATTTGCTATTCTTTTGACTTTTAAACCTTCATAGTTAAAGGACTTTCATGTCTATTTGCCATCACGATCTGTGGATAGCATTTCATAGGTCTTTCTTGGGGCTGCGCAACACAGAATTAACTGTGAAGTGGTCAAGAACACAGACCCTCGCACTGAGAGGCGAGGGTTCTGTTCCAGGTGTGTCGGTAGACGTGATCCAACTTTAATTTTTTTTCAACTCCAAATGTTTAAGGTTCATACTGAAAGCACATCTCACTCATTTTAATTGACAAATAACACTTTTCTTTTCACTTTGTTCTAAAATATCTCATTCTACTTATATATCATTTGTCACAGGGGTAGGGGGCAGCCCACATTACACACAGTCCAACCCCGCCCTCCTCCCCCCAGAAGCAATCCCAGAGCCTAGTGCCATTTCCCGGCGATACACAGCCAGGAAACGGTGTCAGGGAGCATCACTGGAAAGGGTAGACGCCTTTTTTTCCCCACCGGAGAAGGGAGAGGACACTTACCCTGTCCACTCCGCTGGGGAAACTGTGAGAACAGTGCGCCGCAATGGGAGGGAGGGTGTTCGGTGGGGGACACGGAAGGGGAATCTCTCCTTGCCACTGGCCACTGATAATAGCCCGCACTAGGGAGGGTGTGCGTGTATCGGCCATTGGCCGACACACTCACCAATGGGATTAATAAACCTTAGCACTATAGGGAACCTCAACAGAGAAGGCTGAATGGGTAAACAAAAGAATGCCGAATGGGCAAATATATCTTAACTGTTGCAACTGCACAACCTTGTTGTGCTAGGGAAAGCGTGAAATGAAAAAATATCAGACAAATGGGATTTTAAAGGGCCAACTGAATTTTGTTCACACCACTTTACAAACCTAGCCCATCCGCCAGCATAAAACGTGTTTGTGGAGTGTCGCCTGGTTGATAAAATAAAATCCACAACATCGGAGGGAAGAGGAAAAGAAATCAGGTTGCCCCATTCAGTCTCCAGGCATATGGGTGCAGGCTCTGGAAGTGAGGATGCAGAACCTGCCCGGGTGACTACAAGAGGAAGTCTGACCTGTGAGGGAGATGGAGCGGAGGGCACAGTGAGAGGTGAAGAAGGTCCTTTTACCACACACATTGCAGCCAATCTGGGGCTATTAATATAACTTGGGCCTGGTCTTGGCAAATCTTCCTCATAACTTGAGGAATCAAGGGAATTGGGGGGGGGCGGGCGGCGTGTGATCCCCAGTCCAAGTGAAATGTGTTCCTCAATGACCCTGCATTGGATACTGGAAGCTGCAGAACTAAAGGCAGTGCATGTTCTTGTGATTGGCAAACAGGTCTATCTGAGGGGTTCCCCCATAGCCAGAAGATATGAAGCTCCACCCCCAGATAGAGACGCCAGTCGCGATCAGCTGAAAAATCCAGACTGAGAATGTCCACGTGTGTTTAGAACCCCGGCCAGGTTCTTTGCCATGATACAAATCTGATGGTCTTGGGCCCAGGATCAGAGTCATAGAGCTTCTCTGCAGAGAAGATACAACCCTACACCTCCCTGTTTGTTGATGTACCACATTGCGGTAGTATTGTCTGTCAAGACCTGCACTGACTGACTGCAAATAGAAGGGAGGAAGGCCTTGAGAGCCAAACTTATTGCTCTCAATTCCAATAGACCAATATGAGACAATCTCTCTTCCGGAGACCACAGTCCGTTGATCTCCAGGTCCCCCAGATGTGCTCCTCAACCTAGAATAGAGGCATCCGTGATCACTGTGGCCACTGGTGGTAGTGGACAAAACGGCTCCCCTCGAGACCCATCGAAGATCCGCTGCAGTGTCTGTGGAGATTTTGACCGACTCGCTAAGATCTCCATTGTGTTGGTATCACTGCCTGCGGAGGCACCACTGGAGGACCCTCAGCATGGGTGACCAACAGCATGCAGGAGGATATCAGATTGAGCAGGCACAAGACCTTAAGAACCGGAACCATGGTTCCACTCTGAAACATTGGAATCATAGCCTGGATGTCCAGAATCCTCTGAGGAGGAGGGTAGGCACGATTCACTGTAGTGTCTAATACTGCTCCTATGAACAGGGTTTGCTAAGAGGGCTCCAGGTGAGATTTGGCATGCTGATGGCAACTCAGTTGTACAACCTGGGCTTTTCCAACAGCAAGTGATACAGCACCAACTCTGGAGACTTGGCTTTGAGCAGCCAATCATCTAGAGAAGTGAATACCGGTACTCCCACCTTCTGAGATGTGCTGAGACGACCACCATCACCTTCGTGAAGACTTGAGGTGCAGGAGTAAGACCAAACAGAAGGACTGCAAACTGGTAATGTTGAGACCCCACCATGAAGAGGAGATACTTCCTGTGCAACTGCAGAATGGGGATGTGAAAAAGTGCATCCTGCAAATCGATTAAAACCATCCAGTCTTCCTTGTCCAGCGCGAGAAGCACCTATGCCAGGGTCAGCATTTTTAATTTTTCCTGCTTGAGGAACCAATTCAAAACCCTGAGGCCTAGGATCGGATGCAAACGGACATCCTTTTTGGGAATCAGGAAGTACAGTAACATCCCTGACCCCGTTCCTGCTCTGGAACCAACTCCACTGCACCCTTTTGAAGAAAGGAATGGACCTCCGGCTGAAGTAGCAGATGTTCCTCGGAACAAAACCTTTGTTTTTGAGTGAGGTGGGGAAATTCCAGGAAGGGTAGGGCATACCTATTTTCTACTGTACTCAAAATCCACAGGTCTGATATTATGGACCTCCGCAGTGGTAGGAAGAGGGGCAACCTTCCTCCCACTGGCAAAGCATGCTCCATGAAAGTGAAACTAGGGCTGCTTTTCTGTGACGTTGGCTGGGGAAAACATCTAATCAAAGTCCGACGCCGGGAACTGTGACACCGCTTCTTTTTGTGCTTCTTCTTAGATGACGTAGAGGAGTGAGGAGATGGTGACTTAGAATGAGGTCAAGACTTCCAACAACTTCTTTTCTCCTTTCTTGCCTTGGCCATGAAGAGCTCTGCGTTCATCTTCTGATATGAAGAACAGACGTCAACATCGTGGTCTGAGCTAAGACACCAGAGACAGTTATCGAGGGTCAGTGATCGACATCTGATCCTCATCTCCCGGCAGGGCTTGAATCCGGATTTCTTGGCAGACGCATTGTTGCAGAAAAACAACCACTACTGTTTTCTAACCTGAAACACTGTCACCAACAGCAAACAAAGGAGCAATGAGAAAACCCTTATGCATCGAATGCGCACAGAAAAGGAAACCGACATCAGCACACCAACAAAGGCTTCATATAACTCCGATGACATCACGCGGAGTCGCGAACGGAGCTGTGGCATTATGCCATAGTCGATGCAGCGAGCAATGAAGAAAAACTTCAGTGGAATGCAGGCGCACAGGGATATTCAAAAGGTAAGGAATCCACAGGTAGATGCATTCATCAGAAGCATTAACTGTACATTTCTTTTTCCAGAACAAAAGCTACCTCTCCAGTCATCTGTTGACTGTATCATTGCCTTTCAGAAGCTCCACTGCCTTTCAACTAGGTTTGCACTGTAAATTACCACACACATATACATACACACACACACACACACACTCTATCTCTCTCTCTCTCTCTGAATAGTAAATCTTCCTTCCTTTTATTTATGCATTTTCATTAGTCTTTGTGGGACTGGAGATAAACAGTAATTTTAACCCACTTTAGTTAAGCACTTTAAACAAAGCATTTTCTCCAGTATTTGTAGGACTGGTGGTGGAACTGCAAATATCAACCTGTTAATTTATGCATATTTCTCACTGTTTGTAGGACTGGACATAGTAAATGACCTCAATTTATTTATTTATGCACTTTACTTGATGCTTATGGCATTGGTGCTAAAATAATAAATGTTACAGACTTATATATATTCATTTTCCCCATCTGTTTGGTGGGGGTGGGGGGGAAAGAGTGGGGAGCAGATTTGTAAATAACATCCAATTCATTTATGCAGTTTTACCAATGTGTGTAGGAGCAGAGTTAGAATGCCATTCCATTCATTTATACACTTTAAAAAATGTTTGCTGTTTTGGAATTAAAGTAATACCCCACAACCTGTTTTAATTATGTATTTTCCTCAATGGCATTAGGACTGGTGCTAGAACAGTAAATTTAAGCCACTTTATTTATGCACTTTCCATAAGTGTTGCTGAGCTGAACTTAGAATAGTAACCCTTAGATCTATCATTTAATAATTAGCTCCAATATTTCCGGGACTAGTGTTGGAAAAGTAAATCTCACCACCATTATTTATGCAGTTTCCACAATTTTGTTTTTTACAAGATGGGAACTATAACAATAAATCTTTCCCTATTTGGTTATGCACTTTGCCCAGTGTTTCTGGGACTACAGGTAGATTAGTAAATAATGACACATTTATTTGAGCACTTTTCTCAGTGTTGGTAGAACTGGAATGGTAATTCTTATCCCCTTTTATTTATGCACTTTACAAAATAGTTGTGGGGCTGGTGTTAGATTTCTATATCACACACCGTAATTTAAGCACTTTCGCCAATGTTTGTAGGAGTAAATCTAATTCTCTTTGTTTAACACTTTATTCAATGTTTGGTGGCCTAGAGTTAGAATAGTAAACCTCACTCCCTTTTGAATCATGGATTTCCCTTCATGCCTTTGGGATGAAGTTAGAATAATACGTTTGCTATTTAAACACTGTTGCCAATGTTTGTGGGTTTGGAGTTAGACTACTATAGCCTTAGAACCCGCCGTAGCGGGCTCTATCGGCTATTAAAGGCCCGCTCCTGAGTTAAATACCCGAGCCGAAGGCGAGGGCATTTAACAAGGGAAAGGGCCTTTAATAGCCGGTAGAGCCCGCTACAGCGGGTTCTAAGGCTATTAGAACATTCTGCCACTCTGGGCAGAATGTTCTCTTAAAAAAAACAAATTGCTCACGGAGCCCGAGGGGATTAGAATCCCCTCGGGCTCCGTGAGGCTTTGTTCACAGCTGCTGCTGTGAACAAAGCCCATTGGAATGTTGGCGCTGCGGGCTTTTACCGGCCAGTAAAAGCCCGCAGCACTCCATTGTTTTCAATGGAGCTGCCAACTTCCAATGTTCTAATATATTTTAACATCCTTCTTGTGTGAATTTTACAAAGGTTTGTGGCACTGGAATTAATGTAGCACATTAACTTTAATTTTACTTTAAATTCTTATGTTACATTTGTGTTTTATGAAAAAAAAATCTAAGTTAATTTTTTTGTAATTATATTTTTGACTAGGTTATATGTAAATTTTAATATGTACATTTAAAATAAAATGCTATGTTTTGCCAATTATTCATTTATAGTTGATTTTGAATTGATATTAAATGTTATTGATTTTCTAAAAATATATATATTTTAAATATATTTTACATACATGTGTATTTAAAAAAAAAACTGAAAATTAAAACAATTTAAAATAAAATGATTTATATACAAAATCTTAAAACCATGATAAATATATTTTAATTTGGCGATACTTTGGAGACACTTTTTGCATAACTAGAATGTTAAGGAGCATTTTTTGTGTAAAATATATACTTGTCTACTGTATACATTTATATTTTTTATTTGTTTTCAATACTTTTGTATTAGGTATTTCGGTTAAATATCTTAATTTTATGGTACTATTTTGTAAATCTAAACTACGGTTTGGATGTTTTTCTAGTCACAAAATGTTTACTGTCATTTTTGTAGTGAATAATATTGACTTACACAATACAGATATATAAAGTTCATATTTGATATATCTGATATTGATAAAGCAAAATGTTTGTGGTAATATAGTGACATACAGCTATCTCAGATTTGTACATTTACGGAAATTCCATCCTCTTCTCCAATTCTGAACTTGTGGTGAGGCAGAAATCCATAGGATGAAGGCAGAAGCCGAGACATTGAAGGTAAAGAGTAAGTTTGTTTTGGAGGGCAGGTGAAGAATGTCATGCTGCACATTGATATTGATATAGCAGACCCATGAAAAGAACATCTCATTTTAACCCTACGTCGTATGCAGTTAGTTCCAAAAACACAAGAAATGTACCTGGCTGAAATGATAAGCACATTACACATCAGCAAGTGTGCTTTTAGGTTTTACTTCAAATCTTCTTGCAGTATTCTGGCAACAGAACTAAAAATATTCTAATATATTCCCTAGTCCATGGTCATAACTATTTAGAAAATCTACAGAGTTTGCTGTCTGACAGTTATTCGGCCAGGTCTCTTCTTTAACGCATATATGCACCTATCCTCCTTATCAGCAGGGGCTGAAAAAGTAGAAGAGCTGATCTTACTTCAAACAGCAGTGACCACTACCAAATCTTCAGCTGGACAGTACATGAAAAAGGAAATGTCATGCCCGCAAGCCTAAAAATTATCGTTTTCCCTCGGTTTGGAAGGTCCAGCAAATGCAGATCGAAATACGCACTTACCCAGTCCCCAGAGGTCACATTTTACCCTCATTAATTCCCTTTACTCGCTCTTTTCTTTATAGAGGACAGACACAACTAAGAAATATATGCATAATCTGTTCTAGGAAGCTTGCAAACTGAAATGTTTAGTTTCTAGCCAGTGTGTTTCTGTTCCCTAGCGTAGAAAATCAACTATGTCCCAATCTTGAGTGTTTTCTGCTTCAGTGGAAATGATGGAACTGTTCCTTAGTTTCAGGTGTGCTGTCCAGTGATGTCTATCTGCAGTGGAAAGTTAATGGGGTGTGTCATTCAAAAGTTGTCCCGAGCCTTGAGGAGCCTTTGGGCAGTCTTCAGACACCTCAATAAGACATTCTTGTTTGACTTTCAGCACTGAATGTCTTGCTACTCAGAAAACCTTACTATCCATGCTCTCTTTTGGGAAGGAGGTCTTGATCTACATGACATGAAGCAAATATCAACTGAGAAAAATACCTCTGAGCAGAGTTAGGCATCACTGATTTTCTCAAGTGATTGGTATTGTGTCAGCCCAGCCATACATAGTCCTCACACACAGGCAGAAACACACACAGGACACACTTACTCAGACACATACATTCTCGCTGACACATATATAACTACAGCCTCTTCTCACTTAACCCTGGTGGCTCTAAGTCTGTTCCCACCTTTTCTAGGTCATCCGAAGGCGCAGGCAGAGGCGGCAGGTGGTCTAAAGAGGGAGTTACATGGCCCGGTGGACAGCAGCCACATACAGCTAGGCCTCAGCATAGTTCAGGATAACAAGAGCATCTGCCTCCTCCTTTCATTAGGAATTGCTTTTCAATGTCAATCAATTAGGGGGGGGTGGCGGTTTACATGCCAGGTACCCACAAACTTCATGGTCCAGGATGAGCCTTCACTAATCCTGAGCAAGTGTAAAATTGCCTCTTTGGCAAGCATTTCCCTGCCCTCACTGCTGCCTCAGACATACACTGTGCAAGCAAGATGAACAAGTTACTTATCTTCAGTAATGCCTTTTCTAGTAGAGACTATCTAATCGCAGATTCCTCACCTTAAAATAGTTCCCAGGTGTCAGGCTGAATCTGGAAAATCTTGAGCAGTACCCTCTGTGAGTCTGTAGCTGGTATTGATCGGCTCCGCATCTGCGTTGGAAGTGATGTTGTGGTGCCCATATAGGGGCCACTCCAGCGCAATGTCAGTTTCTTTCGTGACTATTTCCACTATAAATATGCATAGTCCCAAAAAAAAACATTTTGATCAGTGTGCAACATCGAATCAGATCTGTAGGGTGAAGAGCCTCATTTGCAGTGAGAGGATAGTGGGAGGGCATTGAGAAATCTGCAGTTAGATAGTCTATTAGAAAAGTCATTATCGAATGTAAGTAAATTGTTCTTCTGATAAGAGACTTCTAATCGCATATTCCTCACCTTAGAATAGATACGGGAACAAAACCCTCCCCAGAGGTGGTTCTGTGTATTGGTTCAAACCAGAAAATCATAGCAGACCAAACTGACAAAATGCCCGTTATGACGAACCTGACTGTCCAAGCAGTAGTGCTTCGTCAACACATGAAGGGATGCCAATGTAGTGGCTTGGCAGATTCCCAGGACAGGTGCCAGCAAAATAATACTGGTCTTTTCAATTGTGGAATGTGCTTTCAGGCTTTCAGGAGGGTGCTTTTTAGCTAATGTGTAGCAGATCTTAATGCAGAGTAAAATCTACTGAGAAATGGTCCGCTTCTGCACAACCTTTCCCTTTTTCACTCCAGTGAACACAAAGAGCTGATCGTCCACCTGTAAGTCCTAAGTGCTATCAATGTAGAACAAAAGAACTCTTTGGGTCCAGGAAATGGAGCCTGTCCTCCTCCTTAGGAGGATGAGGGAAAGCGAAAAAAGATGGTAGAGTGATGCTGATGTAGTGGCCACCAGAAAGACTCTTGATATTAAGAGCTGCAGAGAACAGCGGTGTAGGGGCTTGAAGGAGGAGCATATAACACACATGAGGACCAGATTGAGCCCAGACTGGGGCATCACAAAAGTGGTAGGAGGGAACAAGCGTTACAAACCATTCAGTAAACAAAAGGTGACTTGAACAGGGAGGGTTTATCTGGCAGCTACATGAAAGACGGATTTGCAGACAAGTAACCCTTACAATGCCTACGGCAAGGCCTTTCCAGACGAGATAAAACAAACAGCAACACCTATGACAATGGTGCAAAAAGGAGATCCACATGGCGTGAGTAACACGAAGACAAACACCTATCCTAATGGCAGGCATATACAGTCTTATTAGTGGGATGTCTGGCTGCCAGGGAAACACCACAGACCTTGGGAGGAAAATCGAAAACTTTCAAATGTTGCTGCTCAGTAGCCAAACGTGAAGGTGGAAAATGCGCAGATTCAGGTGGAAGACACTGCCTGGTTATTCTGATAGCAGATCCTCCCAAAGGGGCAACCTGGCCGGAGGACTGATGCTCATTCTCAGGAAGTCAGGATACCAACGCTCTATGCCCAAAATGGACTGACAAGAACGACTTGCGCCCAGTCAGTCATGAACTTCTTCAGAATTCGGGACATAAGTTGTATCAGTGGAAAGGCATACAGAAGTCCCAATTTCCACTCAAAACAAAATGCATCTCAGAATGAGAACTACTTTAGAAACTCAAATGCACAGATGTGTGGACCTTGCATGTCCTTGGCAGAGATGGACAGATAGAGCCAATGTTCTCCCCAGATGCGGAAGAGACCAAGTGCCACCTATGGATGTAATCACTATTCATGATCTGCAAAGCATCGATGGCGGAGTTCGACTTGGCTGTCAGTCAGTCTGCCAAGTGCTGCCTGACCAGGAAGATGCTTGGCACTTCAACCAAGTCTAGAGGCAAAGAGCCGCCTGGCACAGAATCACCCGCACCTCCAGAAGGTTGATGTGGAACTGGGACTCCACTTACGCCCAGAGACCTCCAATTACCATCTCCCCCAAGTAGCCACCCCAACTCAGAAGTGATGCATTGGTTACGACTGTCCACTCTAGGTGGGGTCAGTCACATTGCAGATCGTATGCACCCCCCCTTAGCTGGACCAGGTCAGAGAGATGTTCCTGATGCTGTGCCCACTAGGATTTCAGGTCCACTGTAGGGCTGCATGTGCCATTGGGCATGATTCACCGTCCGGATGCAGCAGGCCATGAGACCCATCTGCTTCAGAGTCTCACCGAAATCCAGAATAGACAAATGCCAGAATTATAGAAGGAATATCTTGGACAAGCCACTCTGGAGTAAAGTGCGGAACTACACTTTGCCCAGAATGGCTTCAATGAAAGGATGCACCTGAAAGGGGTGTCAGATGTGACTAGGGGGACATTGATTGTGAACCTCAGCGAGTGCAAGAGGTCCGTAGTAGTCTGGAGGTGGGTGACGAATCCCTGGGGCAAGCCTGCCTTCTACAACCAGTCGTCAAGGTAGGGAAACGACTGGAACCCCCAACCGCCACAGATGGGCTACAACCACCACCATCACTTTCGTGACCACCCAAGGGGCACTGTAAATTCTGAAATGAAGCACAGTGAACGTGAATGGCTCGTTGCCCACTGTGTGCCGCAGGTAACACCTGTGGGCCAGCAGGACAGGGATGTGTAAATTTGAGTCCTAATGATCCAGCGCTACCATCCACTCGCCAGGGTCCAGCTCAGATAGAACTTGAGCCAATGTGAGCATACTGAATTTCTCTTTTTTTAGAAAGTAGTTTAGAGGACATAGATCAAATATTGAATGGAGTCCTCCAACCTTCATGGGCACCAAAAAGTAGTAGGAACAACAGCTATGCCCTAATTATGCTGCATGCACCCTCTTAATGGCTACTTTGGCCAGAAAAACCAGCACTTCCTGACAAAGCAAGGGCAGATGGTCCTCCGTCAGACGTTCTTGGGACGGTGGCAAAGGCGGACAGGAAACCATGAATGGACGGGCTTAGCCCCTCCCCACAATCTAAGGCAGCCACTGGTCTTGACCATTGGAGTAGGTGGTGCCTGATCCTATTGACAATGGGATGGTAGTGCTGAATAAAAGGTGCACTAATGAGGCTTAGAGGCAGTGGCTGCCAGAAGGTGGAGGACTGGACAGCTCACTGTCTCAGACTCCTACTTCCTCTTTGGGATAACTGATCCCCCCCCCCCACACACACAAAAGGACTGAGCAGGTGGCTGTTGGCTCCAGCCTCGGGAGGAGTAAAAAGGTCTGCTGTTGGGACCGGGCAAATAGGGAGAGCCTGAGAGTTCTGGCGGTTACCAAGCACTCACAAAAATACTTGAGCACCAAGTCAGTTTTGTTGTTAAATAGGTGGGAGCCATTGAAGAGCATGTCAATCCGGGAGGCTCGGATATCCACCGACAATGCAGTGGACCACAACCAGTTGTGGTCCCACTGTGCCACCGTAGAAGCCAAAGCTGTTCATAGGGAGTCTGTGTTATTCAGCCCACGCCTGAAGGCGAACTTAACTGAATCCCAAGGCATCGTTGAGTAAGGCACAATCCTCCTCAGGAAACAAGGGAAGCAGCTGTGCAAATGAGCCCCACTGTGTATACAAATATTAGCCCAATGGGCATGCATTGCTCACCGCACACAAGGCTAGGCTGGTGGAAGAGAAAACATGCAAATCGCCTTCAGAGTCATTGACTTACAGTTGGAAGCAGGACTTGGGGATGCAGCTCGACCCCAGACACCACAGACAAAACAAGTGTGGGTCAGACAGACATCTGTTAGTGACATTATAACCCCGTGGGCTTCTTGGGAGACAAGTCCCTAGCACACTAGGAGCAAAGCTAAAGAAAGTCGACAAAAACTCAAAAAAGGTTGTTAGCAGCTCTCGAGATCCAAAGGAACTTATGTAAGCACGCCAGGGTAGTGCTTATATGGGCTCTGCATTGTCATTCTGATGCAGACTATGCCGAGCTGATCACCACCACCCACAGGCGTGCAGAGATACTAATCAAGATTTTTCGTGTCCACTATAATGCCTTGGGAATATTCTTAGGTGAGGAATCTGCAGTTAGAAATCTATAGCAGTATTGGGTGAAACTGGTGTTGCTCATCTTGCATACTCGATGTGTGTCTACACTACTCTGATATTTTTTGACTGCAATACTAGACAGTAGGAAGGCAGCAGACTGGACTATCCATATCCACCGCCTCTTTCCTACAAATTGGGTATCAGGTGGGGCACCACACCTAATGCCAGTATGGACAGGACACAATTATGCCTCATATAATGTACAGTTTACCACATAGAAAAAGGTGCTATGCCACTATGATAGTGTGTTGTTAGACTTCAAGATAATATTCTTGAAAGAGCCAATCTACTCTATACATTTGACCCAAACCTCGCTTGCTCCTCCACTTTTACAAATCCAGAAAGTATACCCTTCTTATAGAGCAAGTAGCATACTTTTTTGCGCCTGGGTCACCTCATATTTGAATGGACATATTTGTACCTCAGACACAGACATAACTTCAGGATGCAATGGGGCTGGAGGTTTACAAAACACAAGCAGATTTATGCTTAATAGGTAAAAGTGTGTGTTGTGTGTACTACCTTTTCTTAATGCCGCTTGGGTGATGGAAGGCATGATAGCGTGCAACACGACCCATGATCATGAATGACTTGGATAAGTCAAAGTTACTTAACTGTATCTATAAGTTTCTAGTGTTTGTTGGTATATTTCATAGATTCACGTTTGAATTATTACCCTTCATCATAATCTATGATTGAGTTTGAAAGGGGCTTTCATCAAAACTGTCGGGACATAGTTAAGCTCCCATGACAAAACATATAGGAATGTTTGAACAAGGCAAATTATAAATTTCTTGACAATTGATGAGAATAGAAATGGACAGTCTGGTTTTCTTATGAACGAGGAAAAGGTTGTGAGATGCACTTTGATGGAGTACTGAAGCCCTGATCTGGTCAGATGGCACAAGTTAAAATGTGTCAAAGCAGTTCTAGACTTTTGCACTATGCTTACACTGTGACAAGGTATATTTCATAATAATGTGAGAGTGGAGAGTCAAAGGTGCTCCTGCCACCTGCAAGGCATGTTGCAGCCTCCATGAGATCTGAAGATCTCAGTTCCAAGCAGCCAGCTTGAAGGGCTGTGATGCAGTACCTGGCCCTGTTCTCGACCCAGAAGAGATAAATCCAATTTGAACAGAATAGAGGTTCAATGGACATTTATCAGAGGTCTCAGGGTAATTGCTACCTAGCTGCGGCTCGTGGCAGCAGAATCACTCTACATTGTTCAGTCTCCATTTTGCACAGAACCCTGGGAAGTTCACTGGAAAGGCTTCTGCCCGAGATACTGATCATGCTCAACTGGTGATATTCAGGGGATTCCCAGAGACGGAAGATTGGAGACAGCAGCCTGTTTGTTAATTTCCAACTCGTGGTTGGAGGTCTGTTGTCTTCTGAGAGCATCTATCCAAACACGGTCTACTCCAGGAATATGCTCACCCGAGTTCAATGCCACGGATGCTGAGCTTCTATTACTAACAGGGATTTTGTTCTGCCTTCCTTCAAATATACTACCTGGGTGTGATTTATCCAAAACCATCTGCTAAACATACTGCACTCCTGGTAGCAATGCTTTGATAGAAACCCTGACTGCAAGAGACTGATGTGTAAGCTGGCCTCTGCCAGGATAGCATAAACCGCTAACATTCAAGCTCAAAAGATGATCTCCCCAAAGGAGAGAAACAAAGAGATACAAGTCTGGCCTGCAAATATCTGATTTCTGATAAACTTCCAGCCACAGATTCCTCATTTTGTGAATCTTCCCAGCTGGCAGACTGGATCTGTAAATAGTTATAGCAATTCCCTCACGCATTAATAGGTTGTGTCATACAGCTACTCTTCGGGTTCATCCTGCCCTGAACAGCTCTCAAATCCTGTCACTTCTGACAAGGATGTTGTCCTTTTAATTTCTTTAGTGTGCAGACAATGCAACCCCCTAAAACAACAGGGATTAAGCACTGTTGCGACTGTCACTAGCAGATGCCTGTGGTGAACACCCACAAAGTATGTCTATGATGCCTTGGTTCTAGACACTTCAGTGTTGTATTTGTGCTGAGAAAAAATGAAAAAGGCCATCCTCAATCAGCCATACTGGCAGCTGCTGGAGGTCGAAAAAGACCCTAAGTCAAAATTGAAGGCGTGATGGTACAAGTCACAATCGAGGGCAAGACCAGCTACCGTTCCTCAGACCACTCCTGATACTGGTTGCGTTTGACATCACAGACTTGAGGTAAGTCAAGGAGGTCCCACAAGAAATCAAAGCATGGGTTCCAATCCTCTCACCACCATTCAGAGTTGTGTGGCGCCCCTGGCACCTCTAAGCCATGAAGTTGTTCCCCTCCGGAGGAACAGATCGTAATGCTAGTCCCACTTTGGGCCCATCCAGAATGGACAGATATGCCACAGCAGTTTCAACAGCTAAACAAGGACATGGATCACGTTTTTAGTGCTATAACAAAACCCTCTGTAGTACTTTCGGAAACCCACAAAACTGAAGGGGCCTCCAGTCAGTGGATCCGTCCTCAACTGCGCCCCTCTATGTCACCTGGAGGTTGAGTTTATCCCTGGCTTTGGCTCCACCGAACCCAGTCCTGATACTGTCCATAGCTCCACACTCTCCCATGCACGATGCAACGTTTGGCACCACGACCGTGGTGCGAATTGATACTGATCTCAACATCACCGATGATAGAAAGGGAAAAGATTGTACTATTGGATTCACACAACCACGCTCTACCACCAAGACTATAAGCCCATTCAGAGCAAGATCAGGCCCCACATAAGGCAATCTAACCACAACGAACACTATGACAAAGGCAATTACTTTGATGACCTCCAGGATTCCAGTGATCTAGACACCTCCCTAGACATAGGCCTGTTTTCGCCTAAACCTACCATGGGTACCAAATACTTCACATCCTTCGTCACTGTGATCCAGAGGGTGGCTGAGACATGACCTCATTCTGCCAACCGAGGTCAAAACTACCCTGCACAATCTGCTCAGAAGCCTTTAACGAGATCTTAACTGATGGGCTGCCTTGCACCTGGTCTAAGCCAGGATCTTGCCCTCCAGTCAGTAGGCAGGTTGTGGGGCAGCTTACACGACTGCTGGGGATTGAGACCTCCTATTTCACCATACCACCCCAGAGAGCCTTGCTGTCTAAGCATCGACAAGCTGCTTAAACCCTAATACATTCGCTACCACACTGTCTGATAGAGAATCAAAAAGAATCAAGACGTTCCCCCAAATGGATGTTCTCATCGGCCAGCCTCACTTTCAGGTTGGTAAACACCTTGTACATCCTGGTCAGATATTCGCACATATTATGGAACAAAGTGGCAAACATCTTATGACAGTCCACTGTCAACAAATTATGATCCCATCCAACAACTCAAAACAGGTCTTCATCAGGAAAAGGAGAGCAACCTTGGGACTGGTTATTACTCCTTTTACTTTCTACTGCCGAAAAAGGACTAAGGCATCCACCCTATGATAGACCTTCACCCTCTGAGCTCAAAATGCTTACCCTGGCCAAGCCCAGTGGGCCCCAGATCCAGGAGACTAGATGGTGACGTTGGACTTGCAGGACACATATTCATATTGTCTGAAGTTTCAGGTAAGCCAAGAGCCCTTTTAGTTCACTGTGCTCCCTTTTGCCCTTACCAGTGCACCACAGGATCACAAAGGTGATGGCAGTGGTCACAGCCTAGCTGCAGAGGTTGGGAACACCAGTCTTTCCATACCTCAATGACCAGCTGCTGAAGACAGGATCTCCTCAAACAATCATAAACCATCTCTAGACGACAGCTGACTTGTTGACATTGTTGGTGTCTTCCATCAACATACTGAAGTCACACCTTACTCCTTCACAACAACTCCTCTTAATCGGAGCAATCTCCAATACAGTGCATTTCCAAGCCTTCCCTCTGCCTCAATGAGTCCAGGACATTCGGGCTACGATCCTGATATTTCATTCTGGAGCCTGGGTCTCATTGAGGTTGGCTCTGAGGATTCTTGGCCTTCTGATTGTGGACCACACCAGGTGGCACATATGGGCTCAGCAGTGGGATCTGAAGTCTCAGTACCAAGTGAATCTATCAGATTCCATTTCGGTGTCGAAGGAGACAGAGACTTGCAGTGGTGGATGCTCAGCTGCATTTGGGCCAACAGCAGACCTCTCCACTTCCCCACCCAGAACTAATTGCTGTGACCAATGCATTGTTACTGGGTTGGGGAGGTCACCTGGGAGAGGTGGAGATCAAAACACTGTGGTCTCCTGAGGAGCACTTGCCTCCTCATAAATTTGTTGGTGCTGCAAGGGATTCACTTGGCACTGAAGGAATTCCTTCCGACCATTAAAGGGGAACAGCTACAGGTACCCACTAACAACACAACTGCTACGTGGTACTGCAACAAACAAGGCGGTGTGGGGTTAGGGGCCTTGTGCTCTACATCTCTGGAAGTGGCTGAACGCTCAGAGCACAACATCTGGCAGGATATTTGAACACCAGGGCAGGCAAACTTAGCTGCCATTGACCAGCGGATCACAAATGGCAGTTACACTCTGAGGTGGCACTGAGTAGGAAGAACCTGGGCTCGAACTCTTCACCATAGCAGAGAATGCACAGTGTTTAAGCTTTTGAACGTTGGAGTTCCCAAGGTAGTCCTCAGTAGCTTTTGTCCTACACAAAAGATCAAGAGACCAGGCCCAAGTCGTCCTAGTGATCCAGGACACAGTGAGGAAAATGCGGAACCTGGAAATTCTGATCATAAGCATTTGTCTTCGGATGTGGTTGCTGCTTCAGAAGAACATCCGGTTGTAGCAGCAGGGCCAGGATCCTGCACAATTTACACCTCCATGCATTGAGATTGAACAGCAACAGTGGATGGATTTTGATCTTCGTCTCAAAGCGGTTGGTGTTGTCTTGGCAGCTAGGCATCCATCAACCAAATATATTTATACAGGATGCTTGCAGACGTTTGATGTCTGGTACTCTTCCCAGGACATTTAGCCCCTGAAAGCATGCTTATCCGATGTTCTCTAGTTCTGTTTGTCATTGGCCCGGCAAGGTCTTGCTGTGGCAACAGTTAAGTTATCTTACCCCTTTCAGTCTTCTTGCATTTACTTGATCAGCCATCCCTCTTCAAGTCATCTTTTGTGTTGTCCATATGTTCCTGCCAACTCCACTTGTCATGCCGCAATAGGACATCAATTTGGTACTCAGTATTTGATGTGCAGTTCCTTTCAACCCATGGACACTAGCTCTCTTCATATTTATATCACAAAGACCGCATTCCTCAATGTCATAACATTGGCCAGGCGAATGAGTGAATTCCAGGCATTGTCAATGGTCCCCCCTGTACACATCTTTCTTCCCAGACCAATCAGTCTTCTGGAAACAAGCAACATTCCAGCCCAAGGTAGTAACACCGTCCACGTCCACTACATACTTCACAAACGTTTAGTAATTGTACACAACTAAACAACTGTAAACAATCAACAGATGAAAACCTGAAAATATACATAAAGGGAATCCAGATTATGAAAGTTATAGTGCTGTGCCAGTGTCTGAAAGTGTTATATAAGGGAAAAAAATGACTTACCTGTAACTACAGTTCTCCACCACTGGCATCTTTTATAGATTCACATGCTTGATGTATTCCCCCTTGCAAGACTGGGAACCCATAGCTAAAATTTTATTATAGCAGTGTAGGCCCTACACTCAATTAACACTGAAATTTTACACTTTCCCACTAACGCATCCACATCATTATCTGAAAACCAAACTGCAGCCAGTCAGAGACCAGTACCCTCCGGTATTCCCGGTCATAAGCTTCCAACTATCAGATTTTTCAAGCTTGTTACAAGAACGTAAAATAAGGATGATTGGCCACATCATGATAAGGGAAGGAAGGTAGATGTCATGAGAATTTATGAAAGATTCGAATATTGGAGATCAGGAGTTACAGGTAGGTAACGTTTTTCCTTCTACAGCATTGGATAGTTCATAGGAGCTCTTACTGGTCTTGTCAGAGACTTATTCACCAGTTTGTAACATTTTGAGATGCATGTAACTATCCATCATGAAATAGTCGGTTTTCTAATCGCACTTCCTTTATTTATTTCTCCCAAAACTTTAAATAGTTATTCTGTTTTCCAAAAAGAATTTGTGGCCTGTAAACAGAAATGTAAACATCATATTACATCCAGTGAGTGTGTTGATCTTTCTGCTTTAATCTTTGGATCCAGGAAAAAGCCGGAAGCACTCATTTTTGGTCTCAAATAAAAGGCTGAAGATATCTTCGGCATTAACTTTGGATGGTTATCAACATTAGTTTTTTGTACGCAAAATGTAAAAAGGGCTCTTTATAAGATAGCGCTTATAACTCACTTACTCTCCTGGCGGAGGTGACAGCTAGCAGGCCATTATCTATGAGATATGATAAATACTTTATGGATTGGTTCAAAAGGTTGCCTCATCAAAGCTGCCAAAACTGTATTTAACTGTAATTTTAGTGCAAATCTTGGAGATGGGGCTAGAGTCCTTTCATAAACTCCTTAATATGTTGGGAAAATAAAGAAATCTCATTAGGTTTACTCAAAAATCAGGAAATTGCAGCTGGATATACCTTGAGACAATTTAACAGGCCTTGCTTAGTTAGACTTAATAGATATGGCAAACATTTGTAAGCTATAATTTGAAGAGGTCTAGCTTTTGTTTCATAGTCATTTGAAGAGGACTAGCTTTTATTTTATAGACCACGAAACAAAACATTTCCACTTGGTGTTAAAAGATTTTGACTGTAGAAGGTGCTCCTGCAGCTTTCAAGACTTCTATCAAGATAGTTTGGCAGCATTCCCTTTCTAACTTGTGAATGACTCTTGGGGTGAGCAGTATTGGAGGAAATGCATTGATCAACTTTCCTGTCCAATCCATTTGAAAAGTACTTCTTCTAGATCCAAGCTGGCACATCTGCTGTTCTTCTATGTGGCAAACAAGTCCCAATGTGGAAAGCCCATTTATGAAAGATGAGAAACAGTTGGTTGTCGTTTAACTGCCACTCGTGAAAATGTGAAATGTGCACTCCCAGGACATGCTCTGCTGAAATGTCTACATTTCAATGACTGCCCCATTTCCAAAGCTTTAGAGCTTCTTTTGAGGGATCGGATTCCTCCCTGTTTCAAGATATAAACCATTGTTGCTGTGTTTTCTGTCTGAACTATGACATGAGCACTCTCGATCAGTGGTAAAAAAGCTTTCAAACCTAATCATACTTTTCTTAGTACCAGGACATTTATGTGCTGACTGCACTTTTCTGTTGTCCATATGCAGTTAGTTTCCATGCTCTAAGGGTGTGCACCCCATCCCGTGAGAGGTGCATCTGTTATCAAGAATATTTGTGGCTTTGTTGGGTGTAATTGTTGGCCATTGAAAATGTTGCTTATCGGCCATCACCTCAGTTGTGTAGGGTAGGTCACCTAGACAACGTTGCCCCAATCTCCTTGAATTGGTTATCAGTGGGAGTTCAACTGTTTGAATGATCCTCATTTGCAAACAATAAGAAATCAGAAGAACACAAGAGGGCATGGTGCAGAGAACTGCTTTCAGTGTCCTCACTGTTGTGATATTCTTTGTTTGCAAAGAGATCAAATGTCATATCAACTTTTCACCTTTCTCCTGAGAGGGATACACCCTACCTATGAGTGTGGAAATGTTCTCGCCAAGAAAAATTATATTCTTGTTTGGTGTTAGTGGAGTTGTTTTGTGGTTGATAGCTAGTCCAAAACTGCAGATGTATTATCTTTGTGAGATTGACAGCGTCCACTGCATGAGGCAAGGTAATTGTCCGTATGAGCCAGTCGCCTGGGTAAAGGTATACTATACAGCTTTTTCCTCTCATGAAGGCTGCCACTGGAGCCAGCATTTCATGAAAACATTTGTTGCCAGTTTCAGACCAAAATGCAAGGTTTTACATTGGAAATGGCCTGCCACCATGTAGAGAATGAATCTCCTGTTTTTTACATATATGGGGATGCTGAAATCTGCATCCTCCAGATCTACAAATGCTTCCTTTAAGAAATGCAAATTCTCTTGCAGAATGACCATACAAAAACCTTGAGTTTCCACATGTTCGTTAAGTTTCCTTAGATTTAAGATTGGTCACCAATCCACTAAATTTTTCAAAAGAAGAAAATAATCTGAGTAAAATCCTGGAGAGCTTTCTTCAAGCAGCACCACTTCAATTGCTCCCTTACCTGTCTGGGGTTTTCTTTCTGGGGTGGAACAACTGGTGGCTTCTTCACAACCTTCAGGTTATGATTGAGAAGAACTATGTCCAATACCCATCTGTCTGATGTTATATGTTTGCCATTTTTCTTTCAATAGTACTATTCTGCTCCCTACTGGCAGCTGGGTTAAGGAGAATACTTTGACTGGAAAGTAATGCTAGTCCCTCCATAGAGTCATATTTAGCAAGGTGATTGCCTCTTTTTGTTTGCCCTCTGTTATTGGTGCCATTGTTTTGCTGCTTTTGTTGTCTTTGGTGCTCCCGATTTTGCCAATCTGATCTATAGTCTTTATAGAAGTGAAAAAAGGATCCTTGATTATAGGTTCTGCTTCCTTGTCTCTTATACTTTCTGAATTGTCTGGTTTGCAAGACAAACAAAGATCTAGCAGTTTTGTTATCAGTCTTTATTGACTAGTGTGTGTCATCCACTTTTTGCCCCAAAGAATATGGTACTGCTAAAAGGCATGTTTGTTATTCTGAACAGTACTTCAGACTAAAGGACATGCTTTTCAACCATCCATACTGCCTCATAATGGAAGTGCTGCCTATTTAACGGAAAGCACAGGTGGACAACACCATAGCAGTGTCAATTAGAGAAGCTGAAGCTTGCTTCCCATCCTTAATAATAGCTTTGTTATTTTCTGGCAACTTGTCAAATAATGGAGTTATATTACTCCATAATTGGTGATCAAAATGGACTACAATGGCATTAAAATTGGCAATTGTAACAGCATCAGCAGCTAGCACCTTCACTCTTTTACCCATAGAGTCCCATTTACATCCTTCCTTGTCTGTGGGCGTAGAGCAAGGAGTGGGAGTGTTACATGACTTTATTTGTACTGTAGCAGAGATTTCTGAATGAGGTTTAACCTGATTAAGTATATAAAGTGACACTGTGTTGGTAGTATCGTACTGTTTCTCCATTATTGATAGTTTTACAGTAGTTGTTGCTTGTTTTTGCTTAGTTACCAGGCCTCCATCCCACAGACCACCTAATATAGCTATTATTCTTGCACTTCTCTGTGCCTTTTCTTTTAAGTCCAAAAGGAAGCATGGTTTTTCGACTGATGAAATTGACAAGCTAAGGCGTTGAAGTCTTTTTGACAAGAGCATGACATCTCCCAATATCATCATGTTGAGAGTTTCTAGGTTTTGGTTCAGGACTTTCATCCTTGCCATCAAAGTCATCATCACCCATTCCAGGCGAACGTGGAGAACCTGTGTCCTCCATATCCTGTGGCACCTCTAAGACATCCAAGGATACCACGAGTTTATCATCTGAGTTTGGAAAATCACCATTAGTGCCGGGTGATAATTTTACAGTCAATTCTAACTCTTTTGCTAGTACACTGTTTTTTGGTGTCTTGGACTTAATAATAGGTTTTTGTCTTGTCTCTGATGGAGCACGATCCACTGGAAGTAGAGATACTTCACATTCTAGCTTTGAAGGTGGTGGTAGCTAGAGAGATGTCTAACTATCTCTTCAGTAACATTTAACATAGATAATGGAATCAGTACTATTTATGGCTGAGGTTGCCAACTTCAACTCTACTGAACAAAGGTAGTAGTTTGGGCAAACTTAGTTCACAGACCCTGCAATGGAGAGTACAGGTTTATTGTTCACATACCTCATTTCAAGGTTAGATGGTCTAGTAGCCTTGAGCATAATAATGGTTGCTTTCTTCGCTAAAAACGGCTTTCATGTATTTGATATTATGGCCATTGTCCTCAACCTCCAGGCCTGAGAAAACATCCTGTAGCAAATGTTTGGGTGATACAGAGGCACTAAAGACATAAGTATGTGATGGAAGATCCAAAGGAAGAATGGCTCTGTAACTTGAGTATTTCTGTGGTATAATTACCGTCATTGAGGAGAGATGTTTTTGTGTTGTTGACAGTAAAAGAGTATAGGTAGACTGCTGTTTCGTCATCAATGGATCCGTTGAAGAGGAAGCTGTTGTTGATGACTATCTTGATGTTGCTATACTGGTAGCCAATACTGTTGAATGTCTTCCCAACAAGCAAGTCATGAATGATTTCTGGGCTGTTGTCCACAGTGTTTTCCAATGTCTCCTTAGTCGACGATTTAGGAACTGCCGTCTTTATCAACAAGGCAGAATTTTGAATAGGCACCATACCTGAAATATCCTTTGTGTTTTTAGGGGACGTCTTTCAGGCTGTTTTGTGGAAGACCAACTTGAATTTCTTAGTGAAAGTGTCTTGACCCGAATCAGCTTTCCTCTTTGACTTTTCTGTGTCCTTTTTGATGCATCCAAATCTTTAGAGGAGGTATAAGAGAGCTGCTGACCTGATGACTGACCGTTAAATGTAGGGTCAGAGGGACTTGAAGCCTGCTTGGAAGTATTACTGACAGACTTCTCCTTGTGAGCCACAGTGTCCTTACCTTGACCTGAAGGTGTGGCTTTTCCAACTTTCTTCTCCAGAATAGCTAAAGCCAACCTTCTCTCGCAATACTAGTCTTAAAAGAAAGACATATCTCACATTTCTGTGGATTGAGGCTGGCACAAAAGCAGTAAAGACATTTTGAATGTGGATCACTCATACAGATTTTCTTCTTTCCATAAGCTTAAAAGTCCTGACGAGTGACTGTAAAGAAATGTCTTGTAGTAGAGAGTAACTGAGGGTGTTTATGTCTGATAGACTTTAATTTGGCTTAAACATAATGATGTGTTTAGGTTACTAAAATCTATGACAAATTAAAATTTTACTGCGTGTAAGGCTTACACTGCTATATTAACATTTTAACTAAGGGTTCCTAGTCTGGCACTGGGAATAATTCAAGCATGTGAATCTATTAAAGATCCAATGCTGGGGAAATGCTGATAACATAAAATAACTGAACACAGTCTTCTTGTATTCCACTACTGAAGCTGCATCAGTACCCTAGAATGAATGTATTGCTGTTGCAGGAAACAATCATACAAATGAACTACACACTTTGTTCACCAAAATAGTATACTTGATGTCTGTTGTCCACTTCTGTCTGGTGTGTGTTGTTTTCAGGAGCAAGTGAGTTAGCAACTCACTCACACCCTTCCTTTGTTTTCACCAACATCCCAGGCCTGGCAATAGGATTGTATAAACACATTACTTCTGCATTTAGAAATTTCTCACCTGTACCAAAATGGTGAGAAGTATAGAAGATTCAATGCAAAACATGGTCAGTGGGAACACTGGTACAGGACTCGTGCAATAAATACAAGGATAAGTAGCATACTATTCAAGTCTACCTAAATGAGCACACCCTTTAACATAACAGGTGAAATTGAATAGTACACATGTTTTCCTGAATTTTTTATTCAGGCAGACGCCTACATTTAATGTATATACAGACACATTTACATTCACGCACATTTTGGCCAGGAGATCCTTGTGAAGCAAGCATCTATGCTGTTGTATTGACAGTCCAAAACCCATGCCTACAAACAGTTGCAGTGTTTGCTTTCAGTAGTAGAAACACAGAAAAGAACACTGTGAGACCATATCCTGACACATAAGAGCATTAAATGCCAAAAGCAACAATATTCTCTCACAGGCACCAAGGTGAAAAGGTTTCGGCGATTCCCAAACTACATTTGAGCAATGTACAATCCATGGAAGGTCCGCACAGAGTTGTTATCCACCTAAGGCTCAAAGGAAGTCCGCAACAGTGGGTTGAAAATCTGATTGCCATGGCATAAAAATGAATGATTGCAAATAACTTAGTGCAGTAAGTGAATGGTCCCATCCAGGTGAAAAGCTGCACAACTTTCACAAGAATGTCAATCCATCTCAATCGTAGTTGTCACGTAAATATGGCAATATCCTGAGTGGCATATTTTATTCTGCGTGAAAAGAAGGCCACAACAAGCAAACACCAATCAGGGTGTAGAGTGGGAAACCAGGGGTTCAACTGTGGCTCAAACTGCAGAATGGCAGTCAACTGTATCACATTTTGGATTTAATGTCATTGGTTGAGTTTTTGAATAGTGGATGCTTACCAGAAAGCAACCCTATAAGACAGTCTGAATTTAATTAATATACAATTAGTATAAGGCTCAGCATACCAGGAAGCAAATAGTTTGTGAATTGTATGCCAGAGTGAAGGCTAGCAAGGTATGCCAAGCACGAGGCAAAAAAACAGAAACTGGCGCACAGTTCAAACAACAGCGTACAGTGTTTTGCTCAATATTTACATTTCCAAAGAAGTGTCTATTATTTCCCTTTAAAAAAACTTTGAAAAAAGCTTGGAAACAAATTAAAGCCCTGAAAATCAGTAGCTCCCAATTTTCGAGGCAACGGACAGCATTCTCCCATTTTACAAATGCATTTTCTAGGTGTATTATTGCCAGAAGCAGATCCACAGGTCAGAGGTCCTGAAATGGGTGCAGCTGCCCGAGTCAACTGCCTCAGAGCGATCACCAGACAGAGGCTTTTAGGAAACAGCAAGAGCAACTCTGGATAGCGCAAGTGAGGTGGGTAACAGGCAACAAGTGGTTCCCTCCTAGCAAACACTGAAAACGGATGGTGTCTGTGCCTTGTATTTCTCATGAAAGGCCTTCAATACTGGAACCAAGTTCAGAAAGGTTGGCCGGCAAGCAGCATCTGCCTCCCAGCTGCTCATCATCAAGCGATAGATCTGAAACAAAACAAAAAAAAGATGGTGTCATTATCTATGGGATCTGAAACTGCAATTATTTCAGAACATATTTTGGTGTAATGAGTAGAACGGATGACAGAACTGGAAATGTGTAATCTGGAATCAGATTTGCATTCTTTAAATATCTAGTAAATCTGCTGCACTGCTGTCCTGGAACAATATTTATATTAGTCCAACTGCAAGGTGCACTAAAATGCCTAATGCTCAGGACAGGGCACTAAGCAAGCTCACACACAGAACACATAAAACAGTTGATGTGTGAGGAAATACAACCACTTCTATCAAACATTTTCAGCCCATCGTCACAAGGTGCAGATCATCTCCGTGTCTGGAAAGGAGGAGGAAGCATGAGATGTTTTTTTTTTTTTTTTTACAGTGTTGAGGAGAAAAAAAAGACTAAGATTTAAGCAGGTAGCCAGCATAGAACAATAGATGTCTCTGATGTGAAGCCTTTTGTGATGTTTTGGGCTAGTATTTAAAATTAGGGAGGCTACTTTTGCCACAGTAGGAACCTCGTCATAGCTCTAAGCTGTCAAAGTGATTTTCCATGATTGAGGTGGAGCCGAAAATGGCCAACCTTTTTTTAATCAATGTTGCCTCTAAGAAGAAGTTGGCACTCATGTCAAAATGACAATGCCCCCTTAAGACTGCATCTGAAAGGAGGGATCCTGGCAAGGGTCATACCCTCAGATTCTCTTCGGATTTTATTTTTATACCATGGGAAACCTTCTTAGCGCTGGATGCATAAGTAAGTTGAGATGAATATGTATGCTGGCCAAGTATTACTACAGGTATGTAACTTGTCCATCTCTCACTCGAGATCCTTGCCAGAATCAAATGCATCAGAATTGACTAGACAGCAGTAAACCTCAGAATAAAGAGATATTATTGAGAGAACCCACTTTGAAAAGGTCATGCAATCAAATGTACCCTACTGTGCGCTCTTGGATCCAAGTCAAGATGAGAGACTTTACAAAATGTATACATTATTCTTCAAGTCACAGCTTTTTGAATATCTGCCATCAGGGTGGTACCCAAGAACTCTTCAGCTGCTTGTAAGGGCATGGTTCTCTTTCAATGAAGTGCTAGTCTGTTTACCCCTTTGCAGCCAAATGAAATCCAGTTGGACCCTGTTTATTTAGAAGGTACAGTTTCTTACCTGTAACTCCAGTTCTCTCACAGGGAAATCTCCACTGAAGTCAAGCATTTAACTGAATAGTCTCGACCACGTGCGGGACACCGGAGCAGTTCTTCACAATAAATCTTCTTAAGTGTAATGTGTGCCTCTCTTCGGGAAGGCTTGCACAGTCACTGAAAGTGAAAAATGACCCAATTCTTCATCTTAGATTCAAAAAAGGGGCCATGAGAATAACATGTTTTTTATTTCATGATTTGGAAAACAGCATAAATGTCTTTCACAAACCCTTTTTTGATAGAGTAGAACGAAGAACTATGTAGCCCCAGGGGCTGTCATCATACGAGTTAAAAATAGAGACTGCCTTCAAGAACCTAGAGTCCACCAGTATCCCATCATGCTCAGCAGGTGGCAGTTGCTTTAGTTCTTTTGAGGCGATGCTTGAATGTATGTATGGCACATATGTACCTATGTCCACTGTAATAGGAGGGTGCTTATGACTGCAATGGAGATTCCCCTATGAGAGAACTAGAGTTACAGATAAGAGACTGTTCCTTCTCTCGTAGGGGCTCTTCATTGAAGGGGAATGTAGAGTGTTTTCAGCTGGAGTACAGGGATTCTGAAAGAATGTCGGTAATGAGATAGTCTGGTTGCCTTGGAAGTCTGAAATAACCACAGGGAGGAATTTCGGCTGAGTCCTCAGGACCACTTTGTTAGAGTGGAAGACTGTGTATTGTTCGTGAGAACATAGTGCTTGGATCTCACTAATCCTGTGGGCTGATGTTATTGCTACAAGAAAAGCTGTTTTCCAAGAAAGATGTTACAGGAAGGATTTGTAAATGGGTTTGAAAGGATCCTGAATAGGCTGTGAAAGAACTATGTTGCGTTCCCAGGGAGGTGAAGGACGTCTTAAAGGGAGGAAAAATCTTCAACCCATCTAGAAAATCCATAATTATAGGGATTTTGAAAAAAGAGGTTTGTGAAGGACACTTTCTGTAGGCGTAAGGGCTGACAGGTGAACCTTTATCGAAGAGAATTGCAAGCCAGATTTTGCCAAGTGTAGCAGGTATGGAAGAATGACATCTTCTTGGCAAGTTGAAGGGTCCATACACTTTGAGAAACATGAAATTTAAAATCACTTGAAGGCATATGTGGAACAGGCAGAAGGCAGCTTAGCCTCCTTGAGGATCTCCATGCAGCTGTGTGGCAGGTTCAAATGTCCGTACTGCAGTAGCTCAGGAACCATGCAGCCAAATTCAAGGTGAACCATCTGGCCTCGAATTTCGTTAGCAGGTCTGGTCTGCTTGGCAGCTTGAGATGTGGACCCTGTGAACGCTGAGGCAGGTTGATGAACCACCACTGACGTGGCCAGCCGAGCTATGAGGATAATCTTGGCTCTCGAGTGGGACAGCTTGATAAAGAATGCCATGTTCAGGGGGAATCAGAGGAAAGAAATTTGCCAGACCAGTCGGTCCATAGGGCATTACCCTGGGTCCCTGATTTGTACTACCTGGAGGTGAAGCCACAGCATTTATTTTTCCTGTGGTTGTCGATGGTTGAAGTGTCCAACAGTTGGAAGATGCTTTGTACGATATTGTCGTGCAAGACCCATTCGTGGTTTTCTTAAAGAACTCTGCTGAGAGCGTCTGCCTGAGCATTTTGGACACCTGGTAGGTAAGTTGCAGTGATATTTAGCTTTCTGGTAAGAGTCACTTCCAAATCGCCTGGGCCTGGACCTCATTCTCCCCCCGCTTGCTGAGGTAGGACAAGGTGGCTGTATTATCCGTCTGAACAAGAAGGGTCTGGGTCATGAATGACTGACAAAAGGCTTTGAGCGCTAGATGAACTGTGTAGAGGCCGAGGAGGTTGATGTGACAGGTCATCTCTCTCTGAGACCATGTACCCTGGATTTGGAGGTGATCCGTGTGGGCTCCTCATCCTAATAGTGATGCATCTGTCAAAATGGTTTGAGAGGGGACCTGTTGGTGAAAAAGCATCCCTTTCAGGAGAGTGGCTGGAGAGCACCACCATTTCAGGGACTGATCTGCATGAAGTACAGCTTGGTCCTGTCTTCCCAGTTGCCTGTTAGTTGGTCCCACTGGTCCACGAGGCATTCTTGGAGAGGCTGCATGCTGAGATGAGTATTTGGAATGAGGAAGATGCAGGAGGCCGTCAATCGGAGAAGAGATGGCACTGCCCTCGCTGTTGGATCGATACGAGTCTCTCCTCTGAAGGACACACTTTTGCCTGAATGGTGTCAATGGAGGCTCCCAAGTAATGCAAATTCTGAACCGAAGTAGGTGTGGGCTTGTTGTGGTCGACATGAAGCCCCTATCACTGAAGGAGATCGCAGGTCCAGTTGAAATTACGTTGGGCTTTTTGACAAGTTGGCGACTATGAGCTCAGTGTCTAGGTATGGATAAATGACGTTTCGGTGCTTCCAGAAATGGGTCACCACTACTGCCTTGCACTTTGAAAATGTTCTGGGTGCTGACGTCAGGCCAAATGGAAGTACTTTGTACTGATAATGGTCCTGCCCCACACCAAATCTCAAGAACTTTCTATGCTTTCTAGCAATTGGAATATGAAAATATACATCATTATGGTCAGTGAAGCAAAGCCAATCTCCCTAGTGTATTTGGGGATAGATTTGATGTAATGCCAGCATTCAGAGCATTTCTCGACAAATCTACTTGTTGGGTACTATGAGGTTGAGTATGGGTCTGAATTTGTTATTGTCTTTTTCACCAGGAAGCGGGGGGGTGGGGTGGGGCAGGGGGGGTGGAGGAATCGATGCTGTGGCGGAGATCGACCTGAATATCAGTGAGGGGTTTTAACCCTCTGAGGATAAAAACGGCATTGGTAGGGTTTGAATGATTTTCTCTGCATAGGATCTCTCTAGACCCACCGCTTTAAGGGTTTCCATTTCACTTTTCATGCATGCCATCTCCTCACCAGTGTGACTTCTGAAGAGAGTGGAACCTAAGAATGGTAAGTTATGGATCCGTTGCAGAGACTCCGGGCTTGAGATGTTAAAATGAGCCAATCATATCTCCTTAAGGCCACTCTGTAACAATATTCAAGTGCGGCTAAAAGGGAAGAATCTGCTGCTGCACTTATCACCTGATTAGAGACCATTGCACCCTCATTGACTGTCTCCATGAAATCCTCCCTTTTGTCTCTAGGGAGCTGTTCTGCAAAGTGCTGGATGGAGTCCCAGAGGGCTCTGTTGTATCTGCCTAAAAGAGGGGTTTCACCACCTGCTTTTATTGTTATGGCAGTGCTGCAGACCTTGCAGTCTGCAGAGTCCAGCTTCTTACTCTCCTTATCAGGAAAAACAGATGATGATAGAGAAGTGGAGAGGTGCTTTTTAGTGCCTAAGATTACCACAGAGTCCAGAGGAGGATCAGAGTGTAGGAATGGAGGATCAGAGCGGAAGAATAGAGGACCTTGATCTGGAGGTCAGTATTTCCTTTTTAGCCTCAACGGAGCAGGGTTAACTGTGGCTGGTGTCAAAAACTGCTCTATGGCTGATTCTAGAAGGCCAGGGACCAGTGGCAGTAGTGGTCTTGAAGCTGTCTGCTGGTATAGTGTCTCCAATATTACAGATGTGGAGGGTGTAGGTACCAACATCTGTAAAATAAGTTTGGCCACCCCCTCATACCAGGACCTCTTGTAAGGGTGTATTGTCATCCACTGGAGACATACGAGGGGGTGGAGAGTTCGACAATGTTGGAGAATATCCTTTCATAGAGGTGGAGATTGTATCTCTAGATCTATAATGGAATCTTGTGCAAGATCTAGATCGTGATCTTGAGCGGTGTGATCTATGTCCCCGATGAGAATGGCAGGAAGATGGTGATGAGCACCTGGAAGCATGGCATCTGTGATGGCGAGAGCAATAAAATGTTCGAGAGCGCAATGTATAACTTGGAATTGGAGTCTCCATAGGTGGAATTGGCATTTGAAGGGGCGCTGTTGGTGGTGGAGGAAGTGTTGTCTGTTGTGGTGGAGACAAATTTGGTGGTGGGGGTGGAGGATGAGGAGGAAGCGTAGGTGGAGGAGGCAAAGAGAAAGATGGTAACACAATGGGAGAAGGTGAATACATTCTCGAATACTGAGACCTTGGAAATTAATTCTTTATCTCCTGGTGTCTCCTTGATGTCAAAACAATTCCTTGACATCAACATTCTACTATGACACCTCTACGTTGATCTGCTCCTCGACGTCAATCCACTCCTTCTTGACGACGAAACACTCTTTGATGATAACAGCGGTCTGCGCAAAAATGGTGTAAGGGCCTTCAACATTGACTGGTGTTGCCTCGATGACGACTGACATCGCTTTCTTGCCGTTGACCAGGTAGGAGACATGCCTTGCCTCAATGCTGACCCTCTTGACGGTGACTGGGACCAATGTCGTTTTGGCACAGGAACCTTCTTTTCATTCCTCCCAAGTCCTTCTAAGGTTGATTGATGAACCCTAGTGGAAGACTGACCTTTCCCTCACTCTTAGGTCCGACTTCCAACCTGTGCTTGTTGTCGCCGTACCGCCACAGCTCCAGAGGCGAATATTCTCCCTTTCTCGTGAGGTGCATTGTGAAAAGTTCCTGAGTCAGGAACATGAGATGCCGGAAGGAAGATAATACACACTTCATGACTGTCTGGTTTTGTTTTAATTCATGACAGAAAAGGCAGGGACGGATGAAAACCATCAAATACAAGTGTTGTCACCAAATTCTGCTGAAAAATGTTGAAAAAGCCTAAAAAGGCTGAGCTCAATGCGCAAGGATCCTGTCAGCAAGAGCCGGAAAAAAAGAACTAAAGCAACTGCCACCTGCTGAGCATGATGGGATACTGATGGTCTCTAGGTTCCTAAAGGCACAGTCTATATTTTAACTCATTCAATGACAGCCTTTGGGGCTGCACTGTTCTGCTTTACTTCATCTCTCTATTAAATAACGGTTTGTGAAAGATATTTATGCAGTTTTACCATAACATCATGAAACAATATGCATATATTAATCTCCTGACCCCTTTTTTTAATCTAAGATGAAGAGTTGGGCCAGTACAGCCTGTTCCTATAGGCTGCAAAATATTTGTAACTTTTTAGTGACTCTGCAGGCCTTCCAGAAGAAAGGTGAACATTAAACTTAAGAAGATATGTTGTGAAGAAGTGCTTCAGGGTACCCACATGTGGGCGGGACTATTCTGTTTAGTGCTTATGGAGATCCCCTATGAGAGAACCTGGCTTTACTTGAAAAACAGGGGTAGCATGTGCACACATTTTCTGGACAGAAATCATTTAATAGGAAATCATTTTCTTGCTAAAAATGTGAAGTAGTAACTTTGTTTGAGTTTAAAGATTCTAAAGTACACTGTCTTCACTCAGTCTGGTTAACACAAACATTTTAGACTAGTTTTTAGCAGAAACCCTCCAAGAGCTCTTAGTAAAAACAAATGAAAGAGAGAACTCTGCAACGGTTAAGGCTATTAGAAAGGTAACCTCCAAGGACAGAAATTTTACAGCAGTTTTAGTTGACAACTAGTGTGTGTAACATCATAGTGCGTCAAATAACCTTAGCAGATGTAGCAAAAACTGTTGGAGTCTCATTTAGATTGCTGAAGTATGACTACACCATGTAATTCAGAGTTGTAGAAAAACAATCTTTACTACCAGGTAGTGGAAGTAGTGAAAACGTTTTCAGTGAGCTGAAGGACCAGCAGTGCCAGAATATTCCATTGCGTTTATTAACAGAGACCAAATATGTTGGAATGGTGAGAACATTCTAACCTCTACCTTTTGGTAATCTCCCCAGGGGGATCTTTCAATTGTCTTTCTTCACACTGGATATCAGTACATTTTATTTTACTCCTTTAATACATTTATACATTGACAAGTGAACTGTGATGTAAATTGACTGGTGAACTGTACTGACATTTCCTGCTGCTACTTGATTTGCTACAGTGCACTAATGTTATTGCCAACAGGAATCTTTAATTAGGTAGTATTTTCATATTGCAGGGTTCAAAGGCTTATGTTACTAATTAAATTGTATACAGTGATTGCTGATATTTTTAGAAAACGTGCACTGCTTAAACAAAAAATGTTTTACTTAATCGTGATTTTATGAACTGAGTCAGAATTTCTACACAAAGTTCATAAACAAATTCAATTTTTCATTGACCAACTTTACCTAATATGTGCTTGCATAGGGGGCAGTTTCCGGTGTCCATCCACACCTTCCAAACATACCCAAAAGAGAGGAAACAGCAATGGTGTTTCAGCAAAGCAGTCATCCAGGCAACCTAGATTGAGGCCTTACACTCCTGCAACATAGACCAGGCCACCTTAAGCTCTGGAGTGTTAGGGAATATCAACAGCATCTTGAGGAGAACTCCTCCTTGAACCTTGACACTTCTACACTCACACAAGTCACATCACCTATGAAAATGGAGATGAGTGCACTATTTACTCCAGCTCTAATACCCATTATCACTCACTTCAGGTATTGGGCCCACTGGTATTTGTATCCCTCAGGGAGAGGCAGCTGGTTGTGGTCTGAGTGCAGGCAATGCCAGAGGAGCAGATGGCATTGCCCCTACTTCTCAGGGATTCTACCTAGCCTAGTATCTGTCTAACAGAACACTTTTACTTGTAAAACTCTTCTAGACTAAATTTCTGTCTCCATACAGACGGACAAACATTCAGAAAAACAATTGCTGTAAAAAACAATATGTAGGTCAAACTGTGAATTGCTGTAAAAAACAATATGTAGGTCAAACTGTGAATGACCTCCGTACACGATTCAGGAACCACAAATCGGCAATAATTAACAAGAAACTTGACCAGCCTGTAGCCAACCATTTTAACCTTGTGGACCATTTACTATCAGATTTGAAGATTTTCCCTGTGGAACATGTTTTAAAGGAAGAACTACTGGACATCAGAGAAATGTCTGGATGTACCGTTTAAAATCACTGCATCCAGATGGACTGAACATCACTGGCAATACCACTTGATTTCTGCATATCTGAAGAGTTCTCAGGACTGCATTGATTCCACATTCCAATTGGAATCTTCACTCATGATGCTTTTTGAAAATCCACCAATGTCAGCTGTGCAGCCACTGAGCAAACAATCTTGTACTACCTGAGGAAGGCGGAAGCTGAAACGTTGTAGTAGAAATATATTTTTGTTCTTTAGTGAGATCATCTGTTTAAGTCACTTCTTTCTTGGATATTACATTTTCTTGTGGCTCATTGTATCCTTTGGGATCCAGATTTTTGCCCTGGCTGGCTGCTTTCTTGTTACCCTGCATCTTCCATTATATATATATATATATATATATATATATATATATATATATATATATATATATATATATATATATATATATATATATATATATATATATATATATATTCATAAAATGGAAAATGTCACGTTCCGCTGCAGATTCACATGCTATGCACAGGTCCTGCCATCTAATGTTAGGCTCGGAGTGTTAAAAGTTGTTTTTCTTCGAAGAAGTCTTTTCGAGTCACAGGACCGAGTGACTCCTCCTTTTCGGCTCCATTGCACATGGGCATCGACTCCATCTTAGATTGTTTTCCCGCAGAGGGTAAGGTAGGAGTGATAGAGTGTAAAGAAAGAGATGTCCATGCAATGGAATAGATATATATATATATATAGATATACATATGTACAAACTTGAATGTAACTTAAACGGCTACAGGCTCCCGGGGAGGAGGAAGGGCGCATGTGAATCTGCAGCGGAACATGCCACAAACAGATGTACACTGGGTAAGTGACATTTTCCGTTTGATGGCATGTGTAGCTGCAGATACACATGCCATGCATAGACTACAAGGCAGTTCTCCTCCCATAAGCGGTGGTCAGCCTGTAGGAGTTGAAGTTGTTTGAAATAGTGTTCTTAGTACAGCCTGTCCTACAGTGGCTTGTTGTGTTGCTAACACATCTACACAGTAATGCTTGGTAAATGTATGGGGTGTTGACCAAGTGGCTGATTTACAGATTTCTGTCATTGGTATATTTCCTAGAAATGCCATTGTTGCTCCTTTTTTCCTAGTGGGATGTGCTTTTGGTGTTATTAATAGCTGTCTTTTAGCCTTTAGGTAACAGGTTTGGATGCACTTTACTATCCATCTGGCTATGCCTTGTTTTTATATAGGATTACCAGTATGGGGCTTTTGGAATGCGACAAACAGTTGTTTAGTCTTTTTGAATGATTTTGTTCTTTCAATGTAATACATTAAAGCTCTTTTAATATCTACTGTAAGGAGTGCTCTCTCTGCTACTAAGTCCGGCTGTAGGAAGAAGACTAAGTTCCACTGTTTGATTTAAATGAAACGGCAAGATGACTTTAGGTAGGAATTTTGGATTTGTGCGAAGTACAACCTTATGTTTGTGTACTTGTATAAAGGGTTGTTCAATAGTGAATGCTTGTATTTCACTAACTCTTTGTAATGAAGTGATTGCCACTAGGAATGCTACTTTCCATGTTAGAAATTGAATTTGACAGAAATGCATGGGTTCAAACGGTGGACCCATGACTCGTGTGAGTACAATATTAAGATTCCATGAAGGTACTGGTGGTGTTCTTGGAGGTATGATACGTTTTAGACCCTCCATGAAGGCCTTGATGCCAGGCACTCTAAATAGAGATTTGTTTTGTATATTTTGCAAATAAGCTGAAATAGCTGTGAGGTGCATTTTAATGGATGAAAAAGCTAAATGTGCTTTTTGTAGATGGAGTAAATAACCCACAATGTCCTGTATGGTTGCGGCAAGGGGTGTTATGTGTTTGGATTGGCAGTAAAAAACAAACCTTTTCCATTTGTTTGCATAGCACTGCCTGGTGGTGGGTTTTCTTGCTTGTTTAATCACTTCCATACATTTTGGTAGAAGATGTAGATATCCAAGCTCTAAGATTTCAGGAGCTAGATTGCTAGATTGAGTATTGTTGGATTGGGGTGCCTGATTTGTTGTTTGTTTTGCGTCAGCAGGTCCGGCCTGTTTGGTAGTTTGATGTGTGGTACTAGTGACAGGTCTAACACTGTTGTGTACCAAGGTTGACGTGCCCACGTTGGTGCTATAAGTATGAGTTGGAGTTTGTTTTGATGCAGTTTGTTGACCAGAAATGGAATGAGCGGGAGGGGGGAAAAGTGTAAGCAAATATCCCTGACCAGTTGATCCATAGAGCATTGCCACTGGATCGAGGGTTTGGGTACCTGGACGCGAAGTTTTGGCACTTTGCGTTGTGGTTGGTGGCGAACAGATCTAGGTCTGGTGTTCCCCACTGGTGAAAGTACTTGTGAAGCACTTGGGGGTGAATTTCCCACTTGTGTGTTTGCGGATGATCTCGGCAGAGACCGTCTGCTAATTGATTGTGAATCCCTGGAATATATTGAGCTACAGGGTGAATGTTGTTGTGAAATTGCCTTCTAGCACAAAAAATTTGGCATTGGCCAAGTTGTGATGAGTGGGTTGCTCCTTGTTTAAGTAGTACATTGTTGTCATATTGTCTGTTTTGATGAGAATGTGTTTGTGAACAAGAAGAGGTTGAAAATCTTTTAGTGCTAGCAGTTCTAAGTGATTTATGTGAAGTTGTTTTTGTTTGGTGTCCCATTGTCCCTGAGTGTTGTGATTGTTGAGATGTGCTCCCCATCCAATCTTTTATGCATCTGTTTTAAGAATGGCGTGAGACACAGGGTCTTGAAATGGCCACCCTTTGTTTAAATTTGTGGAATTCCACCACTGAAACGATGTGTGTTTGGCAGTCTATCAACACTAGATCTTGAAGATGACCATGTGCCTGCGACCATTGTTTTGCAAGGCACTGTTGTAAGGGCCGCATGTTTAATCTTGAGTTTGGGACAATGGCAATATGCTGTGGAACGATTGTACCCTTTGTAGACTTGGGCTTGCAAGTGCTCTTTGGGTGTTTAATATGGCTCCTAAATACTGCTGAATTTGAGCTGGTTGTAGGTGCGATTTTTGGTAGTTTATTGAGAACCCTAGTGTGTGTAAGGTGTTTATTACATAACGTATATGATATTGGCACTGTGTTTGACTGTTGGCTTTTATTAGCCAGTCGTCGAGATATGAAAAGACATGGATATGTTGTCTCCTTATGTATGCTGCGACTACGGCAAGGCATTTTGTAAATACTCTGGGAGCTGTTGTTATCCCAAAATGTAACACTTTGAACTGGTTATGTTTTCCTTGCATTACAAATCGGAGATATTTTCTGTGAGCTGGATGGATGGGTATGTGAAAATACGCATCTTTTAGATCCAGTGTTGCCATAAAATCTTGCAGTTGTAACAGTAGGACTACATCCTGTAGTGTCACCATGTGAAAGTGTTCCGATCGGATGTAGAGATTGAGAGTTCTGAGATCTAGTATTGGTCTCAATGTTTTGTCCTTTTTGGGAATGAGGAAATACAGGGAGTAAACCCCTGTTCCTTTCTGATGATGTGGCACAAGTTCTATGGCTTGTTTGAGTAATAGTGCCTGTACCTCCGTTTGCAACATTGAAATGTGTTGAGATGTGAGTGTGTGTGTTTTTGGGGGAATATCTGGAGGAGTTTGTGTGAACTCAATGCAGTAACCGTGTTGGATAATGGATAAAACCCAATTGTCTGTTGTGATGGGTAACCAGTGGGTATGTAACTTTTGTAGTCTATCTCCACCAGGGGAAGTGTGGTGAGGGAAGATGTGGATGAAGTCACTGTTTGGTATGAGTGGGTTTGCTTTGCAGGCTGGTATTTTCCTCTAGATCTGGGAAATTGTCCTCTGTAGGTTCCCCGAAACCCCCTCTCTGGTATTGCGTCTGGTAAGATGGTTTGGCTTGGGAGGTAAATGGCTCAGATGGTTGAGGTCTAAAGCCTCCCCTATATTGAGGCTTTCGAAATGAGCCTCTGTATTGGGTTGAATAAAGCGCCCCCATAGCTTTGGCAGTGTCGGCGTCTTTTTTCATTTTGTCAATGGCTGTATCAACTTGTGTGCCGAATAGTTGTTGCTCGTTAAAAGGCATGTTGAGAGCAGCCTGCTGAATTTCAGGTTTAAGGCCTGACGACCTAAGCCATGCGTGTCGCCTAATGGTGACAGCCGTATTAATAGTTCTTGCGGCTGTCTCTGCAGAGTCTAACACTGACCTGATCTGGTTGTTGGTGATTGCTTGTCCCTCCTCTATCTGCTGGGCTCTCTTCTGTTGGTCCTTGGGGAGATGCTGGATAATGTCATTCATCTCATCCCAGTGGGCCCTGTCATATCTGCCCATTAGAGCCTGGGAATTAGCTATACGCCATTGATTAGCTGCCTGTGATAACACCCTTTTACCCACAGCATCGAATTTCTTACTTTCTTTATCTGGAGGGGGTGCATCCCCAAAGGACTGGGAGTTAGCCCTCTTCCTTGCTGCGCTGACCACTACGGAGTCTGGGGGTAGCTGTTGGGTAATAAAAAGTGGGTCTGAAGGTGGTGGCTTTTATTTCTTTTCTACCCTTGGAGCTCTTGCTTTAACTGGTTCCTGGAAGATTTGATGTACATGTTTTAACATGCTAGGAAGCATGGGTAGACTCTGGTAGGTGGCGTGAGTTGAGGACAGTGTGTCAAATAAGAAGTCATCCTCAAGAGGTTCTGTGTGCATGGTTACATTGTGAAATGCCGTTGCCCTGGCTAGAACCTGTGTATATGAGGTGCTAACCTCTGAGGGTGATGGCTTTGATGGATAGCACTCTGGACTATTGTCTGAAACGGGATTATCATAAAGGTCCCATGGATCAGTGTCATCTTGGTGTGACTGTACAGAGTGTGATGGAGACTGTGCAGTGGGGGTAGCAGGCGGGGAGACAGTTAGGTGAGGAGAATGAGGACGAGGTGAAAACTGAGGAGCCAGAGAATTTTGTCTTGGTTTTGGCCCTTTGGCCGGTGGCTGATCAGTGTCCAAATGTCCATGAAAGGCCTCTTTGTTCTTAGAGGAGGTGCAGTAAGGATTTTGCTAGTGTCTTTATGAATTTGTATTCTGGCCTGTTTCTCGTCAAAATCCTCCATTTGTGTAAGTTCTTCCGCAAATTTATGGCTTTCTTTTAATTGCTTTGAAAGTCCATGCTCCTCGGTGTGTGACCGCGCTTTTGCGGCTCCGAAGCCGGCTTCTTCAGGATCGAAAGGTCTGAAGTACTTGTTGGCCTCAGCTCCGAGAGTGACTTTCAGGGGTTCGACTCGATGAGTCGGTGTTTTATAATTTTGGAGCCTGTGCCGCGGCTCGAGTCCGAAGGCTTTGTTGTTGTTGTGGCCTTTCTCGGTGGCGAAGATGTTGCTTGGTCACCAGTAGTATTCTTACGGGTGGAGCCATGGCCTTCTGGCAGTGGCGTCCCCGAGGCCTTGTATTTGGGCTTGGATGGGGTCGGGGCAAGCGTACTCACGTGCTGGCCCGCTGTTATTGGTCGGTCGATGTCGGACTCATGCTCGGAATCGGACCCCCAAACGGAGACAGCAGTGTGGATCATCTCCTCCTCTTCTGCGTCGAGGCATTCAGTGCTTCTGGATGCCATCTCTAACCTTTGCGCTCTTCGGTCTCTCAGTCTTTTTTGAACGGAAGGATCTGCAGGCCTCGCAAGTATCCTCTCGGTGATCTGGAGATAGACACAGGTTACAAACTAGATGTTGGTCTATGTAAGGATACTTGGCGTGGCACCGAGGGCAGAATCTAAACGGGGTCCGGTCCATGAGGCTTCGACAAGACTTTGTTAGGCTGACCAGGCCCAAGTGCGGAGCAGGTGCCCCGAAGGGCAAGTAGAGATCTGTATCCGCCGGTACCGAGGGGTCGATGATAGATGGTACTCGATCGAAAACAATACCGACGAATTTAGAGTTTGTATATTTTTCCGACTCGAACAACCGGAGTGAAAAGAAACAAGTCCAAACCCGATGGCAGAAAGAAAACAATCTAAGATGGAGTCGATGCCCATGCGCAATGGAGCCGAAAAGGAGGAGTCACTCGGTCTCGTGTCTCGAAAAGACTTCTTTGAAGAAAAACAACTTGTAAACTCCGAGCCCAACACTAGATGACAGGACCTGTGCACAGCATGTGTATCTGAGGCTAAACATGCCATCGAACATATATATCTTTGAATATTTGACTGTAAATATTACGCTGTCTGTGCTTTTCTTTTTTTTTTTTCTGCCACACAATAGCAAGGGCTGACCACTCACCTACAGATTGCACCATCTGACATCACAATAAAGTATAAAAGTGATTCGTCTTGGACAATAACTTGTTTTTATCCAATTTCTAGCACGAGCGAAACATCACACCATCTTTGGACTTCCATTGGATATCCAATTGTACTTTTTACTAAACACCAGCACCACAAACTATTGTTCTGGTTTCATCCACAAATTGTCATACTTGGCACGATAGACAAAACTACCATACCATCCTGCACACAACAATGCATCAAAGCCAAACAGCTGGCAAATTCAGGCCAAATCACCGGTACGGTGATGCCCATACCAAAATGTACCTAGGAGGCAGATACAACAACCATAAAGATAACACACCATCATGTGCACAGCATACCATCATAAAAAATGGGACTCAACTGTAATGCATTTATGAAAAGCACAATTCTCTGGCTGAGCAATTGAATCTTCTGTCCCACAAACAAGAGCAAACTGAAAGTCCTTTGGAACATCCAATCATATTGATAAAACATCAAATATCTTTCTAGAGTAAATCCAAGTGATCTTCACCTCAAGCCACTGACATCTTCTATTGTTCACACATCTACTAACCACACATAGCAGAACAGCAACAAAACAACCAACTCTATCAAATACTGCTTCCTCCAGTCCGAGCAATGGCCTTCCAGATCTGCAAAAAAGGATGCCTAAATAGAAGCTGAACAATGCCATAAAAAGTGCTAGCATTATACAGCTGCATCATACTCCATAGGCATTGCAGACATGTCTGTAGTTTTCATACTACGGACCACTGTGGAATAGGCATTTTTCTCCAGTACATACATTCTCTTAATGTCTCTTCGGACTGGAGGATAAAGACTTGGAGAAGTTACTTACCTTCAGTAATGCGCTTTCTCCTGATTAATGTATCTACCTGCAGACTCCTCCCCTCATCAATAACTCCAGATGGAGATTGGATCCAGAAAGCTTTCATAGATCTCCAACACAGGCAGGTGGCGCCTGCTCCACATGAGTGCCGAAAGTGATGCCATAGGGACGTTAGTGGAGCTTGAAAGCACCACCACCACCTAGGTGAAATCAGTTTCCAAACTGTTATTTTTCCCAAGCCAACAGGATGAGAACAACATCAATAACTTAATGGTGCAGTGCAAATAATACTTGGAATCTTATTATGGGCATTAAGTGCATGACTGACAACCACCTTAGACCTTAGGAAATAGTTTAGGACTATCATTCAAGAGGTGAAAAGAGTGTAGGATGGGTGAGAAATGTATAGTTAGGGTACCCACCAGAAAGATACTTAATCAAAGGTAAGTAACTTTTACTTCTGACAGATAATTCCACCTAGAGATTCCACTTTTTGAATAGATTTTCAAGCAGTACGCTACTTGGAGGAGGGATTTAGAGAAATGGTTATACAAGGGAGTCCTGGAGGATAGAACAAGCAATCCCTTCATACTTTAGAATTCAAGAACGAGTGCTTTGTAAATGTATAAAGGTATGCAGCGGTTGCCGCTATGCAGATTGCAGCCACAAGAACTCCACTGGCAAATGCTAAGGTACAAGATTTGGCCCTAGTGGAATGCACCCAATACCCTCTGGTGGTTCCTTATCGATCAGAGGATAGCACATCTTTAAAGCAAAGGATAATCCATCCAGATTCTATTCTCTTTGGATCACTTTTCCCTTTCTATTGCCTGCATAGCCTACGAAAAGCAGGACATCTATTATGAATTTCTTAGTGCAGTCAGTCTCTTCTCCTCCTCATTGGTGGAGTGCGGAGAGAGATAAAAGGAAGGAAGAGTGACTGACTGACCGAAGTAGAATAGGGGCACAGCCTTGGGCAGGAAAGCAGCTATGGTTCAAGAGATCACCTGAAGGAGTAACACAGGACTTTTGTTTGTTTATTACAAGAGGCCAACTGGTCATTGAAAAAGACTGGTAATTGAAAAAGCAAGCAAAAGGAGGATGGAAACTCAGCACTTGCAACTCACTAACCCGTCTAGCTGAAGTTCTGGAAACAAGAAAGCAGTTTTAATAGTAAATAATATCAACTGTCAACTGTGAAGAGGCTTAAACTGAAACCTCATTGAAATGGATAATACCTAATTGATTCATGATAACAGGAGCAAGGGAAAACCTATTTGTGAAACCGTTAAGAAAATCCAACACAGTGGGTGACTTAAAGAGGAATAGCAGTTAAGGCGGCTAGGTATCCATTGACAGTACACACAACACAACTGCGCTGAGCTAGAGAAAGGGCGAACCAGAGATTATCAGACAAATGGGCCTTCAAGGAATCCACATTGTTCTCAGCACACTAAGTGAGGAACATGTAACACCATCTCAAGGGAAAGACAGCAGACAGACAGAATTGCAGCTATCCCATCTGTAGGGAGCTAGAAAGAAGTCAGACGCCCCTGCTCAATCTCCAGGCATGAATGTGAAGGCTCTGGAGGTTGGGAGTAGAACCTGTCCCTCCAAATAGGAGAAAGGGTACATTTTGAGTGAAAGACTGAGCAGGTGCATAAGGGGAAGTGACGGAAATCTACATAACCCACCCTTCTCGGCCAGGCTGGTGTGATTAGGATGACTTGGGTGGTGTCTTGGTGAATATTCCCCAGGAGCCAAATAATCAAGTATGGGAGGAGGTTAAGAGTAAAATTCCACTTCAGCAGAAATGTGTGCACCCCATGCCGCCCACCCACCAACCCCTTCTGCCCATCCATGTTCCTTGCAGTGGGGTTGCTGCGGGGGCAAACAGCTCCACCTGAGGGTTACCGCACTAAACAAAGGTGCGGTGAGACATCTCCGGGTTGAGACTCC
This sequence comes from Pleurodeles waltl, assembly GCF_031143425.1. Taxonomy (NCBI): domain Eukaryota; kingdom Metazoa; phylum Chordata; class Amphibia; order Caudata; family Salamandridae; genus Pleurodeles; species Pleurodeles waltl. The sequence goes on along the minus strand of NC_090443.1, from coordinate 477,929,474 downwards.
ACTCCTCCATTCGTGATCAGCAATATGATGCTATCAGTACCTGCTGGCTCGGATGTTCAGAGAGCCCACCAGATGGCTTGCAACCATCTAAACTCCCTGCTGGTGAACCCAAAAACAAAATCTCAGCGACCGCAGACAGTAAGTTGAGCGTATAATACCTCTTTGTTGATCTGGACAGATCGACCATGAAGGGGTCGAAGAACTGCCTTGAGAGCTAACCAAATTGCCCTCAGGTTGAGTGGAATGATGTGCAGAAGATGCTCTTCCGGAGACCAGAGGAGTCTGACTTCCAGTTCCTCCAGATGAGCATCCCACCCCTGGAGTGGAGGTATTCGTTATCACTGTGGCTACAGCTGAAGAAGGTTTGAAGGAGATACCCATTAGATTCCCCTCCACACCCCACCATGTCAGCTCCATTGCAGCATACCAGGAGATCATAATAGTGTCTGACAGATCCCCGCTCCCCTTTTCTCCCCCAGTAGCTTGAATTTCTCCAAGCGAATATGACAATTCAACACTCTGAGGTCTATGATCTGCCAAAGAATGCTATCCTTCTTGGGAACAAGGGAGTACTGATAGCAGCACACCCCGACCAATATCCTGCTCTGGCACCAACTTCACTGTTCCTTTCAGCAGAAGATGTGGAGATGGTTCTCAGTTGAACCAAAGGGGCAAAGGGGTAGAATATGGGGGCTTGTTTTTTTGAAGGAAAGGCAGGGTGCGCCCTCTTTCCAAAATCTGAATGACCCACTGGTCCGATGTAATGTCCTTCAGGCCTCTAAAAAGAAGGATATTTAGCCTTCCACAGAAACCCTATGGGTCTATAAGTTGGAACTAGAGCTGCATCCCAGGAGGTGCAACAGATAAGGCAGGTTTGAGTGATTTAAGTTGAGTGACAGCCCGCAGAAAAGAGCTTTAGCCGAAAGCCTTTCTTTTTTCATTCCTTATCGGCAGGAGGAATGGAAAAACACCAGGACATTTGAATCACCAAACTCTCCAGTGAAGGATGAGGTGCAAGGAAGGGATGGTCACCAGGTGCAAAGCGATACAGTCTAGCTACAACCCTTATTGACTACAATGTAAGTGGTGGATTGTTCCAAGGCTGCTAAGATAATGTGAAGGAGGGCAGCATTGAAAGGGAGTAATGACTCTGAAGCCTGCGTGGACAGTTGAAGGATCTCCGCTGACATGTCCACTTTTGTCTCAAATTATGTCCGAGGAAGGCAAAGTACCTCCACTGCTTGCTCTCTGGTGAAATATAATTTCCAGTAGCTGCTGCTAGAGCTTGGATATCAGAGTCATTGGTTGAATAAAATTGCCTCTTCTGGATCCTTTCCAAAGGGTAAGAATAAGTTCCAAAAAGGTAATGGAGTGTGTACCTACACGAGCATTGTTCTTCCATCACGGTGTGAGCCCTCCCTATGAGGCCAGACAAAAGGAAGAATGTTAAAGTAGGCGTGGAGGGTTGATGCCTAAAGCAGGCTTAAAGAAGTCACCATAGGCATATGGGTGCCAATGCGGATAACCACACCGAAGGCAAGGGCAAAGAAGAGGCAAACAGCACCAATGGCAAGTCACCCAGTATAGGAACAGTAGCCACCCCTAAAAGTTCTTTGAGGTCCAAAGGCCTTGAGGGGGTATGGGGATGGTCAGTGATAGGAGGGGATATTAGCAGGGGACCATGGCCCATCTAAAAATGTTGAGCATGGCATTGAGAAATGCTGCAGGGTGCGATCCCAGAGTAAGAAATTCCCGAAAAGACTGGAGAAGAAAGCCTGGAAGCTGGTGTTTTTTGACATTAGGACCCTCCCCGGGAGTCGGCATTGGATCAATGAGGACTGCTCATGCCTTACTAGTGGAAATAGAACCTTTACCAGTTCCAGCAACAATGACAAATCCTTCGGGGTAGAAGAGCATCTCAGGCTCTTGCCCTTAAAGGGATGACATTTTCAAGATTCCCCATCCCCCTCTTCCTCTTTTACTTCAGTTTTGATCTCGAGGAGGAAGACTCCAACATCCTCAACCAAGGGCAGTACTTAGCATGCATACTGTGTATGAGTTGTCAACTGTTGGTGAAAGTCATGGTGCTCCGTGATGGACATATGTTCATCACATTTCTTGCAGGGCTTAAAGCCTGAACTTTTTTGGGGGTAGGAGGTGTTGAGAACTAGATCCCGTACCCCCACCCAACCCTGCTAGTTGCATTACAACATGGTGCTAATGTTGTGTGTTCGAAGCTGCACCGTTCCCACCTTGATGGACAAGAGGAAAGACTTTAGTGCTATGTGAATCACCTGCAACTTCAACAGGTAGGTGTGGAGATAAGTCTCCAGCGGAAAATCTGTCAGAATTTTCTTTTATGCCCCTCCCTCTGAGTTTCTTGAGAACCAGGACTGGCTTTGAGGATGCACAGGAAGGGCTTTGCTGACTTTCCAAACAGTCTTGGGAGATAGACTGTTTATTCTTAGAAGACAACTTTTTTTTTGTGGATTATCATATAGAGGATTATCTCCAGACAGAAGAACCAGAGGGAGGGGGAAGTGACCATTTTGAAGTCACCTTACAGGTCCGAGCTAAGAATAAATTGGCTTCTCGCTTTCTGGTGACATTTAAGTGCATGGAAGTATACAGGAGCTGCATGTCAAATAATCACGGCTAGGCCTGTAGTACTACATACAAATGTTGTGGGAATCCCAAAGAATCATCTTGTTATGACAACAGCGACAGGGCTTAAGCCCTGACACTTTAAGAAGGTGACATTTAACCTAGTTTGTAGTTGAAGCATTGTTACTTTTTTAAAGATTCAGGTCAGCACCAAAGAACTAGGCAGGTGTCTTTCACTTCCTGTGCAGGAGCCATGACTGGAGGCACCAGCATGTCCTGATACTGCTGGAGAGCTATTGTTCATAAGGTGAGCAATCCCCAGGAATATGTTGTCATTAGATGAGAGAAATAAGCAGAATAGTAAGGCACAGTAACAAAAAAATTGAAATAAGGGGAACAATAGGCCTACAAAGTATCAAATTAGTCTCACAAGACAGACTATTCTCCAGTAGAACACACAGACAAATTTAGTCTGGTCAGACAGTCTGGAGATTTTTCTTAGCAGTTCATTTCTGCGCCAGTAGGTGGCATTGTGTCTCTGCTTGGGCTCTGTCTCTTTTTTTTATTTATTTATTTATTTATTTATTTATTGATTATTATGTGAAAAAAATAAAAATAAAACCTAACAGAGGACAAGCCCAATGAACAGAGAAACATTGGCAATGTAACAGCGTTCCAGTCTATATCTGGGGTCCCAAACAATGGCACAGGAGCACCATAAGGGATGCCAGCCAATGTGCAACATCGAACAGTTCCAGTACTACCAAAGGAGCCCCAACTCAGCACTGCGGTCGTGTAAAACATAAACCCAGGAACGTATGTCATTAAACTAGGCATTCATGGGGCTAGGAACTATCACAAAACCAACAGGGACAGGGAGAGGGGAGGGCGGACAGAAAAAGGGCGCAGTAGCGTGCAACATCCAATCAGCTATGTATTTTAAGCACAGCACTGTTAGGGGGCGCTGGAGATCCGGATCGCTCAGCGTGCGGAAAATGGCAATTGGAAGCGTTACACAACCAGTCAGATCCACGAGGAGCCCGTCCCCGGCCCCAACACATAGCAACCATACGCTTAGCCAGCAGAAGAAGCAGGCCCACCAGTCTCCTATATGTCTGCCGCACCTCATCCACGCATCCAAGCCGGGCCACTCTGGGTGACGGGGGCAGTACCAAACCAGTCATCTCCTCCATCATATGAAAGACCTCCGTCCAAAAAGCGTGGACATCAGCGCACTCCCACGCGAGATGGAGAAATCCAGCATCAGGGGCGCAACACCGTTCACAGCACGCATCTACGCGAAGCCCCATAGAACAAAGGCCTCGTGGAGTGTAGTAGAGGCGATTCAGAAACTTGAAGTGGATCAGACGCAACCTATAATTGGGAAACAAAACTCATGTGCCCGCCACTCCTCCTCCGATATAGTCACATCAAGATCCGCCTCCCAGCGAGTCTTTGTTGACCCCACAACACCACCTTGCTGGACCTGCATACAGTTGTTCAATTTAGTAATGAGCCTGCGCGGCAACTGGGCGTGACACAGCACCTCCAAAGCCTGGCACACCAATAGAGTATCAGAAGAACCGCAGAAGCGGGCACGCAGCATGGCACAGACACGCAGAACATGCAACCGCTGCAGAGCAGTGGCACCACTGCCCCCAAGTGCCTTCGCCAGTGAAATCAGACAACCATCCACAAACCAGTCACCCAATACAGCTAGATGCGAATCCTGAAGGAAGCCACGCAGCCTCACACCCGGAAACATCTCCGCGTCCGCGACCGAGAAGACCGACATCGAGAAGGCAAAGGACACGCCCACCCCAGAGCGACGCATCAATGTAGCCCAAGCACGTGCTGTACAAGTCACAGTATCAACACCTCGCGTCCTAGGCCGGGAAGGGTTCCCAAGTATACGAGACAGGCCATCTGGCCACACCGCATCAGTCTCAGGAGCAAGATGCGGTAAGTAGCGGATTGGGCGCAACCAATAATAGACACAGCGAGCCTGAGCAAAAAGGTAGTAGAGCTCCAGATCAGGGGCAGCAAGGCCACCCAGCTCAAACGGAAGCGTCAGCTTCTCCCAAGCAATTCTGGGCTGCCGGCCAGCCCAGACCAAGCGTATCAAGGCAGAGTGAAGACGCTTTGTGAAACCCACTGGGAGCAGAAGAGGGAGGTTGACAAATACAAAGATTTTGGCAGGACCACCATTTTTGCAATAGCTATACGCCCAATGAGCGAGAGCGGCAGTGAGCGCCAAGCCTCAACTGTCTTCCAGCCACATCATCGCCTTACCATAATTGGCCGACCAGAGAGTCTCCACATCACAGCTCAACCAAACCCCCAGGTAACGCACTGGGCCACTCGTCCAACCAATCGGATACCAGGAAGGGAAGTCCGCCACCCCAGCCACCAAAGGCATCACCACAGACTTAGACCAATTGATCGCGATCCTAGAGAAAGTGCAAAAGCGCACAATTGCGTCCAACAAAAATCAAGATTCTACTGCGGCTCACGAACGTATATGGCAATATCATCCGCATACATAGATATTAAAATAGGCCCGCTGCCGGAACGGTAGTCCCATTTCACTGTGATGTTGTCTCAGCCGCGCCACAAGAGGCTCCATGGCCACAGCAAAAAGTAATGGGGACAAAGGGCATCCCTGGCGGGTTCCCTGAGCAACCGAGAAAGGGTCAGAAATAGTCCCATTGAGGCGCAGCCTAGCGGTGGGGGCCAAGTACAGCAATCGGATCAACTTCACGAATGACCCTGGCAAGCAACGCAAACATATACTCCCAAGCCAGCAAGTCAAAGGCCTTGGAAGCATCTAAAAACACTGCCGCCGCATCGTCTTCAGCCACAATAGAACCCACCACTGCAAAGAACGTTCGCAAATTATGTGACGTGGACCGGCCAAGCACAAACCCAGACTGATCTGGCAGCACCAACTTCGGGAGCAGCGGCTGTAGCCGCGCCACAATCATCTTAGCCAAGATCTTGTTGTCAATATTAATCATAGAAAGCGGGCGATAAGAGTCGCAGCTATATGGGTCCTTCCCAAGTTTAAGGATTGTAACAATCAAGGCCTCACGCAGGGAGGCGGGAAGAATCCCAGTCTCTATAGCCTCCGCGTATACCTCCAAGAGATTAGGAGCAAGAATTTCAGAATACCCCTTATAGAACGCAGGACTCAAGCCATCTAGCCCAGAAGACCTGTCTCCAAGTAGACTACGAATCACAGCAGTGACCTCCTCTACTGAAAAGGGGGCATCAAAATAAGAACTGTGCGCATCATCAAACCAGAGCAGGGCAATCTCTGAAAAATACTCCTGAGCCGCAGCAGCATCCTGCCCGGAAGGCTCCGCATTCAAATTCGCAAAAAAGGAGGAGAAAACCTTCATGACACCCTGCGTCCCAACAACGCGATCACCCTCATCACTGTCTATTTCAGTGACATAATTGCTGGCCCATGGCTTCCACAGCATGTTTGCCAACATGCATCCGGCCCTCTCCCCCTCGGCATATCGTCTCGGCCTGGCAAACATCCCCAGAAAACAGATCTCCTGAAGCGAGGCCTCCTCATACGAAGACACTGTACTCCAGAGAGCCGCAAGCACCGCACCCGACCAGTCCAGCACCAAGCGCCGCTCCAAATCCGCTATCCTTCCCTCCAGATCAGCCAATTCCCGGCATAGCGCCCTCAGTACACCATGCTGCTTCGAGAGGCACACACCCTGGATGACCACTTTAAAGGCCTCCCATAGAGTACCTGCAGAGCTCACAGATCCACTGTTCTCAGCGAAAAAATGTACGATAGCCTCACAAACCTCCTCCCGAAATACCTGATCCCGAAGCGCCCCCTGTGGCAGCCGCCACATAAACGTGCACTCCAACCCACAGGGCACCGCCAGAACTAATTTCACTGGCGAATGATCAGACAAAGTGCGGGCCAAATGCTCCACTGACAGTGCCCAGAGCTCCACATCTCGCGTGCCCAGCCAGCGATCTAAGCAGGACCAACTGCTGTGGGCATAATTAACACATGTTCATTCCCGCGCAGCACCATGTTTTACCCGCCAAAAATCCACCAGAGCACCCTCATCCATCACACATGCCAAAGCCTTTGCCGCAGCCACATGCTGCACCCTTGCCAAGCTCTCCTGGTCCGCAACTGGGTCCAGAAGGACATTGAAATCGCCCCCCCCCCCCAAAATAACCGCACCATTGCCCAGCGACTCCACCAAACGCCACACCTCGCGAAAGAACTCGGGGTCATCTGAGTTAGGACCATAGACGGACACCAGCCGACAGGCTCTATCCATCAGCATCGCGCTCAACAAGACATATCTACCATTAGGGTCGATCACAACCTTGCGTGTGCGCCACTGCAGACCCTCGTGCAGCAAAATAGCCACACCACATGTGTAGCTCGAGAACACCGAACAGTTAGATTCACCGATCCAGCCAGCCCTCAGCCTGCCCTGCGCAGAAGAAATGGGCTCCGTCTCTAACAGGAAGTGACGTAGAGGCCACAATATTTTCGCCACCGTCATGTGTTGACATCATTTTTTATTTGATATCTGACAGCGTCATCGGATTTGGAGCTCTTGGGATCAGATTATGCCAGTGTGTTGATTTCTAAGTTGGGATCTTTTTCGTATGGACCAAAAGAGTCAAATTCACAGAATAGGGTGGAAGGAGGTTTGGTGAAGAATCTGCAGTTAGGTACAAGTAAGCACCAGAATGAACACATAACTTGTTCTGATGGATACTTTAAACCACAGATTCCCCATTTTGTGAACAGATATCAGAACAGTAGCTCCCCAGAGGGTGGGTCTGTGGAATGGCTCATACCAGAAAGTCCTGCAGGACAGAACTAAAGGAAATGACACTCCCGCCAGGCTTGACTATCCAGAAAGTAGTGATTCGTGAACGTGTGAACCAACACCCCCATCACTGCCTGGCAGATCTACAAAACAAGCACTGCACGCTAACGCAGGGGTAGCAGCTCTGGCCCTGGGGGAATGAGCTAGCAGGCCCTCCGGAGGTTACTTCTTGACCAGACCACAGCCGATGTTTCTACAAAGAACTACCTATCTGGAGATGGTCCATTTCTCCATTGCTCTTCACTTGTTCACTTAAGAGAAACACACAAAGAGCTGATCATCCACCTCATCATCCTTAGTAAAACTGATATACAAACTCAGAGATCTATTTGGTTTAGGCAATGGAGTCTCTGTTCCTCATTGGAAGGATATGGAGGAGCAAAGAACATGGTCAGAGTAATTGACAGCCCAATGTGGAAAGGAGTTCCACCTTTGGAAGGAATGCTGCATTGGTCCTTAGCACCAATTTGTCTGGGAAGAAGGTGGTATACAATTGTTGGGCAGAATGAGCTCCCAGCTCACATAAGCGACGAGCTGACATAATTGCAATAGGGAACACATTCTTAAATGTGAGCAATCCCAGGGACCAGCGTGCACAGGCTCGAATGAAGTACAATTTAGGAATGTAGAACCAAATTGAAGTCCCACTGGGTCATCACAAAGTGTTTTTCAGGAAACATATATACACCAGCCCTTTCAAAAAATCACATCACAAACGGTGACTCAGACAAGATGGCTGAGGAGGGAACTGCAGAAAGGTCAATAAGGCTGACAGTTTAACTTTTTCCACAGCAGGGTCTTGCTGGGCTAGAGAAAAGGAATAAAGATGAACATCCGACAACTGGTTTTTTAAGGTTTAAAGAACATTCTACAACACAACTTCTCCCACTGCCCGGCATGCATGGATTTGGACGACGGACATCTGGCTGCCATAACGACACTGACTACCTCGGGAGGGAGGTAATAAAGAAGTCAACTGTGTCACCCAAATGTCTAAGCATGGGGGTGTAAGGTGTGCAGGACCCCGTTCTGCTGCTGCCACAGATTCTCCCGAAGAGGCAGCCAGATTGGAAGACACATTCTTATGGCTACAAGTTCTGGGTACCACACTATCCTGGTCCAATCCGCAGCCACTAGAATGACTTGGGCCAGGTTGAACATGATCTTCGGAACTTTGGAAAGGAGAGGTAGAAGAGGGGAGGAATATAGGATTATCAAGCCTTGGGAACTTTGCAGAGCCACGTTTCGAGACTGCGCATTATTGGCAGTAGCAAAAGGATTAAGATAGGGTTCTCTTAATTGCTGGATGATGCCCTGTATCATCTCGATGTTTAGCCACAGTTTGTGATCCACCAGGTAATACCACCTGAGTTTGTCTGCCCTGAAGTTTTAAGATCCTGCCAAGTGCTATACGAGGGAGATGCCCTAATGACTCAGACAGTTCTAGGCAACATGGCACAGGGCCCCTTACCAGCACCCCACCCTGATTGTTGCAGTACATGGTGCTGATGCTGTGTGTCAAAACCTGTACCATTCCCACCTTGATGGACGAGAGGAAAGATTTTAGTGCAATGTGAATTACCTGCAACTTCAACAAGTAGGTGTGGAGATAGGTCAACAGGGGAATCTCTGCAAGAGTTCTCTTTCATGCACCTTCACCTGAGGGCCTCTCCAACCCACCAACTAACCACCCATCACAACCATTAGTTCTGGGTTGGGGATGGAGAGGCGTGTGCGGTTCAGTAACCTCCACTGCAGATCGTTCACAATCTTCTCTGACACCTGGACAAAATCTGGGAGGCTCCCCTGGTCCTGAGATTTCAGATCCCACTGCAGAGCCTATATGTGCCACTTGGCATTGTTCACTACCAGGATGCAGGAGGCCAAGAAGTCTATCAGCCTCTCTCACTGAGACATAGGTCGAAGGTTGAAACATTTGATCATAGCCAGAATACCCTGGACTCATTAAAGCAGATATAAGACTCAAAAGAGGACTATGTCCAGAATGGTTCTAAGTGAAGGGATTCTCTGTGAAGGAGGCAGGTATGACTTTGGCACGTTGATGCTAAATACCAGGGATATCAACAGGTTGGCCATCGTCTAGAGGTGGTTCACAACCATTTGAGGGGAGTCTGCCATTAGCAAACAGTCATTGAGGTATGGGATAACAAGTATTCCCAACCTCCTCTGATGGGTAACAAACACCACCATCACTTTCGTGAACACCCAAGGGGCACTAGTGAGGCGAAAAAGAAGCAGGGAGAATTAAAAGTGCTTGCAGCCAATCTGAAACCGCAGGTAGCATCTGTGTGGATTGCTGGACAGGAATGTGAAAACACGCATCATGCAAATCTAATGCCACCATCCAGTCCTCTTGATCCATGACAAACGGAACTCGTGCTAAAGAGAGCATCTTAAACTTGTCCTTCTTGAGAAAGAAATTGGACGGAGGCCTATGTCCTTTTTTGGCACTAGAAATTATCGGGAGTAGCAGCCAGTCCTAACCTACCTCGGATGTCGGTATCCTCTTTATAGCTCACTTCTTTAAGAGAGAGTGCACTTCTTTCAGAGAATGAAGAAGTGGTCCTCCAGAAGCCGTTGTTATGTAGGCTGCACATCTGGAGGGATGGAGAGAAAGGGCAGGGCATAAAAGTGCTGAACAGTTTGGAGCACTTATCTGTCTGATGGGATGCTCTGCCATCCATGGAGGAAACAAAACAGGCGACAGTGTGCCACTGAGGGTAATTTGAAGGCGTTTTGCAGCAGGAGGAAGGGCAGGGAATTGGGTAGTTCATTGCCCTTTGGGGCCTAGACGCTGCTGGCCGGACCCCTGACCTCTAACATGACAGAACTGGGAGGTCCCTGAAGCTCTCACAAAAGGGCATTATTGTAGGGCAGACTATTGTGCGGGTAGTGCAAGGCCAAGAGTGCGATCTGTTGGTTTGCTTTCTTTGAAGCTCTCCTGTGCCAAGTCCACCTTGCATACAAAGAGAGGGGTTCTACCATTTGGCATATCTAACAGGGATTGTTGGATATCTCTGGAAAAGCCTGTTGATCTTATACATCATGTTATGTTCACCAAGTGTTTAATAGCCGCCGGAACGACAGTACATGGCTGGTTTGAGGTAGATTCAGTGGTAATGAATTCCACAGTCTAGCTCCAAGATACAATATTGATCTTCCTTCCCATTTGGCTTTTTTACTGGGGGAATGACAGCTAGGGCCTTGGAGGATGATCTAAGATGTCTGGTAGGTTTGTAAAAAGAAGCCAGGGTTCGCAATATTGGGGGGCCTTTGCCATATACCTCTCTATGAATGTAACAAAAAGTAACAAAGATTTTAATTGTATCCGTTGCTCCAAAGGAAGCCGGAGCAACGTTGATAAAGCTGATCTGGTTGATTCATGCCTGGGTAGATTGAAGAGAAGGCGGGCAGTAGTGTTCTGCACCACCTGCAATTTCTTCATAACATATTTTGGTGCACCAAGAAACAAGGCGTTTCCATAAACCAGCCGAGAGATTATTAAGGCTGGTATGATGAGCCTCTTTGCAATGAACGTAAGTATTTTAAAAATCTTTCTAAGAAGTCTGAGTATGCCAAAAAAGGAGGAGGATATTTTTTTCGCTTGATGACTTATGGTTAACCATGGATCAAACCATACTCCCAGACTCTTAATGCTTTCTTTGGGCAATGGAAGATCTTCTAATGGTTGAAAAACTGGGTAGATTAAGTTTGGTTTTAACCTGGTGACCCAGAAACATAACCTGTCTTGTCTCCATTCAACTTAAGTCTACAGCTGGACATCCATTTGGAGATTGCCTGTAGACAAGGAATGAGCCGAGAATTGGTTGAGTTATGATCGGTAGAAAAGGATACCACAAGCTGGGTGTCATCTGCATATGACACTACAGAGAATCCATAGGGCTCCACTACTTTTGCCAGAGGGGCCATATAGATATTAAATAACGTAGGGCTCAAAGAAGAGCCCTGAGGCACCCCCCACGTACTCTTAAAACAGCTCAAATAAAAGGAACGGTCCAAAACTTGAACATTTCTCTGTAGTAAAATATTGTGCTCCATTGTGTCAAAGGCGGCACTAAGATCGAGAAGCACGATTGCCAAGACCAAGCCCTGATCTACATGTTTCCTAACTTCTTCAGTGACTGCGATTAATGCAGATTCCGTACTATTTAATGGTCTAAAGCCCATTTGAGATGGATGGAGAATGTTATTTTTCTCCCAAAAACTCGAAAGATGAGTATTACCATGTTTTCCAAGTACTTTGGCAAGGGATGGCAGCATAGAGATTGGTCTATAGTTGCCAGGGATGAGTGGATCCAGGCTGGGCTTCTTAAGCAACGGCTTCACAATTGCATGTTTCCACTGTGGAGGAACTGTGCCGAATGATAGTGACATGTTCAGCAGCTCAGTTACCACAGGGACTATTATTGAAGCCCCTTGTCCTAAGATTGAAGGCTGGCTGGATCCTGGGGAGACCCTGATTTAAGGATGGTCAATAGTATAGAGACCACTTCAGGAGAGAGGGGAGGAATATATGTAAACCTTGCTGCACCCTTGGAACACTCCTCATCTACCGCTTGGGGACGTTGGGTATCTACTGGAAAGGTTGAATAGATATCTGCAATTTTTTCCTGAAAAAAATCCAGTTAAGTCATTACTATGTTTATGCAAGGCTTCTACAGTGTCTGTGGAGAGGTAAATTCTTTTAACAGGAGAAAGATTTCCTTCGGGGAGTTAGAGCTCTGTTCGATTTTATCTGCATAAAATGCACTTTGGGCTGCTTTAATTTCAGCATGAAACCTTCTGACAGCCTTCCTATACTCATCTTTAGAGGAAGTCTCATAGGATTTTCTCCATTTTCGCTCCAGCCGCCTACATTCCCTCTTTATTAGGCTACGATGTTTGGAGAACCAGGGGGCACTTTTTTCTTATGTCCACTCGGCCTTAACGTGTATGGAAGGATTGTGTCTAAGCTTTTGCTAATCCAATTATTAAATTAGTCTAAAGATGTAACCATATTCCCATTCAATGTGGGTTTTGAACTCTTTAAGATGCCAATCCATTCTTTAGTCTTAAGCATATGCTAGCGCCTATAAGATTGGATAATGCTTTGGGGGGTGTTTACAATACTGGAAGGGGAGGGGAGAGAGAGATTAGATAATGATCGGACCAGGCTAAGGAGGTGATGGGCAGGGCAGTTAAGTCATCTGTATTACTGAAAACTAAGTCAATGGTCTGACCCTTGATGTGTGTAGGGCCCCTGATCAGTTGTGTGAGATTTAAGGCCTCCATATCTAACAGAAGTCTCTTAGCAGCTGCATTCTCTAAATTCTCTGCGTGAATATTAAAATCTCCAAGAATTGTGAAATTTGGCATGTCACAAATTAAGTCTGCCTCTTACTCTGGGAAGGCTTGAAGAAAATGCAATGAAGAGCCGGGGGCGATACACTAAGGCCAGAGAAACTATATTGAGTATTTAAAGAGAAGGAAAAATACATACTCTCACAATCTAATAACTTAAGTGGATGGGTGGTGACTTTAACTGAATCCTTGACAATAATGGCAATACCCCCTATTTTCCCAGAGACTCTGTCATGCCTTATGATTGAGTACTTATTAGGTAGAGCCAGGGAAATATCAGGAGCTGAGCCCTCATGGGGCAATGTTTCCGTTAGGAACAGGGCTGTAGGTGTTAATTCATTAAGTAGAAGATTGATATCCAGTTTGTGGGCAGCTAAAGATCTACAATTGGCCAGGAGAAACAAGCTATGTGGCGCTTTATGTGATACCGGTATGTTCTGTATCACAGGTTGGGGGGGGGGATCTACCACCTCTACTATAGGGCCAGGTAACTTCCCTGGCAACAGTTTGTTCATTACCTTTGGCTCCTATATTAAATCTAAGTGAATGGAGAAATTCAGCATCATATGTAAGCCTACCTATGTTAATATGACCATAGTTGCTGGCCCCTGGGCGCAGTCTGGCATGGAAGGGCACAGACAAGCTTGCCTTTGGCACGGCCGCTGTGCGGCCCCAGCATTGAAGGTTTTTAAGTCCTCAGATAACAGGAGGATCAGATGGCTAGACTGCTGACCTCTTAAGTGTGCTTCTGAAGAGGTCGAAAAATGGCTGCCATCTCAGTACACTGAGACCGGCAGACACAATCCTTCCTCAGAGTGTAAAATGGCCTTGTTTAAAACACTGATAAGTCTAGTTGTGAAAGTTGTAATCCCAACAGAGTAAAAATGAATAAAAACACTGTTCCTTAAATTTAAAACACCATCTGCCTCTGAACATGGACCATGGTTTGTAAAATCAATAACCCTTCCCCAAATAGCAAAAAGAGTGCCAAAAAACGAATATAGACTGTTGAAAACTAAATAAATGAAAAGGCTGTCACCTGCAGCTGCAAATTCAAAGATATTCCGCTGCATCCTCCACTACTACTGTTTAGTCTCTCCGGCTCAGACGCTCGCAACTCGTGTGCTGTAAACCACACTTAGTGTAGTGCGGTTTCTGTTTCGGTACACGTCCGCCATCATGACACTCAAGCACCACAGAAGTATCAACTACCCTACCCAGACAGTGGGCAGACCTGATCTGATCTGATTACATACTTCATCGGGTCTTCACCATCCTGGATTATTTGTTAGAGCTTTGCATAAGGGTCATTTGGGACTACAGGCAAGATCCTGCTCATCATATCCCACGAACGGTGCATGTAATGCCCCTGGAGGCAACTCGTTTCGACTCTCTCTTTGGCAGGATGGCTGCAAATGAACTTGAGTTGAGGTGACTGGTGGAAGCCTGAACCTCTAGCCTTTCTGGTGCTGGATGCTACAGGAGGAAATATGAGGCCCCCAGAGCTAGTTTGTGCTGTCAGGCTAACTGTTTATTAAGAGGAAGCAAGATCCTTTCTTTGCCCTGTTGCCCAAGAGGATATCTGAGAGGGTTTTGTTGAACAGGAGCAGTGGTTCTGAGGAGGTCTGCATTAACTGCAGGGTTTCAGTGAGTATATTTATTGTAATCTTCACTGAGGAAAGTTGGAGATCAAGAATATCTGCTGCTCTTTTAATCACCATGGCGGAAGAAGCAGATTACGCTTTGGAGGGGTCAGGTGGGGAATTAAGTCCTGTCTCTGGACAGGTGTCAAGATCACTGGCCTCCTGGAAGTCCCCAAATAGATTCTCACCCTCATATAGCGGAGACTCATCATCACCATCGTCCTGTGGCTCGGGGTTTAAAAATCTATGTGGCGAAGGAAGCATAGTGGAATCCAAATGCTGTGGAATATGTTGACTTCAGTCAAGGTTGTGGCGGATTTGCTTCAAAGACTGAAAGGGCTATGGGTATCTACTCTGGCACCAGCAGCGTTGGCTCACGGTGATCTGGCACAGGAGAAGAACTCACAATAGGCATCTGCCCCAAAATTGGGGCAGACCCAGGAGTGGGGGTGAGAGGCAAAGTTGGAGTCCGGGACTGATTCGCTGCTGGTATTCTGACTGGAAACCTCAGATAAAACATGCGGTCTGAAGGCGCACTAGAAAGGTACTGAAAACTTGCAACACAGCCTCTTTGAATGCCTAAATCTGCTGCAGTGTCACAGAGGGACCAAGAAACTTGGTCTGGATTGTGACTGATGTGGGAGTTGAGTCTCCTGCTGGCGACCAAGATCTTGAGGTACCATGATGCTCATGCAACATCTCCTGACAAGAGTGGCAGGAGGGGGAGGGGGAAAGGGGATGTTTTGACTTCTGTTTCTTCTTTATTGACTTATCTGAAGACTTGGAGTGGGATGAAGGTCTCTCTGAAGCGGCCGTGGGACCGATAACGTGTCCATGTATTCAACTTAGATTGGGACTATCTAGCTTTTCTACAGTGCTCAGTGACAGAGTTTGGCCTTACGGTCCTAGATGGCTTTTGGGTTCATCAGAGTAAATTAGTCACATGGTTTTGAGAAATGCGAGGAGCCAAGGCACCTTGTGCAGCTCAGTCACAGATGCTTGTTCAATCCCTACAGGCAGAAGATTTGTCCCTTGCATACTGGTAGAAGTTTTGAAGAAAATGTTTCCTCTCAAGTGGCAGAAGTCTAGGAAGAGAACTTTGGATCCACATCGGAAGGCACAGAAAGAAAGGTACAGAGGACGACCCATGGAGGTTGCAGTCACTTAAGGGGCAGAATGTAGCTGATGGGGAGCTGCACAATGCCACTTACTGGCACACCTGGGAATTGCCAAGAACAACCTCCAGCTTCAGTCTGGCACCTGGGGGCATTCAGAAGGTAAGGAAACTGCAGTTGGATATATCCATCAGAATAATTTCTTTCTTCAACTATTGTCAGCTATTGCATTTTCCCTCTGCAACCAATTTAGAGACTCCTTGAAGAGAACCACCACTTAGAAAACTGTTGCTTAAGCAAAGTGTATTCAAGAAGGATAGACTAACAGCAAAACCATGTTCCTGATTTAGTGGTCATTGTTATTCGGATAAGTAAGCACCCCTCAAATTCAGTGACACTTTACCTCATGTGGTGTGTCCTTCGGGCAAGGTAGGCGCTGTCCCCGATCCAGGAGCTCAATCAGCCTCACCACTGTCATCTGCCCCTGCGTGACCCCAATCATCTCCATGAATTTCTATAGAATGTAAAAAAAGAAAAACCAGTTTGTTAAGAGATGTAAACACACCATCGCATTTTTTTGCTTTGGAACAAGAAGCAACTTTCTTGGTCTCTTATGCTCATAATTTGCTCACTGTCCACACCACTGCATTCACTTTAGCGTCCAAGAGCCCAAACATCACCTAAATGTGTTCCCACTTTAGCACCAACAAGAGAGTCACAGATCTGTCAAAATGATGTGATGTCAGGGAAACCTTTGCTGCATTTTGAGATTATCTCTGCATTTCATAGCTTTTATACATACCAGTAGTATTTCTTCCCATAAAAAACAAACATTTAATTTTACTAGTATGAATATAAAGCTGAAATAATGTACGTCATCTTAAACATTTAAAAACAAAAATACTTTGAAAGTGTGAAAATTCCTCAACTGTACACTGTTTGCAGTTCAATGAACATGCACCTCTCCATTTTGCACCTGAAGATTGCGTACCCAGCAATAACAATATTTCAACAAATGCTATATTCATCCTGCAGTGTAACAGAACTCTGAAAAGTCACCAAGTATTAGACAGAAACCAAGAATGTTTTATAACAAGAACAAGAGCCGGACAATGGTGCATCTATCCAAGAAAAGCCAATTTGCTCAAAATGGTATAACTATTCGTTCCTGTGTGTGCCCCCTTGGATGAACTTAATTTGAGGGTGATTAGAAAATGCCAGGAGGTAATACAAATTTTAAGAAAAACATTATTAGTACCTCATAGGTAACATCTTTTACTGCAGGTTTTTCAGCTTCTGAATAATGAAAATCTACATCCATAAAAAACTTAGTTTGCAGCAAAATGTGGCTTAAAATAGTATTTGCCAAATAAAGAGTTAACGTTCTCTAAACATACTCTGAGAAGTACATATGAGTGTTTAATAGGTCTTACAGCATTCCTCCCTTCAAAGTCAAATAGTGTAAACTGCATGGCACTTGACAAAACAAGATTCAAACCCTTCAGTTTGATCATATAACTAAGATCAAAGAAAGAAAGATCCCACCTTGAAAGGACTTGCTATGTGAATGTCTCTTCTTTTGATTTACTCATTATTCAAATAAAAAGCACAGCACAACTAGAGGCCAGGTCATCAAACCACACTCAAAGTACATAAACCAACTTAATACTCACCGCGAGGGGGCTCTCACTAGTCTCACAGTATGTCAGAAGTTCATAAAGTGTCACCCCAAAGGACCACATGTCTGAAGCGTAGAAAAATTTACACTCCTTTAGACACTCCACAGCGTACCTAAACATGGATGGGACCAAAACAAACATAAGCCTATTTGATCGGTGAAGAAAATCAGACTAGCTGGTCAGCCCAAAAGACTATATCAGTCACTAAATTGGAACAAAACGGGCTTACAGGAAAAAAAGAAAAGAGTAACATAGATAGGCCTAGCTGTAATAAACTATTAACAAACTTTATAAACTGAATTTGATGTGATGGATATTTTCCTTCACAGGCCTTGCACAAACTTAACAATACACTTCATCTTCACGTTTACATTACCAGAATACTGGACTGTCTCCATCTTCCCGCACCCGGTAGTATTCATGGCCCTCTGGAATAGCCTTAGCCAGGCCAAAATCTCCAATCTTCACCACATTTTCATTCTCCACCAGCACATTGCGAGCAGCAAGGTCTCTGTGGATGTAGTGCTGGGAGTGCAAATAGGCCATTCCCTGCAAAAGGAGGAAAGAAATTACCTACAGTAACTACAACTCTTCAGTGCTGATATCTTTGATAACAGTCACATGCTTTAATTATGTATAAGGCCCAAAAGAACAAGTTACTTACTTTCGGTAACGCTCTTTTTATTGTATATTCAATCTAACAGCCAATTAATTTCCTTCAGAATATCTCCAATAGCCAGAGTGGATCCAGAAGATTTAAACAGCATTGCTGCTGCACACTGGTAGGTGGTAGCATGCAGCTCTGCACTGAACTCCAACTTGGAAATGATGATAAAGCTACAAAAAGTGCCACCTCTGCACGTCAATGTCAGTTTCTCTCTTGTGTCTACCCATGCCCTCGGACACAGACTGCAACAAAAATAAGAGGTATCAATGAGCAGATCTCTAGCCTGGGAACTTTTTAGAGGAAAAAGACCATTCCACAGGACGAGGAGGTGGGGGGGCAGTGAAAAATCTGCAGCTAGAGTATCCACCAGAAAGAGTGTTACCACAGGTAAGTAACTTTTTCTTCTGAATGATGCTTCTAACCACAGAACTCTCACCTTCAGACTAGATATCAAAGGAGTACCTCCCTAGGTGGTGGATCTGTGGAATGTCTCAGATCAAAAAGTCCTACAGGAGCAAATAGCAAAATGATCTTCTCGCTGGATCTTGCCACCAGGGCAGCAGTGCTTCATGAAAGTGTGCACCTACGCCCACGTCGTGGCTTGGCAGATGTCAAGAACAGGCATTTCATGTGCAAAGGCAGTGTTGGCAGCCTTGGCCCTGGTGGAATGGGCCTCAGACCTACTGGAGGCTGTGTTACTTGGCCAGAGTGTAGCAGCTCTTAGCACAGAGGACTCTCCACCTTGACACAGTCCTTTTTTGCACCGCCTCACCTTTCTTTTGCCCCAGAACCCCATAAGGTTTTGTCATCCACCCAATGGTCTTTGGTAGATCAATGTAAAAGCTCAAATCACTATTGAAAAGGTTTCTCCTCTTCTGTTGGGAGAGATGGATTGCCAAACGTAGAAACCAGACACTACCTTTGACAAACAGGCCGCCCTGGTCCTCAAACCACTTTATCTGGGAAAAAGGTGGTGCAAGGTCGCTGTACTGAAAGAAATTGGACTTCACTCACGCGACGAGCCAAAGTTACTACAGCGAGGAGCAAGGTTTTCAGTCAGAAGATGTGGTAAACAGCTGTGCATTGGTTCGAAGGGACTACACATGAAGAAAGTGAGGACCAAACTGAGATCCCACTGAGGAATCACGAAGGGTCTCATGGGAAACACGTCAAACCTTTTAGAAACTTTATCACAACAGTTGAGTTGAACAAGGACAGCTGGTCTAGCGATTGTGAAAAGGCTGAAACGGCAGACAAATAACTTTAATGGTGCCCCGTTAAGTCCTTGCACACTAGAAATAAAACAAACAAGATACTGGTGTGGTACAGGTCTGCATCGCAGGTGCTACACCAGGCCACAAACTGGTCCCAGTGCCTGGCGTAGACAGACTTTGTGGCAGAACGCCTGACAGCAAAGGGTGATATCCACAATTTTGTGAAGAACAGCGAATGCAGTCAACTGCTGCTGCTCAAGTTCCACGTATGGCGGTTTTGATTTTGCAGTTTGGGTATAGAACCCTGCCCCACCACTGAAAAAAGGAGATCCTCCCGAAGAAACAGTCTGACTGACTGGAGGAGAGATGTTCATGGCCAGAAGTGCCAGATTCTATTTGACCAATTTGGAACGACTAGGATGACTTGTGCCTGGTCATTCCATATCTTGTTTGAATCACAGGACAGGAGACGCAGTGGCTCGACTCCATCCAGAATCCATCTATGAGAGAGAGCATTCTTGGGACCTCCAGCATGCAGAGGTTTTGACATTGCATGCCCTCGTGGTGGCAAGAGATTAAGCCAGGGTTATCACCATTGCTGGAAGATTCCTCAGAGATTAATGGTCATTCGTTACCCACCAGTTGCCGCTGCATGAAACATCTGCCTTTACGGTCAAAGACCCCTCTAGGTGGTTCACAACTAGGGAAATGCACTAACGCTCGAGAGATGAAGTGCCTCTTTGCACAGGACTGTACACTGCCCTGGTTGTTCCTGTACCAGATGACGATGCTCTTGTTCAGGAGCACCTGAATCACCTTTCCTTTAATGGACAGCTGAATGGTCCACAACTCCCAACAGGCTGATGTGGTAAAAGATCTCTTCTGGAGGCCAGAGACCTCTGATTTCCACCTCTCCCAGACCACGCTACAATCACAGTAATGATACAACTATCGGGCAGGGAGAGGGGTTTGCCACCGCTCCAATTGAGGTTCAGCATCCACCAATGAAGTTCCTGTGCAGTCTCCTCTGAATCCTAGATGGAATCTGACAAGTCCCCCTGGTGTTGGGCCCACTGAGTCTTCAGGTTCCACTGCAGAAGGAGCATATGCCACATGGCATAGTCAGCAAGCAGGATACAGGGGTCAAAGAGGGCCATAAGCCTTAGCACCAGTCTTACTGAGACCCAGGACCGATGCAGGATCAGGAGTGAGACCAAGAGGCACCCTGACATCACACAGAAAATGAGTGGCGGGACTGCCACAAATCTAACTTGGCCTTCTTGTGCTTTGGCTTGAACTTATCAGAAGACTTGGACCGTGATGAAGACCAGAAGCAGGAACGGGTCTGTGCCCTCGACTTCGAGGGGGAACCGGATTTCTTTCAGTGATCAGCAACATACAGCTTTGGGTTCATAGAACACCACCTTCTGACACATCCCTCAATGGAGGACTCGGCTTGGTGTCATGCCCCAAACCCAAACACCAGAGGCACACCTCATGGGGTCTATCATAGACACCTGTTTGTGACAATCCCTGCAAGGCTTAAACCTTGTAGTTTTGGGGAGATGACTTATTTGTCATGCACACTAAAAAAAAACTGAATTTTAAGAAACAAAACTTTTCAACTGATGGGGAAAAAGTTGGGTATGAGCTCTGGGTCCACAAACAAAGATATGGAAATAAAGGAACTGGCAAAGTCACTTCCAGGGCGGAATAAAGTCAACACGGAACTGCACAGCACCACCTAACTGCACCCAGGAACAATGCTTTTAAAATTTTAAGGATCCGGTCTGGTGCCCGAGGACATTTTAAAGACGAGGTATCAGTGATCAGAAGTACCCATTACAATTTAGAGCTTTTGTAAGACTCTTGTGAAGCGGAGGACTTAAGCATATGAACTTACAGAACATCCAAAGATGGAGAAGAAGGAAAATGTTACTTGCACAGTTAGCATCTATTTTTGGCATTTAGTGCTGTAGATTCACATGCTCTGCATACTCCTGCCGTCTAGTGTTGGGTTCGGAGTGCTGCAAGTTCTTTTTCTTCAAAGAAGCATTATCGAGTTATGGGATCGAGTGACGTATCCTTCTCGGTGATGGGCATCAGCTCTTTGTTAGATTGTTTTCCCGCAGGTGGGTGTGAAAAGGAGTGTGGAGGAAGTATAGAAAAAGATGTCCATGCAAAGGTAAATGTTTATATGTACACCTATATCCAAGTATAAAGTAACTGAAACGGCCACAGGCATTCGGTGAGAAGGGAGGGCGCATGTGAATCTACAGCATGACATGCCACGAAAAGATGCTTACTGGGTAAGTAACATTTTCTGTTCAATGGCATGTGCAGCTGTAGATACACATGCTCTGCATAGACTGTAAAGAAGTCCCTCCATAAAAGTGGTGGCTAGCCTGTGGGAGTTGCAGTTGACGGGAAGAGTGTTCTTAATACTTCTTGGCCTACATTGGTTTGCTGGCGTGCAAGTACATCTACACAATAGTGTTTTGTAAATTGACCATGTAGCTGCCTTATGAATGTCAGCTATGGGTATATTTCCAAGGAAAGCCTCAGTGGCTCCTTTCATCCTGGTAGAGTGTGCTCTGGGAGTGACAGGAAGTTGTATTTTTGCTTTACCATAACAAGTTTGAATACAGTTTACTATCCAACTAGCTATGCTGCTTTTGGGTACTGGATTACCTTTATGGGGTAGTGAGAAAGCTACAAAGAGCTGTTTAGTCTTTCTACATTCTTTAGTTCTATCAATATAGAACATTAATGCAGGTTTAACATCTAAAGTGTGAAAGGCTCTTTCAGAAAGTGAGTCAGGCTGCGGGAAGAAGACTAGTAACTTAAAGGATTGATTAATGGGGAAATGAGAGAACACTTTAGAGAGGAACTTTGGATTAATGCGAAGAACCACTTTGTCCTTATGAATATGGAAGAATGATTATTCCAAGGTTAGGGACTGGAGCTCACTAACGTTTGGGATATGTGTTAGCAACTAAAAAAGGCACTTTCCATGAGAGGTATTGAAGAGGACATGAGTGAAGTGGCTCAAAAGGAGGTCCCATGAGCCTGGTAAGGATAATTGTGAGGTTCCAGGATAGTACAGGAGTCACTCTTGGTGGAATGACTAGTTTACAACCTTCCATAAATGCTTTGATCACTGGAATTCACAACTGGGATGTATGATGTTTGTTTTGTTAATATGCAGCTATAGCTGTGAGATGTAAACAAATGGAGATGTAGGCTAAATTAGCTTTTTGTAGATGAAGCAAATAGCAGTCAATGTCTTTAACAGTAGCTTTAATGGGATTAATGTGTTTGGGTTGACAGTAACAAAGCGTTTACAATTTGCAGCATAACACGCTCTAAGTAGTGGGTTTACAAGCATCTCTTAGAATGTCCATACAGTCTGCACACAAATCCAAGTAACCAAACTCTATGACCTTCGGAGCCATATCGCAAAGTTGAGAGATTTGGGATCTGGGTGTCTGACATGACCTTAGTTCTGAGTTAGAAGATCCGGTCTGTTGGGAAGCTTCTTGTGGGGGACAACTGAAAGGTCCAGTATTGTGGTGAACCAGGGCTGCTGTGCCCATGTGGGAGCTACCAGGATCATGCTGAGAATTTCTGTCTGATTTGTTGAACTAGAAATGGAATGGGAGGTAGAGGCGGAAAGGCATAGGCAAATATCCCTGGCCAGCTCATCCATAGGGCATTGCTCTTGGATAAAGGATGAGGGTACCTGGAGGTGAAGTCTTGGCATTTTGTGTTTTCTTCTGTGGTGGAAAGATCTACTTGAGGTGTTCCCCATTTCCGAAAGTATTTTTGAAGGACTTGCTGGAGGAGTTCCCATTCATGAACTTTTTGCCGCATCCTGCTGAGCAGGTCTGCAAAGTTCCTGGGAGACAGTCAGTCACCAGGTGACTATGATGGTGGAGAGCCCATTTCCAAATTGAGAGAGTTGACAGTTGGAATTACCCTGTCCCTACCTTGTTTCTGAAGGTAGTACACCCATGACATGTGGTGTATGCGGATTAGGACAACTTTGTGAGAAAGGTGATGCAGAAATGCTTTTATGGCTAGAAATACTGCCTGAAGCTTGAGGAAGCTGATGTATAGGGATTGATGATGGGGATCCTGCTGGCCCGGTACCTAGAGTTCTTGAAGGTGAGTGTCTCAGCCTGTGTGTGATGAGTCTGTTGTAAGAAAGAACTGAGGCATTGGGCTTAAAAAAAAATCTACCCTTTCAACAGGTTGGTAGTGTTCCATTATTGCAGTGAGTATGGTGGTCTAACAAAACTAGACCTTCCCAGTGACCCTGTCCCTGTGATTGAGCCCAGTGATGAGACAAACACTGCTGTAGGGGACGCATGTGAAGTTTGGCGTGGGAAACCATGGCAATGCAGGAGGCCATCATCCCTAACAGGCGTATCACAGTCTGGACCGTGAATGAAGAATTCTCTCAAAACTGAGGGAGGAGAGACTAAAAGTTGTGAACACGAGACAGATTGGGATATGCTATGCCCAATTCTGCATTGAAAATAGCCCCTAAATAGGGCTGTATCTTTAGAGGCTGAAGGTCGGATTTGAGAAAGTTGAGCGTGAACCCTAACTTGTGCAGAAGGTCTACTGTGATCCGAGTGTGACGTTGGCATTGTGCTATCTTTAATGAGCCAGTCGTCCATGCAGGGGAATATGTGTACATTTTGTCTTCTGAGATGTGCTGCTACTACTGCTAAGCACTTTGTGAAGACCCTTGGAGCTGTGATGACTCCGAAAGAAAGAACCTCGAATTGCAATGATGAATCTGAGATGTCTGCATTGTGCAGAATGGACGGGGATATGGAAGTAGGCATCCATTAGATCTTGCCAGTCAAACTCGCCCTGTTGTAAGAGGGGGCTAACATCTTGAAGAGTAACCAGGTGAAAGTGTTCTGATAGAATGTTGTGGTTTAAGGGCCTTAGGTCCAGAATGGGCCTGACAGCCATTTCTTTTTTAGAAGGGGAAATATAGGTAGTATACTTCTGTTCCAAGGTGTTTGCAGCGGAATTGGCTCAAGGCCCCTTTAAGAAGAAGGGATTGTACCTCTTGGTTGAGAAGGTGTTCTTGAGAGATCTTGTGAAAGCGAGGGGGATTGTTTGGAGGAGTGGTAATGAGCTCAAGACAGTAACCAAGTTGTATAATGGAAAGAACACATTGTTCTGAAGTGATGTTTAGTCATTGTGTATAGCATTTTGAAGTCTTCCCCCAACAGGTGTGGAGCGGGGAGTGTGGGAAGGTATTCATGTAAAGGTATTGATGGTGGCGTTCTTGCCTCTACCTCGGATGTTATTAATTCTATAGGCTCCTCTGTAGAAGTCTCATGAATATGAACTGGAAGGCTGTCTGGCCTGAGAGGTGGAGGTGTCGTAGTTGGACTCTTGCTCTAGGCAAGACTGCTGGTTTAGGGATGACAGCAGTTTTGTTTGTAGGCGACTAGGCCAATCCTACAACAAGTCACAACTGTCAGCCCAACCCTCCCGGCTCACAAGCAGTACCTCACCAAAACCCAATTAGTAAAAGCTGATTTGTGGCAGCCTTTACGCATGGACTCAAGAGTGCAAATCTCATGGAAGTCGTGGTTAAACAGAGATTACCCTTTTCTCACGTGAGCAACAAGTCTCATTCACACACAGGCAATGAAAGAGATGCAGTTTGATGTTGTCAATGGAGACAAATCTATCTGCTTTGGAACCAGGCAGCGGTGACAGTTCTGGTACCTTGTATTCCCATGACGTGGACCAGTGCTTTGTAGGATGGGTTCAAATTTCTTCTTCACAGCAATCTTCTCACAAACCAGATCCCCAACTTTAGGAATCCAGACTGTAGAAGTTGTTGGCAAATCCCTAATTCCTAAGGTGGCAGCACTGGCAGATGAGTTATCACGAAATTGCTGAAGCTCCTGTATGACAGTGAAATGTTCATTTATGTCAAAAGGTGTATCTGCTGCCACCAAACCAGGCCCATCCAGATCTGGGACATACATATATATATCCCAAAGAGAACCTCTAAGGAGTGCATCCTCCCAAGGACCGTCTTGGCAAAATATTCAGTGCTCTCTGGACCCCATATAGGTGATGATGCCAACTGCAGCCTGAACCTAATACTCTAGCTGTTAAGGACTGCTTTAGGTCTCAATTCCTCCTTTCCACGACCAAATTACCCTCGGGATGGTAGGGTGAGGATTAATGGAGTTCAACACCCATCATCCTCATGGTGTCCCTGAATGCCTTAGAGGAAAAGGCAAGGCCCTGGTTCAAATGGAATGCTGCAACCGCATATGTACCAATAAAGATCAGCAAGTCTTTTCTAACAGATCAAGTGTCAGCTGACCGCTGAGGACATACCCACAGGAATCTAGAACAAGAATCTACAGTGACTAAAATGTATTATTATGCACCATCAGGTTGTAAGGTATCACAACGGTCCAGGTACACAAATCATAGTGGTCTGTTGGACACTAGGAGGGATGTCTGCGGTGGGCGTTTGATGTTTGAGCCCTTTTTCTGCTGACAGATGTCACAGCAAAGAACATATTGCTTGAACTGTTTGTAAAGAAACGGCCACCAGAAGCGTTTCTGTAAGAGTGTTATTGTGGCTGCAGCACCAGCATGTGCAGAGGCAACACCCTCATGCGCTGCTTTGACTAGATCTAATCTCTGGTCTTTGATGGGGATCACTAGATCTCCAACCAAAGGAATTGCTGCAGACGCAACATTCTGTGCACTGATGTGGTATGAATATTTTGTAGGGTATGTTTTTGGAGAAGGCTTGCCTTCAGCTGAAGCTTTCATGGCACCCAGTATTTCATTATCCAATCTCATCTGGGAACGAGTCACTGAAGCAACCAAAGCTGTAGCTTCTGCAGGTTTGGTTGCTTCATCAGCCAAAGGTTTGCCAATAAAACGCTGCTGGCCCAGTATATGGATTACATGAGCATTAGGTAGCTTATCCTTAAGATCAGCTACCCTCCCCCACAGAGTTCTGTGTTTTATGGTGTCCCCCTTTGAGTCTCTGAACCCTTTCAATTGCCAATGATTAAGGTAATCATTGTAAGACAAGACACAGTAGTACGAATCACAGACAATCAATGTGAGTTGCCCTGGATCTGTATGTTCTAGCACTAAGATAAGGGCTTTAAGTTCAGGCAGCTGAGCTGTGCAGTCCCTAAAGGTGGTTTAGGGATCACAGCACTTTTGTTTGTAGGTGACTAGGCCAATCTAACAACAAGTCTTAACTGTTGGCCCAACCCTTCCGGCTCACAAGCAGTACCTCACCAAAAATCCAAATAGTAAAAAGTGATTTTTGGCAGACTTTACGGATGGACTCAAGAGTGCGACCTCTCAGAAGAGTTGTGGTTTAACGGAGATTACCCTTTTCTCACATGAGCAACAAGTCTCATTCACACACGGGCAATGAAAGCGATGCAGTAAAGTTTTCAATAGGTTTTATTAACAAGACTGCAATCTACTGTAAAATGCAATGGGCTGCAATGATTAGGATAATGAACAATGCAAGAAACCGAATTGTAAAAATGAGAGTCATGAATATAAAGACCCTCACCATTTTGCAACAACATGAGATGTAAACCCTAATACCCTAGCATGGAGAACCTAATCTCTAACCTAAAGAGAGCTAGGTATGTTAAACCTAATCTGCCAGTACCATGTCCATGAGAAAAGCCACCCAACCCTTGTTACCTTGGAATGAGGTCTCTAGATCATACTATGTGGGGACACGAAGTTTGGGTCTGCATCAAGGCGACGTGTAGCATAGATAACGTTGATGGCATCTGGTAGGAGTCCCTCTGATAACCTTGTCCGCGTGAGATGTATTTATACAGCTCTTGTAGGACCCCTGACGCAGGTATGTTCGCAAACAATTAAGAAGGCATGCTTGGGGCAGCAATTATATAAACAATTCCCTCCAAAGTACATTATGTTCCTGTCACACATAAGTGGGAAAGGGACATCATGTAAAAACCTACATATATCGCTTGTCTTTGACGCTGATAGTGACACTTTCACAGAGTAACACTGATAACGTGAAATCAAAACATCTTCCTAACTAGA
Organism: Pleurodeles waltl; assembly: GCF_031143425.1. Lineage (NCBI taxonomy): Eukaryota > Metazoa > Chordata > Amphibia > Caudata > Salamandridae > Pleurodeles > Pleurodeles waltl. Next base: position 477,902,172 of record NC_090443.1, on the reverse strand, counting down.
AAGAGAGCAGCCATCTTGGAACAAATAGTTAAATAAATGCTCTAAAACAGAGCAGGCCAAGTAGGTTAAAAGTCACTAGGTGATAAAAACTAAATAGGATCTATTACAGAGGCCTCTGTCCTTGTCGGTTTGTAACCACCTCTGAATGTGGAGTGACGAAAAGTACCTCTTTGGGAGGTGGACTGTAAAGCACTCATGGCTTTTGCGGTGTCTGTGTTTTTTTTTTTAGCTTCTCAAGGGTGGAGTCCACTGGAGGGCTGAAAAGATGCTCCTTGTCGAAGGGCATATTGAGTACAGCTTATGGTACCTCTGGTTTAAATCTGAGCAGCGAAGCCAGGCTATTATGCCGGTCTTGATACCACGTGCAGTAGTGTACGTTGCATCTAGGGCGCATCTGATTGAATTGCTACAGATGTTTGCCCCTCTGTGACAATTGTTTTCCCCTTTTTCAGTGCTCATCTGAGAGATACTGGAGGAGCTCCTCCATCTCATCCCAGGGAGCCCCATCATACCTCGCAAGTAAAGCTTGTGAGTTGGCAATGCACCAATGATTGGCTGCTTGCGCAGCCACTCTTACCTGCAGCGTCAATCTTGTTGCTCTCGTTGTCTGGGGGTGGAGAGTCTCCTCTGACCTGACTATTGGTCAGTTTGCGTGTAGTGGTAGCCACAATAGAATCTGATGGGACCTGTGATTTTATGTAAATTGGATCAAAGGGAGCAGCTTTGTATTTTGTTTAGAACGGACCAGTTCCTTAAACATTTCGTCTGCAGGACAAAGCATGCCAGGAAGCATGGGGAGGAACTGGATATCCCTATGTGTGGAAGTTAAGGTATCAAAACGAAAGTCTTGCTAAATGGGGTCCCTGTGTATCTCAACATTGTGGAATGCGGCTGCTTCAGCTATTGCCTGCTGGTAGGAAGTGGAATCCTCTTGCAGTGAGAGTAAGTAGGGGAGGTGGGTGGAGAAGAAGCAGGGGTTTAGAAGGTGTTTGAGGAGGAAGAGAAAAAGGAAAAAGGCTTATGAAAAGTAGTGGCAGCCTTGTCCTTAGTCTTCTTTGAAGGTGGTGAAGTGTCTAGAGTCTCCTAAAAGGATAGTTTCCTCTTCAAGGTGACTGGGGGGGGGAGAAATAATGTGCCCATAACCTCCTGGGTGTGGAGTCAGCGCTGACGAGCGTCCATGGTCCACAAAATGGGTTCAATGGGAGATGGTGTGGCCGAAGATTGACTAGAGTCTTTTGGCCCCTGAAGGGGTTGAATCCCTGGTTTGACACCAAGGTTTTCGTTCGGTGTCCTTTTGTCAGAGCCAAAGCTGAGGTGGCGCTTGTTCGGCTGATCAGGTTGGATGGGAGTTGCGACAATATCTCAGACCAAAGAAGTTGAGGTTGATGACGAAGATGATGTTTGGCCTTGGTAATTTTCAGTGCCGAGCCAGAGGGCGGGGCATCCGAGCCTGTTTTACGGACCGGCCATGGCCTGGTGGCAGTCTGATGACCTCAGTAAGGAGCTTTTTGGAAGTCTTAGAAGGGACAGGAGGGGCTACGGTACTTACGGGTTGGACCAATGTCACCTCGTGGTTTTCGATATCCGACTGAACGACAGAGTCCTGGATGGAGAAAGCCTCCTCCTGATTCCAGCTCTCCCTGGGCGTGCTCCTCCCCAAAGATGAATTGAGTGTTTTCTGGAGTCTTGTGTGCCATCTCTAGTTGATAAGCTCTTCAGTCTGAAGGATAGTCAGGTGTTGCAGGTGGTTTCTTGATTGTACGGGGAGAGGCACAGGTTATACACCAAATGTTGCTCAGTGTGTAGGAATTTAGTGTAGATCCGAGGACAGGATTGAAACGATGTCCATTCCATCAGAGCAGCATAGTAGTCAGGGCCACGTGCTGAGGTAGGCCCGAATGGGCGAGGGGCCCTTGAGGGTGTGCGAGTGAGATGAGCACGACAATTTAAGAAAAAGAGATCAAAAACAATACCACTGATGAAGCAAATGACAAAAAAAAAGGGTTTTGTAACCGCAGCGAGTGGAAGACGAAGTTACGAGACACATCTGAACCTGACGGTGGAGAGAAAATAATCTAACAAAGGAATCAATGCCCATGCCCACTATCACTGAGGAGTCCCTCGAACCAGTGACTCGAAGATGCTTCTTTGAAGAAAAACAACCTGCAACACTCCGAACCCAAACGCTAGATGGCAGGAGTCTGCAGAGTATGTGTATCTCCTGCCACACATTCCATCAAATATGTTATTTACCTATAACTACACTTCTTAAGCCTTCATAACTTTCAAAGATTCACATGCTTGAAAAACTGTGTTTTATAGAGGATTCTATTTCTTGAAATTCCCATCCTTGCGACTGGAAATAGTTGAAACTTGCAAATCTATGGAAGACTCAATGCTGAATACAGACTGGCTGAGTGCTTGTAATTTTAGCCGTGCACCTTGGTTCCCCCATAGAACTGCAAGCTTCTTCAACTAACATGGCAGAAGAATGCAAACATGTAAAACTTATTAAAAGCGAATCGATGTTCCACTCAGTGTAATCTTTCCTTTTTTATGGAAAACTTAGACCAGCCTCTCTTGCCTCAAACTACTCCACTAATCTTCTCTTTCTCTCTAGAACTTGGCTTCACCTTGTCTGTCTTTCTTTTTCCCCCCAATTTTACATCACAAATTAATTAGCACACCTATGATCTTTGTTTTACATCACAAAGACAAAGGGCCTGATTTAAACTTCGGCAGATGGGTTACTCAGTCACAAAGGTGATGGATATCCCGTCCGACAAAATATACATCCCATTATTTCCTAGGGGAGTTGTTTTTCAGCAGACGAGATATACGTCACTGTTGTGATGCAGTAACCAGTCTGCTGAAATTTAAATCAGGCCTCTAGTCTAACTTAAGGCTCTCGCCATTATTTCGATCTGGCAACCTACATTAAAACTCTTAACTGTGTTTTCACAAATCTCATCTAAAGGACACAGCCTTAGTGTACAAATACGTAATCAATGACAAAATAAGTTCCATGATCTAGCTAAGCATCAAGAAACGCTCTCTCGCAATCACAGTTAAACTTGAAACAAGAGGCTGAATTCAAATGATTTTATGCATGACCCCGTCTATAGTATATATATATATATTGAAAATGTCACTTACCCAGTGTACATCTGTTCGTGGCATCAGTCGCAGTAGATTCGCATGTTTTGCAATAGCTCGCCATCTGGTGTTGGGCCGGAGTGTTACAAGTTGTTTTTCTTCGAAGAAGTCTTTCGAGTCACGGGACCGAGTGACTCCTCCTTTTGTCTCCATTGCGCATGGGCGTCGACTCCATCTTCGATTGTTTTTCCCCGCAGAGGGTGAGGTAGGAGTTGAATTGTAGTAATAGTGCCCATGCAATGGAGTGACTAAGTATGCACCTATTTAAGGTTGAGATGATACATATATAAATAGTTGAAGGTAACTTCCAAGCTGCTACAGGCTCCCGGGGAGGCGGGTGGGCACATGCGAATCTACTGCGACTGATGCCACGAACAGATGTACACTGGGTAAGTGACATTTTCAGTTCGATGGCATCTGTCGCTGTAGATACGCATGTTTTGCATAGACTAGTAAGCAGTTATCTCCCCAAAAGCGGTGGATCAGCCTGTAGGAGTGGAAGTAGTCTGAAATAATGTTCTTAATACGGCTTGACCTACTGTGGCTTGTTGTGCGGATAACACGTCTACACAGTAGTGCTTGGTGAATGTGTGAGGCGTAGACCATGTGGCTGCCTTACATATTTCTTGCATTGGGATGTTTCCTAGAAAGGCCATGGTAGCACCTTTCTTTCTGGTTGAGTGTGCCCTTGGTGTAATGGGCAGCTGTCGTTTAGCTTTAAGGTAGCAGATTTGGATGCATTTAACTATCCATCTGGCTATACCTTGTTTTGATATTGGGTTTCCTGCATGAGGTTTTTGAAATGCAATAAATAGTTGTTTAGTCTTTGATGTTTTTTGTTCTGTCAATGTAATACATCAATGCTCTTTTGACATCTAATGTATGTAGTGCCCTTTCAGCTACGGTATCTGGCTGTGGAAAGAACACTGGAAGTTCCACTGTTTGATTTAGATGGAACGGTGAAATAACCATTGGCAAAAATTTAGGATTGGTCCTTAGGACGACCTTATTCTTGTGTAGTTGTATAAAAGGTTCCTGTATTGTAAACGCCTGAATCTCGCTTACTCTTCTTAGGGAAGTAATGGCGATGAGAAATGCCACCTTCCAGGTTAGGAACTGTATTTCGCAGGAGTGCATGGGTTCAAAAGGTGGACCCATAAGTCTAGTTAGGACAACATTTAGGTTCCATGAAGGAACAGGTGGTGTTCTTGGTGGTATAATTCTCCTAAGGCCCCCCATGAATGCTTTAATGACTGGTATCTTATATAGGGAAGTTGAATAGGTAGTCTGCAGGTATGCAGATATTGCTGCAAGGTGTATTTTAATGGAAGAGAAAGCCAGGTTAGATTTTTGTAAGTGAAGCAAGTAACCCACTACATGTTCTGGAGTTGTGTGTAATGGTTGTATTTGATTAATATGGCAGTAGCAAACAAACCTCTTCCATTTACTTGCATAGCAGTGCCTGGTGGATGGCCTTCTGGCTTGTTTTATGACTTCCATACATTCTTGGGTAAGTTGTAAGTGCCCGAATTCTAGGATTTCAGGAGCCAGATTGCTAGATTCAGCGATGCTGGATCTGGGTGTCTGATCTTTTGGTTGTGCTGTGTCAACAGATCTGGCCTGTTGGGCAATTTGATGCAGGGTACTACTGATAGGTCTAGCAGCGTTGTGTACCAGGGTTGCCTTGCCCAAGTTGGTACTATTAATATGAGTTTGAGTTTGTTTTGACTGAGTTTGTTTACCAGGTAAGGAAGGAGAGGGAGAGGAGGAAAAGCGTAAGCAAATATCCCTGACCAGTTCATCCATAGGGCATTGCCTTGGGACTGTTTGTGTGGGTATCTGGATGCGAAGTTTTGGCATTTTGCGTTCTCCTTTGTCGCAAACAAGTCTATCTGAGGTGTTCCCCAGAGTTTGAAATAAGTGTTCAGAATTTGGGGGTGAATTTCCCATTCGTGGACCTGTTGGTGATCTCGAGAGAGATTGTCTGCGAGTTGATTTTGGATCCCTGGTATAAATTGTGCTATTAGGCGAATTTGGTTGTGAATTGCCCAACGCCAAATCTTTTGTGCTAGCAGGCTTAACTGCGTGGAGTGCGTCCCCCCTTGCTTGTTTAGATAATACATTGTTGTCATGTTGTCTGTTTTGACGAGAATGTATTTGTGAACTATTATTGGTTGGAAAGCTTTTAGTGCTTGAAAAACTGCTAGAAGTTCTAGGTGATTTATATGCAGTTTTGTTTGATGTACGTTCCATTGTCCTTGTATGCTGTGTTGATCGAGGTGTGCTCCCCACCCTGTCATGGAAGCATCTGTTGTTATTACGTATTGTGGCACTGGGTCTTGGAAAGGCCGCCCTTTGTTTAAATTTATGTTGTTCCACCACAGAAGCGAGAGGTAAGTTTGGCGGTCTATTAACACCAGATCTAGAAGGTGACCCTGTGCTTGTGACCATTGTGATGCTAGGCACTGTTGTAAGGGCCTCATGTGCAGTCTTGCGTTTGGGACAATGGCTATGCATGAAGACATCATGCCTAGGAGTTGTAGTACCATCTTTGCTTGTATCCTTTGTGTTGGATACATGCGTTGTATGATGGTGTTGAAATTTTGAATTCTTTGGGGACTTGGAGTGGCTACTCCTTTTGATGTGTCTATTATGGCTCCCAGGTATTGTTGTACCTTGCGCGGCAGAATTTTGGATTTTGTGAAATTGACGGTGAACCCTAATTTGAAGAGGGTTTGTATGATATGATTTGTGTGATATGAGCACTCTATTAACGAATGGGCCTTGATTAGCCAGTCGTCTAGATATGGGAACACATGTATTTGCTGCCTTCTTATGTGTGCAGCGACTACCGCTAGACATTTGGTAAAGACTCTTGGTGCGGTTGTTAATCCGAAAGGCAGTACTTTGAATTGGTAATGTATTCCCTTGAATACAAACCTTAGGTATTTCCTGTGCGATGGGTGTATTGGTATATAGAAATAAGCATCCTTGAGGTCTAAAGTTGCCATGTAGTCGTGTAGTTTTAGCAATGGCAATACTTCTTGTAGTGTGACCATGTGAAAGTGGTCTGATTTGATGAAAGTGTTCACTACTCTGAGGTCTAGGATTGGTCTCAGCGTTTTGTCCTTCTTTGGTATCAGAAAGTACAGTGAGTAAACTCCTGTGTTTATTTGTGTGTTTGGCACTAATTTGATTGCATTCTTTTGCAATAGTGCCTGCACTTCTATCTCCAGGAGATTGGAATGGTGTGTTGTCAAATTTTGTGCTTTTGGTGGTATGTTTGGAGGGAATTGTAGAAATTCTATGCAATAACCATGTTGGATAATTGCTAGAACCCAAGTGTCTGTAGTGATTTCCTCCCATGCTTTGTAATAATGACTTATTCTTCCCCCCACTGGTGTTGTGTGGAGGGGGTGAGTGACATGTGAGTCACTGTTTAGTAGTAGGGGTTTTGGGGCTCTGAAATCTTCCTCTATTTCTGGGGAATTGCCCTCCTCTATATTGTCCCCGAAAACCTCCTCTATACTGTCCCTGGTAACTGGACGGTGTTGCTTGTGAGGTGCTGGCTTGTGTGCTCTGACCCCGAAACCCCCCTCGAAAGGGTGTTTTACGGAATGTGCTGTAATTGCCTCTGCTCTGCGGGGAGTAGAGTGCGCCCATGGCTTTGGCAGTGTCCGTATCTTTTTTGAGTTTCTCAATCGCTGTGTCCACTTCTGGACCGAACAGTTCTTTTTCGTTAAAAGGCATATTGAGAACTGCTTGTTGAATCTCTGGTTGAAATCCAGACGTTCGGAGCCATGCATGCCTTCTGATAGTTACAGATGTATTAATTGTCCTTGCAGCTGTATCTGCAGCGTCCATGGAGGAGCGGATCTGGTTGTTGGAAATAGTCTGTCCCTCCTCAACCACTTGTTTTGCCCTATTTTGTAAGTCCTTGGGCAGATGCTCAATGAGATGTTGCATCTCGTCCCAGTGGGCTCTGTCATAGCGCGCAAGTAGTGCCTGGGAGTTCGCGATGCGCCACTGGTTTGCAGCTTGTGCTGCGACTCTCTTACCAGCTGCATCGAACTTGCGGCTTTCTTTATCTGGGGGTGGTGCATCTCCAGATGTGTGGGAGTTGGCCCTTTTCCTAGCTGCTCCTACAACGACAGAGTCTGGTGGCAGCTGTGTAGTGATGAAAACCGGGTCTGTAGGAGGCGCCTTATACTTTTTTTCCACCCTTGGTGTGATAGCCCTACTTTTGACCGGCTCCTTAAAGATGTCTTTTGCGTGCCAGAGCATACCAGGGAGCATAGGCAGGCTTTGGTATGAGCTGTGGGTGGAGGAGAGTGTGTTGAATAAAAAAATCATCCTCGACCTGTTCTGAGTGGAGGCTTACGTTGTGAAATTGTGCTGCTCTAGCCACCACTTGAGAATACGCGGTGCTGTCCTCTGCTGGAGATGGCTTCGTAGGGTATGCCTCCGGACTGTTATCTGACACTGGGGCGTCGTATAGGTCCCATGCGTCTTGATCTTGGTCACCCTGGCTTATGGTGGTGTGAGCTGGGGAGTGTGATGGAGTTTGTGCTGGTGAGACGTTAATCACGGGCGGAGGAGAGGGTGGTGGGGTAACTCTTTTCACCACTTTTGGTTGTGGTGTCTGTTCAGTTTGGAACTCCAACCTTCTCTTTCTTCTAATGGGGGGAAGGGTGCTTATTTTTCCTGTCCCCTGCTGTATGAAAATACGCTTTTGCGTATGGTCTACATCAGTTGATTGTAGCTCTTCCTCAAACCTATGCTTTTGCATTTGGGAGGTTAGCGAGTGCTCTTCTGTATAAGAGCCTGAAGCTGGGTCGCTTGCAGTTTGTTTCGGCACCGAAACCCTGTCTGCGTGTTTTTTCGGCTCCGAGGTGACTTTTTTCTTTTTCGGGGCCGAAACCTCTCGGCGTCGATCTTCTTCGGTGCCGCTGTCTCGGCGTCGAGCCGTGTCCACACCGGCATCTCGGTGTCGAGGCTTGTCTCCAGCACTTTCTCGGTCCCGAGAAGGCTGCGTGCCGGTGTCTCGACCGGAGTCGGACGATCTCGGCACTGATTGGGCCTTTTTCGGTGCCGACGGTCGGTCACCGAATTTATGGGTGGAGCCATGGCCGGATGGCAGTGGCGTCCCCTGGGCCTTGTAAATCTTCTTCTGTGTGGTTTTCGACGTCTTACTCACGGTTTGTGTATCGTCGAATCCTTCGGAGTCCGATTCTTGGATCGAGAAGGTACCTTCCTCTTCTTGTTCCTCGAACTCTCGGTGGGCTGTCGGCGCGGACGCCATCTGAAGTCTTCTGGCTCGACGGTCTCGGAGTGTTTTTCGGGACCGGAACGCACGACAGGCCTCGCAGGTGTCTTCACTGTGCTCAGGTGACAGGCACAGGTTACAGACCAAGTGTTGGTCTGTATAGGGGTATTTATTGTGGCATTTGGGGCAGAAACGGAACGGGGTCGTTCCATCGGCGTTCTTCAGCACGCGGTCGGGCCGACCAGGCCCCGACGGGGGATCGAAAAACTACCCCGAAGGGCACCGGAGCTCTTCGATGCGGTGTTGAATCTAACTACGCCGATCCCGAACGCAACAATACCGACGAAAATCTTCCGAAATTAGCTATCTTTCCGTTCCGAAACTCGGAGCGACAGGAACACGTCCGAACCCGATGGCGGAAAAAAAACAATCGAAGATGGAGTCGACGCCCATGCGCAATGGAGACAAAAGGAGGAGTCACTCGGTCCCGTGACTCGAAAGACTTCTTCGAAGAAAAACAACTTGTAACACTCCGGCCCAACACCAGATGGCGAGCTATTGCAAAACATGCGTATCTACAGCGACAGATGCCATCGAACATATATATATATTTATTGATCCAATCCATCTCATTCTTTTGACAAAAACCCATCACTCTCCAGTATGTGATTAGACATGCAGAAACCTATATTCCTTTTTCATCCACAGCCCTGGATGGGCTATGACCCCAGCACTGATCTCCCAGCATCCTTGTTAACCACAAACCAAAGAAAGTGGGTTAATAAAGTCTCTCAAAGGCAATACTAAGTACAATTCAATCTGTGCAAAGACAGCCTAGGCGCTGCTGTGTGCAGATATACATTTCTTTACCTCACAGATCTGTTGAGCAAAGAGTAGGATCTGCGCCAGGCCAACCTTGTGTTTGGGAAGGTAGTCCCGAAGACTCCCCAGGGGCACATATTCCATGATGAGTTGAACAATCTTTTCCCCTGAAGCACAAATTTACCAGATTCAGAAATGACAAGCTTTCTGGCAGAGTAGCCAAGCATTAAGAAGTATAAATGAGATGTTATCTGACAAGAGCTGAAACCAATTGGACAAAACAGCATTAACTTCCACAACTGTATCGCCACAAACACTCTTAAAATATTCCATTCATCTTTGGATATTACTTCTGTAAAATTCTGTAAGACTGCCACGAGAAGGGTCATAAAACACTTTGCTTTGCATATCCACACCACCTTTCTTTCAATACATTGCCTTCTATGACTGGAAACGACTGTGCAACTGCAAAAACAAGTTACATACCTGTAACTACAGCTTTTCTACATTGAGATCTTTCATAAAATCACATGCTTGCATCATTCCTTGTTGTTGAAGTGAGAACCCCCACAGTAATTATAAACAGCAGTATAAGGTAAAAACAAACTTAGAAATGTCAAAGCAGCCTAGCTCTAATAGCACAATTACCTAACTGAAGAAGTCTCAAACTCCAGCCAATGAGGTGCCACCTTGACAGAAAACTACACCTAGAAAACACCAGACTTCAGATTCTATAGCACCAGAATAAAAGGACGTACTTCACGTGAGACTGATGCGGCAGGGTTGCAAGCAAATCCATGAAAGATCCCAATACTAGAGAAGGAGAATGCTTTTTATCTTGTAAGCACATGTTGCAAGCGTGTAGTCCTGTAGTTTCCCATCCTTAACATACCCTACCATCTAGTGTTGTGCTCTGGATCTTTGCATGTTGATTTTTTTTAAAGAAGTCTGTTGAGTCATGAGATATGGTGTGATTTCTCTTGGTGTACATTGCACATGGGAACCTACTCCATGTTAGGTTGTTTTTGCACAGCATGGAAGAGTATGTATGGCAAATCAACATATGTACCACAGTCAAATGTAATGTGCAGTGAAATACAGTAAGCAAAAGAGACAAGGTTGTGGGGAGGAGGATGGATGCGTGTGAATTTACAACACTATATGCTACAAACGAAGACTTACAAGGTAAGCACCATTTTCCATTATACATGCTTAGCACAGACTGTAAAGCAGTGCCCTCCAAAAGAGCTGGCTAGTGTATGGTTGATTTAGATATTTAAAAGAAGGTTTTCAACACGGTCTGGCCCACCACAGCCCGTGACGGGCTAAGATATCCACACAGTAGTGCTTGGTTAAGGTGTGTGGTGTTAATCAGGTGGCTGTCTTACAAATTAGCCGGTCGCCCCTTTCTTGCAGTTGGAGTGTGCCCTGGGAGGAGCAGGTAGAACCTTCTTTACTTTATGATAGGTATCAATACATGTAACTATCCATCTAGCTAGGCCTGCCTTGGAAAAAGGATGCCCTCTTTTAAGGGTTTGTAAAGGAGATAAAACTGTTCAGATTTACAGAATACCTTGGTCCCGTCAATGCAGTACATAAGAGATCTATTTAAGTATAGTGCATATAGTGCTCTTTTAGCAACAGAGTTCGGTTGAGGGAAAAACTGTAAGCTCACTGATTTGGTTAAGATGGAAGGGTGATAGCACCTTATGGAGGATCTTAGGTAGATAAGTACCACCCTGCCCTTATGGACCTATACAAAGTGCGTTTGCAGAGTTAGTGATTGCAGTTCGCTAATGCTTCTAAGATGGCCAGCAGGAAGTACACTTTGCAGGACAGGACCTGAACGGGGCTTAAATCCAGAGGCTTAAATGGTGCTCCGACGAGCCTGATGAGGACTGCATTGAGATTCCAGAGGGAAGAGGGAGGCACTATCACCGTATCACTCTCATGAGACCCTCCATGAAGGCCTTGAACACAAATTCTAAAGAGATATTCTGCATGTAGACTATAGCTGTAGCTAAAGTAACTGAAAGGAGGTGTAGGTGAGGCCAGATTTTTGCAAATGCAAAAGGAAGCCAATAATAACCTGTACCATAGGCTTTAAAGGTTCCAGATTCTTAGAAATGTAGTGGTTAACTAACCTTTTACATTTTGCTGCATAACAAGCCAGAGCTGTATGCCATCTGCTGCCTTTAACATGGACATACATTCCCGAAGAAAGTTGAGGGACCAGACTTCTGGGTCCTCAGGTGCCACATGGAAAGGTTGAGCTGCGTGGGATCTGGATGTCTCACTCTACCTTGTCTTTGTATGAAAAGATCCTGCCTGAGCGGGAGGTCTCTCATGAGGGCCAACAGACATCTCTAAGAGATTTCTATACCGGTATTGCCTGGCACTCGTTGGGGCTGCCAGAAGAAAGCATTAATGATGTTCACCTCAGTTATCTCAAAATGTAGGGAATCAGTGGGAGAGGTGAAAAACTTAGGTAAATGTCCTTGACTAATTTATACATAGTGCACTTTCCATGTACTGTGGGTGTCAGTATCTTGACGTGAAGTTTGGGGATTTTGCATTTTCTGAGGTTGCAAACAAGCCAGTCTGTGTTTACCTTCCCAGAGTTAGAATCACATGTGTTAGACCTTGTGCTGGAGTTCCCACTTATGGACTTGTTGAGGCATCCTAATGAGCAGGTCTGCATATATTTTGTCCACCCCAGTAAGATGCTCTGCCATAAGGTGAATGTTGTGGCACAGTGCCAGTGCATCAGTTGGGCTAACTGATATTATAGAGAGGAGTGTGTCGCTCAGCTTATGTATACAGTACATGATAGTCATGTCGGTCTTGAGGACTACCTTGTCCCAAATTACTTGTAAGAAGGCTTTCAGAGCAAGGAGAACGGCAGTTTTTTCTGGTGACCCTTTTGTGGAGAAGGCCACATTCTCTGGACACTCATATTATACAGATGCTCCTTCCACCCCCTGAGAGAGGTGTTTGTGGTGATGGTCAGTTGTGATACAGTTGTCTGTAATCAGCTTGCTTTGCAACAAGTGGTTGCAGTCACACCAATAAAGACACTGCAACTTGCGGCAACTCTAGATCAACAATCGTGTTAGAGAAACAAGGAAATAACTTCCCCTTTGCAAAAATGCAGCCATCATTACTAGACACTTAGTAAACACTGTTGGAGTTGTGGTGATCAAGCGTCATCTTGAAATCACTCTGTTGAAGGAGGGAAATGACATATTGCAAGGTTGTCATGTGGAAGTGTTCTGATAGGATGTAGTGTAGAGGGCCCTCTGGTTGAGGATGGGTTGAGAGTCGCCCTTCTAGGGAAGGAGAAAAGACCAAGAGTAGACACTGCACCCTCTCTATGGTACCCTTCTGTAGGAATAGAGCGTACTTCTTCCTGAAGGCAGCAGGTGTTCTTTGCTGATAACACGTGATGGGGTGGGCTGTTGGAAGGTTTATATGTAGTCTGTGGCAGCAGATGTTGTAGGACCACCACAAGGAATGATTTATCAGATGAGATTTACATCCCAGTGAGAGAGGAAATCACATATTCTCCCGATAGGTGTTGTGTAATTGGTTTGGGGGAGTAGGTGGGGGGGTGATAAGGAGGAAGAAAGGGAGGATTGCGGCAGGGTGGAGGAGTGGCAAGTCAGTGTTCAGAAGTGGCAGCTCCTTTGCTGGAGCCGCCTTAGCCCCCGTGATTTCTATTAACCCTGTCAAAGCCTCTATTGTAAAGTTTCCTGACTCTGTAAGCAATTGTTGGCAACAGTGTGCAGGATCTTTTTAGATGTTAAAAAGGAGAACACTCCACAGAACGGTTAAATGGATGGGTAGTGAGGAACCCAGGGTGGCAAGAGCATTCACAGAAATTGTGGCAGGACAGGTGGTGTTGGGAAAGTGTAAAGAAGTCCCTTGTTTCATTGCAGCTGGAAAGTGTCTCCTAACAAGTGTTCTTACAAAAAAGTCCAATTCATAGTATTGCTAATACTGCGCATCATAAAGAAGCGAAAAGATCCATCCAGGACTCTCACCACTGGCTGAAATCCTTTTCAAATAAAGAAGTAAAGAATTATACAAAGATGTGTTGCAATGTGAAATTGTGTGATAGCTAGTCATCTCATCTTTGTTTAGAGTCTCAAAAAATCTTGTGATGGGGACCTGTATCCAGAGAAACATGGTCAATGCATGTTTATTCCATGTTACATTTTGTGATGGTTAATAATTTACATTACTGGATTCTTTTAGATTGTATACAGTGATAATATATGTTTTAATTAACATTTCCAAAGTACCTTTTCTGTATTAGAATTAAAAGTATTGGCAGTACCTCTATTATGAATTTATGTTAAAGAGAAAGAATACACAAGAATGTTTGCAAGATGAATTCAGACGATGCTTATTTACTGAAGTCATCGCATAGATGACTCACCAAGACCTGACTGTGAACCAAATACTAAATGGACATACAAAGTAAAACTGTATCATAAACTTTACTAAATAAGTGCTTCTTTGATACAAATTTAATCACTCGTCAAAGTTGCCCTTGGGATGTCTATGCCACTTGTGATATGACCGTGTCTGCTTAGTTCATCCATTCTGGCATTTAGGGATATCCATTAGGTGTTTGGCAACGAGGAAGATGTCCTGACACTCCAGCCACCTCCAGAGATGTAAAGCCTTCTGGTACAAAACCCCAAACTACCTTGCCTTTCTGCAGTACCACATGGGGGTGGTGTTGTCCATGAGAACCTGCATCAGACTCCCTTTGATGAATGGCAGGAAGTCCTTTGTGCGAGAAGGATGGCCCTTTGTGCTAATAAGTTTATAAAGAGCTGGCTCTCCACTTGGGAGCAAAGCCCTCTGCTATTCAGCTCCCCCAGATAACCTCCCCTCCACTCTAAACCCAGCAGGGTTGAGTCTGTCCCCACTGTCAACTCTACCCTATAGCAGACCAGCTACCTCCACCATCTAATTTGTGATGGGTCAGCCACCACCACAGATCATTGGCTGTCTCTGCTGTGACCTGGATATTGTTGGAAAGATGCCCTTGATGGGCCATGTGCCACTTCGCATAGTTGACAAAAACGATGCACAAGGCTAAAAGGCTTAGAAATTGCAGAGCCACGCTCACTTGGATCCGGGATCGAGCACACAACATCGGGATCATAGTCCGAATGTCACTGCAGCAGAGGGGAAGTCTTGCATTCCACTGGGTTTAGGATCACCTCAATGATTGGAAGCCACTTTGGCAAAATAAAAAGGGACGGCAGTTAGTTTATGATAAACCTCAACGATGATAGGATCTTCTTCGTCATCCAGGAATCCAGTCTATGACTGATTGGGTGGAGCACACCTTCAGCAGCCATCCAGATAGGTCAATACAAGAACTCAAAACCTCTAAAGAGGTGGAGTATCCCCCAACCACCACTTTGGTAAGGCTGGAGGGGGAAATCAACACACTGGCACACCTTGAACCTCAATCTTCTTTAATTCTTTCCCTGAGGATTAGTTGGAAATAAATTAGGATTCAATGTAATGGTTGTGGCCTGTACAGTGAGACTCTGCAGATGCTGGGTTACACAAATCTGGTTCACTGAGAGAGTGGGAGGGTTTGAGGGATGAGGGGAGGGTGCATGGGAGGATGGAGGGACTTGGAGCATGGTCTACATTGTCTGGCCACCTGCCAGAACAGGTAGGCAATAGAGTATCTCTGAGGGCTTCATTAAATAGGAGCACAGGCTCAAACATTGCTAGCCCAGCTGCAAAATACCTGTCAGAACATTTGTTTAGTTGAAATGGAGGCCAGTTGTCATTTTAGTACTTCTGCTGCCCCTCGAGCCACCATTTCAAATGCAGCACTTTCCTCCATTGATGGACCACCTGGCGAGCCAAGTCCCGCCTCAGGGAGGTATCAAGCCCACTGATATTTTGTAAACTAAGGTATAAGACATCTTCAGTATAATGATGGGGGAACAAGCCACCCTGTACCATCATCATCATCAGTATCTTGAGGTGCACTCTACTTTGGTACAGGACCAGAGTCATAACCAGAAAGAAATGGTGCTTCTGCTTATATTTGAAACACAGTAGAGGCACTGGGTTAGAGTGAGGATGCATGACAGCTTTTTGAGTTTTTGTAACTTTGTAGCCGACGTCAGTCAAGTGTAATCAGGTGTCAGTTCGGGGACTTACACCCTCACAACCTCTCTTTGGAATCAAAGCGGCAGATGCCAAGTCCTGCTTCACTTTCTTATGCTTGTACTTGGACTTGCACATCAACTTATCTGAAGATTTTGAATGGGAAATGGAGCGATTACAACAACAGTTCAGTAACTAGGATCAGGCTCTTTACTTTGAACAGGAGCCTCCCATTCTCAAACAGCCTTTGGGTGCATTAGGGCACGTTTTTCACTCAACTTTGAGTCATATCCGGAGCCCAGACACCAAAGGCACATAACATGCGGGCCTGTCACAGTCACCTGTATCCGGAAGTGACAGCAAAGCTTGAAGCTGGCCATTTTCGGCTGGAACTTTGGTCCCAAGCAGATTATTGAAGATTCCTTTTATGAGTCGTCAGAAGAGTGACAAGGTGGAAGCAGAACTCCAGATCAGTTTTGGAAGGTGCAGAAAGTAAAAAAATACTAACATCAACGTGCAGAGACTACGCCTATATGCAGTTCTGCTTCATTACTTCCAGGGCGTTATGGAGTCAGCGGGGAGTAGCATGGCACCACCTATTGGTGCACAGAAGTGTTTCTATAAAATCCTCCTGATCCAGTCTTCCATTAGGGGATATTCTAAAGTGAGGACTCTGGGGTTACAAACATTCATCAGAATACCCTAATGTGAGCTAAGATGTTGCAGCATTTGAAAGAAATGCCTAGAAGAGGAGAGAAAACCAAGTGTTCAGAAACAAGGCCAATAACTTTGGTGTTGCCAGAATGAGTTGAAGAAATGGACTTCCACCGTCTGCTTGTCCAGAAGCATGTTGTGCACTTCCAACAGATGGAGTAAATTCCTGAACCAGTATGGATGAGGCTACTTCAGGTCTATGAGGATGAGGTGGCAAAGCTCACTCTTGAGCTAAGCAAATACTCTTCTGTGAGAGAGGAAGCAGTGAAAAATTGCAAGCAAAAGTCTTGGACCAGGAATCAAAAAAGCATAAGCCGCAAACCTGGATTCCAGTACTTACTGGCAAGCAAATGGCATTTTTTTAGTGTAATTGCAAAGATGTTGAGTCAGATGCCAGAAGCAGTCAGAGATCATACTCCCTAATTTTTTTAAGAGATCTCATTTGCAACTGACACTGGCTACAACTACTGAATTGTGGGAGGTGTTCCACTAATGGACACAGCATGCTAGACTAACCAATTTCAAAGTAACAGTGCTTCCACCAAAAGCACAGGAGCCTTCACCTCTCCTTCACGTACGTGAAACATGGATGTGGTATTGCCCAGCCTTATTAGTATTAGACAATTATACAAAATGGGGAGGACAAATTATGGCCTTTTATTAAAGCTCTGCATTCCAGACTATTGACTTCTAGCTTGCAAGCGTTGCAGATAAGCACTCCAATCATCTATGGAGGCATCAACTGTCATCACGCAGTGGAGCTCTTGGCGGAAAATGCAGACCTATTTCGCTCTCCATCATGATAGTGCATGCTTGGTCCTGGGCCTAACTTTAATGTGGCCCTCAAAGAACTCACAAACCTGGAGCCATTGAGCATCTAATTCATCATAGGGAGGACATATTCACAAACTGCAAAAAAAGGAATGAGACGACTGCATGAAGACATCATGCCCATCAGTGACTGGAAAATATGCACTGAACACATTGAATAGCTTTTGAACATGACTTACATGAGTCTGCAGCCTTTGAACCTCTTTTTTCATGATGAAGCTGTACGGATCAAGCATCCAGAAAGGCACCCAGGAAGTGGATGTATTCACAGTAGCTAAGATAAGTGATGTGTCCACACAGAGACAAACCCAGATTACAAAATATTTCAAATCGGGTAAGCAGGCGTAGGTAGATGAGCAGGCCCCTTTATTGGCCCTCCCTGTGCTCAGCCAATCATCAAAGCACAAGAACACCTAGTGCCCCTATCATCTGTAGAAACCTGCCACTGCGGCCAGACACTTTTTGATGATACTTGACATGGAAGTGAGGCCGAAGGGAAAGACTCTGAACTGGTAATAGCACAAGGTTACTTTTAAGATATTTGGAGTGACTGTGTATAGAGATGTGAAAATAAGCAAGCTGAAAATCCAGCATCATGTCATCATTACTGGAGCACTACAGTACGCCTTGTAAGGTGCCCATCTAGAAAGATTGCTTTCTCAGGTCATTTTTGAGCTGCCAAAAGTCCAGAGTGGGGAGATACTCTCCTGAGATCGTCACAAGAAGAATCGTTAGTAAAAACCTTTTTCTGCTGGAATTTGTGCCCAGGCTCCAAGGTCCCTTTCTTGACCAGGGACAGGATTTCTACTTGTAGTGCCCTCAGGTGCTGCTGCATTGTTACGTCTGAATGTGCCTCTAAAAGCTGAAATGTAATAACCACTTGTCGGATGGAATTGCCAGCTTTTGCGGGTAGAAAGCACAGATCTTGACAACCTGAAATGCAAATAGTGCCACCGGGTCAGGCCTGCCCGCATTTGTCAATCATCATGATTAATGAGGGCAAGGGAGTGAGCAACCTTCACGAAAGTAGCAGGAAGAGGTTCTCTTTCTAAATATGTCCATTTCCATTCCTCCCTGTGAGGTGGAACCATGCATGGAGAAGACATGTTTCAACACTTCCATAGGGCTTTCCTTATAAGAGTCCATTTATACTCCGGTGTATTGCCTGATACCATGTTTGTTTTATCCAACCTTGAAACTTGAGCTGGAAAGCAGACTTGTGACTGCAAAATATTTATGCATATTTTTACGGAGTTCCTGTGTGTTTCTTTAAAGTCATACAGAAAACAGCCTATTTTAGCACTTGAACGGTCTCTCCACCACTTAGTGAAAGGGAGACAAGCAACCAGGCTGTGAATTTAAATGACGCGGCATTGGTTCCCCTGTTGATGGTGCAACGGACACTCTCCTCTCACTTGCTGCGTGTGTGGTCTTTCTAAAAGCTCTCCTTCATTCTAGCTCTTCAGGTGTATCAGCGTCTTCTTGGTAGAGTAGTACATTTGATGAGGTCACGGTTGGGCAGGTGCCACCTATGCCAGCAGTGGTGGTTCTGACAACTGGAAAGGTGTAGGACATGCAGGGACTGTAAAAGTATGTAGGAACCTTCTATAATAGTATGCCATCATTTGATGTAGCTCTTGATTAGATCTACAGAAACTCTAAAGTGCTGGTGGATCTTTGTGGTGTGGTTCCTTATACTACTTACCACAGCGCCGTATTAAGGGTGGCCATATGACCAAAGTGTTAATTCTTCTTGATGGTAGTGGTTACTCCTTTACTATTTCCTGCAAATGCCACAATCATGATTTGTCACTATGGTTGTCACTGTCCTAATATTTTACATGTAGCTGTGTAGGGCTGGTGTCCAGACCAAAAGCATCTTCATTCAGTGATTCATCTTCTGTGTCCACAGATTTCTTGGAGAGTTTGGAGAAACCTTACTTGGAAACATATCCTCAGATAGCAGAATCGATGCAACTCCCTTTGATGAAATAATAGCAGCCTGTGTACATTCTTCAGGCAGTTTAATCAACAGTATCACTGATGATGGTTTTGTCAAAAGAGGCTGGTTTATTGATAAGTCTTTGACTGCAGTTGAAATATTTTCAACAAGGAAGGTGCTGTAAAGAGTGGATGAGAGGCAAATGGAGCATTATCTGTCTTTGACATTCACAGTTGCAGTATCAAAGGCGGCTTAAATGTCAACAGAGCACTTAAGGTGGTGATAACTGAAGAATTTGTTGTCTGAGTAGATGTCTACTGTTGGTGATTCTGAGGGATCTTTAAGCTCCAAAGGAACCTAAGGATACAATTTGGGTGCTCTTTCTAGCAGTTTGTGGAATTGCCTGCAGGCCTTCCAAGGAGGTTACCCACAGGTAGCACACAGTTACTCTAACAAGGCAGATTTCTAGGTGCTCTACCTTCTTGCAAAGAACATTTATGTAACTTCTTCAAATCACTAATGGTACTCTGGAGAGAATCATTGGCTGAGAAGGCAGGCTTATCTGCCCTTTTCTTTTAACACCATCTCAAGAGGCAACTTTCACTGTTGTTTATGACCTGATATGAAAGGTTCTGACACATTTTACAGTGTTTGGCTAGAGGCAATAAAAACAGACTTTGTAGGGACTGAGTCCAGTCTTTTTCCACAAGAGACATGGCAAGAATAAGGACTTTTGGGAGACTGAACTAATGTTAAAAGAAAACAAATACTCTTCCACTTGGCAAAACTCCAATGGCAATTATCTCCTGCGAGGTAATACCAAACGAGGTGGATTGTTCAGGGAAAGGAATAAGAAAAACCAGAATTCAGAGGAAAAATTGTAGAAACTCTGAGCAGAGTTCTGAGAGAGGTTTGGGGGGACTTCCTTACATGCAACATGCAGTAGATACAATAAAAGTATGAAATGTGTTGGCCTCTATGGGGAGTGGAGCTGTGACATCACTGGCTGAAGTCTTATTCAACGAGGTGACTATGCTGCAATAGTGAGGCTTATTTAGGTTTTTCCAATTGTTTTTTTTCTTTTCACTGCTGTTTATAACTATTATAGAGACTCCAAGCTCCCCGACTGTGAATGATGCAAAATTCAATGCTGGAGAAATGACTGATGATAGTGTATGGATAAACCATCATATGGAGGAACAGTCCTTATCTTAAGGAAAGGATCCTCGTTTGATCCCAGAATGCGAAAAACATGGGTACTACAAGAACCAGTAAAAATAAAATAATGGATTTGCAGAACAAGCATGCAAACCCTATGATGAAACCTTAATTACAGACTATGTGTAGCACTAATGGTCAGGGTCCTGCGGGCGACTGAGGTTAGTTATTTGATTTTTGGATAACAATAGACTGCATAACAGGACAATTAAAGTTTAGGATCTGACCAGCAACATGGCAGATGAGACCAGTAGCATGGCCAATGTGAAACATGGTGACCTAATTTATAAAAGAACTGGCTTAAGAGAACTGTCTTAACTCCACAGTACAAAACCAGACTTGCAATATGTTTTGAAACCACACAGTTTACGCTTCAATGGTACAGAAGGATAAGTTACTTACCTGTAAATCCTAGTTCTCTTCCAGGGGTATCCTCATCAAAGTCATAAACATTGAATATTCCTGCCCTCGTGCGGGGATCCCAGAGCATATATAAAAACACACATGTATAAGTATGGAAAAATAGATAAAAAATATAGCATTTTTTTTGTAGACAATTTTCATACCAGGACCATGTATACATGTGTATAACAGCAATGCAGACTACGTTGATAAAGAGGCTAAAATGCTTTATTTCTATGGAGTTTTCTTTTCTTTTTTTTTTAAAACACTCTCCTTTGTAATTCCAAGAAAAACAAATTCCAAAGCCCCATAGCTGGGCCCAGGAAAAGAAGCACTAGCAACATTTGTGAAAAAATAGAAAAAAACGACATTGAAAACAATAGAGCATTATTAGCTAATAGGCTGCATGCAGGTTCATACAGCAGAACCACAAAATTTGGCACCGTGCCTTTAAGACCCTGAGCACCTCCAGTATCCCACCATGCCTCAGGGGTGAAGGAGAGGTGACAGTTGGTTCACAGTTGGGTCAGTACTTTTTTATGGTGACAACGCATCCTACAGATTTAGGTAGATGGTCTGTGCTGCACTTCTAGGAGACTTGCGTCCGGGGAGGAGGGTTGCTTGTTTATGACTTTGATGAGGATACCCCTAAAAGAGAACTAGGATTAACAGGTAAGTAACTTATCCTTCTCTTCCAGGGGATCCTCATCAATAGTCATAAACATTGAATAGATTAGCAAGCCCCTCCCTTATCTCTGCGGACTGTCATATAGAAGTGCAGGAAAAAGAGACACAATATGCAAACAAATTTCTCAGAGACGCCTGCCCAACTTGAGCGTCCGCTCTGGCATCTGAGTCCAAAGAGTAGTGCCTAGTAAATGTATGTACAGATTTCCATGTAGCAGCCTTACAGATTTCAGAGATTGGAACATTATTAAGGAGGGCAGCAGTAGCCACTTTTCCTCTTGTCGAATGAGCCTTAGGCCTAGCCAATAACTGTTAGCCAATTGATATGCAGTAAATATACATGAAACTATCCATCTAGATATTGTTCGTTTTGAGGCTGCATCGTCTGCTCTCATATGTCCGTAATTTACAAACAGGTGGTGAGATCGTCTAATCAATTTGGTCTTATCCAGGTAGAATTTTAGCACTTTTTTCAAATCCAGGGAGTGCAATGCTTTCTCCGCTGGAGTACCCGGATTAGGGAAAAAAGTGGGTAGTGATATAGTCGGACTGATGTGAAAATCCAACACCACCTTCGGTAAGAATGATGGATGAGTTCTTAGAACTACTCTATTTTCATGGAAAACCGCGTACGGTTCCTTGGAGGACAAAGCCTGAATCTCACTGACCCTCCTTGCCGAAGTAATGGCTACAAGAAAAGCTGTCTTCCACGTAAGGTGTTGTAAAGAAGCTTTGTGGATAGGCTCAAAAGGAGGGCCCATGAGTCTAGATAATACTATGTTCAGTTCCCATGGAGGTGAGGGTTTTCGAATGGGTGGAAAAACCTTCTTCAAACCTTCTAAGAAATCCTTGACCACTGGCATAGTAAAAAAGGATTCCTGAGAAGGTGACTTACGATAGGCTGTAATGGCAGATAAATGTACCTTAATAGATGACACTTGCAGACCCGATTTCGCCAGATGGAGCAGGTAAGACAATATGACCTCCTCCTAAGCCAGAATAGGATTCTGACCCTGCTGACGACACCATATGTAGAATCTCGTCCACTTGAACGCGTAAGAGCGCCGCGTGGAAGGCCTTCTGGACTCCTTTAAGATGTTCATGCATTCCTGCAAGAGCCCTAGATGCCCATACTGCAGGAATTCAGGAGCCATGCCGTCAAGCTCGGGAGGGAAGGTTGGGGTG
Source organism: Pleurodeles waltl (assembly GCF_031143425.1). Taxonomy (NCBI): domain Eukaryota; kingdom Metazoa; phylum Chordata; class Amphibia; order Caudata; family Salamandridae; genus Pleurodeles; species Pleurodeles waltl. The sequence continues at coordinate 477,879,799 of NC_090443.1, read as the reverse complement.
AAGAATCTTGCCTCCCAGCCTGCAAAGGAGATCCGGTCTGCACGGCAGCCTCTTGTGCGTGGTGTTGGATCTGTAGAGTTTGTTTATCACCGCAGGTATGAGGGGAATCGGTGGAAAGGCGTAGAGAAATATCCCTGACCAGTCGATCAACAGGGCATTTCCTCAAGACCCCGGACGGTAGAACCTGGACGCGAAGTCTGGGCATTTCTTGTTTACCTCGTCTGCGAACAGATCTAACTGAGGTTGACCCCATTGAACAAAGATGTCTTCGACAACGTTGTCGTGAAGAACCCAAACTGTGGGCGTCCTCGAGGGTTCTGCTTAGGAAGTCCGCCTCAACGTTTTGCTGCCCTGGGAGGTGAATTGCTGTAAGAGACATTCCCCTCGCTATGAGCCAATGCCAAATGGCCTGAGATTCCCGAGACAAGGGCCGAGATCTCGTCCATCCTTGCTTGTTCAGATAATACATTGTCGTCGTATTGTCCGTCTGCACCAGGAGAGACTTTCCCTGAATTGATGGAGCTAATGACTTGATAGCCAAATGGCCTGAGATTCCCGAGACAAGGGCCGAGATCTCGTCCATCCTTGCTTGTTCAGATAATACATTGTCGTCGTATTGTCCGTCTGCACCAGGAGAGACTTTCCCTGAATTGATGGAGCAAATGACTTGATAGCCAGATGAACCGCTCTGAGCTCCAGCAGGTTGATATGGTACGACCTCTCTTTGATGGACCACAAGCCCTGAGCTTGAAGGGAACCCAGATGAGCTCCCCAGCCCTGAAGCGACGCATCCGTTACCAGAGTGTCGGACGGAATTGGCTGATGAAAAGGAACTCCTACTGACAGGTGATGTCTGTGCATCCACCATCGTAATGATTGTCGCGCTCCTGCCGGAAGAAGCATTCTGTCTTCCCAGTGGCCTGCGTGTTGATTCCAGTTTTCCTCCAGCACCTCTTGAAAAGGCCTCATATGCAATCTGGCGTTCAGGACAATGAAAATGCAAGAGGCCATGGAGCCCAACAAAGATGTCACCTGACAGGCCGTAGACGCGGGGGAACCCAGAAGGTCTTGACACTTCCTCCTTATTGATAACAGTTGTTCCTCCGAAGGATACACTCTTTCGAGCTCTGTGTTCAGTATGGCTCCCAGGTATGGAGGGTTTGTGTTGGGATGAGGGTGGACTTCTGGAAGTTGACCTGCAGACCTAGAGATCAGAAAACACTCAGCACAATGCCCAGATGGTTCTTCGCCTGTTCCGGAGAGGAGGCTTTCAGTAGCCAGTCATCTAGGTATGGATAAATGAAGATTTTCTGCTTCCTTAAATGCGCCGCTACAGTTGCTACACACTTGGAGAATGCGCGAGGGGCAGATTTTAGGCCGAAAGGAAGCACCTTGAACTGATAGTGTTGGGAGGCTATCACAAATCGTAGGAATTTCTGATGCTTGGGAATGATCGGGATGTGAAAACACGCATCTTGCAGATCTATGGAACACATCCAGTCTCCTCGATGCAGTTGAGGGAAGATCTGGTGAAGAGCCAGCATCCTGAACTTTTGCTTCTTTATGTATTTGTTCAGCAGCCTCAAGTCTAGAATCGGTCTGAAAACTCCTTCCCGACCCTTCTTTGCTACTAGAAAATAGCGGGAGTACACCCCCTTTCCTCTTTGTGCGACTGGAACCTTTTCTATCGCCTTTTTTTGTAACATAGCATGAACCTCTTTGCGTAATAAGCTCATGTGAGCAGGTCTGGATTTGGTTGGTGGCAAGTGAGGAGGAGGTTGCCGGAAAAGAAGAGAGTATCCACTCTCTACAATGTTCAGCACCCATTTGTCTTTTGTGATGCCATGCCACTCGTGAATGAACGCTGTGATACTTCCCCCAACCGGATTGGTGTACGGTATTAGGGGAAGCAAATCCTCATTGTTTTGCAGGGGCATTGGGGGTAGACTGCTGAGGTCTGCTTGACCCTCGGTCTCTTGTGGCTTTGCGAGACTGGAAGAGGGGACGCCCTTGTTTCTGTTGTGGTCTCTGGGACCAATGAGGGGTTTGAACCCTCTGTTGGAACGGGTGCCTGTCGTAAGGCCTATACCTTCGCCTGAAGTCTTTCCTCCTCTCGAGGCCCCCTGCCCTCATGGTGTCAACCTCCCCCTTCATACGCGCCATCTCCTCATCTGTGTGGTTCCAAATAGCGAGTTTCCGTTAAACGGAAGATTCAAGATACGCTGCTGCGCTTCCTGCTTTAATCCTGTGAGTCTCAGCCAGGAAGATCTTCTCGCACAAACCCCATGCACGTAACCATGTGCTGCCAAGTCTGCTCCATCTGCTGCCGCACTGATGATCTGATTGGACACCAGACTTCCCTCCTGAAGGATCTCCTGAAAATCTTGCCTGTCCTCTATAGGCAGCTTTTCTGCAAACCTGCTCAGCGAGTCCCAGAGTGACCGATCATATCTGCCTAGGAGTGTGGAGGCGCTGGAGACCTTCATCGTTGACGCCGCCATAACACACATCTTCCTCCCCAGAGAGTCCAGGTGTCTACTCTCCTTGTCCAGTGGAACCGTAGAGGATGACGCCACTGAATGTGTCTTACGGGCTGTGGCCAATATGACTGAGTCTGGTGGTGGATCAGCCCTGAGAAACAAAGGATCTTGATCAGGGGTCTTGTATTTCTTTAAGATCCTAGCGGGAGCTGAACGGAGGTTTGCTGGTGTTAAAAAAGTCTCCATGGTTGGTTGGAGAAGACCAGGCACAAGTGGTAACAATTTCTTTGAAACCGCTCTGTGTTGCAGGGTTTCGAAGATTACAGACGAGGAGGTTTAAGGCTCTGGGACCTCACTATTCAGCTTTTGTGCTCCCCTGAGAAGCACCTCGTTAAAAGCTGTGATGTTGTCCACCGGGGAAACTCTAGCTGGTGGAGAATCTGTCAGAGTCGGGGAGTACCCTCTTACTGAAGACCCCGAGGATGTGGACCAAGAAGGAGACCTTCTGTGACGGTGCGATCTTGATCTTCTCTGGGAGAGAGACCTGCTCCTAGATCTGGTTGTAGTGCGCCGAGGTCTAGTGGTAGACTGGCGAGACGCAGAACGAGCCCGTTCTGTACACACGTTGGCGTCCTCGGGAGAGAAGCCGATGGTGAATACATTCGCGAGTACTGAGAGTCTGGAGAAGCAGGCGTTTTGTTAAGACTCTCCAACCACCTTGGCGATAGGTTTATGGGCGAGATGTGCCCAGACGATGCGGCTCTCAACTGCCTCGATGATCTACTCCTTATAGAGACCACTGGACTTGTTGGAGTGACGTTCTTGTCAGCCGGTGGTTGCGGACACTCTTCCCCTTGCGAGATAGGCAGCACCTGTTTCGACATCAAAAGGTGTACCGACGTCGAAGGAAGTACCATGGACGGTCTCGATGGCGACCAGTGGTCCCTTGAATGTGATCTGCTCGACGTCGTAGGCTTCGCCATCGAGTGATGGGCCGCTAACGACAGAAGTCTCTGCTCTCGCCGTGGAGGCGATCTCGGCGTTATCTTCTGTGCCGTCGAGGGATGTGAGGCATTCAACGGCGAATGCGCACAACGGTGCTGGCTCAACGTCGATCGGTGGGTTGCCGTCGACGGAGATCTGCCCTTATGGTGGCTATGCACCTTCGACGTCATATCCATCGACGTCGGTCGGGTCGCCGTTGACGGCGATCTGTGACGATGCGACTGTGGCCGCGATGACGTCGACGGGGAACAGACAGGCACCTTCTTACCAGCTGACGTCGATCTAGCTTGTCTCTCCTGAGAATGGCTTGTTGACTGCCTGGGAAGTGAAGAGGACGAAGTTTTTTGTCTCTCATGAAGACCATGAAGCCTGATTTTCTCTCTGTCTTTCAGAGGCCTTTTTGACATGTTCTTGGAGTGCCAGCATATGTCAAGGCAGTGGTTCTGAGGCAAACACACAATAGAGAGAGAGTGTGGATCAGACTGGGCCTTCTTCTTCCCACAGGAAGGGAACTTCACAAAAAGAGAAGGCATTTTCCAGTCAGGAAAAAATCCCCTCACTCAGACAAAGGTGAAAAACGTCGAGTGAAGGTAGAAAAACACTGTTTTTGAATATTTTTCTGTGAAAAAAACCAGAAAAATTTAGAGCTCAATGCTCCAGGATCCTCTCAGAAGAAGCCGGAAAAAAGAACTGACCTAACTATGAACCAACTGTCACCTCTCCTTCACCCCTGAGGCATGGTGGGATACTGGAGGTGCTCAGGGTCTTAAAGGCACGGTGCCAAATTTTGTGGTTCTGCTGTATGAACCTGCATGCAGCCTATTAGCTAATAATTCCCTATTGTTTTCAATGTAGTTTTTTCTCTTTTTTCACAAATGTTGCTAGTGCTTCTTTTCCTGGGCCCAGCTATGGGCTTTGGAATTGTTTTTCTTGTAATTATAAAGGAGAGTGTTTTAAAAAAAAAAAAACTCCATAGAAATAAAGCATTTTAGCCTGTTTATCAACGTAGTATGCATTGCTGTTATACACATGTATACATGGTTCTGGTATGAAAATTGTCTACTAAAAAATGCTGTATTTTTCATACTTATACATGTGTATTTTTATATATGCTCCGGTATCCCCACACGAGGGCGGGAATATTCAATGTTTATGACTATTGATGAGGATCCTCTGGAAGAGAAGTAAACCTGCCACGCATCAATGGTGACTAATGTTATAGATACCTAATTGTGAACCTATGTTGAGCTTGTAATAAAAATATCTTGCAACCAGTGCTGCATTTGAGCCGGTGGTTTTGCGTGTGGGGCACCAGCACTTATTTTTGAGGGCCAGCACTTAGTTTTCTACACCAGGCATTTACAGCAAGCAAAATACACTAATGTGAAAGACAGAGGAAGAGAAAAATGAAAAAGCGTCACAAAAACAGAAAGCTGCAAGAGTGAGATGAAGGGGCATGGGGTGGTTGTAAATGGATTAAAGAGCTTGGGGCACTGGCACGTCTTTATTTACAAATTAAGCACTGCTTGCAGTTAGCAATTTAGCCAAATATACACAAAAAACAACCTCTCTAATTTTCAAATTAATAGATACATTCAGAACCAGAATGATGTTATGTCAGAGATATAAAGCATTACACCCTCAAGTGCATTATTCCTGCATCTTGATTTCTGGCAGCCTTAAATTTCACATTCATGGCCAGCAACCTCACACTTAAAAACAGTTACCTTGGTCGCTACAGCAGCCTTTGTACTTAACAATGTTCTCGTGGTACAGCATTCTCAAGATCTCGATCTCTCGCTTCCAGCTGGCCAGAAGCTGTTGGCTGCAGCCTGACTTTAAGGACTTTACAGCAACCATCTCCCCAGTTCCATCGTTGGTCGGGTCATAGCAGTATAGGCTGACTTTCCCAAAATGGCCCTGAAAGGGTAGAAGATGAGAGGAGCTTTGATTCATGAGACAACAACTTTGTCATCATGGCCACAAAGAGAAAAGGTTACTTACTGTAATCCTGGATCTGCATTGTAGAAATCCTCACTCACCTCATAAATGTCGAGTAAATACTCCAGGGACCTGGAAAAGTTATGAGTGATATTTATACATATTCACACAAAAAAAAAAATCAAAGGTTACAGGGACGTTCTAGTTAGGTTGACATTTTACCTATACAAAACCATAGAAATGCAGCAGTTATAGTTATACTTATGTTACCCAAAGTTAATTTGCAGCACAAGTTATAGTATCTTCATATAAGTATAACTATAAGTATAATTAAAACTGCTGAATTTCTATGGTTTTGTATGGGTAAAACGTCAACCTAACAAAGTCCCTGTAACCTTTGGTTTCTTCAGTAAATTTCCATCTTTTTTAACCCACAAGTTAATATCTATGTCAGGTTGCGGCTAGCCAATCAGGGACTTGCTTTTCCCCTGGATTCGAGGGGGATCCGTGGAGGACTCACGGATTCCCCCTTCCCCCCAAAAAAGTGCTATTTATTGCACATGAGGGGTCCCTAAGGGATCCTCCCATGTGTCCTCTGGGGGCAGAATACCTGTATCCTGAACCCTCATATGTTTTTACACTGTTTTTCCCACCACCAGGCAATGCAAGAAACAAAACGGAGGCCACAATTTTTCTGTCAGGTTGCGTCGAGCCAATCGGGGCCTTGCTATTCCTCCACATTGTGGAGGATCCGCGGAGGATCCTCATCCCTATATATAAAAATGTGGTTTTCTTTCAAAAACTGGGAAACTACTGAATGGATTTACACCAAATCACAAAAATTGTGCTTTCTGGACCAAGAGCTAGCTTTCTGCCAAATTTGGTGTAAATCCGTCCAGCGGTTCTGGGTGTACTTGTGTTAAAAATCCCTATGGAAATGAACATGGGGAACACGCATTTTGGCCCCCCTCCTCCCCCCCTTTTCTCAGCCCCCGCTTGATGGATCACCCCGAATCTTTAAGGTTACAGGGACGTTATAGTTAGGTTCAGAACTTACATGCACAAAACCATAGAAATTAATCTGTTAAAGTTACCTGAAAAAACTATAAATTGTGCCCTTAGGTAACTATAACTCATGACCCGGCCATGCACAGTTTACTTATCAATAATTTTATTGCAAATGTTGATAATATCAATGATGCCATAGAAGATGTCATGAATGATGTATTAAGTGGGGTAATTAGCTGTGCATGGTGAGGGTACGGGTTATAGTTACTTGACATAACTAACTATAACAGTTGAATTCCCCCAGGGCTGACGTATATGTATGTCTTGGGGTGCCTACCCCTGGACATAGATGTTTCCCTGCCCGCACTGGTGCGGCAGGGCAACTCCTGTTTGGTCTCGCTTGCCAGGAGCAATTTCAAATGTCCTGCCAAACAAAAGCACACAAAGTCCACTCACAGTGGGCGGAAGCTTGAAAAATGCTCCCACCTGCTGTGAGCGGATTTTAGATATGTTTCCCTGCCACAGTGATTCAGCAAAATATTACTCCTGCCTGCAGGGAGTAGCATGTTTTAGCTGCTCCCTGCAGGTGGGAGGAAAGTTGGCTCCTGCAATGCGGGCAGCCGGCTGGGGAGGGGGGGGGGAGGTTTCAGGGGCTTTACTGCTCCCCTGCGGCCCCAAACGATGGTTTGGTGGATGCCCTGGGTGGGCACCAGGGCACCCACATATTGTTGGCTGAGCCCTGGAAGATGTGGTCCCTTGGGCCGAAATTAATGCAGTGAAGGGAGCTGTGTGGCCCCCTTCCCGGTAATACAGTTCTGGGCCCCAGGGGATGGGGTCCCTGAGGCCAGCATTGGCCTGGGGAGGGGGCTACATGCTCTCCCTCCCCCAAAGAATGTGCTGGATATGGGGTTCATGGGACTGAAATCAGCCCGGTGAAGGGCATTGCATTTCCCCTAACCTTAGTTTTACTTAGTGGCCCTGGGGAATTGGGTCCCCAGGGCCTATATCAAGGCTTGGCGAGGGAGGCCATGTGGCCCACCTCCTCTTTAGTTTTCACAGTGGCCCTGAGGGATGGGGTCCACAGGGCCTAAGGAAGCTTGGGGAGGGAGGGCTATGTGGCACCCTCTCCTTTAAAATATATATATGTCCTGGAGGATGGGGACCACAGGGCCATAATAGATTCAGGGACGGGTGCCACCCCCCCCCCAATAAAAAAAAAAGCCATGGGATTCCCAGGGCCATGCTTTGTGGCCAATCCCCCAACATATACAGCCAAAGGCTGTGTGCTGCTGACTGTCTTTGGGCCTATGGCCAGGCCCTGCAGCCAATCGAACGCATGCAGCCAACCACACAGAGCAGTGGGGGGTTGACAAAAAGGCCTGGCCTCTGGCCAACCCCCCACTGCGATGTGTGGTAGGCTGCATGCGTTTGATTGGCTGCAGGGCCTGGCCACAGGCGAAGCCCTTTGGTCAATCCCCTATGGACAACCCGATTGACCATGCTCAACCGAACACTGTGGCCAGGTCCTGCAGCCAAACTCCCCATACCCCATGCACAGCCGTAGACAGTGTGCGGCAGAGGGTTGCATTAACATATGTTAATTAAATATTACTTGACGTTAAAAAAAAAATCCACAAATTCACTGAAAAAAACAAAGGTTATAGTAGCGTTATATTTAGGTGAAATGTTCAGTTATAAAGTCTAAAAACTCTTTTTTCTTTCCATTTTTGTAGCTTTGGGAACAACTTTCTCATATATTAGTTGGCGCAAAATTTGATACCAATTGCCCACCCCTATTTGATTGTTGACATACAGAGCCTGCAAGAATAAAGTGATTCATTTGAATATAGGAAATAATTTAAAAATCTGGGATGTCTGGATTACTCTCCTTGAGTTGCTCCCAAGTCTTGGTTTTATCAACCAGTAAAAAAGTAATTAAACCTAGAGAACCCCAGATTTACCCATTCTCTAAAATGGTTAGGGTCCAACTGCAGACCCAGCGCCTCGTAATCTTGTAGAAAAATCTAGTGGTAAAAACTAGGAAAATTATATTTCTATTGGAGCTCGACAGCCCTGGACCATACCATACATTTTATACTTGGTGCACTTCGGAAGCCTCCGAATCTTGAGAAAGTGAGAGAGCTGAGCGTTATTCTCCAAAAATTATAATTCTGAGATAAATGTTATCATACTGTTTAAGAGATAGGGCCGGTCTTTTGACCAATCTAAGTAGGCCGCTCTATAGTATTTCTTAAAGTGAGGTAATGCCGGCCACCTTCCTCTATGGGTAACGTGAGCGTTGAAGTCTAAAAACTACTGAAATTCACTAGTTATATTTAGCAATAGCTCAAGTAACTATAACTCGTGCCCTATGGTAGCTATAACCCGTGCCCTTACCATGCACTGCTAATTGCCCTCCATATTACATCACTCATGACATCATATTTGACACCATTGATAAAATCACTGTGCATGGTTGGGGGGGGGGGGTGAATTATAGTTACTTGAGATACCCAACTATAACTGGCGAATTTCAGTGATTTTTAGAGTTTAAAACTCAACATTTCAGCTAACTATAACATGACTAACATTTGTTTCCTTAATGAATTTGTGTGTGTATATATATTTTCTTTAGGAGGCTGTTTTGATTAATAAAGTAGTGCTAGTTAAACTTCTAGAACATTGACATTTGCTTAAAGGGATATCCTTGCTCGTCTATTCCACTCTTTTTTTTAACTATAATTGAGGATCCTACGATGCAGAAGAAATTGTTACTAACTTTAATTCTGGTTCTGCATCGCAGAAATCCTCACTTAAGTCATAAACAACCCTCTTTCCTCCCCGAATGTCAATGTTTATTTATCCAAGGTCTATTTTCCGCGTAGTGTTGAACCGTTCAAAGCAAATAAGGCTATGAGGTAAACTGACAATACAAGGCATGCTGGGACCTGAGAGCTGCTAACTTTTGAAAGGGGCAGTATGCCCGTATGATGCAGCGAGGGACCAGGGTTCCTGGTGCTGGGTGTGGTCAAGACACAGAAGACAAGCTTACCTTCGGTATGCCAGTATTGCGCCAGACATCAAGTAGGTCCAGGGTGGGATGGAGGACAGGGAGGAGGAGTGAGGGTTAAAATAACTATACCTTGTTTCCTAAGGTAACTATAGCTTGCGCCCTCGCCATGCACAGTTATCTCATCAATTTTACTGCAAATATTACAGTGACATTATCAATGGTGTTATAAAAGATCTCACGAGTGCTGTCAGATCTGGGGTAATTAGCAGCGCATGAACAGGACACGAGTTATAGTCAGTCTGCATGGTAGTTTCTTGATTATTAATGGCAGCTGGATGAGTTCTGCGAACCACCATAGCCTTGGCCACTCAGGAACAATGAGAATTAATGTCGAGTTGGAGTGATTTCAGCTTTGTGAGTACTACCAGAATCAGGTGTAATTGTGGAAAAACATACACAAATGTGTTTGCCAGTTCATGAAAAGGACATAGCCCAGTCTAACTGTCTCTGAAACTTTGAAGTGAAGTTTGGTAGCAAAAACGTCTATTTGTGGGAAACTTTATTCTTGGAAAATATTTTGAACAACGTTGTTGCTTAGCTCCCATGTGTGATTTTAGTTGTAATATCTGCTGAACCATTCTGGAGACCTGGTCGGTGTAATGCCAGAATGGATAACTGTCTTTCAAGAAGCCAATGCCATACTGCTTGAGCTTCTAGAGATGGAATCCTGGATCTGGTTTCACACTGTTTTGTTTAATAATACAGTGAGGTTATATTGTGTGTTTCAATCACAACTTGTCTGTGCTTGCGGACAGATGAAAATCTTTCAATGCTAGATACACAGATTTTAGTTTTAGCACATTTCTATGACAGAGCTGCCATCTCATTGACTAAAATCCTTGTATTGATAAGTCTTGTAGATGGACTCCCCAACCTGTCAGATACTCATCCACCACCACTATCTGAGAAGGAAGGTTCTGGTGGAAAGGTGTCACTGTTACAAGATTATTTTTCTGACACCATCACTGAGAGACTCTTTGGCTTGGACAGCGAGAATCAGCTTGTCTTCCCCGCTGTCCTTGTATTGGTTCCAGTAATCTTCCTTGAATTGCTCATGTAGAGGCATGCATTTGGAACTACAAAAAAACAGTCGTCATTGATCTTAGATAGAAGAAAACTGTCCTGCCGTAGGAGACAGTGTGAAAAAGTTGATGACATTTCTTCATAACAGAAAACACTCTCTCCTCTCTTTTTGTATTTAAGGTTGCTCCTAGGTAACGATGAATCTAAAATGGTGTTGGCATTTGACGTTGATGGTTGACCTGCAGCCAAAACTGGGAGGTAACTAAATGAGGAAGTCATAATCTTGATGTAATATCGCTGGTGAGTTTGACTTTACAAGCCAATCGTCGAGATAAGAGTGAACATATACCATCTATTCATGTAGAAAATCTGCTACTACCACCATGCATTTGAAATACATTCTCAGTGCTCATTTCAGAAGAAAAAGTAAGAACTTTGTAGTGGTAGTGCATTTTTCTATGATAAACCTCAAGAAATGTATGTGTTTCTCGATTATTGGGATATGAAAATAGGCATCTTCAAATCCACCGAACACACCCAAACTCCTTTTATCAATTGTGGATACATTTGATGTAAAACCTACAATCTAAATTTCAGATCTTTATGCACTGGTTTCCTTAAATTAAATCTAGAATCAGATGATATTCTCTTCTGAGGCTTTTTTTTTTGTCAAACTCAAAAGTACACTCCACTTTGTGATGGAGGATCAGATTATATGGCTTGTTTTTGTAGGAGGCATAAAATCTCCCCTCTTAATGTGTGCATCAGTTATTTCGGTGCACTTACTGGTGAAAATATGGTGGGAGGAGATTTGATTTGGATAGCATATCTGTATTTTATAATTCGTAGAGCCCATCATTTTGATGTTATTGACATCCATAAAATGTGTTAGGTGTTTTGATACATTCCCTCCCAACAGACTGGTGAGTAAAGTAGAGGAAGCAATGACCTCATTGTTAAAACTGGGTTCTTCATTTGCCAGAAGATGAAGAATGTTTCTGTTGTAGGTATTGCGGGCTTCATCATCTAAAGGGACATCTTTGAAAAGGTGTTGGGAATTTTGGTTCTTGCCCCTGATTGTGCTACCTGAAGGTCCACTGAGGGGGAGGGGTTGAACCGCTGGATGTTCCTGGTATCGAAAGTCACCATGTTGGTATTTGGATCTATAATATATCCTATGTGCTTTCAGACCCACTGCCTTTAGAGTTTGTTCCTTTTTTCATTCGATCTATTGTCTCATTAGTATGAGGAGCAAAATCCACAGATCCAGAAAAAGGAAGATTTAAAATCTTCAGTTTGCCATCTGGTTTAATAGATGCAAGTCTCCACCATGTCAGTTGTCATAGAGAGTTCGAGAGATACAGTGGAACTATTGAGTGGCAGCCTAATGCACAGAATCAATAGCTGCACTGATGACTTGGTTCAACAGTAGCTGTCCTTCTTGAATTACTTCTAAAAAGTACTGTCTGCGTTTCCTCTGCACGTTTTCTGAAAAAGAGGATGATGTCTCCCAACCATTCCAACAAGATGGTATGTATTCACTACAAACAAGGTGGTATTAGCTAGCTGTTTTGAGGAAGATCGCAAAAGAATCACACACTTTGCAGTCAGCAGTGTCAATTCTTGTGGTCTGGAGGTACCAAGGTTTTTGGTGCAGGAGCAGGTTCCTTTCTCACAGCTCATACGATCACAGAGTCAGGCTTAGGCTTTTGTCATAAGAAAAAAAGGTCTTAGTTTGATTGCTCGTACTTTTTAAAAGAAATCTCTGGGGTGCAATTTCATGGTAGCTGGTGAAAGGATTTTTTCATCTACCCATTCTGTGAACCCTAGTAGCAGGGGATAGAGCTGGTCTAAGAGTAGCTCTGGGTTGCCAGCTTCCCATAATGACAGAATTTGTGGTATGCTGAACCTCTAGCTGGATGCTGTTTGTTAGCCCCCTGATCAAGACATCATGAAATGTGGTGGTCAGCCTCTGGCAAGGTCTGTAGTGGTGCATTTGGTGTAGAAGTGAGAGTGTACTTGGAATATGAACCTGTACACATTTGAGATGAATGAGAATCCATATGAGATGGAGACCTAATCGGTGTTCTGGTCTTTTAGGTGTTTGGGGAATATGGCAAAGTGAAACAACTGACATAGGGTTTTGAGGTAGAGACATGGATGTGTTCCTTTATACCATGACTGGATTTGGTGGAAGGTCCAAAGGAAGTAGAAGTATCTGAAGAGCATCCAAAGCTGTAATGATCATTCTGGTAATATGCTGCGGGATAAAGGAAATGCAGTAATCAAAAAAGACATCTGCATGGACAGAGATCTTGAAACAGGAGTTTTAAAGACATGTCTCAGAGCCGACTTTGCTGAAGGGGTAGATATCAATGTTGAGCTAGACTGTCTCATATTGCACATAAACACGAGTTGCTCAGTTGTAGCCTGTCAGCAGCAATCGGCTAGATTTTGAACGCTTCATCAGTGGTGTCCTTACTAATGTCTATGACAAGGTTACCTGTGATGAAGGTCTCGACGTTGAAGGTATTGTGGTTGAAGGTCTCGATGTTGAGCAGTTTAGTGCAGAGATTTGCCTCAATGTTGTCTGGTGACCTTGTGATCGTTAAGAGTGTCTACAGTGGTGTCAGTGGTTTTTGTCTCACTTTCTCACAGGATCTTCTTTGTGTGGAATCCTTTCTGGGAAAATGCAAGGGTATGGTAGAGGGACCCTCCTCTATGCCTTGCAGTTTTTGCTGTTGGCTTTAAGATGTTCTAACTGCCTTATCTGTTTTTTAGTGCCTCTTCTGGAAAAAATTGCAGCTGGGCACCCTGAGACGGTAGGTGGTAAACAAACCAAACACATTGAATGTGGAACTCTGGCAGCCTTCTTCTACCACTGGAAGGGCACCTCATAAGCAGTGAGGGGATTGGAAAAAAGAGACACTTCATAAAACTCGATGTAAAAACATGTGAAGGGGCGCTGAAAATATAGAATGAAATGACAAATTATTAACTGGGAGGAATTAAACCTCCTAAAATAAGGAGAAAAATTGCCTGAAAGTGTTCTAGGATCCACTCAGCAGAAACCAGAAAAGAAACACAGGCTCTGAGGTAAACTGCCAAAACAAGGCATGCTGAGAGATGAAAGTGCTGACTTCTTAAATGGGTAACATGCCTGTTTTAAGGGAAACATCCTTCACAATATGGCAGTTACCACACAATGCCTTTACCAGGCAATCTTTACCACACATTGTCTGTACCACATTGCCTTTATTTATATTAGGGATTAGGGTCAGGGTTTAAGGGTGGTTAAGGGTATAGGGTTGTAAGGGCCGGTTTTGGGATGGGTAAGGGTATAGGGTGGTAAGGTTTTTGTTTTTTTAAAGGGTTTAGGGATAGGTAAGGGTATAGGGTGCTAAGGGCGATTTTAAGGTGTGGGGTGGGAGTGTTTGGTGGTTGATATGGGAATAGGGTTGCAAAGTAAAAAAATAAAAATAAATTATGGGTGTTTGGAGTATAAAGATAAAGGATAGCTGGAGGAGTACTGCATTTGTGAACAGAGGAAGAGGGACTTCGGTGTGGCCATGCACTGTGTCCGATGCCTCCTGACAGCAGTTTGTCGTGCTTGGTGTGTATATGTGTATATATATATATATATATATATATATATATATATATATATATATATATATATGTCAAAAGGCATATTGAGTACTGCCTATTGTATCTCAGGATTGAACCCTGGCGTTCGCAACCATGCATTCTTTCTGATGACTACACTTGTGTTAATACTCCTTGCTGCGGTTTCTGCTGTATCTAGGGCGTATCTAATTTGGGTGATGGATAGCCTGGCCCTCTGTAACTATCCGATGTGCTCTTTTTTGGTGTTCCGGTGGAAGGTATTGTAAGAACTCCTCCATCTCATTCCAATGAGCTGTATCATATCTGGCTAAAAGATCCTGAGAGTTGGCAATTCTTCAGTGATTAGCAGCTTGAGTTGCCACTCTTTTTCCTGCTGCATCAAACATGGGGCTTTCTTTATCTGGGGGAGCAGCGTCCCCAGTGGCCTGCCTATTTGCCCTTTTTCTTGCCGGACTAACAACAATAGTCAGCTGGCAATTGTTGTGTGATAAAGAGTGGATTTGAAAGTGCAGCTTTGAATTTTTTGTCCACCCTTGGTGTAATAACCCTAGCCTTCACTGGCTCCTTAAAACTGTCATCTGCATGTTTACACATGCCTGTGAGCATTGGTAGGCATTGATACTCCTTGTGCGTAGAGGATAGTGTGTTAAATAAAAAGTCATCCTCTATGGAATCTTTACGCAACTGCACATTGTGATATACAGCTGCCCTAGCAATGACCCGATTATAGGCAGTGGTGTCTTCAGGTGGAGATGGCCTAGTGTGGTTTAAATCTGAATCACTGGATGGAATAGGGTCTGGGTCATACAAATCCCATGGGTCTACATTGTAATGAGTGTGTCACTCAACTGATCCCCATGCGAAGAAACAGGGGACTGTGGAGGAAATTGTGTAGGTGGAGATGGTGGTGGTGAAGTATCAGGTGGTGGAGAAGCAGGAAGCAGAGGAGAATGTGGTGGTGAAGGCTGATGTACTGCCTTTGGCTTCCCTTTGTGCTTGAATACTTTTGCAGGTGGATGCCCAGCTTCTAAAGTCTCTTGGAAAGTTAATTTCCTTTTAGTTGTAGAAGGAGGTGAAGCAATAATCCTTCCTGTATCTTTATGGATTTGGATTTTGCACTGCTTAGCATCCATCATTTCAAGTATGGACCTTATTTCTGAAGACTCCTCTCTAGTTGGAGCATATTTCCTTCCCACAGGTTTTAGCTCCGAATGTTTGGAGACAATGTTTTAATTGGGCTGGGAATGTCAGCTCCGAAATGCATGGTAGTTTTTTGGGCTCTGAAATGGATGATTTTTGTTTCAGCTCCAAGTTGGTAGATGGGTGTATCGGTTCTGAGGTGGAAGTTTCCACTCTTCGACTCGATCCCTAAACAGGTGCGGAACGCTGTTCGGTCAATGCCGAATGCACTTTGATCTTTTTCCATGCCGAACCCGAGGGTTGGTCATTAGAATGTGTTTTTCGGGTCCGACCATGGCCGGCAAGCAGTGGTGGACCCAAGACCAGTGCTGATGACTTTTTAGATGTTTTTTGGTGATGGGAAGGGGCTGATGTACTCACGTACTGTGCCGCTGAAATCAATTGGCTGTCCTCATCGGAGTCTCAGTTGGAATCAGAATCTGCGATGGAAACTGCAGTCTGAGCTTGTTCCTCTCCGAAAATGTCATGTGCTTGTTCAGAAGACTTGGATGCCATCTCTAACCAATGCACTCTTCGATCCCGCAGAGTTATCTTGGAATGGAAGGATCGACAGGCTTCACAGCTTTCCTCCTTGTGATTGTGAGAGAGGCAGAGGTTGCACACAGAGTGTTGGTTGACAGATGGGAACTTGGTGTGAAACCGAGGGCAATAGTAAAATGGAGTCCGATCCATCAGCCTGACATCATTCGAGGACCATGAGTCGAAGTAGGCCCGAGAAGGGTGAGGTCGCCCGAAAGGGCATTTAATCGACCCCTACCATACAATCAGATTGAATATCAGTGAGAAAAGACGATCGAAAACAATACCAACGTTTAGAGTAAGAAGACAGAAGTTCAGATAGTACCAAACTGAGATCTACCGGAGCGAGAAGAAACACGTCCGAACCAGACGACGGAAAGAAAAGCTAACAAAGGACTTGATGCCCATGCGCACTAAAACAGAGGAGGAGTCACTCGATCTCGTGGCTCGAAAAAGCTTCTTCGAAGAAAAACAACTTGTAACACCTCGAGCCCAACACTAGATGGTGGACTTATGCAAAGCATGTGTATCTGCAGCTATATATATATATATATATATATATATATATATATATATATATATATATATATATATATATATGGAAAATTTCACTAACCCAGTGTACATCTGTTCGTGGCATGAGACGCTGCAGATTCACATGCTGTGCATTATCCTGCCATCTAGTGTTGGGCTCGGAGTGTTACAAGTTGTTTTTCTTTGAAGAAGTCTTTTCAAGTCACGGGACCGAGGTACTCCTCCCTTTCGCCTCCATTGCGCATGGGCATCGACTCCATCTTAGATTGTTTTCCCCGCAGAGGGTGAGGTAGGAGTTGTGAATATACTAGATGTGCCCGTGCAATGGAGTAGGTATGTATGTACATAATGTGTATTAAAATAATATTTATTTACATATTTACAATTTTCATTCAACTACTAATGGCTACAGGCTCCCGGGGAGGTGGGAGGGCGCATGTGAATCTGCAGCATCTCATGCCATGAACAGATGTACACTGGGTAAGTGACATTTTCCGTTCAGTGGCATGTTTAGCTGCGCATAGACTAATAAGCAGTAACTCCCCAAAAAGCGGTGGCTTAGCCTGTAGGAGTTGAAGCTGTCTGAAATAATGTTCTTAATACAGCCTGTCCTTCTGTGGCTTGTTGTGTTGCTAACACATCTACACAGTAATGCTTAGTGAATGTATGAGGAGTAGACCAGGTGGCTGCCTTACAAATTTCTGTCATAGGTATATTCCCCAGAAAAGCCATTGTGGCGCCTTTTTTCCTAGTGGAATGCGCTCTTGGTGTAATAGGTAGATCTCTTTTTGCTTTAATATAGCAAGTTTGAATACATTTAACTATTCATCTGGCAATGCCTTGTTTGGATATAGGACTACGGGCATGAGGTTTTTGGAAGGCTACGAACAATTGTTTTGTTTTACAAAATTGTTTTGTTCCGTCAATGTAATACATTAGTGCTCTCTTTATGTCTAATGTATGTAAGGCTCTTTCAGCACTGAGTCTGGTTGTGGAAAGAAGACTGGGAGTTCCACTGTTTGGTTTAGGTGGAATGGCGATATGACCTTTGGTAGGAATTTAGGATTTGTACGGAGAACCACTTTATGTTTATGTATTTGTATAAAGGGTTCTTGTATAGTGAATGCTTGTATCTCACTTACTCTTCTAAGTGATGTGATAGCTATTAGAAAGGCTACTTTCTAAGTTAAGTATTGCATTTCACAAGAGTGCATGGGTTCGAATGGTGGTCCCATGAGTCGTGTTAATACAATATTGAGGTTCCACGAAGGTACTGGTGGTGTTCTTTGGGGTATGATTCTTTTTAGTCCCTCCATAAATGCTTTGATGACTGGGATTCTAAAAAGCGATGTTGGATGTGTAATCTGCAGATAGGCAGATATTGCAGTGAGATGTATTTTAATTGAAGAGAATGCTAGCTTAGACTTTTGTAAGTGTAATAAGTAGCTTACAATGTCTTTTGCGGGAGCATGTAGTGGTTGAATCTGATTAGTGTGGCAGTAGTAAACAAATCTTTTCCATTTGTTTGCGTAACAATGTCTTGTAGTAGGTTTTCTAGCTTGTTTAATGACCTCCATACATTCCTGTGTAAGGTTTAAGTGTCCAAATTCTAGAACTTCAGGAGCCAGATTGCTAGATTGAGCGATGCTGGATTTGGGTGTCTGATTTGTTGTTTGTGTTGAGTTAACAGATCTGGCCTGTTTGGTAATTTGATAAGTCCAGCAGTGTTGTGTACCACGGTTGGCGAGCCCAGGTTGGTGCTATGAGTATTAATTTGAGTCTGTTTTGACTTCGTTTGTTTACCAGATAAGGAATGAGTGGGAGAGGGGGAAAAGCGTAAGCAAATATCCCTGACCGACTGATCCATAACGCATTGCCCTTGGATTGAGGGTGTGTGTACCTGGACACGAAGTTTTGGCATTTTGCGTTTTCTTTAGTTGTGAATCGGTCTATTTTTGGTGTTCCCCAGCGTAGGAAGTGATCCTGTAGGATCTGGGGATGAATTTCCCATTCATGTGTTTGCTGGTGATCTCGACTGAGATTGTCGGCTAACTGGTTTTGAATGCCTGGGATGTATTGTGCTATTAGGCGAATGTGATTGTGAAATGCCCAATGCCAAACTGTTTGTGCTAAGAGACACAGTTGTGACGAGTGTGTCCCTCCTTGTTTGTTGAGATAATACATTGTTGTCATGTTGTCGGTTTTGACAAGAATGTGTTTGTGGGCTATTAGTGGTTGAAATGCTTTTAATGCTAGAAACACTGCTAGCAGTTCCAAATGATTTATGTGGAGTTGTTTTTGTTGATTGTCCCATTGACCCTGTATGCTGTGCTTGTTGAGGTGTGCTCCCCACCCCATCATGGAAGCATCTGTTGTTATCACATCTTGAGGCACTGGGTCTTTGACTGGCCGCCCTTGGTTTAAATTTATAGGGTTCCACCATTGAAGCGAGAAGTGTGTCTGGCAGTCTATCAACATCTTGAAGTTGACCCTGTGCTTGTGTCCATTGTTTTGCTAAGCACTGTTGTAAGGGCTGCATGTGTAATCTTGCGTTTGGGACAATGGCAATGCATGAAGACATCATGCCTAGAAGTGTCATTACAAACCTCACTTGGTAGTGTTGGTTTGGTTGCATGTTTAATGCTATATTTTGGAACGCTTGTACTCTTTGTGGACTTGGAGTGGCAATCGCTTTTTGTGTGTTGAGTGTTGCTCCCAAGTATTGCTGGATCTGGGATGGCTGCAGATGTGATTTTGGGTAATTTATAGAAAACCCTAGGTTGTGTAGAGTTTCTATAACGTATTGCGTGTGAAGAAGACACTGTTGTTGAGTGCTGCTTTTTATTAACCAATCGTCTAAGTATGGGAATACATGCATGTGCTGTCTCTTTATATGAGCGGCCACTACTGCAAGGCATTTTGTGAATACCCTTGGGGCTGTTGTTATCCCGAACGGTAACACCTTGAACCGTTAGTATTTTCTGTGCGAAGGATGTATAGGTATGTGAAAATATGCATCCTTGAGATCTAACGTTGACATGTAGTCCTGTTTTTTGAGCAAGGGAATCACAAGTGTTACCATGTGGAAGTGATCTGATTTGATGTAGAGATTCAGCGTTCTGAGGTCTAATATAGGTCTCAACGTTTTGTCCTTCTTTGGAATTAAGAAATATAGTGAATAGACACCTGTTCCTTTTTGATGGTTGGGTACTAATTCTATTGCTTGTTTTTGTAACAATGCTTGGACTTCTAGTTGTAACAGGTCTAAGTGTTGTTTGGACATATTGTGTGCTCTTGGGGGCACATCTGGTGGGACATTTTTGAATTCTATGCAATAACCATGTTGGATAATGGCTAGGACCCATGAGTCCGTAGTTATGTTTGTCCAGTTTTTGCAGTATGCAGTAAGTCGCCCCCCCCCACTGGTGTTAAGTGTTGGGGGTTTGTGACACTGAAGTCACTGTTTGGTTTGACTTGTTTTAGGGCTTCGGAATTTTCCCCGTGCTCTTGGGAATTGTCAACCCCTGTATGAGCCTCGAAACCCTCCTCTCTGGTACTGCCCCTGATAGGTGGGTCTGGTTTGTGAGGTGGAAGGTTCTGGTGTTTGCGTACGAAACCCCCCTCTAAATTGTGGCTTTCTAAATGTGCCTCTGCTTTGTGGGGAGTAGAGCGCGCCCATGGCTTTGGCCGTGTCTGTGTCCTTCTTTAATTTCTCAATTGCCGTGTCCACCTCCGGCCCAAACAATTGTTCCTGGTTAAAAGGCATGTTTAACACAGATTTCCGGTTTAAATCCTGAGCTCCGTAACTATGCATGCCTGCGAATGGTTACCGCAGTGTTGACTGTTCGTGCTGCTGTGTCTGCCGAATCCAATGCGGACCTTATCTGGTTGTTGGAAATAGCTTGTCCTTCTTCAACAACCTGTTGGGCACGTTTCTGGTGTTCCTTGGGCAAGTGCTGTATAATGTGTTGCATCTCGTCCCAGTGTGCCCTGTCGCAGGGAGCCAGTAGGGCTTGCGAGTTTGCGATGCGCCATTGATTGGCTGCCTGTGCAGCCACTCGTTTGCCCGCTGATTCGAACTTCCTACTCTCTTTGTCAGGCCGGTGGTGCGTCTACCGACGATTGAGAGTTTGCCCTCTTTCTTGCAGCTCCCACGACCACCGAATCTGGTGTCAGTTGCTGTGTTATAAACACAGGGTCGGTTGGGGGAGGTTTGTATTTTTTCTCCACCCTAGGTGTGATAGCCCTTCCTTTCAGTGGCTCCTGGAAGACTTGCTTTGCGTGCTTGAGCATGCCTGGGAGCATTGGCAGACTTTGGTAGGAACTGTGGGTGGATGCCAAGGTGTTAAATAGGAAGTCATCCTCTATTGGCTCCGAATGCATTGCTACATTGTGAAATGTAGCTGCCCTTGATAATACCTGCATGTATGCAGTGCTGTCCTCTGGAGGTGACGGCCTTGTCGGGTAACAATCTGGACTGTTGTCGGAGACCGGTGCATCATATAAGTCCCATGCATCCGGGTCATCCTGTGTCATCCCATTATGTGTCGGTGACTGCATTGGGGGTGTTGTTACCGGGGACAGCTGTGGTGAATGTAGTGGAGAAGGCTGTGACGAAAACCTTGGTGTTGGTGTTTTATCTCTTGCCACCTTTGCCTCTGGCTGCATTTCTGACTCCTGAAATGCCAGCTTTCTTTTGATTTTAATTGGAGGAAGAGTTTGTATTTTACCAGTCTCTTTCTGGATATGCAGCCTCCTTTGGGTATGGTCTGATTCTCCCATACCTATTTCCTGCTCAAATCTATGTTCATGCATTTGGCCGGAAAGTCCTTGCTCTTCCGTGTAAGAGCCTAATTTTGGCTCCGAGGCTGCTTTTTTCAGTACCAAAGGTTTCGAAACAGTCTTTTTCGGTTCCGAGGTAACTTTTTTCACCTTGGGTGTGTCGAACTCTCGGTGCCGAGATCGTTTGGTGCCTGAATCTCGACCGGAGTCGGTTGTCTTCGGCAGTTGTGTGGCCTTTTTCGGTGCCAATGGTTGGTCACCGTCTTTTCGCTGGGTTAAGCCAAGGCCTGCTGGCGATGGCATCCCCTTGGCCTTTACTATCTTGGTGTGAGTCTTGGACGAGGCAGTTTTACTCAGTTTTCTGCGTTGTCGCTGGCTGCTCACTTTCGGAGTCGTCTGATTCCGTTTCCTGGATGGAGATTCTTTCCTCCTCTTCGACGTTGATCTGTTCTCTTGGTGTCGACGCCATTTGTAGTCTACTGGCTCTTCGATCGCGTATGGTCTTTTTCGATCGAAATGCCCGACAGGCCTCGCAAGTATCCTCCCTGGGTTCCGGTGATAGACACAGATTACAGATCAAGTGTTGGTCCGTATAAGGATACTTCGCGTGGCACCTCGGACAGAAGCGGAAGGGGGTCCGGTCCATTAGCCCCGCTAAGGAGTGGAAGCCCCAAAGGGCCGCCGGAGCGCTTCTACGATCGGTGTCGATATACTAACCCTAAACCGGTACCGAGCGCAAACAATACCGTCAAATTTTCGATATTTAGCTAACTTTCCCAATTCGAAATACGGAGCGAAGAGGAACACGTCCGAACCCGATGGCGGAAAGAAAACAATCTAAGATGGAGTCACGCCCATGCGCAATGAAGCCGAAAGGGAGGAGTCCCTCGGTCTCGTGACTTGAAAAGCCCTTTGTGTGAGGCCAGGGCACAGCCTTTACAAATGCGGGTGTGCCCCCTCCTCTCCTTTTCCCTCTCCCAGCCCAGGAAGACTATTCAACATGCAGATGCACTTGTGACACCGCCACCTTCCCTGTGTACAGGCTGTCTGAAAAGTATGGACAAAACCTAGCTGACATTCTGCCCCAGACGTGGATTGGAGTCAAGCTGCAAAACACCAAAGTCATAAGCATAGAAGAATGCCCACTTTCTAAAATTGGCATTCCTATAATGGTAATAAAAAAATCCACCTCCTGGGATCTTAAGCGGTAGAGTCCAGTCACAGAAATGGGAGGACAGGAGGGTAGGTGAACAGTCAGATAGAGTCTCCACGAGGACGAGAGTTATCGAAGGTTAGTAAGGCGTTTTTCTGAGAGAGGCTTCTAGCCTCAGATTCCTCACCTTTTTAACAGATACCAAAGCAGTACCTATTTGGAGGTGGCTCTGTGAATACACACAAACCAGAAAGTCCAGCTTGACTGAGTGAGCAAAATGCTCCTCTCGGCGAACCGGACTATCCAGACAACAGCTGCCTAGTAGACGTCTAGGACAAGAACTCTGCATGCTAATATCTAGTACAAGATGGTACACCTCTGCCCAGCCTTGCCCTGTACACAATTAAGTAAGGACAAGACTGAGATGTCTTAGGGGCATTACAAAAGGAGAAGGGGGAAATGTGCTGAAGCCCTTTCAGAAACTGTATCAAAGCAGGTGATATGCAATCGTAAGATGGCCGAGCGGGAAGAAAGATGACATTTAACTGCCCAAAGTAAGGCCATGCTGGGTTAGAGAGTGAGAACAAATAACTAATCATCAGATGGTGAGACCAGGAGGGGTCAACCAGTTGAGTGCGGCATCAATTCACAAATTGTCCCAATAACAGGCATACACAGCTTTTGTCGAGGAAGGCCTGGCTGCCAAGATGACATCAATCCTCGAGTGTGTGGAGTGGGGGCGGGGGGAAGTGAAGAGAAGGAAAGTCATAGGTGTTCAACTGTTTCCGCTTAATCTACATGCTTGAAGGTGGAGATTTCTGAGGCCTGGGTGCAGAACCCTGCCCTGTTCCTGCAACACAGGTCCTCCCAGAAGGGGAGCCTAAACTGAGAATATCTGCTGGGCCCTAGGAGTTCTGTATAGCAAACTCACTGTGCTCAATCTGGAGCCACTAGAATTACTTGGGCCCGGTCTATCCAGATCTTCTTGAGACTTAGAGGCAAAAGTGGCATTGACAGAAAGGTATACAGGAGTCCAGAGGTTCACTAGAGGCGGAATGCTTCTCTGAGTGAGAGTTGACATGGAAGCTCCAACACACAGAATTGCGGACATTGCTTTTTCTCAGTGGTTGAGAACAGATTAAGACAATATTCTCCCCATTCGCAGAAGAGACATTGTGCCACCACTGGGTGTACCTGCCACTCGTTGTTGCCTGAGCTTGTCCACCCTGGCATTCACTGATCCAGCCAGGTGACTCACCACCACGAAGATTTCTTGAAGGTCCAGCCATTTCCAGGGGCGCAAGTCTCCTGGCACAGGGTCCGTGACCCCATCCCTCCCTGTTTGTTGCAGTACCACACAGCAGTGGTTTATCCGAGAGCACCTGCACCAGCATCCCTTTGATGGACGTCAGGAAGGCATTCAGCGCCAAGCAAATTACTCCACTTCAGAAGACTGAGCCAGGAATCCACTGGAGATCGAGGCCTCTGATCTCCGCCTCCCCCAGATGGCTGCCCCATCCCAGAAGTAATGCGTCCATCAGCACTGTCAGCTCAGGATGGGGAAGGTAAAGGGGTCTGAGACTGACCCAATTGTGGTTCAACTACCACTGCCAATCCTTTGCAGTCTCCTCTGAAATCTGAACATTCTTGCAGAGGCCCCTTGATGTTGGGCCCACAGGGACTTTAGATCCCACTGCAGAGCCTGCATATGCTACCTGGTGCGCTCAACCAGCAGTATGGAGGACACCATCAGCCCCAGCAGTTTCAGAGTTGACCTCACTGAAATACAGAACTGAGGCTGAAAGATCAGGATCATATCCTGAATGTCCTGGACACTCTGTCTTGGAGAAAGGCATGAAACCGAACCGCGTTTGGAATGGCTCCAATGAAGAGGAACATCTGAGAAGGAGTCAGGTGTGACTTCTGCACTTGATAGTGAACCCCAAAGATGACAAGATTCAGAATAGTCTGGATGTGGTTGACAACTGCGTGGGGAGAGCCCGGTTTCAACAGCCAGACATGCTCGGAGTAGACTAGCAACCCTCACCTCCGAAGGTGTGCTGCCACCACTGCCATCACCTTCATGAATATCAGAGGGGCACTGGTGAGACCAAAGGGGAAGCACAGTAAACTGAAAATGCTCCTACCCCACCATGAACTGCAGGTAGCGCCAATGCGCTGGCAGGACAGGAATATGGAAATAGGTGTTCTGAGGATCCAACGCTACAATACATTCTCCTGGGTCGAGAGCACTAAAGAACCAGGCCAGGATGAGGATTTTAAACTTCTCCTTCCGAAGGAAGGCACTGAGAGGGTGTAGGTCTAGAATAGGCCGAAGACATATGTACCTCTTGGGCACCAGAAAGTATCAGGCATAACAAACATGCCATACTTCTGGCACCAGCACCCTCTTGACAGCCCCTTTGGCCAACAGGGCTAGCACTTCCTGCTGCAAAATGGATAGACTGTCCTCCATAAATTGCTGGGATGATGGAGGGCAGTGCAGAGGATAAGAAAGGAATGGGTGGGCACAACCTTTTCAGACCATTTGCAGTACCTACCTATCCAATGTGATCGCCTGCAAACTCAGATAGAATCAGTGAATTCTGCCTCACACCAGGTAGCGGTGACCCTTGAAAGTACACTAAAGAGGCTTGGTGGGTGGGGCGCCATACTCGGGGCACAATGACCTTGACCGTTCATGCACCCTGGCCTTTCCCACACAAGAGCACCTAGTCCAAAGCCATGAAAGGAACTCTTTAAGTGCTGCTGTTGAGGCTGGGTAGAAAGGGCCAGGGAGCGAGTGGTAGCCTCATTCTCCTTGAAGCGTTCAAGGGCAAGATCAGCCTTGGCCCCGAACAGGCGACTCCCATTCAACAGTATGTCCATTAGGGAGGACTGGACATCAGTCCCTAGCCTGTTGAAAATTTGACCGAAAAATATCTGACAAAAGCAGTCTCCGAAAGAAGCTCAGGATTCGTGTCTAAGGGGTAAAAAGAAAGGGACAGAGCACCTTTATAGGCCCCATACATCACTTCCAGAGCAGAGCTGTGCCAGTACGAAGCTGTATGCCACCACCTTCCAGTGTGCAGAGGTACCATGAAAAAAAGTTTCTGGATCTAGTCTGACACTGGGGATTATTCAAAAGGAGGGGGAAAAAATAATTGTGGCTCCCCTCAGAATTTTTGACAATTATTCTATTAAGTTGGCAATGCTTAAATAGGTCTAGATTTAAACATTGCAGTTATGTTACCTTTTTAAAAATGCAATACGTTATTTTCTGCATAAAACAAAGCACTGTTATCTGCATAATGATTCTTGTGGCCAGAGCCCTGTCCCCAACACTCCCCCCTGGGATCACTTGAGGTCCCTCTAAGGGGACCAGCCCCCGTTTGAAGATCCCTGCAATATACTATTCCTATGTAGTAAAAATGACAGCCCTAATTTAGAGAAAGAGTAATAGGGTAGCCATCAATCATTGCTCGATGTCCTTACCACACTCCATGCACATCTACTGCCTCATCGGGATGCTGGTTTTCCCGATAGCAGAAACACACAGAGAAACTTTCCTTCTCAGAGAGGTACCTGCCAAACACTGGAAGGGCTGTTTATTTTTTCATATTGTGGTCTGCCAGGCATACCAAGGCAGTCCAAAAGAAGTGCGGAGGGGACTCAAATGCCCCCGTGCACTGAGAGATGACAACTAGTGTACCTGGATCATTACTTTATTGACCAAAGCCAAATTCGTGGGGGAGGTGGGAGCTGCTTTTAGCTGTCATCCCAGGGCAGCCATTATTTTTTTTGTTTGTTTTTTAAGGCAGTACAGTGTTCAGGGAGAAAGGACACACATCTGATAGCCATCTCTAGATTCGATATGACAGCCAAACTATAAAAGAGGCCAACTGAAGAGTAATACATTTAAAGGTCTTGAGCTCACATGTGACCAATTTGTATCTGTTCTCTTATACAGTATTCAAATCACACTGTGAAGCAAAGAAGGCAAACAACAGTATTACCTCTCCCAGTTCCCTAATTTTTTTCAGGTAGCGCTTCTGGAAGACTGTGGGGTCACTTAAAGGGATGTCCGGGTTTACCGCAGAGATGTCAGAAATATCTGAAACACAAAAAGAATGGCAGCTGAACACAATTGAAAGATACAGTACGAAACATGGAGGAAGTAGGAGAATTACTTCTGTCATCAAGGATTACTATAGCACAAATTGCCCTCCTCACACTCACAAATGCAAACTTTTTTCTATTGCCAATAAAATGTACCTATCAGCAACAGTACTTCAAATCATCTAAATTTTACATTTACAGTTTGGCGATATAATCTCAGATTCCAAAACTGAGAAAGAGAAATCTGTTCTTTCATTTTAGCTCAGAACTGTCAAAGGGAATGAAGCTTCTGAAGCGTAAGTATTGAGAAAATGTGCTTATGACAGCAGATGATATTTTAAGTGTGCTAATCTGAAGGATTTGTTATATTTTATTACATAGCACAAACCTAGCTATAAAGCACATTACCTGTATCCAGTGTGTGTATTATGGTGGGATTAAGTTGAACAGCAGACAGTAGAAAGGAAGGGACAGTAAAGGTGGAGGTGAGAGGCCAGCGGTGGAGGAACTGGGGAGAGAGAAGTAGGGGTGAAAACAAGAGACAGGTGGATCATTTTATTGGGTGGCAATCGTTGTAACTGATGTCAGTGAAGTCTTGTAATCTTCCGAATTAGTGTGGATGATTTCCTACTGATATCACATCATAATGCGTGCATAAAAGGTGCTACCGAAATTGGTCATGTTGGTGGTCAGATATTGCCGTGCATGGCTACGCACGATAAGTATATGCAAGAGGTCTGCGTTAACGGCTTGAGTCAAAGCGGTCTAAGTGATGTCCTGGATGTACAGTGCTTATGTTCAATTAAGAAAAAATAAGTTACCTGCGGTAATAAAGCCCCAGCCAGTGTAGAAAGAAGGAAAATGTACATACTTGTAACAATTCCAGTATGGGTAATCTCCCTAAAAAAATAACCTTTGTTTGGAGAAGTGAACCATGCAACATTTGCAGAGCAGTGGGCATTCATATTAACCAAGGAATTATGTTAAAAACTACACATAGCCTACACACCTCCACAAAACCTCATCATACTCTTTGATGGAACTGTTTGGAAAGGCTCAAATCAGATTACTAAAAAATGCTGTAAAGCAACCCTAACGGATGACTGTGTGCATGAAAATGCTAATTAACAATAACCATTAACAATAACCGTCTTCTTTAAATGTAGTACACCACACCACACAGATATCACCACTCCACATAGACAAAAGCCGTTTGTTTGTTTGCAAGCAGGACTTCTCGCACTGTGTGCAGTGGCACAGTGCATCATCTGGAAGAGACGGGCAAATCAGTGTCTCCACTGTTAGCAAGCAGGGGCCTTTATGTCACAGGAAGGAGATGTTTTCTCCAGCTCAGTGAATGCAGACACAAAGGAGATGAATATCGATGACATTTGGTTGTGCACGTCTTTTTAAGTTTGCAGTCTGGCAGCTTACTTACAGCGTATTGCTGTAGTGGAAAAAACGCAGCACCTTCTGTGGGTGTATCTAGACAGCTCATCAGATGATCAATGTTCATTTATTGTGTGGCTGTCTATTCATGATCTCTGCATAAGGAAACGCTGGTGGCACTGAATGCATTATGTTCTACAATCATGGGAGTATAAACAGTTTGGTGGAGAGGGGTTATTCTTTATTATCACCATCACCGCCCAAGAAACACATTTCGGAAAGGGGCTTTTGGGCATAAGATGTACCATCCATCTTACACTGGGGTCTACAGCTGTAAGAAACATCAACGGGAAACGGGCGATGATCAGTGCCTTGAGCTAATCACTACGTAACTGTGATGGAAGAAAGGTGCACTGCAAGTCCCTCGCTTAGGTGACTGCCGATGTAGGCATTAAGGGAGGTAATTAGAGTTAAGAGAGTGGCCATGAAGTAGTCCATAAGTTATGCAAACGCACCATGACACACTGGATACAGGAATTCTCGCTCTAGTTCATCTGATCAGGACTGAAGGCAAAACAACCTGAAGAAGCTGGGAATTCCTTGACATCCTTTTTCAAGCAACAGATCAGCCGTGGCACTTCTAACATGCTAAGTGTACTGAAGTGTCAATGATACACAATGGAGCACCATGCAGCTAACCTGCATGTTTCCAAAAAAAAATGAAAACATCGAAACTCCAATATTAGTATCGATACTTAGTACTGTACAAAATAAGGGCATGTTGCATTTCCACAGTCAAATAAAAGAAGAGACACTAAACAAACACGACATGCATTAGGAAAAAGAAACACAATGAAGTAACACCAAATCTACTTACTCTGCGGCTGCAGCTGCGTCAGCTCCCGCAGGATGGTTCGAAATGAAGGCCTCTCAGCTGGGTCATAGTTTAAGCACTTGCTGATCAGGTTTGCCAATTCTTTGTAATACGGCTCTGGAAGACTAAGCTTCTTCTCATAGAACCGTTCTTTCTGCACAAAACAGGTAAGTTCAATATTTTGGGATGGTCAACTAATCAGAAAGCGCAAAATGTTCACTATCACATAGCTGTCAAGTTTCCCAAATCCATGTGTGGCTAACTGCTGCAGTTCTGTTTTGTTTTTTTTTGCATTCTGGCACTTTTAGTTCTAGTTTTATAATAAACAAGACAACAAGTCCCAAAATATAACAAGCCTAACTGGAGCAGTTAGATATGCATGGACCTTGGAAACTTAAAAGGGTTGCTATCAATCCTTTTTAACAGTGTAGTTTGACCTCACTTGCAGTGAAAAACAGTTAGTGTCTCCTAAACCTCAACGAATGATAAGACAAAGAAAGCACAGGAGACTGAGTAAATGTGTTAAGGGAAGTGAACACATGTATCTCACAGCTACAGTATGGCTCAGTCGTCTCTAGCCTCAAATAGTCATCTGACCAACAGACCCCCTCCCTTTCTATCATAGTTGCACCGTACAGAAAGCCAAACACCAGCAAATAAGAATATAGTATGCACATGCAGCCCACCTCTGATGGCGTACGCTCTTTAAGTGGAACTTCTCCATTGAAGCAGATCTCCAGTAGCGCGGTCCCAAAACTCCACTTGTCTGCAGCAGTGCTCAGCTTGGTGACATCATGTACACACTCTGGTGCTATCCAGGGTATTCTCTCTACACGTTCTGATGAGAAAATAAATAAGGACAGGTTACCTACAACAGCCTGAAACTTAACTGAAGCAGCCAATGTCACAAATTATAATACTTAATATCTGCAATTCACAGTTAGTTCAGGAATTTGCAAATGCAGATTAGCAAGCGAAGGAACAAGCAGCAAGTCAAATTCTACAGTGAATCACATTTACGTGAACTGTTTTTAGCATTTTGGTGAATGCATATTTTTTTCAATATAAAATGATGTCTTCAAGCAGCCATGGTCTATTAAAATGTCACTTACATCAGCCAGTAAGGTATGAAAAGGCAACAGAATTGAAAATAAGATTCTTCAACCTCAGCACTTGAAAGCATATCCTAGGAGTCCTAGAATATTTTCAAAGGCAGCATCATGGATCCAATTAAATGAGCTCCTATCACTCAGAGCAGTCAGTGCTACTTGTCCAAAACATTACCAGAGGCAGGCAAAAGCTAGAACAGACAATGTAAGAATCTTCCATTGACATCTAGAAGAAGCCCAGGTATTGCAGCAGCACCTTATGGGGAAGCAGCAAAGAGTAGGTGATTCAGGCAGAGAAGGGAAGAGGCCCAGAAGGGCATAATGAGCTTTCTCACACATGCCCCCTTACAGTCTGAAAGAGGAATATCTATTTCATGATACAGTTAAAAAATAGTAAAGGCAACATGGGCTACGATTGCAATGCTTTTTTTTGCAAATAACATGACACTGAGAGCTAATAAGAGACATATTTAAACATATTATGTCCTTATTACAATCAGTTCTTCAAGAAAAGATGTATTTTGTCGAAAAAAAACTCAAGAGCTGGGCATTTCGTCCCACTACAGAAGCCAACATAAAGGAAAGGCCTGTGGTGTAAAAATAGTATGATAACAAACTTTGTCCCTGGACTTAGTTGCTTCAAAGAGGTGATGCCAAATTCATGATCGACGAAGCAGGTCTACTTAAAGGGGCAAAATATTCACGTGTGAAGCGTTCCAAAACATTCTATTCTCTTTATACAGAAGAATGTATAGACGATATTTGATGGTTCAAGAAAGATCACTTTGTAATAGCATTCTTTTAATTTTGTGTACTTCCATACACCTCGTTCTCCCTTTTCTGCACCTCTTTGCCTTTTGAGTCACCCCGACTCTCACTACTGAATATTTCTGGAAGAAGCTTGAAACATACCTATTTAATTACCGTTGCATTTATGTTTTATTTAAACAACTTGAAGAGCACACATGTTGTAAAGGAAATTGTCTAGGTTGGCTCTTGAATGTTACAATATAAGTTCTGCTCTTTTGAAGATGTATTGGCTTACTTGATTCAGAGGTACAGGAAAGCTGCCCAACAGTACGGGGTTCAGTTCTAGAAATGTATTTTTTTGCGGCTGAGGTTTATACAGATGTGTTGCACCTTACATGGTTTTAATATGTAATAAAGAGGCAGTGTTGTTTAGATATTTTTAATTATCTGCAAATTTAAGTTAATATGATTGTGCACACCAAGATACATCCAAACATGGATATACACACAAAACCCTTAACCACCAAACTAACAACCTACAGTCAGACCTGCACAAGTTAAGACAGTTCTAACCTCCGACCTCAAACAGCTCCTTGATAAAATGAAACATTTTGAGAGAAGCTCGTCAGATGTGTAGTGTCTCTCTCCATAGAAATCAACACAATGCTAGATTTCAATCCTTCCTGATCCTTAACATTACTATAAATGATTCCCCCATATTTAACTGTCTGCCTTAGTTTCCTACAATTACTTGTGGAAAACAGAACACGAAAGGTGGGGTGGAGGAAGTGGAGCATAGGTCACGATACAGGTGGGACCAGGGGAACACTCATTTGCTAGTGTGCCCGCTAGTTTGCGGTGTCTGGGTGTCCGTGTGTGCTGCAACATTAAAACTCTTTTACTTGTATATAAGAAAAATAAAGAAAATCACTTTTCCTGGCACTGACTTGTTTACAACTGTAGACATTTAGCTACATAGATAGTTGGATTATCACAGCATTACCCCATGTATCACTCTGAGGTTATGTTACATATACATGCAACCCTGGTTTCAGGACTCTACAAATATGCTACCCTGCAATGCTGCACTATGCAAGAGCCAAATTACTTTCAGCATGGCACTGAATGGGGACAGGCATGTGCAGGTCTTGCACCATCACTGCCGAATGTCCTTCTCTGGCTAAGGTAAAGGATGTATAATGGTTTAAAATGGGCCAGTGGCTGATGGTGGTGCCAACTGGTACTCATTTGTGGGTACCAGGACTTGTTTTTCAACATCAGACTTTGACTGAGAGCAACAAAAAAAGCAGGAAAGTGCAGGAAGAGTTAGGAAGGGAGAAATAGAAAAACAGTGAGAAAATGAGAAAGCAAGGATTAAAAGAAATCTGTAAGAATGAGATAAATGGGCTGTGGTTGTAAGGTGATGGACACTAGAGGCAGGAGTTTTAAATAAGAGTAAACAACCTTAGTATTCGGCACCCCCTGACATTTAGGAGCGGTGGCAGGCTTCTGCGAAACAATTTGGGCCCTGGCACTTATTGTTTTACAAATGAAGCACTGCGTGCATGCCATATAATAAAAAGGAACAATTTGGCGAGGCATAAGGATTTCAGCAAGAGAGTGGTTCCAAGTAAAATAAGGAAGAAATCAAGTCACCAGGATACAAGGCAAAGAAGCAATTAAATAGGCAACAAATGGCCTACAACAATCAGAAAACCAGTACTGTAAGGAAACCTCTGAAAAAAGGCAAACGTAAACATGGTTATAAACTACAGCCAACAGAGCAAAGCACTAAAGTGATGCAGAAATCTGGTTGCAAGCATATATAAGGTTTAAATGAAGAAGGAGGCGGGAGCACATTGCCTCACATCCTAGCACTCAATTTGCCCCAACGCATCATGATAAATGAAGTACATGGTAACACTTACTTCAGTAGTCGTCTTTAATGTTTCACCAAAGGCAGCTGTCTGTTGGCCAGTTCTTAAGAAGAGTCCAATGGTAGCTGGTAGCTGCGTGCTCAGTATATCTGTGCATGCACTCTCTGTTTCAGGCACATGCCCCACCAAATAGTCCACCTTCCGCCTATGTGCCCAATGCCAACAACACTGCGCTTCTAAAACAAAAGGAATGACCTTTTCCCCGATTAATTTGATGTAGAAGAGCTGTCTGCATTTAAGATGTGACTAGAATGTGGTCATCATAATGTACTTCGCTCATATCAAACGAAGAGTTGGTCATTCACCCGGAACTCTTGTGAGGTCAAGGTAGAACGACTATGCTTTTTTGGGTCCATGCAGTGGAGTCACTCCTCTCTTTAAGAAGGATGTGGTGGAGCGAAAAAAAAGTAGGCAGGGTGATGGACTAGTCTACATGAAAGGGAGTGACAACTTTGCTTGTTTGGGAGGATGTTTAGGTATGGAGGCTTGGATGACAATGTCCGCAGCTCACTGACCCTCCAAGCAGATGTTTTTGCCTGCAGGAAGGCTGTCTTGATGGTAAGGAGCCCGAGAGGACAATAGGCAAATGCTCAAATGGAGCATACATTGGGAATGTCAGGACTACATTAAGGACCATCTGAGGCATGAAAAAGGGAGGAGGAAGCATATGATGTAAACCTTTCAGAAACCTATGTGTAATAGAGGATTTGAAGAGGGGTGGCTGGTAAGACAACCGCAGAAAAGCAGATATAGCGGAAAGGGAGCCCTTTAAGGTACCCAGTGCAGAGCCCTGCTGAGCAGAAATTAGGTAGGGTCAAGTTGTCTGCACACCATGTAAGAAACTTTCCCCAAAGGCAAGAACATACCATTTGGTTGAAGGGACACCTGGTTGCCACAATAACATCCCATACTTTGTGCCTAAGCTCAAAAGCTGTCAACTGTTGCTGCTCAATCTCCACACAAGAAAGTGCAGCTTTGAAAGGTTCGGGTAGAGATCCCACCCCGCTGCTACGACAGAAGATCTTCTCAAAGGGGAAGCCTTATTGGTGGACTGATGACCATGCTCAACAGCTCGGGATACCAAACGCTCCGAGCCCAGTCCAGAACCACAAGGATATGTTGGGCCTGGTTCTTCTTGATCTCGAGAACTCTGGGCAGAAGTGGCATGGTGGTCTGAGCTCCACTTAGGACGAAAAGTGTCAGAGTCAGAGCCACATTGGAAACTCCTGCATGCAGAACTCCTGACACTGCGCAGTCTCAGCTGTGATGAACAGATCTAAACAAGGCTCTCCCCCCACTGCTTAAGAAACCTTGCACCCCCTCTGGATGGAGATGCCATTTGTGATCCACTAGGCGTCTTAAGGTGAATTTGTCTGCTCTGGCATTCACAGAGCCCGCTGGGTGTTGAACCACCAGGGATATGCCCTGACGTTCCAGCCATGTCCAGAGATGTAGGGCCTCTACAATCCCACCCTGTCCTGCTTGTTGCAGTATCATATGGTGGTGCTGTTGTCTGAACATCTGCACTAGCCTTCCCTAGATGGAAGGAAGAACATCTTTTAATGCTAGCTGGATCACCTGGAGCTCCAGAAGGTTGATATGTAGTCTGGATTCTGCTGGAGACCAGAGTCCTCTGAGCTTCACCTCTTGCGGATGGCCAACCATGAACAGCAGGTAACACCTGTGGGCAGGCAGGACAGGACAGGAATCTGGAAATGTTTGGCTAGCAAGTCTAACGCTACTGTCTAGTCTCCTGGACCCAGGGCAGACAGGACTTTAGCGAGAGTGAGCATTTTGAACTTCTCCTTCTTAAGGAAGTAATTGAGAGAGCACAGGTCTAGGATAGGACGAAGGCCTCCATACTTCTTGGGCACCAGAAAGTAGAAGGAATAACAACCACAGCCTACTTCTGGTGTTGGCACACTCTTAATGACTCCCTTGGCCAAGAGAGCCGTGACTTAATGGCAGAGAAGGGATAGATGGTCCTCCGTCAGCCTGTCGTACATGGGTGGCACTGGAGGGAGGGGAGACACGAAGAGGAGGGAGTATCCCCTCCAGAGAACTGGAGAACCCAAAGATCCAATGTGATAGACCGCCAGTGGGGCATGTGATGCAGTATCCTGCCTCCCACTGGTGCCCATGATGGTAAGGAGAAGACTATAAAGGTTAGAAGGATGCAGCTGCTTGGTTGGGGGGAGGGGGAGGTGGTTTAGAGGGGTGGTGGACTGGCCAGACTTTTGGCTGCCCCCCCGCACCTCCAATGAGGGCTCTGGGTACAGCATCTTCAGCCACACAGAGGCAAGTAAGCTTGCGCTCCACATTGGCTGGAAGGGTGCAGACGTGGCTAGACGCCCCTTCCGTGGCCATGAAATGAGAGAAAGGCGGGTTGGGGTTGGCGAGGGGCCATGGAAAGGCCCAAGGACTTGGCCATAACCCTGCTGTCCTTAAAATGCTCCAGCACTGAATTTGCCTTGCCTTCATAGAGATGAGAGCCATCAAAGGGATATCCATAAGCAATGCTTTGTCATCCCCAGAAAAGCCAGTTATCAGCCAGGCGTGGCACCTTAAGGCCACTGTTGATAAAATCAGTCTGCTCAGCAAATTGGAAGTATCTAGTCCATATCTCACTAGTCAGCCACAGCCTGGGAGAGTATGGCCCAGGCCTCCTCCGGAACCACTGACAACACCTCTGCAACCACATGCCACAGAGCGTGGGAGTAGCGGCACAAAAGGCATAAGGTGTTCATGGACAGCAGTGGCAGGCTTGTGGAACAAAACCTCTTCTTCCTTAAGGAGTCCAGCCTCTGGGATTCACTATCCAGTGGTCCGGTAGGAAATGTGACAGGATTGACAAGGGCGGTAGAAGCTCGGACTACCAAGCTCTCTGGGATATGGTATTGTGTGAGGAACTTGGGGTCCCCAGGGGTGGGGCAGTGGCGGCAGGCAACTGTCCTGTGAACAGGAGCCCCTGTGCTGGGCTTGGACCAAGTCCCAAGCAGGATGTCTGTAAGGGCTTCATGAAAGGGGAGAAGTGGATCTGAAGGGGTAACTCCTGGCTGAGAAACTTCCATCAAGACTGCCACAGAAGGCAGGACAAGGTCCAGGACCTCTGCCGCCCTTCTCACCACCACTGCAAAAGACACTCTCTCCTCTGTAGCCATATGGCACATAGGAAGCATGCCAGTACTTGGAGATGTGTTCAGTTCGCTGCTTCCGCCAAATCCTCACACCAGACCGTGCTTGGGGGATAATGATGGTATTCTTCAGGCCCAGCGACACCCTCCCAATCCTTCCTGAGTCCCATAGGAATAGGGCTCAGGCATCAGCCTGTGCATGGCTCCAGTCGGTGCAAGAGTCGGCTTCGGATGACACCCCTCTGGCTGTGTGTCAGAGTCTGGGATCAGAATGGGTATGGTGCTGCTGGCAGCACCAGGAACATCTCCATTGGGACCAAAGCTGGGAAAGGTCGGGATTGTACGACTGGCACCAGTCAAGATCCAGCCATAGATCCGAGGGGGTGGGGGTGCCGAATGTTGCCAGGGTCAAAGCCACCGGTATGGATCGAGCAGGGGCCCCTCCCAACCCCACTGGGCTTGTAGGAGTGCCAGCAGGAGAAGCGTGCTCAAATATGAGGCGCATGGGCTCATATAACTCTAGAAGTTGAGTGGGGGTTGCTCCGCCTCTCAGAAACACGGGGAGGCCATGAGACTGCTAGTGTGTTGGCTCAGCCGCGGATAGCACTGAATACAGGCACTGCATCTTGTCAGCCTACTGCTCTTTTTGCAGTGGAACTTACCTGCATGTCCCGACGATTGAGTGCAACGAACATCTTTGACTATGTGACCGTTCCTAGGACGTTTCTCTCAACTGGGCTCAAGATTGTCGTGGAATCGCACGTCAAGCCCCTAGGAGCTTGAGGGATCACTACCTCAAGGACTTTGGTTTCATGGCACAGAAATCCAAGTAGGCCTTTGGAATGAGGCACTAAAGGCACATATGGTGTGGGTTTGTCACAGACATTGAACAGTGACAGGTGCTTCAGGGCTTCAAGCTGGCCTTCCGAGAGGGCATCCCTGCCACACCAGAAGAAGATTCTCACAAGAAGACTTTGAAAAAAGTCTAGTCTAAAAGTGACCAAGGTGTAGCTCTGTTGGGATCTGCGTTGACTGGTGCAGGAAGCAAAGAACTTTCACCAGTGTGCTGAGGTGGCGCCTATATAGGCACTGCGCATGTCACCTCTGGGGAGGACCACGCCAACACCACCACACAGAATGGGTCAATGCCACCTACCGGCACGCAGGGATACTGGCTCATGAAAAATTTCAGGATCGAGTATGATGCCTGGTGATAATTCTAATGTAAGGAGTCTGCGGCTAGAAGTCTCTATTGGATAAGGTAGCTTAGACTGATATGCCATAAAAGATGGAATATTGCCTCTCTTCCTTTGAACAAAATGCCTTGGGCGAGCTGTTGTATCTGTGGTTGGTCATAATGATAGGAATGGGAATCTTCATGATGCATTGGATTGACAGCTTTTTTATATGACATATCTCTGAGCCTTCCGTGACCATCTGCAGCATTCTGCTGTTTCAGGCTCGGATTGGCTGGGCTCATGGCACCCTCCTCCCGTCCCTAAGGTAGGCCTGGCTGTTCTTGTCCCCTTCCTCAGCGCATAGTCTATGATCACAAAGAGACCCCAAGAGCCAACTTACTACAAAACAGACTTGCTGCAATATTTTGCCCTATCATGTGTGGCTGAGGGGGAGCAGTTTGCTTCCGAGGATGCTGTAGCAGCAGTGGCTATTCACTGCATAGGGTGGCCCAGTTCAGGTTACAGGCCTGGATCATAGCTTGGATCTCGGCCTTGACTCTGCAAGTAGTAGGAAGCCTACAGGTATTTTCATGGACTGTAGGAGACAATGGGCGGTGGTGTAGGAGGAGGTGGCATTTCCTACAGTCAGAGAAGGAGGAGGAGGCTGTGATTCCTACAAGTATGTCCTTTAAAACCTTTTAAGCGCTTCATAATTCAACCTCAAATGGGTCACTGAAGTGGATTGTTAAATGGTTTTTAGAGGTGGACAGTATTTAATCAGTCCAAATTCGTAATGTATGACTCTGTAGCAATTTCAAAGAGAACTGAGTATGCATCAACCACATTATTAAAGACTGAAGAAAGATTGTATGAAGAAGGCGGTAGCAGCACAAAGTTTTGATATACTAAACAGAAGCAGTAAGTAGAGCAGTTCATTTTGAAATATTCTTTTGACAATTATGTTTTTTTTCCCTAGTTATGGACTCTTATTTGTGTTTATCATTGACTTCCTGAACTGGAAAAAATTCCTGAGCACTGTTAAACATTGTGTAGCATCAATACTGGGAAGAGAGCATAATAACGAGGATGGAGGATAAAAAAGACTAAAAGTAACCCTTTACTCCCTGGGAGTATCATTATACCTACAACAGCTGATGACAAAAAAGTACTCTAATCAAGAACTGTGAAATCCATGCAGAGGGCACAAAATGATTTGAAGGTCAAATCAGTCCATTCATTAAAAAAAAAAAAAAAGTGAACAGACACAAGCCAATTCTACATATACAGATCAACTAACCTTTGAAATTATTTTATTGAGAGCACTGAAAAATTTCACTTTAGTTGTGAATACTGGAAAGATGGCTCCAATGGCTCCATCCACAAGTGAGGTTAATGACGTTACATTTCTAACTCTGATATCTCTTCTACAACATAAATATGTCAACTAGTAAAGATGCCTCCAGATATTGGAATTATACATGAAATTAATGTAGAAGGTATCATTCACAAAGACTTCCCCTTACCTAAAGGTAGCAAACTGTAATAAAGCTCATAACAAGTGTGCAGAAGTGAAGAAAGAGTCATGCAACTCAAATAGTAATCCTTCAAAATGAAATAAAACATTTTTGCTAATTTATCTGACTTATTTCTCTCTACCTTCTACCGTGAGTCTATAGAAATACTGTCAAGCTCAAAAGTATATGGCACATATACTCCACATTTTACATCAAATTATATGTTCTATTTTACAGTTGTTGAAAACAAAACAGTGGACAGCTCAGGTCACGTGTTCAATATTAACACTAATTCTCAACAAGCAGTAAGAGTTTAAGGAGCACAGGTAAGTGACCAACATTTACTCTTGATACAGACTGAAACCACAGTTTTGGTACTCCTCTCGCAGGGCATAATTGTGAAAAAATATACATATATGTATTACAAAGATGAAGACAATGTACAAAAGAAGAGGAGAATGTTAGTTAGATCAGTAATATTCATAATGAGTCATGGTATAATAGGCCTTATTATGTTATAGCAGAGATATTTATTCTCAAACTGAAGTTAACAACAAACCTTACTATCCTATATTTAATACTGCACAACAGAGTAAAAAAAAAAACCTGCAAAAACACACAATAAAATATGAGTAAAGAAAAGAAGGTGTCAAGGAAAAGAAAACATATTACAAAAACCGTCCTTGAAGGGTCATGTTTAAGTGGATAACAACTCCTGGAATAAAAGAGGTTCTCTTGTTGTAAATACCAGTAAAACATCCATTATTCAAACTGCTCTGGAAAATACACAACATGGAGAGGAACATATGAAACTAATGTCAGGAGAAGAGAAAGCCATCTTTTGTTTGAACGTACTTTTACTCAGAAGGCAACTTCTGATTTTTACTATTTGCTCATTAGAGATACTGATATAAGATGTCCAATTCTGGTAGACAGACTAAAAAGGATAACTCAAGTCTGTTAATACAATGTTTTTTTATTTCATCAACTTATTTGATGATAATAACCGCAACAGAGTCAGAGTTCTAAAGCACCTATGATTGCTTGACGCATTCCAATCAATTCCTTTGCTAAATAGTATTTTGAGCAATTACTTAAAATCTAAGTGCTAACGAAAACCAGTACAATTTATTTATGGCCAGGGTAGAATGTGTTTCTAAGGCAATAATGAAACTAGTTGTAGAAAACATCAACCATCTAAGTAAAGTGGGGATAGATCTGCTACTGAAGGTGCAGATCGATAACAGGGAATCCTCAAGATCAACAGTTTATGTAGGCCATGGGTAGAACTACCTTGTCTAAAACAACTGTTGATGCAGCCTGCTACATCACAATTTGTCTAGGGAAAAAATGAAGAGCCAAAGAAAATGTATCCCAGCAGTATTGGAGTAAAGTAGAAAATGATTGGGGAGAAGAATGGATTTGTGGTCTTGGTTACCTACAATTCTACGATGAAATGCTTTAATTCAGTCTGTATTGAAGATTTAGGAAAAATACTGCCTTAGGAAGCTGGAGTCTTGCTGGCTTCCAAGGAGACATCGAAATGTAAACATTTTTTCATGGATAGATACTATGTAATTGTTCGGCCAGCACAGAAGATATACATAAACAAACGCAACCAGGTGGTGATTATGACAGTTAAATAATCTCCTTCATGCAGCAAATAAAAGCTATCTGGTTTTACAAAGTAATATTGAATCTTCTAACAACAGGTGATGTTAACGCTAACGTCACCAATAATCGACTGATGAAAGTGAGCTGTCAGAACATGAGCAGTAATAGCAAATTACAGAAGCACAGACTGCCAATAAAAAAGTTAGTAAAAGAGGAATATCATTATTAACCAATCTTCTTGACCTAAGAGCTGTAAATCTTTGATGGTATAGAAAATGAGGTAGTCCCATTAAAACAAACTCACTCAGTATCCTCTGACCGCTCCACAATGGACTACATAATTACTTTAGATATGTTGAATGGGCTCCAACAGCCATGAGTAATGATGCCATTTCACAGTATCATCTATATTGTGAGTTCAGGCTGGAATTCAACAGAAGGTGAATGTACAACTGTTGTAAATAATGTTCGACCCATTGCTCCCTCTAATGTCAGCCAATTTGAATGTTTTTTTTTTTTTTAATATATGAGAGCAATTGGTAAATTATTTTTTTTAAACATGTTTTTATTGATTTTTCAATAGAGCCATGCATTGCATTGCATACAGAAGTCATCAATAGCAAAATGTTGTTGATTACAGTAACTCGCTAGGCTCTCCCATGTTAAAGTTAACAAACAACTAAGAACTTGCGTGCACTTCCAGGTCTGCACAGTCTGCTCAATATTTCCGGATTTCGTCGACGTAGAGGTTTAGGGCGTTCTATTGCGGAAAGGCTCTATTGCCGCCAGTGGCGGGGGCCCCCACTGCCACGCGGGGAGGGGGGGGAAGAGGAGGCGAGGGGGGGGGGGGGAAGGAGGGGGGGAGGATGTGGCGCAGTGGGTCATGGCGCTGGTGTCTATTGGTTGGGCGTGGTGGCCTGTTGACGCTGTTTGGCATGTGTGCGTTGGGGGGTTTGATGTGCTGTCAGTGGGGACGAGGCGTTGACGGCAGGTATGTATGCTTCCCCTGGTATAATGCTGCATTACTGCCAGGTCTAGGCCCGCAGCCTTCTAGGTGAGCGCGACTGTCTTTAGTTCAGGGGGGTCTTTCATCGTTTTTGGCTTCTAGTCTGGAGACTAAAACGCCCCAAGCTTCGCAGCCTGCTTGTCGCAGTCCCCTTCGTGCTAAATTTATTAATACCTGGTGTTCAGCATGGGCCCAGCCGAGCGTGAGGGCAAGCCAGGCTTTCAAGTCGGGTGTGTTGGGAGCCTTCCAGTTCATCGCTATCAGTCTTTTGTACATTGCATAAACTAGATCTAACCTGTGCAAATGTTTATTTCTTTTCGTCCTTGCCCTGAGACCGAGTAGGCAGGACTTGGGATTCGCATCCAGGTTGAGCCCCGTCATTTCCGGTAAAGCTGTGACCACCCCAGCCCATTCCCCCCGTATCCGCGGGCACTTCCAAACCATGTGGTAGAACTGTGCTGCTGGTGTTTTGCATCTGGGACAGGCTGGGTCCGTCTCGGGGAACATACGTTTAATCCTGGCTGGCGCCAGGTATGTCTGGTGTAGATAGTTAAACTGTGTATATCGGAATCTGGGGTTTCTTGAGACCTCACATGTGTGACTCAGAGCTTTTGGCCATTCTGTCCCTGAGATCGGGGTAGGCAATACAGCGTTCCACCTCTCCCAAGCTTTCTGCAGGTTGGATTCCGGGGGTCTGTTCAGAAGTTTATATAAATTTGAGACTGCTTTTCCCTGGGGGTCCCAGTTCAGCATATGGTGCAGGGTGACTGAGGTAACTGGCTCCAGGTCTCCGGATGCCCATGTTTTCCTGATTGCATAACATATTGCGTGGTATGCCAGGAATTGCCCCGGACTGATCTCTGTGAGAGCCTGTATGGCTTCAAAGGACATTAATTTTCCTTCCTCGAAGCAGTCTCCCACTGCATTTATGCCCGCATCTGTCCAGATTGTGGGCGAATGTGAGCCGGCTTCCACCCATCCGGGGAGCCGTTCTAGTGGGAGAAGCGGTGAGTAGGGAAGTTTTTTGGCGTCCTTTTGAATATACTTCTTCCAGCATGCGTGTGCCGCTGTCATCAGTGGGTTTACGCGTGTGCTTTTGGTTTGCTTATACATCAGCCATACGAGCAGGGGGACTCCCTGAAGTCGGGATTGCAGCCAGATAGTTTCTGCTAAGCTGGGTCTATGGAGCCAATTTAAGATCCACTGCAGCTGTGCGGCCGCGGAGTAGAGCTCAAAGTTTGGGGCGCCCAGCCCGCCCATAGCCACCGGATGATGCAGCGTAGTGAGTGCGACCCGCCTTCTGCCCTTGCCCCACACCAGTTGCAGTAGGGCGGAGTTCAAGGTGTTGAAAAAGCTTTTGGGGATAATAATTGGCAGGGCCGCGAAGTAATACAGCAGTCTAGGTAATATCAGCATGTTTGCTATAGCGACTTTACCCAGTGGTGAGAGTGGTAATTTATTCCAGAAGCATAATGAGCTCTTTACAGAGGTCACCGCTTTCCCCAGATTTCCATCCCTGAGGTCTTCCGCACTATGATAGACGTTGACCTCTAGGTACTTAAATGTATCGAAGCACCATTTTAGGTGGCCTGACGGGGCGTGCTCTTACCTCGCTGGGGGCCAGCTGGCTAGTGGGAATATACAGGATTTCCCCCAGTTAACTATTAATCCAGAGATCCTTCCGAACTCAGACAGCAGTGACATCACCGGGGGTAGCAGCTCCTTCACTCTACGTATGTATATCAGGGCATCATCTGCGTATAATGATATGGCGTGGAGGGTGCCGCTCCTTGCCACCTCCCATTCTTTTTTTGCACGGACGCGTGCGGCTAGTGGTTCCATCGCTGAGGCAAATAGGAGGGGGGGTAGGGGGCATCCCTGCCTTGTTCCCCTGCTGATCGAGAAGCTCTATGATATAACTCCTCCCGTCTCACCCTGGCCTGTGGGGCAGTGTACAGAATGCGTACCCAGTGTGTAAATTTTGGGGCGATACCCATTAGCTGCATGGTGGCAAACAGAAAGTCCCATTCTAATGTATCAAACGCTTTTTCTATATCAAGTGATATCACCGCTTCCTCGAATGCGGTCAGGGGAGTGTCACCTATTACACTTATCAGCCTCCGGATGTTAAGGAAGGTGTTGCGTTTCGGGATGAATCCATTCCGATCCTCGTGTACCAGAATATGCATGTAAGGAGCTAGCCTGTTGGCCAGGATTTTACTGAGTATCTTGCAGTCTAGGTTTAGCAGAGAAAGAGGTCTGTAGGACCTAACGTCAGTGGGGTCACGCCCCTGCTTCGGGAGGACCACTATCATTGCCTCCCTCACTGTGGGGGGCAGGATCCCGTTGATCCCTGCTTCTTCGACTACTTTTAGGAGATGTGCGTTAAGGTGTGTCACAAAAGTAGAGTAGTATTCTGATGGCAGGCCATCTGTCCCTGGGGCTTTATTCCTAGGTAGTTGTTCGAGGGCCTTGTTGAGTTCTCCTAGTGTGATGGGGGCCTCTAGTGTCTATCGGTGTGCGTTAATTGGGGCAGGGGAGAATCTGCTAGAAAGGACCCGAGCTGTTGGAGAGAGCATGATGTGCTTTTGGTGTATAATTGTGTATAATATTCCCTAAACGCGTCATTTATTTTTACCTGCGTGGTAGCCATTGCACCTGCGCCTACTCCTATTGCCCCGATTGGAGGGCACCGCCGGTCCTCCCGCAGGAGCCATGCGAGTAGCCTACCCGATCTGTCGCCTTCCGATTGTAGTCTAGCCAAGTGGTATTTGTGATCATGAAGGCG
The DNA here is from genome assembly GCF_031143425.1 of Pleurodeles waltl. Classification (NCBI taxonomy): domain Eukaryota; kingdom Metazoa; phylum Chordata; class Amphibia; order Caudata; family Salamandridae; genus Pleurodeles; species Pleurodeles waltl. The sequence goes on along the minus strand of NC_090443.1, from coordinate 477,836,042 downwards.
TAATGTGGCGTCGGCCGCGCATCCTTTAGTGACGTGTATGGCGTTTCATTGCGGGCTACTGTGTTTTCTAGTGCTCTTAGTTTCTTCTCCAGCTTGCTGACCTCTGCATGGAGTGTACGTCTCACCCCCCAGGTAGTGGAGATACAATGCCCGCGGATCACCACTTTGTGTGCGTCCCACTCCACCGCTCTTAAGTTTGTGGTGCCGGTATTTAATTCCCAGCACTGTTTTAGCGCTGTTCTCAGTGTGTCTGTGAATGCAGGGTCGTGTAAAGCTTCCGCTTGTAGCCTCCATGTTGGGATCACCTGTCGCTTCTTACCCCAGTCCAGAGTTATTTTAAGCGGTGAGTGATCTGATAGTGTCTTGGCTAGGTATTCTATGCCACTGGTTACTGTGCAGATCTCCTGGGTGCCCCACAGTTAGTCTATCCTGGTATGTACCTTATGTGGTACTGAATAGAATGAATATTCCCTGTGTTGTGGGTGCTTAATGCGCCATATGTCATGGAGGCCCATGTTACTGGCCCATGTTGACAATGGGCGTCTGGGGAATCTATTAGCTGTTGGGTGTGTGGGGAAGTTAGACCTGTCCAGTGCTGGGTCCGGCGTGCAGTTGAAGTCTCCACCCCATATGGCGGGTGTTTCGGGGTTCATTAATAATGCTGGGGTGAGTGTGCACAGGAACTCGGGCAGCGCGCTATTAGGGGCATATACCCCTATAATTGACAGTTGTTTGCCGTCTAACTTACCCTCCACTACCACATACCTGCCTTCCTGGTCTATCTTGTGTGATGTTTGGATAAAGGGGACATACCCTGCTATCAATATGAGGACCCCCCTCGCAAAGGTTGAATAGGATGTGCCCACAATCTGTCCTCCCATTTACTGCGTAGGTCCTGCAGATCTGGGTCCCGCAGGTGGGTTTCTTGTAGGATTGCAATATGTGTGCCATGGCGTTTGAGTCGTGTATGCATCCTAGACCTTTTGCTTGAGGTCCCAAGTCCCCTGACATTCCAGGTGACGATGTCATATGTGTGTGTGCTATAGGCTGTAGGTTGGGCCATGTTCATTTTGTAAAGGTGTGTCTTGCACTCTGCCCCCCGAGACGGCCCAGTCGGTCCCCACCACCCCCGCCGCCCCAGCGGGCGGGCCCCCTACCCCCGGCCGCATGTCCTGTGTTGTGAGCAGACCTGTAGAGCATGAACTAGTAGTTACCCTCTTTCCCTCCCCAACTGGATCCCGTCCCCAACTGTGAACTTGCAACAAGCTACACACCCAGTTTAGGTGCGAGCTGAAGTGTATCCATGTGGATATCTGCGGGGGAGCAATGATACTATCCGGGTGCGGCTCATTGTAGGGGCTCGCATCCTTCTGCAGACGCGGTCTGCGGGTGAGTTAGGGCACGGCCATCCACCCCCCCCGTCCCGCTCTGCCGCTAATTACGCGCAGTATGTGTAAAGGAGTTATCTACAGGAGTAGAGATAGAAGGATAAGTAAGTTCGGATGATGTAACCACCCGCTTCGAGTGGGGCTCGCTAAGTTCAGTTCTACTCTCCAGCTGTGGCGGTCGGTCCCTCTGGGGGGACGGGTCGGTGGTGTTCGTTCAGAGTGTGTCTGCGGTCCTGAGGGTGAACTCCGGGCCCCTCAGTGCCTCCGTTAGTGTGGAGTCCGAGCTAATCGAGTCCGACTCCGAGCCTTCCTCTGGGTGGGTCCTGAGAGTCTCGAAGGAATTCTGTGTTAGCAGGGGAGTTTCTTTTAGGGCCCTGGTTATCTCTTCTGCAGCCTGTTCCTCCGTGGGTTGACCCCTGGGGCGCCTCTTGGATCGTTTCCGTGACTTTGTCGTTGACCAGTTCTCGACGGTGCCGGTTGCTTCGCGGGGGTGGGCGATGCCCCTAGCATGCATCCACGTCCAGGCATCTTCCGGTGAGGTGAACACGTGGGTGCGTTCATCTGTTAATACTCGTAGTTTGGCGGGAAATAATAATGCGTACTTTATATCATGTTCACGGAGGCGTTGTTTTATTTGGGTGAAGGAATTGCGTTGCCTTTGCACTTCCTGAGTGAAGTCTGGATAAGCGTGAACAGTCGAGTCCTCGTACTTGAATGGGCCTTTGCTGCGAAACTGTTGCAGTATCGCATCACGGTCCGCGTCCGGGAATCCTGTGTGCTCTTTCCACTGAGAAGAATTTTGATGGGACTCCATTCAGGACCTCTTTAATTAACCAGTGTTCCAGCAGGAGCTCTGAGTTTTGATCCAGTGATTTTTCAGGAAATCCGAGAAACCGTATGTTGTTGCGGCGGGACCTGCCCTCCGCCTCCTCTGCTCTTCTCAGCAGTGTCTTTACTTCTGTATCTAGGCGGAGAATTTGTTTTTGGTTATCCGCTACTGTGGGAGACAGTTCACTTAGCGCCTCTTCCGTTGTCTTCACTTTATCGGATAATTTGCGATGGTCTACTCTGAGGATGTTCAGATCTTGCAACACCGTGTCTATCCTGCTCTCCAGTGAGGTTTTAGTGTCTATGATTGCCTGTAGTACTTTCTCGAATGCGAGGAGTGGGCCAGGAGTGTGGACTCCAGCGACTGCAGGGAGGGCATATGTTGTTGATCGCCAGGTGCCTGGCCATGCGTGTTCCGATCCTGGTTTTTCGCTGATTTGGGCCTTCCGGCCATTTTGTCTTGTCTGGTGTTTCCTGATTCTACCTGCAACCACGCGTTCACCCACGTTCTCTGGGCTATTCAAGCAGGGGGGGCTATATGTCTCCTCGGGGCGGAGCCGGTGTGTGTTTCGGTTTTTGAGGTTTCGGCCCTCCTGGTGATCCTCAAAGTGAGATCTTGCTCAGGAGGTCAGGGATCTCCCGTCACCAGGTCGCCCGACCAGCGCGGGCAGAGGAGGGGCAGGAACAAAGGGGGGGGGCAAGGTCCACACGCCCACGCTAGCCCTCCGGCCGGCAACCAACTCCAGGCCCTGGATCCTCTGTCAATGTGAGGTGGAAGAGTGTTGTTCCCGTGTGTGCGCGCTTAGTAAGTTCCGGGCGCGCTCAAATTCTTTAGAACAGTTCCGCACTTGTGGTGCAAGTCGGCGCCATTTAACATGAGATATGACTTGGCCTGATCCAATCTGGCCCTACACGTGCCCCGTCTGTAGTGGCATCGACATCTACCTGCAGGCCCAGGGTCTTCTCTGGAGGGAAGCGCACCACGCCGTCGAGCATGGGGGTTGGGAGGCACTCCCAGGGGTCCTTAGTAGGTAATCATCCACCGTCCTCCGCCACCCCTTATGGGCGGGAGGGGGAATCCGCAATGAGGAGAAGGGGGGGCAGGGGCCGCCCAGGGACCAGGCGAGGGCTCCCAGTCCTCTCGGTATCGGCCCCCCCAGCCGCCGTGCACCCAACTCGCCGCCCGGTTCTTCGGATTTGGTTCAGATCCCCGCTTCAGGGGGAGACGGCGGCAGCGGCCTCCTGGGGAGGTCGCGTCATCCGCGACCGGGTCCTCAGCTGCCCGGCAGATCCTGGAGCCGTCAGCGGCAGGTGGGGGGTTCAGGGAGCGGATCCCCCCTCCGCTCCCGAGTCGCCGTCGCCTCTGGCCTCCTGTTGTGGCCCCACGAGACCTTCCGCGAAGGGGGGGGGGCGCGTCTCTCTGCCTTGCCTGCAAGTGTGGAAGGGGCACTCGCCTGGGGCCCCTGCTGCTCGCCGGCCCCCCTCGCAACCGGCAAGGGGGGGGGGGGGGAGTCCGGCGAATGAGAGGCGGGGGAGGGGGGAATGCCCAGGGCAGTACAGGGCCCGGATGTGGGCTCACAGCCCTCCCGAGGTGGGCCGCTCCCGTCACCGCGCACCCACCTCTTTGTCCATGCCCCAGGGCAGAGTCCCGATCCTCGCGGCAAAGAAAATGGCGGCCGCAGCTCCCTGCGAAGAGCAGCTCTTTAGCGGCCTCTCCTCGCGGCCTCCCGAGCACTTCCAGAGCCGCCAGCGAGGGGAGAGAGGCCCCCGGAGCGGATCCCTCCTCTGTCACCTAACATCAGCGCCCCGCAGATATTCTGTGGCGAGCCCGAGACGGAGCGCTTAATTAAGCGTCCTTCCCGGTCGCAATCTTGGCTCCTCCCAGGAATTGGTAAATTATAAGATTTAAATTCCTATTCGGTACTACAACAACTTTATAGCAAAACTATAATTTGAACACTGTCCCATTAACACAAAACCATCCTGTTGGACTTTTGCTTATGCAGGGTCATCCCGAATCTTTTTGCCTCCTGCCTCCTATTTTTTTCTGACCTGTCGCTGTTGGCTTTTGAACTCTGAGCACTTTCCCACTGCTAACCAGTGCTAAAGTGCATATGCTCTCCGTGTAAATTGTATGTAATTGGTTTATCCATGATTGGCCTATTTCATTTACTAGTAAGTCCCTAGTAAGGTGCACTAGAGGTGCCAGGGCCTGTAAATCAAATGCTACTAGTGGGCCTGCAGCACTGGTTGTGCCACCCACATAAGTAGCTCTGTAATCATGTCTCAGACCTGCCACTGCAGTGTGTGTGTGTATTTTTGCACTGTAAATTCGACTTGGCAAGTGTACCCACTTGCTAGACCTAAACCTTCCCTTTTCTTACATGTAAGGCACCCCTAAGGTAGGCCCTAGGTAGCCACAAGGGCAGGGTGCAGTGTATGGATAAGGTAGGACATATAGTAATGTGGTTTATATGTCCGGACAGTGAAATACTGCCAATTTCGTTTTTCACTGTTGCAAGGCCTGTCTCTCTCATAAGATAATATGGGGGCTACCTTTAAATATGATTAAAGTGTAGATTCCCCTAGAGAGTAGATGGACATGTGGAGTTTGGGGTCCCTGAACTCACAATTAAAAAATACATCTTTTAGTAAAGTTGATTTTAAGATTGTGCATTTGAAAATGCCACTTTTAGAAAGTGAGCATTTTCTTGCTTAAACCATTCTGTGACTCTGCCTTGTTTGTGGATTCCCTGTCTGGGTCAGTTTGACAGTTGGGTTGTTTTTCACCTCACACCAGACAGTGACACAAAGGGAGCTGGGGTGTAACCTGCATTTCCTGATTAGCCATCTCTGCTAGGAGGGAGGGGTGGAGTGGTCACTCATCTGAAAGGACTGTGCCTGCCTCTGACAATGCCGGCTCCAACCCCCTGGTGTGTGTCTGAGGCCTTGCCTGGGCAAGGCAGGATTTCACAAGTAGGTGTGAGTCCCCTTTGAAGAAAGGTGACTTCAAAGACTAAAATGGGTATAAGAAGGGCACCCAAATCTACAGACTTTAGAAACACTTCTGGAACCAAGAGGAACCTCTGCCTGGAGAAGAACTGATAGCTGAGGAAGAAGAGCTGCCCTGCCTGTGACTGTGCTTTGTGGAGCTTTCCTGCAGTGCTGCTTCTGCCAGAGTAAGAGGGCAAAGACTGGACTTTGTGTGCCTTCCATCTTGTGAAGAAATCTCCAAGGGCTTGAGTTAGAGCTTGCCTCCTGTTGTTTGAAGTCTCAGGGACAGCAAAGACTTCTCTCTGCCAGCACCTGGAGTCTCTGGAGAGACTCCTTCCCCTACAAGTGGTGCCCTATCCAGTCCCTGGGCCCTTGAAAGGAAAGCTGGTGGAATCCAAGGAAATCGACTTCGGACCGACGCCGCTGCTAAATCCGGTAACGCCGCCTGCACCTGACGCCGTGACCTTCGCTGGAACGCGATGCTCTACGCAGGCCCGACGCCGCAGCAGCCCCGTTGAAGTCCGCGACTCCGTGGAAGTCGCCGCACCACGTCGTGACCGACGCCGCTCGAAGTGCACGGATTCAACGTTTCGCACAGACGCCGTGATTCCCGACTTCGCGCTTCGGCTTGTTTTCACTCTTCACCAAAGGTACTGTACTTGGGGGTCTACACGACTCCGTGTCCAGCACCAATGGTGTTGGCTTGTTGGGAAAGACTCCGCCACGACGCCATGTTAACATCTCATCGAAGCATTTTTGTTTCTAAGCGCTATTTTTGAGTTTAATCTTTAAAAATTCATAACTTGACTTGTGTATGTCGGATTTTTGTCGTTTTGGTCTTGTTTTGTTTAGATAAATATTTCCTATTTTTTTAAGCCGGTGTTGTGTCATTTTGTAGTGTCTTCATGAAGTTACTGTGTGTGTTGGTACAAATATTTTACACCTAGCGCCCTGAAGTTAAGCCTACTGCTCTGCCAAGCTACCAAGGGGGTAAGCAGGGGTTAGCTGAGGGTGATTCTCTTTTACCCTGACTAGAGTGAGGGTCCTTGCTTGAACAGGGGGTAACCTGACTGTCAACCAAAGACCCCATTTCTAACACATCCCATTAACTTTAAAATAAAAGGAAACAGCATTTAAATATTCAACACAGTACAAATGTTAGATTGCACTATGCAAGCTTAATAATCACTCTGAAAAATGTAACAAAGTCACTTAGAAGGAATGGAGATCACACTACAAGATAATTTCAGAAGGTGAAAAAAAGGACCAAGCCTGCTGTTTACCTGTAGGGAAAAGGGCTGAAGCTGCTCCCACTTAAACCCAGGACAGAATAGTGGTCTACAAGGATTAGGTGGTTAGCCTCCTAATATGGCCCAGAAACAAAGAAACGCAAGAAGTTTGTAACAACGAGCCCACCTGACCAGTTCCTATTGGATATGCCCTGGACTCTGCTGGTTGCTTTTGGGAGATTGCGTCCTACTTAACCAAGATATGTCCAAAAGGTACTCTCTCCCCATCAAGATTTCAAAGATGGACACTTAGAAACTTTTTCTGAACTTTTTGATAAAAGAACCAGAGGCTACCACAGGATCGTCACCGAACTTAAGCCACTGTTGCCTCAACACTGGTCAGATTCAACTTGCTAGTTTGCGCTGCAGCACCCCACTGTCTCAATTTCTCCATCTGATTCAACCAGCTGTCCACTGATAAGAAAATTCTGCCAGGAAAAAAATACTAAGTCAGGGGGTAAACTATTCAGCAGGACTACCCACAAATCTATATCCGACCTATGCAGACTGGCCTTAACTTTTGTCTTTCACACAGTTTAGCAAGACTACATAGACCCCAACTGGCGTTTTGTACTTTATGATATTAGAAAACTGTAAAACTTCTAAAAATCATGTCCCGGTTCCTCTGATCTGATTTTTGTCATTTTGGAGTCTATTTGCTCATTAAAATGTACACTATCTTTTACAAACCGGAGTCGGGGTTTCATTGGGTGGTATTTATGCTTTACTATTTGTTTTGGTACTGATAAATATTTTACACTTATTTCCGTTGAGTTAAGCCGACTGCTCTGTGTCACATCTACCCAGGACAGAGCCAAGGTTGATATCACAGCAACCTAACTGGACCTGATGCAGAAGAGTGACATTTAATGGGGAAGTCTCACAACCACCTCAACCAATAACCCACTTTCTCACCGCATCCAAACAGTAGTCATAAGCTTGGCTACCACTAAAATAAAGTTCAACAGTCCATCATGGAATGGGATGGCATTGAGTGAGGCAGGAGAAGGAGCAATAACACAGACACATGGGACTTAAATTTCAGCTCAGCTGCATTGCTTAATTCAGTGATATAACTCTTTGTTTTAATTACTACTAAGGCGAATAAAGGAAGACATGTTAATGCAGAAAAAAGGATGTATATGAAAGACCGAGCTTTACTAACTTCACAACCAAGAGTACCGAGGTCTTGGCAGTGAAAATGCAGGCATTTGCGATTTAAGACTAAAGTGTCTATATGATAAAAGGATGCATTTGATCAGTCGCTGTCTGATTCTGCAGCACAGAATGCTGAAATGGATTAAATATTCTGCTAACACGGTTATATAAAAAATCATTATACTAAGCATAAACAACTGAGGGCCAACACACCTTCTCTGCACAGGACGGTGAAGCTCACACCAGGATCACTGAGTTTGATGAACGGCATGGCTCCCTCCTCCAGTCCTTTCCTGGCTAACAGGATGTTTTTGGCACAGACGTTTCCATGCACCAAATTCTTGTCTTCCTGCAAATAAAATGAAGAAAAAAATAACATGATCTATATTTTATTATACGTGCTTCACAACCAGTAAAGAAGCTTGCACAAGAAAAAACGAATCAAGAAGAAAGGAACGGTTTGGACTTTGGTCTTCGAGATGGTTCTCTCGCCATTAAAAATTAATCATTAAGGAGATAATGGTACTGGAAATCTTGGCTTGAGTGCGTGATGCAAATGCTCTGGCTGAATCCCGTCAACAAAAACTGAAGGCTGCTCAAGACACAGAGTTTATATTTTTCTCATTCTTTTTAATTATATGTGAAGAAAGTAGTCAATAACACAACTATTTCCTCTCCTCTCAAAACTGAATCTTCAAAGACCCCTGCCCAAACCAACACCAGTCCGTAGATATGCCCAACCTTTGATAAGAACATAGTATGGTTGGATCACCATACCAGGCATCATAAAGAATAAAATAGGTGGTGGTGGAGCTGGAGAGTGGAGCCCCCCCCCTAAAAAAAAAGAAACGGCTACGTACCAAGTAACTTAAAGCACTGGCCAGCTGTTTGGCAACTGTGAATTTCCACCCAGGAGTTACTCGCCCCCTTTCCTTCCGTAATAAGACATCTAATGGACCATGCTCGATGTATTCTTCAACCATTATATCTGAAACAAAAAAAGAAAATTATTTTTTAAGAAAAAAGTTAAAATGTATGAACTTTATGAAACAAGTGCCAAAGGAGGAAGGTCTAAATGTACATCGGACACTGTAGTTCTTTAGATTTGCAGGATAGCTGGTATCCCGCACCAATTCGTTCAAAGAATCAGCACCATTTACCAAAGTTTGAACTGCTTAATTGTTATGAAATAACATGACATTACTAACGAGAAACAAGAGATTCAACATTACCCTCAAGTGAAAATTGGAAAACGAATCTGAGCACAAACAATCACCTTCACCACTTCCTTGTTCCCAAAATTACAAAATAAACCACTGAAATTAAGAGCAACTAATAAAGTCCTAAAAAAAAACTTTTAAAGATTGCATCTATTTCAATCTCTGTTAGTGATTAAGGCTACTATGTTAAACAACCTGCAAAATGTACAAAGTTTACATAATTTCCACTCATTTTTTTGTACCGGCTCCATGTGCACACAGAGGTTCTTTCCTTGAAAAGCAATTGTGGAAATGAAGTTTTAACAAAGTAGGGGGTGCATCGTGTTACAGATGCCTTGAAGCAAAACATGACAGAAAAGGGACCAATGACAACAGCTGGAGATGTTCTCTAAAGAATAAATGTAAAATGATTTCTGCACAGGTGTGTGCGGCTGTGAGCCTAAGGGGACAGACACAAGGTTTTTGGGGGTACTCGCCCAAGATACAATTACATGCAATGAATGTTGACAAGATTCTTTTCCACGGTATCGTTTTCTTAAAAATGTGACACGGATCAGTCCCTTATGGATCGAGGTTAGATACTCTGGTGCTAGAGAAATGCCTACAAATTAGAACAATAAAAAAAAACGATATTTTTAGTATCCCATTAGTTGTGCAGCCGATTTACACTTTAAATAGTCTAAGGATAAAATAAAGACTTAAACTCTCTTTCTCACGGTCAACAAAAATCTGTATTAACTACATATGGAGTCCGGTAATGATAGGTAAACGCATATAGCATTTGGTGTTTACGGTCTAGTTTACTTTCACCATTGTTTCAGTACAATGAAAAGCTATATATTTTAATTTTCTCTTGCAAAGGACAATCCGATCGCCAGCAGTGCATACTTAACGGCTTTTATACAACCTAGCTCTGTACTTTTGTAGTTTCATAGCTGTAACAATTCCTATCTAAGCCTAGCAAAAGCCCGTTTCTTAATAAGCTGCTTTTTATGAAAACCTGTCCTTCACACGTGACACAACCTCCTTTTTTTTTTTTTTTAAATCACACTACAACTCTCAGACTACAACTTTCTTACATCACATACAGAGGTGACATCAGGATACATTTGCATTGTACCACAAAAGCAGAAACTGCTATTTGATGCACGAGGTACTCATTACTACATTAAAAAAACAATTACCACTGCTTTGGGACTCGGGTCCATTCTCTATTTTTTCCTCCATGTTTAAGCTGATGTCATGTCTTTTTCTGAATTATTAACAAATATTGAAATAAGAATAAATACCTTTGTAATGATTTATGGTCTTTGTTCTCTCGCATTCGCCACTGCTTAGAAACTGGCTATGCCACTGAAAAGACCAGGGAGGCCTTTTCTAAAACAAAATGCAGTCAGTTTAAATTTTGTGGCGGGACCTCAGCATGACCATCCACACCTTGTGCACTGACTCACTTTAATTATTTTGGAAGGAACCTCAGCTTAAGCATTGTTTGTTGTGCACCTGAACCTCCTTCTACCCATTCATTACCAATCATTCAAGCTCTTACATCTTTTCCTGACCTATAAGACTGAATCATAGCACTTGCTGGACATGGGCGATTGCTGGGTGAATGAAGTTAAGGTGCCAGAGCAAGGACTAAGATTATCCGAATGATAATGCAGACATGTTTTTCTTCCCCCTACAACTGCTCGGGACTTTAACCTGACAGCACGTTCCTTCTAGGAATGGAGTCCTGCTACCAGAGAGAAGTACTAACAGTTTACATTTTAAAACATTTCGCAACAGCTACGACTTCTCTTAAAACCCACACAATCTCATATCAAAGCTCTCCTAAGACTTTCAGAACAAAATACAAGCCTCTGGATAAGGTGTAGGCAGAAACAGGTACAGAGAAAAAAATGTATTTCCTTATCCCCGGTAGAGGCCACCTCTACACCAGACTTTCAAAGAAAATACCAAAAAGAGAAAATAAAAACAGGACACTCGCTAAACCATTCTGCAAGAAGAGGTTTCCTCTATGGATACGGAAATAATGTCAATTATTTTAATCCAAAAGGTAGCTAAAATATTTGACAAGCGGTTAGTACAGACAAAATCCACCTTGTGTTTTGTTAGGTGAATTTATCATCTCACTTCAAAGCATCCTGGATGAATAACTTTGAAGCCTAAAGACCATCAATGGTCGCTCCTCATCTGTTTACACTTCTTTTGAAATAAACTATTGCCACCAGTCAATTACCAATTCACTTTACCACCCTTCCTACTACGCACGTGTGTATACATTACTTCTTTAATTTTAAGATGTTTTGGGAGTATTTTAAGTAGTTTCAAACAGCAATCTTTGCAGATCACACAATTTCCAGATGATGATTTGGGATTTACGTGAGGCTTCGGCTCCACGAGGGGAATCTGCAGTGGTTGATTTAAGGTTCCACCTGAGTGAACTAACAACCCAACTGCTAATATTAAATTTCTAATTCAAGAACCGCATACCAGAATTAACAAATGTGCTGGCATTGTATGTTTTTACACGTTTCATATTTGTTCACCCATCTTGGAAGGTTAACTTTAAAAAACCACAGTTCCACGACTTTCTTTTGTTTTTATCCGATAAGAAAAACATGGATGTTATTCGTATGAAGCCTATCTGTGGAAAACTATTTCTTAAAGCGAGTTATGACGCATGCACGCTCACAAACGCCTTGCTATGCAAGTGCTTAAACTTTGAGCATCTTTGTTGCGTCCTACATGCCATTATCTGCTCGCTGAAGAATCTCCAAACACCGACTCACTTTCTGATCCTCGTACACACACGCCGTGGACAAAGGCGAGGTGAATGTGTGCCACTTGGCTCATTAGACTTGCTGTTTCAAAAAAGGCCTGCAACACAAAAGAAATAAAACTAGGTCTATCAACTGTGCTTTCTGAAAGGAGACAATGTTCAGGTCAGACGTTACAAACTGCATAAACACATTAATATTCACAAAAGAAAAGGAAGACCTGCCAATACCGTCCATAGCCAATAGCAGTTAATCTGGTCCGACATTCTCTGGCAATGTGTCACAATGACACCAGGCACGATCATGAACAGCTTGCAAAGGTCTGGACCAATCCCTAGACAAAGAATCAAGCTTTGGGAAGCCTCACATTTATGTGTTTCATAAAAGAGTACAGACTAAACACTGGTATGAATCCGTTTTAGTAGCTCTGGCCATGCCTTCTTCCAGTCACAGATGGGCAATGTGCAAATGTTCCTACTCACTAGTGCAATGTCCCGGTGGCTTGGGTCAAGAATCTTCAATATCACCCTCAAGTCACGACTGTTGTTGTTCTGCTCGGTGGAAAAGTACTCAGCCTCTTCGTCACCAACCTCCAAAACATGAAGAAAGCCCTCGTAAATGTTAGTTCGGGTGCCCTGACCCAGATGAGCAACCTAAAGAGTAAAACACAGACAGGGGGAAAAACTGCTGTCAATCAGATGAACGCTGCACTCAGTGACAAACAAAAAATGGCTAAAACAAAACTGATGATCTGAGGTCTTTGTATTTAACTTATCGGTTGCATTTTAATAATCCTAAACAGAACACAAATGATAAAAACTAACAAAAACATTACGGCATTAAAGAAGAAATACATAACAAACCTATTCATGCTTCTAGGTACACGTTGTCAATAACACTGATTTACTGTTTTGCTTGACAATATATCAATGTTCAAAATATACTGTAGACAAAGTGCTGAATAGAATTTTCCTTACACTTAGTCCATCCTTAACTCTTTAAAAAAAACAGTGCTTACTTCTCACCAAAGCTACCTGCATAATTGTTAACATAAGAAGGATTTGCATAAGGTGACAAACTTTAATGTGCTTTTGTTACTGCTATAAACAGAGACTGAGCCCCCCTGCATTCCTTGAGGTGAAATTGGTGAAGGACTGAATCACAGACGTGGAACTAGGTGCCGGGCTCCAGAACAGCAGTGTGTAGTGCGTCCACCCCAGTGAAGAGCTTGGAGCTCAATTACCTCCCAGAGGTTCAGGGGGCATGCAGCTGCTGCAGCACAGCAGCGACGCCCGTAGCTGAACAGTGTTCCTGGAACCTAAAGTGCCTTAGCGTGGCCCATTATACCCAGGGACAGCGATGGGGACCCCCGTCTAGACCCTTGACAGAACGTGGTGTCCCAGCTGGTGAGACCATCTGGACCTAGGAGTATCACGGCACAGGGCCACTACAATGAACACCTCAGTTCTGCTGCCATGCAGGCAGCGTGTGATCAGCAGCAGCAGAGCAGGAAGAGTAGCAGCAGGACAGCTGTCGATTGGTGTTTGATCATCTGCCACCACTCTCCCTCTGTATGGACTACAGAGATGATCGACGTTGTCTCTGGTGTGGAGGGTCTTGGCAGATTCAGATGATGAGACACGGAGACAGATATCCACTGCAAGCTTGAGGGAATAGGTCAGACTATGGGGTAGACTGGATTGAGTGCGATGGACGGGATTGGGGTGGATTTGATTGAGGTGAGTTGGGTTGAAATTGAGTGGGGTGGATTGATTGGAATGAACTGGACTGGAGAAAGGCAGGATTTGCTGTGGGTTGGAGTGGAATGGTTTGGATTGAGTGGGGTGGATTGATTGAAATGGGGTCGATTAAGGTAGTTTGGAGTGAGGTGGATTGGAGTACGGTGGATTAAGGTGGACTGGGGTGGAGTTGGGCGGACTGGGGTGGACTGTATTGGAGTGGGATGGATTGGGGTGATGTGGGTGGACTGGAGTGGAGTGAGGTGGACTGGGTTGCAGTAGACTTGATTGTGGTGTGTTGGATTGGGGTGGGGAGGGGTGGAATTGATTTCAGTGGGTAGGCTGGATTGGGGTGGGGTGGAATGGGTTGGACTGGACAACAGTGGGGTGGGCTGAAGTGGAGTGGAGTGGATTGGGGAGGGTGGATTGTGATGAACTGTATTGGATTGGGATGAGGGGTATTGGATTGGAGTGGGATGGGTTGCATAGGTGTGGGGAGGCCTGGATTGAAGTGGGTGGATTGGGGTGGGATGGGGTGGTGTGGGTTGGATTAAAGTGAGGTGGATTGGATTGGAGTGGAGAGAATTGAAGTGGGGCAGATTGTTTTGGATTGGAGAGGGTTATTTGGGGTTGGAGTGAGACACACTGGAGTGCGGCAAATTGGAGTGGGGCAGATTGTTTTGGATTGGAATGGGGCAGCCTGGAGCGGGGAAGATAGTTTCGGAATGAAGTGAAGCAGATTGGAGTGGTGCAAATTGTTTTGGATTGGAGTGGTGGAGCTTCTTTTGGAGAGGGGTGGATTGGAAGGGCAGGGTGGATTGGAGTAGATTCGATTGGTGTGGAATGGATTCAGTGGGGTGGAGTGGAGTGGATTGGAGTAGTATGATTTGGATGGAGTGGTGTGAATTGGGATGGGGTGAATTGGACTGAGGTGAACTTGATTGGGGTGAGGAGGATTGGAATGGAGTGGGGTGGGGTGGAGTGGAGCGGATTGGAGTGGGGTCGATTGTTTTAGTCCGGAGTCGGGCAGACTGGAGTGCGGCAGATAGTTTTGGATTGGAGCGGGGCAGAAAGTTTTGGATTGGAGTGGGGCAGATTGGACTCGGTGGATTGCACTGAGATGGGGTGGATTGGATTGGGATGGGGTGGATTGAAATGGAGTGAGGTGAATTGGAGGTGAATGGGCTGGATGAATTGGATTGGGGTGTGGTAGAACTAACTAGCATAGGATGGGGTGGATTGGAGTAGGGTGGATTGAATTGAGTGGGTTGGTTTGGATTGAGTGGGATGGATTGACTGGGGTAGATATGATTGGTGTGGATTGGAGAGGCGTAAATTGGGATGAGTGGGGTTGATTGGATGGGGGTGAGGTGGATTGGATTGGAGTAGACTAGAGCGGATTGGAGTAGGATGGATTCTTCTGGATTGGTGTGGGTGAGTGAGGTGGATTGGAGTAGGATGGATTGTTTTGGATTGGGGTGGGGTGGATTGGATTGGAGTGGGGCAGATTGTTTTGGATTGGAGCGGACTGGAGCAGATTGTTTTGGATTGGAGCGGGGTGAATTGGAGTGGGGTGGGGTGAATTTGAGTGGGGTGGGGTGGACTGGATTGGAGTAGGGTGGATTCAATTGGAGTGGGGTGAATTGGAGTTGAATAAGCTGGATGGATCAGACTGGAGTGTGGTAGACTAAATTGGCGTGGGGTGGATTGGAGTAGGGTGCATTGTATTTGGATAGAGTGGGTGGATTGCAGTGGGGAGGGTTGGACTAGATTGGTGTGAGGTGGATTGGACTGAGTGGGATGATTGGACTGGAGTGTGTTGGATCAGACTGCAGAGGTGTGGATTGGATTGGAGTGGGGTGAATTGGACTGGAGTGGGGTGGATCAGATTGGGGTGGGTGTAATGGAGTGGATTGGAATGGGGAAGACTGGATTGAGTAGGGCGGATTGGATTTAGTGGGGTGGTTTGGATTGAGTGGGATGGATTGGGAGTAGGTTTGACTGGTGAGGAGTGGATTGGATTGAGAGGTGTGGATTGGAGTGAGGTGGATTGCATTGACGTGGACTGAAGTGGAGTGGGGTGAGTTGGGATGGAGTGGGTTGAATTGGATTGAGGTGTGGTGGATTGATTGGGTGAGGTGGATTGGAATGGATTAGGGTGGAGTGGATTGGAGTAGGATGGATGGGAGTAGGATGGATTGACTGGGTGGACTGGGGTAGATATGATTGGTGTGGATTGGAGTGGGGTGGATTGGAGAGGGGTAAATTGGGATGGAGTGGGGTTGATTGGATAGGGTTGCGGTGGATTGGAGTAGACTAGAGTAGGGCGGATTGGAGTAGGATGGATTCTTCTGGATTGATGTGGGTGAGTGAGGTGGATTGTAGTAGGATGGATTGTTTTGGATTGGGGTGGATTCTTTTGGATTGGAGTGAGGCAGATTGTTTTGATTGGATTGTAGTGGACTGGAGCAGGTTGTTTTGGACTGGAGTGGGGTGGATTGGAGTGTGATGAATTGGAGTGGGCTGGGGTGAATTGGGCTGGGGTGGACTGGATTGGAGTGGGGTGAATTGGAGTTGAATAAGCTGGATGGATCAGATTGGAGTGTGGTAGACTAAACTGGCATAGGGTGGGGTGGATTGGAGTAGGTTGCATTGTATTTGTATAGAGTGGGTGGATTGCAGTGGGGAGGGTTGTATTGGGGTGGGTTGGACTGGATTGGTGTGAGGTGGATTGGACTGAGTGGGATGATTGGACTGGAGTGTGTTGGATCGGACTGCAGAGGTGTGGATTGGACTGGAGTGGGGTGCATTGGACTGGAGTGGGGTGGATCAGATTGGGGTGGGTGTAATGGAGTGGGTTGGAATGGGGAAGACTGGATTGAGCAGGGTGGATTGTATTCAGTGGGGTGGTTTGGATTGAGTGGGATGGATTGGAGTAGGTTTGACTGGTGTGGAGTGGATTGAACTGAGAGGTGTGGATTGGAGTGAGGTGGATTGGATTGACTTGGACTGAAGTGGAGTGGGGTGAGTTGGGATGGAGTGGGGTGGATTGGATTGAGGTGGGGTGGATTGATTGGGTGAGGTGGATTGGAATGGATTAGGGTGGAGTGGATTGGAGTAGAATGGATTGTTTTGGATTGGAGTGGGGGTGGATTGTTTTGGATTGGAGCGGGGAAGGCTGGAGTGGGGTGGATTGCACTGAGGTGGGGTGGATTGGATTAAAGTGGGGTGAATTGGAGGTGAATAGGCTGGATGATTGGACTTGAATGAAGTGGACTGAACTGGAATAGGGTGGGGTGGATTGGAGTAGGGTGGATTGTATTGGGGTAGAGTGGGGTGGAGTGGGGTGGATTGGACTGTGGTGGATTGCACTGAGGTGGGTGGACTGGATTGGCGTTGGGTGAATATGATTGGGTGGGTTGGATTGAGTGGAGGTGGGTTGGATTGAAGTGGACTTGAGTGGGGTGGATCAGACTGGGGTGTATTGGAGAGGACTGGAATGGGGTATACTGGATTGAGTAGGGTGGTTTGGATTTAGTGGGGTGGTTTGGATTGGAGTGGGTGGGTGGATTGAACTGATATGGGTAGACTGGATTAGCGTGAGGTAGATTAAGGTGGTTTGGAATGAATTGGACTGGAGTATGGTGAATTAAGGAAGGAGGACTGGGGTGGGGTGGATTGTATTGGAGTGGGATGGATTGGGGTTATGTGGGTGAACTGGACAGGAGTGAGGTGGACTGGTTTACAGTGGACTGTGTGTTGGATTGGAGTGGGAAGGAATTGATTTGAGTGGGTGGGGTGGAATTGATTTGAGTAGGTGGATTGGATTGGATTGGGGTGGGGACTGGAGTGGGGTTGATTGGACTGGAGTGGGGTGGACTGAATTAGAGTGGGGTGGACTGGATTAGAGTGGGGTGGACTGGATTAGAGGGGGTGGACTGGATTAGAGTGGGGTGGACTGGATTAGAGTGGGGTGGACTGGATTAGAGTGGGGTGGACTGGATTAGAGTGGGGTGGACTGGATTAGAGTGGGGTGGACTGGATTAGAGTGGGGTGGAGTTGATTTGGGTGGAGTTGATTTGGGTGGGTGGGCGGGGTGGATTGGATTGGACTTTGGTGGGGTGGATAGGGGTGAGGTGGATTGGACTGGAGTGGGGTAAACTCGACTTGGCTGGATTGGATTGGGGTGGGGTGGATTGTGGTGGGATGAAGTTGGGTGGATTAGACTGAGGCAAGGTGAATTGGACTGGAATGGGGTAGACTGGAGTGGGGCAGATTGTTTTGGATAGGAATGCCACCCTCAGGGACCCTTTACCTAGCACATGTAGACTGTCATTGCAGGCTGTGTCTTGGTGCGGCTTAAAGTGAAAACACGACATGGCACACAGCACGTGTAACAGCAATATATGTAAGTCACATCTGCAGGAGGCCAGACAGCCTTAACGCAGTATGCATATATTACATGTGAGGACATATCTGCACAAGCAGATATTCCCCTGCTGTATCTTTGTCGATCCTTAGATATAGTGAGTGAACAGGGAAGCCATTTTAAGTACATATGCTGCACACTGGTCACTACGCGTTACCCCAGCTACAGAATGGTTTCACTGAAACTAGGGATGTTTGGTATCAAACATCTCATATTAAGAAACCCTCACTAATGGCAGTGATGGATTTACTAATACATGCACCCAGAGGGCACCTTAGAGGTGCCCTCTGAAAACTTACCAATAACCAGTGTGCTAACTGACTAGATTTAGCCAGCCTACCACCACCACACACGAGTTTGACTTCTAAGGTCGAGAGCCTTTGTTCTAGCCCGGTCAGAAAAAAAGCCTACTCTGGGAGAGGTATTACACACACCACCGAACAGGATGACCTGCGAGTCTAAGGGGGCTTCAAACAAGCCTACTGCCCTTGGTATGCAGATCTGGCTTTACTCAAAGGAGAAATGCTGCCCATGGCCCATTTGGGACCTGAACAGGCAGAACATTTAAAAGTCAAAGAGGTGTGTCCACTCCTCAGGTCAGTCTAACCCCCAAGGCACAGTGCCTGATGTGGACACAACATTTAGAAATCTGCCATCTTGGTGTTGGCAGATTTAGGAACTCTGGGACAGGGTTATGCCCACTTCCCACATGAAGTGGTCACAAACGGGGTGTATTAACCCCAGGGGTAAGTACTCTACACTCCCTGCAACACCCCTAAATTTTGTATTCAGGGGAGCCCCTAGACCCAGGAAATCCAATTCATGCTGATCTAAGAAGATGGAGGACACCCAAGAGCCACAAATGCAAAGACTGAAGAAGAAACACCTGACTCAGCCCCAGCCTTGCCTGCCGGTCCTGCCGATTTGTGCCAAAGTCTAATTGTCCTGCTCGAAAAGCCTGTGAGGACTGTCTGCCTTCAACAAAGACCCAGGACCTCTCGTGGAGCTGCACAGACAGCTGCTTCCCTAAATCTTGCAGGCATCCCAAGAGACCTGAGAAGACTTCAGACCGCACTGCACCTGTGCCACCTAGTCTGAGCTGAAGTGGGCCAGCAGTGCCAACGTGGTCACCCAGCCCTCCAGAGGCAAAGTCCACCTTGGACTTGCCCACTGTGGAATCACCAACGCTACCTGCAGCCTCTGCCCACAGGTCCCCTCAACCACAAGTGCTTTCTGTGGAGAAAACCTGACATCTCAGGACACCTCTGCACCTATCGCCCCTGGCTTGTGGAAATGAGGACCAAAGATGTCCCTTCGTCCTTGTGCATCTCAAGACTTGAACCCACCTGTTTGTTCTCCTCGACTGGACTCCCTGTCCAAGCCTGCAGCCTCTTTAAAAACCGGATCGATCCCCATTGACTAACATTGGGCACCAGATGCCGACCTACACCCCTGCACCCAGCTGCTCCAGTGTGACCCAGTGGTGTGGTCCTGACCCCTGGCCAATACTTACCTTACGCCTGGGAGATTGGTCCCATAATTCACTGTATTATACCTGAAAGCAATACTTGTTTTTCTCTCCATAGGATAACTGCCATTTCTGGAAATGACACGGTCGACTTTTAAAATACACAAATATTTTTTTCGCAAAATGTACATACCTGATCGTATTGATTCTGGTGCCTAAATATATGTATATATAAAGATACTTGTTATTTTTGTACATTGATGTGGATCTCCTTCTTAAAATGCGTCATTTATTGACTGAGTGTGTATTTGCAAATGTCTCACATTCATGTCTAATAAACTAAAGGCGGCTCAAACACAACCCACTAAAAGAGCACCTTGGGATTTCTAGAGCAAGCCTCTGGAATGTATGCTGGAACAACGCATGCAGGAAGCACGCATGCCTTAACAACACGGTCGAGGCAACTACCGCATTGTTTCCACGTGTGCCTTTACCACGCATGCCTTTGCACCGATTCTTTGTTGTAAAAACATGCCTAGTAAAGGCATGTGTGGGAACAGTCATGCCACCCCCCCACCTACCCTAAGGCCCAAAACTACCCCACCCCCTCACCCACCCCTAAAAACAAAACTACCCCCACCGCCCTGCGCCCTAAAAACCTTCCCCGACCCCCTACCTGCCCTAAAAACAACCAACCCCTCCTACCTGCCCTAAAAACAAAACTACCTGGCCACGCCACTAAAAACAAAACTACCTCAACTACCTCGACCCCCTCACCCCCGCCCCTAAAAACAAAACTATCAAAACCCCCACCCACCGTGAGCCCTAAAACCTTCCCCGAACCCCCACCCACCCTTAATCGACCCCACCCCTAAAAACTACCCCAACCCTGCCTCACTTACCCTCTCCCAAAAAAACAAAAAAACATGCCCGCCCCTAAAAAAACATAACCCAACCACCCCCCTACGCAGCGCCTAAAACAAATTAGCCAAACCCCTCCATCCACCCACACCCCTAAAAACTACCCCCCAATGCTGCCCAAACCCCACTTACCCGACCACGTCCTCTCCCAATCCACTGCCCTTTTTTTCTGGCTTGACCATGCATATGCGTAGTTCAGCACATGCCTGGTTAAGGTAGAGAATAGGCATGCATTGTTCTGGCGAGGTGGTTACGCTTCTGTGGGAAACGTCTGCGTTGTTCAGGACCTTTCCCAGTCCCTGTCCACTGGTAAGGAAACCCATGGAGTCTTTGTACAATATATCGCATTTTGATTTATCATATAAAGAGCCAGCTTCCTACAGTCTCCATTCGCCTTTTGTAGCCATGTTGGCTTTAGTACTAGTTTCTTCCATAGGAGATCACAAGATTACTAAAGAAGAGAATGCAGGGTATCATTTTACAGGATTTTGACATTTTTAATTCTCAGTACAACTGTCAGTTTGCTAATTTTTCCTCTCTGTTCTAAAATATTAAAGTGGATTGTGGCTACCTGCCTCCTGGCCCTTAAACTCCAGTGCTCTCCCCTCTAACACAGTTATTTGCCTTTAAATTCTGATTGCAACATTTGATGGATGGATACTAAATCAGTCTCCTAAATTTTCAATTGGCATAACAAGCTCACATCATACTTTTCAACAACTCGTGTGAGTCGTCCCAAACTGGTTGATTTTGAGCCTCACTAAAACAAATAAATGATATTTTCCACACAAAAACCTGAAATATTTATCGCCTGCTTCTGCAATGCTCTGTTTCGGGTGCACATGTGCAGAGCACACTTCAGAAATTTGCATCTTTACTCTAAATTTGTCTCCAAAAGCAAACAATCTCACAAATGTTAACTGTGCAAGACTTTTTTTCTACTTCTATGTGGCTTCCACGTTTTTCCATCACAGTAATGCTAGTGTCCAATATATTGTGCGAAGGCGGTATTGAAAGCAACAAGAGCATTGTGAGTTGGGTAAAGCGCCCCCGCCAAAGTGGGGGGGCGCGGCCCGTTAGGAGTCGGGGGCTACGTGGCCCCGGCACTCCCCTCTGTTGCGCACCTAGGGTGCGCAGTTTGCCGGGCGGACTTCCGCCCCCGGGCCTCGCGAGGCCCGGGGGCGGAAGTCTTCCCCTCGACGAACGTTGGGTCCACGTTGGGCCCCGACCGGTTCTGGCCGCCGCGAACTGGTGGGGGGGCTATTTAACAGCCCCCCCAAGAAGGCAAGTCCTTCTTCTAGATTTCGCGGCGGCCGGACGGGAGCGGGGTCCCGCGATTGATGTCTGCTGGCTGTTTCGTCCTCGGGAGGATTCTTTGGCATCCCGCGATCAGTTTTCGGTGACGGCAGTGCTCCTGGTCCATCGGTGAGGTCATCCTCGGTCTTCCCCGACTCCAAGGATTTCCTGAGGTTGCGTCCAGGGCCGCGTTGTGGAGGTCTCGTCGGCGTAAGGGTTTCGGTAAGTAATTGCGCCGCGTGGGGCTAGCTGGTAGGGCTTTAATTCAGCGCGTGGCGCTTTGAGGCAAGGGTTTTAGCTGCGTGGTTATTTGCTGCGCGTAATAGGCGCGATTTTCAGCCTCCTGGAGGGCTGGAGTGCTGCGCTTGACCTTGGGAAGGGGTGCACTGCTGGCCCTGGAACAGAGCCAGGGTCTTTTTTATCCAATTAAGCCAGCAGCGCTAGGAGGGTTTCCCCGGCATCAGGGCGGCATTGCAGTCGGGGGACCACGTGGGGGCATAGAAGGTATTTAAGCACCAGAGACTCAGGATACTTTGCTTAACAATTGGAGACTTTTAGCAATTGTGTTATGCCACACATGTTTGGAACCATTTCTTGTTCGTTTTAATTTTACCTTTGTCGCATTTGTTTATTGCCACTCATAATGTCAGTTTTTAGAGGAGCATCACAGTCTGCCTAGAAATTTGGTTTTGTGCTTGGGTTATCTCAATCTTGAGTTATTACTGTGTTTTGCTGCTTCGCTGGGGAATATTTTGCTACTACTGTATTATGTCAATGTAAACGCCGCAAGCCCTGGTGTGAGTCAAAAGTGGTAATGTTGATTTAAAACGGGGGAGCCATTAGGGGTATACAGTTTCCTCTTGACCTGTTTTACTTGCGCTACTTGTTATAATAGTTAACTGTGTCTGTATTCATTTGTTGCAGGTTTAAAAAAAAAAAAAAAAAAAGGATATATATACATAGATAGGTTTTTGGACATTTTCAGATTAGGGGGGGATCCTCGCATCTTACATTCAATCATGGCTCCTAGGAAGGCGTGCGCCCCTAAAAGAAGTGGGAATGATCCAGAGCTATCTCAGTTGTTGAGATTGGTCCTGGAAAAATTAGGCAGAGAGGAAGCAGGCGAGGTCATGGGGGCACCCGTTCATGTTGCTGGTGGGGTTAAGAGCAGCCGCCCTAAGCGGTCCCACGTAGCTCCAAGCGCAGCTTTCCCTCCAGTCAAGCGCACGAGGAGGGGCGGAGCGCAGCCTCCAGTCTCTCCCTCGCTGCCACCCACTGTAGCTGCCCCTACTGCAGCAGCCAGTCCATCGGTGCATATTGACCTACCTGAACCTCCAGCACCATTTGCTGCACCATCCCCCGTGACCCAGGGCACTACACCAGTACTAGGGTTAGAAGGGGTCTTGGCGGATATCCGCAAATCCTTGGCCTCTTTGGCACCCGCGGCGCAGGCAGGGGCTCCTCCCGCCCCCTTAACGGGGATAGCCTTGCCCGCAGCAGTGGCTACGGCACTGCCTGTACCCCCCCCGGCTTCTAAGGCTCCCGAGCTTCTTGCACCGGTACAGGACCCATCCAGGCAAACATTGCTTGAAGTATCCAGGTTGTTAGCCAGTATTAGCACACCACCTGTTAACTCGCCCCCTCCTACAACGCCGTGGGTGGCGGAGGATTCTTTACAGAACACACTAAATGAGCTAAAGCGGCAAGTGGATGCGCTATCAGCTGCACATACAACGAACTCACAGGTATCTGTGCTTATTGTGCGAAGGCGGTATTGAAAGCAACAAGAGCATTGTGAGTTTAACATTTGTACGCTAGTAAGCAGGTGACTAGCTCGAAATCTGTCAAAGCTCAATGTGTCTTTAAAAGCTGCATTTCTTTAAAATTGCACATCATCTTTAATAACATTTTGCACGTAAAGGTATACATCTTCATTGGTGATACTTGATCAATGTGGTATAAAGAAGCCGATTTATTTCTCTACGTAATAGGACTCAATTCAATTACCGTTTGTTATTAATGCATATCTTTTATTCACAAAGCCGACAGTCCCAACTATCCTTTTATACGCCAAAGTTTTGAAAATGGAGTACTATAAATGTAACGATAATATACCTATGTTATATACATCGATATACAAAAAATATATACAAAAATAGCTGTTACAGTGTCTACGGGAATGTTATTCAGACAACAGGGTACATTAGCTTATGCCAGCCACTGAACAGAATTACAGCCGCTTCCACACGTCACGAGACTGCACAGCGTTTGCCCTTTGAATAGACATAATTTGATCTGCAGAGTCATGAACGTCAATTCACCAAAATGCTAGGGGTAGCGGAATGGACGTCACACACCCATTTTGACCTTCAATTCCCGTCACACGCTTACACATACACACATTCACACACACTAGATTATCTGAACACACCCTCAAGCACGCACACAACACATTTCAAATCATTTGTTTGCTGACCTCAGCTGTGAGGGAGGGTCTAATCCAGCCAATTGTACTCCATTTGTATTACAGTAATATCGAATAATTAAACATTATTCACTATCAGTGTAATAAAAAAAATGAGAAATGAGAAAAAAACTAAGAGAAAGGAGCCCCAAACAACTTCCGAAGCCCAGGGGACGCAAAGACAGTGCCAGGGGTCGCAAGAGGCAAGCCAGGAGTCGCAGCTGCGACCCCTAAATGACGTCCATGAGCAGAGTATGGTGGGGACTGTAGGGTTAAAATCATATGCTTTAATCGCTTCAAATAATGCTGTATAATGAACCACTTTGCAATCACTGACTGAGGAACAAGTCATCAGGCGTTGACTAAACAAGTGCGGTACAAGGCAGAATGGCATACTTGGTTATCACACTCAACACAACCACGTTATTCTGTTCTAAAGAGGACGATCAGTACTGAAAGTGGCTTTTGTAGATATTCAATCTTTCATTTTGGAAGTCTGCATACGGTAAACAATTTGAATGTGCACACTAAATTAAACGTGACAGGAATAGAACAAACACATTCCAATACTGTCCACCTAGGTATAGTGTGCTTTGACAGAAGTGTGCCAAGGATATTTGTTAAGAACGTAAACGTGCACATCATTACAGAGTACAGCAACACAGTATTTGGTGTAATAGCAACAAAAATACTGCATAAGAACATAGGAGAGAGAGAGAAGCAATCAAAAAGGGACCACTCATCCTCCCTTTAGTAGTACCATCCTTAACCCACGAGAGGGGAGCCTCGCAGCTAGCAAACTCTAAATGTTTCAAGATTTTCTAAATCACTGGTCTCAATATATA
Source organism: Pleurodeles waltl (assembly GCF_031143425.1). Taxonomy (NCBI): domain Eukaryota; kingdom Metazoa; phylum Chordata; class Amphibia; order Caudata; family Salamandridae; genus Pleurodeles; species Pleurodeles waltl. Next base: position 477,811,220 of record NC_090443.1, on the reverse strand, counting down.
CCAATGTGGAAAGGGATCTGCACACCCAGGTAAAGCAGTGCCACCCTTGCATTACTTGTGTAAACGATGGAAATACCTCATCATGCAATTAAGAGATGAGAATAACTTCTGTGGCAGCTCTCTACGATCTCTTCCCATGTTACCCCCTAAATGCCCGTCTCCCTTACCCTTCGTCCACTCCTAACTCATGCCACTGCCCACCCCCTGCCTCTTAAAGCTCTCCTATCTTATAACTGTCACTCATTCTCTCTTAATCCTTTTTTCATGCCCCTTCCTTAAATATGCCTTTCTCTAGTTCTTGATTCTCTGCTCATCTCACGGTCTCCCTCTGCTTTCACGTCACACCTGCCAGCTCACTATTTATTTTCCCACCTCCATCCTCCTTGACACCATATTTCCCTGCTCCAACTGCTGCTCCTGCTTCCCCTATTTTTTGGCTTCTATAGAAACACCTACTCACAAAGCCAAGACTTTTATTGAGCATGCATACAAAGTCACACGGCACGCAGACACAAAAGTAGGTTTGGCTCCTAAATTAATATGTATGCCTGCCCTACTGGCTTTGTCAATGTTTGTTTTTATTTTTTCTTTACTATTCAGACATGGCAGTGAGTCATGCTGGAAATCTAATGTAAAATGGCTGTAGATTGCAAGGTTGTGCATGTGTCATGATATGGTGCACATCTTGGAACAAACAGCAAGATGTCTTCTGTATCCCAGCATGCGTAGGCTATGGGAAACAATGGCGAAACCACAAAAGCCTTTACAACGAAACAGTATACCACAACTGAACCTTTTTGGCACAAGTATGCCTTGACCACGGATGCTTTTACAACAAATTTCATTGTTAAGGCATGGATGGTAAAGAGGCATGAATGGTAAAGGCATGCTCGTGTTAGAAATGCATATATACATATATATGGTTTTAGGATGGGGAGGGTATTTTTAGGGTTTAGGCTGGGTATGCATTTTTAGGTGCAAGGGTATTTTAGGGTTTGGGGTGGGAAGGGCATTTTTAGGGTGGGTATGGATTTTTGGATAGTAAGCATAATTTTAGGGGTCAGGATGGGTGTGGGTTTTTGGGTGGCAAGGGTATTTTTAGGGTTTAGGAAGGGTATGGGTCTTTTGGTGGGAAGGGTAATTTTAGGGGTCAGCGTGGGGAAGGGGTTTTGGGCAGGAAGACAATTTTTTAGGGTGTAGGGTGAGCATGGGTTTTTGGGTGGGGAGGGTAATATCAGGGGTCTGGGTGGGTATAGGTTTTTGGGAGGAGGGCATTTTTAGGGTGGGTATGGATTTTGCAATGTCAAGGGTATTTTTAGGGTTTAGTGGGCTGGGGTTAACATATATATATATATATATATATATATATATATATATATATTTTACTCTTCAATGTCAAATTTTACAACGAATATGCCTTTACCATGCAAGAGTTTACAATGGAAATGTAAGTGTTTTAGAACTAAACATACATTACACACACACACATACGTATTAATATATATATATATATATATATATATATATATACATACACATACATACACTTGTAAAACACTTCCGGTTTTGTGGTAAAGGCATACTCGTTGTAAAAAATGTGTTGCAAAGACTTTCTTTGTAAAGTCTCTGTCATGGTTCTAATATCGTAGTAAAGACATTCGTTGCAAATGCTGTTACGATTCCATCATACATCTGTAGGCTATGAATCGCAAAGGTCGTGCACCCATGAGCTATCACATGCTAGAACCAAACAGCCATTGGTAAAGCGAATCGATCACCGCTCAGTTCTAAGGTGAGACCTATTAGCTTTGCAAAGATTTTTTCTGTTCTTCATCAGAGCTAGCTCCCAACATGTGACTAGAACTCAAGATGACACTAAGGACCTTAAAGCTATTACAGGCAGAAACATGCTCACATATGCATGGCTGTTAGGGGGCACAAAAGATACATCCATGACACTATGTCTAGCCATCCTACTTTGGAGAAGCCCACATGGTTCACTAAAGTTGGGACCTTGTGAGTCCTTGTTCTTTCTGAAATTTCTTACTTCAACGAGTAAACAAATTAGTTTTAAGGGAAACACTGCCATCAGAACACGTTCTGAAGGGTGATATTCCTTCATTTGCCAGTCCAACCATCGATTAAAGCCGATTACATCACTAGTCTATCATTTCCAGAAAATACCGAAGTCCCTAACTAGATTAAAACTCCACAAAACAAAAAACTGTTATAAGACGCTGTCACAACGAGGCTCTGCGTGAAAAATATTAGTCCTTGCGTGGTCCTTTGCAATGCTTCTAGCGTTTTATGTATAAAGCAGGTTAGGGAGAGAATGTACAATACGAGAAGATTATGCTGCCTTTGGTAGGAGCAGACTTGAACCCGCACAGATTAAGGCTGTGGCCAGAAAAATGTCCTTCATTCCCTGATTTTTTTTAATCGTTTTTAAAAAATTGCAAAATTTGATAGAATCATAGTAAAATGTTACCAGTAATTTCAACCAATAATGAGTTGTTACTCTACCCTTTGGTTTCACTCCAACTGCATAATAAGGCTCTCAGGCCTCACATCTGGCCGCATAAACTTTCTGCTCTATTCAGACCATGCCCAATTCACTAATTCTTATAAAAAGCTAACAGTACATAAGCTACCTCTGGGGCCTTCCACACCACTCAGATCTTTCATTTTAATTACAGAAGATTACCAGCATACAAGAAAAAGGTCCTAGGTAAATATAACAGTTCTCGACAGCATGTTTCTTCATATTTTCCTAACACAAAAACAATTAGTGCAAAAGGAAACCCTTCACAGATCATTATGGTGGACGACAACATTTTTCTTTGTACAGCAAAAGAGCATATATATTGATAGATAGATATATATATATTTATATATATATGTATATATATATATGCACACAAACTGAAGGCACACATGACAATAGGAACCATCAACATTAGAATGTAGAAGTATGTTATACCAACATGACTAAATTGGTGATAAAACAAATGAATGGTGAGGGATCATAGATTTATGCTATTCTACGGCTGCAGCACTAATCTCATAATTATGAATTATTCACATTAGTTTACATATTTACGTGATAAAATCCAGTCATAGCTAGACCGCTTTTACACCCAACGTACCACACCTCCATCTACCCATGCAACCACAGGGTTTGATGACTTAATCCACTTTTATTTTTTTAATTTACAGATTTATTTCATATTTCAAGTCCAATGTTGTGACTATTCTTTTTTTTTTTTTTTTTTTTTTTTTTTACAAACAAGCCTGTTGCTCATGAAGTGTATTTTATGGCACCCCTAACGATTAATCTGTGGCTTTCTTCATCCATTCCTACTTTCTATGTCCAATCACGCTTACAGTGGTGCCATACATAGGTATTCACTTTTGCCTTTGGGAAATTTCCAAATGAACATCTTTGAATCAGTTTCCACATAGAAAATGGCAGCCTGTTGCTCTGAATTTTGCTGAATTTGCATGTTTAACATCCTTTAAATGTTTATTCATTTTGTCGATCAATATTCCATGACTTTTGGCACCTGTGTGCCCTCTCATCTGTGGGCTAGAACTGGTCACTATGTCTTGCGTTTTCCGTGAGATGTTTGTGTCAGCAGCATACAACTCATGAGATGGTGCAAATTCACTAATTCCTGGAAGTGGGAAAACATTCAAGCATTTCTTCAGCTATTTACATTTCATAAAAAAATTAAATGTGTCTATAAGGACCTGTGAGATTCTGGCCTGCAACTTTACCAACAGAGACACCTTAACGTTTTAATCCTTTGTGCCTGTTCAACACATTTTGATATGCAAATATCTCCAAATCCATTAAATGGATTTACATGAATATACAAAGAGAACACCGAGTGAAGCTCTACTTTCATACCAAGTCTGCCGTAATTTAATTCAGCACTTTTTGTGTAGCAGGACGTAAAATTTGCTATGGAGCTATAATGTAAAATGCCTCCTTTTTGTGCCCCCCACAACCCGCCTTACAGACAACCCAAAATACGCATTTGAAATCAAAAACGCGGCTGAACCCTAACTATAATCACTGGTGCCAACTCTTTAATAGATGTTTACATACATAATTATATTTAAGGCAACATTAGATTATACTGTATTATAGTATTTGTATAGAGCTTACCACCCCCTATATGGGGTGCTGAACCGCTTATCCAAGTGAAAAGCACCATGGGCAGCTCCTTTTCTGGGGCTCCAGGCTGTAGCGTGTACAACTGTAATAACTTAATTTAGCAGTGTTCATGCAAACACGACTTGCGCTCTTGCATAAACTCCGCAGTGCGTAGGTCAGCCCTCTGCACCAGGCTCCTGACAGGAGGAGGAGGCTGAGCGACAATTCAGCTATACGGACTGGTTTAAAAGTACAGCACTCTGTAGATGGATGTCTGGAGTGTGCATGAGTGGGGCGTAGCTCAACTACGATCCTCTAATAGGCACAATCCTTTTTATTTAGCTGACAAGCTGTGCATGCCTTAGGCAGCCCAGTATATCTGCTAATATCGGGCTGTCGAGGCCCGCATCAGTGCATCCCTGAGGCCAATGAGAAGCCACTAAGTGCAGCAGGGGCAGGAGCACCAGCACTGTTCCTGCTTCCGACAGGGTTGTGCTTCCAGTCCTTTCAATAAGCTAGGAGAGGGCGTGAGGTTGGTCTTCCTCTGAAACCTGGCGGTGCTGCCCTGTCTGGCTCCTCATTAGGAATCATGACATGCTGGTCTAATGTCCAGCACCGGATTCTTGTCCTGCTGCTCCTATGGAACCTCTGAGTTGTCCACAAAAGAAGAAGGGTAAGTAAAGAAAAAAACACACAGTGTTGTTTCTGTGTGTGTGTGAGTGAAATTGTGTGTTTGTAAGTGATGAGGGAATGACACTGCATGTTCACACAGAGGCCATGATGCAACTGCACCTGCCACACTATTAAATCAGAACACTTCTATGTTAGGCCTTCAAATCAGAGGCCCTATACACTAGTAGTTTGGAGTGAGGGTCAGTGATTATAAAAGTGTGAGTGTGAGCAAGTGCCTTTGTATGTGAGATACAGAGAATGCGAGTGGATGGGTGGGTACATATGTGTGTGAGAGCACCCAAGGTAAATTTTGACAACAATGAGGTGAACCTGTGGTAAGTATTAAGTTCCACCACTTTCAGGGATCACCAGCCGCAGCTGAGCAGCACGCTATACTGCATGAGTGTGTGGTTGGAATTGTGTTGCTTTTGAGTTGTGTGGGACTTGTTTCTATATCATGCATGATGATCATCAAGGTGTGGTTATTCTGGTGTGTGACGCAGCGCTTAAGAGTGTAATGGATGAAAGAGAGTGTGAGTGAAAAGCATATTTTTATGCCTGCAATGTGGAATATGTTGAAGTCCTCTGGTGCCGCAATCTGCAGCAGGTCTTTGGTCTTGGAAGACCTACTGGTTAGTAGAAGTGGTTAGATAAACAGGCTGGTATGGCCTGTTTCTGTGCCCTCCATTTGCCAGCAAGGCCTCACAAGTCATTTAGTACATTATTTGCCTGTGACATGGATGATCAGGTAGCAACATGTTTTTTTACATCGTTTCATGACTTGGATTGGATTAGAATGAGACTGTGAGGACCACCACAAAGAACAGGCTTAATGACATCGTTTTTGGTTAAAGCTAGGAGATATGGTATCTATTGTTATGTCTTAAAATAGGGGGCAATGGTAAGGTCCTCACTGTCATTAGGCAGGCTGTGAATCTTCACTTGTTGAGAGGCATCTGGTACTTTTAATATTGTTTGGAGAGACGTTATGGTTTGTAGGGCATAGTAATTATACTTCATCTGTATGGCTTGGACACCACAAGGTTATGAGAGTGCAACTTCCCAGCTTGGATCAAGTGTCTTCATCAGTCTCAGTGTGGTTTGCTGGTTGGACTGATCCACAGCACTGGGCCATGCTGATACTGATAGGAGAGAGTTACTGTTCCGAGTTCTAGTCCTGAATCAAAAGCTGAAGAAGTATCTTGGGGAAACAAGTGTTCATCGCTCTTCTGAGCTTCCAATATTTCTGGATATCTCAAATATTGAACGGCCACAAGTTTCAGAGTGTGGTGAATTATCAAGAAAGCAGAGTACCTTACAGAATTCATACTGTAAGGAAGTATAACAATCCACAGTGCTAGCCTGGTGTGCAGTGTTCTATCTGGTTTGTACCGCATAACATTTTATTTATATCTATAGTGGTCCTTTTTCTTGGGAGACTGTGGGCAATGCTCATCCAGCTATATGTAAGTCAGTGAGGGGTTTGTGGGACTGGCCCCACAAGTCCTCTCATATAAAGGTTGGGTCTTGTAGCCGCATTCTGGATTTGTTGAATTCAGGGTATAATGAAACAGGCAGTGCCAAGGTATCGGCTACTGGCATAGGGAATTTTATGATCACAAGAGTAAAGATACTTGTAGTTTTGTTGGCATCCAATGCCTGGGAGGATGTTTCATAATGTTTTAATTGTGCAGAATGCGCTCCTTTTGACTTCAGTGACATGTGATATTAGTGATAGATCCGAGTCCCAGGTTACTTTTAGGTTTCTCACTTCTTTTGACATTGTGTGTGTGGGGGAGAGTGGGGGAGGAATATAGGGGGTATGTTATGGCCATAGACTGCTGTCCGTGCTATTGTCCACAGGCCATGATCTTCGTCTATGCATTGTTCAGCATTAGGTAGTTTATCATCAACCATGATTCTAAGGCATGGAAGCAATCTTCAAATCTTAACTTTTGGAGGTCTTCTGAGCCATTCATTTTCCACATAGTTGTTACATGAAAGAGTGAACGATTTGAGCAGGTGTGGTAAGGTAGTTACAGTAGATGTTAAGTAGGAGAGGAGAAAAGACTGACCTCTGAAGGACACCACAATGTTGGAAGTGAGGTACGGAAATTAATGATGCTAGGTATGTCATTTTAGAGTGTTTAGCAAATATTCTGAGGCGGCGGAGTCTGAGAAGTAGTGTCTGGTGATGAAGTGTGTCAAATGCCATTGTACAGTAAGGTTCTATGAATATTAGGTTGTCCCAAAGGGATCCAAGGGATGACTCTATGCCTCTATCTAGTCGGAATTCCAATTATTGAACTGATTGCAAGTTATTTTCCTCAGCAAAATTGGAGAGTTGTGAAAAAACCTACTCAATTTACTTAAGAACAAACCATTAGATATTGGCCAGTAATATGCCAGATTGGAAAGGTCGAGCTTATTCTTTTTGAGGATGTATGGTAAAGGTTTTCGGCTTGAGTGGGAAGGATCCTAGTTCCAAATAATGGCTTAGTTCTAGTTCCTTACCCTTCACAGGCTGTGTGAAGGATATCTTTGAAAAATGTTGGGGGTGTGCTTGAGGGTAATCTTGATTATCTGCTAACACTATGTTGAAGAATTCTTTTTCCAAGAGGGCACTGAAGGTGGTGGGAGATGCGAGATAAGTGATGTCCATATCTATGGGGTTTTCTGCCATGGGTAGGAGGAGGAGCTTTTGCTGTTTTGCCCTTAAAGTCGCTTTCTAGGTTTTTCATTTTTGAAATCAATTTTATGGCACGTCTGTGTAAAAGGCTTGCAATTTTGGGTCTCTGTTTTTTTTTTTTTTGCACTCTGCATTGTGGAATTCTTCCAGAATCTCGTGGAGTTCCTTCAGGGGGAATTATGTACAATTACACATGAAGGTAGTTTTGTCTCTTTTATGGCAGCGCAGTACAAGTTTGACATTTCCGTTTCTTGATATACTCCACTTGTGCTGTTGGATGGCGAGTTGAGTTTGTATTTTTCTCATCTAGTCATTAAGCCATGTGCACCTTTTAAGCTTTTTTTGAACTTGTAGTCGTTAGTGGGATCTGGTTGCTCAATGCAGCGGCGATCCAGTTGTAGACAGTGGGTACGTCCTGAGGTGGCATAAGGATAAGTGTTAGGAGTGCCAACTCCTTGTTCCGATTGTCTTTATGTGCAGTTGTTGTTTATGGCTGCTGTAGCGTTGGAGTGTGTTGCTATAGGTCAGTATGTTGATGCTAAAGATTATGACATGGTGGTCGTTCTAGATGACTAGGAAGTTGTCATTCACTGAGATGTTTCCCGGTGGGGCAAATGTGAAGTCCAATGTAGCGTCAATGAGATGTATTGAAAGATTTAAAAATATTTTCAAAATAAGTAATGAAAATGTCACTTACCCGGTGTACATCTGTTCGTGGCATTAGTCACTGCAGATTCACATGTTGTGCATAGTCCGCCGTCTGGTGTTGGGTCGGAGTGTTACAAGTTGTTTTTGTTCGAAGAAGTCTTTTCGAGTCCCGAGACCGAGGGACTCCTCCTTTGTTCCATTGCGCATGGGCGTCGACTCCATGTTAGATTGTTTTCCCCGCAGAGGGTGAGGTAGGAGTTGTGTATGTTAGTAATAGTGCCCATGCAATGGAATGAATAAGTATGTACCAACTAAGGTTTAAGTAATATATTTACAAATGTACAAATGTTGAAGATAACTTCCAAACGGCTACAGGCTCCCGGGGAGGCGGGTGGGCACATGTGAATCTGCAGCGACTAATGCCACGAACAGATGTACACTGGGTAAGTGACATTTTCAGTTCGGTGGCATGTGTAGCTGCAGATACACATGTTGTGCATAGACTAGTAAGCAGTTATCTCCCCAAAAGCGGTGGCTCAGCCTGTAGGAGTGGAAGTAGTCTGAAATAAAGTTCTTAGTACGGCTTGACCTACTGTGGCTTGTTGTGCGGATAGCACGTCTACACAGTAGTGCTTAGTAAATGTGTGAGGCGTAGACCATGTGGCTGCCTTACATATCTCGTTCATTGGAATGTTTCCTAGGAAGGCAATGGTAGCGCCTTTCTTTCTGGTTGAATGAGCCCTTGATGTAATGGGCAGTTCTCTCTTTGCTTTAAGGTAGCAGGTTTGGATGCACTTAACTATCAATCTGGCTATACCCTGTTTTGATATTGGGTTTCCTGTATGAGGTTTTTGAAATGCAATAAACAGTTGTTTTGTTTTCCTAATTTCTTTTGTTCTGTCAATGTAGTACATTAGTGCTCTTCTGATGTCTAATGTATGTAGTGCCCTTTCAGCTACTGAGTCTGGCTGTGGGAAGAACACTGGTAGTTCTACCGTTTGATTTAAGTGGAACGGCGAAATAACTTTTGGTAAAAATTTTGGATTGGTTCTTAGGACTACTTTATTTTTGTGTATTTGAATAAAAGGTTCTTGTATAGTAAACGCCTGAATTTCACTTACTCTTCTTAGAGATGTGATGGCAATGAGAAATGCAACCTTCCACGTTAAGAATTGCATTTCGCATGAGTGCATGGGTTCAAAAGGTGGGCCCATGAGTCTTGTTAAGACGATGTTGAGGTTCCATGAAGGAACAGGTGGTGTTCTTGGTGGTATAATTCTTTTTAGGCCTTCCATAAACGCTTTAATGACAGGTATCCTAAATAGTGAAGTTGAATGGGTAAATCTGCAGGTATGCAGATATTGCTGCGAGGTGTATCTTTATGGAAGAGAAGGCTAGATTTGATTTCTGTAAATGTAGTAAGTATCCCACTACACCCTTTGGAGATGCATGTAATGGTTGAACTTGATTATTATGGCAGTAGCAAACAAATCTTTTCCATTTGCTAGCATAGCAGTGTCTAGTGGATGGTCTTCTAGCTTGTTTTATGACTTCCATACATTCTTGGGTGAGGTTTAAATGTCCGAATTCTAGGATCTCAGGAGCCAGATTGCTAGATTCAGCGATGCTGGGTTTGGATGCCTGATCTGTTGTTTCTGTTGTGTTAACAGATCTGGTCTGTTGGGCAACCTGACATGGGGTACTACTGACAGGTCTAGTAGTGTAGTGTACCAAGGTTGTCTTGCCCATGTTGGTGCTATTAGTATGAGTTTGAGTTTGTTTTGACTCAATTTGTTTACTAGATATGGAAGGAGAGGGAGAGGGGGAAAAGCGTACGCAAATATCCCTGACCAGTTCATCCATAGAGCATTGCCTTGAGACTGCCTGTGTGGGTACCTGGATGCGAAGTTTTGGCATTTTGCGTTCTCCTTTGTTGCAAATAGGTCTATTTGAGGTGTCCCCCAAATTTTGAAGTAAGTGCTTAGAATTTGGGGGTGAATCTCCCATTCGTGGACCTGTTGGTGATCTCGAGAGAGATTGTCTGCTAGTTGATTTTGGATCCCTGGAATAAATTGTGCTATTAGGCGAATGTGGTTGTGAATTGCCCATTGCCATATCTTTTGTGCCAGGAGGCACAGCTGTGTCGAGTGTGTTCCCCCCTGTTTGTTTAGATAATACATTGTTGTCATGTTGTCTGTTTTGACAAGAATGTATTTGTGGGTTATGATGGGTTGAAATGCTTTCAACGCTAGGAATACTGCTAACAATTCGAGGTGATTTATATGCAGTTTTGTTTGATGTACGTCCCATTGTCCTTGGATGCTGTGTTGATTGAGGTGTGCTCCCCACCCTGTCATGGAAGCATCGGTTGTTATCACGTATTGTGGCACTGGGTCTTGGAAAGGCCGCCCTTTGTTTAAATTTATACTGTTCCACCATAGAAGCGAGATGTATGTTTGGCGGTCTATCAACACCAGATCTAGAAGGTGACCCTGTGCATGTGACCACTGTGATGCTAGGCACTGTTGTAAGGGCCTCATGTGCAGTCTTGCGTTTGGGACAATGGCTATGCATGAGGACATCATGCCTAGGAGTTTTAATACAGTCTTTGCCTGTATCTTTTGTGTTGGATACATGGCTTGTATAACCTTGTGAAAATTTTGAACCCTTTGTGGACTTGGAGTGGCTATTCCCTTTGTTGTGTTGATTGTCGCTCCTAAGTATTGCTGTGTTTTGCACGGCAGAATGTGAGATTTTGTGTAGTTGATGGAGAAACCGAGTTTGTAGAGGGTTTGTATGACATAATCTGTGTGTTGTGAACACTTTGTTAGGGAGTTGGTCTTGATTAGCCAATCGTCTAGGTACGGGAATACGTGTATTTGCTGCCTTCTGATGTGTGCAGCTACTACTGCTAGGCATTTTGTGAATACTCTTGGTGCGGTTGTTATACCGAACGGCAACACTTTGAATTGGTAATGTATTCCCTTGAATACGAACCTTAGGTATTTCCTGTGCGAGGGATGTATCGGTATGTGGAAATACGCGTCCTTTAGATCTAAGGTTGTCATGTAGTCTTGTTGCTTTAGCAGTGGTAACACGTCTTGTAGCGTGACCATGTGAAAGTGTTCTGATTTGATGTAGGTGTTTAGTGTTCTGAGATCTAGGATTGGTCTCAGTGTTTTGTCCTTTTTTGGTATTAGAAAGTACAGTGAGTAAACTCCTGTGTTTACTTGTGTACATGGTACCAATTCTATTGCGTCCTTTTGTAGTAATGCTTGAACTTCTAGTTCTAGAAGGTCTAAATGTTGTTTTGACATATTCTGTGTTTTTGGTGGGACATTTGGAGGGAGTTGGGGAAATTCTATGCAATAACCATGTCGGATAATTGCTAAGACCCAAGTGTCTGTTGTTATCTCCTCCCAGGATTTGTAAAACTGACTTAGTCTTCCCCCCACTGGTGTTGTGTGAAGGGGTTGAGTGACTTGTGAGTCACTGTTTGGTTGTAGGGGTTTTTGGACTTTGAAATTTTCCCCGGTTTCTAGGGAATTGTCCTCCTCTGTACTGGCCCCGAAAGCCTCCCCTTTGGTACTGTCCCTGGTAGGTAGACGGTGTTGATTGTGAGGTGCTGGCTTGTGTGGCTTGACCCCGAAACCCCCCTCTGAAAGTTGTTTTGCGGAAGGTGCCGAAAGTGCCTCTGCCCTGCGGGGAATAGAGTGCGCCCATGGCCTTGGCTGTGTCAGTGTCCTTTTTCAATTTCTCAATTGCCGTGTCCACTTCGGGTCCAAACAATTGCTGTTCATTGAACGGCATTTTGAGCACCGCTTGCTGTATTTCCGGTTTAAAGCCAGATGTGCGCAACCATGCGTGCCTTCTTATGGTTACTGCGGTATTTATTGTTCTTGCAGCTGTGTCCGCTGCGTCCATAGAGGAGCGTATTTGGTTATTGGAGATGTTTTGTCCCTCCTCAACCACTTGTTTTGCCCGTTTTTGAAATTCTTTGGGCAGATGCTCGATGAGATGCTGCATCTCGTCCCAATGGGCTCTATCATATCGCGCTAGGAGCGCCTGAGAGTTCGCGATGCGCCACTGGTTTGCAGCTTGTACTGCGACCCTTTTCCCAGCTCCGTCGAACTTGCGGCTCTCTTTATCCGGAGGTGGTGCCTCGCCTGATGTGTGCGAGTTGGCTCTCTTGCGAGCTGCCCCTACCACAACTGAATCTGGTGGCAGTTGTGAGGTGATAAAAGCAGGGTCCGTGGGCGGTGCTTTATATTTTTTCTCCACCCTTGGAGTTATCGCTCTACTCTTGACCGGTTCTTTGAAGATCTGCTTTGCGTGCCTTAGCATTCCTGGAAGCATAGGCAGGCTTTGGTAGGTGCTATGGGTGGAGGAGAGGGTGTTGAAAAGGAAGTCATCCTCAACAGGTTCTGCGTGTAACGACACGTTATGGAACTCTGCTGCCCTAGCTACCACCTGTGCATACGCTGTGCTGTCCTCAGGTGGCGAGGGCTTGGTAGGGTACGACTCAGGACTATTGTCTGATACTGGGGCGTCGTATAGGTCCCAAGCGTCTTGGTCATCTTGGCTCATGGTGGTATGAGCCGGTGAATGTGACGGAGTCTGTGCCGGTGATGTGTGAGTTACAGGTGGAGGAGAGGGTGGCGGAGTTACCTTCTTCACCATTTTTTGTGGTGTTTGTTCTTGAGTTTGGAACTAGAGTCTCCTTTTTCTCCTGATTGGGGGAAGAGTGCTGATTTTCCCTGTCCCACTTTGTATGAAGATCCGCTTTTGTGTGTGGTCTACATCAGTGGTCTGTAACTCTTCTTCAAATCTGTGTTTGCGCATTTGAGAGGACAGTGATTGTTCCTCTGTATATGAGCTGGCAGTTGGTTCGGTTGCTGGTCGTTTTGGCACCGAAACTGTGTCTCTGCTTGTTTTCGGCTCCGAGGCGAATTTTTTCTTTTTCGGCGTCGAGCTTTAACGGCGTCGATCTTCCTTAGTGCCGCTGTCTCTGAGCCGAGCAGCTTCGGTTCCGCTGTCTCGGCGTCGATCTTTTTCAGCAGCACTTTCTCGGTCCCGAGATTGCTGCGTGCCTGTGTCTCGACCCGAGTCGGACGATCTCGGCACCAGTTCGGCCTTTTTCGGTGCCGATGGACGGTCACCTACTTTATGGGTTGAGCCATGGCCTGTTGGCAGTGGCGTCCCCTGGGCCTTGTCTGTTTTCTTGTGTGGTGCTTGCTTCGACGTCTTACTCACGGTTTCTTCGACGTCGAATTCCTCCGAGTTCGATTCATGGATGGAGAAGGCTTCCTCTTCTTCTCCTTGTCCCTCTAACTCTCGGTGTCCTGTCGGCGTGGACGCCATCTGCAATCTTCTGGCTCGCCGGTCACGGAGCGTTTTTCGGGACCGAAACGCACGACAGGCCTCACACGTTTCTTCCTTGTGCTCGGGCGACAGGCACAAGTTACAGACCAAATGTTGGTCTGTATATGTATATTTATTGTGGCATTTAGGACAGAATCGGAACGGGGTCCGTTCCATCAGTGTCGATGTTACACGCGGTCGGGCCGACCAGGCCCCGACGGGGGATCGAAATTACCCCGAAGGGCTACTGGAGCTCTTCACGATTCGGTGTCGATTCTATTCTTACCCGATCCCGAGCGAAACAATACCGACGTAGTTTTCCGAAGTTAAGACTATCTTTCCGTCCCGAAACCCGGAGCGAAAAGGAACACGTCCGAACCCGATGGCGGAAAAAAACAATCTAACATGGAGTCGACGCCCATGCGCAATGGAACAAAGGAGGAGGAGTCCCTCGGTCTCGGGACTCGAAAAGACTTCTTCGAACAAAAACAACTTGTAACACTCCGACCCAACACCAGACGGCGGACTATGCACAACATGTGTATCTGCAGCTACACATGCCACCGAACACAAATATTTTATTGACATTAATACATTTTATTCAGGGTATGAAATACATGAGAAGGTTTACAAGTAAGTAGAAAAATATACTTCAATAAAGGGGTTTTAAAGTTTCATTTTGTAACATACTCACTAAAATGTTGTAGTAAACCACACTGAAATCTATGTAGAATAATGCTAATTTTTAAAAATTTCATTTCAGTTTGGCCATCATTTCCTCCGCAATGTTTCCTTTATGTAGCACATTTCTTCCATTTATTTTGCAGGTGAAGCAGTCACAGGCTCAGAAGGTAAGGACTTTGGAGGGCGTGCTGCAGCCAAGGGCTTAGCTATTTAAGGTTAGGATAGGTTAGTTAGTTTAGAGGGCTGGGCTTGGCTGCTAGTTAGAAAAAAAAGGTAGAATATGCGCTGGGAGTTGGTCTTTTTTTTTTTTTTTTTAGAACACTATCATTTTCAAATAATATACAACAATGCAAGCAAGGCATGGAATGAAGCCCGATTGAGTGAGAGGTATGATTTGATCTAGGAGACGAGAGAGGCGGATAGCTATCATTTTGGCCAATACCTTAATAATAATAAAGTTGAGGAGAGAAGGGTGTCTGTAGGACTCACAGTAAAGCCGGTCTTTACCAGGTTTGGGCAGAAGGGTTATAACCGCCTCACACAACGTTGCAGGAAGAACTCCTGTAACCAGAGCCTCTGCATACATAGATACGAGGTACGGTGCTAATATTTTCTTTCATGGCATGCAAGATATTCTGGTGAACCCATCTAGGCCTGGAGCACGTGCCCTCTCTAAAGCATCTACTAACCGTATGACCTCCTCAATGGTAAATGGCCCGCTAAGGAATTGCTGTTGGGCTGTAGTCACCATCCCTATTTCCACAAAGTATTGGTGCAGGACTGTGGGAGATGGAGTTGAATGGGGCGCATACAGGTGAGAGTAGTATGTAAAGAATTTGGACAGGACCTCTGTCGTACCAACGGCGTGACTGCCATCTGCCCTCCCAAGTTCCAGTATGTATGCAGCTGAGTAGGGTGTATGGAGGAGCCTGGCTAGCATACGCCCTGGTCATTCCCCCTTCCCAAATTTACGTGCCCTCACGTATTTGCCAATGTAATTTGCCACTCTTTCCACTAGGTCGTTGTATTAGTCTAATAGTGTTTTATGCTGGGGCAAGTGACATTCGGCATCGTGCTCTATAGTTTTATGGTTGAGTCCCAACAGTTGCATCCATACTCGAGCAAGGCTACAGTGGATGTTGAATAGCATCCCTGAGTGCTTAGCTATGCAGACGCCCCTGACGCACGCCTTGAACGCATCCCACAAGGTCGCTTGAGTGGCTACAGAGCCCTCTTAGTTGGAAATACTCTATAATTGCCTTCTTCAATTCAGTGCGAAACAGCGTATTGTGTAAAGGCATATCAGGGAACCGCCAGGTCTTCACGGTACCCCAGGGCATGGGGACAGTCAATGTCATCTGCACTGGTGAATGATCCGATAATGTGAGAGGGAGATGCTTGATAGTAGTGACCCACTGCTACTGGTTAACAGCCAGTAGTTAATGCACATCTAGGTGCCATGGGGCGCCGAGTGAGAGGCGTAGGCCCATGTATCAGTGTTATGGAGATGCCAGGGTTTGTGTAGTGTATACGCTTCACAGAGAGCTCTTAAAGCCCGGAGGGAACGGGGTTTAGAGGCCGGTGCGTTATAGGTTGTATCCCTAGTGGGATCCAGCGCCATGATAAGATAGCCGCCCAAAATAACACGGACATCCTCAAAGTAATCAATGTGGGAGTGTAGATCGTGAAAAAAAAAACTCAGGAGCGACAACATTTGGAATGTAAACATTTACCATTAGTATCTTAAGACCTGAAAGCACTCCTGCCACCAGCACGTATCTGTCCCCCCACCCCCATCTGAGTAGGATGATAGGAAGTGGAATGGAAGGCTCTTGTGCACTAAAACACACACCCCTGGAGAATATGTGCTATAGCTGGAAAAGTAGTGTTGTGGGTCACAGGTGGATGTGAAAAAAGGGTGTGGTGCCAGCGAGAAGGCGGGTTTCCTACATGAAAGCCACCTTTATGTTGTGTTGGCTTAGGTATTGTAGTACCTGCTTGCCCTTGTAAGGATTGAGGCCGTGTATGTTCCATGACATGTGTAGGAAGTTGGCTCTGTATGTACTATTTCAAAGTAAGAAATAGCATGCACAGAGTCCAAGGGTTCCCCTTAGAGGTAAGATGGTGGCAAAAAGAGATAATTCTAATGCTTTATTTTGTGGTAGTGTGGTCGAGCAGTAGGCTTATCAGAGGGTAGTGTTAAGCATCTGTTGTACACACACAGGCAATAAATGAGGAGCACGCACTCAAAGACAATTCCAGGACAATTGGTTTTTGTATAGAAAAATATATTTTCTTAGTTTATTTTAAGAACCACAGGTTCAAGATTTACAAGTAATACTTCAAATGAAAGGTATTTCACTTAGGTAACTTAGTAACTTTGAATCAGCAAAATAGCATGTACAGTTTTCACAAAAATGACAATAAGCTATTTTAAAACTAGACAGTGCAATTTTCAACAGTTCCTGGGGGAGGTAAGTGTTTGTTAGTTTTGCAGGTAAGTAAACCACCTACAGGATTCAAAGTTGGGTCCAAGGTAGCCCACCGTTGGGGGTTCAGGGCAACCCCAAAGTTACCACACCAGCAGCTCAGGGCCGGTCAGGTGCAGAGGTCAAAGTGGTGCCCAAAACGCATAGGCTTCAATGGAGAAGGGGGTGCCCTGGTTCCAGTCTGCCAGCAGGTAGGTACCGCGTCTTCGGAGGGCAGACCAGGGGGATTTTGTAGGGCACCGGGGGGGACACAAGTTAGCACAAAAAGTACACCCTCAGCGGCACGGGGACGGCCAGGTGCAGAGTGCAAACAGGCGTTGGGTTTGCAATGGAGTTCAATGGGAGACCCAGGGGTCTCTTCAGTGAAGCAGGCAGGCAAGGGGGGGCTCCTCGGGGTAGCCACCACCTGGGCAAGGGAGAGGGCCACCTGGGGGTCGCTTCTGCACTGGAGGTCGGATCCTTCAGGTCCTGGGGGCTGCGTGTGCAGTGTCTTTACCAGGCGTCGGGTTCTTAGAAGCAGGCAGTCGCGGTCAGGGGGAGCCTCTGGATTCACTCTGCAGGCGTCGCTGGGGGGGATCAGGGGGGTCAACTCTGGCTACTCACAGGGTCGCAGTCGCCGGGGAGTCCTCCCTGTAGTGTTGTTTCTCCGCAGGTCGAGCCGTGGGCGTCGGGTGCAGAGTGCAAAGCCTCACGCTTCTGGCGGGAAACATGGAGTCCTTTTAAAGTTGTTTCTTTGTTGCAAAGTTGTTTCTTCTTTGGAGCAGAGCCACTGTCCTTGAGAGTTCTTGGTCCTTTTAGATGCAGGGTAGTCCTCTGAGGCTTCAGAGGTCGCTGGACCCTGGGGAACGCGTCGCTGTTGCAGTTTTTCTTGAAGTCGGGAGACAGGCCGGTAGGGCTGGGGCCAAAGCAGTTGGGGTCTCCGTCTTCTCTGCAGGGCTTTCAGATCAGCAGTCCTTCTTCGTCTTAGGTTGCCGGAATCTATCTTGCTAGGTTCTTGGGACCCCTAAATACTCAATTTAGGGGTTTGTTTAGGTCTGGGGGGTTAGTAACCAATGGCTACTAGCCCTGAGGGTACCTACACCCTCTTTGTGCCTCCTCCCTGACGGGAGGGGGGCACATCCCTAATCCTACTGGAAGAATCCTCCATCTGCAAGATGGAGGATTTCTAAAAGTCAGAGTCACCTCAGCTCAGGACACCTTAGGGTTGTCCTGACTGGCTAGTGACTCCTCCTTGTTTTTCTCATTATCTCCTCCGGCCTTGCCGCCAAACGTGGGGCCGTGGCCGGAGGGGGCGGGCATCTCCACTAGCTGGAGTGCCCTGGGGCGCTGTAACAAAGGGGGTGAGCCTTTGAGGCTCACCGTCCAGGTTACAGTTCCTGCAGGGGGAGGTGAGAAGCACCTCCACCCAGTACAGGCTTTGTTACTAGCCACAGAGTGACAAAGGCACTCTCCCCATGTGGCCAGCAACATGTCTGGAGTGTGGCAGGCTGGCAAAACTAGTCAGCCCACACTGGAAGTCAGGTATGTTTTCAGTGTGCATTTATTGTGCTGAGAAGTTTGATACCAAACTTCCCAGTTTTCAGTGTAGCCATTATGGTGCTGTGGAGTTCGTGTATGACAGACTCCCAGACCATATACTCTTGTGGCTACCCTGCACTTACAATGTCTAAGGTTTTGCTTAGACACTGTAGGGGCATAGTGCTCACGCACCTATGCCCTCACCTATGGTATAGTGCACCCTGCCTTAGGGCTGTAAGGCCTGCTAGAGGGGTGACTTATCTATTCCATAGGCAGTGTGAGGTTGGCATAGCACCCTGAGGGGAGTGCCATGTCGACTTAGTCATTTTCTCCCCACCAGCACACACAAGCTGGCAAGCAGTGTGTCTGTGCTGAGTGAGGGGTCCCCAGGGTGGCATAAGACATGCTGCAGCCCTTAGAGACCTTCCCTGGCATCAGGGCCCTTGGTACCAGGGGTACCAGTTACAAGGGACTTACCTGGATGCCAGGGTGTGCCAATTGTGTAAACAAAGGTACAGTTTTAGGGAAAGAACACTGGTGCTGGGGCCTGGTTAGCAGGCCTCAGCACACTTTCAAATCATAACTTGGCATCAGCAGCGGCAAAAAGTCAGGGGGTAACCATGCCAAGGAGGCATTTCCTTACAACAAGGGATCTTAGCATCTGTCTCCCGATTTGTGTGTTATCTGTCATGTGTGTTGGGTGTGTTGTCACTGCAGGATGAAAAGGTATGGAAAGAGCCAGCATTGCATTAACATAGAAACAAATAAATATGCAACACAATCAAAAGTAAACTCCCCACCCACACCCAGAATTAAACTACCAGGTGAATCCCATACAGTCCATTTTTGGTATCAGTCCCAACTCAGTAGTATATAACTTGGTATCAACCATGCAGGCGAACCAACGCTAGGGGGAGGTGCTCCCAGATAGCAAACTTGGATTATTAGACATTGGATAGAGAATAGGAGGTGGGTAAAAGTTAGAAACATTAGTAAGGGGTCAAGATTAGCGTGCATTGGTAGTATCATATGTACATAGTGTAATTACACCTGAACACTACTGATTTCGTAGTGTACACTTGACTTCTGAGAATTTCCTACTGACGTCCTGATCAGCAGATGTAAAATCAGGGAATTCAATGGGACCTTTTCCCTGGCCAGTCGAAGGGCAGTATTGAGATCCCTGTAATTTAGCAGCCGCGCAACGATGAGATGGGCTGGCGCTGCAAGGGCAGTTCGTGGTCCCACAGCACAGTGCGCTCTTTGCACTACATACGTTGAAGTGAAGTTTTGTTGGCCTAACAGCTCTGCAAGTAGCCCCTCCACGAACAGGTCCATTTGGCCGGTGCTCATGAACTCTGCGATTTTGGAAATGTGCAGGTTGTATCGGCGACCTCTGGCCCCCAAAGTCCTCGTTCTTTATAGCTACTGTTTTTAATCTGTCCTCAACTTTCTCCAGTCGCTTCAGAAGCTTCGCTGTTCTGTCTTCTAGTGTAGATGCGTCCCTACGCACCCTCCAAGCAGGTCTGCTGTTTCTGTTCCCGGGCAGTCAAAAAGTAAAATCTAGTGTCAATGGTGCGAAACCCCGCTCACAACTCCACCACTAGGTCTTCAGCGCCCACTGATTGCACCCGCAGGGGGCCCCCGGCAGCACCGTCATTGTGCATAGGGGGTGCAGCGGTCATATCAGTTGGCACGTGCTTCTAAAAAAAGGTAGCCTACACTGTTTAGAGTGACCGTGCACCATGGCGCTGGCAAAGTGAGTAGCGCGGATTACCCCGCGCTGGCCACTGCGCAGAGGGCACCTCACTGACCCGAGGCGCACTGCCCCCAAGCAGGGACATATACTGCACCACAATAGGTAATTGTAGCTAGTCCAGAATGCGAGCGTTCCACCATGGTGCAAGCAGAAAGTATGCAATGTATTCGTAAGGCAATTTTTATAATATAAAAATTACAAAGTGGGTGATGTAGTGGTAAGCCACAATGATTGTTTAAATATGCCATATAGGTAGCTAATGCAGTGTAGTCCATTTTACTGTAGGATGATGCAGTTGGAGATATATTGTAACAAAGCACAGGCGATGACTGACAGTGGACAGCTCTACAACAAAACTCCTCTGGAAGGATTACAGCCACTATTGTAAGGTCAGGTCCAACAGGATAGTGAATATCCTACTTAAAGAGCAGCCTGGTAACAGTGTAGACCAATTACTCTTTAAGTGACCTTATGAGCTCCATGACCTGGGCAACAGGCTTATATTTAAGGCTTAGCTGGGAAATTTGCTCAAAACATCCGAAAGTTCAATTAGATTAATGAGCAATAAGTTGCTTCATTATTGTTCAGGAAATTGTCTGGCCTGTTTGTCCTGAACTACTGCCTTGGGGTTTGGTACAATCAGGCCTGTTTTACATATCTCTGATCTTGCACATATAGTGTTTTAGTCTTGTTTTTAAACTATTTTAATTTGTATATTGTGTTTTTAATTCTGTTTATGCAAAAGGCAACTATGTCTTGTGCTATAGGCAGAAAACACCTCAATAACTAAATATCAGAAAGAATTAAGCCATAAATTTAAAGGAGAGATGAACAAAAGCGACAACCTTTCTGAAATACTCCCTCAATCCAGTAAAGTGTTGGAGCAGGGCTGGGGATCTCTGATGGCATACTTATCATTCAAGATACACATACAACTGCAGCAGTAAATCAGCTAGATGCAATATGATTTAGCCCAGGTAAAACTAAACCAGTTTGATGATCCATGTACAACAGCAGAATTGGCAGTCAGGAAGCAGAAGTGAAAGACTGATTACTAAGTTCCCTACTAACAAGATCAAGAGTGGCAAGTACTACAAACATAATATGGTCAGGATAAAGTTCTGATTTTACAGACTAGAGGGAAAACATAGTATTCTGTAGAGTAAAAGGTGGATGTTAGTAACAAAGACTGAGGAATTAGAATGGTTAACAGGAGCCACCGCAGAGGATGGGATATCAGTGCCTGAAGACAAAAATGAGTTCTAAACAGGACTAATCTTTTTGATAAATTCATCAAGAGAATAGCAGAGTGTGGCAGGAATAACTAGTGACGTGTGATAAGTGTGTTGCAGAAGACATTTACCCACATTAGGCACCACTGTAATAGAGTTCCAGACCACATTATTGGTGGCAGCAACATTTACATAACACACTTACAATCTTGTGGTTTATGTTCACTATGAGATGGCAAAAGCATCTTGCTTCCCAGTTGACATACTATGTGATTGGGAGATTGCTCAGGTCTCTTCATGGTTTACATACCTCCCTTTTGCCCACCTTTAAAGTCAGTGACACCTCCCAATATTTGGAATCACGCCCATAAAGTGAACAAAACATGAAGGAAACACTCTCAGATCACATTTTCAGGTGCACAACCAAGTCGGCAACAAAGGAAGACTAACACTGACCTGCGTGATCTCATTCTTGCGGATCTGATGGAAGCTCAGCTGGCTCAGGTTCACTGAACTGTCCTTGGGTTTTCTTGTGATAATCAGGTTCGACATTTCTGAAAATAAAAATAAACATTGGAAATTGATGACTATGGGACAAGTAACAGCAGTAATATTCACTCAATGACTTTCTGGAAGTCCTGTTGCGAATGCAGTTAAAAGCAGTTTGGGAAAGTGCCCTGCCAGCAGGCACAACAGAAAGATACATAGTTTGGGCCCATGATTCACAGATCTAATACAAAGAATTATATGTGTTCATTTTCTATCTATCCTTTAAAAAAAACTAAAAACTACAACTGGCCACTTATAAATCAATAGGTACAAAAAGGGGTTTTGAGAGTAGGTGTTATTATCAAACTTAAACACATGTTATGAAACTCATAAGGTGAAAGGCAGAGTTGGCCCTACTAGGATTTAAACCAGTGTTTTGCAAGTTACAGATGTGTGCCTGCAGATGGCTCTTAACTGGCTTAACTATCTTACCAGCAAAGTGACTGTCCTGCTACCGCCATACTTCATAGAAAAGTTGCAAAGTAATTAAACAACAGACAACAGGCATATTTGGCTTTGGGGCACATCCTCCCCGTTGTTCGCTGCAGGCATCCTTCAGATATGAAAATACAGAAATGCAAAATGAGCACCAGAAGCACACTTGATACCCTTATATTGATAAAGTGAACTGTTAGCATATACGCTTATCAAATTATTTTAGCTCATGCATTAATCTTCAACTTCTTCAGGATATAGTTAATGATATTGTCAATGAACTAACTGCAAAGGCACCATAGGTGTGCGGAGAGAAGGGAACCTGGGTTTCAAGCTCTGTCAACAGACGCCAATGAAGTATGACGGTCTCTCTAGTTCACAGCTGTCTTTTTATTTTTTAATCTGTTTTATTAATTTCAACATATAGTGCCGGTCACAATTACATAACTGGGTAATATACACCACATTTCAGTAATAAGAAAAAATAAAATACGATAAGGTCCCTGAGACAAGCATTAGGTCAATCATTTGGCTCCAAGCAACACAGACATGGAATAACATCCCTTTTCATTACGATGTCTTACAGAATCATTTCCATTGCAGTGCATGCATTATGCACCCTCCACCTTCCCCCCCATTATTCCCGGCAACATGATGTAGTTCCAGTATTAAGCACAGCAACCTACCTGTGTGCAACCCTGCCCCTTCATTCTAGACCCGGAACGGTCAAGTAAATTACTGTTTCTTACGGCATTCCCCATGAGCATACTGTTGGGCGATAATCTAGCCATTGTGGCATTCCACTGCCGATATTACTCCAATAGAAATGTATATCTTTTGGGAGGCTATTTGTCATCAATTCGATCCAGTGAGTATATAAAAGGCTAATACATACGTGAGTCTTCTGTTCACCCATTAATGAGTCATGGCAGGCGTTCATCATTCTTGACTTCCAATTTGGCCACCAAGACTTCCCAGGTGTCATAGCCTGTAAATGCCTGCCCCCTGTCCCGCAAGGCCCACAGGACACGCGTTTCCACATGTGCCCATTTCAGTGTCATGGCACGCCAACTAATCAATTCCGGTGGACGAGAGGCCTTCCATCCCATAGCGATCATTCGCATGTACATAATAAACGCTAGATCGGCAAATTTATGATTGTGTTTATGTTGCTTAGCTCTAGGGCATATTCCCAGAAGACAAGATTCCGGAATAGGTGTAAATGTGTGATCAGTTATGTCCGTAATGTCTGCTATAATGTTCTGCCAGACCCTCTTCAGTGAGGCACATTCTCACACCATGTGGTAGAAGCTGGCTGGTTGAAGCCCGCAGCGGGGACATGATGGAGTCGACGCCGGGTACATGCGTTGGATACGATGTGGGGACAGGTATGTTTGGTGGACATAATTAAATTTCGTATATCAAAATCTAGGGTTTCAAGACACTCTCCGCACCTGTTAGAGGGCCTCAGTCCATTCATAATGGTTAGAGGAGTAGGGAGAACCAAATTCCATCTGTGGAGCTCTACCTCAAGTTGTGTGACGACCACACTAGTCAGCACTCTGTATAAATTTGTGATGACTTTTTTTGAACCACTGTCCGAGAACAAGATATGCAGGGCAGGGGAAGTCAGAGGCTCCTAATCCCCGTGAGCCCAAGCTGTTTTAATCAGGTGACAGATAACATGATATGCAATAAAGTGTCACGGTCCCAGCGAGGTAAGGTCCATAATTGCCTCAAAAGACATCAAAGTGCCATTATCAAACAATCCCCCACCACCTCTATCCCCGCCTCCACCCATGAAGTTGCGGAGTGGGTACGGAGTAATAATGTGCCTCCTGGTATTTGACCCAATGGGATAAGGGGTGAGTATGGGGGATTGGATTTTCCACCCTGTATATATCTACGCCAGCTAGTGTAAGCTTCTGTCAACAGTGGGTTGTCATCATCACGTCGCGGCACATGTTCAGATAACCATGTGTAGAGGGGAGCATCACCCATCTGCGTATGTACCCTTGTGGCTTCAGGTGACTCTGGACTCCTCAACCAATGCAATAGCCACTGTAGTTGTGTGCTGCCGCATAATAGTATTCAAAATTCAGAGCTCCCGGCCCCCCCAGTCGCTGCAGGGTAGTGAGTGCCGCCCGCAGATGAGTCCTAATAATATACTGTTAAGTTTACGGAAAAAACTCCTGGGGACAACTATGGGCAAGGCTGCAAAATAATATAGGAGCCATATATATTTATTATTTATGGGTGTACACAAACATACCTAAATAAACACTCCAAAACATAATTTTAACATTATGAATGTATATATATATATATATATATATATATATATATATATATATACACACACACACACACATTCATAATGTTAAAATTATGTACATATATATATATATATATATATATATATATATACACACACACACACACACGTGTGTATATATATATATATGCATTCATAATGTTAAAATTATGTACATATATATATATATATATATATATATGTACATAATTTTAACATTATGAATGTGTGTGTGTGTGTGTGTATATATATATATATATATATATATATATATATATATATATATATATATATATATATATACATTCATAATGTTAAAATTATGTTTTGGAGTGTTTATTTAGGTATGTTTGTGTACACCCATAAATAATAATATATATATATATATATATATATATATATATATATATATATATTTCCCATTTTCCCATCAGGAGAGGGACCAGACAAGGGTGCCCACTGTCACCCCTGTTGTTTGCCATTGCAATGGAACCTCTAGCCGCCCGATTACAATTGAGGGCCGAGCAGTGGGGGCTATACAGGATGGGGACATTTCATATTGTCTCGCTTTATGCAGATGATGCTCTGATTTACCTGGCGAGAGGGGGGCCACGTTGCCCGAAGTGATGTCCTTATTGCACGTATACGGAGTGGTATCAGGCCTATCCCGCCATCTAGTGTTGGGCTCGGAGTGTTACAAGTTGTTTTTCTTCGAAGAAGTCTTTTCGAGTCACGAGATTGAGGGACTCCTCCCATTTCGGCTCCATTGCGCATGGGCGTGGACTCCATCTATAGATCGTTTTCCCCGCAGAGGGTGAGGTAGGAGTTGTGTATATAGTAATAATGCCCATGCAATGGAGTGAGCATGTTCACATAATGTGACTAAAAGTATTATATTTACAAATTTACAAATGTATGAGTTTAACTTTGATCAACTTACACCGGCTACAGGCTCCCGGGGAGGTGGGAGGGCACATGTGAATCTTCAGCGTCTCATGCTACGAACAGATGTACACTGGGTAAGTGACATTTTCCATTCGATGGCATGTGTAGCTGCAGATACACATGCTGTGCATAGACTAGTAAGCAGTTATCTCCCCAAAAGCGGTGGTTTAGCCTGTAGGAGTTGAAGTTGTTTGAAATAAAGTTCTTAGTACCGCTTGTCCTACTGTGGTTTGTTGTGTTGTTAACACATCCACGCAGTAATGTTTAGTGAATGTATGATGCGTAGACCATGTGGCTGCTTTACAGATTTCTGTCACTGGTATATTTCTGAGAAAGGCCATTGTGGCGCCTTTTTTTTCTAGTGGAGTGTGCCTTTGGTGTAATAGGCAGTTCTCTTTTAGCTTTAGCATAACAGGTTTGAATACATTTCACTATCCATCTGGCAATGCCTTGTTTCGATATTGGATTTCCTGTATGAGGTTTCTGGTAAGCTACAAACAATTGTTTTGTTTTGCGAAACTGTTTGGTTCTATCAATGTAGTACATTAGAGCTCTTTTAATGTCTAATGTATGTAATGCTCTTTCAGCTACAGAGTCTGGTTGTGGAAAAAACACTGGGAGTTTCACAGTTTGGTTTAAGTGGAACGGTGATATAACCTTTGGCAAAAATTTGGGATTTGTACGTAGAACCACTTTATGTTTATGTATTTGTATAAATGGTTCCTGTATGGTAAAGGCTTGTATTTCACTTACTCTTCTGAGTGATGTGATAGCTATTAGGAAGGCTACTTTCCAAGTTAAGTATTGCATTTCACAAGAGTGCATGGGTTCGAATGGTGGACCCATGAGTCTTGTTAATACAATATTGAGGTTCCACGAAGGGACTGGTGGTGTTCTCGGTGGAATGATCCTTTTTAGGCCCTCCATAAAAGCTTTTATGACTGGGATCCTAAATAGTGAAGTTGAATGTGTAATATGCAGATAAGCTGAAATTGCTGTGAGATGTATTTTAATGGATGAAAAAGCTAACTTAGATTTTTGTAAGTGTAGTAAGTAGCTTACAATGTGTGTAGCGGAGGCGTGGAATGGTTGAATTTGATTATTATAACAGTAATAAACAAATAGTTTCCATTTATTTGAGTAGCAGTGTCTTGTAGTAGGTTTTCTAGCCTGTTTGATGACCTGCATACACTCTTGTGTGAGGTTTAAATGTCCTAATTCTAAGACTTCAGGAGCCAGATTGCTAGATTGAGCGATGCTGGATTCGGGTGTCTGATTTGTTGTTTGTATTGAGTTAACAGATCTGGTCTGTTTGGTAGTTTGATATGAGGCACTACTGACAGGTCTAGTAGTGTTGTGTACCAAGGTTGTCTTGCCCAAGTTGGTGCTATTAGTATTAGTTTGAGTTTGTTTTGACTCAGTTTGTTTACTAGATACGTAAGGAGTGGGAGAGGGGGAAAAGCGTAAGCAAATATCCCTGACCAACTCATCCATAACGCATTGCCCTTGGAGTGAGGCTGCGGGTACCTGGATGCGAAGTTTTGGCATTTTGCGTTTTCTTTTGTTGCGAATAGGTCTATTTGCGGTGTTCCCCAGTTTTTGAAGTAGGTTTGTAGTATCTGGAGATGAATCTCCCAATCCTGGATCTGTTGGTGATCTCGACTGAGATTGTCTGCCAACTGTTTCTGAATTCCTGGGATGTATTGTGCTTTTAGGTGAATGTGATTGTGATTCGCCCAATGCCAAATTTTTTGTGCTAAGAGACACAGTTGTGATGAGTGTGTGCCTCCCTGTTTGTTTAAGTAATACATTGTTGTCATGTTGTCTGTTTTGACAAGAATGTGTTTGTGGGCTATTAGCGGTTGAAATGCTTTCAACGCTAGAAACACTGCTAGTAGTTCTAGCTGATTTATGTGAAGTTGTTTCTGTTGAGTGTCCCATTGTCCCTGGATGCTGTGTTGGTTGAGGTGTGCTCCCCACCCTACCATAGAAGCATCTGTTGTGATCACGTATTGAGGCACTGGGTCCTGGAAAAGCCGCCCTTGATTTAAATTTATATGATTCCACCATTGTAGCGAGGTGTGTGTGTGGCGGTCTATCAACACTAGATCTTGTAGTTGACCCTGTGCTTGTGTCCATTGTGTTGCTAGGCACTGTTGTAAGGGCCGCATGTGTAATCTTGCGTTTGGGACAATGGCTATGCATGAGGACATCATGCCTAGTAGATTCATTACTAATTTTATCTGATACTTCTGGTTTGGATACATGCTTTGTATAACGTTTTGGAATGCTTGTACCCTCTGTGGACTTGGAGTGGGAATCCCTTTTTTTGTGTTGATTGTTGCTCCTAAGTATTGTTGTATTTGACACGGCTGTAGGTGTGATTTTTGGTAGTTTAGTGAGAAACCTAGTTTGTGAAGGGTTTCTATAACTTTTTTTGTGTGTTGAAAACACTGTTCTTGTGTGTTGGTTTTGATTAGCCAATCATCTAGATACAGGAACACGTGTATGTGTTTCCTTCTGATATGTGCTGCTACTACTGCAAGGCATTTTGTAAATACCCTTGGTGCTGTTGTTATTCCGAATGGTAACACTTTGAACTGGTAATGTACTCCTTGGATTACAAACCTTAAGTATTTTCTGTGTGAGGGATGTATGGGTATATGGAAGTACGCATCTTTGAGATCTAATGTGGTCATGTAGTCTTGTTGTTTGAGCAATGGGATTACGTCTTGAAGTGTTACCATGTGAAAGTGATCTGATTTGATGTAAAGATTTAGTGTTCTGAGATCTAATATGGGTCTTAGAGTTTTGGCCTTTTTGGGTATGAGAAAGTACAGGGAGTAAACCCCTGTTCCTTTCTGATGATTGGGTACTAGTTCTATTGCATCTTTTTGTAACAACGCTTGGACTTCTATCTGTAATAGACCCATGTGTTGTTTGGACATGTTGTGTGTTTTTGGAGGCACATTTGGTGGTAATTGTAGGAATTCTATGCAATAGCCATGTTGGATGATGGCTAGGATCCACGAGTCCGTTGTTATTTTCTCCCAATTTTGGTAAAATTCTGTTAGTCTCCCCCCACCCACTGGTGTTACGTGTTGGGGATTTGTGACACTGAAGTCACTGTTTGTTTTGAGGGGTCTTGGGACTTTGGAACTTCCCTCTAGTTTTAGGGAACTGTCCACCTCTGTATTGTCCCCGAAAGCCTCCTCTCTGATACTGGCTCTGGTATGTGGGCCTGGTTTGTGAAGTTGAGGGTTCTGTGGTTTGGCCCCGAAACCCCCCTCTAAATTGTGTCTTCCTAAAAGTGCCTTTGCTCTGTGGGGAGTAGAGGGTGCCCATGGCCTTGGCTGTATCTGTATCTTTTTTCAGCTTCTCGATAGCTGTGTCCACTTCCGGCCCAAACAACGGCTTTCCATTAAAAGGCATTTTAAGCACAGCCTGTTTGATTTCGGGCTTGAATCCTGAGGTGCGCAGCCATGCGTGTCTCAAAATTGTCACTGCTGTATTTACAGTTCTTGCAGCTGTGTCTGCTGCGTCCATTGCTGAACGTATCTGGTTATTTGAGATACTTTGGCCCTCTTCTACCACTTGTTGTGCACGTTTTTGGAATTCTTTGGGCAGATGTTCAATAAAGTGTTGCATTTCATCCCAGTGGGCTCTGTCATATCTTGACAGCAAAGCCTGTGAATTTGCAATGCGCCATTGATTGGCTGCTTGTGCTGCCACTCTTTTTCCTGCTGCGTCGAACTTGCAACTTTTTTTTGTCGGTGGTGGTGCATCTCCGGAGGTGTGTGAATTCGCCCTTTTACGTGCTGCGCCAACTACTACTGAGTCCGGTGTCAGTTGCTGCGTAATGTACATAGGGTCTGTTGGTGGAGGCTTGGACTTTTTTTCCACCCTAGGAGTGATGGCCCTGCCTTTAACGGGTTCTTGAAATATTTGCTTTGCGTGTTTCAACATTCCCGGTAGCATCGGAAGACTCTGGTACTGACTATGTGTGGACGACAGAGTATTAAATAAAAAGTCATCTTCAATAGGTTCAGCGTGCAGTATCATGTTGTGAAAAGCAGCTGCTCTGGACACCACCTGTGTGTAAGCAGTACTGTCTTCAGGTGGTGATGGTCTTGCAGGGTAACAGTCTGGACTGTTATCTGACACAGGCACATCATAAAGATCCCATGCATCTGGGTCATCTTGGCTCATGCTTGTGTGTGTTGGAGACTGCACCATAGGTGGACTAGCGATTGGTGATGATTGCGGTGAAGCGTTGAGGTGATGGTGGCGGGGTTACTTGCTTTGCCACCTTTGCTTGTGGTGGTTTATCCTTCTCTTGGAAAGCCAGTTTCCTTTTCATCCTTATAGGAGGGAGAGTTCTTATCTTCCCTGTCTCCTTTTGGATATGGAGCCTTCTCTGTGTATAATCTGGCTCCCCTGCTTCTAGCTCTTGGCCGAATTTATGGCTTTGCATTTGTGTGGAAAGCCCTTGCTCCTCGGTGTAGGAACTTGTTTTCGGCTCAGAGGCCGGACGTTTCAGTATCGAAACCTTTTCCACCGTATTTTTCGGCTCCGAAGCCACTTTTTGGGGTTTCGGTGTTCCGATTTCTCGGTGCCGACTCATCTCGGTGCCGGTCTCTCGATGTCGAGATTGTTCTGACCTGGTGTCTCAGGCCGAGTCTTATCTGTGCCGGTATCTCGACCGGAGGCGGATGACTTCGACACATGTGTGCCCTTTTTCGGTGCCGATGGACGGTCACCGATTTTTTGGGTTAAGCCATGGCCTGCCGGCGGTGGCGTCCCCTGGGATCTGATGATTTTAACATGAGTTTTGGCCGGGGCTGTTTTACTCACGGTTTTCGGTGTCTGTTCTGTTTCGGCCTCGTCCGAGTCAGCAATGGAGAAGGCTTCTTCTTCCTCCAAGTCGTGGTGTCCTGACGGCGCCAACGCCATTTGAAGCCTTCTCGCTCTCCGGTCCCTTATCGTTTTCATCGATTGAAACGCTCGACAGGCCTCACAGGTATCTTCTTTGTGTTCGGGAGACAAACACAAATTAAAGACCAAATGTTGATCTGTGTAAGGATACTTGTTGTGGCATTCGGGGCAGAAGCGAAATGGGGTCCGTTCCATTAGTCTTGTAGACGCACGTGGTCGGGCCGACCAGGCCCCGCCGGGGAATCGAAACCCCGAAGGGCCACCGGAGCTCTTCAAAATTCGGTGTTGATCTGTGATAACTAACCCGATACCGAACGCAAACAATACCTTCGAATTTTTCCGATATCGAACTAACTTTCCGAACCGAAACACGGAGGGAAGAGGAACACGTCCGAACCCAATGGCGGAAAGATAACAATCTAAGATGGAGTCCACGCCCATGCGCAATGGAGCCGAAATGGGAGGAGTCCCTCGATCTCGTGACTCGAAAAGACTTCTTCGAAGAAAAACAACTTGTAACACTCTGAGCCCAACACTAGATGGCGGGATATGCACAGCATGTGTATCTGCAGCTACACATGCCATTGAACATATATATATACATATATATATATATAACTTAAAATTGTAAGAACAATAAATTACCTGTAAAGTAAAAACCTGCAAAGTGAAAGAATTAAAACTTACCTTTGATGCAATGACTCCTATGTAAGGCTGCGAAGTAAAGGTAACTGCAGGAACAGGGCTGCATACTTCAGTTACAAAACACCCCGTTACAGTACCTCAATAGGAACACAAGTAGTTGCGCTCCAAGAAATTGCTTAACATAATTTGTCATCCTACTCTGTTTTTAAATCATTTAATCTTTTTAGCAACAGGCTTGTCAAGAGATTTAGTGTTCGGCTTTTCCCTGGGTATAGAACCTTCTGAGTGGGACTGTACTTTCTGCACCAGATTGAAAATTCAGAGCAGCAATGTCCCAAAGAAGGCAAGCACTTCTACCGACTTTCTTTCTAGCCTTTCTCCAACGCCTTATAAAGGTCCCTTAAAGGACACTTTTGCACAAACTTTGATGACAAGAAAGTGCCTTAATGTCGAAAGAGACTCAAGGTGCTCATGCTGAACAACAGTGGTCGAAGTTAGGGGGATTTGAGGGGCATAATGTACCCATACTTTTTTAATTTTAGAACCCTACATCTTGTGAAAAGACAACCGTCCCGGATGGTTAGTTCCCGAGCTGACATGCTTCAGCTGTAATGTAAGGCAGGGAATCTCCTGTGCTGTGTAACCGAGGAAGGTGCAGACTGCTAAACAAGCAGTCTTGTCAGGGTTCCTGCTTCCTTGAGAGAAATGTAAATGTGTGCAAATGCAAATGTAAAGGGTGCATGAAAGCAGGCATTGCCTTTAAATGATGTACTCACTTAAAGCATCCTGATGACATACATCTTTTCATTTCTTTCTTTCTTTTTTTTTTTAAAGTTATTGTAAGGGAGATTACCAGAAAAAGCTGTGAAGTGTGTGCTTTCAAAAGAAAGTCATAAAATAAGTGGAGTCTAGGTATTACAAAAATCTATATTTTGAAAGCACTTTTTTATATTACACCTTTCTGCTCATTTTATAGCAGCCTATCTTATACTGTGAATAATGCAGTTTTAAAATAACGACCTACATGTTCACAGTGATTTCCGTAACAGACGTATACCTTGTAGGACTAAACATACACAAACCACTGTTCTCCGCGGCACCAACCACAATTTAATTCAGTGGCTCTCTTGTGGACTGCATTACTATCAAAGGTTTCATAATGTACATTTGTGTTTTTAATTTAAACTGTGCATTATTTTATATGTCGGTACTTGAAGGTGAAAGATCAAAAATAAACTACAGAATATTTTGTTTTTAGCCACGCCTTTGACCACGCCCACTCACCCCAATCTGTTTGCACACAGTATCATTGTTCCCATACTTCTTTAATGCACTGCTGAGCTCCTAAAGAGTTTGTGGGTTTCAGGTAGCGTCTGTCAACACCATTATGGACCTTGACTGCGAGGCAAAAGTCAATGGCATTTAGAATGCAATGGACATTTGTAAAGGACCTTTCCATTGATATTAGTGCATGATGGTGACACTCTGGCCCTCATTACGAGTGTTGTGGTCCTTAAGTCCACCACACTCACGATGGTGGTCAGACAGCCGCCAAAGTGGAGGTCCAACCTCCCCATTATGACCATGGCGAAAGTGCCACGGTCGGACCGCCAGCGCTGCCCTGGGGATTACGACCCCCGTGTCCACCAGCCTTTGTCTGCCAGTTCCACTGCCAGACAAAGGCTGGCAGAGATGGGGTGCTGGGGGCCCCTGCACTTTGCATGGGCAGTGCAGGGGCCACCATGGACAGCCCTGCGGCGCTTTTCACTGCCTGAATTATAGGCAGTGAAAATCACGATGGGGACTGTCGCACCAGATGCACCACAACATTGCTGCTGGCTCAATTATGAGCCGGCATCAATGTTGTGGTGAGTTTCCCGCTGGGCCAGAGGGAAAAACATAATAGGGCCAGCAGGTGGAAAACCGAAGTGGTGGTCTTCTGGCACAAAGAGTTTGGTGGGCGGTCTCTGCTGCCCACCAAACTCACAATGAGGCCCTCAATGTCGATGAAAGCATATGACATTGCACAAACAGCCCACAACATCTACAGGCTACCAAATCATGCAACCTAGTATAGAGGGTTAGTTTCTAAAAGCATCATGTACTACCAAGACTAGGATGCCTAGAGGACCGAGACACCAAACAGAGCCAAAACAAAACCACCATAATCAGAGGTACTCCCAGGCTTATACCAGCAAACAGCCTGACACCAGAAGATGACGCAACCAAAAGGTTATGCAGTCAAAATGTCAATGTGGCATGAGTAACATGAGGAAGACAACAATAGGGGAACAGGGAGAAACACACAGCCAGAGCAACACAGTGCAAGGGCAGGCATGGTGGGAGGCAGGAGAGAAGCATACGAAGATGACAGTAGCAACAAGCTGCTTAAAGACTTGTAGGGTGGGGGTTGAGGGGGAGTGTACCTTAGCAAAGGGAAAAAGGCACGAGGGAAAAAGAAAAAAAAGAAGCACCCTCACTGAGTGCTCAAACACAATCTTTATTGCAAACTTTCAATATTTTTCTTTAAAACATATTTTAACTAACCACATTTTACTTTAATTCAATTTTCCTCTAAAATAATTTAGGTATAAATGTCACTTTTTTGGGATCTTCTCTTCATTGTGTTGCAAGCATGCAAATGAAAGGCCCTACGATGTGTCCGAGGCACTATTCCACCAAAATAGACACAGCAGTTGGAACTTACATTAGAACAAAGTTGAAATATGTAAAGTAGGCTTGGTTCCCAGGAAAAAAAACTGAATATGGAATGTCCCTTCAGGGTTGCAGAATTATTATACAGTTTTCTTGTCCTGACTTAAAAGCTATGGCTTGGAAAAAGGATAGGGAGATTAGATATTTATGTCAAATTGTGCAGATGATGTAGGTGGATAACGTACAAATGCTAAAAGACCTGGAAAGAAAAGTAACGGAGGAAGTAAGTTACCTCCAGATTTCGGCAAGCAGCATTTCTTGATTGTAAAGTTCTCGTCTCCAGCCTTCAGAGTGCAGGCTTTCAGGCTTTCAGTCAGTTCCTTCACGCTGGAGAATTCCTTGTCCCAGCCTTCGAGGATGAACAACTTTGCCTTCTGATGGATACGGAACTGCTTGTAGATTAGCCCGTTGTGTGTCCCACTCATCTGCATAGATACGGAAACAGGGATTATCAAGCAGAACGTTGACTGGGCCAGCCTGTGGAAAGGTGCAACAGCTCATATACCACCACATGATGTAGCATTTAAACAATATTGTGTTTAACAAACTACGAATCAAAGTCTACAGGTGGTAAACGAGCTTGCAAGCATGCCTGGAATAGAAAGAGATCAGAAAGAATTTGAAAGAATGGCCTTGCACAAACTATTTGTGCCTGGGCTGCCAAAAATGTGTATTTCGCTGTTGGTTAACTATCGTATTTGAAAGCAAACTAGGATATGTGCTCAAGAGAAGTATGCATTTGACACCAACAGAATGGGCGCAGAGGACTGGGAGAAATTCTTCCATTAGGGTCTGGGGTCTATCATAAGCCTTCAGCTATGCACAACCAATCCCACCAGGGGCGTAGCTTCAGAGGGGGTATTTGGGGTATTACACCGCCCCCCCCCCCCCCCCCCAATAAATGTATTTCCTGAATAATAGTTGGGTACAGTTGCTTTCAGTCTGGTATGGTGATGTGTCTGTCGGATTTCACCTGCCATTTATATAGACAAACACTGACAAAACAGACACACTCATCTCTGTTTTGAAAGCCCTAAAATATTGTGTTTCTCTCACTTGGTATTTTTTCCAATACGCATATCTCGCCCTTTCCACTGCCTCTTGAGCCCTCCTCATGTGCCCTGCTTGTCTTATAATGTATATTAAGATTATATGCCAGCCTGATTGTCTGGAAATCTGAAGCTCAGACCCCCCCCAGTCTTATTGACTGATCTACGCCCCTGAATCCAGCCTTTTTTTCACACTCCAAAATATTTCTGAAAGGCATGGCCAGGCTCTCTGATTGGAACTATTTTAGCCTTAACTTTTTCCACCTTCCCCATATAAAAATAGGTGATCCACATCTCCCTACACATAACATGCCGACTGGCTGACTGTGTAGCACTACTTCTGCACATTCACAGGCCACGTCTCTCAACACCCATGTGTGCTAACTTTCATTAAAATTTAAACATCAGCTCACCGCTCCTTAAAAAAAAACGAGCCACCTCAAGATTAAATTATTTTCCCTTGTTGCGCCCCTGTATTGAAACGCACCCATGTGCCAACATCTTGGGCAACTTCAAAACAGCACTTGCTACCTTCTTACACTCAAAGAGCTTACTCTGGTCTACAATCTGCACTGTAAACATCTTTGTACAGTCTATACTTGATAAAATGCTGTAAAGGTTTTGTTACGTTTCTGTGGCCACATTCTCCCACATACCATTTTACTATTCACTGTGGAGTTCCTATGCACTTTTTCATATAGCTTCTTCACTGCACTTTTATTCAAAATGCTCAGCAAATACAATCCACTTTTCACTGCAGGCATGCCTTTCCATAATGAACTGAAGTCTTAAAAGTGCTTTTACAAAAACCCTCTATTACGGTACTATGGGCCATATGTACGAACACATTTTCCCATAGACACAGAATGGGTAAAACCCTTTGCTACATCTGGCCCTATGTGCTGCCACGGTGCTGAAATACAAAGTTCCAATGAGGTCTGGGACTAAATACGCATATTTACCTCTGTCCTTTTTACCACAGACATGATCATTCGGTGGAAATCGACTGCGCTCCATCGGATCACATACAGGCCTTCTTCTCTCTCCTCCCTTCTTAGCTTCGCCAAGATAAACTCTTCACTGAAATAAACAGGCACACAGATACAACTGTTAGGAAGTAACAGAACCACAAGCACCCAAGGAACTGCCCAAAGCTCACACTAACCTAAAAGTAGCTATATCGCTGTTACCACTCTCCGGGACATAGACCGGTCATCAAACCTATCTACGATTACAACGACTTGCAGTGGTCAATTACAAATGATTGTGTGATGGGAATAACGTATTCTAGAAGATACTGCCATTGTGATACTCCACTGGACATTTCTAGAGCTCACAAAAGTAAAATATAAACAATGCAGTAACTATTTTATCCTCATTCTTAGCCATCCCTCCAGTGATATGCCAGCAGTGTTCAAGGACCCATCCAAGCATGTCACTGGCTAAGGCACAGTGTCATATCACCAGGTCTTCTAATGTTTGGCACGTGACCATGCACCAGAGTATGCTATGTTTTAAAGACCTCTCCCAAAGCAGGGAATGAGAGAAACAGCCGGACCAGTGAAGAGATCACGCCAACCTTTGAAGTAAAGCATGGAGAAGCAGGCCGTCTCTGAAAGCAGCAATTAAAGGTATCATGCCCAATGAACTCGGCGGAAGGGCTGGTGAGCAACGGGCATAGGCACAAGTCACTGCAAGAAGTCACGTGTCTACAAAAATACAACATACAACTGAAAATAAGGGGTATTACAGCAAGAATGGCAAAAAGTGTATTAATCGACTGAGACAGAGATGGTATAATTCTATGCATATCTAGATAAAATGTCAGAGTTCGTCTATAACATTATTCAGGAAGAGAATTTTGTCAGCTGCATTTTTAAGTGTATCTGATGAGAAAGTGCTTGGCATGAGCCTTCACCAGAAGCCAGTGGCTCGAAGAATGTAGGCTTTGAAGAAAAAAGCAACATATCAAGAGAGACACACTAAACTCCGACTGAAGACAACAGCAATGCCAGGGGATAAAGTAGTAGAGTGCAGACTGCGGAACGTTTGAAGGAGGAAGTGAAAAAGTAATAAAAAATTATAAAACAGGGTGCAGCCTGCAGACAGCTTTCTAGGCTAATGAGAAATAAACCAAGCACACGACGTATGTGGGGCATGCAACGTGACCCAAGAACCTGGGGCTACTGAGGAAACTGAAGCTGGGTGAGCTATTGTGATGTTCATAGAATGAACTTGACGCTTATTGTCTCCATGTTGTTAATCATTCCACGGTTGTGATTAAGTCGAGGCTTTGCACAGCACAGATGAAAACACGAAAACAATGAACGTGCTTATACACTCCAACATCACAGCTGTCAATTCTAATCCGCACTAGCCTCTCCATCCTTAACTGCGCCGGGTTAAAGTGGCAAACTGCAGGAGTCAAGTCTCACGGATTTGGCTTTAATTCATAGGTGAACTCCAAGCAAAGGTGTCAGGGAGACCATACCCGAGACCAAAGGCAGGACTTACTGCATGGGCCCGTGGATGCCATTCAAGACGCTCATCACCAGGCGAGGAGGTGCAACCTCCTGGCACAGATAGTGGTTGGAGTCCACGAGGAGCCGGAAGTATCCATCGACTAGAGCCACTAACGAGAGGGCTTCTTCGCAGGAAGGGAGGAGCAGCTCCTGCAAGAGCACACAGGAAGAAGCATTAGTTACAGAGCTGTGCAGCTAGGCGGCCTCTCGCAACAGGTTTCTTTCAGTCTGACATATCTCATCACAGTTGAAAAAGCCGACACAATATAAAAAGAGGCTAGCACTTTCGCAAAGAAATGCATCAAAAATGAAGGCAAAATTATTATTGCATCTGATGATACTTACAAAGAGGAACACTGAAACACACACATTCAATGCATCAATTCATTTATTTTAACTCTATTTTCAGTCCACTCCCTCTACAAGTGATAGGAACAATAACTTACTAGGATTTAATATTTGATCAGTGCATCAATAAATAAGCATGTATATTATACACTGAAACACTTAATAGATTACAGCACTAGAAAAAATCATCAGCTTTGAACCATTGATTTTGTAAGTTACAAAAACAAATTGCGAGGATATTTAGAATACTTTTGCTGGTCAATGGTGTAGGAGGCTGGACTGGCTTGTAGTGAGTACCAAGGGGTACTTACACCTTGCACCAGGCCCAGGTATCCCTTATTAGTGTAGAGGGGTGTCTAGCAGCTTAGGCTGATAGAAAAGGTAGCTTAGCAGAGCAGCTTAGGCTGAACTAGGAGACGAGTGAAGCTCCTACAGTACCACTAGTGTCACTTGCACAATATCATAAGAAAACACAATACACAGGTATACTAAAAATAAAGGTACTTTATTTTTATGACAATATGCCAAAAGTATCTCAGTGAGTACCCTCAGTATGAGGATAGCAAATATACACAAGATATATGTACACAATACCAAAAATATGCAGTAATGGCAATAGAAAGTGCAAACAATGTATAGTCACAATAGAATGCAATGGGGGCACATAGGGATAGGGGCAACACAAACCATATACTCTAGAAGTGGAATGCGAACCACGAATGGACCTCAAACCTATGTGACCTTGTAGAGGGTCGCTGGGACTGTAAGAAAACAGTGAGGGTTAGAAAAATAGCCCACCGGAAGACCCTGAAAAGTGGGTGCAAAGTGCACCTAAGTTCCCCAAAGAGCACAGAAGTCGGGATAGGGGAATTCTGCAGGAAAGACCAACACCAGCAATGCAACAACGATGGATTTCCAGACAAGAGTACCTGTGGAACAAGGGGACCAAGTCCAAAAGTCACGATCAAGTCTGGAGTGGGCAGATGCCCAGGAAATGCCAGCTGTGGGTGCAAAGAAGCTGCCACCGGATGGTAGAAGCTGAGGATTCTGCACGAACGACAAGGGCTAGAAACTTCCCCTTTGGAGGATGGATGTCCCACGTCGTGAAGAGTTGTGCAGAAGTGTTTTCCCGCAGAAAGACTGCAAACAGGCCTTGCTAGCTGCAAGGGTCGCGGTTAGGGTTTTTGGATGCTGCTGTGGCCCAGGAGGGACCAGGATGTCACCAATTGCGTGAGGGGACAGAGGGGGCGTCCAGCAAGACAAAGAGCCCACTCAGAAGCAAGCAGCACCCGCAGAAGTGCCGGAACAGGCACTACGAAGTGGAGTGAACCGGAGCTCACCCGAAGTTGCACAAGAGGGTCCCACGAAGCCGGAGGACAACTCAGGAGGTCGTGCAATGCAGGTTAGAGTGCCGGGGACCCAGGCTTGG
Organism: Pleurodeles waltl; assembly: GCF_031143425.1. Lineage (NCBI taxonomy): Eukaryota > Metazoa > Chordata > Amphibia > Caudata > Salamandridae > Pleurodeles > Pleurodeles waltl. The sequence continues at coordinate 477,772,123 of NC_090443.1, read as the reverse complement.
CTGTGCACGAAGGAAATCCTCGGTGAGTGCACAGGAGCCGGAGTAGCTGCAAAACACGCGGTTCCCAGCAATGCAGTCTAGCGTGGGGAGGCAAGGACTTACCTCCACCAAACTTGGACTGAAGAGTCACTGGACTGTGGGAGTCACTTGGACAGAGTTGCTGAGTTCAAGGGACCTCGCTCGTCGTGCTGAGAGGAGACCCAGAGGACCGGTGATGCAGTTCTTTGGTGCCTGCGGTTGCAGGGGGAAGATTCCGTCGACCCACGGGAGATTTCTTCGGAGCTTCTAGTGCAGAGAGGAGGCAGACTACCCCCACAGCATGCACCACCAGGAAAACAGTCGAGAAGGCGGCAGGATCAGCGTTACAAGGTCGCAGTAGTCGTCTTTGCTACTTTGTTGCAGTTTTGCAGGCTTCCAGCGCGGTCAGCAGTCGATTCCTTGGCAGAAGGTGAAGAGAGAGATGCAGAGGAACTCTGATGAGCTCTTGCATTCGTTATCTAAGGAATTCCCCAAAGCAGAGACCCTAAATAGCCAGAAAAGGAGGTTTGGCTACCTAGGAGAGAGGATAGGCTAGCAACACCTGAAGGAGCCTATCAGAAGGAGTCTCTGACGTCACCTGCTGGCCCTGGCCACTCAGAGCAGTCCAGTGTGCCAGCAGCACCTCTGTTTCCAAGATGGCAGGGGTCTGGAGCACACTGGAGGAGCTCTGGGCACCTCCCAGGGGAGGTGCAGGTCAGGGGAGTGGTCACTCCCCTATCCTTTGTCCAGTTTCGCACCAGAGCGGGGCTGAGGGATCCCTGAATCGGTGTAGACTGGTTTATGCAGAGATGGGCACCATCTGTGCCCATCAAAGCATTTCCAGAGGCTGGGGGAGGCTACTTCTCCCCAGCCCTGACACCTTATTCCAAAAGGAGAGGGTGTAACACCCTCTCTCTGAGGAAGTCCTTTGTTCTGCCTTCCTGGGCCAGGCCTGGCTGGACCCCAGGATGGCAGAAACCTGTCTGAGGGGTTGGCAGCAGCAGCAGCTGCAGTGAAACCCCGGGAAAGGCTGTTTGGCAGTACCCGGGTCTGTGCTAGAGACCCGGGGAATCATGGGATTGTCTCCCCAATACCAGGATGGCATTGGTGGGGCAATTCCATGATCTTAGACATGTTACATGGCCATATTCGGAGTTACCATTGTGAAGCTATACATAGGTAGTGACCTATGTATAGTGCACGCGTGTAATGGTGTCCTGAACAATGTGGGGGCACCTTGGCTAGTGCCAGGGTGCCCACACACTAAGTAACTTAGCACCCAACCTTTACCAGGTAAAGGTTAGACATATAGGTGACTTATAAGTTACTTAAGTGCAGTGTAAAATGGCTGTGAAATAACGTGGACGTTATTTCACTCAGGCTGCAGCGGGAGGCCTGTGTAAGAATTGTCAGAGCTCCCTATGGGTGGCAAAAGAAATGCTGCAGCCCATAGGGATCTCCTGGAACCCCAATACCCTGGGTACCTCAGTACCATATACTAGGGAATTATAAGGGTGTTCCAGTATGCCAATGTAAATTGGTTAAATTGGTCACTAGCCTGTTAGTGACAATTTGGAAAGAAATGAGAGAGCATAACCACTGAGGTTCTGACTAGCAGAGCCTCAGAGACAGTTAGTTTTTAACACAGGTAACACATACAGGGCACACTTATGAGCACTGGGGCCCTGGCTGGCAGGGTCCCAGTGACACATACAACTAAAACAACATATATAAAGTGAAATATGGGGGTAACATCCCAGGCAAGATGGTACTTTCCTACAAATGGGGTGTATCCTTTGTTGCTAGCAAGCTGAAATAAACCTATAATCTGAAATACATTTTAAAGGGCCGGATTCACAAAGGTGTTCATGGCTGCAAAGTTCAACTTGCACTTGCAAATTGTCTTTTCCATTAGTTTTACGGTGTGTTTGTGATTCACAAATGGTGGTTTTACGCTTCTCAAAAGGTTTACTAACATCCTTTTTGTGTGAGAAACTCTTCGCCGTGACGAAAGCAGTAGGGGATCAATGGCAGAAGTATCTGAATAACAGGTTTAAATATGCTTGTTCGAGGGTAATCACAAAACGTTTTCTCAGCCCTTTCCCACCCTGTAAACAGTTGGAGCTTTACTCAAGGGTTTCTCCATAGGAAAAACTAATTTGCACGAAGAGAAAAAAAGTTACCAGTACATCTAGTGGGAGACATTTTCCGATGCACACGTTAATTATGTAAATTTTTGCATACTGGGATGTTTCGGTATTTCACCCATTGGAAATTTGCCTAGTTTATCCTTAAGTTCTCCTGAGCTACAACTCGAAGTTTGTCAGGCCTACTATTGGAAACCTCTGGGAGCTTAACAAAAATCTGAAATTTACTCCAAATGTGGGAGATAAAACAGATAATTAACATTTGAATGCTTCTTTGTGATGCATACATGCATTTTATTTGTGCAGATACATGGAATGAAAATGACTAAATCAAGTATACCACCGCTGTCCGGCAAACTACCTGTAATATTTGTTGATATGCAGTGCTGTAAACTGCTCTGTGCTGTCCCTTTTCATTCAACATTTTCTTGGGATAGAGGCTCGCACGTACCACTCACTCAGTGCCATTCAGACCATGGATGATGTCCTATCACTGAGTTCACAAGTTGCCAATACTCTCTTGGCAATATTGTTTTCTGGAACGTAAGCCTCCTATACCAATCCTGTTTCAGTTAGCAGCCAAATTTCCAAAACTGAGCTCTGTGCCCTTTCAAAGCGCATATACTACCCTATGAAACCACGATAAAATGTTTCTTCATCTTAAGAAACCACCAGCCACTGCAGCGATCATGAGCTCCATGCACTACGGAGCACCAACAGAGCCCTGCACTCACCAGGCCTTCATCCTGGGACAGGAGGAAATCAGCAGAGCATTCACCATTATCCTCAACTCTTCCATCATGACGCCCACCTTCCCTGATGCCTGGAAACACGCAAAGGTGAAACCCTTCCTCAGGAAACCCTCCGCCGACCCCAAAGAGCTCAAGAAGCACAACTGCTCCATGTCACTGCTCCCCTTCCCAGCCAAGGTCCTGGAGAAAGTCATCAATCGCCAGCTCACAGATCACCTGGAAGGAAACAACCTACTTGACGCTACACAGTCCAGCTTCCACTCCAACCACAGCACTGAGACTGACTTGATAGCTGTAACAAATCAGAGAGACAGCAGTCCTGATTCCTCCTCAACCTCTATGCAGTCTGCGACACCGTTTCCCACCAAATCCTCATCACTAGACTCCACCACATCGGCATCCGAGTAAACGCCCTCAAGTTGATCACCTTCTTCCTCATAGGACGCACACAGAAAATCTGCCTACCGCCCTCCACCTCCAAACCCAAGTGCATCATCTGTGGAGTGCCCCAAGGATCCTCCCTCAGCCCCCACCCTCTTCAGCGCCTACATGACCCCATTGCTCGACATCGTCCGCACCCACAGACTCAACATCATCTCATATGCTGAGGACACCCAACTCATCCTCTCTCTCAGGAAAGACTCCGCCACCACCAGACTCCACTTTCAGAACACCATGACCAACGTCTCCAACCACATGACATCCAACTGCCTGAAGCTGAACACAGACAAGATGGAGTGCTCATCTTCTGAAAGAACACCTGCCCATGGGATGACACATGGTTGCCCACCACACTCAGACCCTCACCCACCCTCACCGATTACGCCCGCAACCTCACCATCACCCTGGACAGCAGCCTCTCCATGAAGCGCCAAATGAACTGAGTGGCCTCCTCCTGCTTCCACACCCTCCCGATGCTTTATAAAATTTTCCCGTGGATCCCCGCCATCAACAGGAAAACAGCGATTTAAGCCCTCATCACAAGCCGACTGGACCACGGAAATGCACTCTACGCCAGAACCACTACCCATCTCCTCAAACATCTACAGATCATACAGAACACCTTAGCCAGACTCATCCTCGACCTAAACAGTCCAGCATCACCCCCCCCCACCTCAGATGTCTCCACTTGCTCCCCGTCCAAAAGATGTGCCATTTCAAACTGCTGACTAGCCTACAAGGCCTTCCACAACGCTGGACCCTCCTACATCAACCATCGACTTACCTTCCACCAGCTGACCAGAGAACTCCGATCCGCCTCCCTCACCCTCATCTCCCGCATCCAATGGAGCTGCAGGGGACATCTGTCTTTCTCCTGTCTTGCCACCAAATCCTGGAACGACTTCCCAAATCTACCCTTTCACTCACTAACTCAGGAAGGGACTCAAAAAGTGGCTGTTCAACTAAGGCTCTCCAGACCTCAGTGCCTGGATACCCCCAGGGTAATAGGCTGAAATATATACAGATTGATTGACTGATTGAAGATTAGATTTTGATCCCACACACTATCCCAAAGGAATTCTATACTGTGAGCTAAGAATCAATCTTCCCTTGAGTGAGTATTATGGCTAACACAAAATGTGCTTTCTCTCTTACATGTAAAGTGTTTGCCAAAGGTTGTTTAAACACACCACTTTTTATTTTGCATTCTTTTAGGAATTTATTTCAGATAAACTGTAATCTGCTGGTACTGCCTCTGCTCGCCTAATTTCCACAAGACCTAACCACTGAATTGAGCCTGATGTACAACATACAGAGTCTAATATCCTTCTTCAGGTTACACTTTATGCTCAAGAAAAGCTCTCAGAAAAAGGTGCTACTTTTAGTTTCAAATGGGCATTAATATAACATCTATTGTTAGACCTAGTTCCTGGTTTTCTTTATTGTACTGGCAACATAAACAACTTTTACACATCTTAAAGAGAGCGTTCTGCACCCTGTGTGCAACTCAACTACACATTCTACATATGCTGCTCTGGTCTAAAGTGGGAGCAGATATATGATAATACAACACATGCTTATACCAAGCATGGATTTCCATGCAGCCTTTACAAAGCATGGTAAGCACTAAAATTAACTTTACATCCCTTTCCCCACCTTAAACCCTAATATTATTATTACCTCCATTTACTACTGCCCACCCATAAACCCTAAATTTACCCTTACCTCCCTTTACCACTGCCTACGCTTAAAACTGCAAAAATTACCCAGACCTCCTTTTACCACTACCCACACCTGAACCTTAAAATTACATCTCTTTACAAATTATATATACATTTACAACTTACCTATACTTACAATGCGTGGTAAAGGCATGCATGGGAAAAAGTGTGTGGTAAAGGATGCTTCCTGTGGGAGCAAGGTGGGTGATGCCTCAGTCCTGGGACCAGCTCTGCTGTCAACACGACCGCCCACTATACGTCACTTGGGTGACTGAAGGGGTGGGATGTGACTGGGCCAGAGTATCAGCCTTGAATGCCTTAATCCTCGTTTTTATTGTGCTTTATGGACCGAGGAAGTGAGTTCAGTCCGCAGCATCGGTGGAGAACGATCTCTCTTACTTCCACTTATGATATGAAGTTAAGCAACTGGTTTAGATGAGCAGGATGTGTCGATGTCCTCCAGCTCCTCGAATTTCCATAAGGGAGGTCTCATTTTTGCTTTACCCCTTGTGGCCCAATTCTATTTACTGAAAGAGAATAAATGTGTAAAGGAGGAAGAGTGTGCACCCCTTGTGTAGTAATGATTTATTTGTCTTGAATGAACGTTCCTCACAGACTTCGTGTGAGGCATGTCTTACAATTCCTCCAAGAGTCACTAATGTCTGTCGTGGTTCATTTGCATATCTGATATGTAGTTAATAGACATACATTCTTTACCTGTCACCTTTATAGTATTGTGCAGTGGCGTTCCATGTTCCAACCACCAGTTGTGGGAAGTTCCCTTAGTAGCTGTTGTATGCTGGACGTTAGTGAATAGGATCATTTAGTAAAGCCTTACTAATTCAATTCTCGTCTTCAGATTACTACATAATTTGGCAACAAGTAATGTGTAGGCACCGATGAGCTCACAAACTATACCCATCTCATGGTTCCTTGGGGAACAGGTTGTTTGCACTTGAGACCGTACATCACCTGAGTAACTCATCAACACCAAGTCTGATGGTTTGCTGGGAGACCCAGCGATTCTCATTTAGGTTGGAAGCTCTGTCGAGCTATATAAGGATGTTTGCAATGATGCGGCATGTTCAACTTCACAAGGCTGTGCAGGTGTTTAAGTGATGTCCCACCAGATACACAGCACTGCACAGCCATCCAACATGTTGCACTAGTGTACAGTTCATAACAATCATCTTTGCTATAGCGAACTCAAAGTGAGGTAAAAGCATGTAGCAACCATCTTTCATCCAGAAAGACCAGAAGACGTATGGAGTCTGCCAGCAAAAACTACATTAGCAAGGCTACAATCCGTAGTCATATTTTGCATGACAAAAAGTAGAAGAGTATGTTGCATGCCATTCATCAATACTATTAAGACGTCTGTGTTGTGTAGTCACTGATGCTCCACTTTTACAGTACTGACTAACTGCTACTTTAGGAACAGTATAGAGATACAATTGTGATCAAGTAACTATATGCTGCTTAATCTCAGGCACAGCTACTTGACATAGGAATCCTACTCAAGCTGAAATACTAGATACAGACAAGAGTTTGGAGCGGCCTGCATCATTCAAGTCTTAAAATGTTGACAACATTTTTAAGATGCAAGTAGCAGCAGTAACAAGCGAAGTTTTCAAATTTAAAGAGAGGCTTTTCACAATAACATGAGGCAAGAAAACTCAAGGAATACATGCTCGCTGTGTGGCTTGGCAAACTACAAAGGCACGAGTAAAACATGTCCTGCATTAAGCACGGTGTGCTTTAACTCTAGAGGAATTTGACACTTGGCAAATGTTTGTTAAGGAAAGTAGCAGCAAGAGTTCAGTACTAAAAGTCAATATGATCTTGTTAGTGAGTCATGAAGAACAAAAGAGCCGAGACATAACAATGACTCCAATGAAAAAGTGATACATTACCCTCAAGGAGATATGCACGAGAGTTAAAAAGTAGAGGGTAGGGGTGAAAGTTTTGAGGAAGGTATGGCACATACAAAGAGTTTGTTCTAGGAATGGACGAGGAGCAGTATTCACCACCAAACTGTGATCTGATTGATCATTGTGGCAGTTTCTGGGTCGCATTATATTTTTCGCAAACGTTGGGAAAACAAAATAGTACAAAATGATGTTACAGCATACAGTGTTAATTAAATCAACATGTTCGGTTACTTTATCTTTACCATTGCTTTCTAAGGAAGAACAATCATTAGCAAAGTTTACATTGCTATTAACTGTCAAAAAATGTTCGGTTAGTGGAACCAGAGCAATATGGGGACCACATTCAACCCAAATGCTAAATCTGCAATATACTGTTTGACAGGGCTTGATGCACCAGTGTACTGATGTGTACTGCTGCCATTTTGGAAGGTTTGTAGGAAACGTTTAAGGTTGCGTTTCGAAAGGAGCTTGCAAAAATGATAATTTTTACATAATATTCTAGTGAAGAGCATCATAACAATAAAACATACTCTGAGGAATGTGCTTGTAAAGGCGATGGAAGGATCTGTCTAAAAGAATTATGGAATTAGACGCAGAGGCTATGACCAAATCAGCTGATGCTTCAGAAATAAATTTCCACTGTAGTCTTAGTTTGAAACAGACCGCAAAAATTTAGACTAAGTGCCAACCTTTGCTGGGTCAACCAACAGGCTGTCATCATCTTCCACGTATTCAGGACATGACGATGCCCTAGTTGGAAGAAGCAAAGAATTTCAGTATATCAGAGTTATATTCCGTGCACCATCAAACTGAATTGACAACTAAGCCTTGGCACATTAAACTTTTTATTTTATATCATAATGACGTTCAGATATACTAGAATTATGTTTGGGCTAAACCATGCAACCTCAGAATTCAAAGAAATAATTTATACATTCCTTGGAAATATTGATAGTGTGCAGTCTTAACAGGATGGCAATTTGACTTTTGCAGGCTCTATAGCTGAGCATCATAAAAGGCTTGAAAAGCCACTTTAAATTTTAGAACAGAAAAACAGAAAGTTATGATATACTACTATGTAAAGTAAATCCCTTTCTAATGTTACAATATTAAGGCAACAAAATTACAAGTGAGGGATTTTTTTTTTTTCAAAGAAAGATTTATTACAAGCAACTAAATCAGTTTGCAAAGAAAGACATAAAGATCAGTTGAGGTATTTGTAGACATATGCGAGTTTTCTTCAAATGTTGTCAATAACTTCCCCATGATTGTTGCTACTTTAAGTGTTCCTTAAAGGTGCAGAAGTTGAATGGCTAGATGATCAAGAAAAACTTTTTATCAGCCCAAAGCATCCATTATTAAATCTACACCTTATTCCATATCATGCGATTCCAAAACCCTCTGGAAGGCAGATGTTAGTTGCTCTGGTTTTGGAGTAGTGTTCAGTTAGATTACCAATGGAATTAAAGGGAAAATGAACATCAAATTGCAGAAGAATGTGCAACTGCCACAGTTAGAAAAGACAACAAAGGCGAAGTATGTAATTTCTGAAGAGAAATGGTCTGCAGCAATAAAAAATGATACTATTTTGGATAACATAAGTTTGTTAGGAGATGTTCGCCCAAGGAGAAAAACTTGGTACTTAATTTACAGGTCTTAAGGAAAGTCAACAGTGAGGTAACTGTACGAGAATTTGTTCTGAATGGAGATGGTTTTGTTCTGCCATCTACTTTCACAATCAGATTTTTGGGCAAGCACATATTGTAAGTCTGGGTAGAAAAGCCACACAGAAAGTGGTTAGGCAGTTAAAGTAGTGGCCATATGTAGATGGTCTAGTTTCAAAATTTGAGAAAAGTAGTATAAAATATCTTAATTTTGACCATTTGTTCATTTGAAAGAGATCATTTGTTTATGGATCAGATCTTTTTAATGAAGAATGTTGCCAGTAGACATTCTCCCACCTACCTCCAGAGGGCATGTTGCTTTGCCATCCAGCTATTAAATCTCACCCCCTCCACTTCCACAAGTTCAGCAACCAGTTATTATATAATGAACATACAGTGAAAGGTGCTAGAAATTAAGAAGGTAAGTGCACACAAACCCAGACCACTGCTTACTCCTTATCTGCTTAATCCCCTTTCAAGACCCCAGCTTTTAGTCGCTGCTTTGTGTTCTACAAAGTGATCAAAAGTACTCTGAGATTTCTGGGGAAGTTAGTTCACTACATTCCCCTGAAAGAAAATACAGAAATGGGCCCTAATTTCTCCAAATAGGTAATTTTCCAAATCCATTGACAATATTTTCCCCATCCCGTAAAAACATTTTTGGCACTCTGACAGTCTCTGTCCCATAGCACTGTGAAAGCCTGAGTCATCTGCCTGCCACTGTTCAAACGTTACCTACATCTGCTTGTTGGATAGTCCAGCAGCAAATACTGGGGAAATCCAGGTAAATCCATGTCAAAAATACAAAAGGCTGGCCTAAAAAAATCTTCTCCCAATAGCTCTTAAGTTTTGAAAAGTGCCACAGTAAATGTAGAAATGTGTCAGTTTCCTCACACTCACGCAACAGAGCTTTGATGTATGAGGGATCCATTCATGCAAAGCAGCAGGTGTATTGTATCAATATGTAGCTACCTTTACCACGGTTTCCCTGTCTGTTGTGCTCTTGAATGTGGTCAGAACTCTATCCTTTCACTCCATCCATGTGAGTCTTCTACCAAGTTATTACTCCTTCCCTGCTTTTTATTGATCAGCCCTGCGCCTAGGAGATTTATTTATGTCTGGAATGACACATTCATCCTCAAACCTTCTACACTACCTACCGCTACACAAGATGAATAGATCCTCAGTCATAGCCAGGGAGTGGTCTGGATTGCCTGCTACTGTGGTAAATGGGGAAAGAAAGGCAGAAAGACATAGAAACATGGTCACTATCTCAGACCACCACATTGTTGCCCTTGTGACCGGAGATGGGTAGATAGCTTCCCCATTTTGTTCTTATCAACTGTGGCATTTTCCAAACGTGAGTGCCTGTGATTATCTGGTCTAGAAAATATTAACCTTTTTCTGATTTTGACCCACCACTCCACCATGTAGCCCCTTATTGAACAGATCTGTACTACATTACGACATCTGGGAGGCCTAGTCACTCCTCTTCCCATAAGCACTCCATCTCCCCAAGCAAAGCCAGAAGTAAGCGAACTATAGGTGCAAGTTGGGAGTCAACAAGATCAGGAACGCATTCACTTACATGGTCAAAATTAGTGTTTTTGACCAGACCTGAACTCCCCTCATTAGTTGGGACCCTCTCTAACAAACAATGCAAATAGCAGGGAAAAGAATGGAACCACCCCCTCTTGCCCTGCTTAATGGCAATCAGCAATGAGATCCCCAATTGATCCTCACTTATGCCACTGGTTCCTTATATGCTAACGGCTCATTTATTGAAAATGGGATCACAACTCAGGGCTTCAAGAGTCTTAAACAAGAATGTCCAATGCACGCCAGGAAATCATTTTGCTGAGTCTCTAGCGGTAGGGCATTGTCCCAGGTCTTTATAAATATTATCAGTAATGCACACAATTAGTTTGCTTTTATTCTTGCATTTTGTCCCTAGTATAAAACCAGACTGGTCCTGGTTAACAAGGCCTGGCATGACTGGCCCTATCCTGCTCACTAAGATGTCAAGTGAACAATTCTGTATTGGCGTCCAATAAGAAGACTGGCCTGTGCAAACCTTGTCTGACTCAAGGATTATCCCGGTCAGATCTTTCAGCTCTTACAGCAACTCAGAAGGCCCCCCCAGGACCTCTACTGGATTCGCTTTAAACCCTTCTTTCCCAATTGTACATGTAGCCACTAAAGACAGACCCCTCTCTGGACTTCTGCTTTGGTTAGGGCTATAGCCCTCCTTTGAACACTCACAAGGATCTACAGGAAAGGTCCTTTAACCCTTCACCCCTCAACTTGTGGGACCCTGCTCTGTATGGTATTTAAGGCCTTAGTTGTGATTATGTCCTCGACCAGAGACTCTCTCATTTTCATACATTTGGGTGAGCTCTTTGCATAGAAGAGTGCTCACCACCTAGAGCATCTGGTGGGAGCCGGCATCCTTCTGCTCAATTTGTTGCATGCAAACTCTACCCGCAAGTCCCAGGCTGCTGCCAAGGCCCTCTTTTGAGGAGGGCTAATTCAATAGTTTGTGTCCCTGATATGAATCTCAGTTTCTAATATGCTGTCAGGGCCATGCAGATGTGTCCTGCTGCACTCGGTCGTGAAGTCAGCCTGCATGGCTGCTTCTCCCTAACGGCTGGTAGGGCCATGGCAGTACCTGCTGCCAGAGTCTCCAACCCAACTGTGGCTGTTATTTAAGTTCAGATGCTCATCTCACCTCTCCGTGCCTGCACTCTGTGGTCGACGGCATCTGGCTCACTGGCTGTCATGGCTGCCTTAGGCAGCGAAAGGCACACTCTAGTTCAGACCTGTCGTTCTGGGGCTCCTATCTTGTATGTGCTGCGAGGTCCATCAATTACCCACATCATTACCTACTCTTATTCAAAGACATGCACAGGGAAGGGACTGTTTTCTGATGATCCCAGCTGTGTCTACTTGTCCCAGAGCATCTCAAATGGTACTCTCTGGGACAGAACACAGACTGCACTTAGAAGCTGGGGCTGGAGTACAGACCTACATGTCTCACTACTTCATCCTGCCTTCGCCCCCCAACAAATCTACCTGATTTTTCAGAGATGACTTTGAAAGAGCTGGCAATGGATTTATTGGGTCCATATGAAGGATAGACACAGGGTCAATTTACATCATTGTTCTAAGTCATTAGGATGAGCATAGCAGCACGCAAGCGCTGCTCTTCTCGACATGCTGTAATCTACTCTGAGGGCTTTAACCACACGCATCGCTTTCATTCATTCCTGGGCCTGCCTTTCAAAACTCCCTTGATGATTTTGGTAAATGCTTTACGTTTGTTCTGCCTTGAGGCTGTTTTGTTGCCATCTTGGAGACTGACCCTATTACATGGCAGACCTTTTTTTCCTTTTAACTCGATGCATCACTCATTGTGGTACATTGTTTCTTCATCTTCCTTGGTTTCGGGCATCTTGCTGTTTCTTTGCGATGTCTGCGGGAGATTTTATTTTTGCAGTTTTATGTAGTGCAAACTCAACACAAAGGTATTGGAGCGCTTTATTTTTTGGGGGGCAGTTTTATAGAGTGCAAGCTCGATACAAAGGTATTACAGCACTTTACATGAGCACTGGTTATACTACACAAGAACACATTTATTTTTGGGAGCAAGTGGAGATTAAGTGATTTGCCCAAAATGACAGGATGTTGAGCCAGCGACGAGATTTGAACTATGCTCCCCAGCTCCAAAGTCAGCAGCTCTGGCCCTTTACGCCACATCCTCTTCCCATGGGTTCTGTCTCTGGTGCATGTTCGGGCAGTCTGGCAATAACTTGTTTTTGTTCTATACAGCACTTGATAATACAGGTTCGGCCATTTCATTGCGCTGCAAAGCAGGTGCCATTCTTAACAAAACTACTAATTCATTTTCATCGACCTTGCAGAGATTTAGAGGTGAAAAGGCTATGTCAGGATTGTAATCTTTGACATTAACGTTCTGTCAAGACCTCTGTAGTTGGGGCATTAAACAGCAGACTTAAGTAGAGCTTAACACTAGGAGATAGTATGTGCTCTGGATAATCTCTGGAGGGTCAACAACCAAGCACATAGGTTAGTTCTAGGCAATAAGATAGCAAAAGGTGTTTTCTCCAAAATGGTGGAAAAGGAGTCGTGACTCCTGACTCCAGTACTTCACTACCTCAAGGTTTAAAGCAAAAAACATCTAGCCTTTGGATGAAAACTGGGACTCTTCAAATAGAGTTCAGTTAGTGCGAACTCGCAACAAAGGTATTACAGCGCTTTACATGAGCACCGGTTACATTACACATTCATTTTTGGTAGCAAGGGGAGAATAAGTGATTTGCCCACGATCACAGGATGTTGAGCCACAGGGTTCCCCAGCTTCGAAGTCGGCAGCTCTGGCCCTTACGCCACATCCTTTTCCCTACGGTTCATCTGGTGCATACTGGGGCAGTCTGGGAATAACCCTTTTTTTTTAATATAGCGCTTGGTAATACAGGTTGTGGGATTTCATAGCACTGCAAAGCAGGTGCCATTCTTTACAAAATCACTATGAATCATTTGCATTTAAGAAGCCTTTTCTGTTATTTGCTTTGTATACAGTCAATGTTTTTGAAAGTTAGGCTGGCATTGCCAATGCAGAGGAATAATTCCTTTAAAAGTTTAACACAGAAATATATAGCTAACCCCTTTTCTTTGCACCTAACTCTTTTGATCCCCTCATTTTGTGGGCTAAATGCCATGAAGGTGACTCTTTGTGGCTTGTTTAGTGCTATACAAGTTTAAGTAAACACACTAGAAAGATTTGCATCTCTAGTGTATCTCATTCAGTCTGTAGGAATAAGGCAAGAACACTCCTAAGACGGCGGGCTTGTTGTGTCCTCTCTCCTGCAGCGACAGGCCTGTGAGGGTTGCTGTGGCACCTGGCAAACATCCACTACACTCCCACACAAAATGCATAGGTAAAACACATTGTCATTTACAACGCCAATAGCTCTAATTCTCACAAATGCAAGACCTATTACATTGCAAATGCATTTTTATTTTTTTATTTTTTTTTAACTGCAGAAGTAAAAAAAAAAAACAAAAAAACAAAAAAAAAAAAAAATAGATAGAGAATCCCAACACAGCTGCAGTATGCAATTCCTGGAAGAATGTTTCCACAGACAAAGATTACCAAACTTTATAAAATTAAATAATGGTGTTCGATCCACATTGTATAAATTGACTAACTTTAAGAATGGGGGATAGGCATACGCCTACTTCTTTATACTCTCCCAACGTGAGTAGGTAGATGAAAAGATTCAAATCGAGAGATAGAACACATTTTGCCTCGAAATCAGGACTGACGGTTGAAAAACATATCAGTAGTTTGTTATGGGAACACACTGTTTTTTTTCCACTTCCACTGATTAAAGGAAAGGAGTCAGTAAATAATGTAAAACCTTGTTAGCCAAAAAGGAAGAGTGAACATTTCTCAATGGGAGATGTATTGTAAGAACAGAAAGTAGTATAGTAGTAAAGTAGTACAGAAACAAAATATAAGTACATAAGAATGTGATTCAAGGAGATCTACAGAGTTGTTTTGGTGTTTGATTTTTGGTGATTTGGTTAAGGTAACACAGTTTGTAAAGAAATTAGAGCCCTGATTTTGTAAGGTTGTAGGTGTTGATAAGGCCGCAGTCGGCTGAACAATGGCTCCTGATGAAGACCACAAAGGTAACGTATTGTGAACATGTAGCACAAAACGTAAACAATCCATATTTAATTAATCTGCCTTTCTTAAGCAACTTTAAGGTCACTGACTTCTCTCCTATGTTTTTGAGTAATATGAAAGCAGCTTTGTGGAATCAGTGTGGTTGTGTTCTCAAATGTGGATCAAATCTTGATATTCCTGTTCAAGGCTCTGCAAGAAAAATTAACTTGCATAGAAATTGTAAGATTCCATGGTAAATGGACATTAGCGCCAAGGCACCATATAACGTCTACCAGTAAATATTTGTAGTTTATTGCTATTCCTTCATATTTTAAAGTTGTTTACTATTTATGTTTTATATAGTTTATAACGGCAAGAGATATGTAGTAATTATTTTCCTGGCATGAACTTCAGTACTTTTGGGTTTGGTTAACTTGCGTGACCTGGAAAGAGCATTTGCCTATCTTCTTTACGGATAACGAGGACAACCACAAATGCTGCTCGATGACTGACGTTTACCCAAGCCCTATAGTTGAAAAACCGATGCTCTCAACCAGTGCCCCTTGACTGATAACACAGTAGGTTAGACCAAGCTTCCTGTACCCTCACAAGTACAAAACAGCACCAAAACCACACAGCTGGTGATCCTCCCAGACAGTTCAACCACACCCTCTTGCACGGCTCTTAGTTATATAGGTAAGAAAGCAAAGATCCTCAACAGTACAACACACATCTCACATACACAATTGTTCACAAAGAAAAGAAACCTGCTCCTATTCCTCAGTCAAGAAAAGCAAGAAACATTTGGTAGTTGCATCACATTCAAAAGCATCGGACATGACACTGATCTCAAAAGAAATTCTTAGATAATGTACAGCTGAACAAGCTTTAAAGTTCGTTTTCTTTTAGAAACCACTAGAAGGCAACTAGGAGCTTATGCTAACGGAGAGGTTAATGAAACTTTGAAGTCAAATACTCCTACACTGAAAATGTTCCGATTATAAACAATATTGCCGCTGAAACATCTGCACACGTGTCTTCTACGGAGGAATTAGGGGCGATCATATTTTACCGTCTGGCTATCATCCGTATCTGTAGCATTACCTCCGACAATCTTTGATTATCAGTTTACATCTCTCCCAGCTACTCGTTCAAATAAATGAACATAAAAATAAAGGCCCTGATCATCCTGACATAACTGCAAAACGCAGGCCAAACCTCCAGTGGGTTGGTCAGCCTCTGAAGAAATACCGAACCTTGCTATCTTGTGTACACTTGGTTTTGTCCGTTAATGAATTTCGTATCCTGCTATCAAACCGCCATATGGATTTTTATCACTGCGATTTGAGGAACAAAACTGAGGGAATTCAGACAGCCTTGGTAACCAGATTGCAATTTGCATGTACAAACGGCAGTAAATATCCTGTGGTACATGTGGAAAGTTCAATAACCTTCTCCCTGACTGTGCCAATATTTTATTGACTGCTGCAAGATGTCAATAAAAATAAAAATGAAAGAATTCCTATAGTTAAGTGGTGCGGGACAACCTAATTACTTATTCTTTAACTTCAATTAACAATTGAATAAATGCTTGCCTGTTTATTTAACTTCTTTTAATGTTAGTGCTGAGATGAGTAAACAGCAGCCCAGTGCTGCTGTTGACTAGGGTGCCGCATGCAAAGGTCAAGAGGGCCGCATGCGGCCCCTGGGACGTATTTAAAGTATCACTGCTCTAGACAATGCTGCAAGTTGCTTCTCTGGTCCCGTCGGAAATTCTTCATTCTAAGTCCTCTGGGCAGTGCTGCTAGCTGCTTCTCTGGTCCCAGTGGTAATTCCTCATTTTTAGTCCTTTAGACAATGCTACAGCTGCTTCTCTAGTCCCATTGGTAATTTCTCATTCTAAGTCCACTAGACAATGCTGCAGCTGCTTCTCTGGCCCCAGTGGTAATTTCTAATTCTTAGTCCTGTAGACAATGTTACAGCTGCTTCTCCGATCCCACTGGTAATTCCTCATTCTACGTTCCCTAGACAGTGCTGCTTCTCTGGTCTCTGTGGTAATTCCTCATTCCAAGTCCTCTAAACAATGCTGTAAACTGTTTCTCTGGTCTGTTGGTAAATCTTCATTCTAAGTCCTCTAGGCAGTGCTGCCAGCTGCTTCTCTGGTCCCAGTGCGAATTCCTCATTCTCTGTCCCCTAGACAGTGCTGCAGCTGCTTTTCTCAGTTCACCCACTACACTCCAAACCAAAACACATAGGTAAAAGACACTGTCATGTACAACGCAAATAGCTCTAACTCTCACAAATGCAAGACCTATTGCATTGCAAATGCTCGTTTGCCTCTGCTTCTGCATATGTAATATGGCGTCTCTCAACAGCTTTTTTGCTTCTGTGCCAAGTCTAATACGGCAGGTCTTCAAAGGAAAGGGCTTTTTCATTTGCAAGGGCTATGCCCCAATGCAAATGTAGGAACGTTTCTTTGTAACTGTGCAGCCCACATTTGCACCAATGCAAACTATATTACAGATGAATCACACAAGCAACTGTGGCCCCTTCTGTAGACCAAAGTGAGAGCACACGCCAACTGCGACCCTGGGACATTTTGTATAATACTTGCACTAGCTGTTTATCCTTTTGAGAATACTGTTTCATCAGCACACTTAGACCGTGACTAAATGACAAAAATAATTTGGAAACAACTTTAGGACAAGGAACTTTCTCGGGCAAAGTAGTTACCAATGAAATGCTGACTTCAAGGGGTGTTTGGGTTACAAGTGAAATGCTGAGACTTTATCTTGATTTTTTGAACTTACAATCTCGCAGTGGCAAAAACAAAGGCATTCATTACGGGAAACAGTAGCGCATGGTCGGGATACTGGAAGCTTAATTCTCCATATGCTTATGATGTCATCGGAACCAAGAATTTCCATAACAAATATCTTACCAGACACTTGTTGTCTTGCCGATTTATGCTCACTTTCGCCCCACTGATGACAACATGGGTAATTTCCTGGAAATCGCAGAAGTGCGACCACTTTGGTTCATTTTTTTCCGTGGGCTGATGCGTGGGTTTATGTTTTTCCCCTTTTAATCGGCTCTTCTTCCCAAAATAGAGTCTGTGGTTACTGCTCTCAGAGTTCTGCTGTTAATAAATAGAAAGAAAAGCTGGTGAGCACTTGTCAATTAGCTACACGCTTAGCAAAAGCACCCCCAGAACCCCAACGAAAATGACCTCTCGTCCTGCATGCTGGTGGTGTTCAGTTAAGAAGGATTACAACACAGCTATGCGAGTCTTCACCGCCATCTTTGACTTTAGGCAGCCTCGATTTCTCTTGCTACTAGCCCTTGGCAAAGCCCCTGGTCCCAGAATCGCCCACATGCCTATTTGCTGCATGCCACTACGAAGATTCTGATACTGTCTCCACCGACTTCCCCTTACAAAAAAAATACCCTAAACCAGAAGAAATCTCTATGTGTTGATGCATTTTAGGTGGACTTCACACCGGGGGCAGCAGTGCTTAATTTGAGCCGGTGGTTGCAGGTGTGACCTAACAGCATTCCTTTTTGGGGCCTGGGATTTATTATTCCATTCTCTAGCCTCGGACCCAAAAGAAGATAGAGAAAGGCAGAAAAAGGAGAAAGATAAAAAGACAATGCCAAAGGGAGAAAGCAAGGATGAAAAAAACCCTCCCAAGAGTGAGCAAAAGGGGAGGGGGTTTATAATGGAGAATGAAGAGACATGAGGAGAAATAAAGAGATTAGAAAGCATTCAACCCTGAGGTGGAGGACTGCAATTCCAGTTCCTTGCAGTAGAGTTGATGTGAGCAATCACAGAGCTACAAGGGCTGCCCTTGCTTTTATCTGGTTGTGCTGCCAGCCAAGGGCCTACAAAACACTTGCTAACATAGTCAAAGATGGTGCATGGCATTCAGCAGTGCACAGTTGGCATGCCCAAATACCCTTAGCGCAGATAGTACTAAAGCGTGCATGTGACACTGGTAAAAGATACAAAACGTACACTTCATTTTATAAAGAGGAATAACAGCACAGACGTGATTACTATTGAGTTTTCTCAGTCACATTCTGGGGAAAACTACAGTGACCCAGCAAAGAGCTAAGAAAAACAAAGAACATGAAAATTCAATAAATATGTCAGTAAATGCATCTAATCATCGGTAACGGCAGACAGTTGTCCATTCCTGTGATCTGAAAATAACACTAGCCAGAGCAATGCTAACTGCAGATGAAGGCCTCGCTCTATTTACTTACCTCCTCCTACCGATTTCGGTGCTCAGATTGGCCTACACCAATTGCCAATAGTCAGTTCTTCCTCCATCTGCCAGCTGTGGTATTGGCAATACTTTCCTTAAGTAACGTTCTAGGAAGAGTTCTTTCTCCACCTCTTTCCTGTCATGAGCTCCTCCTGTCCAGGTCTCCTCCAGACTGCTTCATGTACTCGGCTCTTCCCTAGTCAGCTTCCTGCTGCCAGCTCAAGCAGTTTGTTTTCTGTGCCCTGTTTTCCTTGCAACTGGTCACACTGCTCATCTCTTTCATATGGCTTTTTTGCTGTGGCTTGTTGTTCATGAACCATCTCCCAAGCTGATCTTTTGTTGTGTCTGGATCCTGGGTTTACAACATCTTCCTGCGATCTCTTTGCAACACTCAGCTTGTTTGCTGCATTGTGCTCATCATGCGCAATTACCCAAATACAACACTGTTCTAATTCACGGATCCCATTATCACAAACTCCTGCATTTATTTCCGGTGCTCAGTTACCAAACTCAGTTTTTCCAACACCTCTTTCACATGTCGAGTGCTTACTGTTCTCTAAAGTGGCACATCGCAAAAAGTGGAAAGCAGTCCTAAACAGCAAATGGTATACCCTGACGTGGGTTCTGTGCTTGCAGTGCCACAGGATTCAAGATGGACATCACTAGGTAGGCCCAATAAGGTCTTACTGTTCTTGTTCAGTAGGAACACTGCCTGGTTATTCTGACTCAACTGTCAATAAGAGGGCAGGAGCAAGGCTACTTTGCAAAATGCTGACACCTCTTGGGGGTGACACCTCTTGGGAGTGGCACCTTGAGGAAACAATGATACTCTAGAATGTGGGCCAAGGTACCTATGGTTGTGAATAATTCAAGCATTCCAACGATGTGTTTTTAGGTCTTGCCCACACAGCACATGCACTATGCAGCAAGATGTACTATTTACAGGCTTACAACCCACCCACCCCCACAGTATAGCATTAGTTGTTTCCAATGTTACTCTCATTTGCAATCTTTTGTTTGCTTAGCTCCTACAGGCTTCCCTCCCTTTCTTGTGTTAGCTCCTTTTTGGAGCACGGCCCAAGCATGTGTTTTCCTGGTCTTTTTTTCTCCCTCAACTTTTTTGCAATGCACTTTTCTTCTTATTTTTTAGAAGAACTTTGGTATTATTCCTGGATGTGCAATGCGTTTTCCTACTTTTAATACAGGCATACGGCTTCTCACGTATGTTGCTTTCACCGTATCTGCCATCTTTAGTGACACTTCAGTTACTGACACCCACAACTGTACTACTCTACTCCACACCATATTACTCTACTGTATGCCACTCACTCCACACCACTCCAATCCATGCTCCACTAACTTTCAGCAATGCTGAACAGCACCCACATGCTGCGGTACAACATGGCTAAAAGACATTGGCAAAATCAATGGCTCTCAAATAAGAGAGACCTATTGACTTTGCTAATGCTTGTTTTTCTCATTGAGACACTTTTTAAGTGCTGAACCCCTTGCTCTTGGTCTCATTACACTCAAGCCGCACCTCACTGATGAAGCCCAACAAGGGAGAAACGGCCTGGTGTTTCTTTAGGTCCAGTGTGAAGGGTGTGGGGTCTATGAGTTCAGGCTCAACAGAGCTGATTTATGTTAAGTTGGCCGGTCCCTAGGGTGACATGGTGAGCAAACAACTGATGAATATGGCCCTAAGTAATCTCCAGTGGTTAAGGTTAGCTGAAGTATTACTCCCACTACTTTTTTGTTTTAGTCACTGAACTCTTGCTGTGCCCGTTTCATTTTCTATGCTCTCTCTGCAAGGTATCTAGTACTTCTATTGCCTTACACCCAGTTCCTTCTTAGTTATATTTTTATTGGAAGAGTTAATACATCATTAAAACAGCATATTTAAGGAACCAAAATCATCATGAGGAAAAAACAATGCTAAAATGCCACAGGATACATATACAGACCTAGAAATAAAAAAATAATGCACATTTCCCAAAATCTCAGATTTCTGCCTATATATTATAAATAAATATGCTGCCTCTTCAAGCATGAGATGAGCTACTTCTGTTGCCCCCTTATCCCAATACCTCCCATAATCACTGAAATGTATTATAAGATCCTGATCTTAGCGCATATCGATACTCTAGCTCCTTAATTTTTTAGCATTTTGGACCACCATTGATGATGTATCAGGATCGCTTCTGATGCCCAATTTTGCAGAATTATTGATCTAGCTACTAGTGCTGATATAAACAATAGTTTTTGCCTGCAAAGGTATAATATTTACATCAGAACAGTACCTCAGAAATGCTGTGTAAACATCTATTGACAGATCCAGCCCTGAACTGCAAGAGCAGTACACCTGGATCTCTGCCCAGAAATAGTTTATTTTGGGAAAACTCCAAATAATATAGGTCATGTTACCACTCCCTCAATTAAATACCTAAAACACCCATTGGAACCTGGGGATTCATTTTATGCAAAAAAAGCCAGGGTTCATTAAAGTAGCCAATTTGCATAGAATTGCATTCTACGTAAATTTGCTCCTTTAATTAAAGAGAAGTTAAACACAACTATCTTATTCCATGTCTCCTCTGTAACTGAATAATACCAACCCAGCTGCTGATAGTTCTTCGAGTTGGGGTTTCTATCTAATCTTCGACCAGATCCAGGCTTGCCCAAAATCTACTAAAATCTAGATTATTGAAAAACTGTTTTATGCTAATATAGGACCAATGCATCATTGTTTTGAAGTGTTCGATAGAGGGTTCTAGTTTGGGACAATCCTTCCAGGTATCAGAGTTTGGGAAAAACTTTACTATAGCCATTAAACTCTCACCTAGAAGCGGTGCTCTTATCTAATAGGGGTCGATTCCCAACATAAATGTCTACCAGGTGGGTGGCTCCATTATTGGCCGGCATATTGTAGTGCTTACACAGTAGCTCCTTATATCTTATAAACCTTATAACTAACCTTTTTAGGTGATCTTGTGAGGGGCAGAAAGTCAACAATCCTGTACTTGCACAAGATCAAATTGAGTAAAAAAAAAAAAAAATCTATCTCAGCCATTCCTGGGTTTTAAAAAACCTGCGAACCAAGTGCAAAATTTGCAAAATATATACTTTTAAATCAGGCAAAGGGAGGCCCTCTGCTTTTGCTGGCCTAAGTAATGAATCTATTGCCCATCTAGGTATCTTACTGGCCCAAATAAAGGCGGAGAACATTCCCTCCAGTTCTCTAAAACACTTCATCTGTAGAGCTCACGGAATAGCTGCACGCAAAAATAATACAGAAGGGTAAGATTTACATTCAAATCAACACAACATGGCCCATTATTGAGAGAGGTAGATTGGTCCATTTTGCAAACAGCACCTTCATCTTGCGTATCAGAGGGGAATAATTTAACCCATACAGGTCATTTACATTTTCTATAACATATACCCCTAGACATCGTTTTGGCCTTAGATTAACTAAGAGGTGAAACTCTGGAGGTAAAGTGCCAATTGTGCAATTACATAATAAAATCTCAGTTTTCAGCTTATTGATCTTATATCTGCCAAATTCTTAAAACTCTTGGGATACTTTAAAAACCTTCTTTAGATTCGCTATATCTTGTTTTGAAAATAGAACTATATCATCGACATGTAATTTAATGCTGGTCATGCCACTTATTGGTGGCTCTATGCTCATAGTAGTCCCCACTGCTATTGCTAAGGGCTTTATAAATAGCACATATAATAGGGGACATCCTTGCCTCGTGCCCCTAGAAACCTTGTAGGCTCCAATATTATGAGAATTAATAATTATTTGGGCTTTTTCCCCTTTATAAAGTCGAGATATGATCTCAATAAATCTCTTGGGGAACCCAAACTCACTAAGAATAGCAAAATAACTTTCCCAACACACTAGGTGATGGCCTTTTCTGCAACTAATAAAAACCGAGGCAGGAACTCTTTTGTGAAATATAGTCTGATGCGTCTATTTAAAAATTTGTACTGGAAAATAGCTTCCTACCAAGGATGAAACTGCATTGGGTGGATGGATAATAGAGTATAAAATTCTACTCATTTGATTAGCCAGAAATTTTGTGATGATCTTAAAGTTCACATTTAAAAGACTAATGGGCCTATATGAGTTAACCTTCTCTTTATTTTTATCCTTTTTTTAAAAACCGACCACTATTGCAGTATCAAATAATGCCGGAACCTCACCCACTTCCATGATATAATTGGCAAGTTTTAAAGGCTTTGGGTTTAAAAACCGGTGTGGATTTATGAAAGAACTCAGCAGGTAGGCCATCTTCATCACAAGCCTTCCCATTGGCCAATGATTTCACAACCTCCTCTATTTCCTTGAGGGAGATTTTGGATAGCAAGTTTTGGATTTGGCTAACTTGTAACTTTGGAATAGGGAGCTGGGTTACAAAGCACCCAAGTCGAGCAATATCAACCTGCTGTTATGCGCTATATAGCACTTCATAAAGCTTTTTACCTGAATCAGAACCTGAATCAGAGTGGGCTCTTAATGAGTTTTGGTTTCCGCATCAAAAAGATGTTACCATATTCTGTGCTTGGTGTTCTCATATCTGCGAAACTAAGAATTTGCCTACATATTCACTTTCTTCATAAGTCTTTTGAAGGTAAGCAGCGTTGGCAATATATCCTTGCTCATAGTAGTAGTCTTGCATGCATGCTTTCACCTGTCTAAGCGTCAGTTTATTGTGAACGGTTCTATTCCTGGAATATGCCAAACTTGCTGGGTGAAGCGCTGAGTTTAACTCGGTCCTGTCCTGTGGGCTAATAGCTGCTGTATCTGCAGGATTCCTTTGGAGGTTATGCACCTGTGAATAGTTGCCTTAAATGCAACCCAGATGGTATCTATTCTAGTAGTGTTCTTATTCACCTCAAAATAGCTTATTGTCTCACAATTTGTCGCCTTACACCATTCTTCATCTTCAATGTTTACTTTATAAAAGTGCCATCTCCCCCTGGGCTTTTCTACCCTCATCACTGAGACGTCTATCTCTACCAGAGTGATCGCAAAAGCTATTCAGAATATGTGCATAGCTGCTTACCTTCAATGCTTAGGAGGATAGAAAAAAAAATCCAATTTAGTTGCAGAATTATATTTCCCAGAGAAACAAGACTATTCCCACTTCTCCGCATATCTTTTGTGCCATAGATGATGGAGGACACACCCCACACGGTCTGCCGCTAAGCGCACTCACCCAGCCTCTCCCCTGGAAGCACATGTAGCTGGTCCATGCTGATGCACGCCAAGGAGTATTGCCTGGCGGGATGCCAGCGGCAACAAAGGAGGCTGCAGTGCAGTGTGAGACCAACTGGGTGTGACCCTTTTCTTTTCACTAAAGGCTGGATGCAAATCTCTTTAGCAGTAGCACTAAGATGCACTTCTCTGCTTAAAAGATTTATCGGCAACGCAAGCACATGGAATGCTGAGGAGAGTGAGGGCCTCCGCGAGAAGTCTGTGCAGCCCCCAACTCACCACTCTTCCAGGTAGATTACTATCAGGTAAGCAAGTGGCTTTCCTCTGACAGAGTATGGTGGAGTGAACTGCACCGCGCTACATGGCACGGTAATGGAGTGCTTAGATTCAGTGATAAAGAGGACTGCAGTACGGAAGGAGAGACCTGAGGGGATTTCTGATGGCTGACACCATATAAATCTGAATAAGCAGACCTGTGGCTTTAACATGGTGGAGCTATGGATCTCAGGCCAAAGAGCAGTCGCTTTTGTGTCTCGCATCCCCAGTAGGAAGTCTCCCAGGCGGCAATTAAGCTTTGGATGGAATCCTAATGACTGGCAGAATTGGCAGAATTTGTGCTTTCAAGACTTTGATCCAGTCAGGGGAATTAATCAGCCGAGTACGAGAACATTTCAATGGAAAACAGCAAATTCAACTGCCGTAGCACCTTGTCAATCTACCCCAACTCAAAGTGAAATACAATCGAGGCCAACTGAAATCGGCCACCACTCGCACAAGCCACAACACGCAACAAATGATGGAGTCTAAATTCAGAAAGCTTCTTCAGGCAAAGGTGGCCCTGGCTTACAATAGTCAGACAGGGAGCAATAAGGGGTCTGAAATTGAAAGTGGGCGTGATTTTTCAGACAATGGATCTGGGGCAACCATAAGGGGAGCTGTTCCAACCTCAGCAGCTAGGCCTAAGCAATACCCTCTGTTTTCCAAGCAACTGAAGGCACTATACAGATGGATGCTCTGACCTTTAGTAATGATCAACAGGCTATTTTCTCTCGACCTTAGTTTCAAGTGGCTATGGCATCCAAGATTATTCCTCAGAGTACGAACTCCAATGATGAAGCAATCCAGATGGCACCAGCGCATGTAGCTTTCCCAAAGAGTCATCAGCTGCAGCAGGCATATGTAAGGACTATTTTAGCCAAGATAAGAGACACAAAAACTGCACAAGCGCAAGAAATTGCAGCTCTTCATAAGCGTTTGGCAAAGATTGAGGAGGGTATGACCCATGTACTGGGTAGACTGAAGCAGGCAGAAGCCAGAATTTCCGAGCAAGAAGAAAAGGTTGTGTCTATGCAGCAAAAAGTTATCCAGCTGGAAAAGAAGCAACGCTCTTTCCTAAATAAGTTGCAGGATTTGGAGAACTATAATAGATGGTCAACCCTTAGAATCGTTGGGATGCTGTAAGGGAGTGAAAGTCTGCAGGTACTTGAATGGGTGGTCGCTCTATGGAAGAGGGCAATGCCGGAGCTAGTGGGCGATTTGACCATCATGAGGGCCCACAGAGGTGTCTCAGTTCAAAATCTTTTCCGACATGTCGGCACTCACAGCATGGAGAAGGATGGAGTTTATTAAGATGACTGACTCATTTAAAACTAAGGGTGCTCAGGCAATGATTGTACAGCAGGCTAACCTTAAGGTTTCGGTGAAAGGCCAGTTTCATCTTTCCTCTGACACTGGGGAGGCCCAAGCCCTTATCCAGAATCTATCTAATCCGGCTGTTAAATAGTCAAGTGTGCTCTGTGTGTAATTGCCTCTCCCTCTTAGGGATAACAGATGTGGTCAATGATTTATGAAGACTCCACTTTCTTTTATAGGAGTGACTTTGCACAATGTGACAGTCAAGACACGGAGGCCACTTTATGTTTTCGGTGGAGTGTCTAGAGATGCATTTCGGGAGGGGTGAGGAGTTCTCAGGGATCCCTGGGTTATGATGTGGAGGGGTGCAGAGGGAGGGGATGCAGAAAAAAAGAATCTCCCCTTAGAGGTGCACGGGAGTGTCGGGAAGGGCTAGTGGAGGCAGGAAAGCCAAGGAGCATTCTAAAATTAGCAATGCAACCAAGTGGCATTTAAGGACTGGCCCATTCAGGGTCCATATGTGATCTATATAGGGCAGGGAAATATGTCCATCACTTGGTCTAATGTGCTATCTAATGATGTATTTGAAACTTCAGGAACGTTTCAGTATTGCTTTTCCTGTGGTGGGGGAAGGGCAAATTGAGTACAGTATATTACTGTAGCTGCACTTCGTTGGTCTTTGGTGTGGTGGGGGCGCCTCCAGATGTTTTATAATGCACTCTGTCACTTTATTTATGACTGAACTGTTTTGCACATGCATGAATAAGTTTACATGTCATATGGCAGGCCCTTTACTCCTGGATGGCCTAGGTATGTCACCATTCTTAATATGCTCTTCGCCTATTTTTTAGTACGGCAGAAGGTACCTATAAGCATGTAGCACTTTTGTATTGAAGGTGTTGCCGAGGTGTTATAAAAAAAGAGTTTAGCACCTTACCAGGGGAACAACGTAGAAGGGTGGCTATCAGAATGGTCAATCAGCCACAGTAAGGTATATTCGCACTTGCACTTTCTTTCGTCTCAGTATAGGAAATCAATTACTGTTAACTAGGCCCTTTTTTCCCCATCCGGATGGTCTGAGTCCACTTAGGTGAAGGTATATAAAGAAAATGTCACTTACCCAGTGTACATCTGTTCGTGGCATCAGTCGCAGTAGATTCGCATGTTCTGCAATAGCTCGCCATCTGGTGTTGGGCCGGAGTGTTACAAGTTGTTTTTCTTCGAAGAAGTCTTTCGAGTCACGGGACCGAGTGACTCCTCCTTTTGTCTCCATTGCGCATGGGCGTCGACTCTATCCTCGATTGTTTTTCCCCGCAGAGGGTGAGGTAGGAGTTGAATTGTAGTAATAGTGCCCATGCAATGGAGTGACTAAGTATGCACCTATTTAAGGTTGAGATGATACATATATAAATAATTGAAGGTAACTTCTAAACTGCTACAGGCTCCCGGGGAGGCGGGTGGGCACATGCGAATCTACTGCGACTGATGCCACGAACAGATGTACACTGGGTAAGTGACATTTTCAGTTCGATGGCATCTGTCGCTGTAGATACGCATGTTCTGCATAGACTAGTAAGCAGTTATTTCCCCAAAAGCGGTGGATCAGCCTGTAGGAGTGGAAGTAGTCTGAAATAATGTCCTTAATACGGCTTGACCTACTGTGGCTTGTTGTGCGGATAACACGTCTACACAGTAGTGCTTGGTGAATGTGTGAGGCGTAGACCATGTGGCTGCCTTACATATTTCTTGCATTGGGATGTTTCCTAGAAAGGCCATGGTAGCACCTTTCTTTCTGGTTGAGTGTGCCCTTGGTGTAATGGGCAGCTGTCGTTTAGCTTTAAGGTAGCAGATTTGAATGCATTTAACTATCCATCTGGCTATACCTTGTTTTGAAATTGGGTTTCCTGCGTGAGGTTTTTGAAATGCAATAAAGAGTTGTTTAGTCTTTCTGATGTTTTTTGTTCTGTCAATGTAATACATTAATGCTCTTTTGACATCTAATGTATGTAGTGCCCTTTCAGCTACGGTATCTGGCTGTGGAAAGAACACTGGAAGTTCCACTGTTTGATTTAGATGGAACGGTGAAATAACCTTTGGCAAAAATTTAGGATTGGTTCTTAGGACGACTTTATTTTTGTGTAGTTGTATAAAAGGTTCCTGTATAGTAAACGCCTGAATCTCGCTTACTCTTCTTAGGGAAGTAATGGCGATGAGAAATGCCACCTTCCAGGTTAGGAACTGTATGTCGCAGGAGTGCATGGGTTCAAAAGGTGGACCCATAAGTCTAGTTAGGACAACATTTAGGTTCCATGAAGGAACAGGTGGTGTTCTTGGTGGTATAATTCTCCTAAGGCCCTCCATGAATGCTTTAATGACTGGTATCCTATATAGGGAAGTTGAATAGGTAGTTTGCAGGTATGCAGATATTGCTGCAAGGTGAATCTTAATGGAAGAGAAAGCTAGGTTAGATTTTTGTAAGTGAAGCAAGTAACCCACTACCTGTTCTGGAGTTGTGTGTAATGGTTGTATTTGATTAATATGGCAGTAGCAAACAAACCTCTTCCATTTACTTGCATAGCAGTGCCTGGTGGATGGCCTTCTGGCTTGTTTTATGACTTCCATACATTCTTGGGTAAGTTGTAAGTGCCCGAATTCTAGGATTTCAGGAGCCAGATTGCTAGATTCAGCGATGCTGGATCTGGGTGTCTGATCTTTTGGTTGTGCTGTGTCAACAGATCTGGCCTGTTGGGCAATTTGATGCAGGGTACCACTGATAGGTCTAGCAGCGTTGTGTACCAGGGTTGCCTTGCCCAAGTTGGTGCTATCAATATGAGTTTGAGTTTGCTTTGACTGAGTTTGTTTACCAGGTAAGGAAGGAGAGGGAGAGGAGGAAAAGCGTAAGCAAATATCCCTGACCAGTTCATCCATAGGGCATTGCCTTGGGATTGTTTGTGTGGGTATCTGGATGCGAAGTTTTGGCATTTTGCGTTCTCCCTTGTCGCAAACAAGTCTATCTGAGGTGTTCCCCAGAGTTTGAAATAAGTGTTCAGAATTTGGGGGTGAATTTCCCATTCGTGGACCTGTTGGTGATCTCGAGAGAGATTGTCTGCGAGTTGATTTTGTATCCCTGGTATAAACTGTGCAATTAGGCGAATTTGGTTGTGAATTGCCCAATGCCAAATTTTTTGTGCTAGCAGGCTTAACTGCGTGGAGTGCGTCCCCCCCTGCTTGTTTAGATAATACATTGTTGTCATGTTGTCTGTTTTGACGAGAATGTATTTGTGAACTATTATTGGTTGGAAAGCTTTTAGTGCTTGAAAAACTGCTAGAAGTTCTAGGTGATTGATATGCAGTTTTGTTTGATGTACGTTCCATTGTCCTTGTATGCTGTGTTGATCGAGGTGTGCTCCCCACCCTGTCATGGAAGCATCTGTTGTTATTACGTATTGTGGCACTGGGTCTTGGAAAGGCCGCCCCTTGTTTAAATTTATGTTGTTCCACCACAGAAGCGAGAGGTAAGTTTGGCGGTCTATTAACACCAGATCTAGAAGGTGACCCTGTGCTTGAGACCACTGTGATGCTAGGCATTGTTGTAAGGGCCTCATGTGCAGTCTTGCGTTTGGGACAATGGCTATGCATGATGACATCATGCCTAGGAGTTGTAATACCATCTTTGCTTGTATCTTTTGTGTTGGATACATGCGTTGTATGATGGTGTTGAAATTTTGAATTCTTTGTGGACTTGGAGTGGCTACTCCTTTTGATGTGTCTATTATGGCTCCCAGGTATTGTTGTACCTTGCGTGGCAGAATTTTGAAATTTGGGAAATTGACGGTGAACCCTAGTTTGAAGAGGGTTTGTATGATATGATTTGTGTGATTTGAGCACTCTATTAACGAATGGGCCTTGATTAGCCAGTCGTCTAGATATGGGAACACATGTATCTGCTGCCTTCTTATGTGTGCTGCGACTACCGCTAGACATTTGGTAAAGACTCTTGGTGCGGTTGTTAATCCGAAAGGCAGTACCTTGAATTGGTAATGTATTCCTTTGAATACAAACCTTAGGTATTTCCTGTGCGATGGGTGTATTGGTATATGGAAATAAGCATCCTTGAGGTCTAAAGTTGCCATGTAGTCGTGCAGCTTTAGCAATGGCAATACTTCTTGTAGTGTGACCATGTGGAAGTGGTCTGACTTGATGAAAGTGTTCACTACTCTGAGGTCTAGGATTGGTCTCAGTGTTTTGTCCTTCTTTGGTATCAGAAAGTACAGTGAGTAAACTCCTGTGTTTATTTGTGTGTTTGGCACTAATTCGATTGCATTCTTTTGCAATAGTGCCTGCACTTCTATCTCCAGGAGATTGGAATGGTGTGTTGTTAAATTTTGTGCTTTTGGTGGTATGTTTGGAGGGAATTGTAGAAATTCTATGCAATAACCATGTTGGATAATTGCTAGAACCCAAGTGTCTGTAGTGATTTTCTCCCATGCTCTGTAATAATGACCTATTCGTCCCCCCACTGGTGTTGTGTGGAGGGGGTGAGTGACATGTGAGTCACTGTTTAGTAGTAGGGGTTTTGGGGCTTTGGAATCTTCCTCTATTTCTAGGGAATTGCCCTCCTCTATATTGTCCCCGAAAACCTCCTCTATACTGTCCTTGGTAACTGGACGGTGTGGCTTGTGAGGTGCTGGCTTGTGTGCTTTGACCCCGAAACCCCCCTCGAAAGGGCGTTTTACGGAATGAGCTGTAATTCCCTCTGCTCTGCGGGGAGTAGAGTGCGCCCATGGCTTTGGCAGTGTCCGTATCTTTTTTGAGTTTCTCAATCGCTGTGTCCACTTCTGGACCGAACAGTTCTTTTTCATTAAAAGGCATATTGAGAACTGCTTGTTGAATCTCTGGTTTAAATCCAGACGTTCGGAGCCATGCATGCCTTCTGATAGTTACAGATGTATTAATTGTCCGTGCAGCTGTATCTGCAGCGTCCATGGAGGAGCGGATCTGGTTGTTGGAGATGGCCTGTCCCTCCTCAACCACTTGTTTTGCCCTATTTTGTAAGTCCTTGGGCAGATGTTCAATGAGATGTTGCATCTCGTCCCAGTGGGCTCTGTCATAGCGCGCAAGTAGTGCCTGGGAGTTCGCGATGCGCCACTGGTTTGCAGCTTGTGCTGCGACTCTTTTACCAGCTGCATCAAACTTGCGGCTTTCTTTATCTGGGGGTGGTGCATCTCCAGATGTGTGAGAGTTGGCCCTTTTCCTAGCTGCTCCTACAACGACAGAGTCTGGTGGCAGCTGTGTAGTGATGAAAACCGGGTCCGTAGGAGGCGGCTTATACTTTTTTTCTACCCTTGGTGTGATTGCCCTACTTTTAACCGGCTCCTTAAAGATGTCTTTTGCGTGGCGGAGCATACCAGGGAGCATAGGCAGGCTTTGGTATGAGCTGTGGGTGGAGGAGAGTGTGTTGAATAAGAAATCATCCTCGACCTGTTCTGAGTGGAGGCTTACGTGGTGAAATTGTGCTGCTCTAGCCACCACTTGAGAGTACGCGGTGCTGTCTTCTGGTGGAGATGGCTTCGCAGGGTATGCCTCCGGACTGTTATCTGACACTGGGGCGTCGTATAGGTCCCATGCGTCCTGATCTTGGTCACCCTGGCTCATGGTGGTGTGAGCTGGGGAGTGTGATGGAGTTTGTGCTGGTGAAACGTCAATCACGGGCGGAGGTGAGGGTGGTGGTGTAACTCTTTTCACCACTTTTGGTTGTGGTGTTTGTTCCGTCTGGAACTCCAACCTCCTCTTTCTCCTAATGGGGGGAAGGGTGCTTATTTTTCCTGTCCCCTGCTGAATGAAGATACGCTTTTGCGTATGGTCCACATCAGTTGCTTGTAGCTCTTCCTCAAACCTATGCTTTTGCATTTGGGAGGTTAGCGAGTGCTCTTCTGTATAAGAGCCTGAAGCTGGGTCGCTTGCAGTTTGTTTCGGCATCGAAACTTTGTCTGCGTGTTTTTTCGGCTCCGAGGTGACTTTTTTCCTTTTCGGGGCCGAAACCTCTCGGCGTCGATCTGTTTCTGTGCCGCTGTCTCGGCGTCGAGCCGTGTCCACACCGGCATCACGGTGTCGAGGCTTGTCTCCAGCACTTTCTCGGTCCCGAGAAGGCTGCGTGCCGGTGTCTCGACCGGAGTCGGACGATCTCGGCACTGTTTGGGCCTTTTTCGGTGCCGATGGTCGGTCACCGAATTTATGGGTCGAGCCATGGCCTGGTGGCAGTGGCGTCCCCTGGGCCTTGTAAATGTGTCTCTGTGTGGTTTTCGACGTCTTACTCACGGTTTGTGTATCGTCGAATCCTTCGGAGTCGGAGTCTTGGATCGAGAAGGTACCTTCCTCTTCCTGTTCCTCGAACTCCCGTTGGGCTGTTGGTGCGGACGCCATCTGAAGTCTTCTGGCTCGACGGTCTCGGAGTGTTTTTCGTGACCGGAACGCACGACAGGCCTCGCAGGTGTCTTCGCTGTGCTCAGGTGACAGGCACAGGTTGCAGACCAAGTGTTGGTCTGTGTAGGGGTATTTATTGTGGCATTTGGGGCAGAAACGAAACGGGGTCCGTTCCATCGGCGTTCTTCAGCACGCGGTCGGGCCGACCAGGCCCCGACGGAGGATCGAAAAAACTACCCCGAAGGGCACCGGAGCTCTTCGATCTTCGATGCGGTGTTGAATGTAAGTACGCCGATCCCGAACGCAACAATACCGACGAAAATCTTCCGAAATTAGCTAATTGTCCGTTCCGAAACTCGGAGCGACAGGAACACGTCCGAACCCGATGGCGGAAAAAAAACAATCGAGGATAGAGTCGACGCCCATGCGCAATGGAGACAAAAGGAGGAGTCACTCGGTCCCGTGACTCGAAAGACTTCTTCGAAGAAAAACAACTTGTAACACTCCGGCCCAACACCAGATGGCGAGCTATTGCAGAACATGCGTATCTACAGCGACAGATGCCATCGAACACAAGGTTTCGGTTTTGTTATTTTAAATGCAAATGGCTTAAACAACATGTGTAAAGCTCAGGCAAATGAAGACTGGATTAAAGGGCACTCACTCACCAGATATTGTGCTCATTTAGGAGACACATTTTCAGGACAAAAAGGAACTAAAATATAAAGTGTTCAAGCAATGGGAAGGTGTGAAAGCACCCTTTTTAGCATGGTTAATTCCCACTTTTTGTCTGGGATCTGGTGTAATTTCGACTGAAAGCGCACTGGGTTTATGCTAACCAGGTCCCCAGTGCCAGATCTTTTTCCTCTAAAACTGCACAGTTGTTTTCCCAATTGGCAAAACCTTTATCACCCTCTGTAAGTCCCTAGTAAAAGGTACCCCTGGTACCTAGGGCCAGGGCACTAAAAATGGGTCCCTATGAGCTGCAGCACGAATTGTGCCACACTAAGGGACCCTCACCAAGCACATGACAGGCTGCCATTGCGGGCTGCGGGCCATAGTGAAGATGAAAGTGAAAGCCTGTGTGCCATGTTCCCAAACACTGTGTATAATATATGTAAGTCACTTGTCTAGCAGGCCTTATAGCCCTATTTCAGGGTGCATTATATTACATGTGAGGGCTTGTCTGCATAAGCAGATATGCTTCTGCTATGTTTTTGTCAATTTTCAGACACAGTAACTAACCATGGAAGCCATTTTAAACATATGCTGGACAATGATCACTACGAGCTCCCCTGATACATGATGGCTTCACTGAAGATAGGGATGTTAGGTATCAAACATCTTGTATTGGTGAACCCACAATGATGCCAGAGTTGGATTTACCAATACATGCACACTGAGGGCACCTTAGAGGTGCCCCTGGAAACCTACCAGCTTCTAGTGTGTTGACTGACTGGTCCTGACCAGTTCAGCCCCCTTATCCACGTTTCTGACCCCCTAAGGAGAAAGCCAGCACTCTCGGGTTCCAGAGATATAGGTCTGCACTGGGCGGGGTGTTGACTTCTCCAGGCAGGATGGACATTCCAGGGTGGGAAGGTTCAAAGGCCTAGCTGCCTTTGTAATGCAGCCCAGGTCTCTCCAAATGATGGAGATGACCAGCCCCCTGTCCTGACCCCACTTTTAGCAGCAAGACAGGTGGGACAATTAGGAAGATTAGGAGGTGGCCCCTTCATGTCAGTCCAACCCCTAAGGGGGATGAGCTGAAGTGGACACTACTTTTTAAATACCTCCATCTTGGTTTGGAAAGAATTAGGCCACTGGGGTCAGGGTTATGCCCACTTCCTAAAGGAAGTGGTCCTAGAAAGGGTGTAGTCACCCTAAAGGTGGGCAACCCATTTGCTGCCACACCTGGCACTCCCTGTAACGCCCCTAAATTGCGTATGTAGGTGGCACCCCAGAACTCAGATCCAGACGACCTAAGAAGAAATGGACAAAGGAGCGTTGCACCTGAAAATAGCAGGCCTTCAATGTATTTCGCGTGCAAGTGCCGCCCACAGGGGTGTGGCAATATACATTTTTATAAGCAGACAATTCCCCTTGCAGGTCACCTTCTCTCAAACAGATAATGATGGTATACAGGCTCTTATCAATGGACTCCTCGATAATTCTAGAATAACCATAGCTACAATTTACGCTCCCAGCCCTGATGACTGAACTTTACCAGGCTCTGTTACTTATCCCCGGGCTAGTGATTATAGGGGACACTTTAATTCTCTTATAAACCCAGATTCCACTTCTCAGACGCAAATAAAGAACCAGTCATGCTAGATTTTAGGAAAAGTATGAACTTGGTCGATCTATGGCTCTGTTTATCCTTCCTGTGTGCGTTAGGTAAATCTGCCACTTTTCTCTCATTGGCTTTTCCGGTGCCTGTACCTGCACTCATGCCTTCAAGCTGCAGATTCCGGTCATCAGTTATTCCTCTGCTCGTTTTGCCTTCTCTTCATGACGTCCCCAGAGCTCAATCTGAGCATATTCCCTCTACTGAGATTTTCCTTAATGTATGTTCATTTAATTGTGCACAACAGTCATGTACTCTGCTACTTATGTGCTCTTTTTGTAGTTCCAGGAGTTCATCTCCCCCAACGCCCGATTCCTGTGCTCAGACCTTTCTGGTCCAGTTTCATGTTCAATACCCTCCTTGTTCTGCTCACAGTGATCAGTTTTTTTGCATTCATTCGCTGTGCTCAACACTTCCTACGTGTTTCATTAACCCTGTAGCAACAGATGCCTGTACATAGCTATTAAAGCAACTCTTTTCTCTGCTCAATTCTTGCATTGCTTCCAGTACTTATCTCTCCCTGTCCCCTTTCTGCAGCCAACATTTTCTGAGCATTTTTCCAGTGCTCAAGTCCTAATGCTCTTGTTTGCTCTGCTCGTTTTTTTATGTGCCCTTTTCCTCTTTCTGCTCTGCCTGCCTGATGTCAAGTAGTCGATTTACCCTACGTTCAGCTCTCCCAAAGTATATGCTAATCTCGTCTTGTGCTACGTGCCACCTATTCCCCTGCCCCTTTTCTGGGCTCAGTTTTTACTACACTGCTTTTTTGCCATTTTCCTATAACTGCACTACTTTATGGACGTTATCTGTCCTCATATTTTCCGAGTGCTCAACTCTTCCTATGTACTTTACCGTGCTCAGTCTTTCCTTCGCCCTTTTCCATACCAGATATTACTGTGCTTTATTGTCAATCAGAGCCCTTCCTAAGTAGATTTCTTGTGAGTTGAGCTTTTCCTAAATCATTTGTGTGTGCTGTTCATTTATTTCATGGCTCTCAAATTTCTCATGGGCAGACTTTATTTGGGTACCTTTGGGTTTGAATTAGTAGACTTTTGTTCTCCATTCCTACATTCTAACTGGCTGCTTTATTATCTTGAAAGAGAAATCAGTCGGGTCATTTCTTGTGGACATTTTTGGTGACACGCAAAAACAATGCTATCTGCCAGGATCTGTCTGCCTTTCCGTTCAAAGTAAGCCTGTCTCACAATGCGAATACCTTAGTTAGTGCCAGATTTGGGCAAAAACATTCCATCGGAGATAAAGAGATAGTTCCTAGCACCATGTCAAAATTATTTTTATTATATTCATAGACATCAGGTTATCGCTGAGCAGATGCGGGAACCAAAAACATTTCTTCAACCACAAAATCTGTGAAAGGGCAAATAAGAAATGT
Organism: Pleurodeles waltl; assembly: GCF_031143425.1. Classification (NCBI taxonomy): domain Eukaryota; kingdom Metazoa; phylum Chordata; class Amphibia; order Caudata; family Salamandridae; genus Pleurodeles; species Pleurodeles waltl. The sequence goes on along the minus strand of NC_090443.1, from coordinate 477,736,473 downwards.
CTGTAAAGGCGATTTTGTTTATTTGTCATTTTTTAGGAAAATCACCTCAATGTTAAAAAATACCCCAGAAAACAAGCAAAAAATTGGCAATCCGATGAAATGGTGCTGACTGAACAATTCCCCCCCCACTGTTTAAAAAAAACATAAATAAATAAAAAGTTACCGAATGCATGCCATCAAATATAGAGCTCACACAGCACGTCACTTTAAGGCAACAAGGGTCTGCCCAATCCCAGCACGCCTCACACAAATACATAGTTGCCCAGAGATTAAGAATACCCCAAACTACTGCCCTCATTCAGCTGACTGTTGGGGATGGGTGGAGCCTGGTTATGAATTTCATAAAGACAATCTTGATAAAGAATTGGAGTTACAGGTAATCTTTTTCCTCTATACAGGAATTGTCACGAGTATTTATAATCATTCAATAAAATAGTAAGCTAATTCCTTCCTAGGAGAATCACCATGAATGGAAAGAAGAGATAATAAATACGTCGAGAAAACCTCCTGCACAACGTTTCAGAGTAAGCCTGGTCTACTAGACAGCAGACACTTACAAATAAGACCAAGCAAAACAAAACAGTTATACTCTCTTGACCATGACAAAAAGCATATTTTGTCCTTTGGAAACTCCCCACAAGGAAAGTTAACGTAGCCAGGCAAGTAACCTTGGAATTCAGTTATTAACAATCAATGGCCATTATGTATCAACGCATTTCCCAAAGACACAGAAAGAGTTTAATACATCAGGGCCAAGGTGTTTGGAAACACTGACCTTTAAACCTTCCATTATTATGTAAGAATGAACCAGGAAACGCATCTTGTGAAACACTATGCCTCTATGGAGAACACCTTATAATAAGCAAACATTACCAAAGTAAAATAACGTTTAGAGTATATCAATGTTTTTGAGCAATTGCTGCTGTGAATCAAAGATGACTGACATCTACACAGGTCATTATTATAAATTATGCTCTCAAAGTAAAAACAACATGGGTTCACCTATAAAATTCGAAAATAGAAATGGGTAAGGCCCTTGTAATAAATTTTAATAATTATCAACTGTAGCTAAAGAAGATATTTGGCTTATGTATTACGAATTTTGAAAGACCACCAAAGCAACCCCTGAAACATTAGTCACATTACAGTTTAAAATTGGATAGTTCCTGTGTTTGGTAAGAGGACGAAACCCTCAATGTCAGTCAACCTGACCTTAAGATCTGTATAGACGGAAAGAATACTACTGGAGATGATAGATGTGTCTTTCAGACTTTCATCATTGTGTTCTAAATATTATATGTGGAGGCAAAGAGTAACATGACCCAATTTTGGCGACATGGCAAGGGAAGCTCTGATATCATCTGAACTTTCAGGTGATTTGGCATATTATTTAAAGTCAATAACAATCTTTTGTCATTGATTCCTAATATTTTAGCTTCAACGGCTTCCCATCATGAGCCACTGTTGCTTTAGGATGCAGATATCAATTTTGCAACTAATTTGTTATAAATTTAATTATAAATTGTCTAATAGCTATGCGTGGCTGTGTGCACACTGAAACACGCCTACTGCCATTGAAAATGTTTGGCAGTAAGTGCCCTGCCAAGTCCTCTTGCTAATCTAACACCACAATATACTGAGATGCAGTTTGTATTTCCTTTAGGCCGCAGAGTAAGAGCGACTATATGGACCTTTACCCTTTGTTGCAGCAAACAGTTTGATCTTGTGTACTGGTGCATCTTATTTTTTAGCACAATAGAACACACTGCTAAAGAGTTGCTCCCCTTTGAATGTTGTATTGCTGGTGTATCCCTGGACTTAATTTTTAAAGCCTGACACTCGCAGCCATTTGTGCCCCGGTAATGTTATTTTCGACACCAGCTGCCTACTCACTGTGTCCGCGTTGTATAGTACTGATTTTAAGCACTCCCTGGCCATTGCCCTTTTCTACAAGGAAGCTTGCTTTTTTTCTGGCACTGCTCTGGCAGGTATTTAAGCAGCTCTCCCCCTTATTCCCAATGCTGGCAAAAAATGAGTAGGGTATTGGCATTTGCGATGCGCCTTTGTGTTGCGCTCTTCTAGGCTTGCTTGGCCTTTGTTTTTGTTTTTTGCTTTACCTACCCACATTTCTTCTAGTGTTTCTCGTGATCTCGGTCAACGTTGATGACCTCTCTTTCGGAATCTGAGCCCCCTCCTTTAGCTCCCTTGAAGATGGGAGCCTCTTCCTCACCTGACAGACCAAGGTCTCCAAACTATGAGCTGTCCTTCTGTGCTAGCATGGCATTAGGTGCATGTCTCAGTTTCTACCTGGCTCTCAGCAGCTTTGACTTGAATTCACAGCACACTTTGAAGCCCTCATTATTGTGGTCCCTTAGTAGACAGAAGTTGCACACCTTGTAATTGTCCACCTGTGCACATTTTTGGTGGCACTCTGGGCAGACCCTAGAGGACGTGCTTTCAAGATCACACAGTGCAGGGTGCCCCTTGGTTATGTATTCTCCAACATCCTCCTCGTAGGTCACCCATGTGCTCCCCTCCTTTTTTTGCTGTTCCTCAGTAGAAACCTCAGTGGATATCGGCTATTCTCCTCTTCATTGTTCTGTGGTGGCGATTGTAGGCTAATGCTTCAAATTTTCTTAGACAATCCGCTGCTTTTCCCTCTTTTTTCTTCTGCAGCTATATGATTTTTCGGGCAGTAGCTTCCCTATCTCAATGGTGGATAAAAGAATCTGAAAACTGCAGCCATACATAGGGTCTTCCAGGGTGGGGGTCTGACTTAAGGAGAGGGATGGACAAGGCACCAAAGGGTGGCAACAGACGGCAACCAAAAAAAATTAAAAAAGTGAGAGAGAAAAAGACTGCAAGATGAGTCTCGGATCCAACCACTAGATATCCGAACAATACACAGCATGTAAATCCTGCATAGATTCATGCTGCAAGAAAAACAGGTTTTTCACATAGAAGTGGCATTAGCATGGTTTCTCCCTTCATAGCTGTAGATACATCTGTGTATCGTTTACAAGTTTTTGAGACCAGAGTTGGCAAAGTTCTGTTTGTGACATGTGGCAAGAAATAAATGTATGCATTTCACAGTAGGATGGGAAAGCGAGAATAATTAATGACCCCACCTGCAGAGTATGGTAATCTAGAATTAACTGCGGAACAACAGTGATTATTTTTTCAGATGAATGATTGGTTAACCCGGAGAGCAAAGTGGGAACAGTTACAATTAAGTATATAGGTATCCCTCTTTATGTATTTCATAGATTATAGTCTTAAGTGAGAATATGGTAAAATGAACACGTTTAGTCTCCTCCTATGAAATATTAGAGAGTACCTGCCTCCAGTCACTAGCCCACAAACTAAATCTCATAACCAAACAATGGTACAAGCACTGCATTCACAAATCCCTTATTCTGTAGGTGGAAGAGGGTAAAGATACTAGGTTGAAAAACGTGGAAGAAGAAAAAAATAGGTATTAATGCATTAAACTTATGTAACTCAAGGCAAAGATATGCTAATATCTAGTGTATAACGGAATCTAGATATGTATCTTCTCACAGGAACACATGAAACTGTTGATTCCTCCCCCACCCCAAGCATTGCTCATGGGAAGGGTGAAGAGCAGAAGGTCCGAAAAATACCCTGATCAGATCTTGTTTTCTTGCATTGTGTTAATTCTCCAACTAGGGAAAAGAACAATCATGTGATAATAAGACACCCAGAAGGAAAATACCCGAGGAGCGACAAAGCAAGCCTTGTGGATGCTTTTCAACAAGGGAAAATAAAACATTCTTAAAGAGTGATACATATTGTTGGAAATGGCCCTTTATGCAGGGTTATCCCCAAAAGTTTTGCCTTCTTCCTCCTATTTTTTCAGGTCTGTTTTTGCTGGTTTATTGTCTCTGCGCACTTTACCACTGCTAATCAGTGCTAAAGTGCAACTGCTCCCTACAGAAATTGTTCTGTTGATTGATTTATCCATGATTGCCATATCTGATTTACTGGTAAGTCCCTAGTAAAGTGCACTAGAGGTGTCCAGGGCCTGTAAATCAAATGCTACTAGTGGGCCAGCAGCACTGGTTGTGCCAACCACATAAGTAGCGCTATAATCATGTCTTAGACCTGCCACTGCAGTGTCTGTGTGTGCAGTTGTGACTGTAACTTCGACTTGGCAAGTGTACCAACTTGCCAGGCCTAAACCTTCCCTTTTCTTACATGTAAGCCACCCCTAAGGTAGGCCCTACGTAGCCCCAAGGGCAGGGTGCAGTGTATGGTTAAGGTAGGACATATAGTAATGTGTTTTATATGTCCTGACAGTGAAATATTGCTAAATTCGTTTTTCACTGTTGCAAGGCCTGTCCCTCTCATAGGTTAACATGGGGGCTACCTTTAAATCTGATTAAAGTGTAGATTCCCAGTGGGAGCGGATGCACATGTGGAGTTTGGGGTCTCTGAGCTCACAATTTAAAAATAAATCTTTTAGTAAAGTTGATTTTAAGATTGTGCGTTTGAAAATGCCACTTTTAGAAAGTAGGCCTTTTCTTGCTTAATCCATTCTGTGACTCTGCCTGTTTGTGGATTACCTGTCTGGGTCAATTTGACAGTTGGGCTGTTCACACCTCTCCTCTAGACAGTGACACAAAGGGGGTTGGGGTGTAGCCTGCATATCTTGATTAGCCATCTGTGCTGGAGGGGAGGGGAGGAGTGGTCACTCACACCTGAAAGGACTGTGCCTGCCCTCACACAATGCCGTCTCCGACCCCCTGGTGAGTGTCTGGGGCCTGGCCTGGACAAGGAAGGATCTTGCAAACACATGAAACTTTGCTTTGAAGATTGCAAACTTCAAAGGCAGAACTGGGTATAAGAAGCAGACCCAAAACCCCAGACCTTTAGAATCTTTCTGGAATCAATAGGAACCTCTGCCCAGGAGAAGAGCTGAAGGAGGAGTACTGTCCCTTTGCTGTGTTGCTTTTCTGGACTGGCCTGCAGTTGCTACTTCTGCCTGAAAAGAGTGCAAAGGGAGAACTTTGCTGTGTGTCATGCTTGAGAAAATTCTCCAAGGGCTTGGAGTACAGCTTGCCTCCTGTTGGAAGTCTCAGGGACACCAAAGACTTCAGTTTCCTCGACCTGCAGCACTAGAAACTGTGTGTTTTGTGCTGTTCAAGAGGAGAAACCACTGCGACCCTGGTCTCCCCGACGCCGTCATCGGACGACTTCACCGAGTCGCTGCTCGCACCGTGACCTGTGGGCCCCGCACTCCGGCATCGCCTGCTCACACCGCAGCCTGGGCATCCCCAATGACGACGACGCTCCTGCTGACACCGGCGCCGCTGCCTGCACCGTGGCCTGTGGACACCGCTCGTGAGGTACACGAAGCACCGTCCCATCCCGCCCCGCAGCCCTGGTCCACCAACACCAGCACCATCGACTCCGGAGTCATCACCAGGCAGCCTCTCTGCACCGTCGCCTGTGGACACCGCTCGTGAGGGTCACGAAGCACCGTCCCGTCCCGCTGGCTTGGGCCTACCAACGACAGCACTTCAGCAACGACGACGATGCTCCACTCCCCCACTTCACGTCGCACCGCCCCACTTCACACCTCAGCCCTGGTCTCACCAACGCCGCTGGACGCAGTCACCGACCGCTGCCTGCACTGTGACCTGTGGGCACCGCACATCGCATCGTCCCACTTCGCACCGTAGCGCCGGCGCACCTGACTTCATCAGCCTGGAGTTCGATCAGCAACGGGTGTGACCTCAAGGGCCCGACGACTCCTGCATCGACTCCAGACCCGACACCGCGACGTCAGTGACGCCGCCCTCCGGAGCTCACCCAGAGGATCACGACACCCTGCAAATCCAAGGTACTGTTTGCGGGTCTTCCCAACACAGTAGCTGGCCCGCAATGCAGTGGCTGTCCTGAACTGTTGGTTTTGTTGATCACGACGCCGTGATAGCCCCAGGTGGAGCTATCGACTTCAAGGAACTGTAGTTTTGAGTAAATCTTGCATAATTCATATTTTTCTTACTGTATGTTGGATTCTCATCGTATTTGGTCTTGTTTTTATAGATAAATATTGGGTATTTTTCTAAAACTGGTGTGGTGTCCTTGTGTAGTGTTTTCACTTATTACTGTGTGTTATGTGCAAATGCTTTACACATTGCTTCTGAGATAAGCCTGACTGCTCGTGCAAAGCTACCAAGGGGGTGAGCAGGGGTTATCTGAGTGGTTACCTTCCTTATCCTGACTAGAGTGAGGGTCCCTACTTGGACAGGGTGCAAACCAACTGCCATCTAGAGACCCCATTTCTAACACATATGAAGTATGCAATCACAAACTAGGGGTTCTGTTGCAACAACTTAGAAAAAGAGCAATTTGCATGTACAAAGCCACACCTCAAGACATATTTAAGTACATAAATCTACACCTTGCCTTTGTAGATGGCGAAAACGGTGTTAGCCTTGTAGTGAAGCCATTTCTTGTTCTCCACTGGGACACAGGAGTCAGCTTAGCCTTTGGCTTGCAGGCCTTTTGCCCCTGTCACCAAGTGACCTTTTATCTATTAAGTATGTTCTGTTTTACTCCATTTATTTTATTATTTCTTTAGGCTTTTATCATTTCTTACATATTATAAGAAACGTATTGATTTTCACTATCCGTGCCATTCTTAGAAGGCATCATTATCAGTGTCACTATCAGTTATACATGTAGGTATTGTCGTCATGTCCCTTTCTCACTTACATGAGATAGAAACATCATGCGCACTTGTTAGAGAAGGTTTATGCAATTGACAACACACGACTACCACATTATCAGGTGTTTAGGAACATACATATGTCAGGGATCCTACATAATCTGTATGAATACACCTCGCAGGTACAAGGTCATTAGAGGAGTTCCTTCCAGATGCCATCTATGCTGCACGTCACCTTGCTGCAGAACTCAGCATTTGTGTCACCACGGAATCTGACTTAGAGACCTAATTTCAAGGAAACAATGGTGGGGGGGCTTCTCATGTACATGGTACTGACAGATTAGGTTTATCATACCTACCTCTCACGTGGATATAGAATTAGGCTTTCTTGGTTAGGAATTGTATATCTCATGTTTATTGTAAGATGGTGGGGGGTTTTAGATTCACAACTCTCAGCTTCACAATTCTGCTTTTATTACTGTTCATTATCCTAATCAATGCAGCTCATGCATTTTATTGTGGATTGCAGTCTTTTCAATAAATATATTGAAAACTCTCCTGCATTTCCTATATTGCCTACGAGTGTATGATACTTGTTGCTAACGAGAGAAAAGCATAACTTCCATTCAAACACGAGTTCCCTGAGAGGCCTAATCTAGAGTCCATGCATAAGGCTGCCAGAAATCACCTTTAGTGTTTGAGTTTTGATGAGGTACTGTATGTGAGCCAGGACGGTTGGGCTGATATACGACTTGTTGTAGGAGTGACTCAGTCACCAACAAAAAGTGCTATCATCCCTAAACTAGCACTCTCGCCAGGGAGCAAGAGTTCAACTACAACAGCTTCACATTGTGCCATAAGATTAATGGATATAGACTTAATTTCAACTACCATCCCTTACAGCGTCAGCAACAATCTGGGTTACAAGGCAGATGAGATGTTATCTTTGGCCACAGATGACCATCCAAGCCACTTTAGGAAAGTGGAGTCATAGCTGCATTTTGAGCTACCACTAGGAGTGGAAGCTAAGAGACAGAACATTCGACATCGCTGAGATACTGCCGAGGGCCCCTAACTGCACATTTTCTCAATCTTATAAACCAGAATCCCTGATGAGCTTTGTACATAATTGTAGCCACCTACACTGGAGACCTTGTCAGTGTGAACTAAAACAGGAGCATTTGAGAGGGTGTCAACTTCAAATAAATTGTAGTGTTTGGTGACACCCCAACACATAAGCAATCCCAATCTTATGTACTCTTAACATCAATGCGTTCCAATGTTTGTCCAGGCGCCTTAGACATCAATTCCACAATAAGGATGTGATTACATTTGCACCAAAACTATGAGGGACCATGGCAGGGTGTTAAATGGTAAAAAGAAATGTGTAAAGGTAAGTCCTCCACTCCCTATGATGCAACAGCCCCCCTTCCAGACAAGTACTGTCCTAATGTCCCACAGAACACAGACATAAAATGCCAGTAGTCGCTTAGCACTTAATTCACCACACTTTGATCCACCCAAGAAAGCAGGTCTTCCCAAAGGAAAAAAAATCCAACCAGCAGAGAAATATTATCCCTAGAAGGTTCCAATACTGAGAGGAAAGTACTAACAGGAAATGTGCCTCTGGAGGCTGAGAAAATCTGTAGGAGAAAAAAAAACGTAATGGGGAAAATACAGTAAAAGAAACAGACGAGCCAGGAAAAAATGCCTTGATAACTAAGGCATTCACTAAACACTTTGAGGGAAGCTTTACATTGCTCCACAAAAGCTCTTCAAATACAAAATTTAAAGATAAAAGGGAGGGTTCAAGTGCTCAGACATCATCGCTGAGCAAAGAAAAAAGAGAAAAGGCAACTGTCACTGACAAAATACGGATGCTGTGGTAGCTCTAGGCCACCTTAAAGTGACTGCAGAGTACTTATGATGTTTTACTTTATGGTAACGGTTTTCTTTCTTTCATGTTTTACCTTTTAAAGGGGAAAAAAGTATTAATGTTCAAGTATTGTGCATCTCCATGTACGTTTTCAAGCCATTTCCACTTTAATGAGATTTTTTGATGTACGGCATAATTTTCTTAAAAGATAATAGATGAGAAAGGGGAAATCCTGTACCTAGAGGGGCACAGTTTGCTTATTGTTTGACATGTATTTATATCTCTGGAAAACCTATTCTACGATTGCATACGTCTGACAAAATGTTTAAAGGTTTTCATACAGTAAGGACATTTCCTTGTTTCTTTGACAGATAAGCATTAAAAATTAATAACAGAGTTGTGGGCCAATAGAAGCACAGACAGGGCAAACACAAAAACCCTTTGCTCCACCAATACTTTTGTTTGTCTGAGGAGCTTTTACCTCTTGCTGCATGATTCTCCACTGGATGCCCTCTGTGCCAGTAACCATGACTTCATGATTGGTCTCCTCTTCTTTCGACAACGCCAGTCTCTCTTCAACCAGAGCATGCCCTCCATTCACGTACATGTTTCCTTTCTCGCTCTCTGTCAGGAATTCCAAAGAGCTGACCCGGAAGACCTCCCTCCCAAAGCGCGGTGCCAAGTTCTCCAAGGTGGATAGATATTTGTACATGACGTTCTGCTCGCTCAGCTTCCCAGGGCTGACTGTGTGCAAGTGAAACCGCCGAACAAACTTCTTGAAGACATTCTTCATGCGGTACTTGGTCAGGTAGTTGTTCTGTTGGATTTGCTTGCAGAAAGATCTTGGGATGCAATCCTTGAAGCTGTGAAAAAATGGAAATAAAACCAAATAAAATATTAGTCTAGAGAATTACCCCACCAGTATAGTTTCCAGTGTCATCAGGCAGATGTGAGACAAACATAGCAGAAGAACAACCTCTATAAAGCGTCAAAATACCACAAAAACGCACTTAAGAATCGTCTCTTTAAGTGTTTCATGCATCCAGATCAGCTCTTCTCCCACTGCTTACACTTGATGATGGGATTTATAGAATGTGGACCCCATTCACAAACTGAGTTGCAACTCGTAAAGTTACAAGTGAGGAGTCCATTTGTGGTGGAATCTTCATACTCGAAAGGAATCTCCACACTGAGCACTATAGTGCGGCGATTCTACCACTAGTGTATAAACTCCACACTCATAACTTTAGGAGTACCTTTGTGAATCGGGCAATGGGTGTTTTACTGTGCAGAATTAAAATAAATAATGAACTCCTAGGCAGTGATGACTTTTACAAAGAAGTGCCACTCTCCATCCTTGATTCTGGAATTGAAAGACAACCTGGGGTGGAATTTGTGAACATTTGCAAAGCTAATTCCGACCAACGAGACGACTGTTGTGCTCGGATTGTCTCTGTGAATATGAAATCTCTGTTCTTCAGGGTGACTGACCGGCATTGTTAGTGGCTTTTTTGTTCACGCACAGTGATTCCCAAGAATGATTGTGGCTTCGAGATAATTGCCTTCTAACTACAGCTTTACTATCCTTTTCAGACTGACAATCTGCAAAAACATTTACATTTGTTGATGTACTTAAAATCTTTGCACTACACATGTTGCCTCAGCCACTTCAGGAAGCCCTTGTTTCAGTGTTCCTTGTCTCAAGTGTTCCCATGAGGATGGCTTTGCATCTTGTGTATATGCACTTCATTTCAAACTCTTAAGGGATGTTTTTCACAAGCCATTGGACTGGTGCTCAGAGGAGGAAGCAGTCACTGAACGAGCCATTTTGCACACAGAGATACAGACGCATCGCCCCATTTCCTATGCTCTAGATGCTGCCTGTTTTTGCCCTTTAGAGTTTACAGATACGCTCTTGGTGCGGGGAGGGGGCTGCAGAGCATAAACAGTTTGACGTGGTAGACTGAATGGAGAAGCTGAGGGTGTTCTTAAGCCAATTTAACAGTACGTGCCCTTCATCAACGCATTGTGTTGTATGACAAAGGAAAACTTGCCATTTAAAAGGATGCCACTTTTTTTTTTTTTTTTTTAACTGTATACATCTGGGGGGAGATGAATAGGAAACTCTTAAATCCTCATGGCCATAACATTAGTGAAGGATATGCTTGATTGATTCCAATAAGGAGGACCTCGGTTTCGGAACCATTTAGTCACTGAAAGCACTGGCTCATTAAAAAAAATGCAGGATGTTATGTTAGCATGACTAGTTGCAAACGTAGCTGAGTAAATGTGGAAATGGAGTTGTTTAAGTTCTATGACCTGGGGCAAGGAATGCAAGTATGCATTGTACAGTAGGATGGGAGAACATGGTTAATCTGTGACGATGAACTAGGATTAACTGGTTTGACCCCAGTGATTTTCGGGGGGGGGGGGGGGGGGGGGGGGCGTGTAAGGCTTTACAATGCCGCAGAAATAAGGGTGGGCTGATCCAAATACGCATTTCGGTTTGAATTTAAATTATAGGTCTCATGGTGAATATTGTGTAAGAGGTACAGGAAGGATGAGAAGCCGGGTCCTACTTTTTTAGTCCCACAATGATGCAGATAACAGCATTCAGATCAGTCAGTTGATACCCTTATAGGCTTGAATACAAACAGGCAGAAAGGAATAATGTTGAATGGATTGAGGAGCCAAAGACTGCACAATGCATTTTGAGAGCCATGTATGAAAGTCTTTTACAGAATGGTCAGAGCTTAAAATCATTCCTTAGTAATGGAGCCCTCGTTCATGCCGAGGTCTATGCGAAAGATGTACTCCAGGGTCCTCAAGCACAAAGTGTATGGTCGCACTGCAAGTTGTTGCATTGCTCTGCAACCAGAGTCACAATCTGCAATTCTCGAGATTCTCATATCCCACAGCACAAGTCGACTGTTCACAATAAGGCAGAACTCACCCACTACTTTAATAATATGAATGCGGCAGGAACGTCATTACAACTTAATCAGAACATTTATGAATGATGGAATGTGGGCCTTCGTGGTACGGAAGACTTCCATCCCAATATTCACAATGTGCTGGCTTTGGAACTGCTGTCCCATTAACGGACAAGAATTGCAATACTACAAAAAGCGCCATTAGATACATTTGACATTAGACTGAGCTTGGACCACTCTCTGCTCCTGCTGATGTTTCTCAATCTGTTCCATTACTGGTAGCTTATACTTTCTGATTAGCTACCAGCTGCCTTTGGCAGGCTCAAACAATTCCATGCTGAGTGACCACAAAAAAGCTTGCAACGTTTTTGTACATACGACTGCAATTCACAAGAAAGGGGGCATCTCTCTGAAACCCCCTTTTCTTCTTCTGCCTCTGGTACAAAATGCGTGTTGAGAGTCCAAATGATAACTATGCATTGCAAAGTTATCTCACATATAGTGAATTGAGATTTAGCATTTTCAAAGTCAGTGGCACTCACTTTGCAAGAGCCAGCCCTTTTGTGCGTCAGGTCACATGTTTGAGGTTTCAACAAGGAACTGATAAGATTAAAGGGGACGAACTGGAGAAGGTGCCAGTGAGGGATTTCGGCACATAACAGACCCCCCCACCCCCCCAGGAAAAAATTATATATATATATATATATATATATATATATATATATATATATATATATATACACACATACATATATATATATAAATAAATAAAAATAATCGACGAGTCCAGAGAATCCTGCCATCCCAGTCTCTTAAAAATTAATATTTTACTCAAGTGTATATGTGTATTTTAACCAGCATTTTTTACTGGTGGATCTCTTATTCAGTCTGCAGATCCCGTAGAGAGGCAACGTCATTGACAAAGTCATGCTTTCCCTACTAAGAAGCAAGCATATTAGAAAATGCCTAAAAATATATACAATGTGATGTTCTTTAAATATGACTGATACTGGTGAAGCCTCACCACTATGTGATATAGCTATTTTCTGAATACGTGACAATTTGTTTTTAGATCAATCCACATCACACGTTTTACATTACCTACCTATCCTATCAGTCTTTCTCCAAAGTGAGGGTTCACCATCACCGTATAGAAGGCAAACCAGAAGACTCCTAGAGCTAAACACAGAGGCAGGTCTATAGTTGGCATCAGAAATGTTTTACGTGAAGAGTGAGCAAATGAGTGAGCGATACAGCGAGAAAGAAAAAAGAGAGAATTAGAGAGAGAGAGGGCTAGGGAAAGACAACTTACAAATAGTGGAATCCAATGAGATAGAGATAGCACAGAGAAGGGAAACAAGATAAACAGTGATGGAGAGAAAGAAAAACAGTTAGAGCTAGAAATAAAGATAAAGACAGTAAAGAATGAAACCGTGTAAGAGACGAAGATGGGGAGATACAGACAGGGGTGGGTAGCTGTTTCTTCACAATGTAAGTTGGCAAAGTATTTCCAATGGCAGCTCACTGCCTCTGTATTTAGCCGGCAAAACGTAGTTCTGAAATGGTAGACAAAGTAAGAAGGGCGGCAGCCACAGACAAAGGCAGAATGGAACAGCAGAGTGACAATACAGAACACACACTATTACTGATAATGAAGAAAGATATGATAGTTATGGGGAGATGAGGTGCCACGTACTATTTAATATCCAGGGTAAGAAGCTTGAAGAGTGCTCCGTGAAAGCAATAAAAAAAAACACCAATCTCATTCTAAAGTTAAGAGTATGAGGTTTCCAACAGAGGCATGGGTGATAGGATGTGGATGGAGGAGATGTGTTGGGACCCAAAGATGCACAGAACCAGTTTATTCTCATCTTTGGACAATCTAGAATTCAGGACTATGGCTGGATTGTGAAGAAAGGGACCAAGGTCATCTCTAAATGTTGTAAAGGGTGAAAATGATGTTACTGAAGCATGTGTTGTAGAGGAAGAAAATGGCCGTCTCAGAGTCTAATGGGAAGGTAGTGAGGGAAGTAAAAGGAAGGGGGCAATTCGAGAAACATGAGAACCAGGCAAATGCAGGTTCATGATGTTCAACAAGCCTAGAACAGCTGGCGTGGTGGGGTATCAATATGTCAAAAACAGATGAGAGGCTGACAGTATGAAGCTAGAGGAGAGATGCTTGTGGTGGGAAGACATAAGAAAATGGCCCACTTGGCAAAGAGAAGGGACTTGGTCAAGCAGGAAGATGCGATAAAATGGTTCAGATGTTGCTGTATGTGGACTGGAGTCACTGAGGGCAAGAGTAACGTCTCGCTAATAATTACCAGCTGAGAGATTTCATTTGTAAATGACAGAGGGCGGGACTGGCCAGGCAGAAAGTTCAAGGTCATGTACCAGACTTTAAAGAAAGATATAATAGCTACTATTGACTAAATACTAGGATGATGTGTAAATTGGCAGATTAGAGGACTGCGTTTCAAATGTTCCATAGTGGAGCGGTGGAGTACAGGGGCGAGGCTGGAATACAGGCGAAAGCTATATTTTATGAGAAGTAGATCAACTTCACCACCTTGTTGAGGAATTCAGGAGGTCTGCGAACGCGTCATGGTCGGGCAGCTGTACCTTTAGAATCCAACCAGTGCTCAGCGAAGGCAGAGAAGTTGAGGCATAGTGAGACTTCAAGTGTGTGATGATGGTCAAAGCTCTAGACTTCCTTGAGCAAGATTAAACAGTTTTTGAGGAGGTTTATCTTTTGAGGCACCCTTCCTAGACGAAAGCCAAAGTTGAGTGTAATCAATGAGATAGCATGGGGTGCTCACCGCTCACAACTAACGTACTATTTTCTTACCCATATAGTATGGAGCAGTTGTCTTCCTCGAGCAAGCACATGCTACAGCTAGAGTTATGAGGCAAGAGAGACACTGCTAAAGAGTTTTCAGTCCAACTTCCGAAAACTTGAAGCTAGACATCCAATACTTTGTCACAAAAAATGCCAAAGGACTAGCTCACATAAACCAACAATGAAAATGGGGAATTGAGATAACATTTAAACAAGCCATTTGATGATGTTTTCTCACAGGGAAAATACCTGTTTTTTTGCGCTACTTCCTCGAGGGAGATTTGGTTTTTGATGGCAATGTGAGAGAGATGAAGGATAGCCATGCCAAGGCTTTCGTTCTTAAACCGGTGGATCTCCTGGTCAGTCTGCAGATCCCGTAGAGAGGCAACATCATTGACAAAGTCATTTTTTCCCTATTAAGAAGTAAACATACAGTTAGTCATGTATTTAAATGTTAGCGGCTAGCATTTACTCATCCTCCTGTTACTAAGGGAGTGGCCTGATCCTCCTCCTTAAACATCACTGTGGAAACATCACTAGGCATGAGGCTCTGGGACTTTGACAATGTGTAAATTATTTTAAGCTGAGATTAGACTTGGCTTCAAGGAAAACAATCTACCGTGGCCAGGGCAATGTCTATTGAGTGAACTTGGCTTTTGTGGGTTATCACACCACCTTCACTATCAGGCCCACAAAACTGGTCACTCATCTAGATATTTCCGTTCATAACAATAAAAACACAGGTAGTAACATCCTAAGAGGCACAGATCATGTAGTCTTTTTTCAGGAGATGTAATCGGCACATATCAACATCACATGGGGAAGACTGAGCAGGGCTCATCACTTTTCAGAAAGGCATTTATGTACAAGGATTATCAATTTATATTTAGACTTCATGTGACCCTTAAACATACTTTGGTTTACTTGTATTCTGTTACTATTCATGTAGTCCACGCTAGTCATGAGTGGGTGGAGACTTTACAGATAACTGGGGATCAGTGGTGAGGTGATGCAGTGAGAACAGCAGGTTCTTCAGTCCATTCCTGAAGGTTAAGGGTGATGGTGCCTATCTTTGATCAGGAGTCTGATCCAGTGGGAGGCAACAAAGGATGAAAAAGCGTATTTTCTTGTTCTGTTTTTTCTCTACCTAGTCATGGGCACCCCCAGAATCACTTGATCAGTGCTGTATGGTGGTACAGGCACAACCTGTGAAGGAGAACATTTTTGCCAAGTCGTTAGATATTTTTGTTAATACAGCTTTGTAAATGGTGTACAAGGATTTTAATTGGTTGCATGATGGTTCTGGGAACCAGTAGCGATTTCGGAGTATGGGTATGACATGGTAAAAAAACTGTTCTCTAGTGAGGAGTCTGGCAGCTGCTTTGAAGGCAGCTTTTAGAATGAGGGGCGAGTAAAGGAGGCTACGGGGGATGGGACAGAATTAACAGCCTTAGAGTGGTCACTGTATATTAAATACTTTTTTGAACATAGTCCTTGAAGTGACAGCACGGATATGCCTAGCCCAATCTCCTCATAGCCCTTAGCCTCACTCAAACACCAGAAAGACCAACAGGGTAACACGCATGGGAGTTAGGTAGAAAAGTACAGAGAGTGGCTCAAAATGTACCAAAATGTACCTAAATTGTGGTATACGACCACCTTTGGCTGGTAATGAGCATGGTCATCGACTCCATTGTTAGACTGTTTCCCGCAAGGTGGGTGAGGATGAAATGTGAAGCACAACATAATATAGTGAGATGTCCATGAAAAAGGAATATGTGATAACCCATAACAGTAACTGAAACAAACACAGGTGTATGGGGAGGAGGCTGGACGCATGTGAATCTACAGCACTACATGCCACAAACAGATGCTTATTGGATAAGTAACATTTTCCGTTTTGATGCATGTGTGGCTGTAGATACATATGCTGAGCATGGACTGTCAAGCAGTCCTCCGCCGTAAGCATTGGCTAACCTGTGGGGGTTATGGTACTTTGAAATATTGTATGTAGAACTGCTTGGCCAACATTGGCTTGTTGATGAGCCAACATACATACACAGTAATGTTTTGTGAATGTATGCAGTGTAAACAATGTACCTACTTTACATATGTCAGCTATAGGTAGATTTCCTAGAAAGGCTGAAGCTCTGTTTCACGATTGGCGTGAGCTCGAGGAGAGATAGGTAAAGTTCTTTTAGCTTTAGCACAGCATGTCTGGATGCATTTGATAATCCAACGTGCAATGCCTTATTTAGTCAGAAAATGAGTTACTTACCTGTAACTGCAGTTATCCAGTACTGGTATCTTTCATAGATTCACTTGCTTGAACCATTCCCCGCTGTAGATATGGGAGTCCCATGGTACCATAACATAGCAGTATGTATCATTACCATAGGCCCTAATGGCAATGAGCAGTCTCATTAACAACATATCCATGTCCTTTTAAAAAAAAAAAAAAGGAACAAACTGGCGACAGCTCGCTCTACAACACTTCCCAGAAAGGCTGTTTCCCTCAGATTTTCAAGCACAAGTGTAATTTTTGTACATGAGTTATAAGGGGGGGCCTCTTAGGGGAGGAGGTGGATCGCATGTGAATCTATGGAAGATACCAATACTGGATAACAGCAGTTACAGGCAAGTACCTCATTTTCTTATCCATTTTTTAATATTTCAGAGATTCACATACTTGAATCAGAATAGCAAGCAGTTTCCAGCATTGTGTTATGAAGAGATATAAATAATATTTGCGGATGGTGGGTAATAAAACAAAGCAATTAATCATAATATACTGTAAACAGAATGACAGTCATACTAATAATAACCATGTAATAACCAAACATAGGTATTTGTTTTTGTAAACAAATGTCCCTCTAAATAGAGGCTCACCTTACGGCAATAAATGCTATAACACCACCTGTCCTACAGCTGCACATCTCGGAGTGCTGACTGCAGGCAGTAATGGCGTGTAAATGTGTGGGCATTCTTCCATGTTTCAGCACAGCAAACCTTCTCCAATGACACACCCGCAAAAAGAGCAGCCGAGGTGGATACTGCCCTTGTTGAGTGTGCTTTGGCTTTAGCTGTAAGCGGTTTACCTACCTTTGAATGACAAAACTGGGTTGCAGTGAAAATCCATCTTGCGATTGTTGCTTGAGTGACTGCACACCCTGATGGGCCTCACTATACGATACGTAAATTGATCAGATTTGCATATGTTTTTTACACGAAGCAAACAGAACTTATGGCATCTCTTGACATCCAGAGTACAAAGCAATTGCTCAGCTGGGGTGATTGGACTGGGGAAGAAAGTACAGAGAATGACTAGTTCATTCAGAAGGAAATGAGTTGGTACTTTTGGAATGAATCGAGGATTTGTTCTTAAGAGAATTAAGTCATCAGTGAAATGTAAGAATGGTTCTTGTGTAGTGAAAGCTTGCATCTTGCAGAGGTAAGCGCTAATAATAATGTAACTTTTCAAGTGAGAAATTTTAAGTGAATGGTTTCAAACAGTGGTTTCATTAACTGTTGAAGTACTATATTGAGATGGCAATCCGGAGGTGGAGCTCTGACTGGAGCGAAAACTTTGATTATTCTCTCTGAGCAAAGGGAAGGAGAATGAGATGACCTTCTATATCATGATATTGTTGCAAGGTGAACCTTGACCCAAGCATGCACCAGTCCAGATTTACCCAGAGATAGGAGACACAACAGTATCTGCTCAGGTGATGCTTTTACAGGATGTAACTTAAATTGTTGACAGCACACGCAGAATCTTTTCCATTTTAATTTATATGTTTTGTTGATGGAATCAGCTCTTGCTTTAGCCAGGATATCGTTGCAGTCCTGAGGAATGTTTAGATCTTTGGATTCACTGAACTCAGGAGCCATGCACACAAGTGGAGAGATGCTGGGTCTGGATGGAGAACGTGTACCTTGTCCTTGTTCAATAATATTGGTGGAAAGTCAATGGGTTTGCATTCTGACATCAAGAGAAGCTCCTTAAACCAGTGTTGTCTAGGCTACTGGGGAGCAATGAGGATCAGGCAACAATGCTCTCTTTTCATTTTCCTGAGAGCCGTCGGTATAAGAGGAAAGGGGGGGTAAAGGGTAAGCATAAATCCTTGACCATCTTATTAAAAATGCATTCCCCCACGACCCTTGGAGTGGATACCTACTGGCGTAGAACTGGCAATTGGTGTTCCAGTCCGCCACAAAAAGGTCTAAAGGCGGTGACCCCCAGTGTGAGAATATTCTGTTTGTTTGCATTTGGTCCAGCTCCCACTCGTAACAGCTGTCTGTTGTCCCGCTGAGTGTGTCTGCTAGAGTGTTGCTGATTCCTAACATATGCTCTGGTTTTAGCAATATGTTGTGAAATGTGATCCAATTCCAGAGATCCTGCACCTCTAGGGAGAGTGTTATTGATCATGCGCTTCCTTGTTTGTTTATATAATGCATGCTGGTCGCGTTGTCCGTACGGACCAGCACTGATGAGCCTGCTATCCTCTGAAGAAAGGCCTGTAGAGTGAGAAAGATGGCCTTCAACTCCAGTCTGTTGATCTGCAAAGCTTTCTGTTGCTTCAACCACTTTCCCTGAATTTGTAGGTCCTGCAGATGGCTACCCCAATCCCTGCAGAGAGGCATCTATGGTTATCATGAAATCAGGAATATGAGGAAGAAATGTGAGATCTTGAGATAAATGAGAAACCTGAGACCACCACACCAGGTCGTTCAAGCTTGGAGTGATAGTCATAGAATGATCCCTCCTTCTTTATCCATTGCTTCTGCAACTCTTCCGTAAGTGGTCTCATCTTCAGTCATGCAAGAGGCACTAGATTGATTTCAGAAAACATCATGCCTAGCAAGGACTTGTACAGACGTACTGAAACTGGCCTTTTTCTTGAAAACTTGATTGCCAGATGTTCTGCCAGATGTTCTAATGTGGGTTGTCTGTCCTGGGATAAATATGCCTTGTTATGTATAGTGTCTAGAAGAGCTCCCAGAAACATTATATTCTGTTTTGGGATGGTATCTGATTTTACGAAATTGATCGTGAGGCCTAATTTGAGAAATAGGTCAAGATAGGCTTGAGTGGACTTTGTTGCTTGTTTCGCTGTTGGGGCCTCAAGGAGCTAATCGTCCAAGGAAGGAAACCCTTGATCACCTTGGTTTCTGAGAGTGGCTGCTACTGGTACCAGGCACTTTGTAAATATGTGAGGTGCCAATTTTAGTCAAAATGGGAGAACTTTTATCTGGTAATGGGTACCGGCAAAGTGAAGTGAAGATATTTTCTGTGTTTGGGATGAATGGGGATGTGGAAATATGCATCCTGCAAATCGAGAGTGGTCATAAAATCTCCGGTGTTAAAGGAGGTTCAGGATGTTGAATAGGGTGACCATCCGAAATGACTGTTCGCATAGAAATTTGTTCAGTTTTCTTAAGTCCCGGATGGGTCTCCATTCACCCATTTTCTTTGTTATCAGAAAGAATCTGGGATCAAAGCGTATGCCGCTTTAAGAAAACAGAACTCTCTCGACTGTACATTTTGCAAGCATGATGAGGGCTTCCTATTTCAATAAGTGAAGATGTGAGGTGCTCCCCTAGGACGGTAGTTCAGTGGTGTTTGTGTAAATTTCAGAGCATGACCATACTCAATCAGTTCTAGCACCCATTTGTCTCCTATGTCTTCAGACGGCGAATCAGATGGATTTGGAGGTGATGGTGTGGGAATGAGATATTCATTCCACTCATTTTGCAGCTTAAGATTCACTTGGATTTCTCCTCCTTCTCTCTCCTCGTCAGAGGGAGAAGGGTCCTCTCTCAGTGGGTCTGCCATCGTTGAATGTGGTGTAGCGCTTGAAGTTACTGGGGGAGGAATAGACAGAGGCGTAGATGGTGTGATAGGCCGAGGAGGTGGTGCCTCTAGTGTCATGTCAGAAAATCATCTTTTATAGTCTTGCAGCATTGCTTGCAAGTCTTGCACTAATGAGATAGGTACTTGTATGTTTTCCTGTCTTTTCTGAAAACGTCCATAATCTGACCTTTGTTGAGGAGCATAATATTGATAGTAATATAAGTCCTCTTCCTCATAGACATTATCTTCATCAGCCCGGCATTCAACCAGGAGCTCAGATGACTATGTACAGTCCTGAATGGTCCTTTTTCATCAAAGTCCTCTAAATCCAAAAGATGCGATGGAGGATAGGGAGAGACCTTACTTGGTGGAGTAATAGATGGTGTAATTGTCTTTTTTGTAACTTTCAGTATCACCATCGACAAGCCCATCTACGTATTTCAAGCAGCATAGGTTTTGTCATCGTCAGTACCTTTGGTGTTGCCATCGACGATGGTGTCGACAGCTGTAATCGTCGGTAGCGTTGATGGTGGAGAAATCCTCAATAGAATGATTGCATCGATGGCCAACATCATCGTAGTTCCTGCCGGCAATGGTCTCGTTGATGAGACTGTAACAACCGTCGACGATGAGAATGTCGTCAACAATAGTTTCTAAACAGTAATAGAGATGGAAGCTTCCCCAATTTTATGGGATGGATTAGGAATCTGAGCAATAGGTTTTCTCTGAGGAGATCTGATGTTTTTCCTCCTTTCTAAGAGTGTCTTTATGATGTGATTTGAAGGTCTTCTTACCTTCCTCAGGTGGCCTTTTGGAGGACTTTGCCCTTTTCTTTGACCTTCCTGAAGTGTCACTGTCCTCTTCAGAGGTGGTTGCCTTTTGACCCTTGGACTTCTGTAGCCCAAGAAGCAGCCTACCGGCTCTGTCCTTCAGAGTTTTTGTAGAAAAGGTACTACAACTTTTGCGGTCCTTCACCTGATTTCTTGAGTAGAGGTAGTAAAGGCATTCTTTATGTGGGTCTTCTACATGTAGACATTTTCTGCCACATGACTTGCAGGCTCTGAATAAACCTTTCTTAAAGTTTTCAGACATTTAGAAGAGATAGTAATCCAAAGAAGTGGAAAAAAAACTGTGCAGAGCTCAGGAAGACTCCCTTTACAAGACATGCAGTAGAAAATCTGAGGGAAACAGCCTCTCTGGGGAGTGTTCTAGAGGGTGCTGTCCCCTGATTGGTCATAGCTCAAGTTTGGGCCTTTTTAAAAAAAAAAAAAGATACGGATATTTGCTAAAGAGACTGCTCACTGTCAGTAGGGCCTATGGTAACGATACATAATTCTATGTTATGGTACCGTGGGACTCCCATATCGACAACGGGAAATGATTCAAGCATGTGAATCTATGAAAGATCCAAAACTGGATAAATGGCCCTTCCTTTGTGTGGTTTTGAAAAGGCAACCGAGTTTCTGTGTTTTGCTAAATGAGTTGGTTCCATCAATAGAATACATCAGGGCTTGTTTTACATCTAAGGTGTGTAGAGCCCTTTTCGCAACAGATTCAGGTTGAGGAAAAAATATAGGCGATTTTCATAGATTAAGGTGGAAATGATATACCACCTTTAGAAGAAATTTAGGATTGGTAGTAGTATCACCATATCTCTATGTGGTTGGAAGAAGGGTTCTTCTAAAGTTAATGCCTAACACTCACTGATACATCTGAGTGAAGTGATAGCAACTAGAAATCTTACCTCCAAGGATAAAAACTGGAGGGGCAGGGGTGGGGGCGATTGAATGGTAGGCCCATTAATCTTGTTAATACAATACTGAGATTCCAAGTGGGAGCTGGTGGCATCCTAGGAAGAATGACTCTTAACACCGTCCAGAAATGCTGTAATGACAGGACTCCTGAATAGGGAAGTGTGTTGCCTGTTTTGTAGATGTGCAGCTACTGCCACTAGGTGTAGTCTTATGGATGTAAAAGCTAGACCAATAAAAGACAATGTCTTGAACCTTAGCTGCTAATAGATCAATGTGCTTGGAATGACAGCAACAAACAAACTTTTTCCAATTAGCAGTATAACAGGCACAAGTAGTGGGCCTGTGTGCTTCTTTAACAATGTCCACACAAGGCTGCAGTAATTTCAAATAGACAAACACTAGGACTTAAGGGGTCAAATTGCAAAGTTTAGAGAGTCTGGGTGTCTGATTTCTCCACGGCTCTACATGAGAAGGTCTTTCCTTTTTAGCAGTATCTTGTAGGGAATTAGAGAGTTCTAGGAGTGCGGTGAACCACAGTTGCTGCACCCATGTGGAAACCACTATGATGACTAATAGATGTCTGCTGTAGTTTGCGAACGACTAACAGAAACAGAGGGAGAGTCGGAAAAGAGTAAGCAAATATCCCAGATCAACTCATCCATACTGCGCTGCCCCTGGACTGTGGGAGTGGAACGCTGGAGGTGCAGTTTGGGCACTTCGTGTTTTCTGCTGTGGCGAAAAGGTCTATTTGTGGATGACCCAAACACTGGAAGTACGGAAACAGGACTTGCAGGTGGAGTTTCCAGTCATGGACTTGTTGGCGCCTCCTGCTGAGGAGATCTGCAAAGTCATTGTCCGCTTCCGGGAGGCACTCCAATAACAGGTGAATGTTGTACTGGAGAGTCCACCTCCAAATGGTCTCGGCTAGATAAGACAGCTGAGTGGACCTGGTGAATGCCTGCTTTTTGAGATAATACATGGTAGACACATTGTCTGTATTGAGCAGAAGTATCTTTGCCAAACTAGTGGGGAAGGAAGGCTTTGAGTGCCAGGTGAACAGCTAGCAAGTTCAGGTGACTGATATGGAGATGTTTCTGGGTGAGTGTCAATCCAGCATCCTTGGACTGGTCTGGTGTACCCATGCCACGGAGTCAGACATCTCGAGTATTGAGCTCAACGGTCACTTTGCTTTGACCAAAAGGACTTGAAGGCCCTCACAGTAAGCCTCCTTGTGTTCAGGGGAGAGGCACAAGATACACACCTGGTGGGGACTATGAAAAGCCATGATCGAAAACAATACCCGAGGGTAGGGTTTGGAAAAGAATATGCGACATTGGTGTTGAACTAGAGCAGAGGAGCACACATCCAAACCCGAAGGCAGAAAAAAAAAAAAATCTAAAAATGGAGTCAATGACTATGTGCATTACCAACTCTACCTTGTGACTTGAAAATAACTTGCACACATCCGAGCCCAACACTAGATGGAAGGATTATGCTAATTATGTGTACCTAAAGCCACACATGCCTCAAACAGAAGTTTTCCACTTTCTGCCACAGCTAGCTTTCACAGTTGTTCCACACAGTTATAGAACTTATTCGAACTGACACACAAGTTACTTACCTTTGGTAGCACCTTATCTGGTAGAGACAATATCTAGCGCCAGATTCCTTACCTTAGAATTTCCTTAGGTGTCAGTTTGGATCCAGAGATCTTTGCCAAGCAGTATCCCTGCGCTCCACATCAGTCGTCAGCATTGTCCATGCCTGATATGACGTTGCGGGTCCTATATAGGCGCCACACCGGTGTGCTGATGCCAGTTTCTTTTCACAACTTTCAACGCCAGAAGTGTAGTCATGAAGAACACTGACCACTGGTACGGCAAAACTAGGGCCCTGAAAGGGAGTTTCTGTCCCTAGAAATCAGTTTGCAGAGTTGGGAGTATGGGTGGGTCAGTAAGGAATATGCAACTGGATATTGTCTCTACCACATAAGGTGTTACAGAAGATAAGTAACTTGTCCATCTAATAGAGACATCGAGTTGCAGAACAGATACCCAAGCGATACCATACCCAGAGGTGGACCTGCAAACTAAGATCATACTAGAAAGTCCTGCAAGACCCAATGGGCAAAGTGCCTGTCCACATGGATCCGAATGTCCAGGCAGTAGTGTTTGGTAAACATGTGCAGAGATGCCCACGTTGCGCCTGATAGATGTCAAGGACTGGGACTTTGCATGCTAATGTAGTGGTTGCAGCTTTAGCTCTGGTAGAATAAGCTTGCAAACTCTCAGGGGGTAGCTTCTTACCCAGCGTGTAGCACATTTTATTGCAGAGTACGACCCATCTGGAGGTGATTCTCTTCTGCACTGTCTGGCCTTTCTTTGCACCCACATAACCAACAAAGAGTTGATCATCCAACCAGAACCTTTTGGTACAATCAAGGAAGAACGCCAATGCTCTTTTTGGGTCCGGGTGGTGTAGTCTCTCCTCTTCCTTTGAAGAATGCGGGGTGCATAAAAAGTAGGCAGGGTGATGGATTGGCCTACACGAAAGGGTGTGACCACTTTTGTGAGAAAGGAAGCCCAAATGCGAAGCACCACTTTGTCAGGATACAGGGAGTGCAGAATTATTAGGCAAATGAGTATTTTGACCACATCATCCTCTTTATGCATGTTGTCTTACTCCAAGCTGTATAGGCTCGAAAGCCTACTACCAATTAAGCATATTAGGTGATGTGCATCTCTGTAATGAGAAGGGGTGTGGTCTAATGACATCAACACCCTATATCAGGTGTGCATAATTATTAGGCAACTTCCTTTCCTTTGGCAAAATGGGTCAAAAGAAGGACTTGACAGGCTCAGAAAAGTAAAAAATAGTGAGATATCTTGCAGAGGGATGCAGCACTCTTAAAATTGCAAAGCTTCTGAAGCGTGATCATCGAACAATCAAGCGTTTCATTCAAAATAGTCAACAGGGTCGCAAGAAGCGTGTGGAAAAACCAAGGCGCAAAATAACTGCCCATGAACTGAGAAAAGTCAAGCGTGCAGCTGCCACGATGCCACTTGCCACCAGTTTGGCCATATTTCAGAGCTGCAACATCACTGGAGTGCCCAAAAGCACAAGGTGTGCAATACTCAGAGACATGGTCAAGGTAAGAAAGGCTGAAAGACGACCACCACTGAACAAGACACACAAGCAGAAACGTCAAGACTGGGCCAAGAAATATCTCAAGACTGATTTTTCTAAGGTTTTATGGACTGATGAAATGAGAGTGAGTCTTGATGGGCCAGATGGATGGGCCCATGGCTGGATTGGTAAAGGGCAGAGAGCTCCAGTCCGACTCAGACGCCAGCAAGGTGGAGGTGGAGTACTGGTTTGGGCTGGTATCATCAAAGATGAGCTTGTGGGGCCTTTTCGGGTTGAGGATGGAGTCAAGCTCAACTCCCAGTCCGACTGCCAGTTCCTGGAAGACACCTTCTTCAAGCAGTGGTACAGGAAGAAGTCTGCATCCTTCAAGAAAAACATGATTTTCATGCAGGACAATGCTCCATCACACGCGTCCAAGTACTCCACAGCGTGGCTGGCAAGAAAGGGTATAAAAGAAGGAAATCTATTGACATGGCCTCCTTGTTCACCTGATCTGAACCCCATTGAGAACCTGTGGTCCATCATCAAATGTGAGATTTACAAGGAGGGAAAACAGTACACCTCTCTGAACAGTGTCTGGGAGGCTGTGGTTGCTGCTGCACGCAATGTTGATGGTGAACAGATCAAAACACTGACAGAATCCATGGATGGCAGGCTTTTGAGTGTCCTTGCAAAGAAAGGTGGCTATATTGGTCACTGATTTGTTTTTGTTTTGTTTTTGAATGTCAGAAATTTATATTTGTGAATGTTGAGATGTTATATTGGTTTCACTGGTAATAATAAATAATTGAAATGGGTATACAGTATATTTTTTTTTGTTAAGTTGCCTAATAATTATGCACAGTGATAGTCACCTGCACACACAGATATCCCCCTAACATAGCTAAAACTAAAAACAAACTAAAAACTACTTCCAAAAATATTCAGCTTTGATATTAATGAGTTTTTTGGGTTCATTGAGAACATGGTTGTTGTTCAATAATAAAATTAATCCTCAAAAATACAACTTGCCTAATAATTCTGCACTCCCTGTAGATGGAAAGGTAGGGTGGCTTCGATGACGATGCCTGCAGCTCACTCGCCCTGTGGGCAGATGTAATGGCCACAAGGAAGGCTGTTTTAAAAATGAGAAGCATAAGAGGACTATTGTGGAGAGACTCAAAAGGAGCATATATCAGCAATGTCAAAACTAAATTTGAATCCCATTAGAGCATAATGAATGAAATGGAGGAAACATAATAGTAAGGCCTTCAAGCAACCTATTTACAAAAGGAGATTTAAACAAAGCGCTCAGAAAGCCTGCCAAGTGTTGAACCATCAGGGATATGCCCTGTTCCAGCCATGTCCAGAGGCCTGAGCCTCATGACAAAGTGTCCAGAACCGCACCCAGCCCTGCTTGTTGCAGTACCACATGGCAGTTACGTTGTCCATGAATACATGCACTACCCTTCCCTTGAGAGTGAGAAGAAATGCTTTCACTGCTAGTCCGATCATCCGGAGCTCGAAGAGGGTGATGTGGAGTCCAGACGCTGCCGCAAACCAGAGGCCTCTGATCTGTGCCTCTCCCAGATGGCCACCTCAGTCCAAGAGTGACGCATCTGTCACTACTGTCAGCTCTGGTTGAGAAAGGGAGAGGGCTCTGCCTCTGACCCAATCGCAGTTCAAAAGCCACCACTGCAGATCTTGCACAGTTCCCTTTGAGGTCTGGCCCATGTCAGAGTGATTCCCCTGATGCTGCGCCCACTGGAACATCAGGCACCTCTGCAGAGCCCACCTATGCCATCTGGCATGAGTCACTAGTAGGATGCAGGAGGCCATGAGGACCTGAGGCCCAGCAGCTTCAGAGTCATTCTCACCTAAATCCAGGATAGAGGCTGAAACATCAGCATCATAGTCTGAATATTCTGGACCCGCCGCTCGGTGGGATACCCCTGAAACTGCACTGTGTCTGGAACAGCTCTGATATAGGGAGAGTGTGAGAGGGAATCGGGTGTGACTTCAGCACATTTATAGTGAACCCAACGAATGCAGGATCTCTGCCGTAGTCGGGGGGTAGGAGACGACAGTCTGGGGCAAACCCGCCTTTAACAGCCAGTTGTCGAGGTAGGGGAAGGCTGAAAACCCTGACATGGGAAGATGAGCTGCAACCACCGCCATCACCTGGTGAACACTCAAGGGGCCATTGTAGGGCCAAAGGAGAGCACAGTGAAAGGAAAGTGGTCGTGGCCTACCATGAACCGCAAGTAATGTCTGTGGGCAGACAGGTCGGGAATATGGAAATAAGCATCCTGCAAGTCCAAAGCTACCATACAGTCTTCTGGGTCCTGGGCAGTAAAAACCTGAGCCAGAGTGAGCATTTTGAACTTCTCCTTTCTGAGGAAGAGATTGAGGGACCAATCTAAATGTCTAGGAAAGAGCGGAGGCCCTTGCCCTTTTTGGGTTCCAGAGAGTAGCAGGAATATCAACCACAACCTACATCTGGCACAGGAACCCTCTTCTATGGATCCCTTGGCCACGAGAGCCAAAAACAAGTTATCCTCTGTCATCCGATTCTAGGACGGTGGCATTGATGTAGGGGTAGTCTCGAAGGGGAGGGAGTAGCCCCCTTCGGATTACCTGCAAAACCGACCTGTCCTGCATGATGGGTTGCCAGCAGAGCGGAGGATGGTGACTCCTGCATCTGACTGGTCCCTGGTGGGGGGGGGGGGAGTCAGACTAGGAATGTTTGGACGCAGCTGCAGAGGGGGGACGGTGGACTGACCGGACCACCAGATCTCTGATTCACGTGGACGGTGGATACCATGTTCCCAGCCACACAGAGACTGGCCAGCATGCACGGCACAGTGGGTGGGTGGGAACAGATCTGGTGGATCACTCCATCCTTAGCCACGGAAGGGGCAAAAAGCAGACTGAGGGGGGCCCGGGACAGCCGTGAGGCCCAAGAGCCTGGACATAGCATGAGAATTCTTGAATCGCACGAGCGTAGATTCTGCTTTCTCTCCAAAGAGAAGGGTGCCATCAAAGGGCATGGCTAGAAGGTTGGATTGGACATCGCCCGAAAAGCCAGACGTCCTCACTGGGACATGGAGCCTCTGCCACTGTTGATGCAACCGCTCTGCCCAGTGAGTCGGTCATGTCTAATCCGCATTAGATTGTGAACTTTGCTGCATCTCTCCCATCAGCAACTGCTTGGAAAAAGCATACGGTTTTTACAGATGCAATGCCAGACTGATGGAAGAAAACATCTTCTTCCAGCCTCTTGAATTCCCTATCTGGGGTGTGGAAGGGAACGAGCCCTGGGAGGTGGAGGCTTGGATAACCAAGCTCTCAGGAGTAGGGTGTTGCATCAGGAAACCTGGGTCACCAGGTGAGTGGCCATGGGGGCGGGAAACTGTCCTGTTAACAGAAGCAACTGTGCTGGGTTTGGACCAGGTACCCAGTAGAACATTTATAAGGGTTTCATTAAAAGGGAGCAGGGGTTCAGAGGAAGAAGCCCCAGACCACAGTACCTCTGTCAGGAGGTTAGTCCTGACTGCCACCGAAGGCAGCTCAGGGTCCAGGATGTCAGCTGCTCTCCACACCACCACTGAATAGGAAGCTCCCTCCTCCGTAGCAACGATAGTGAGAGAGCGTATGACAGTATCTGGGCAGGTACTTAGTCCACTGGCTTCACGCACGTCCATACGCAAGTCCATTGTGTCTTGGAACTGGTATTTCAAAGGGTCCAGCGACCCCTCCCATTCCTTACTGTAAACTAGCCCATGAGAATAAGGTTCAGGATCCGACAGAGGAGGGTAAGGCCCCTGTCGGCGCAGGAGTTGGCATTGTACAAAGCCCACCCGGGATCCGTGTTGGAGCCGCAATGAGGATGGGGCCAGTGTCACCCGGGGACATGAGCAGCGCTAGGAGCGTGGCTTCGGGACCAGCATCGGCCGAAGTTGCTGACATGGAACCCAAAGAGGCCTCTTCAGACTCCACTGGGCCCGAAGGTGCTCCAGCTGAGTCGGGCTGCCCAAAAATGAGGCACATTGCCCCATAAAACGCTCTAAGTTGGGCAGGGGTTGCTCTGGCTCTCGGAAACTTGGGGAGGTGCAAAGTTGTCCCAGACGCAAGCCCAGCAGATGGAGGCATAGATCGACGATGCTCCCGCTCCCTCGTTGGCCAACAGACAAGGTGAAGTCGAAGAACATTGCACTTTTTTGGACTTCTTATGCCTCAAGATACTTGAACGTCCCGAAGACTTGGAGTGGGACGACAAAACGGAGTGTACTCCGCGTCCGATCCAGAGACCTTCAAGGTCGACTGAGACTTACGCTGAGTCATGGACCAGGCTGCCATCAGTTTAAGGGACTGCTCCCTTAAAGTCTTCGGATGCATGGCCCGAAACTTGGAGCACGACTTTGGGTCATGGTCGTGCTCCAAACAGCAAAGGCACGCAAGGTGGTGATCCGTCATGGACATCTCCCGATGACATGGCCAGAACTTCTTCAACCCTGTCTCACATGAAGACATCCCTCGAAGCACCAGGAGCAGTAATACTGAAAAAGCTTAGACAAAGGTAAAAAAAGATGAGTCAAAAATTTACTGAGGGGTAGCTCTTTCTTCAGATCAGTGTGGCCTTGTGCGGAAAGAAAACTGGAGTCAGAACACTGGGATGGAACCTGTATAGGACCTGAAAAACCATATCTGGTGCAGACAACTACAGAATGAAACCTTCTAACGGCACGCAGGGGTACTGCTCGAGAAAAATCTCTGGATCAAACTGACGCCTGGGGAAATTCCAAGGTAAGGAATCTGCAACTAGATGTCTCTATCAGATAAGATACAATAGCAGCAGCTTCCATGTGCATCCTGAAATGGAAATGAAAGATCATTGTTCAGTGTAATGGAAACAAAAGAGCATGAACAGACTTCTATTCACTCTACAGACTACCATATAGAAAAACGGTATAAAAGATGCAGGTAATTGGGGCAGGGCAAGGCAGATGGACTGCTTGCTAGAGTGACAATGAGTTAAATTTCCCAATTCAAGCACCATACCATAAAGGTACGTGGGGGTGAGATATGACTCAACATAGATAGCTTAAAACAAACTAAACAGTAAATAAGTTAGTTATAACATTAGTATATTAGATTAGGTATGGGTGATGAAACATGAATGAAGTTGTTGGTGTTCACTCATTTACACATCTTGTTCGGCGAGTTACTAATAATTATGGCAATAATTCTTACCAGTTATTTATAGGAGGAAAACTCATAATGAAAGTTAGTTTGTTGTAAAATACCAACACTTATGTGTATGTACTTTGAGTTCAGGTAAGGGTCCCATATGTCAGCTGCTGATAAAGAGTTTGACAGGCTTGTCTGATGCTTATCACCGTTCTTCATACAGCCATCATTCAGCGGGAGGGATGAGAAACACTTGCCACTTTTCTCCAAAACAGTTACAGCCATTCAGTGCTAAAGAATTCTACCAGGCATAATCACAGTAATATTACAGAACACAATAGTGGACCCTCGATCTACCCTTACAACCCCAACCCCCCCCCCCCCGCTCCCCTCCCAAAAAATACATCTCTCCCTTAGTGGTTTGAGAGTGCCTCACAAGGGTTGGGCTTTATGATGTTACTAAGTGGACTCCTTATAGTCTTGTGGATGAAAATGTCACACATCATGATCATCTGCTACTTCTTACACTGCCCATCCTAAACCTTTGAACAACCTGCGCCCTGACTGGATAGATTCTCACACCCCATTACACCCCATGCATATAACCACTGATATAAGGGACTACTTTAGTTCTACCAAATCATTCAGCCTTCACGCAACTCACTAAACATGTCCCATATAGGCCAAACCACAATACTAATCCGTCAACCATGCACTCTGAAAGGCACCCACGCATGATCGTGCCAGGGAGGAGCATTAAATAAAGCAAAACAGACCTCCCAAAAAGGTCTGCAGGCCTCGCAAAGGGTACAAGAAAGTGTTATCAATGCCAATACAATTCCCTTTAATAATTACACGACACCAGACACTACATGTTCCAGCACCCTGTGGCCAGTGTAATGCTATTGCCTCAATGACGAGGCCACAGCCTCTGCTCCCTAAATCACATTTGCTTATTGCCTACCTGTTCAAAGAGGTACTCGATGGACCTTTGATCAAGCACTGCCCCTCCAGCCTCAATACGAAGTCGGTCTTCCCCAGTTTCATTGTGCTTGGGAATATTCCGGAACACCGCCGGCTCCTTTTCATTCATTCCATGCCAATTTCGGAAGTAAAACCTGTGACAAAGAAAACATGAGCTGTAACAAGTTCAGTTCCATACACCATTTTAAATTGCTAGCACTTTCAGGACACAGGGGGCAAAACAAAAACAAGCATTGGCTGAGCCAATAGGTCTTGGTTATGTAAGATCTATTGGCTTTCCCAGTGATTTTCTGCCATGCTGCAAATGGCTGAAAGTGAAGATAAAAAGCTTTATGACGGCCATTGCTGACTGTGTTACAGCTTTTTTTTTTTTTTTACTTGCAGTTATGCTGCATGGAAGCCAACGCTGCTGTACAATCTATACTATATGTTACTGAAGTTCTATATTCTAGGGGCTGCAAGCGCACTCCTGACATTTCCATGCAGGCACCTGTACAAAAGAAGAAGCCACGTAACTACAAGTTAATCGGTGTGAAAAAAAGCAAGTAACTAGGCTGTCCTGCACAGTTAACTTTTTGGGTCACCTTCATTTTAGAAGACATTTTGCAACAAATAGGTAAAATATGAAAAAGTCTCTTCAAAAGTTCCAAAAATGTATTTTATTCACACGCAGAAATGTTTCAGCTTCGTAGTAGTAGTAGTACACCAGAATAAATCAGTGCAAGTATTTTTTTAAGGAATAGTTTTCAAATATGAATTTTGAAACATTCATGCTTCCTCCCACCCTGACAATGCCAAGAGTGAACGAAGAGGCGGATCAGTTATGTGCACCCTTTGCATGGTTTAGGCTGCTAGTCTACATGGACAACATATTTGTAAAATCAAATGTTGGGGAAGTTTTGGTACAGTGCACATTCTGAAGGTATCTATTTAAAGATCATATTATACATAATGCAACCAATGGCAAGCTGACAGGTTTTGCCTATGTGAAAACTATTGTCTTTGTCACATTTTTTGTACATATTTTAGATGACTATAATAAAGTGAAATGAAGTAACGAAACCAGGTACGAGTCTTGGCATCGGCTTAACATCCTGTGATCCTGACCTTTGTGCAATATAGGCAATATAACTGGTGCTCTAATAAAGCGCTGAAATACTTTATACAACTTTCAAGTGCTTTTTAGGTCAAGCTTACTACCACTTGTATAATTTAGTATACTTCTCTTTGGGCTTCAAGCCATCCCCCTACTTTTCATTTGTTTGTTTCAGTGTGCTTTATAAATTCTTGCTTGCTAATGGTCAGTACTGCCTTTTTGTCCCTCCTTGTTCCTCCCACGGAGCAGAGACCAAATACTGTATAATTCTGCTTTGCCTATTTACATGGTCTGTGTGGGACTACTATTTTTGTGGTTTGCAGCTCGTTACTGTCTGCCTGTGTTCAGCTTTGACGCCGTAGCTGCTTATATTTGAAAATAGCATTCTTCCATCCCACCTCCTTTTTACATTAGTCCTTTGTGTCTGATGCAATCAAGTCCGCATGTGGTTGTTCTGCAGTTTTAATAGCGCAAACTCGACCCCAAGGTATTGGAGCGCTTTACATGAGCACCGACTTTACAAAAGGACACATTCACTTCATTGTTTTTAGGTAGGCACAAGGAGATTAAGTGATTTGTCCAGAATCATAGGATGCTGAGCCAACGCCTAACCTAGAACCTGGTCCAACAACTCAAAGGTCAGCAGCTCTGACCATTGCACCACGACCTTTCATATTTGTCTTGCTAACCTCACTGAATAACTGCACGATTCCGATAAGCCTATAAGAAGAACGTCGCCAACAGATGTCATAAATAAAGCATATACATTACACATCAAAGTGAAAACTATGCATTGTTAAATTGTGTTACAATGTGGCTACCTCTTTCCTGTGAAAAGATCTTAACCTGTGCTTGACAGTGAACGCGCCATAAACAGTGTAAATTGACTAGTAGCTTTCAAATATGATTTTAGAAACATTCATGCTTCCACCCACTCTGACAATGCCAATAGTGAACTTGATGTCCCACAAATGAAAGGCAAACGTTTAGTGCAGCTGAAGAATGAGATAGCTTTTAAAATAAAATAATAAAATGGTACAAGCAGACTCCATGGAGAAAGTATGCTGCATTTCTCTTTCCTGCAAAAACACTCACATTGAAGTCAGCCGAAAGAATAGTAAACAACAGGCTCCCTCGAAGACAGCTTGATATTTGCCCTCAGTCTCTGAATGTCCAGCACATGTGATGAAATAGCAAGATTTACAGGTCTGTTTATTACAGAAAACTAGTTCCTGAAAGAATACTGTAAACATGCTTTTTTCATAGGGAGGTAAGAACGTGAGCTGGTGAGACTAAATTAAATAAAGCTAGCAAATGGAAACCCAGGAAACAGTGAGTTATAAACCACAAAGCCAATGGCAAGCAATGGCAGAATGCATTCCCAGGTCAACTTTCTGATACTCCACAAGATGACTTTCGCATACCACACAGCTGCGCTGTCTGGTAGGCAGCGACCTAAAAGGAGAGTAAGTAACTTGGTGAAACACACCGGAGTTTTAAAACCCACACTTCTGGAGCACCGAAGTGAAAGAGGATTTTTGGTTTTATTCCATCGTCAAGCAGTAGAAAACCTGTTTCAAAAGAAGGATTACTAGAAGCAAATTGAACATGCACCGGCAAATCCAACAGATCTGGTCTTGACAAGCTGATGCAATTCTAATTTTAAAAACAGTTTATTGTACACATATCCAACAAAAAGAAGATGAAGGAAAAAATATAAAAAATGCTGAGGTCTAAATGTACCAGTCACATGCTAGCAATAAAGACAATCATATTTTCAAAAAATGAACCATCCCATGTAACTTTAAAAACAATAATAAGAGTGCTTTCTATCAGCGAGGTGAATTTACAACTGGTATAGAAACCCTTATTAGAATTAATGCTTATTATAGAAAAATATGATTTTTAGAGGCACAATGGGAAGGTACTACTAACTTTGAATTAGTTTATACACACAAGAATAACTACAAATAATAAGTACAGAAATGTAAATTAGAAAAGCACTGGCAAAATAAAGTTTTGTCCCACCAATCCGGACACTTTAGTGACGACCTTTTTTGGTGGATGTGGCATTTGATTACACAAAATTCCATCCCTCACTGTACAAGAGAACAATTGCCAGAAGTGAGCTGGAACACTGACATATGGTGGTGGGCAGAAACAAAATGTGAATGACAACTGAAAACCCCAGTGGGTGAGGAGGGATGAACCAGAGCCAATCTATGTACACATATATTTGTATACATTTTTTGTATATGTATGATTTTTTCATTACCTGAGGCTGGCAAAGCAGCATCTGGGCCAGACCTAAAAACCGACAGTGTTTTAAGGGCAAAGAGTGATGAATTGCTGCATAAAACTTCATTGTTGAGTACATGGAAGATACACTATTTATACACTTTGCTATCTAAATTATTCACAACCTCGATAATTAACAGTAGTGCTTTACCATGGATACAATGGAAAAAGGCAGACCACTTAGCTTGTTATGAGAGCTATCTTTAGCCTGACAGCTTTTTCAGCCTGACTCCCAGACTTGCTAATTTTAAGGCCAACATCCTAGTACCTCTTTTGACGGTCTGCACAAAACACGTTCATGTATATCACATGAGGAGGAAAGAGAGGTCCAGCTTCTGAGAGAGCAGAGTCCCCAGAAGCCTTCACTTGTGTTTTTGTTTCGGGACACCAAATTATCTTTGCCCAGGGCAAAGCCTGCACATCGGGTCGTCGTTACAAGAAAAGGAAAGGATGCATAGTCTATTCCCATGATTGGTGGTTTAATTTCATAACCTCCGCACTAAAAACATCGAATACTGTCAGTTAAAAACTACTAAATTCAGAAGACATTACTCTCTTAAATGGGAAAGTATTCAACTTGTTCTTTACTAAGATCCACAGGACAAGCTTTGCCATGAACTGCAGGAATGCTTACCTAGAACTCTGGTACGATACTAATCCCGTTATTTAGCTCTATATTTTAAGGTTCAATGTATCCTCACGTCTATTTTGGAGGCGAAAATCCATTTACCGGTAAAACAACTTGGCAAAATAACAAAAGCACTGCAAACAGCTGTTTGTATTCTACTGTTCCAGTGCATTTGCAGTCTTTTTTTTTTTTTTAACAGCAAATGGCACATAATTGTGCAAAGTTGCATAATGGTGTAATTTGGGGAATTTCGCATAAAATGAGTAACAGAATTCCAGAAATAATGTCAATCACACAGCCGTAATTTACATTTCACCCAAGCCTCAGTAAGCAGAGATGCAATGAGATTGTCACTGCGATTAGATGCTGGCAAGCATGCTGCTTCAAAGAATACTACACTACAGAAGACCAGCAATCACTTGGGGGATCCATTCAGCAGTCGATCACAGACAGAGCATTGGCAATATGCAAGAAGACCTCAGAGCACTGACACAGGCATTAGATGAAGTAGTAAGGGATGTTTTTGGAGCGCTTGCATACAGGACTTGGCAACCTGTAAAGGAAGCACATTTTGTTTGGACCTCAATTACGTAAGAGATTATATGACAGGTGATTTACAAACACATATAAACCAACTACTTCCATCACTCTGACTTTTTGCTGACATTTGACCCTGTACTTATATACATACATGATTTCATATAAGAGTCCTTCTTCCAGTCAAGAACAAAGAAACAAGTTGGAACATAGCTGCATGGCAGAGAGGCTTACTCAATAACTTCTGCAGAAGGTAAACTAGGAAAGAATAACCATTTTTTAGCTCGATCGCCCACACTGTTTTATCGCTGCAGAGATAATGTGTTCCTTGGCACACACGCAGAACTATTCTCTGGCACAGATCCTTCAGATGAACCCTGCCCTGCTCGACTAACAGGTTCAACCTGCCTTAGATGTACAATACTTCACTGTCTGAATGCTCTCGAGAACTCTCGAGGGCATTGGCAGCAAAATTCATTAGAAAGTTAAGCAGTTTTTTTGCAATCTATAATCATCTTATAAAACAATTTCACAAAAGAAACGAACATTGTTTTTCACAATCTAGAATGTAACAAGAAACTAGCAATAAAAAGTTCCTTTATAAATAAAAACATTTCACAGTTCAGCAGAGTGCTGAACTGAGATTTAACCACATTTTTCTACATAAAATTCAAAGATGTGCTTGCAATCTAGAAGAATGCTATGTGATATTTTAAGTTTCCTTATCGACATAAACAGTATTTCCATTCTAATGAAATGTCGCAAAAAGTTTCAACTAGAGGTTTCTTCACAAAAATAAACAATCTTTTTTGCGATTTAAAAGCATAATCTCGAATACCTCGCCATAAGATTCGGTGAATAAAATAAATCGTGCTTTTTTGCACTATAGACGAGAGATGTGGGAAGTTTTTCCTAAATATGTATCCACAAAAAACAGTTTCCACAATTCATTAGCGGTTTGTAGGAGAGTTCACTTTTAGATTTCTTTAAAAAAATATATGTTTTTTGCATTCCAGACACTTGTTATAAAAGGCTTTTATTAGAGTGCTAACCAAGGTGACTGCACAATTTCACAATACGAATAGCAGACATGTTAATGCTGTACTAACAAATGTGCAAGAAGCCCTGTCAGCGCAGAGGCACTTACCACTTATAGAAGGTAAAAGACGCTCACAGGAGCATCCAGTTAGCTGAAGACCCACTATTGTGTCCTGCAATAAGGTTGGCTCCTTCTGCGGCTGCGGGCCTTAATTCTATTTCTTCATTTCATTGCTGCTTGTGAGCACTGTGGAGGCTGCCAAAGGAACACAAGCTGAAAGGCCTGGATGCTCGATGCCTTTCCTGTCTTCTCACATTAGTCCCCAGTACCAGAAGACTTTCCATGGCATAGACTGTTAGGTGCTAGAAAATCTACGCTTTCATAACTTAAAAAGGCTCGAATCTTCCTTCTTTATGTTGTGCATGAGATTTGGCTGCTACACACTATAGATTAGTATGTGGGCCTAAACCACATCCAGTTACGTATGAAATGGCTGAACGTGACATTATTCCACTGACATCAAATGAGAAAAATAAAAACCACAACACCAAAAAGCACTGAAGTAGGTGAATGCTAAGGCTTACCAGTAAAGCGGCATATGATGTATACGATTAAGCATATGAGAGCAATTCTAGATTTGAAAACATATTCATATTTGTGATCTCCAGAATAGTTATGTAAAAACCCTTGTGTGATCAAGATGGACTTTTTCCACTGTACGAGGTAACTGGGTCATGTGCAGGTGGAATGTAGCAGAAGGGTTTTCTGTTCGCTGCTTGTGTGGGGGCTGCACAAGATGCCCCCCACCAGCAGTAGAGAACACTGGCAAAGGGAGCCAGGATCAAGGATGCTTGCTGAAAAAAAAAAATTGTGCCTAGGAGTCGCCACCCGGAGCAAAACGAGCCCAGGATGAAGAACACTGGCACCGGAGGAGTGGAGATATTCATCTTTAAAGATTTGATGTTTTCCCCCAGAAAAAAAGGAAATAGAGTGCATGGGGTCTGCTGCAATTTTCTTGGTAAACCCTAGGGAGGGCCCAAGGTCAGCTCAACACTTATTTCGAAATTATCCCCTTTTGGGGGAGGAAGTGTGCGTGTGGCCCCCTCGTATATTCAGTTTTGGGCCCCCTCCCATATTCAGCCCCCCCACGCAACCCCACCTCTCCCCTCCTCAATCCCAGGAACCGCCATCTCCCTGGGGGCCAGCTCAATGGAGCTGTAGGAAGGCCACTGCAGAAAACTGGGTACTGGGGCCCAGTGAGGAAAGGCAGAACGTGGTCACAAGTGTCACTGCACTTACAAGCTACTGGTTTCGGAGACGGGGAAATTCAGAGCCTGGGAGCAATGCAGTGAGCATCCTCAGCCCCCTGTGCCCATTTCTATGGGTAGAGGGGACAGAGGACATAGCTCAGCCTGAGTTCTTCCTAGTGGTGCAGGGACACCACCAACATGATTGTGCAATATTGAGGGGGCAGCAGAGTGAGCTGCAGCCTCCCAGAAACGATTTACAAACTTACCTACTTTTCAGGGTAGATTTAATTTATGGATCCAGGAGAGTTGTTCATTCGTTTCAAGTACTCGGAGTTAGGGATTAGTGCTCTTCAGCACGGGAGTGTACGGACCCCTAGTGGTTGGTCCTGTGGCTACATTCTGTGGTCTAAAGCAAATAAAGAAAAAATCTGACCCATGTGTTTGTGACAGTTTTGAACATAAATGTGTTACTGCTAAAATGCTCATGAACACTGCAATGCTTATAATTCTAATGTTTGCTTAAGCGTTTAATGATTGGACAATCACGTCATGTGTGTTAGTTTAATTGTGTGATACCCTGACAAAGCCAATAGGCCTACCTTATATATACTGACATGGAGACCTCCTGACAAGGCTTGTAGGCCTGCCTAATAAATAATGACACCCACATATTGGGTGAGGATAAAGGTAAAGGTGGTGGGCATGGTGATTATGAGGTTTAGCAAGCAATAGGGGTGAAACGTAATAATAAGGTGTCACCAATGGTATTTTCCTTCTACCCGATGTATATATTTGTAATCCAAGGTTTACCATTCAGTAGTGTGTGTAGTAAATGTACTTTTCTTTTTTTTTAAAGAAAACACACTAACTGGGCAATAATATACTGTGTGTTATTGTTATGTAACAGCGAACTTAGATTACTAGTCCACGCCATCTCTTGTGAGCAGGTCTTGGACGGCTCTGCTTTACTACCCAGAGAGTCAAGTACTACAATGAGGTACTTGGTTCCCAGTAAAAAAAAAGAAAATTGTGGATTTATTACTTCAAGGACACACATCCTTCACAATTAATAATCCAATATCTTACATTTGGGGTTCGCTTAAAGAAAGCACGTCCGTTGCTCTCAACAGCTTTATCATCCGGGGGCAATACTACCACAGATTCGTTTTTTTAAGAGCTCCATGCTTTGCTTGGGTGACTAGTGGCTTCCAAAGCCTCACCTGAAATTAGGGTTGCATTGTCATAATAGCACTGGGGCACTGCAGTGTGGAGCAATGGTAGCTCTGCATACCAGAGACAGCTCAGGAGCTAACTTTGTGGTTGTGGAAGCAGCCTCCATCGAACCAATGGATGATTTCTGTCCCTTCAGTGCCACAATGGTCTTCCCTCTTCAGCCCGGTAGTACTGTGATGGGGTTGGCAGATCAACACAAAGGTAGGGACAGTCTCCCAATTGTCTTGCTGGTAGCATGTTAGAAGAGGTTTTCCCATGAAACTGTCACTATTGTTAACATGGAGTAGTTGGCATGGAATCTAGTAACAGTAGGACCAAGAAAGCAGAGAAGGGACTGTAGCCAGGAAATCTGTAACTTAGCAACATTCGTTAGTGTTTGAGTGAGTGGATGTTGGGTCTCCAGTATCCCAACCACTCGTACCTGGGTTTTGACTGGCCATCTAATCCAATATTAAAACAAAAAAATAGACTAACGTAAATTTTAATAATAACATAACAGCAAATCAAGTGGGGCTTTCATAAGGTGCTACTTTAAAGGATTTGCCCTAATGTAATGTTGTTATCCATGATCACTAGTTTTTTTGAGTTCGTTTACTCTGTTGGTGTTTGCAGACATACATTATTTTATTTATAAGTATTACCTTTGTTGTTGTTAACGTTACCTTTATTTTATTTCTCTGCATTCTACGACTGGGATCCCTTTCATGTTATCAAAACTTTAAAACCACAACATTTAACCATAACATTTAGAGCCTGTAAACACTAAAGACAAATACAATGAAGCAATCCAACATTCTGCTCTTTTTTCTGCGATGTTCTCTTGACCAGACTTTCACGTCACGTAGGTTATGTACTGCCTATTCAGCGTTTTTGAGGTAACTTCAGAATCAATTCTTAACATGTTACTGAGTGACAAAAATGACTAGGAAGAAAGATCACGCACATAACAGCATGACCGCAGAATTTTAACATAATGGAACTCGCAGGTAACACCTGAATTTCACTCTGAAAAAAACGGAAAATTCCTTTGCAATTCCGCCTGTTGTGATGAGTTACAGAGATACTGGGCAGGGGGCAGCATGAAAGTCTGTTTTTTTAAAAAACAGGTGCGGTGCGTGAACAGCCCTGAGGAAAAAGTTGGATTTTGCGAACTGCAAACCAGTAACACCAGTGAACAAATACGTTATGCAAGCACTGTGCAAGAAAGCGAAGCCAGCGAATTTAGTGTACACTCGCTAACTGCACAGATAGCCATGCGCGCATAAGAGTTCCACCGCAACAAACTTCAGGGCTAAGGATTTAGGTCAGGACCTCAGGTCCTGCCGGAAGCCCAGCAGAGGGGATGCATAATCCCACCTGCCATTATAACCCTGGACTCCAGGGTCAAACGCCCACTTAGTGCACAAATGAAGAAAGGCACCATTGTGAATAAGGGCACTATTTTGGGCAAAGGTTTGGTGATCCTCAGGAGCATGATCAAGGCCCCCTCCTGGGTGACACTTATTTGGATACAAGGTTTGTTAATCCCTGATCAGATTTAGCATTTCTCTTCGCATACGGGAGTAGATGGAAAGCAGCTTTTAAATATGGAAAGGCGATATCTACATTTTAGGCAACAAAGTTAAAAGAAGATCAGAAGGTCCGTGACACTTAAGAGGCCCGTAAAAGTCGTGGGTCGTGCAGGGCCTCGGAGCAGCTACAGAATGGGACGTGGGTCATCTCAAGGTGCCTGTGATCATCTGATTTCTAGAAAAGCAGAAACTCTTCAGAGTATCAATGGGAGTTGCTACTTCAGTTTACCTTTCGGCTTATTCCCTCCCATGCGTGCTCAATATGCTGTCTCCCCCTGCGCGTGTTTCTACTTTAGGATTAAGCTGTTTGCATTTTCGGAAGCATGCAATAGATTTATTAATTTCTGTATACTTGCAGTGAACCAGAGCATTAAAATGTCCTTGTGGCGGCATTTTGGCTGGGAACGTACACAACCGAAACAAAAATAAGAGAAACAGTTTCCACGAGGTAGAACGCGAGTCCTGTTACAAGAAGGTTAAAATACGCAATTCCTTTCCAAGCACACAGAGTTCTGTCTTCGCATGCGTGTAGTACGAACTGAACTTTGTGGCCCCTTGGCCTCCAGCAAAGCATTACAGGCAAAATACACACTTGTGGTCTTGCTCCTTGAGGTAAATGTAATAGCAGCATGCGAGGGGCGCAGGGGGGCTACTGGCATCAGAGTCCTTTCCTTTGCCACTTTCCTTTCCATGCCTCCAGGCAATGCTTTCAGAAGTAGTCTGCTACTCATCTACAGCGCGGAGAGCTTTTACCGTTTTTGCTGCACGCAGAAAAAATGGATGCATAACAACTTATGCACCGAAGCGACAAAATAATTGGTTCAGAAAGCATAAAGGGAAAGGTGTGCACAAGAGAATCAGTTATGCTTGGGGTACAAGCCACATTGATTGGTTCAACAGAGTGTTTTGCACAATCTTTGAAGGGTTTGGCTGCGACTGCTCAGCCATGGCCGCAAAAAGGTCCCATGTCTTGTATTGGACTCTCAGTCAGGATAATTGAAACTACAAATTGCGGACTGCAATGCTATAAAAAACCTGAATGGCTGAAGTAGCACATATATGGTATGGAGCCACCTGGTCACTATGCTCAATAGCTTACTATACTGATGTTCATATGTGTGCAGCTGCAGAACCATGTCGGTGTAAGGGAGAATACAAACAGGATCCCAGCCTCTATCGGTTGTACCTTACAAGATAACTTGAAGCTGTTCAGAAAAGTGATCGATAACCAGATTTTGGTAGCTCTTCAAGAGACTCAGGGCCCCATTCTAAAGTAGTGTAGACCTACTCAGTCTCCTACTCTGCCTTTGCTCCTATATCATGCCTGCCCTTGCTCTTGTTCCATTATATGTTGTGTCTGTGGCATTAAGCATCATGAGGGGTGATGAAATGGTGCTCAAGGAGCCAGAACAGCCAACTCATATGGTATGTATACATATGGCATTGCAGCACAGGAATGGTCCTGATGGACAAGGGATGTTCCAGATCCTGGGTGCAAGGATGGAAAAGGCCTGCTGTCTTGTTTTTGTCCCCAAGAGGAGGCACGTGTAGATCAAAGTTTGAAAACTTGCTGTGTGTAATTGTCTAAACACAGACTGCAATACTGAGAATATGCAGCCTCAGTTGTATGGTTCAACAACAGAACCACTGTAAGGCAATCAAGTATGTTTATCTGGCATAATTGACGATCCACAGGCTCTATTCAGGAGCAACTACATTCTGAGATTACTGATGAGGCCCAACAAGGCTGAAACATCTGATAGGTGGTGTGCTTTCCTGTATGGGAGGGACATGGCTAAGAAGTTCACGATGGGCTGCCTCTTTTAGGGGACAGACTAAGAAAGATTTACAAATGCTTTACCATGCCAATAGTGGCACCGTGATTAAAAAAATACAATTGACTGTAGCCCAAACTGACAAACATTGGTTGAAATTAAAGGAATTCATCCATCAAGTTTTTTGTTTTTCTTGTTTGTACAAAAGCTGGCAGCCTCCTAGACTTAGCAAGGAACATCATCTTCCCGTCATATTCTAAGGGACACATGAGCTAGACTTTGGGGTCCGGAACACCCTAGGAGTATTTGGGCCACAATAGTAGACTCAGCAGTTGTGTTTAACACACCCACTGAAAACAAAAGCCTCTCTATTGAGCCGTTAGCTCTTATGAGTCTTTCTAGGACTAACATTTTCTGCAGAGCCATCATCACACGATAGTTTTTATCGAGTAATACACAGGAGGGAGATGATGAACACCTTTGGCCACAGAACTCAAGAATTTAAAAGGTGTAATACCTCATCTCGTTCTCCTACCACACTGCGTATAGAGATCATCACCTTCTGAATTAAATCCAAAGCAGTGACACCCTGAGGGATGGAGAGAGCTCAGAGGACTGGATAATGAACCAACGCTTGACAAAACCAGGTATCAACACTTGGAAATGTCACACATACACTAGCAAACACGAAAGATGACAGGAGAGCCGCCTAATAATCACACGGGCCTGAACAGAAATCAGTGCCGCTGTGTATTTGAAAGTGTACTTTCGTAAAATGTCACTAAAGGGGAAAGGCATGGGATGGGCTAATGTCCCGAAAAGGTCTTTTAATAATGGGTCCTTGAAAAGCATTTTCGACTAACACATGTGAAGACTTGTCAGAAGTTTACATTTCGACTAACGT
Source organism: Pleurodeles waltl (assembly GCF_031143425.1). NCBI lineage: Eukaryota > Metazoa > Chordata > Amphibia > Caudata > Salamandridae > Pleurodeles > Pleurodeles waltl. The sequence continues at coordinate 477,692,889 of NC_090443.1, read as the reverse complement.
GCAGACTTGTCAGAAGTTCACATTTCTAAAACGCAGGGCGCCCTCCTTGCTAAAGATGCAGGAAGGAGAATAAACGGGAACCTCCAAATGAGCAGTGGTTAAGGTCACTGATCAACAGGCTCCAACAGAGACACTACTCATATCCTTTAATCCATTAATGAAGGTAATCGTGCGGCAATACAACGGTGGAGAGGAACAGTGTCCTAAGACTTTAAGGCCCTCTAACAACCAGGTAGAGAACCTTACACGGCAGGATCATCCCTCAAGAATCATTAACCTGTTCAACCAGGCACAGAAAACAGCACAAGCGATCCTATAAGCACAACTAAGGGATGCTCCTACTTACAGATAATCCCCTTCTGTAAGCGCCCGACTCAGCTGGCTATCACTTTACCTTTATTCAAATAATCTTCAAAGTGAAATCTACCACATGCGAGGACTCCGGTGATGCTGACAAGGCATGGGATCTGACATTCCACGACCTTGACACCACATCAAAGAAGCAAGATTTGAGAAGCAAAAAGTGTGGTAAAGGGCCAGCCACGCCACCTACATAGCCACTATGGTCATCAAGGAACACTGGGACAGCTAGCACAGTTGGGCAGTAAAAGTTGCTAATTAAGGCCTTTTATACAGGAGCCATCCACTGAATGTAGTGAAATGGGGTTTCAAAACCCCAAGCAGACACTATAAAAAAAGGAACATTCTTTAAGGCCTACGGATGTTGATTGTGGAAGAGGATAAAGAGGGTGCGCCCTTAAGATGAAGAAACAACGACGCACTGTCTCTGGGTGCTAAAATGTCTACTACTTGCTACCTGTGCAGGCTAATTCTCTATTCCAGGGCTTGGAATACTACTGAATCCAAACTAAGGTAAGAACATTATCAAGATACCTAATCTGAACGGGCAATGACATTCACACGAAGTCAAAAATAGAAGGGAGCGTAGGACGCTGGAAAAAGAAGGGATAATGAAATTAACCTTTGTCCACACAGTTTGTGCTTTAAGAAAGGAAACATAATTTATTAAGAACAAGGATCAGGAGAGGCTTGTCCTCAACACAAAAACATTTGTCGGACCGGGGGCATGACCCAAAAGTTAAACCCCGATATGAAAACTAGGTATAGTAAATTAAAGATAATAACGCACCCATTAATTTAACGCATTTTTAAAAAGGCGGACGGAATGACTGTAATTTGTGCCTTAGTACGCCTCTGCAAAACTCTAAATCAGGCCCTTAGCCTGTTATCCTGAGTTTCTAGTCTGCTGCAAAAGCAGATGTAGTGGAATCAGAGAAGGAAGTAACAAAACAACAAGAATTGGCAATGGGTCTCGCTTATACATGGGCCATAGGCTTTGGCAATGTGTTTTTCCTATGCTGTGCAGATATCCGGGTGACTGCTGTTCAGCATGGCTAAAAGTTAGTGGCGTGGAGTGTCAGAGTGGAGTCTAGGAGTAAAATGGAGTATGGGAAGTAGTATGTCGTAGAGCTGAGCGGAGGAGAGTAGAGTTTAATGGTTCAGTGGCAGAGAGAGTTGTGGAGTGCTGTGGGGTGGAATAGGGTGGAGTCCTTTGGAGTGGACTGAGGTAGTGGGTGGACTGGAGTAGAATGGGTGGACTGGATTGGAGTAGAGTGGGGTGGATTGAATGGAGTGGATTGAAATGGGGTGAGGTGGAGATGGATTGCGTGGTGTTCAATGGACTGGACTGATGTTGGGTGCGATGGATTGAGTGGAGGGAACTGGACTTGAGTCGGCTGGAGAGGAATGGAGTGTGATTGAGTGGATTGGATTATGGTGGATTGGAATGAGGTGGACTGGGTGGGATGAATGAGCTGGCTGGGGTGGATTGGACTGGGGTAGGCTGGGGTGGACTGGAGTGGGATGGACCAGGATAAGGTGGGTGGATTGGGTTAGACTGGACTGGGGTGGGCTGGATTGTATTGGGGTGGGTTAGATTGGAATGGGCTGGATTGAAAGGGGTTGATTGGAATGTGGTTGTTTGGAGTGGGATGGGTTGGATTGGAAGGTTGTGGGGCGAGATGGATTGAGTGGTGTTAATTGGACTCACTGATGTAGAGTGAGATGGATTGAGTGGACTGAATTGGAATGGAGTGGGGTGGAGAGGAATGGAGTGAGACCGAGTGGATTTGAGCGGATTTGATTGGACTGGGGTTGGACAAATTGGATTGGCGTGGGGTGGATTAGATTGGTGTGGAGTGCAGTGAACTGGATTAGAGTGGGGTTGATTAAGGTGGTGTGGGATGGATTGGAGTGGGGTAAATTAAGGTGAACTGGATTGGAGTGGGGTGGACTGGGTTGGATTGGGATGGACTGGGGTGAGGTGGGTGTATTGGGTTAGACTGGATTGGGGTGGGCTGAATTGGATTTGAGTGGGTTAGACTGGAATGGACTGGATTGAATTTGGTTGGATTGGAATGTGGTTGTTTGGAGTGGGATGAGTTGGACTGGAGAGTTGTGGGTTGGACTAGAATAGGGTAGGTTGGACTGTACTGGTGTGGTTGGGTCGTGGTGAATTGGAGTGGGGTAGATTGGATTGGATTGGGTAGACTGAGTTAAGGGTGGATTGGATTGATGTGGACTGGATTGATGTAGGGTGGATTGTGGAGGATTGCAGCAGGGTGAATGGGGATAGAGTGGGGTGGGGTGGACTGGATTGGGTTGAGGTGGAATAGATTGGAGCGGGCTGTCTAGAGTGCCCCAGACTGGAGTAGGAAAGATTGTTTTGTATTATGAGGGGGGCAGATTATTTTGTATTATGAGGGGGCAGATTGTTTTGTATTGGAGTGGGGCAGATTGTTGTGGATTGGAGTGGGGCAGATTGTTTCGGATTGGAGTGGGGCATACTATTTTAGACTGAAGTGGTGCATATTGGAATGGACAGACTGTTTTGGTTTGAAGTGGGGCAGATTGGAATGGAGCAGATTGCTTTGGACTGGAGTGGGTGCAGATTGGTTTGGGGCATTGTTTTCGATTGGATTGGAGTGGGGCAGATGATTATGAATTGGAGTGGGGCAAATTGTTTTGGATTGTAATGGGACAGATTGTTGTGGACAGGAGTGGGGCAGATAGTTTTGAATTGGAGTAGGTCAGATTAGAGTGGGTCAGACTGTTTTGCATTGGAGTGGGGCAGATAGTTTTGAACTGGAGTAGGTCAGATGAGAGTGGGTCAGATTGTTTTGCATTGGGGTGGGGCAGATTGCTTTGGATTGCGTGGCAGATTGTTTTAGGTTGTATTGCAGCACACTGGAGTGTGGCAGATTGCTCTGGTTTGTACTGGGACAGATTGGAGTGGGGCAGATTGTTTTGGACTATAGTGGGGCAGATTGTTTTGGATTGAAGTGGGGCAGATTCTTTTGGATTGAAGTGGGGCAGATTTTTTTGGATTGAAGTGGGGCAGATTCTTTTAGATTGGAGTGGGGCAGATTCTTTTAGATTGGATTGGGGCAGATTCTTTTAGATTGGAGTGGGGCAGACTGATGTGGGGCAGGCTGGTTTGGACTGCAATGGGGCTGATTTGAGTGGGCAGATTGTTTTGGATTGGAGTGGGCCATATTGTTTTGGACTGGAGTAGAGCACATTGAAGTGGGGCACAATGTTTTAGGTCGGGGGGCAAACTGCTTTGGATTGGAGTGGGGCAGACTGTTTTGGATTTGAGTTGGGCAGTTTGTTTTGGATTGGGATGGAGGAGATTGTTGGGAATTGGAGTGGGGCAGATTGTTTTGGTTTGCTGTATTGGAGTGGGATAGCCTTTTTGGACTGGAGTGGAGCAGATTGTTTTGGATTGGAGTGGGACAGATTGGAATGGGGTGGGAGCACTAAAGTGTAGTAGACTGGATTAGATTGGAGTGAGTGGTTTGGATTGTAGCGGGCGGACTGGATTGTAGTGGACTAGGGTGTACTACACGAATACGTGTTAAAGTATATCTAAAAAATTACACATAAGAAGAAAATGTTGCGTTGCAATATTTAGAACAAGACAATAGTCATCTTTTGAGAACGCCCATGAGCAAAAACAAAACATGAGTGCAAAGTGAAAATAGAAGACTTGGCAAAATAAAAAAAGTTAACTATAAAAAATACAACTTTTCAGGTTTTTTTTTTTGTCCAGCTGGGCATGTTTTTGCCAGTCAAACACCTTTAGTTTGCAGGGCACTGGAAGTTAAAAGAAGAAAATAGTATCTTAATCACGTCAGGAGTAGCGAAAGGCACTGATTAGGTTGAATCAATCAGTGCTTGGTCCACTGCGAGACGGGAAAGGACATGATGATATAGACTCCAGTGACGAATTACAAGGCTATAAAGAAACGTACCAAGCAAGCCAAGAAATGGTAAGCCAAAGGCAGGCTCCAAGCCCTATTCTAACTACAACAGTGTTTCACTAGCGCATGCTATCGTAGGCTCAACCATAAAAAGGAACACGAAGGAGATGCTTCAAAGCAAATTAGAGGGAATAGTTTTTAACTCCAAGCGATCTCCATAATCTCTACTAAAGGAGAAGAGTTGTTTATTTATATTGCACTCGCAGTTTTAGATATGATTGTGCATCAGGTTCCCCCAGGACAGCTCATTAGTTTTTAGCGAAATAGTCAATCAAGCTGGAAACTGAGCGAGTTCCCCACTGCTTCATTTAACCTTCCCTGTCGTTATTCTCATGCAAGATCTTAGAAGTCATCCAGCATTTAGAAAAGACAATCATTATGAAAAGGCATAATGCTTACTATCGAGAACGGTGTGTGATGACAAGTCTCAGTCAACTACAAACAGACAAGTGTGTGCGTCGATTTGTCATAACCTCACAAGATGTCTGATCTTTCATACTGCCACCACGTATTTATGACCTGGTGGCCAAACTGTGACTTGGGGAAACCAGAGATCGTAACTATCATCCTGAATTTTCTAAATGTCCAACGCCGGCGATACGGGACAAAGCACTGCCTCCCCCAGCTCCGGTCCTGGACAAATTGGTAGTGCTGCAAATTAGTACAACCTCTAGCATTACACAGTGTATATTTTTTTTAAAACACCTCACAAAATCAGATCCATTATGCCAAGCCATCAATGTCGTACCTCCTCCGCGGCAATGAAAGGCATGAAAAGCACACCCACAAGCAAGGCCCTGGAAAGCTGGAGGTGTATCAGTAAAGGGAGGAGGGAATGCGAGAGAGAAAGCCTTGATAATTCATTGATGAGGGTTACTCAGGGGAAAAAGGCTGATTACTTTCATTGTTAGGGCTCTGAACTAATGATGTTGCAATCTATTATTCATCTTAACACGGATAAATGGGTGTGAGGGCGGTCACTATTCTTTTTCGTGCGAAGCTCAACTCAGGCTGTAGACAGTGCAACGAGCAGTCACCTGTCTTCTACACACCAGACTGCTCTGTCCACTCTCCATCATTACCACACTTCCAGCCGGTCAGTAGAACCCACCAAAGCGCATGTGGCTCGTACTCTAGGAACGAGCAAACCCTTCTCAGTGGAGCGCCACCATGTCCTGCTGTAAGAGCTAACACAATTCCAAATGAGAAAAAAAAAAAAGTAAAAGAAAATAAATGGCTAAAAAAAAAAAAAAAATCTACTTTTACTTAGACTCAGGCAATGGTTACGAGTTGCCCAGATATGTCAGTATTTGTCTCGACCCCGGAGTTCCAGAGACGGCTGGAACTGGCAACTCCGGGGTGTGTAAAATATGAGCCATTTTAACTTGGACTGTCAGGGTCCACCAAGAAAAGAGGGATAGCTTGGGGGAATGGGTGGTTCCAAGTTTGATTTCCCTTGTAATAACTCATTTTTCACCAGATGTTTCATCTGTTTTCAGCACCAAAAAACTCGGGGAAAAAGTACAAAAAAAACCTCCTAATTCCAATGTGGTCGGTAATTGCATTTACTCGGAATTAAGGGGGCAATCTTAAGGAGGGCCTCTGTGAAACGCACATTTTACAAGGTGCCTGTGAGATGTCTACAAGAAGGCACGCCACAATTTAGGTGTGAATCATACACTTTTAATTCAGATCAAGAAGACATGTTCTTTTAAAAGGAAGGGAGATGCTGCTACTCCTTCCCACCTCCCACACCTCTACCACAAAGTCATCCATATTTTTAGCTGTATAAAAGGAACTTGGGAAACCAAACAATTAGACCCACCCATTTGAACCGTTCTATTTGGACTTCAGTGCTTAGTAGCCCTCAAAGGGGTTTTGAGCGACGTTTAATTCTATTGATTATGAACAGATGAACACCAGCATTAATCCAATACAAACTCTTCTTTGCTGTCCCTATAAATCAACTTGCAACTTTGCTTACTATGTAAGATCTTTTTTCCTTCAAAAGGACCACCAAATGGAGATGATACATATCTTGGTGACAACACTCTAGTCGACCATAGTGTAAGATAATTTACACAAGTCTTCAAGATAAAATGCTTTATAATCTGGCAGACATACGTTGTGCTCTATTGCCTAACAGTTCAGTAGACGCCAAAATTAAGGATGAAGCACCCTGTACAGCACCATAAATCCTTCTGATGGTAAAACACTAGGACACCTGCAGAAACACCCCATTAGGTTCTTAAAAGGAAGTTATGGTCTGCATCAGCACATCTGATCTGAGCTATCAAACAAATGATGCATAGATGGCAAACCTTGGAAGTCCACCTGAAAGATCATTAATAAAGGGTAAGTCATTTTCTTCTGATGGATACTTCTGCCTGGAAATCCCTAACCTTCTGTATGGATTATTAAGCAGTACACTGTTGGAGGTGGGATTTAAAGGAATGGCCGAACAAGGAAGTCCTGGAGAACGAAACAGGCAAAATGGCTGTCCCATCGCACTTCTGATCCTAACCAGTAGTGCTCAGCAGAAACTATGAAGGGTGAGACACCAAACCCACGATTTTGCTGTCGGCAGCCATTCGTTCAGGTATGAAAACACATGGAGGCCAGACCTTCTGAGATGAGCCACAACCACTGCCATTACATTTGTAAAGGCTCGTAGTGCAGATAGTAGCTCAAAAATAAGAACAACAAACTGTTAATGAGTGTACCCAACAACAAATCGCTGGTACTTCCAGTACGACTTCAGGATTGGTATGTGGAGATATGAGTCATTCAAGTCCAGGGATATTATCCAGTCTCCTGCTCCCAGCACCAAAAGAACCTGAGCTAGGGGTAGTTTCTTTAACTTCTCCTTATGGAGGAAAAGATTCAAGACCCTGAGGTCAAGGACTGGACGAACCGTGCTGTGTTTCTTGGGAATCAGGATGGACCAGAAATAGCATCCCTTCCCAATCTTGTGCTCCAACACCTACTCCACTGTCCCTTTATGGAGGAGGGCAGCCACCTACTACTTAGTGATATGTAGAGGTTCTTCTTTCAGATTGGGATCGGGTGGAGGAATCTGGGGCAGCGCATACCCCCTTTCAACAATTTGAATGACCCACTAGTCCTAAGTTACGGTCTATCAGGCCTGTCAAAGGGAAGACACCTGTGGTTCCATCTATACCCCAGGGCCAGACGAAAAGGAACTAGAGCTGCTTCCTGGATGGAACAGGGGAAGAGCTGGAGGAGGAGAAGGAGGAGGAGGCTGACTGTAGGACGTAACGTATTCCCGGTTCTCCCCAACCTCATTATTGTTTGAAGAGCAGATTCTGAGTTTGTTGTTGCTGGTGTGAGAAGATTGCCATTGGTCAAAGTTGAAGCCTCTTGCAAAGCCTTGAAACTAACTGTACTGTGTGAGGTTCCTATGTGGAAGTGGCACGCTAAGCGACCACGCTCCTGCTCTACTTTCCTGGACAGTCAGAAGCCGAAATGAACTTGTCTCCAAATAATTTGGTGCCATTTAAAATTGAGCCCATCAGTGTGGAATGGACATTGTTGGACAACACAGAAGTATGGAGTCATTCATTCTAATGCCTCACCAAATCTACAATACTTACCTTTGCTACAAATTTTAACATTGACTCCTGATCTATTGTTAACTGGACTGCCATACCTTGGAGTGAACTGTCACTACTGAACTGAGCCGTGATTATGCTTTGCCATTCATCTTACTGGTGTAACCCACACCTCTTACCTTTGTTAAAATATCTATCTTGTAGGGATACGTTTTATAGTAAAGCAATATACAAAATAGTTGGCAGAAAATGAATGCTATATAAACCTGTGAAATAAATATGCTTCATACAGTAATTATAAGAGCCCCCATCACACACATGCCCCATGCCAGACACACTACTCATGAGACCCTCCGTCACATGACTGTTTCTTTTTGATGTTTCAGTGGTGCTGCAACCTATTAACAGAATAGAAGCAGCAGCCCCCCCAAAATGAAACTCGCCTACTAACATGGATTGAGTGAATCGATTACTTATTGAGCCTGCTTATGCCCAGGAACAGACCAGCAGATACATACTATGTAGTATGATTGAAAAGCCCAACTACCCTTGGTGTGATGCATGTTCAGGGTTATTCAAAATTGATACACACTATATATAAAGCCACTACAGATCAGTAAAGGTAGAGATGTGGTTTAATTACCTGAAGAAATTTCACTAGCTCTTGCCAATACAGAATTCTTCATGTAAAGAATTCACAAGAAGCGACACCCCAGTGAGGAACATGCAGCTATAAGGTGAGGTATCATGCATATAGCAGGTAGGATACAATTAAAACCTTATGGCCCTGACTGGGTTATTAAAATTTTTTGTCTCACAAACATAGTTCCCTCTAAACTGCGCGCCTGAGCGGGCGCGCACCCATAGGTTTCCTTCCGCACACATACCTACAATCCGCACAACAAAGGATTCAAATAAATACTTTGTTTGATCCTTTGAAGTGCCGCTGATGTTGAAGCTGCACTACTAAATGTATTTTTAAAGACGGTGTGTCTGTCTTTACAAATGCTAATGGAGGCTAGTCCTGAAGGAGCAGGAAAGAATCACCAAAGCTTTCTCTGCAGCCTCAGGCCAGTCTGCCACGTCCCTCTGTTCACCCCCAGAGAGCAACAATGTGAAGTATGGCGATTTCATCACCCACTCAGTTTTTTTTTTTCTAGTATCTGCCTGGGCCTCAGGTTTATGTTTTCTTTTTGGGCTGGAGGATGTGTAAGCTGTGAGTTGATTATGCACAAGTTTTGTGAGGATACAGACTAGCATTACATGCTACCCGTTTGTAAGTTTCCATATTCTCCCTTGTGACAATATAAACTCAGACACATGTTTTCAGAGTTTCTTAATTTGAGGAGGTAGAGCAGTCTTGTGTGTGTGTGTGTGTGTGTGTGTGGGTGTAATGCTCGTGCATCAAGTTAGTTTAAGGTTGATGATTAGCCTCTCCCACAGCAGGTGCTTCGAATTATAGTAAGAGAGTGCACTTTAGCTGGTGACTGAAAATACATGCCCAAGGACTAGGTATCTGAAAGCAGTGACTGAGAAAATAAGCTTGTCAGTAAGAAAATGAGAGTATGAAAAGGTTAGTGCGTTAGGGTAGAAGTGTTTGAGTGATTCATAAAATCAGTGAGTTAAAATAACGCATTCCACAGAAGAGTGTTGAAGTCTTAGCCAGACTGCCTCTACCTCAACCACAAAATAAGATGAAGCAGATTCTTCACAGAAGAATAACAAATAATTATCTAGAAATTACACCCGATTTGTCATTATTTGATACCATCTTTGGACAGGGAATATTTGGTTAATATGTTCTGCAGAAAACTCCCTAGCCACTCTAAAAATGGACCAGAAAAACGTGTCAAACTAAAACATAATGCAATAAAACTTAGATGTGTATAAAATTCACATACTCACAATTTGGGGAAAATTATGCAGAATTAATGCATAATCACACAAAATGCAAATTCGGCATTTGAGTAGACAACTATAATTTTCTACATATTTGTAATTTTATTGCAGTATACCTGATGGTTGCCTTGCAGGAAAGCTTATACTCAATATAGTTGGTCTGACTTGATTACGGTGACAAGCCAATGACAAATGATAGGGACCTGACCGGTTCATTGGGAAGAGTTATTCAGGTGTCATAGGTCTGATCTGTCTCATATATGAAAAGGTCTGACAAAGACAGTAGGCATATATATTTTTTTTAATATGAAACCACCTGTTAACGTCAATACGCCTTTACGGATAGATTGTTATTGCACCCTGCAGATGTATTTTGTTACTTTGAATCTCCCAGATTACAATTTTTAGGTAAGGAATTTGGTACTGATTACCCTTTTTAATAATCGTTAAGGGTTCAAGATTTGAACTGTAATACTTCCTGCTAGAATCTCTCCAAAACGCTGACAGGTTACATTGTCTTCCAGGCTCCTGTAAAGAATAATAACAAAAAAAAAATAAGTACATATCAATGTACCTCCAAAAAATATTGGGGAATTTGTCCAGCCCTCTTCTCCCACTGGTCTGTACGGGCATAATTTACACTCTCCTCCCATCCATGACAGCTTAAAGCATGAGCAATAAGTAAATCCACTTCAGTCATTGGCTTTCTTGCCCCGTAAGTGACGGCATTTGTCTGATCAGATGCGCACGTCCATCTGAAAATGAGTGAGCTTCAATGCCAAAGCTGGTAGGCTAGTCTTTTAATTTTCCATTTTTTACCTATGGGTGCCTTTTATTTATTTCCTTCTCCTCTTTTTATTTTCATTTTTAAAGCATGCTACAGCCTATAACAGTACAGTCCTAACTGGCTACTTGCTTGACCCTCACTTCACCTGCAGTGTACTGAAACCTACATAGTAGCTGCATCTAAATTAGCTGACCATTTTGGAATGATATTATTTATACTGTATCATTGTCTTTAGTATTGCAGGATGTCCAGCACAGTTCTAACATGGAGTCAGCTGGAACTATGTACAATACCAAGCAAGATTTCCACCTTCTTCTTTGTTTAATTGTGTTATTGCAAACATACATCTGTGGTCTTAAAACAATAGCATATTTTCTTTTTTCTACTTCTGGTTTCATTTATCTTGCATGTGTGGGTGGATTTGTGTAAACGCTGTATTGTGGTTGTTTAAGTGGGCGAATGTAAGAATTAGTAAATTATTAGTGGATGCACAAGTGCAAGGATGAGTGACAAGAGTGCATGTATGATGACATATTCAGTGCCTAAACCGATCAGTTACTAAGGAGCAACTTTAATTTTAAAGCCAGACCCATTGGACTGCCAGTACTTATTATCTACCTTTAAGTGGTTGTGATCGACATGCCTAGCTGCACATCTCATCACTTGGTTGTGCACACAAGCAAGAAAAGTGTGCACGCAAACATTCTATTGCCACACATCAGGAAGAATAATTAGAGGGAACACTGCTCACAAACACTTACGAGTAAGGTGACATGATTTTAAATATTTCAATGTTTCAACATCTCACAGGGGAAGTCTGATGTTTTGAGCTCTTGGTATGGCTCTGTGTGTAGGTTGTAATTTAAATTCTCCACACAGGGGAGTTAGCCTTTTGGCATTCTGGGAAAAATGAAATAAGTATCAATATTAAGTGGTTTGCAAGTAGTTGTAAACATTTATAGTCACGATGAGGGCGCCAAGATAGCCAATCGTGAAGGATGTTGGCATTTGATGGAATAATACCATGTTGTTATGACCAGCAGCCTAATAAAGATGTTTACTCCTAACTTCTGAGGACCAGACAGATCCATCCCTAAACTGAAGCAGCAGTGTTTATACTTGATCCCCGTCTCATGTCAGTGTCAGTCAAGCAGTAGTCTGTGATGAAAACATCCAGATCAGTCGTGCACCAGTATCCTAGAGCAGGCTTTGTAAGCTTATCTGTTTAGGGGCAACTCAAATCACTGTCTCAAAAGACAACCAGGAAATGCCATATGAGTCTAGTTGTGTCAGAAAGAGAAAAATGTAAAGATTTGGGGAGCTTTGCATGAAATTGCCAGACCACGCTACATTTTTAAACCCGACCCTTGCTTCCCATGGGCTGAGGACTCACTTGCCATAGAAGAACCTCAACAGGACTCAAGGACGCTCTTGTTCTGACACAGCAGGTAGACAGCAGAGCCTCTCCCGACTTGCAAAGTCATGCTAAATTCTTTTTTTATGTCCGTATGTGCATGTATATGTTTCTTTTCTCTCTTCGCTCTCTCGAAGTTCCAGTACGCGGAGAGGAAAACAAGAAGTGCTGGTACTCAGTGTCTGTGAGTACCAGCCCATTTAAAGCACTGAATCTTGTCATAGACCACAAATAAAAACCTATACTCCTAACATGGCTGCTGTTTAAACATGTTTGTATATGTTAGCGTCGTTGAATGCACTGTCTAGTCTATAACACTGGTAAATGATTCTGGGAACTGGTGCAATTTACACTTGAGACCTGCAGGGGCGTAAAGCAAGCCCCTGTGACACCCAAGGAGCATCAGGCCCCCACTTAACCTAAAGGCTATGACTAACTGGGTTTCAGGCGTCTCAGGGACTGCTCAATACTCAATATATCCATGCGTGGGCTCCTCTAAAACTTGTGAATAGTCATCGGAAGGATTGTGAACGGAGCTTGAGCACACCGCTTAATAAACCACATAGCAGTGATGTAGGAAACAAAAAGATACTAACCTCCAGTAACTATCTTTCTGGTGAATACTCTATATACCTGCAGATTCCTCACCTTCTCAATAATCCAGTTGGCAAACTTTTCGATTTTCTCAGTAGAGAGAGAAGGCGCTTGGTCCATCTCCACACCAGAAACAACACAACTATGTCGTCACTGGAACCATAAAGTGCCTCTATTGTCGATCTGTTGCCTGTTTTGCAGCCACTTTATACACACCTTCGAGGCAGACAGGATGCAGAGTGAAACCTAAACTTGGACCCTTATTATAATGACTAATACAGAAACAGCCTTCAAGAAGCAGAGATGGGTGGGGTTGGCTAGGAACCTGCAGTTAGATACAGTAACCACCAGAACGATCCTTTACAAAAGGTAAGCAGCTTTTATCTGATGGATATTTCCTCATTTTTTAATAGATTCCAGAAGCAGTACCAAACCGGGAGGTGGGTTTGAAGGACTGGTCAAACTAAAAACTCCTGGAGAACTGAGAACACAAAGTGACCTTCCGTATGCACCTTTAAATTCAAACAGTAATGTTTTATAAAGGTGTGGCAGAAAGTCCAAGCTGCCGCCCTGCAGATCTCGATCACAGGGACTCCCCTTGCCAGAGCTTAAGCAGAAGTCTTAACCCTGGTGGAATGAGCTCTGATACACTCTTGAGGTTCCTTGTGTGCCAAGGAGTAACACATCTTGAAGCACAAGATGATTCAACTTGACAACGTCCTCTTCAGAACACCTTTGCCATTCATCTCACTGGTGTAGCTGATGAAAAGCTGCTCATCAAGCTGGAAGCCACTGGTACAGTTAATATAAAAACATACCACCCTCTTAGGGTCCAGACTGGGAAGCCTTTATTCCTTTTCAGTGGGTGGAGAGAAAAGTAGGCAGCTAGGGTGATAGATTGCTTTTAATGGAAGAAAGCAGCCCTGGTTCTTAGAGCCAGGTTGTCAGAAAAGAAGTTGAATAATTCATGCAACTTATCGACGTCAAGCCAATGTAAAGGCAATAAGAAAAAACGGTCTTAAAAATGAGCAGTTGTAACTGTGTAAAAGTTCAAAAAGAGAACACACACAAAAACAAAGATCAGATTAAAGTTCTATTAAGGCATTATGAAAGGAGAAGGGGAAAACATGTTGCTGAGACCCTTCAGAAACCTCATGACTATGGGGGACTTCAATAACATTGGCTGATCTAGGAGACACAGAAAGGCCAACAAAATGGTTAAGAAGCCATCCAACGTATCTAGTGCACAACCCTGCTGAATAAAAATAGGGTAAATCCTAAAACATTTCATAAACGTGCCTTGAGTGGATCTACCAAAATGTGCGAGCACCACTTGGCAAACCTTCTCCATCTCAGAGAATACACCATATTTGTGGAATATCTAATGGTACTTAAGCTAACACCCACCACTTCAAGAGGCAGAGAAAAAACATTAAAGTGTCTACACTCAATCTCAAGGAATGAAGATGGAGGTTCAAGTGGAGCACCAGCCAATCCAATTGCGATGGGTGTAACCTGTGTGGAAGACAGATTAGTAGGCAAAGGAAAGGTGCATCAGCAATGCATACTAGACACTTGTCGCATTATGGGGGCTATTAGAATGACTTGTGCCCAGGCTAATCAAATTTTTCGCAGCATCTGAGGAATCAAGTGTATGGGAGGAAATGTGCAGTTAAGTGGAAAACTCCACTTCAACCAAAACACATCCCACAAGGCTTTTTGCAACAGATACTGGAGAGCACAGACCTGAGGACAGTGGGCATTGCAGAGAATGGTAAATAGGTCCACCTGAAGTGTGTGCCAAAAGGTGAAGATATACTGGACTAACTGTGGGCGAAGACACCATTTGTGGCCAGCAAGGTGCTCCCAACTCAGGATGTGTTGTTTATAAAGAACTTGACTGATTGGCCACAAAGGGATGGCAGGAAGGCTCTCGGCACCAGCCGAATCACTCTCCGCTTCAGCAGACTGATGTCTAGAATTTGCTGTTCTGGAGACCAAAGAATTCTGGAGATCAATGAATCTCCAGTTCATCCAGATGCGCTCCCCACTCTAGAGTGGAAGCGTCAATTACCACCATGGTCATTGTTGGTGGTGGCTGGTAGGACATCCCTTGAACCAGGTTCTCCTCGACACTCTACCATGTCAAATCCACTGCACTATCCCTTGAGATCATTATGGAGCGAGATCTTTGTAGTATTGGGCAACTACTGTCTGTGGTGGCATCACTGGAAAGCCCACACGTGCCAGCAGAAACATGTGGCCAGGAGAATACAGTATGCTAGAACACCTAGAAGATGTAAAACCATCAGGACTTTAACGTGTGCCCCATTCTGAAATATCGAAACCAAAGCATGAACTCCAGAAAAATTAGAGCTTTAGGACTCATTTGACTGCATGGAATGCATGAGTAGTTAAGCGGGGATAAGAGTACCCCTGACAAAGGCTGGAGACCTGACTGGACTTTTTGGAATGCCCAAAACATGTTGGCGTAACTACACAGGTAGGTGAGGCATTATAACCCAAAACTTGATTTTAACCATATATGAGGTACTCGTAATAAAGTAAAACCGCTGGGTATACCTCAAGTTATTTGTATCTGTAATTGGATCCCTGCAATTATCCATTATTTATCTAATAAGTCCCAAGCGGTGGCTGAGTCCTCCGTTGTGGTATTTACCTACCATGATTTTGAAAATCGCCGATGATTGAAGCATGCAATGAGAAGGTGAGGTAATTTCTTTAATTTTTTTTGATTCAAGTGAAGCACTCCCTACACTACTTTTCAGTGGCCTAGCAGCTTGCTTGTTCCACACCAGCTTTGCGAGGTATAGCTGTAAATGGTCTGAAAGGTTGGAGATAACCATTTATACCTTGTCCTAAAGGGCATGGGAGTATCCAGCCCATTAGGAATAGCATTTCGTGACTTGAAGCAATACTTCGTGCTGAAAATGACTTCTCTGCAAAATGTATAATTTTCTTAGAATCTCTATCCGATGGGGTGATCGGAAACGCACCAGGGGTTAGTTAAGAAGACCTGGGGAAAGCATGGACTAACTGAACACATCAATCCTCGTAGAGAGAATGCATTTTATGGTGAAGATTTTAAACCAATATGGTACACCATTATCATCAATAACTCGGTCATTACAGAAGTGCCTGAGCTCTGTTGAGGAGCAAACTACTATAACCAAATAATGAACTTATCAGTGCACCATCAGACAAAGATTTGGAGATAACCACCAGAATAGAGGGTCTGCTATCTGGAGGAACTCAAGGCATTTACACCCTTGAAAACAGAGCCTGATTTATGGTACAGGGGATGCATTTCATTTCATATTGTAGCAAACACTGTGGCTGAGGAATCTATAGAGTCCCTCAAATTCGACACTGGTGGAAGCAGATCACTGGATGTTCAGCACCTATATATTTGGGGTGAAGCTGATCTTCGGCTGCTTGTTGCAATTTAGGACTTCATCAACATTCAATGTTGTATGAAATTGCTTATTTTAACTTATGGGAGATATATTCTTGTATTAGTCCTGAAAAAGGTGAGATCTATAAGTCAGCTCCACTGAAACACGTGAAAGAAATATAAAGACACGATCTAAAAACACTAGATATCCTTACATGTTAATAATTAAAATTCATGGATCAGTGATACGTACAGTATATTTGAAGAGAGAGAGATAAGGGATAATAATTATTTATTGTGCAATTATTTAAAAATAAGCAATATATCAGTGATTACAAACGTCAAACGCCCTGAAACCAAAATAAATATAGAACTCATTAAAATACCAGAAATATAAAAAGTGCAAAAATGTAAGAAGTAGATGTTAAAAGAGTACATAAAAAAACATGCAATTTTTAGCCCTGGACTCAGTGCAAGACTAGCCCCATTACTGTGCACAATGTCTCTGGGAAGGAAGGCCCTAAAGAGCTAACAAAAGTCCACAGTCCAAATTAAATTAAGCTACTAAACAGTCTCCTGAGAACTAGACCTTACAGTAGACCTAAAAAATTATGGATTGCTCATGAGAGCTGGCAGAAAGCTAGTCGAGAAGGTGCTTGTGCATGCATGAAACCTCTTAACAAGGCTCGGATCAAAGTGCTATAGCTAAACAATTTCTCAGGAAATAAGCCTTACAAGAGGACCATAAAGGGGGTGATCTAGTCGAGAAAAAGCTATTACAGTTGGGCATCAGAAGACTGTGATCGCTTTAACAGTCTATTATAGTATAGCATCTTCTGCAAATGTAGATGATGCCTAAGCCACTATCAGGAACTTCAGAAATCGAGCTGTTAACTGCAAGGACTCACTTTTCAGGCATGCTTCAACAACTGCACTACAGGTTCTAATATGTAGAGCACGCCATATTGGGTGCAGGCCAAATACTCTGAGATGGTGCCGCTTTTCACAGACACAGAGGATGTGGAGTAATGATTCCTCCTGCCTTCCACAGAATCAACAGCTGCTGCCCTGGTCATCAAAGTGTTTCCGGCCATACCAGCACGTTTTTAAAGGGGATCAGGAGCAATCTCATTAGCTCTTGCTTTAGGGCCAGGCTAAATGGCAGGGAAAGATAAGTTGGCAGGGGCCCTGGCTCAGGGTGTGGAGGTCAGACTGCCATGGAACAACTTCTTGATGGTCTGGGCGTCCTGTTCCCTAGAAATTGCTTTTGCAAGCTTAGTTATCAATCTAGACGTGTATTGACACTGGGAGACTGCTCTACCAGACCTCAAGGCCTTCAAGAGTGTCCAGTGCATAGTTGAAATACTTGTGCCAGTTAGTCGAGGTTTTCTTTTAAATTGTTTCCCAAAATATACCTTTCAGCGTATTTTCTTTCACTTGTTTTGCTTTCACGCAATATGCTAAAAAGTTTGCATTAAGTGCCCAGTGCTGAGAGACCATGCAGAACTCCTGATGAATTTGGGCATGTGCAGTGCAGTTGGGGAGGGAGAAGACTTCTATAGAACATGGATTGGGCACTATCAAGCCAGTTTGCCATTCTTTCTCTAAACGTGATTGCACCAAGCATTATCATAGGAAGTAATTTACAGCTTATCACCTTTAACAGTGGTCTTAGATCGGGATTCACCAGTGAGTGGGGGTAACTACGCCAGAAAGGCAGCACTCTCCTACATTTTACCTCCAAACAGCTGCGAAGGACCAGATTACACATAGTTAGCAATTCAGCTTTCGTGCTTGTCTTTCCAGAACATTGTTTTGAAGGTCCCACCTAGAGCTAAAGAGAAAGCAGATACTCTTGTGCATCAGGTGAGCAGCCATTCACTCATTCACCGACATGGACTGTGTTTATGACTAATGGTTTTCCTCGTACCCATTTTTGTGGTGGGGAGACATTTTCGAAGATCACAGAAATTCCCTCGGACCTTTCCTTCTGCTGCCCTGATCTGTTGATCTCTGTCTCTCAAGAGGTCATGCAGCTTAGTGACAATCATAGTAACCTGCTTTTGCCTTGTCATTTGATTTTCAGATGAGCAAGGTTCTATCTGCACTGCAGTTTTCATGGCTCTTATTTGCGCAGGAGTGTTGACTCTTCATTCAAATCTATTGTCACTGAGCTTGAAAGCCTGGCTCTTGAAAAACTAGTTTATATGCCCAAATGCATTTCGGATAACAATAATACAATTGTGTGTACTGCAAGCAAGAGGTACACATGAAACTTGTGTATGGGTAAATTGTTATGGCTGTATTACTGGAGAAATGATTAACAAATTAAACCACTAACAAGCGACTCCATTTGGCCTGCGGTCTCATGACTCACCTTGACTGTGCAAGGTTATTACTAGATTCTTGTCAACACAGCTTTCAGCTACTGATGCCCATTCGAATATGCCAAAGGATACCTTTTCTCAACAAAAAAAAAACATGGAATGAGGCAACAAAGAGAAATTCCTCTGTTACTTCATTATAATCTCCCCCTAAAGATCTAGCTCCACAATGAGATTTGACCTCATTCTGGCCTATTTCATTTGCATGCCTTTGAACACAGTGCATCCTCTTAAACTAAAATACTTAAGTTGAAGACAGTTCTGTTGGTTGCAGTCACCTCTGCCAGACATATTAGTAAGATCTGTAGTCTCTCTTATAGAAGGCCACGTATAGCCTCCAACAAAGACAAGTAGGACGAGCGGTCAGTGGCTTTCATTGTGAAAAAAATCCACTATAACCGAAACATTGTTCTTTAGTTTTTTTTAACCCAGATCGTATGATTCTTTGACTGAAAAGAACACTTCAAAATCTGGAGTTCTACAGGTCTTAACATTTTGGTAGAAAGGAACTTCGGAGCCTTTGACTGTAAATTGTCTCTATATGGTGGGGTAGATAAACAAGCCACATGTATTTGTGAAGTGCACATGCACCTGGGGCATTTTGGTGTTGAACGACAGGTGCTTATTGTTAACCAACCCAGTGGTACTTATTTTGTTGACCTCGGATAGAACAACGATTGAGTAGATCTGCCTTGATTTAAATGTATTGCCAGGAGGTCAAACACAGTTTTCTGAAGTGGGTGCTTTAGTCCACTGGGTCACCAGACCTGGAAAGGATCATGCAATCAATTAGTGAATGATACTGTTGTCAAGAAAGGTGTTTTTGAAAAGCACCAAAAATTCCTGGTGACACCTCCTGATACCTGGGAGGAAGCTGTATCCTTGGTACGTTTTCTTCCTAGCTCTCCATGTCGACGAGGATGTCACAATTGCACGGCTCCGCATGCGACTCTGTCTCATGTCAACGTGGCAATAAGAAGTCCTCGCTGGCGTGCTGACATCAGTTTCACCATTTTTTTACTGTGCCTTTGAGGCAAACAGGTGAATACCGACCTCACAAGAACAATATATACCAGTAGAAATATAAACCACAACATTTGTTTATATAAAAACACCAAAAACGTATATACATTTATAATAAAAGAAGTCTTGGTATGACCAGACAGGCAATGGGAGGCGGGTGGTACTGTGAGGAATCCACAGGTAGCTACTGTATCCACCAGAAAAAGCTTTACCAGAGGTAAGTAACTTGTTCTTCTGATGGATACAACTACCCGTGGATTCCTCACCTTATGAATAGAATACCAAAGAAGTCCCGCACTCAGAGGTGGGTGCCTGACCGGTCAAACCAAGAAATCCTGCAAAACAGAACACGCAAAATGTCTGTCCCTCCTAACTTCCGAGTCTAAGCAATAATGCTTCGTGAAAGTGTGGAGAGAAGCCCAAGTTGCGGCTGTACAAATTTCAGCAACTGAGACACCTCTAGCCAAGGCCGAAGTGGCAGACTTAGCCCTGGTGGGATGGGCCCTAATACCCTCAGGAGGAACCTTCTTTGCTAGTGAATAACAAATCTTTATGCAAAGAATGATCCTCCTGGAAAGGCTTCTCTTGTGGATGGTCTTTCCCTTCATCTTGCCCACATATTCAACGAAGAGTTGATCATCAACTCAAAAGTCTCTTGTCCTCTCAATGTAGAAACTCAGAGCACTTCTTTGATCCAAGCGATGAAGTCTTTCCTCCTCCTCTGATGGATGGATGAGGAGGAGGGTAAAAGGATGAGTGTTATAGACTGGCCCATTTGAAAGGGAGTGACTACTTTAGGAAGGAAAGCCACCTTGGGTCTCAGGACCACCTTGTAAGCATGAAAGGTTGTAAAAGGAGGTTTCACACAAAGAGCCTGAAGCTCACTCACACGCCTAGCTGACGTGATAGTCGTTAAGGAAACTTTTTTATAACTAAAAGCCTCAACGGACAAGAATGCATAGGCTCAAACGGTGAACCCATTAAAAAAGTCAGACCCAAATTCAAATCCTACTGAGTCATGACAAACGGAATGGGAGGAAACTAGTTAATCAAACCTTTCAGGAACCTAATAACTATAAGGGACTTAAATAAGGAAGGCTGATCAGGAAGACAAAGAAAGGCCAACAGCACTGACAACTAGCCCTTCACTGTAGACACTGCACTACCCTTCTGTGCCAAAGAAAGAGCAGAAAGCAAAATATCAGACAAATTGGCCTTCAAGGGATCAATTTATCTCTCTCTACACCAAGTAACAAATTTTGCCTATCTGCCGGCATAGATAGTCTTGGTGGAGTGCCGCCTGGCCGATATGATAAAATCCACCACTTCTGAAGGGAGAGAAAAGGAACTCAGTTTGCCCTGTTCAATCGCCAGGCATGTAGGTGCTGGCTGTGGAGGTGGGGGGTGTAGAACCTACCCCTGAGATGCAAGAGGTCTGCCCTGTGAGGGAGACGGAGCAGAGGGCACAGTGAGAGAGTTGGAGAAGGTCTGTGTACCACACCCTTCTTGGCCAATCCGGGGCTAGTAAAATGACTTGAGTCTGATCTTGGCGAATCTTCCTCAGAACCAGAGGAATCAAGTGTATGGGGGGGGTGGGGAGAATGCATAAAGCAACTGGTCGCACCAAGATATCTGAAACGCATCCCCCAACGCCCCCTGCACCGGATACTGGAGGCTGCAGAACAACGGGCAGTGTGCACTGTCCTGAGTGACGAACAGGTCTATCTGTGGAAATCCCCACATCTGGAAGATGTAAAGAACCAGGTCTGGATGGAGACGCCACTTGTGATCAGCCGAGAAATGCCGACTGAGACTGTCCGCACGTACGTTGAGAACTCCGGCCAGATGGTTTGCTACTATGCAAATCTAATGGCCCGGGACCAGAGCCGCAGATCCTCTCTGCAGAGAAGGTACAACTCTACTCTTACCTGCTTGTTGATTTATCCCATTGCGGTAGTGTTCAAGACTTGAACTGACTGACCACGAAGGGACGGAAGGAAGGCCTTAAGAGCCAGACATATTACCCATAATTCTAACAGAGTGATGTGAAACATCTGTTCCACTGGAGACCCATGACCTTTGATCGCCAGGTCCCCCAGATGAGCTCCCCACCCTACAGTGGAAGCATCCGTTATGATCGTGGCCACCGGAGGGGGTAGGCAAAACGGCCTTCCTTGGGAAAGGTTGCCATCCCTAGCCCACCATTGCAGATCCACAGCAGCATCTCTGGAGATGGTTATCGACTCCTCGAGATCCCCTTTCTGTTGAAACCACTGCTTGTGGAGGTACCACTGGAGAGCCCTCATGTGCCAACATGCATGAGTGACCAAAAGAATGCAAGTAGCGAACAGACTGAGCAGACGTAGGACTTTGAGGACTGGAATAGCCGCTCCAATCTGAAACATTGGAATCACTGCCTGAATGTCCTGAATCCTTGAGGTGGAGGGTAGGCCCGATTCAATGTTGTGTCCCGTACTGCCTCTATGAACAGGAGGCACTGAGAGGGCTCCAGGCGAGACTTGGGCACATTTATCGTAAAGCCCAGGTTGAACAACAACTGGGTTGTCACTTGCAAGTGATGCAGCACGAGCTCTGGGATCCCGGCTTTGATCAGCCAATCGTCCAGGTAAGGGAATACAGATACTCCCTTACTTCTGAGGTCCGCTGCAACCACTGCCATCTCTTTTGTGAAGACTCGAGGTGCGGTCTTAAGACCAAAAGGAAAGACCACATACTGGTAGTGTTGCGACCCTACCACAAACCGGAGATACTTCCTGTGCAACTTC
The DNA here is from genome assembly GCF_031143425.1 of Pleurodeles waltl. Taxonomy (NCBI): domain Eukaryota; kingdom Metazoa; phylum Chordata; class Amphibia; order Caudata; family Salamandridae; genus Pleurodeles; species Pleurodeles waltl. The sequence goes on along the minus strand of NC_090443.1, from coordinate 477,670,672 downwards.
AGAATGGGGATGCAAGTCGACAGACACCATTCAGTCTTCCTTGAACAACGCAAGAAGTACCTGTACTAGGGTCAGCATTTTGAACTCCTCCTGTTTGAGGAACCAATTCAAAATCCTCAGATCCAGGATAGACCTCAATCGACCATCCTTCTTAGGAATCAGGAAATACCTTGAATAGCATCCCTCACCCTTTTCCTGCTCTGGAACCAACTCCACTGCACCATTTAACAAAAGGACTTGCACCTCCTGCTGAAGCAACAGGAGATGATCTTCTGTACAAAACGAATGGAAGGGAGGGATCGGAGGGGGAAACTCTCGAAAAGGAATGGCATAACCTTTCCCCACAATATTCAGCACCCAAGAGTCCGATGTGATTAACTCCCCCTACGGGAGAAGTATGATGCAAGATGTAGAGAAAACTAGGGCTGCTTTTCTTGATGGGTTCCCACAGAGGAAGAGGATGAGACGGGAGGCTGTTGACTGGCTCCTCACATTCTAACCCTCCCCCACCCTCTATAAGACCTATACAGAGGGTTGGCAGGCTGCTGCATGCTGGACTGTGGCCTCCCACGAAAAGAGGACCCACTGCCAAAATCCATGAACCTCCAAAAAGAGCTAAAAGGTGTGGACGCTGAAGCCTGGAGTCGCCAGGACTTTGCCATAGCCCTGCTGTCTTTAAAACGCTCCAAAGCTGAGTCGGTTTTGGACCCAAACCGCTTCTCGCCATCAAACGGAAGGTCCAACAGAGTTGCCTGAACATCCGTGGAGAAGCCAGAAGACCTGAGCCACGCATGCCTCCTGGTTGCCACTGAAGTGCCCATTGCCCTGGCAACTGAATCTGCCATATCCAAACCAGACTAAATAATTGTATTGTATTGTAATCGTATTTATATATCGCTTACTACCCCTGACGAGGTGTCGAAGCGCTTTTCGATGAGTAGCACGCTACTCCGGTACCCAACAAGAATTAGTGATGGATTAGTATAATTTAATAAGGAGTACAGTTTTAGTATTATTATGAGTTAATTTGAGTTGCGGATATGAGAGTTTGTTAGTTAGATTGACTGGAGTAATGGAGGGGTGGAGGAGGAAAGAAATCCAGAAGTGTTAATTGGGAGTTTATCCTTCATTTACTCAATCCAAAGGCTTGGGATGAATAAAAGGGGGGTGGAGGGGAAAGAGGATGTGGAAGGGTTAGGGAGAGCATAGTAGCAGGGTGAGATGAATGCAGGAGAATTTAGTAGGGTTGTGTGGGAGGTCACAGAGGTGGAGTGAGGTTTGGTGAGTTAGATGTGGAGGTGGAGGGAAGAGCTTAGGCAGAGATATTTAGGAGATGAAAGTGGTCGAAGGGATTTGGGATGAGTCCGAGTGAGAATGGAGGATAGTTTGATAGAGACATGACATAAGAGTGATGAGTAGATAAGTGTGATAAAAGGGAGCAGAAATTCATAGATATCTAGTATAACAACCCAAAAAAAAAAAAAAACAGGAGCCATGCAATAATCCACAAACATGCCAGGCACAGAAACAACATATACACATACATACACATATATATATATATTTATACACACACACACACACATGACTACACACACATATGCACATACAATACATAATTAGAATCATGGGTAAAAAATACTTAGTCATCCATCCATCATCCTGGTAAAAGGCGGGAATTCCTTTACCTACTTCGAGGGTGGACGGGGTGTGGCTCAGCGGGCGGAGCTTACAGGTGCTTTATAAAGGGAGAACCTTCTACTCTGTGTCTCCAGCAGAGGAAGATAGAACCCGCGCGTCTCAGTCAGATACAGATTATGCTCCAGTACATCATCAGTTCACCTCCAGGAAGGATTCTAGATCTTTTCTGCTATGGGATCTCTGAGCGCACAGCCTTGCTTTATCTTTGCCAAGCCCAAGAGTTAGGGTGGCTTGTCCTTTCCAGAAGGTGAGCTTCAACTGCGTTTATATTGTACACTAGGGGTACGTGATGGGCCATAGGGTAAACGTCTCCAGCAACCTTGTGTGCCTTTGGCAATGTTATTGTTACTAGTGCGTCTTTGTGGAGATGTCCTCGTGCTTCTGCGCACCAACAACGCACCACGTGAATCGGCGGTAAACGCAGTGGGGTCGTTTTGGAAAGCTGTCCATCATCCTGGTAAGAGGCGGGAATTCCTTTACCTACTTCGAGGGTGGACGGGGCGTGGCTCAGCGGGAGGAGCTTACAGGTGCTTTATGAAGGGAGAACCTTCTACTCTGTGTCTCCCGGAGAGGAAGATAGAACCCGCGCGTCACAGTCAGATACAGATTACGCTCCAGTACATCATCAGTTCACCTCCAGAAGCTGAGCTTCAACTGCGGCACCTGCTACGATTATAATTGTAAGTGCTTCCTTTGAGGTTTAGTTTCTGTAAAATGAGCATCGTGGCCTACCCAACCGGAGTATTTTCTACGAGTATGTCAGTAAGCGTTACCTAACATGTTTTATACGCCCCGTTTATATTGTACACTAAGGGTACGTGATGGGCCACGGGGTAAACGTCTCCAGAAACCTTGTGTGCCTTTGGCAATGCGATTGTTACTAGTGCGTCTTTGTGGAGATGTCCTTGTGCTTCTGAGCAACAACAACGCACCACCGGAATCGGCGGTAAACGCATTGGGGTCGTTTTGGAAAGCTGTCCATCATCCTGGTAAAAGGCGGGAATTCCTTTACCTACTTCGAGGGTGTACGGGCGTGGCTCAGCGGGCGGAGCTTACAGGTGCTTTATGAAGGGAGAACCTTCTACTCTGTGTCTCCCGGAGAGGAAGATAGAACCCGCGCGTCACAGTCAGATACAGATTACGCTCCAGTACATCATCAGTTTACCTCCAGGAAGGATTCTAGATCTTTTTCTGCTATGGGATCTCTGAGCGCACAGCCGTGTTTTATCTTTGCCAAGCCCAAGAGTTAGGGTGGCTTGTCCTTTCCAGAAGCTGAGCTTCGACTGCGGCACCTGCTACGATTATGATTGTAAGTGCTTCCTTTGAGGTTTAGTTTCTGTAAAATGAGCATCGTGGCCTACCCAACCGGGGTATTTTCTACGAGTATGTCAGTAAGCGTTACCTAGCATGTTTTATACGCCCCGTTTATATTGTACACTAAGGTTACGTGATGGGCCACGGGGTAAACGTCTCCAGCAACCTTGTGTGCCTTTGGCAATGTTATTGTTACTAGTGCGTCTTTGTGGAGATGTCCTCGTGCTTCTGAGCATCAACAACGCACCACCGGAATCGGCGGTAAACGCAGTGGGGTCGTTTTGGGAAAGCTGTCCATCATCCTGGTAAGAGGCGGGAATTCCTTTACCTACTTCGAGGGTGGATGGGGCGTGGCTCAGCGGGCGGAGCTTACAGGTGCTTTATGAAGGGAGAACCTTCTACTCTGTGTCTCCGGGAGAGGAAGATAGAACCCGCGCGTCACGGTCAGATACAGATTACGCTCCAGTACATCATCAGTTCACCTCCAGGAAGGATTCTAGATCTTTTTCTGCTATGGGATCTCTGAGCGCACAGCCTTGCTTTATCTTTGCCAAGCCCAAGAGTTACGGTGGCTTGTCCTTTCCAGAAGCTGAGCTTCAACTGCGGCACCTGCTACGTTTATATTTGGAAGTGCTTCCTTTGAGGTTTAGTTTCTGTAAAATGAGCATCGTGGCCTACCCAACCGGGGTATTTTCTACGAGTATGTCAGTAAGCGTTACCTAGCATGTTTTTTACGCCCCGTTTATATTGTACACTAAGGTTACGTGATGGGCCACGGGCTAAACGTCTCCAGCAACCTTGTGTGCCTTTGGCAATGTTATTGTTACTAGTGCGTCTTTGTGGAGATGTCCTCGTGCTTCTGAGCATTAACAACGCACCACCGGAATCGGCGGTAAACGCATTGGGGTCGTTTTGGAAAGCTGTCCATCATCCTGGTAAAAAGGCAGGAATTCCTTTACCTACTTCGAGGGTGGACGGGCGTGGCTCAGCAGGCGGAGCTTACAGGTGCTTTATAAAGGGAGAACCTTCTACTCTGTGTCTCCAGGAGAGGGAGATAGAACCCGCGCGTCACAGTCAGATACAGGTTACGCTCCAGTACATCATCAGTTCACCTCAGGAAGGATTCTAGATCTTTTCTGCTATGGGATCTCTCAGCGCACAGCCTTGCTTTAGTTTCCAAAGAAACTATAAATAAATAGAAATATACATATAATCTGAAAAAAATAATTATCCACATAGGCATATGCAGATTCATAGTTGTTTGAAAAAGGTGGTTATGAAGGAAAGAGCCAACTCTTGAGTAGTTTCCTGAAAACAAGAAAGTTATCTGTGGCTCTTATAGTTGGGGGTAATGAATTCCATAGTTTGGCTGCTTGGACGGAGAAGGATGTACCACCTACAGTCTTCTTCTTGTATGGTGGTGTTCTAAGGCGGGGTGCCAGTCTTGAGCGGAGGGTTCTTTGTTGGATGTATTTGGTAATTTTCTTTCTGATGAAAAGCGGTCCTGTTCCATGTATAGCTTTGTGGGTGATACAAAGCAGCTTGAAAGTGCATCTTCTGGCAACGGGTAGCCAGTGTAGTGCTCTCAAGGCAGGGGAGATGTGGGCTTGCGGCTTTATATGTAGTAGTAGCCTGGCTGCGGAATTCTGGATACGTTGTAGTTTTTTCATAACAGATAGAGATGATCCATGGTAGAGGCTATTGGCATAATCCAGTTTGGATAATACAAGTGAGATAGTAGCTTGCACCTTGTGTGGAAATCCGAGGTGAGGGAAAATGCGTCGTAAAGTCTTTAAGGTGATGAAGCTTGTGCGTGCTAATTTGTCTACTTGGGCATTCATAGTTAGTTTGGAATCCATGGTGATTCCTAGGTTTTTCACTTCCTTGGATAATTGAGGAGGTGTTCCGAGATAGTCAGGCCAGACGCACAGAGGGTCATAATGTTTCCAGTCACCACTATTTCAGTTTTGGAGGTATTTAGTTTGAGATGGCTCCAGGTCATCCACTGATCAACGGCTCTGAGGCAACTGAAGATTTGAGTGTTTTCAATGTTTTTGGGGTCTTCTAATTGAAGTAGTATTTGTGTGTCATCTGCATAGTTGTAGCATGTGAGATGGAAATCATTGATCAGTTCTGGTAAAGATATCATGTAGATGTTAAAAAGCAAAGGTGAGATGATTGACCCTTGGGGGACCCCTGTTTTTGTGAGGTAGGGTTCGGATGAGAAGGGGGGTGAGTGGATGATATTTGCTCTTTTTTGGAGATAGGAAGTAATCTAGTCGAGCGCAATCCCTTGTATGCCGGCTTCGTGGAGTCTTTGAGTTAGGGTGTCATGGTCAACCGTATCAAAGGCAGCTGAGAGGTCCAAGAGAAGTAGTGCAGCAACTCCATTTCGGTCAACTGTGTTTTTAAGATCGTCCCAGATTGCCATGAGTGCCGATTCAGTGCTTTTTCCTGGGCGGAATCCAGTTTGGAACTCTGAAAGTATAGAATTGTCTTCAATGAATTGTGACATCTGGGCGAATGCTGCTCTTTCTATCAATTTGCCCAGGAAAGGTCCATTTGTGATAGGTCTGTAGTTGTTGGGGTCTTGCGGGTCTAGATTTGTTTTCTTTAATAATGGTCGTATGTATGCCTTTTTCAGGTCTGTAGGAAAAGTTCCTGAAGTTAAAGAGTTGTTGATGATTCTTCTTACAGGTGTGGCAGCAGAAGTAGATAGCAGGATGTTCTTGAAGATCTGTGGTGGGCAAGGGTCAGAAGGGCAACCAGAAGGTCTGCTTGCTTTGACCAAATCCATAAATTCATCCTGGGATATTTGTTTGAAGGACTGTAGAGGTTGGGATGGTTTATTCTTAAAGGGTATTTTAGTAAAGGGGTTGGTGCTGATGGTTTTCTTCTGTTTTAAATAGGAGTCCAATGTGTCTGCCTTGGTTGTGTAGTGAGTTGCCAATTTGTTTGTGAAATCTTGAGTGGTGGGATGACTTCCTTCCATGCATGTGGGTTTTCGAAATTCATTGAGAATTTTGTAAAATTCCTTGGTTGTAGATTGAGCATTTAGAATTCTGTCTGAGTAGTATCTTTTTTTAGCTTTTTTGATTGATGATTTGTATATCCTGTTAAGTTTGTGTAGCTGCAGTTTGTCTTGACTGTTGTTTGTTTTGAGCCAGGTCCGCTGCAACTTTCTGATTTGTTTTTTAATCTTTTTAAGTTCTGTGTTTCTCCAAGGTGTTGGTTTTCTTTTGTCATGTTTAGTTTTTCTGAGTGGTATTAGGATATCAAAAGCTTCCTGTAGCCACTCATAAAGTTTAGGTACAGAATTGATTGTATCTAGATCTGTGTTTGCTGTTAGTTGTGTTTCTAAGTGATCCAAATTGAGTTTTCTCCATGGTCGATAGGTGTATGTATGTAAGTGGTTGTGGGGTGTGTTGATTTGTGGAGTTGTCTGTCGGAAAGTTATCAGATGGTGGTCTGACCAGGTGGTTGGTGTGATGCTATGAATAGTAACAAGTTCAGGCTTAGCAAAAATTACATCTAGGATGTGACCAGCGATGTGTGTGGGATTGTGTACAATCTGATGTAGATTCAATGCGAGTAGGCCAGTGGTGATAGCTTTTGGATGGGGCATATTGGGTTTGTCAAACCAAATGTTTAGATCCCCAAGAATGCATAGATTGGAGTATAGTGTAATAAGGTTTGAGACTATGTCAAGAAAGGCATCTGGGAAAGTGGAGTTGTTAGGTGGAGGTCTGTAAAGGAGGAGAAAGTTACAGGTGGAAGTTGGAGTAGGGTGGCATCTGGTTAGGAGGGCTTCACAACCTTGTATGGAGATGTTGTCTGTTTTACTGAGGTTTATTGCCTGTTTGAATATAATAGCTAGTCCACCTCCTCTCTTGCCTATACGGTTTTGTGTGATGGTTTGATAGCCTGGAGGAAGGGCTTCGTGCAATACTGGTGCCATGTCATCTCCCAACCAGGTTTCCGTAATGAATAGTAAGTCAGGTTGTGTGTCTGTGAGAAGGTCGTAGATGTGGTGCTTGTTTTTTGAGAGTGATCGAGCATTTATGAGCTGGCAGTTTAGATAGGGTGTGTTAGTGGTAGTATTGTTTTGTTTAGTAGAAAGGTAAGTAGTATAATGTGAGCTTGAAGCAGGAGTGTTGCTAGTTGTGTTAACTGTTTGAGGCTCACAATAGTCTTGCTTTTCAACATAGTGTTCCTCTTCCAGCAGGTTAAGGAGGCATTTTGTTGGGTCTGTGTGTGTGGGTGGTGAACTTGGTGGCTGAGAGAGCCATGAGGAGTGTAGTGTTTTTTGTAGGGTAGTTTTGTTATGAAACAAACAAGGGGATGCGAGGTTGCTATGAGTGGCATGTTTTTTATTTTGTTTGCGTTTGTTTAGTGTGGATGGAGTATGGGTTAGGGGTGGTGGAGGAGCATGTGGATCATGATGTAAGGCTCTAAATTGTGCAATGGAGGAGAGGCGACTGAATGAAGGTTGCTGGGATGGGGTGCTTGTGGTAGGTGTTTGTGAAGAGTGGGGGGGTAGGGGTGGAGATAGGGTGGAATTTGTATCCTTTGTGTAGTCTTGGGGGTGAGAGTGGGTATGATGATGAGTGTAATGTAAGTTTGTGTTGCTTTGATGTGCTGATGTTTGTGGTTGGTATTGTTTTTGTGGAATAATGAGAGGGGCTATTGGTGTAGTTGTTTTTGGTGAGGGACTTGTATGTGAGTTAGTGCTGTTAAGTGGAATTTGAGTGTTAGATGGGGTGTTGATGTGTTTTGGAGATGGATGTATGAGGTGTATATGAGGTGATGGATGTGTGTCAGGGAGATAAGTATTAGTTGAGATGACTGGAAGAGGTAATATGTGTGGTGGAGTGAAATGTGGGGATTGTATGGTTGTGTGTAATTGGTGAGCAGAGGGGAAGAGTGTGTGTAGATGATGTGTTTGAAGGCAGGGTTTTGGCATTGTTATGAGTTCAGGCGGTCTGTGTGAAGCGAACAGCGGATAGTGTTTTTGGTTAGTATGTGTAGAGAGTGTGTATCTGGGAGACTGAAACTGAGAGAGTTGTATGTTGTAGTTTTGTATTGTGTGGGCGGTGGCAGGTAGTGTTAGTGGGAGGGGATAGAGTAGTGTTTGCTGTGAGTATGAAGGTGTTTGACTGTAGTAGTTATGGGGTGTATGTGTATATGTGTTGTATGTAGGGTATTGTGTTGGGTGGTGGGGCAATGCAATCTGTCTGTGGCCAGTTTGTGATGCATGAGTTGGATATCTTTGCAGATAATGTGTTTGCATGTTGAGGGATGTGTTGGGGCAGAAACCATTTCTGGTGGAATGAGAATTGGGCAGCATTTCTGGCCCTAGTCCCTACCTGTCCTGAACAGGCCCAAATAGGCAACTGCCCTTTGCCTCGACGCCCGGGCTCAGACGCCCTGAATCCTAGCCTTTTATAGCCCTACTGGCCAATAAGAAGCTGGTCCTAACCCTAGCCAATCCGATTTTAAACCCTGATTTAGCCAATTAATGGGAGACACAGCCCTAATCACCAGTCACAGCCCTATTTCCTGACCCCCAATCACAGCCCCAGCCCTAAAACCAACAGCCAATCAGAATCCCAGCCCTATCCACCAATTACAGCCCTAGAAACCAACAGCCAATCAGAATCCTAGCCCTATCCACCAATCACAGCCCTAGAAACCAACAGCCAATCAGAATCCTAGCCCTATCCACCAATTACAGCCCTAGAAACCAACAGCCAATCAGAATCCTAGCCCTATCCACCAATCATAAATGCATCCCTGGAGCTAGCAACCAATGAAACACCATCTCCCAAAAAAAAACTATCATAACAGCATATGCAACAACCACGAGGAACCTATATAAGGAGCAAGTTAACTAAAGTCCAGTCCCTGGGGCGAGGCTACTGGGGCTCTATTCAGTATCTCCTTGGATACAGACAGGCTGAATCCACACTTTCAAGCTAGCAGAGTCTACTTTTCAGGTAAGGGGGAGATTGTTTAAGAGACAAACACTGCAATAGTTCTGGGCGCACACTCTAAAAATCGGGCTTTTTAAGGCAAAAAATACAGGGGGGCAGACAGCTTTTAAGCACAATTTAAATCACACAAACAGATTAAAAAACAGTCTCCTAAAACCACACTCTGAAAGATCTATGTAGTCTTTTTACTAAGAATAGGGGTGAAAAAAAGGGGGGCAGGGGGGGGGGGGGGGGGAAGGGGGGGGCAGCCACAAAACTAGCAAGGGAATTCACACAGTCACAGCAAAAACGATTTTGAAACAAACACCACTTTAAAAGAGGCCAGGCTGCCTGAAAACACAGAGAGTCCACAGTAAAACAAATACTTTTTGAACAATTAATACTATTTGACTAGAAAATATCTTTGGGCTCCTTACCTAGGTCTCTTTGCAATCCTTGAACACTGGGCTGTATCAGGACACAGGAGAGAATGCACAGAGGAACACAAAATGGAGGTGCCTGTCTTTGGCCTTCCCTCCACAAACTTAAGGAGCCAGAGCAGGTGGGGGGGGGGCGGGTCTCAGGTGCAGCAGAGACTCAGGGAGCCAATCAGCTAAGTCCAGTCCCTGGGCCTGCTTGACCGTCGCTTGAGTGTCGCTTGAGTGTCCAACAGGGGATCATCAAACTGCCCCTGTACATCCAGAGGCAAGCTTGGCACAACAGCTCATGCCATGTCCATCAGGGTATGAATTTACCTCCCCAGCAAACAGGTATTATTGACAGACTTCAAGGCCATACTGCAAGAGGAGAAACCATTCTTTGCTGTTTGCTCCATTCACTTAACTCTCTATCTGATGGAGTAGCAGGGAACAAACCAGGTAAAGACCGGGCAGAACAAGAGCTTTGCACCACCAAGCTCTCAGGTGTTGGATGCTGAGACAGAAATTGAAGATCCCCTGGAGCAACTCTGTACCTCCTAGCCACAGTCCTGGAAACTGCTGGAGTCAAGACAGGCGTTCTCCAAATGTCTAGAATGGGCTCAGTAAGGACATCATTAAAAGGGAGGAGGGGCTCAGACGACGTTGCGGAAGGATGCAACACCTCAGTCAGAATGTTCGTCTTTGCCTCCGATGCTGGTAAAGGAAGGTCCAAAAACACAGCAGCCTTTCTTATCATGCTGTGGTAAGTTACTGCCTCCCCTGTGAGCTTGCCAGGGGATAAAAAAAATCCCACTCAGGGGGATGTATCCAGGCCACTTGCAGAGTCCAGGCCGTGAAGTTCACCCATAGGCTCAGGAATCTCCCCTTCCTCCAACAGCTGTTGCCGATACTCCTGCTCCTCCAAGAGCCTCAAGGCCCTCCTTCTCAACCTCCGTTTGGCCCCCAAACGTGGCACCGACAGAAAATTATCTGACGTCGACGACGCCGGTTCCACAGAAGATGGACACTCCAGCGGAGGAGAGGGTGGAGAGAGACTGCGGCCCGATAGGGATCCATCCGGCGCCGGCATCATCTCCATCAGCAACATCATCTGGGGTGACGACGTCATCAATGCCGAACCAGCACCTTCACCTGGATAGAAGGGTACAAACTAGGTCTGTTTGTACGGCGCTGGCGAACAACGCAAAAGCTAATGGACTAGTGGGACCAGCCGGTGCTCCAGCAGGGGCCATAGCTCTGTTGAAAATGCTAAACATGGAATTGAGGAACGCTGATGGATCCGCTCCAGGAGTCAGGAAGGCAGGAAACATCTGCCCCTCTTCAGGCGCTTGAACCGAATCCGAAGCCTGCACACCAGACTCCTGATCATGAGTGGACACAGGAGAAAAGTGAGCTGGAGGGCTCGCTGGGGACTCGAAGATCTCTATTAGCGTCGGCGCCGGAGAAGCCTGTGGGCTCTGAGGCTGAGGAGTGATCACTGGACTGACCTCCCACGTCGTATGGTGCCATCTCGGAAGGGACTGAGACCGATCCCCGGAAGAACGGCATTGAGAATTGTGCCGGCGCCGCTTCTTATGTGACCTTGAGGACTTATGCGAAGATGAATACCTCGACTTAGATCTTCGATTACCCTTATGCACCTTCCTAGCTTTTGCCAAGAAGAGCTTAGCCTCTCTCTCCTTCAAGGCCTTTGGGCTCATCCGCTAGCAGGACATGCACCCCTCCACCTTGTGGTCCGAGCTCAGGACCACAAGCAGTTCTCATGAGGATCCCTAACCGACATGCGACCCCCCACACTCATAACAAGGCTTAAAGACCGATTTATTCGGTAGAGACATTGCAACTCAACAACAACTCCTTGAAACAGTAACTGTTCGAGAGCCTGGAAAAAACCATTAGCGTCGAATGCACAGAAAAAAAGGGAACTGGCGTTACCACGCCGGAGAGAACTTCTTATTGCCACAATGACGTCAGACAAGAGTTGCATGCGAAGCCATGCAATTGTGACATCCTCCTCGACGTGGAAAGCTAGGGAGAAAAATTCAGCTGAATGCTGGTGCACTGGGAGAATTTATAAGATGAGGAATCCACAGGTAGTTGTATCCATCAGAATGAGGTACGTCTTGACAGCACATGTGTCTGGCAGAGGTTTTGACACTTTTCTTAAACAAGCAATTGCAAAATAATAGGTCCCGTATTTACTTGAGTTGGAGCTATTGGCGTTGCAAATGCATAACTGGACTTTTTTTTGCCACATTAATTGGTCAACCCTGCCACATATTTTGGTCCTTTCTGACACATGATTCCAGAGGCCCTGCATATATCTAAAGGGCTAGTAGGCCTACTGGAATATTTTTTTAAGCAAGAGCCTTGAAAAACACAAACTACTCCCAGGTGCAAAACGTATTTACTTGGCAGTTGGTACAGGTGAGATTGTCCAAGCGCAACAAAGGAATAATTGTACTACACATATGCATAGGTCAAACTTTCTGATGTTCGGCACGGGGAGATTAAAGTGATTTGCTTAGAATTACAGGATAGTAAGTGGATGCTGAGACTCGAACCTGATTTTGAAGTTCCTTAGTTGGCAGCTCTGGCTGTTATGCCACATCTTCTCTAGAATCAATGTGTCCTTCGGAATATATACACGATGCTGTTGTACCCAGGGTGCATGTGCAATAGTGTGTGTGGCTAGGCGAGGACAATTTTGTCTGCATGCAACAGCATTCCAGATGTGGATTCTGAAAACAGAAGGTCTGTATGTGTGAAACAGCGAGAACTTTAGCACCAATACACCAGGGGTGTGAGATTTAATAACGCACACATCCTTACCCAAAACGACCACCAAAATTATTCCAACTACACGAGAGTGCTGCATTAAAAGGTACTAGATGGGAGCAGTGCTTTCTGGAAAAGAGGGGGAGGTTTGGACAACTCTACTTATTGTAGCAATTGCATGGGCCACCAATAATGTTATTCATACAAACCTACCTATACAGCTCTATATACAAAGCTACATTCAAAATTCAGTGCTTAATTTGGGCCGGTGGGGGGGCACCAGCGCTTATTTTTGAGGGCCATCACTTATTTTTTTTGCATGAGGCATTTCTTTGAGCAAGACACAAGTGTAATCCTGAAGCAATCTCGGGACTTTTTAATCCATTTACACCTACTCCTTGACACTTCAGCTCACTCTAGCAGCTTTCTGCTTTCTCCCTTTGTGACGCTTTTTCGTTTTCTCTTCTTCCGTCTTTCCCATTTATGTCTTTTGCTCACAGTAAGTAATTGGGTCAGAAAAATAAGTACAGGTCCTCGAAGATAAGTACTAGTACCCCGCACCGGAAACCACCAGGAAAAATTAAGCACTGTTTTTTTTGTACATTGGGCACGGTTTTATTTCTTTTCACGTGTTTTTATATGTCATCCAGAAAGTTTCTTTCAACAGGTATAGGCTTGAACTGCGTGAATTATAAATAGTTGAGCATATAAAAGGTCTTTAAAGCATCGTGGAAATGGACGGAAAAGAGACCAAAATTGCAGTTTCATCGCTGATTGCTGTCTGAAGGGAACGCACACTTAACACTGGATGTATAGCTCATCTTTAGTATACCCAAAGCAGTAGGAATCACAGTCACTACTGTAGCCGTTTCCGTACTGCTGGAAAACCTTATTTTCTAGATACATTTCATTTAGTGAAGGGACAATAATACGCTTGCATTTTTGATTAATTTTTATATAAAATTGTACCGGTGGCCAAAGCTCTCTTCTGAAAATATGTGATTGCTGCAATTAAATGTACAAGAACATAATATTGACGTAGGTAATTCTGAAGCGATCTCGGGCCTCCATAATCTATTTACAGTTACTCCTTGACACTTCAGCTCCTTCTATCATCTTTCTGCTTTCTCCTTTGTGGCGCCTTTTCGATTTCTCTTCCTCAGTCTGTCCCATATCTGTCTTTTACTCACAGTAAATGATTAAGGCAAAAAAATAAATGACGGCCCTCAAAAAGTAGTACCGGTGCCCTGCACCTGAAACCACCAGTTCAAATGATGCACTGATTTTTTTTGTGCATCGGCCACTGTTTTACTTCTTTTCACTTTTTTATATCCCATCAAAAAAGTCTCTTTCCACAAAAAAATGTAAAACGTGCCAAAAAGACAACATTTTAATTTGGAAGGAAAGGCATTGATCGAAAATAAAGCAAAGACATCTGACAAAAAGGTTACATTTTATAAAAATCGCTTCAGACCAGAAAAGGCAAGCAAATTATATGTTAAAGGTTCGAAACAGAGCTAACTCCATAAACGGAACATACAAACATATTTTAATTACATGTTACCGAGGTTTAGGAGATCAAACTGAAAGAAACCTTTGGAAATAGTGATAAAGGTTCCTTGCTCTTCCCTGTCTGAAGATCTTATCTTATGCAACAAATGTTGCTAAATATTAGGCTATAAAAAGGCTGTTAAGAATGTAAATTAGCTTTAAGCATTCCATGTTAAACACAAAAGCCAGCACAAACTTCTTTCTTCCTGATAAAACCTTTAAATTAAGAACCATAAAATGAGTTACGAGTGATATGTAGTAAGAAGAGCTCCTATAAAAAGAAAACATGCAGTAACCAGAAGGTTTATTTTTTTCTATTTGAATTTCACTTTCAGCAGGGACAATGTTAGGCTTGCATTTTTTGCAGTGCATAATTTGTGAATGAAACGTGCCGGTGCCCAAAGCTCTCCTTGAAACTCCCGTCTGTTGCAATGAAATGTAGGTGCACAAACTACTAGAGCAGTGAAACTCTGAAGCGACCTAGGGCCTCTTAATCCAATTGCAGCCTCTCCCTGCCACTTTAGCTCCCTCTAGAATCTTTCCGATTTCTCCGTTTGTGATGCTTTTTCGTTTCTTTATTCCTTCGTCTTTCCAATATGTCTTTTGCTCACAGTAAATGATTGATGCACAAAAAGTACCGGCCCTCCAAAATTAGTACTTGTAACCCGCACCGAAAACGACCAGCAGAAATTATTGATTTTTTGTACATTGGGTATTGCTTTATTTCTTTTCACATGTTTTATATGTCATCAAGAAGTTTTCTTTCAACATAAATCATTAAACGTGCCAAAAAGCCAACATTTTCATTCGGAAGAAAAGGTAGTGACCTACAATAAAGCCAACACATCTCACACAGAAAAAATAAACTTTTTAAAATTGCTGTACACCACTAAAAACTCAGGCTCACAATTTCAATAATTAGCAAAACTAACCAAAATAACAACAGATAACATAATCTACACACCTGTTTCGTGAAGATAAGCAGAGAGAAAAATAAAATGCTCTGCATCTGAATAGGGCAGCTTTGTCAAACATGAGCAAGCAGCCAATAAAACAAAAATCCCTCAAAGACTAAAACACAACAAAGCGTGATTAAACAGTAGTTGGTCACTGCTCCAAAAAGGAGAAAGCAGGGATGAAGAGGCAGAACTGACCACTAGCGAGCAAGGATTTTCAAAGGACACCGCAACCAACAAATTGCTTTAAGCCCACAGTATAAGTATACTTAAAGGTATACACAAGGTTGAATGTTTACGCTATACCTAATAAAAAAAAATCTAAAAAAAACACACCACTGTACAAAAACTAGGCTTCAAAGGAGTAAACGTTTTTTGCCTCATGATAATGGCTGTTTAATGTATTGTTCCGCCTTCTGTGGAATACTTTCATTACAATGCATGGGCGACCATTTTACATCTGAAAAGTATAGTCAATCAAATACATTATTGTCACCTTCAATACTTTATCTCACATATACAACAAAAAGCAAAATCACTCCTTTAATAATTGTATTTTTACTGAGGCAGGCAGTTGTTAGTGGATTGCATTTCTCAGGACTCTGGTACAAGTTTGACTATGATGGCAGTCTCACTGGCTTTCGATTTTTATATTGCATCCCAACAATGTCTGAAGACCTGAATATCATCAACAAAAGCTGTGATTTCTGCAAACATTGTGTGGTTACCTTGTGGTCGGTCTCTCTTGACCTCACACAGAAAAGCCACCTGCAGCCCTCCTCTTTCATCCTCTCCATGCATCCACTTTCTTTTATCTTATCACTTGTAGACTCCATTTTTACCATTTCCTCACTCATCTCTTTTCCCCTTCTCTTTGTCGTTCCTCACCATTTCCCTTCGCTTGCGATTCTTCCCTTCTTCCTTTGCCACGTTTGCTACTCACTCACTAACGCTAACTGCTTCTATCCTGGACATTGTACAAGCACCCAATTTCCCACTAGTAAATAGGAAATCTACATTAGACAATCATCTTTACTTCAGAAGTCCTCCAGCTGGAAAGCCCCTGGGCAGACAGACTTCTGTCATTTGTTATGCAGGAGACTTCTCAATAAAATCAAAAATGTTTCCACACATATTGCAAATATGGAAACCTAAGTTTAATTTGCCATACCCAAACTTTCTTGACAAAATTAAGACTTACAGAAGTATACGTATAACTTTTTACAAAGAGTGTTGCTTTTCAAAGAGTGTGGCTTCGCCACACAGCAAGTAGTGTTCCGGTGATGTCTCTAGCTTTGTATTTCAATAGTCGAAGGGGCGTGTGACCACAGGAGATAGACAAAATGCACTGGTTAAGCAAATGAATAGCCAATCGGCCAGTGCTTAAAATGGAACAAAATAAGTGCAGGTACTCACCAAATTGAGTTGTAGACCAGGGGTGGGGCTTGGGATAGGGCTTTGGGTGGTGCTAAGGGGCGTGGCTAGAAGCACATATTTAATTTGACTGAGAATTTTTGGGTGTGCAGATGTGCAGAATTATAAAGAAGCATTTCTGGTATCTTTTGAGTATTCCTTTTGTCCTTATGCATACAAAAGGGTGCATTTACACTTAATGTTATCTTTCAAATTTTACATGTATATGGATTGCTTCTGTGCTAGGCACATGAAGGACATTTTGATTTTGTACATTATAATGGGTAATTTATAGTGTGGTCACTTTCAGGAGCAGCACCTCCATGAGAGTGGAGGAGTGTCGCCCGCTGAAAAAATGACCTACAGCAGCTGAAAAATATAACGGTAATGAAGTTTATTTATTACCATTTTATTTTTCAGCAACCCGTCCTGAACTGAGTGTCAGGACTGGGTGGGACAATTGCTGCGGAGGGGCAGCAGGGAGCTCCGCACTTATGTTTAAAGTATGCAGGTCCCTTTGGCCGGCCGTCATGCAATGGCCAGCCAGACATGCACATTTTAAACTTCTCTAACCTGGCTGTCTTAAGACAGGTGGGTTAGTTAAAGTACAGACCTCCATGCTCTTAAGAGCGCTGAGAAAGGCCACTCCCTCCAATTGTAACGCTTCCCTCATGCTGTTTAACAGCATGAAAGCAGCACCGAGATTGAGTAGTGCAGTTTCCTGGGTCTGGAGTTTTGAGGAGAGAAGACACTGGAGCAAGGAGGACGTTGGGGCATATCAGGCAGGGGAAGTGAAATTTTTTAAAAACTAGTATTTGAATGCTACACTTTCTTTGTCCGTTCCACCACTCTAAATACATGGCTGCCGCCACTGGTCACTTTAGTAAAGAAACCTTGAAAATTAAGCTCCATGATCTCATTCTATTTAAAAACAGCCCTATTTGTTTAATTGCTGTGTAAAAGATCTATAGTACTCAGTGCTCAACAACTTCAAACCACCTTACACCAATCACGTTGTCTTTAAACAGGTTACTCCACTCTATGGCCTTTATATTAGCCCGTGGCACTGTCTCCCTTTTGGCATTAGGATGAAAAGCTATTTCATTTTTGAACAACCACCAGCATAACACCCTTGACAAAATATGGCAATGGATGTTTTTTCATGGAAGTTGTAGATTCCAATAAACAGACCCTGGTTTTAATCAAACTTTAAGGAGACATTAAACAAAAAAATTAACACTTTTAAACTGGTGTCTGATGAAACCTCCTATTACATTACTTCTAGATTGAAGAAAACATGCCTGTGACTGAAATCACGCCCAACCTTCATGCCTGCGGGTGCCAGATTCCATGAGCCAACTTGTAGCCTTCAAAGACCTGCCTTCTCAGGACACTGTATGCATGTAATCACATTCCAGCTTTGAAAGCTGGGCATCAACCAATGTTGACGTGGTTAGTTTTGTTATAGAGGAAAAAATACTTTAACGATATTCGCTGGGCATGAAAAGGAGCGCTACAATCAAAAGGAGAACCATCATCTTTTTTAAAAAGCCAAGCATACATGTTGGCAAATACATTCCCCAACTCTGCAGTCAAAGGAGGCCCTTAATATAGGTCTTTCTGAAGATTTTCTAGATATTTCTCTTTCCTTTGGCTGCATAGTTCCTATGGTACAGCACCCACATCACATATGACTTGCACAAGCTATTTTCTGTAACATTTTTGGAAACATTATCTATGGTAAAAACCTTTTGTCTCATTGCCACCTAGCAGACATCACCCAGTTGTTCCTAGATGGCACTGCTTTGCTTCAAAGTTCCTTAACTACTGTAAAATCCGATTCCTTCTTCCTGGAGGTGGGCAAACTGCTGAAAGTTCGAACCAGGATCAAGCCAGACAGCTGGATTTGACTCAGCTCCAGGCCCTTTCACACCATCGAACCCAAAGTGAACTAATCTTCGATGTTGCATCTGCCTGCCGCTCAAACTCTAATCTTACGTGTAAAGTATAAGTACAAAACAGTGCCCTATGTTGTAAAAACAAGAGAGAAAGAAAAATATAGCCATCATGACAATGTGAAACCAGAAATTCTGGGATCAATCCCAGCTTCCACAAACGACCAATTTGTGTGATCCCAGGCAAATGTTTCATCTCACCAAACCTCAATTTTCTCAATATCACATGCTACTATATTCAAATATGCAAATTTACGATGTATGCCATACAATCATATCTTGTGTTAGATTTAATACACTGTAATGTTGTTTCATTAATGGAAAAATAGGCCATATACAATGTACACATGAAACCTGACTTTCTTCTTATTTAACTAGTGGGATTGAAGTCATGGTGGGAACAGAACCGTTTCTAACTTCACTATAATTTTTAATAAACTACTCCCAATGGTACGATATAAGCTTATGTACCAAGGTGAAATGCTCCCACATGTTAAAGAACACAATTGTATTTAAAATTTAATGTTTTCAAGGTTCCATTTTATGTACGGCTCTTAAAACCAAGCCACACTCTTTGTTCAGCTCTGACTGGGCTCTCCTTATTAATTTGCTGGTTGCCCACCTCTGCCTCCCTCAGCTACTCCATTAACCCAAGAGAAAATGGACTCCTATAAGCAAAGTGAAGTCATATTGAGACACTGCAGAAAAAACATATCTGCACTGGAGCGAGCGAGAGAGAGTGGGGTTGCACTTGCTACAATCAGAACCCTTTTACATTCGCTTCACAGCCAAACTTTAGTAATGCACGGCTTGTCGGCCTGGCAGCTATAGAGTTGCTGTGCTGGATACTGCAGGCAACTCTCAACAGGAACATGCACAGTGATTTACAAGCACTCATGTACGCACACGGGGCATTCAATAGTTTTGTTTTTAGAAATGCTTACATACGATGGCGTCCACATTACTAAACCTTTATTCCCACATGCTCTGCCACAGTGTTACTATCACCATCTTCTTTCTCACCATGGCTCCAAACAAGTGCTGGCTTACTCTGCTGTACAGCAGGAAGCCTTCACTTAGATTTCCCTCAATCACTAGGCATGGCTGTTAGATGGCACTGCTAACACACCTACAGTGCTATTGACTCCATGAAGCCTGATTGGACACTGTGTCAGTAATCGCAGTGTGGCTTAGGTTCCTCCCAAACTCCCCGGCAGCTCTGAATCAATGCATGGGGCCGCTGCTTAATTAGCACAGTCTAAAGGTAGATTAGCACTCCATTATTGGAGTGCTGCACGAAAACAGACTGACTCGTGGTCTGCTGTTTTGCGCTTCTTTCAGACACACCCATTTCACTGAGCGTGCCTTGCTGACTCGTGAGTACCGGTACTCTCTTTGGCCACAGAGCAGTTCCGGTACTCAAGGGCAGAAAACTCAGAAGTACCGGGTGTAGGAAAATATCTTCTTTTTGGCATGGTTAGCCTCACTCTTTGCCTACTATCAGTGTACTTAAGACTGTTTTCACTGGGATCCTGCTAACCCAGACCCCAGTGATTGTACTCTCTCCCTCCAAATTTGGCTACCTTGGACCTTTGTGCACTCCACAATGCGCATACTGGTGTCCCCTTATAAGTCCCTAGTATATGGTACTCAGGTACCCAGGGTACTGGAACACAGGGGGACCCCATGGGCTGCAGCATGTATTATGCCATCCTTCAGAGCCGAAGCAAAATGTGTCTGCAGGACTGCCATTGCAGTCTGCATGATAAGGTGCATGCACCCTTTTACCACAGGTCAGTACACAAGGTCACTGTAAGTCACCACTATGGTAGGCCCTTCCAGCCCATAGGGCAGGGTGCAGGTCCCCGTGTGTGAGGGCACCCCTACATGATCAGAGGGTGCCCCTACGAACTCCATTTCCATTGCACTGGACTTCGTAAGTGAGGGGAAGCCATTTTACACGTGAACTGGACACATGTCTAGCTTGGTCCAGCTACATAATGGTAACTCCAAACCTGGCCATGTTTGGTGTCAAACATGTCAAAACCATGCCCCAATACTAATGCCAGTATTGGTTGTATGATTCAATGCACTCTAGGGGCTCCTTAGATAGTCCCCCCATGTATTGCTTATGCCAGTCTTCCAGGGATTTCCAGGTAGCCCCTGCTGCTTCATTTTTTCAGACCGGTTTCTGCCCTCCTGCTGCTTAACCAGCTCAACAGAACAAAGGATTTCCTGGGGGGGGAGGGGGCAAACCCTCTTCCTTGGAAATAGGTATTACGAGGCTTGGGAGGGGTAGCCTCCCCAAGCCACTGGTTTGCTTTGAAGGGCACATTTGGTGCCCTCCTTGCATAAACCGGTAGGCACCAGCTCAGGGGCCCCTTGTCCCTGCTCTGGCATGAAACTGGACAAAGGAAAGGTGAGTGACCAATCCCCTGTCCATCACCACCCCAGGGGTGGTGCCCAGAGCTCCTCCAGGTGGCCACTCGATTCCGCCATCTTGAAACCAAGATGTGCAGAGGCCCCTGGGACTTTGAGTGGCTAGGTCAGGCAGGTGACTTCAGAGAATCCTCCTGATAGGTGGTCACCGTGCAAGGTGACTAAACTTCCTTTTAAGGCTGTTTAGGGACTCCTTTTTCGGGTGGGTCCCCTGAGTCAACGTGCAATACCCAACCAGACCTCTGCATCATCTACTTCTGCTACTGGCCACCAGAACCACAACTGGACACTTCAGGAATCAACAAGGCTACAACTCGAGACTATCCCACCTTGCAACATTCCAGCAACTGCAACGTTTCCATGGCTGCTCATCCTCTGGGTTCGGCAAGACCTCATCTGCACCAAGAAAGAATCTCCCATGGAGTGAAGGAGTCACTCCCCTGCATCTGCAAGGAACTACAGCAGTGATGACCGGCTGTGTGTATCTGCTCTCCTCTGGAACTGCATGGATCCTGCACCACAAGTGGTAGAGTGGTCCCCTTGGTCCTCTCTCCTCACTGTCCAGTTTGGGAGATGGTGAGCCCTTGCCTCTCCTTGCAGAACAGTACCCCTTGTGACCTCGACTCTTACAGCAACCAAGGCTTGCTGTCTCCTGCACCAAGGGATCTTCAGGCTTTGAGTATCCCCAGCCTCTGGCACTTCATCCTTGCAAGGACAGTCCGTCCTCTGCTGCTCCAGGAACGTGGGACTCCTCTCCAGGGGTGTTGGTTGGACCTCATTGCAACTTACTGTGCCTGCTGCCAGGGGGCTGCGACTGCTTCTGCTGGCTCTACCAACTGCTGAGGGTCAGCACAGACTCTCCTCCAAGGGTTGAGTCCCCTGGATCTTGATGGTCCTCTTCAGTCTTGCAAGTCTTAGTTTGCCTCCTCTTGCATTTGCCAAGGCTTGTTGGTGATTCTCCTAACCACTGACCAGACTGACGTGGGACACCATCTGCACCGCTCCAAGGACTCCTCTGCAACTCCTAGGCTCCGCAGCTGGTCTTCCCCCGTCGACCCTGATCTTCATCCACAGAAGGGTGGGTAGTGGTCCTGTCCCGACTGGACACTCCTTCATGGACTAGACTCTGTCCCCTTCTTTTGGAGGTCTTCTTCCAGAATCAACCTTTGAGTTCCTCTGATCTGGCCCTGTTCTTGCATAATGAATTTTCTAAGGCCTCTTGTTAGTTCTTGGGAAAACCAGGTACTTACCTCTGCTCTCCTGGTCGCCGGGGGTCACTAAGGAACTCACCTCTCGGGGTTCCAAGTTCTACCAGCTACCCTCTAACTATTCCATACTCTTGGGTGGGAAACTTCACTTCGAATTCCACTATTTTATTAGAACATTGGAATGCTGGAGGCTCCATTGAAAACAATGGAGTGCTGCGGGCTTTTACAGGCCGGTAAAAGCCCGCAGCGCCAACATTCCAATGTTCGCTTTGTTCACAGCAGCAGCTGTGAACAAAGCCTCACGGAGCCCGAGGGGATTTAAATCCCCTCGGGCTCCGTGAACATTTTTTTTTTTTAATAGAACATTCTGCCCTGTGTGGCAGAATGTTCTAATAGCCTTAGAACCCGCGGTATCGGGCTCTACCGGCTATTGAAGTCCCTCTCCCTTGTTAAATGCCCTCGCCTTCGGCTCGGGCATTTAACGCGGGGAGCGGGCCTTTAATAGCCGGTAGAGCCCGCTACTGCGGGTTCTAAGGCTATTGTATATGGTGGGTGGGTGGATAGGTGGGTGTGTGTGTGCATACACACACACATGCATACATACACAGGGTATACTTGCCTCCGGTTGGGGGACTGGCTAAAAGTAATCTAGTGTAGTGTTACTGTAATAAAGCACCTTTATTTTTGTAACACTGTGTGGTTCCTTTCATGTGTGATAAGTTACTGTGTGACTATTGAGGTATTGCATAAGCTTTGTCTGTCTCCTAGATAAGTCTTGGCCGCTCATCCATAGCTGCCCTGGCTTCCTAGACACTGTCTTCATTAACTAATAGGGGTTGCCTGGACCTGGTATAAGGTGCCAACACCATAGATTTCCACCACACACCAAGCCAGCTTCCTACACCGGTACTTAGTATCGGCCCTCTTAAAGCACTGCTATCTGCCCATCTACCCAAACCTTACACAGCTCCAGCATTACATAAATGAGGAGAGGCTTTTTTTTTAGATATACAGTGTCTGTAGTGAGGCTGCCTCTGCAGTGCAAGCACTCAGCAGGAGTCCTGCATCTATGAAGTAAATTAAAAAATAGCAGAATGTCTTCAAAACCTAAAAAAGTGTTTGAGATACGATCCCAAACTTTAGCTTCTTCTAAAATAAAAATGAATAGTGCTGAAATCTACCCTAGCCTTCTGAGCAGAGCCTGCAAAATGAGTACTTGTTACCTTGAGGTATTGCCGAAACACTGTCTAAGGAGCCTTTGAATAGCCTGGCCGGCTTCCAGAATCAGATGCATTCCGTACCCGTGTGAATGACGGCCCGCAGGCTTTTGGCAAACCTAGCATTAAAAGTATAACTTTCCAACCTACCTCCATCTGTTACGGCGCACGCCACATGATCAAAGGTTAATACATATTGTATGGCTTGTTTTTTTTTTTAATTAAAAAAGGAACGTCATTTGAAGGAAACAACTGTAGTTAATGGGAAGGTCCTGCACCCGAAAAACGTGTCTTCCGGGATACTGCATGAAAGGCAGATGATTATCGCATATTAAACAAAGAATGACAGGTCAGTTCTTTCACGGAGTTGCTACCGGAAAAAATCTGGAAAAACTGACTGGCAGTGGCTTAACTACTGTATGTCATCATGGGCCCTGAAGCAAGCAAGGAAATCGGCGCCGTTGGATATTGGATTGGTAGTAAAAAATTGTCATAATTCGGGTCCAGTTGGACCACAAGGACCTTAGGCCCCTTGCCACTCTTCCTGTTACAGCACAAATAGCTACACCCGTGTTAAGCCCTATATAAAACCTGAGAGTTTATATTACCAAACGAAACATTGTTGGTCTACAATTTTCAATACATTAAAAGAGACTCAAATTGACAGACTGCTTTTCTTGGCCACACTATTTTGTTAACATCTTTTTTTACTTACATTTAGTAGTTGTTTCTTGAACTCATTGTGTAGCATATTTGTTAATTGTAATTGGATTTTACTGCAAGAGCAGTGGCCAGCCTCCTCCAGAACTCACTCACATGTATTCCACCTTGGTGTCTCAGAGCTCGGGCTCTTAACTAGCGCACAACTGCTTTCTCATTTGATGACTGACACTTTAGTTGTCCAATTACAAAGCAGCTATGGTCCCTAAAAGTAGCTGCCAGCCAAACGCATACAGCCTCAGAAACTGCTCCCGCTCCTCTGTGTTTCACTCGTAATAGCACTAAATCCAGGAAGAGTAAACACAGGTCTAGAACCGAGAGCAAAACTAAGATTGGGCTAGCAGTTCAACTATGTTAGAGCAGAGCATGCAAGACCTCTACCCACTCTTGGCCCCAGTTCCACTGGACCCAGATAGCCATGACACATGGCATTTTTAGGGTCGAGCGTGTAAAGTGCTCTGTCCCTGGTGTAATCTCTCTATGGGCTTGTAACCACCCCAATGTCACTCCCATCAGTTTGGTTGGTTTGTGGGCTTGCCTTTTAAAATTTGCTTGATTTTATTAGTGAAAGGCATGCATACGTCATGCCTTTTCCAGTATTTAGCCCTCCTCAAGCACACCGGCCAACTACTGAAAACATACGAGGCTCCATGTTTTCCATATGGTTTCTGAACTACTTTTTCTCTTTATTTTGTAAACAGCGTGATCTCACTGGGCAGCAGTCAAGCTCTTAGCTAAACATCAAACCTGTTACATGGATATTTGCAATTTTGCTGATACATTTCACTGCAAGCAAACTTCTGTTTCCTTTTTGTGCGTTTGCTTGGCGCTCATGGCGGCCATCGGCTCGTTTATTGGGAACTATTTTCCCTTTTCATTTTAAGTTTATGTGGCAAGAAAAGTCCGGTTGGGAGTTTACACTGCTAATAGCTTTAACTCGAGCAAACGCAAGACCCATTGCATTGCAAATGCTTGCTTCTTTTGACACTTCAAGTATTTCCATAGCTGTACATTCGCTCTTTACTCCCATTGCTAGAGAATGCTGATTTGCCACACACATGATCATTGATGAGATCTGTAGAGAGGCCAAGGATTAGGTGAGTATGTTCTAAAAAACCTAATAACCCATTGATATGCACTGTGATAATGCCGCTCTTCATTCTGCATCAACTCCAAAGCTTTCAATTGTGCCCAGGCTGAAACACTAAGCCCCAAACTGATTCCACCCAGACACCTAAAGAGAGCTCAGTTATCAGTATCCACCATACAGGAGCGATTGTTGGATCTAAAATCTAAATGCAAATATTAGCATCTGGAAAAGCATAACATTTTAGGAAAGGACTATTCCCATTTCAAGCTCTGCCCCTGCTACTCACTTGCACACATAGGTGGCCACACTTCTCAGCCATCTGCAAGCTCTGCAGTCCATTGTCCCCAAAGGCATTGCAATGCTTCATTCTCTTGCCACTGGGTCTTCGAGCTCTAGGGAAGCACTGTTTTTTTAACTGATCACTGACGTTGCAGTTTTCGTCTTTTGAATCAACTTGGATCACGACACTGCCACATAAAGTTGGAGGTTGGCAGCTTTAGAAAACTGCTGCAGCTTGTGCATGGCATAATAGGCCCCCTCATCTCTCTCGGCTCCGATGCCAGTTCACCTGCTGCACCACTGGTAGCCGTGTCCCTCCTGGTTGCAAGGCTAATAAAGTGAATAAGAGACTACCGCAGACATTTCAAGTCACTTTAGGAGACATCACTTTGTACTTCTTAGATTTCTAAGAAGTAGGGACCATTTGGGCTTTCCAGCAGAAATCGTGACTGCTTATCTTCTTAAATAATCCATTGATTTGGCGATACATGTAAATATTGCGCCTGTGATTATCTTACTTTCAATGATTTTTCAAATTAAGAACAAGCATCAACAAAGTCAGTAGATTTGGCTTTAACGTGCTGATACATGCAAAAGGGGTTGCAGAAATGCAGTATGCATGCATTAGCACATTCAAGGTAGACTCAATTGCTTTGCTAGTGATTTTTTCTTTAAGAAAGAGTAATGACAAAATCACTAGCAGACAGCTGTGCTGTCAAGCCATAAAATATAATATACGCTATATCAACTCATGTTTCAACTGAAGGCAAAAGCAGCAGTCTCTTTCCACAACAACTTGCTTTAGGTACAGAGACCGTTACTTAACGAATACACTGGATCAAGATGTATACTAAAGAGAATGAATTTCTGATAAATAATGCTACCTGCAGATTCCTCATCATTTGAATATTCTAAGTGTTACACTGTATCTGGAAACATTTCAATAGCTCTCAACAGTGCTACAGAACACCAGCTCCATCTTGGTGCTAGAAACGCCAGTTTGATGTTAGGGAGCAATAAAGAGCTCCTGGAGTACCCCAGCATCAGTTCCCTTTTTCCACGCATTGGACGCAGTTCTGGAGCTAGCTACAAATTCTCTCAATAGTTCTGACTTTGCTTAAACTTTTTAGTGTGGTGTAGGGATGTCACCCTCTAAAAGGTAAGGCAATAAAATCCTGCAACCTGATAGTCACACAACCGCCTGTGGATGATGTGGACAGATGTTCACTTAGCAGATTCCCCCCCTCATACTTGAGAGCTTCTCAGCCAGAACCGATGCATCAGTCACCACCGTGAGTTCTGAATAGGGAAGGTAGGAAAAGTGGCCTGCCACAGTCAAGTTTGATTCCTTCATCCACCACTAAAGTTCCAGATCATCGTGTCCGATACACGGATGTTGTCCGAGGAGCAACCTGTGGTAATATGGTACTTTCCGCTAAGTGGTCTGTTATTCGCTTTCTTAGCAATGTAAACTGAATCATTTGCTAAAGTTACAGTTCAGGAACTGTAGTTGGCAAATCAGTTCCTAAAAATCCCTCAGAGAATAAACAATAGGAGGATCAAACAGACCAAGTACATCCGTTTCTTGTTCCAAAACGTGAGTTGTCCTAGATGTTGTTCTTTAAATCATGTCTCTACTTTCAAAAACTGCCTGGATCATGGCCAACAGTGTAAGAAATTTGGGAAAATTGGACACTTTTTCAGAGTTTGTAGAGATGGTAAAAGCAGCAATGTCCGCTGCGTAATTAGTGAAGAACATGAGGCCATTGAGGAAGGTAGTGGTGGGGAACATTAGGAATTAGTCATAGGAGTAAGGTGTGAAACTCTGGGAGGAATTAACCACATTGCTGATCGTGTCATTGAAGTTATGACAGAGGGGAAGTTGATCAAACTACTAGTAGATAATGAAGCTTGCATAAACTTTGTGGTGAAAAGGAAATTTGACCAATATTGGCCGAATAAATCTTTGCTGTCGCCAGATGTCTTGACAGTAGCATTTGAAGCTGGTAGAGTGGATCAAGTTGGCTACTTTTCGGCTACCATTGAAACATTAGGGAAATCAATAAAAGGAAAGGTGTATGTGGCGGAAAAAGGCATTAACATTTTACGATTGGTACATCAGGCAGTGTTAAAGTGTCAGTAAGACAATGCTCTAATAATTGTCACTACTGAGAAACACAAAATAGGAGTTGTCAGCAACACAGAGAGATTCTGGGAGGAAACATTTAGGAAAGTATTCCAGGAGAAAGTAGGCAAAATAACTGATTACATATACAGCATTAAAGTTAAACAAGGAGTGCCACCTGTAAAGCACAGGCTACGTAACTTTCCACTAAGCATACGAAAAGAACTATCTGAAACGTTAAAAGGTATGCGTACACAAGGCATCATTGAGAGAGAGGAAGCAACATTATGGTTGTCCCTGACTGTTTCAGCTACAAATAAGTATGGTGAGCTAAGAATGTGTAAATAGAGCCATTTGGGTGGGTAATTTTCTACTACCAAGAATTGAAGATCTGATTTCTTAAATTGGTCATTCTAGCTGGTTTATCAAATTGGATTCAAAAGCAGCATACCACCAAGTGAAACTGGACAAGAACTCCAGGCACTTGATTGCTTTCATCACTCCGGAAGGCAGTTTTCAATTTTGCAGGATGCCATTTGGCACTGCTTCTGCTGCGGCAGTCTTTCAAAGGCTAATGTCAACCGTGTTTAATCACTTTCCATAAGTAGTGTTTTTTCAAGATTATATTTTCAAACAACGAGGATGAACATGACTGAGTGAAGTGTTAAGTGTACTTGAAAAATGGGAGCTATACTGCGAGAAGACAAATGCATCTTTAAACAAGCATTTGCAATGCAATGGGTCTTGAGTTTGCTCGAGTTAGAGCTATTAGTGTTGTAAATTCCTACCTAACTGAACTTTTCTTGCCACATAAATTGAAAATTTTAAGTAAAACAGTTGACAGAAGTAAGATGATTCAAATCGCAACTGCCGCCATGAGCGTGAGCGCAAGAGTTATTGGCTCCCTGTGTGAATGTCTAGAAAGGATCGCAGCTGGGATGAAAGGCAAACCAAAACTGAAAGAGATGCCATCACATGCTGTAACAGGAGGAAGCGTAACGTAGTGTGATGGCCAACAGAAATGTACACTTAGTTAAATCAGCTGAGGAGGAAATTCCGCACACAAAGGAGGGACATTTCACAAAATGCACTAATAAAAATGAAGCATTTAAGATTAGCACAGCAAAGAATGAATAGCAAGAGTGGGCGTGGTTCAAGGCCCACAGAGAGATTACAACAGGCTAGAGCACTTGCACGCTCGACCCTAAAAATAGAAATTGAATATCTTGGTCATATCATTTCAGGACAAGGAGTGAAAGCCAAACCCAGTCTTGTCAAGAGCACAGTCGAAGCACCAGTTCTAAAGAATAGGGAGCAACTGTTGTTCTTCTTTGGGCTGTGTGAATTCTATGCAAAATTTTTGGGGAACTTTACCAATATGAATGAATGTTTCAAATGCTTGTTGAGGAAAGGTGTTGATTTTGTGTGGTCCGCAGTTTGTGAAGATACCTTCAAAAACAAAAAATAATAATAATTTTTTACATACCTGCTCTACAACCTTATGTTGAGGGGGGGAAGACAGTCATTACAGAAGATGCCTGTGAGTATGGATTAGGAGCAGTCTTAACCCATTTAGAAGGTAGACAAGAATACACTACAGGTTTTGTATCTAGAACGTTACGCCAAGTTGAGTGGAAATACTCAGTTATTGAGAAAGAAATATTGGTGTGTGTATGGAGTGTTAAAAAGTTCAAGCCATATCTATAGGGGAGACCATTTGTTTTAAGAACCTATCATTGCCCTTTAGTGAATATTTTGTCAGTAAGGAAAATAAAATTGCAGGGTTATCTACAAAATTGTTGGAATTTACATTCACAGTGGAGTATATTCCAGGGGGAAAGAATTCAAGAGCGGATTGCCTTTTAAGACTACCAATTCAGGATTCAGAAGATCTTGAATGGGAAACTGAAATTGAAGAGTGTTTTGAAGCTCAAATTGGGGAAGTTAACATTTACGGTAAAGGAGAAGACTGGGTTAAGGCAGTTGAGGAGGATCAGGTTCTAAAAGAGGTAATCTCGTTAGTGAAATCTGGTTGGCCGAAGGAGAAGAATTTGTCATATGAGTTGCAAATGCTCTGGAAAATTGCAGAAGAATTGTCAATAAAAGAAGGAAAGTTTGTATGTAGCGATAAATTGATTCCACCATTGTGCGTTCACCAACAAATTACTGAAATAGCCCATTTGGGCTCAACTATTACCAAAGAAAATGTGTGAGAAGGTTTTTGGTGGCCTAAAATGGATAATGAAATTGAGGATTATGCAAGACATTGTGTGAAGTGTAAAATAAGAGACAAAGGGTTGACAACTGAGGGTACAGTTGAGTCTTTGTCGTTGTATCCAGGAAGAGCTTGGCAACGTGTATGTGGGAACTTCTAAGGACCACCCCCTATCTTATCTAATCACACAAAATACTTTACAGTTATGATTGATCATCTCTCATGATGGGTTGATGTTGAACCAGACAGTGAACCTACGACAAGGAGAGTGATTGACTGTTTAAAAAAAAAAAAAGAAATTCTACAGAAGGAATTCTTTGAGAAATCTTAACTGACAATGTAGTTCCGTTCACTTCTATAGAAATGACTTCATTCCTGAATAAGTGTGCTGTAAAACATATAAAACACAGTTATATCATCCCCAAGTAATGGAAACGCAGAGCGATTCAATAGTGTTTTGGTAGAATGCATGCAATCCATGATCAGGCGCAAGATGGATGTTAATAAAGCAATCAAAGAATTAGTCTGGTCATACCACACTACACCATACAGTGTCACAAGAGCAACACCATTTCAATGAATGAGAGGGAGAAAGGCTGCAACGGAACTCCAGGCTTTTGGGATGATCAAAATGTTTTCAAAAGAAGGTAAGGTTAATGAGTGGTGGAAGGTAGCTGAAAGAAAGCCCAATTTGGTTAATTTAAAAAGGACAGATGTTGAGGAAAAGGGGTGTGTGTGTAAGCTAAAAATAGGAGACTGGGTGCATGTGAAAAATCCCATGTTTCTTGGGAAAGGTCTATCCAAGTTTAAAGAACCAGTTCACGTGTGTGAACCACGGAAGAATTCTGTGAGGTTGTCGGAAGGCAATTGTTGGAGTACGACTCATGTGGCTTTGATACCCGATACCTGAGTATGACTAGTAAAAGGATTCATGCAGATTCTAAAATAGTTTCTTCAGAAAAACCAATAAGGAAAGGTTCTCGTACTAGGTGTCCACCGAAGAAATAGCAAGATTTTGTCAGACAGTCAAAAGGTGACAAATCTTGTATGTAAAGACCCACAGTGTATGTTCATGGTTCTATATGTTACAGTAAGTGCGACATTTCATGTGTGTAGTTAATATTTTCATGTTCTCAGTAAGTAATAATTCAAATCACTTGTGTATAAGAAATTGTATTTCTTTGGAATAAGGGAGATGTGTGGTGATATGGCACTTTGAGTGCTGATGTGTCATGGAATGCAGTGATGTCTATGACTACTGCATAACATGTGCGTCAGTTACCTTGTGCCCATTTGAATTACGGGTGTGCTTCTCATTTCTCCAATAAAACGTAATGTACATATGACCGTGTGTGAAGATTACTATACAACGCTAATGCTGAGCACATTGAAGGTAGAGGTTCAAGTGCTCAGCCCACATGTCCCAAAGGGTATGAGGCACCAGCAGGACACAACAGACACAGAAGCCATAGAACCATCCAGACCAGAAGCCAGGGCTGAGCCTGAAACATTGGGATAATATCCTGCATGCCCCAGATTTGCAAGCTAATTAGGTTCTCATTCCAATATTTCAGGCATGGTCCTGGGTTCTGACCAAGACTGTTCTCGTAAAAGCGTTGACACCACTGTGTCCAGTACAGCCCCTAAAAAGGATATTCTTTGCACTGGCCAAATGTGGAATCTTGTCATACTGACAGAGCACCCCAGGGAAGACATCAACAAGACGGTTGCCTAAAAATGCAAGGTATTGAGGTTCAGGAATTTCTACACAACAGGCCTGTGAAAATAATCTTTGTAAATACCCTAGAAGCAGAGGGGAGGTCAAAGATCAGGATGGTGAACTTAAGTGTTCCCTCCCCACAATGAAGCTGAGGAAACATCTTTGGGGATGCAGGCTGGGAACATGCAAGTATGCGTTCTGTAATTCCAGGCACATCATTCAACAAGAGGCGTGTAAGACTGGGAGGGCAGGGGGTAGAGTGAGTGTTATGAATTTGTCCTTCCAAAGAAAGGTTTTCGAGAACAGAATATCCAAAATAATACTGAGCCTCCCATCTTTCCTGGGCACCAAGACGCAACATGAGTAGCACCCTTTGACCTTCTCGGGAAATCTTTCTATGTCAATCCGGCCAGCAATGACTGAACCTCTTAGTAAAGGATGGAGGCATGCTATACTGACGTGGGAGCATAAGAACTGGAAGGTGAGTTAACAGAAGGGGAGTGGGTAAGCATGACAACCACCTTACAGGACCCACTGTTTGAGGTAACTGCAGGCCAGCTTGGTAAGTAAAAAACAATTCTGCCCCCTAATGGCTGCAGACGACTCCAGAAAGGGAAACTGAGCAGTATGGCAGTGTCAGTGCTGTTTCTAGCTCCTTCCTGCTCCACCACCATGCTCCTTGATGCTTCAAAACGGCCTAATGTGATGCTGATCAGGTTGAGGTAGCTGGCTCTGGTGGAACATTAGGCCACAGGTGTAACTCTTGATCTTCTGATTTTGTTGATGTAACTGTAGGCATGGGGAAGCAAGTTCAAGGAGAGGGCTATAACATAGCTATCTTTGAACCATTTCAAAGCAGTGTTTTCCTGAAGCCGTTAAAAGGCATACCCAAGAGATATATTTCCACATCCAAAGTGACAATGGTGGGCCGGATCCAGGATTGATGGCTAATCACCACACTAATGTCTACAGCGTAGCCTATATAATCTCCTGCAGGTGTCCTGACCGGCTCCTAAAATATACTTTGCCACATCCTGTCCATCAAGGACCATCTGGGCAATGGTATTTCAAAACTCCTCATTGGGGGCAGGTAAGCTCTCACTAGCTGTATCAAAGAGGGCATTTGTTTATTTCCACAACAAGCAGATGGCATTCAGATACCTTAGTGCCAAATTGTCAGAGAAGAACACCCTCAATTCTCTGTGAGACAGGGACATGGGGAAGGCATTCATGTTCACTTTGTTGGCTGAAGCCTTCACCATGAGGCTTTCCAAATTGGGGTGTTGTGTCAAAAAAAACCAGAACATCTAGCAAAGGAAAACAAGATATTGGTCGAGATCTAGCTAAATTCTGCTCTGGATCCAAAACCCGCATCTGGGTGGGATCCAGAACTGGCACCTCTGGAACAGAAGCCGGTGCTAGACTGGAATGAAACAGTGTTGCTTTCAGGGAAGGAGTGGGAGGCATGGCCTGGTACCAGAAGGAGGCCTGATGGGGTCAGTTGTCTGCAGTGGTGAAAGTCTGCCTAGAGCCCCCAGTGGGTTCATAGAGTCCAACAGGGGAACTGCCCAAAAGAGCAGCAGCATAGCCTCCTTGAAAACCTCTACTTTTCGAGGCAAAGAAGGCCCTGGAAATTCAAAGCACATCAGTTCCAGTTGAAAATGGGGTCAGAGCTTGACACCTGGTTCACAGTCTGTCCTATTGCGTGCTGACTGCATAATTTTACTCTGGAGCTGAGAGGCTGGTAGAAATATCTTCCTTGGACTTCTTGGTTTTGAGCTGAGATTTGTTTGTAGACTCCATCTTGGACTTATCCAAGCGTGGAGCAGAGGAAGGGAGAGGCACATGGAAAGGGAACAGATCAGTCTTGTTTTTTATGTTTTGTGAGGTACAACCAGTGCTTAATTTGTAAATAAAACGGTGCTGGTGCACAAATCCCTCCTCTTAAACACACGGCTGCTGCAATTAAATGTGTGAACACGGAATACTGAGGCTGCGTAATCCTGAAGCCATCTAGTGCCTCTTCAATCCATATAAAGCCACTGCTTGCCCCTTCAGCTCACTCTAGCAGCTTTCTACTTTCTCCCTTTGTGACGCTTTTTCGTTTTTCACTTCCTCCGTCTTTCCCATACGTGTCTTTTGCTCGCAGCAAATGCTTGAGGCAGAAAAATAAGCTCCGGCCCTCAAAAATGAGTGCCGGTGCTTCGCACCGGAACAACAAGCACAAAGTAAGCACTGGGTACAACTCTGATGACCTTTAGGTGCATCTGTGACGAGACGCTGATTAGCCACTCAGATATGGAAGCAGCAGCTATGTAGAAAACACACATTGATAATAGGAAATCACTAGCACCAATGGTTTTATAACAACCTATCTGTGCGCAAGGAAAATATAATTATTTAATCACATTAAATATCCACTTGGCGCACTGCTTGAGCCCCTTAAAAGTGCAGGAGAGGGACCCCAAGAACAATGGTAGCATCTTTAACGACCCTCAATACATAAGGCTTGCAGGATCCGCTGGTTGCAGAAGCCACAACAATAATCATACTGAAACAATTTTCTTTCTGGGTACCAGTAACATTACATCCCATCACTGCACATAGAGATAAACCACCACTAGATTTCAGCAACCCCGTTCTCCCATAGCTTCAAGTAACAATAAGTCCCCAATGAAACCTCAACCAGGCGCACATTTGCACGTACACACACAAAGTGGGACAGCCAACAGACCAAATGCTATAATTCCCTATTTTGTCACTATAATTATCTTCTGCCTGCCCCCATCCTCTAGAAACACAACACTTTTACCCACCCTCTCCAAGAGCAAGAAATCCTTGAAAACGGACAAAGCTAATCTTTCACCCCAATCTTCATGCATAACTTAATCTGCATACACTTACTTTTTGACACAACACTCTTCCATCTTCCCCTGTCTGACAATCCTCTAATGGGTAATCTTCCAATATGTATTGGACTCATAAGACTACCAATTACATCACAGGCTTAAAGCGTTCTTGTTCTCTTTTTTTTTTTTTTCAAGTTTTTTTTTCCCTTTTAGTTTAGATTTGTATGTTTATTTTGCAGTAGGGCACCCTATACTAAGGTAGCCATTGTACATATTGAGTAAAATAAATAAATAAAGCAAATAACCACCAGGCTCATATTTACATCCTATTTACCAGGCCAATGCAACCACTGTAGAGCAATCTTGGAAGAAAGCTCAAGGTCCCTTGGTATGGCAAAAGGTGGGTGACTAGCACAAACTGATGCTCAAACCGCCAATAATCAATAAGCACTGACACATACATAACCCAGTACAGTTAAAGGATAAACTGCATATAGAGCAAGTTTCTCTCATACCTTGTATGGCACATATGCAGGCTGAAGAAGAGACTTCTGACTCCAATCACATCATTCCCTTTTTTCCTACCATCTCAATGTGGCCATCAAAATCTTTCTCATAACCTACAAATCGGCAGACTTCTATTTGAATAACCCTTGTGGATTACTAAAACATTGCTTATAGGCAATCCCTTTGTTGGTCCTTGGTCAACTTCATGCACTTACATTGAATTGATTTTAACAAACACTATATGAACATCCAATACAACCTTCTCAGCACGCCAGACTATGACCACTTCATGTTGTATCTGAATCAATCTCCGCCAATCTGTTTTTCCTTCAATCACTACACCTTCCTAAGCCAGGCTCTTCTGACCACTCCATCTGCCTTATGGCATGCAGTTGGCAAATCAGGTAAGTAATCTACAACCACACTGCCTTAACCAAGAATTCAGGCTACCTAATAATTAAATTCCACTATAAAAACATGCCTACGAGTGAAGCATGGGCAAGTCTGAGCCTATTTCATTATCAATTAATTAACTATTTGCAATCAAACGTTATGGAATAAGAATTGCCACTAAGACTAACCCAAGAGTCTTTGAACTCCATCAATATGCCATAGCCTCTCTCTCAAAAACCCAATAACTTTCTCTCAAAGCTCACGAAGTGTACACTTAAAATGCAAAAAGTATCCACTTGCTGTTGACTCAAAACTGCACCAAATCCTTCTGTAATACATATAACAGACAAAGAACGTCCTCGTACCAACACAAAATGTTGTATTACCAACACACACAATGCATTTTGGTCACCAAATTTTTCAAAATTATTTTACTAATCGCCCAACCAATGAAACTCAACTTTCTTCCTTGACATATGTGTTATCCAAAACGTTGAAATTCATTTAGTGTAACAACTGGCCCAAGGAACAAATCGCAGTTTGTACTTGGTATAAGAAGAAGCTCCCCCTACCACAAAGTCAACAAAGTTATCTGCGGCTAAAATCCTTCGGAAGATGGTGTGTGAAAGACTGCATTATAGTGAATATTTTCACTTGACTTTGGTGACTGGGAGAAACAGCTAATACGAAAAGCATAACTCCCCAGATACACAAATTACCCCAGAACAAGAGGGCTCACAACGTGTCCGTAAAAGCAGTAGTAGCCCAGGGAAACAAACTCATAGGAAATAAGATCAGTATCTAAACAGAATTTAAATGGAGGAAAAAAATGCGGGTGTGGGATACCTCAAAGTTTCAGAAATTCGAAAATTGTATCCACATTCACTGGATTGGAAACTGTATTAAACACCAATTTCATGAGGCAATGTGTCAGACTATACAATCAGTTTAATAAATGGGACCATTCAACCACTGAGTTCTAGATCAATACAAAAGTGAAAGGGT
Organism: Pleurodeles waltl; assembly: GCF_031143425.1. NCBI lineage: Eukaryota > Metazoa > Chordata > Amphibia > Caudata > Salamandridae > Pleurodeles > Pleurodeles waltl. The sequence goes on along the minus strand of NC_090443.1, from coordinate 477,634,825 downwards.
TTTTATTACAGAATTTAAAAAATGAAGAGGTACAGAGTCAATGGCACGAGGGCTAGCAATGAAAATTATACAGAGAATGCAAAACATCTGAAATTATTTTAAGTCCCAAGTGGGCAACAAAATCGGAGGACAGCATCCAGAGTAGAAGCGGAAATGCCCTCCCTCTCCCCTGCCACATACACAGCGAGTCACACTGGACTCCCAATCGCCTCCACCAACAGAAACTACAGGTTTGTACATAGAAAGGGACATAAACGCAAGGGTGACTTCCATCTTGGAAGAAATGGTGTTTGTCTCTAAACTGAGGCCTGTTTAACATACAGCAGAAAAACGCACTTCTACACATAAAATTTGTTTCAAAAGTAACAATACTGTATCAGTACGTATATGTCAAATAGAGTGCGAACATGCATTCTGCACGTTGTTAATGATGAACAAAAATGTAAATGCATAAAAATCTTTAAAGACAGTTGGATTTTTTGGGGGGAAAGACATGTTTAGGAGCATATTGCTGCTTGGATAAACGAGGCAAAGTCAACAGTCTCATAAAATTCTCAAAATAAAGTTCTTTTAGGTTTGAAAAACTCTTTGCAACTTGTCTTCATTGCCACAGTAGTGTCAATGCCAAAACAAAAACCCAAGGGGTATGTCGACTGACAGATACAAGAAGGGTGCAGCGACAGTCCAAAACCTCTTGCTGTTTCAATCACAACGTCTTCTAATCTGCTTCAACAGCATTCTTTAAGAGAAAATGTTCCAGCCTGCTGCTTAACAAAACCTTACTTGGTGGAGGACCATGAACAAGCAACAAATGTGCTCTCAATTTCGGAATAAAACAGAGTGCTATTCTGTGCAGCCTTGTCACGTACCTTTGAAGTAATGTTCATTTTCCCAGAATATGCGCAGTGAACTCTTCTTAGGTTCCGAGAGTAGAGACAGTAAACCACCGAAGTACCGCTTTGGGCAGCATGACAATTAATTTATAGAAAACCAGATCAGAATGGGCTTTTAACTTTAAAAGAATAAAATAACGTTGAATTTGTTTTCTGCAGGAAACGACATTGTGCGTTTGTATTTCATTTGTGGCTTCTCAGGAACAAGGTGCCTTACATCAGGGCAGCTGCTAACTTGCAGGAAAGGCAACTGTCCAACAGAGAGTAAGGAATTATACGGCGAAAATGTAGCTGCTTTCAAAGTGACTCTCTGAAGGGCGCCAGAGTGAAAATATATTTAATAGATTGCTTTATAGTAAAATAAGAGGGGATATATCACAACTTGAGCAACTATTTAATTGATCCTGGGATACCACCGATTATAACACAAGAGACACAATGCTATTTAGTAGCAGTTTAATTGTAAATCACTACAGAACTACAATGTCCAGCAAGCCTTGAGAGACTAGAAAAAGAAGAAAGACAAGTAAAGCCATGACAGACTGGAAAGGCATAAAGACTGGTTGATTGAGTGCTTTCATATTATGGGTATCAAAATTCAAGTGCCAATAGGAAAATGGCTTTTGATCTCTCCCAGAGAAGGACATTCTGCCCTGTCCTAGGATCCCCCCTCTGAGTATATGATGCCCGAGGGTGATGGGAACATTAACTAACGACTCCGACTGTTCCAGGAACAAGGGAGAAGGAGAAATCACACTCCGAATTGATTTTGTAGGTGTCCTAGACAGTCACAGAACAGTGTCCTAAAGCCTCAAACTACATAGATCAATTCTCAGTCTCAGCAGTGTTTGCTTGTCACGTTGCTGTTCCATAAAAAAACACCATCTTGAGGAGATGAATTCAAAAGCATATCAATTACAACGTATCCTGTTTAAGGAGAGTAGCAAGCCTATCTTCCCCATTAACAGTTCATCGTTGCTCTGTTTCTCCCCAGGACAAGGCTACATGATGTTCCACGGATACAATTTCAGTACTAACTGCAATAATGGGGAGCCGGTTCCTTGAAAAACGTCAGCCTTTGATATGCTTTCAGGTCCGTCTCTGGTTACTTCAGACGCCGCGAGAATCACTGACTGGGCGTTTTTCGCCTCTACCCAAGCATCGACCTTCCCCACAACATAAATTAATTTAGTATTGGGTAACCGTCAATAATTCATCGGATGTCCCTTGTTGGAATTATTTACATGGTATATCTGGGATCACCACAATAAATGTTAGGAGAGACCTTCTGCTCGTCGCATAAAAACGTTAATATGTTATTTTTATTTCTACTTCTTTCTCTGCCGCAGCTTCTCAGTATCAACGGTTTCCGCCCAGTTTATGCTAGGATCCTGGTAGCCTGTATAGCAGAGGTTGTAAACTGGGGGGCCTTAAGTGATCCCAGTGGGGCTCCAGGCTCTGGCCAAAATAAGTATTATACAGATAACAGCGCTTTGTCTTAAGCAGAGGCATATTATTGCATTTTATAAAGGTAAGAAAACTTAACTGCCGTGTTTAAATAGGTCTAGACACGTTTAAACATTGTCATCTTTATAAAATAAATGTAAAATATTCTGAGGGGGGCACAATGATTTTTATTTTTCAACTGGGGGGGGGGGGGGGCGCAACCTTAAAAAGTTTGGAGACCACTGCTGTATAGCAGTTAATTCACCTTCTGAAGGCTTGAAAGCAGGGTGGTGTAGTCGGGCAGGCCGCTCTATATCCCCGCTTTCTATGTCTTGACCCAGCAGATGCTGCAGACAGGACACCTCAACGCAGTCTATGACTCGTGGTTTGTCAGGAATGCTACACGTTAGGTTTTACCACCAGAAATACTCAGAAATTGTTTTATAGCAGCCCACATCAGTTCAAATTTTGGTACTGTTAAACCTTCAGTAAAAACTAAGAGTTAGTAATAATTAAATCAGACGCTGTTGGATTATGCAGCAAAATTAAGTAAAAAAATCTGCATTCATCCGTAGTATTGTTGCATGTTGTCTTAAAAAAAACATAATGGCAACTCTTAGACACAGGTCAACCAGAGCATCATCGAATGTGGATGTGTTCAATCAATAGAAATAAAAAAATAAATACCATAATTTACATTATTTGACTTTAGTTGCTATCCGTCATTTCAGTTATCAAAATTGTTCCAAGACATATTATTTTATGCTCTAATATTTCATCACTCATGCAGCAAAACTACGTAATCTATTCTGGCACATTACTGGGCTGCTATAAGTAATCTGAAAAGAAAGTTAATGTCTCCATGATAAGATTTAGTGGCACTTCCATGGAGTTCAACGCCACTCACTGTGAATATTCCACACCACCCAGGAGGCTCCTTCAACGCAACCATTTACTAATGTGTTTTAATGTATTAATTGTACTTTGCACTTTCTGGCGACTCTTGGCGTTTTCATTTGTGCTAAAAAGAAAACACACCTATTGCCTTGCTAACGTCGGAGGTCTACTTGTTTTTAAACCATCCCAACCCAGTTGCGTGACTAGGAGGCTCAACACAGGCAGAGAATTATGGTTTGTGATCATTCTCAGGAGGAAACTTGCCTTTTGATGGAGAAAGAAACAGTCACATCAAGATCGCTTAGGAAATTATGAAAAGCCACCCCCTTATAAACCGGTGCTGTAAATATTGCTGTCAGCCAGCTCATGTCAATCTCTAAGGATGTCAGAAATCAGGGCTTGGCCGAGAGAATACCCCAACAAAAACCTACCTCATGCGGAAATGAAGAATTACGTTTGTGTCTTTGTCGATTTCAAAAACATGGTTTGGAGGGATCCAAACTTTGGACTGGACATCGTAAAGCGCAAACAAGTTGTAGAAGAGTGGCGTGATGCCTGTGGAAAGAAGAAAATAAGGGATTGTTAGAAACATTTCAAGATGTGTAGGAAAAGCCCAGCTACATCTTCTCACTATTCGCTTTATCTTTATTCAGAAACTGGAAAATTATTAATTGGTGATGCAGAATGGAACCTTCAAAATGTGTTACTTCAAGGAGGGAAGGGAAATATCTTATTCTTGCCCCTAAAAGTACACGAAGAGCCTCAGTGAGAGAAGGTTCACGCACTAGGCCCATTAATACCGTCTGTGCTGCACAGATACATTCAAGCAGCATCTTAACGAATCCTGCTGCAAACTTCTTGGCTCTCCATTCCGGAGGGGATAGTGCACTAATGTGCATTACACTTCACTTTGAAGGGTATCACAAGCCCATCACAGGGCATACATCACATTGTCAACTGCTCCTTTAAGCTCACCGGCCAAACCATTCAATGTTTCCCCTCAAGCTGCAAGACCCCGAGGACAGCAAGAATGTGTCAGACTCTCACAACGTATGCACCTCTCTTAGTATCTGATAAACGTTAACTTCTGCAGCAGGCGGGAAAGATAGATGCTGGCTGCATGTGCATACAAATTACGTAAAGCTTGTTACTATTAAGTAAGTCACTTTCATTACACGGTGTGTATATGTCACAAACCTAGCTGAAAGGCCGCCGATTACTGCACATTCCCAGGCTGGGTGTTAACTGTAATGCAGTACTCTCTAGTACCAGTATCATTTCAATACTGTTGGGATTCATCATGCATCCATTTTATGTTAAAAATCTGACAAAACCAATATGTCAAAGAACGCACCACAAGATTCTCTTCATTTGCTCACTTTGCTGTATACTTTGCCTGTAATCGATCCACATGTGCTATTCTTCACTGCATTATTTAGTCAACATGGCTGCACAATAAGGTCTTTGATTCTCAAAAAATGTCAGTAGGTTTTGACTTGACCTTGGTGTGCGACATCAACAATAAAATGCAGTCAATCACAGAGACCTCAACGAGAGGTCTTATGGTGAGGCCTTCGAAGATGTTAAGAGACCTGATTTATCCTAGAAGTAAAATTACAAGCCTTTTTGTCTTGAAATAACCTGTGAACATGTATTACTAACTCTGCATAGAATTGGTAGAAACACAAATACAAGCATTGGCAAAGCCAATAGGTTTTGCCTGTGCAAAAACTATTTGCTTTACCAATGTGTTTTAGCCATGTGTACATCAGCGGGGCTGCTGTTCAGACTGGCTAAAAGTTAGTGGCGTAGAGGAGAGTGGCCTGGAGTGATGTAGAGTAAAATGGAGTAGAGTGGAGTGGCATACAGTGTTTTGTATTGGAGTGGCACAGAGTGGAGTCGCGTAGCGTGCCGTACAGTTGAGTAGGGTGGAGTGGACTGGTGTAGAGTGCATTGGCGTAGTTCTGCAGAGTAAAATGACAGAATTCAGTGGCATACAACGCAGCGTCGTCGAATGCAGTGACGTAGATTAGCGTGTAGTGGTGCAGACTGCCATTGCACAGAATGGTGCAGAGTAGAGTGGAACAGAGTGGTGCAGATATAGAGTATAGTATAGTTTAGTGCCATAGAGTGCAGTGGCACAGAAAGGAGTGCTGCAGATTGAAGTGGTATGGAGAGGACTAATGTAGCACAGAGTGCATTGGCATAGAATTTGGTAGTGCAGAGTAGTGGCATAGAGTGCAGCAGCATAGGGTTCAGCGGCATTCCCTGCAGCGTTGCAGAATGAAGTGGCATAGATTAGAGTGGTGCATAGTACAGTGCAGTGGAGTACACTGTAGTGGTGCAGAGTGGAATGGCGCAGAGTGGAATGGGGTAGAGTAGAGTGGCGTAGAATACAGAGGCGTAGAGTGCAGTGGTGCAGAGAAGAGTATACTGGCATGGAGTGGAGTGCTGCAGAATGCAGTGGCATAGCGTGCAGTAGTACAGAGTAGAGTGGCATTGAGTGCAATGTTGTAGAGTAGAGGGTCGTAGCATACAGTCGTGTAGAGTGGCACAGAAATCAGTGGCGTGGAGTGAGGTGCATAGAGTGCAGTGATTTTGAGTGCAGTGGCGTAGTGTACATTGTTTTAGAGTAGAATGAAGTGGTGTAGAGTGTAGTGGTGAAGGGTGGACTGAAGGGTGGAGTGAAGTAGCGTAGTGTGGAGTGATATAGGTTAGAGTGCAGTGGCAGGGTAATGGGGCAAAGTGGTGCCATAGAATGCAGTGTTGCAGAGTGGATTAGAGGAGCGTACAGTGGATAGGCAGAGAGTGCAGGGGCGTAGAGTGGAGTGGTACAGACTGCAGTGGTGTAGAGTGCAATGCTACAGAGTGGAGCTGTGCAGTGTGGATTGGCCTAGATTGTGATAGTGAAGAGTGCAGTGGTGACAAGTGCAGTGATGTAGAGTAGAGTGGTGTAGAGTACAGAGTGAAGTGGCGTAGGAGGCAGTGGTTTAGAGTGGAATGCTGCAGAGTAGAGTGTAGTGGCGTCATGTAAAGTGGAAGGGTGCAGAGTAGGATGGAGTGGCATTGAGTGGTGCAAAATAGAGTGGAGTAAAGTGGAGTATGCATGGTGTGCTAGCACCCTGCCATTAAAGACAATACCTTTTCAATTAAAATGATCATTACATTTACACAGACACACAACTTTATGAATAAAACTGTACAGCCCACAAACGATAATGTGTGGAAATGGCATCACCTGGGACCAGATATACGACACTCAGTGTTTGCATTTTTGTGCGACTCGCAAACTGCAGTCGCAAACACGGATTTAAAAGTGTCTCAGACACTGCGATTCGCAAATGGGTCACAAAGGACCTGCCTCATTAATATTTATGAGGCAGATCGCATTTTGCAACCCAATGGGAATGGCCAGCACTCTCAGCCATGGCGGCCCACTGGGTCAGCAGGCCACCATATCTGTGACTGCTTTTTAAATAAAGCATTATTTTTTTTTTTTTTTTTTTTTTTAATGCAGCCAGTTTTCCTTAAAGGAAAATGTAATGCATTACAAAAAAAAAAAAAAAAAAAAAAAGTCCTTTTCGTTTTCTCAGAGTACAAAGTGATCCGTGGGACCAACGCCTGCTCTGAAAACATTTTGGTGCCTCCATTCACAAAGGGAAAGGGGTCCCTTGGGGACCTCTTCCTGTTTGCAAATAGGTTACCACCTACTTGAGGTAGATGATAACTGGGGTGTTTTGCGACCACATTCTTGGTTGCAAAACAATCATACATTCCCCTGCGACTCGCTATTAGGAAGGGATGCCCTTGGCACGCACCTTCCGAATAGCATGTTGCAAACCCTATTTTGCGAGTCGGTAACAGGTTACCAACACGCAAAATAGGGTTGGTACATGGTACAATGCCATTTAGCGGTCGCAAAAGGCAAATTTCCCTGTTTGCAAATGCTAGTTAGCTTTGTACATCTGGCCCCTAGTGTACTGATTTGTTTTGATCATATTAAAGCATTTGTTTTTAACACTCCTCTGATTTAACAAAAAAATGTGCTTCATTTGTGCTTTGCTTATTCAGATATATTCTGAAATACTTGCACAGTTCAATTAAATGTTGCTGTGTGCTAGAAAAAACCCTTTCCTCTATCCGCATTATCCAGCAAGATTACCACATAAATCCTCTCACTTTGAAGGCAGAGAAAGAAAAGTTAACACCATGCTCCCTCATAGGACAGAGCCTGACATTTGATTTCTGTTTTTAAATGCACAGCAAATGTGACAAGTTAGGAACAAGATTTACATGCCTGTTTACAGAAATGAGAACTCAGAATATAAAGAGAGATGGTGTGAAAAGGCTTTGCTTCTCAGGGAGGACGAATTGAACCTGGACAGCCTAAAACTAATAAAGCCAGCAAATAGAAAGCCAGGAAACCTGAGTTGCATACCACAAAGCCAATGGTAAGTAACAGGCAAAATGCATTCCCAGAGAAGCTTCTTGAATGTCCAAGATGTCTTTAGTAAACCGGTCAAAGGTTTTGACCTAAACAGACAATCAACAACGTTAAAACTGCAGGAAATAATTTAATTGTTGGGGTGCTAGGACATCACAACCTCTCCATCAGAAGCTTCAGCAATAAGAAGAAGCAACTCATGGTCTTTCTGCCAACATGTGGCGAATTAGCGTCCATTATAGCAATATCAAGCCTAACACGGAAAGGCAAGAGACGGGTTTCACTGGGTTGGAAGATCAAGAGCATGTGTTGGGCCATAACAAAAAAGTGCTAGGGTTGGAAACTCTATCTGAATGCGATGCGAATTGCGATGTATCACTTTATTTAGTTTTGTTCATAGGATGCAGATCCCTTGCTCTACAGGCTAGGGGAAATCCCTCTCTGAATGAAACGTTAGACACTAAAATGCTCAGAGTGTATTTAGCCTTGAAACGTTGATCCACATTAAACACTGCCTGGCTCAGCACCAAGGAACACATCGGTGTCTGAAGGTCAAGGGTGACCAAGAGCTTATAACCATGGGGCCTCCAGCTTTTGGCAGTCAGTCCAGTCACTGACAGGATGACACTCTGTTGTGTATACTTTCCGACCGTAACAACAGGAGAACGGAAATGGTAAGTAACTTCTTTATTCTTTAAGTTGATTGTAGCTTACAAGTATAATTCCAAAGTAAAAAGCCCCGGCCACATACAGAGCAGCCGTCCGTTGTTCCGTCTCCTCCTTCCAACCGTCACCGAATCTCTCCCCACTTCCTCTCCCACATTCACCCTCAACATTCTCCTTTCACCGGCTCGCGCTATCAGCGCGAGCCATTACACATCTACTATTCACTGGCTCACGCTATCAGCGCGAGCCATTACAATCACAATACAACACATCTTCCCCTTTACACAAAGTAACAATTAATCATAAATCAACAATAAATAATCCTACAAACATTTCATAAATACATAAATGCTATACACTTCCTATTAATTCATAAATTAGTTCCTGAATCTTTACGAAGACTCAGTTACAAACATAGTCATTGAGTTTCCCTGGTTTCATGATCCTCCTTCCACTTCTGCTAATATTATCCTTCACACTTGTCATGTCACCATTCCGTGCATTGTCATCTTTATCCTTTGTTTCGGTTCTTTGTTTCACAACCGCATGACTAACACTGCATCTTCCGCCCTGCGCAGTCTGTGCAACATTGGCACTTTGCAATCCCATATTGTTTCCAGTATCGTCATACATAAACCAGTCAGTTCCAATCAATTTTCTCCCACCTGAACCCTTGTATGGGGAGACTCTGCTCAGGTGCCATACTTTTCCGTTTTCAAGTTGTACAGCATTACACAAAATCTTTGTGACCATCAAAGGAGGATAGAATTTTCCCTTCTCACACTTTTTAAAACCTGGAACCTTCACCCTAACTAAATCACCCACCTGTATACTTACACTTTTGCATTTATGTTTTGCATCATAAAACTCCTTCGAACGGATTTGCTCCCTCTTAATATTTTTCCTAACACTCTCACTTGTCCAACAGCTTTCCCTACCATCAATCATCCAACCTACATTATCTTTCCTCAATGGGACCCTTCCTCTCATTATCTCAAATGGACTGTGACCTGTAGAGCTACATGGTGTAGTTCTATATGACCAAACTGTTTTCCAAACTTCCTTTTCCCAATCTAACTTTGCGCATACAACCACTTGTATACTATTTTTCAGCACTCTGTTGAACCGTTCCACAGCACCATTACCTGCTGGATGATAGTTGGAAGTTGTAATGTGTTTAATACCACACCTCATTAAGAAAGCCTTGAATTTGTCAGATGTGAATTGCACCCCATTATCAGTAATGATTGTCTTGGGTAGGCCCTCCCTCAAAAAAACATTATCCAAAAATTCAACAATGGACCAGGAATCCACCTTAGTCACCATTCCTATTTCAGGCCATTTAGAGAAATGATCAAACATCACTACAATATATCTATAACCATCTTCCACCTGTATTGGTCCAGTAATGTCCAGACCAATCTTCTCCCAGGGCATATTTGGACACCCTACTGGAACTAACGGCGGTTTGAACGTGGATAACGTTTTTTCTGACTCATTACATAGGACACAATCTCTTACTGTCCTTTCCACAGCTAAATCAATCCCTGGCCACCAATATAATTGTTTAACTTTACTTTTCGTTTTAGATATGCCCAAATGTCCATCATGGCATAAATTCAGAATTTTCCATCTGAGTGTCTAGGGAGGAATTACCCTACCATTGCGCAATAATCTATTATGTTTCACAGACAACTCTTCCTTAACCTCCTAAAACCCCTCCACATCTTCATCTAGATTTTTTTTAAGGGGCCAACCTTCTCTTAGCAAAATTTGAACTTTATTTAATGTTTTGTCTTCCCCCATGGCCTTATCCCATTCACCCTCAGAGATGCCCTGAAAGGCTGAGGGTAGAACTTCAGCTACACAACAATCCTCCAACTCCTTCTCCCCTTCCACAGTATTCATTAACAGCATTCTACTTAAGAAATCAGCAATCTTATTCCTAATCCCGGGTACGTATCGTACTTCATACTTATAGTCCAACAGTCTTATGGATAACCGGGCAATGCGTGGGGAGGCTTTGAATAATCCTTTTGTTGTAAGAACTTTGGTAAGCGGTTTGTGATCGCTACGCAAGATGACATTCATACCCCAAATGATCTAAAATGTTCCAAACCCCACACGCATGCAAGGGCCTCCCTTTCGATTACTGAGTATTTTGCTTCAGTATTGGTGATAGAACGAGAAGCAAATGCAACTACACATTCCTTACCATTCATATCCATTTGCGTAAGGACAGCTCTTAAACCCTTATTACTGGCATCAGTTGTAATTATACACTGTAGATTAGGGTCAAAACCTTGTAACGCAGGTGCGCTAATAATGTCATTTTTAATCAATTTGAATGCTGCTTCACACTCTTCACACCACTTAAATATGCATTTCCCTTTTAACAATGGTCTAATAGGAAACGTTTTGTGGGAAAAGTTATGCACGAACTTAGCATAATATTCCGCTAGACCTAAAAAAGCTCTAACTTCATCCTTGTTAGTAGGAGCTGGAGAATTCTTAATGGCATCAACAAGACTAGCTTTTGGTTCAACCCCCTTGCCACTAATTTCGTGTCCCAAATAAGTGACGCTTTTCATGGCTATCTTACACTTACTAAGCTCAGCCGTAAGTCCATTATCTTCTAATACCTGAAGAACATTCTTGACTCTAGTGTCATGGTCATCTTTCGAATTCCCCATAATTAAAATATCATCTTGGAAGAACAGCACGTCCCGCATTTTACTAAAGAGCTTATACATCAGCCTTTGGAACATAGCAGCTGCAGAAGCCAAACCAAATGGAACTCTAACAAATTGATAACATCCAAAGGGTGTAATAAATGCGGTTAATCTACGGCTGTCAGGATGTAACTGAACTTGATGATATGCAGAAGTAAGGTCTATCGTGGTAAACCATTCCTTGCCTTTGGTTAGCGCTACGGCCTCATTGATTTTTGGTAATGGAAAGTGATCAACCAAAATATTCTTACTAAGGTCCCTTAGGTCTACACATAGCCTCAATTTGCCATTAGAACGTCTAGCTACCACCAATGGGGAAATCCAATCTGATGACTCAACCTGTTCAATGATACCAGTTTGTAAAAATTTGTCTAACTCGTTGGAAACTTCATTCCTGATGCTAAAAGGAATAGTCCTCGCCTTATGAACAACAGGAATGGTGTCCTTTTTAAGTATTATCTTATGTTGGAATTTTTTTTAACTTTCCCACAGCACCTGAAAATACTAAAGGATACATGTCCCTCATGGTAGCATCACACACACACACACATTATCTTCCTGAACCACCGATACGGGTTCTGAACCATTTGGATTTAGAACCATACCTAGTGCACCTTGGTCCCACCATCCTAAAACTGATGGTCCTGATTTTGACACATACATCTTACATTCACCCTTACGATCCTTAAATGCAAATGATAATTTTTTGTAGCCAAGAAGCTGGATTGGTTCCCCCGTAAAACTTTTAGGTGAGATATCAGGTGTGTCCAAACCCCCACCAACAGTGCGTTTCAACTGTTTCAACCAAACATGTTCATTAACAATTGTATAAGGTGACCCAGAATCAGCAGTAATCGTAATGGTAACACCCTCAATAGATATGTCACACTTTGGTCTTTTCCGTAGTACATCTGGTGTTCCTGTTCCGGCATTCCTTATATTAAGCACCCACATATTCTTGTCTTCACTGTCTGAGGAGGAAGCTGATTCAGTAGCATCCTCTAACAACTTTATTGCAGTGCCTTTCTTTTTCTTGCAAACCTTGATAAAATGGCCAACAGTACCACACCCAGAACATTTCTGATTGCGTGCTGGACTGCTTTTATCATTCGCATAATGGCCCAGTAATCCACATCTGAAACAAGTAACCTCCACCTTAGAAGTGTCTCTTTTTGACATCTTGTTCCTGTAAGAACTGGTCTTCCTTGAAAATCCATCTAGTGGACATTTCTTTGACTCTATAACTCTATTCACCAACTTATGTGACTCTCCTATCGAATCATCCACTTTAGAATTCCCCTGTAGGACAGCTTTTGCACATCTTCCAGTAAGTTCTGCTTTCTTGACCACTTCTATTACTTCTTGTAAGGGCGATTCCCCTTTAGTCCATAAGCAGACCTGTATATTCTGGTTGGCAGTGTGCATAACTATCTGGTCCCTAATGAACTCGTGATGTAAGGTACCAAATCTACACGTTAAGGCTAAATTTTTTAAGGCTGAAACGTATTCCTCAATGGTTTCCTCTTTGTTTTGTTTCCTGTGAAAAAACTTATAGCGATCAATTCCCACACACACCGTTGGAGAATAGTACCTGTCTAATTCCTCTAATGCATGAACAAAAACATCTCCTTGCTCTCTTTGTTTCTTTTCAATTCTATTGTAAATTTTAAGACCGTTTGGCCCTAAACAATGCAAGAAAATTTTCTTCTTTTTTTCTCCTGAAAAGTCGTTATCTTCATCGCATGCAGAAATGTAGTTTATAAAATACTCCCGCCATTCTTGCCATTTAATGGAAACATCACTGCTACCAGGAATAAAAGGTTGAGGAGGTGGAAGATTCAAACTACCAGAAGCTATAAGTGCGTGCGAACAAGAGGGGAAAAAAAAAAATATATATACACACAACTTCAAAAGTATATATAACGTCAATGTCCAAATATTCGTAATGAGGTGCAAGTACACTCAAATTAATATTACTGTTTGGTTTGTCCTTCGAACCACAGGAACTTCAATTGCCGGTATATTCTTGAGTTCCAAAAGGTTAATTAGGCCATATGAATGTCAGCGGTCTAGTTGTTTAATAACAAGTTGGATGTTGCCAGGAGACGCCAGAAGACACAAGCACGTAGCGTGGAGCACAGCGCAAGCGTGTATAGACAATGTTTCAGCACTTAGGCTGAAAAAAAAAAACAGTAACTCACACGCATCCGGTGGTCGAGTAGCGTGGGACGTAGGAGTTCAGAAATGCGATGGTTGAGGATCACCATCAGATGCAGGCGGGGCTAACTCGTCGCCAATTTTGTTGTGTATACTTTCCGACCGTAACAACAGGAGAACGGAAATGGTAAGTAACTTCTTTATTCTTTAAGTTGATTGTAGCTTACAAGTATAATTCCAAAGTAAAAAGCCCAGGCCGCATACAAAGCCGCCGTCCCTTGTTCCGTCTCCTCCTTCCAACCGTCACCGAATCTCTCCCCACTTCCTCTCCCACATTCGCCCTCAACATTCTCCTTTCACCGGCTCGCGCTATCAGCGCGAGCCATTACACATCTACAATCACGATACAACACACTCCTTTGAGCGACATTGTGCAGTCAGCTGCGCAACCTGCAACGAACAAAGGCTAGTGGCAACTACTGACGACTTTTAAAACAAGAGTCGTGGGTGTCATTCCTGGCATCCACCCTAGACAACAGTGTGTGATCATCCTCAGTCAAGGGAACAATGACGAGGTCTAGGGGATGAACTGACAACTTCAAAAACAAGACTACAAGGGCTTAATCCTGGAAATCCACCATTGCGTGATCGTGGCAAATGTGGCACTCTGTGTCTGCTCAGGCTCCATATCTGTCAAGATTGAAGTTCTGGAAACGCTGCATACTAGTATTAAGCACGACCCAAACAGAATCCAAACTAGCTTTACAGGGAAATCAGTGATTGTTTAGAAACTTTACGGACCAGAAATTTTTACTTGGGTTTTAGCCCTTGGCCTGCAATTACATTTTTTCATGGTTTAATAACAAATTCAGTACTCGTGAGGACTTCCTTGGAAGGCTGAAAGGCTGGGTCCACTGTGCCGCGATTCAGACGAGGGACCAACAGATTACATATTGGCCTCAGCAGGGGAATCAATCTATTTCAACTACACAGCTGTTGGGGGCACTAGAGAGCCCGGCGGCCAGATGGTCGCTTCTAGTGGGCTCTGTCGGGCAATGACAATCCGGCAGCCATCCGCTCACGCGCACGACCCAAACTGCCAGATCAGCCTGCAGCAGAATGAGGTGATGTCGCCTGTGTGACCGGAACGCCCTGGGAATGCCCAGGGCGCCCACACAGCGTCAGTCTACTCCGCGGCCCACACTGAACCTTGAGCGTGAGCTGCCATCTATCAAGGCAGCGGGAGATCGCCCCTCACTCTGTGCTGGCTGGAGAGTCTCCAGCGAACTGACATGTACTGACCCGGATACCGCGCCAATACTTGGAGGCTGCGGGATTGCGGGATCTTCGACGGTGCTACCCGACCGCGCACGGCCTGTGCGGCTGAAGGGGACTGATCTCTACATCGCGACCGCCACAAGACTACACCCCTCCCGGCAGTGTGACAACAGAAGCCTGGGGGGCAGCAGCGAGGCAGGCACTCGAGAGGCCCACTGGGGTCTGACTGCTTGCCCGGCCCTTGGATATCAGCGCAGGGCACTGGGGGCATTGAGCGGAGGCCTGACAACGCTCGACCAGTACTTAATTTGTAAATAAAGACATGCCGGTGCCGAAAGCCCTCCTCTTAAACATGCGGCTGCTGCATTTAAATGTGCGAGCACGGAAAACTTAAGCAGCGTAATCCTGAAGCCATCTCGGCCCCCTTTAATTCATTTAAAGACACTCCCTGTCCCTTCAGCTCACTCTTGCAGCTTTCTCCCATTGTGCGCCTTTTCTTTTTTCTCTTCTTCCGTCTTTCCCACATGTGTCTTTTGCTCGCCCTACATGCTTGAGGCAGAAGAGCAAGCCCCGGCCCTGAAAAATAAGTTCCGGTGCTCAGCACCGGAAACAACAAGCACAAATTAAGCACTGCGCCCGACGTCTCGGCGTCCCCTCCCTACTGCCTTACTCCTTGGATCTGTACAGCCACCATGTTTCCCCAGTACCGGCCTCCCGCCTGCCCTACAACTCAAGAAGCCATGAGGAAACAGGACGCACGCCAACCCAAACTGACATTTTGAGCACAAGCGACAAACGCGCAACTCTGAACCAGATAGGACCGCCGAGGACCCCCCTCCAGATTGGACACATGGGGTCCCAATGCAAGAGAGCAACCTAAAGGAGGTTGTAGTGGACGTAAAAAACAGCCTGAGGGCAATAGACGCAAAGACTGAACTCCTAACCAGTCGCATTGATTGCATATTTGAGAGAGTTTATAAACACGAAGATCGTTGGATACTTCAAAACCAGTGTGTGAGATGCAGACGATGCACAGGCCGCCGGTGGAGAGCACCTACTGCGCATGGATAAAGTTTTTGAACTCATTAAACTAAAAAAACAAGACCTAGAACCAAGGTCCCGGCGCAACAATCTCTACATATCAGGAATCCCGAAGTCCAAGGCCATCAATAAAATGGAGGACTATCAATCAATCAGGGTTCTTATAAAGCAAAACTACACACCCGTGAGGGCCTCAAGGTGCTGAAAGGGGGAAGGGGTTGGATCTGCAGATCAGTTGAAGAGCCAGGTCTTGAGGTCCTTCCTTAATTGCGACAGTGATGGTGATTGCCTGAGGTGCAGAGGCAGGGAGTTACAGGTCTTTGCAGAGAGGTAGGAGGAGAATCTTCCTCCAGCCATGGTCTTGTGGATCTGTGGGACGGTGGCAAGGGCTAGTTGGGTGGAGTGGAGATGTCTGGTGGGAGTGTAGAAGAAGAGGAAGCGGATGAGGTATGCAGGTCCGGCGTTGTGGAGGGCTTTGTAGGCGTGCGTAAGGAGCTTGACGGTAATTCTTTGTTTGATAGGTAGCCAGTAAAGGTTTCTCAGGTAGCCAGTGATGTGGCTGTGGCATGGGATTCTCAGGATGTGTCTGGTGGAGGCGTTCTAGATGTTCCGTAATTTCTTTAGGAGTTTCTGGGTGATGCCGGCATAGAGTGCGTTGCTGTAGTCGAGTCTGCTGCTGACGAGTGGATGGGTGACAGTTTTTCTGGATTTGGTGGGGATCTACTTAAAGATCTTTCTAAGCAGGTGGAGTGTATGGAAGCAGGATGACTAAACAGAGTTGCTTGCTTTGGTCGGTTCATTGAGAGCGAGAAGTCCAGGAAGATGCTTGGGGGGGGGGGTGGTTGTGTGTGTGTGAAGGGGGGACGGGGGGCACCTACCGACACGCAAGGGTATTGCTCGAAGAAAAATCTCCAGATACAGTGTGATACCTGGGGGAAATTCTAAGGTAAGGAACCTGCAACTAGAATATGTCTCTACCAGATATTTCGTTACCGAAGGTAAGTAACTTGTACATCTGATAGAGACTTCTAGTTGCATATTCCTTACCTTGGAATAGATACCCAAGCAATGCCATATTCGGAGGTGGGCTGCAAACCAAGATCATACTAGGAAATCCTGCAGGACCAAAGTAGCCGTCCCAATGGACCTGACTGTCCGGGCAGTAGTGTTTAGCAAACGTGTGCAGGGACACCCACGTAACTGCCTGGCAGATATCCAAGACAGGAACTCCGCGTGCCAATGCAGTGGAAGCAGCAGTTGCTCTGGTGGAATGAGCATGCAAGCCCTCAGGGGGTTGCTTCTTGGCCAAAGCATAGCACATTTTGATGCAAAGAAGTACTCATCGAGAGATGGTACATTTTTGCACCGCCTTCCCTTTTTTCGCACCCACATACCCGACAAAGAGTTGATCGTCCACCTG
This sequence comes from Pleurodeles waltl, assembly GCF_031143425.1. Taxonomy (NCBI): domain Eukaryota; kingdom Metazoa; phylum Chordata; class Amphibia; order Caudata; family Salamandridae; genus Pleurodeles; species Pleurodeles waltl. Next base: position 477,617,851 of record NC_090443.1, on the reverse strand, counting down.
GAAATCTTTAATACGATTAAGATAGAATGCCAACGCTCTTTTTGGGTCCAGATGGTGGAGTCTCTCCTCCTCATGAGAAGGAGGTGGGGGTGCGTAGAAAGTAGGCAGGGTGATGGACTGGCCTACATGAAAAGGCGTAACCACCTTTGGAAGGGAGGAATCCTTAGTGCGCAACACCACTTTGTCAGGGTGCACAGACAAGTATGGAGGTTTAGACGAAGGGGCTTAAAGCTCATTCACCCTGCAAGCAGAGGTGATTGCAACAAGAAAGATAGTTTTGAAGGTGAGGAGCCGTAAGGGACAATTGTGCATTGGCTCAAAGGGAGTACACATTAAATAAGTAAGGACAAGATTGAGGTCCCACTGAGGCATGATAAACGGAGTGGGAGTGCAAGGAAATGCCTCCTTGGCATGGTTACCCCCTGACTTTTTGCCTTTGCTGATGCCAAGTTATGATGTGAAAGGGTGCTGATGCCTGCTAACCAGGCCCCAGCACCAGTGTTCTTTCCCTAAAACTGTAGCTTTGTTTTCACAAATTGGCACACCCTGGCACCCAGGTAAGTCCTTTGTAACTGGTGCCCCCGGTACCAAGGGCCCTGATGCCAGGGAAGGTCTCGAAGGGCTGCAGCATGTCTTATGCCACCCTGGGGTCCCCTCATTCAGCACAGACACACTGCTTGCCAGCTTGTGTGTGCTGGTGGGGAGAAAATGACTAAGTCGACATGGCACTCCCCTCAGGGTGCCATACCAACCTCACACTGCCCATGGCATAGACAAGTCACCCCTCTAGCAGGCCTTACAGCCCTAATGCAGGGTGCACGATACCATAGGTGAGGGCATAGGTGCATGTGCACTATGCCCCTACAGTGTCTAAGCAAAACCTTAGACATTGTAAGTGCAGGGTAGCCATAAAAGTATATGATCTGGGAGTCTGTCATACACGAACTCCACAGCACCATAATGGCTACACTGAAAACTGGGAAGTTTGGTATCAAACTTCTCAGCACAATAAATGCACACAGATACCAGTGTACATTTTATTGTGAAATACACCCTAGAGGGCATCTTAGAGATGCCCCCTGAAAAGATACCCGACTTCCAGTGTGGGCTGACTAGTTTTGCCAGCCTGCCACACACCAGACATGTTGCTGGCCACATGGGGAGAGTGCCTTTGTCACTCTGTGGCTAGTAACAAAGCCTGTACTGGGTGGAGGTACTTCTCACCTCCCCCTGCAGGAGCTGTAACACCTGGTGGTGAGCCTCAAAGGCTCACCCCCTTTGTTACAGCGCCACAGGGCATTCCAGCTAGTGGAGATGCCCGCCCCCTCCGGCCACGGCCCCACTTTTGGCGGCAAGGCCGGAGGAGATAATGAGAAAAACAAGGAGGAGTCACTGGCCAGTCAGGACAACCCCTAAGGTGTCCTGAGCTGAGGTGACACTGACTTTTAGAAATCCTCCATCTTGCAGATGGAGGATTCCCCCAAGAGGATTAGGGATGTGCCCCCCTCCCCTTAGGGAGGAGGCACAAAGAGGGTGTGGCCACCCTCAGGGCTAGTAGCCATTGGCTACTAACCCCCCAGACCTAAACACACCCCTAAATTGAGTATTTAGGGGCCCCCAGAACCTAGGAAGATAGATTCCTGCAACCTACGACGAAGAAGGACTGCTGACCTGAAGCCCTGCAGAGAAGACGGAGAGACCAACTGCTTTGGCCCCAGCCCTACCGGCCTGTCTCCCCACTTCAAGAGAAACTGCAACAGCGACGCGCTCCCCAGGGTCCAGCGAACTCTGAAGCCTCAGAGGACTACCCTGCATCTAAAAGGACCAAGAACTCCAGAGGACAGCGGCACTGTTCCAAAGAAACCAAAACTTGCAACAAAGAAACAACTTTAAAAGGACTCCAAGTTTCCCTCCGGAAGCGTGAGACTTTCCACTCTACACCCGACGCCTCCGGCTCGACCTGCGGAGAAACAAAACTACAGGGAGGACTCCCCGGCAACTGCGACCCAGTGAGTAGCCAGAGTTGACCCCCCTGAGCCCCCCAGCGACGCCTGCAGAGGGAATCCAGAGACTCCCCCTGACCGCGACTGCCTGCTTCCAAGAACCTGATGCCTGGTAAAGACACTGCACAGCCCCCAGGACCTGAAGGATCCGACCTCCAGTGCAGGAGCGACCGCCCAGCTGGCCCTCTCCCTTGCCCAGGTGGTGGCTACCCTGAGGAGCCACCCCCCTTGCCTGCCTGCTTCGCTGAAGAGACCCCTGGGTCTCCCATTGAAACGTATTGCAAACCCGACGTCTGTTTACACTCTGCACCCGGCCGCCCCGTGCCGCTGAGGGTGTACTTTTTGTGCTGACTTGTGTCCCCCCCGGTGCCCTACAAAACCCCCCTGGTCTGCCCTCCGAAGTCGCGGGTACTTACCTGCTGGCAGACTGTAACCGGGGCACCCCCTTCTCCATTGAAGCCTATGTGTTTTGGGCACCACTTTGACCTCTGCACCTGACCGGCCCTGTGCTGCTGGTGTGGTAACTTTGGGGTTGTCCTGAACCCCCAACGGTGGGCTACCTTGGACCCAACTTTGAACCCTGTAGGTGGTGTACTTACCTGCAAAACTAACCAATACTTACCTCCCCCAGGAACTGTTGAACTTTGCACTGTGTCTAGTTTTAAAATAGCTTATTGCCATTTTTGCCAAAACTGTACATGCTATTTTGCTTATTCAAAGTTCCTATGATACCTAAGTGAAGTACCTTTCAGTTGAAGTATTGATTATAAATCTTGAACCTGTGGTTCTTAAAATAAACTAAGAAAATATATTTTTCTATACAAAAACCTATTGGCCTGGAATTGTCTGAGTGTGTGTTCCTCATTTATTGCCTGTGTGTACAACAAATGCTTAACACTACCCTCTGATAAGCCTACTGCTCGACCACACTACCACAAAATAGAGCATTAGAATTATCTATTTTTGCCACTTTCTTACCTCTAAGGGGAACCCTTGGACTCTGTGCATGCTATTTCTTACTTTGAAATAGTACATACAGAGCCAACTTCCTACATTGGTGGATCAGCGGTGGGGTACAAGACTTTGCATTTGCTGGACTACTCAGCCAATACCTGATCACACGACTAAATTCCAAAAATTGTCATTAGAAACTGATTTTTGACATTTGAGCTATTTTTCAAAATTTTTAAAAGTCCTGCTGGGGCCTTGTGTTGGTCCCTGTTAGCATTTCTTTTAGAGTTTAAAAGTTTTGTAAAAGTTTGAATTAAGTTCTAGAGATAGTTTTAGATTCTTAAAAAGTATTCCAACTTTTAGAAACAAAATGTCTACTACAGAAGAGAATGGGATGGAACTCAACCTCACCCCTTACCTGCATCTTAGGATTTCAGAGTTAAAGTCTCTCTGTAAAATCAAAAAGATAACGACTGGGTCAAACCCTACCAAAGTACAGCTCCAGGAGCTCTTGGCAGAGTTTGCTAAAAACAACCCCTCTGATGATGGCCTCACAGAGGGGGACACTAGTGAGTTGGAGGAACTCCCAACTCCAACCCTAGATAGGGAGACAGGGTTCCTCCAACCCTGACTCCAAATGTGATAGTCAGAGGTGCTGCTTCTGTCACAGGACAGTCTAGCAACTCTGGAAGCATTGAGGAAAGCCTCAATGAAGATGACCTCCTGCTAGCCAGGTTGGCCAAAAGATTGGCTCTGGAAAGACAGATCCTAGCCATAGAAAGGGAAAGACAAGAGATCGGCTTAGGTCCCATCAATGGTGGCAGCAACATAAATAGGGTCAGAGATTCTCCTGACATGCTAAAAATCCCTAAAACGATTGTAACTAAATATGAAGATGGTGATGACATCACCAAATGGTTCACAGCTTTTGTGAGGGCTTGTGCAACCAGAAAAGTAAACAAATCCCACTGGGGTGCTCTCCTTTGGGAAATGTTCACTGGAAAGTGTAGGGAGAGACTCCTCACACTCTCTGGAAAAGATTCAGAATCCTATGACCTCAAACTACCCTGATTGAGGGCTTTGGATTCTCAACTGAGGAGTACAGGATTAGGTTCGGGGGGCTCAAAAATCCTCGAGCCAGACCTGGGTTGATTTTGTTGACTTCTCAGTCAAAACACTGGATGGTTGGATTCATGGCAGTGGTGTAAATGATTATGATGGGCTGTACAATTTATTTGTGAAAGAACACCTGTTAAGTAATTGTTTCAATGATAAACTGCATCAGCATCTGGTAGACCTAGGACCAATTTCTCCCCAAGAATTGGGAAAGAAGGCGGACCACTGGGTCAAGACTAGGGTGACCAAGACTTCCACAGGGGGTGACCAAAAGAAAGGGGTCACAAAGACTCCCCAGGGGAAGAGTGTTGAGACATCCAAGGGAACAAGTAAAGAGTCTTCTACAGGGCCCCAAAAACCTACTCAGGAGGGAGGGTCCAAAGCCTATTCACAATCCAATTTTGGGTACAAGGGTAAAAACTTTGATCGCAAAAAGGCCTGGTGTCGTAGCTGTAATCAGCAGGGACACCAAACTGGAGACAAGGCCTGTCCCAAGAAAGGTTCCACTTCAAACTCTACTACAGTTAGCACTGGAATAGCCAGTCTCCAGGTGGGATCAACAGTGTGCCCAGAGCAAATCAGGGTTCACACTGAAGCTACATTAGTCTCTGAGGGTGGGGTGGACTTAGCCACACTGGCTGCCTGGCCCCCTAATATGCAAAAATACAGGCAGCAACTCGTAATTAATGGGATTAGTGTAGAAGGCCTGAGGGATACAGGTGCCAGTGTCACCATGGTGACAGAGAAACTGGTTTCCCCTGGTCAATACCTGGCTGGACAAACTTATCCAGTCACCAACGCTGACAATCAGACTAAAGTGCATCCCATGGCTATGGTAACTTTAGAGTGGGGAGGGGTCAATGGCCTGAAACAGGTGGTGGTCTCCTCAAATATCCCTGTAGACTGCTTGGAAATTACCTGGAGTCCTCAGCATGGGCTGAGGTAGAACTCAAAACCCATGCAGCCATGTTGGGTATCCCTGAACTGGTGTGTGTCAAGACAAGGGCACAGTGCAAGGCTCAGGGTGAAAAAGTGTTGTTGGAACCTGGAAAAATGGCCCAACCCTCCAAGAGAAAAGGAAAGAAGACTGGGGAACCAGCTTCAACACAACAAGAGAAAGAGAACCTATCTTCCCAGGAAGAAGTTCTGCCCTCTGAGGGAACTGAGCCCATGGAGTTGGAACCTTATCAGGTTGAACTCTTAGGCCCAGGGGGACCCTCAAGGGAACAGTTGTGTAAGGGGCAAGAAACATGTCCCTCTCTTGAAGGCCTTAGGCAGCAAGCTGCTGAAGAGACCAAAGGAAAAATCACTGGAACACAGAGTCAATTGGGAAGATGGACTCCTCTACACTGAGGCAAGAGATCCCAAACCTGGTGCCACTAGGAGAGTGGTAGTGCCTCAGGAGTTCAGGAAGTTCATTCTAACCTTAGCTCATGATATTCCACTTGCTGGGCATTTGGGACAAACCAAGACGTGGGAATGGTTAGTTAACCATTTCTATTGGCCCAACATGTCCCAGAAGGTAAAGGAGTTTTGTGTCTCCTGTGCCACCTCTCAAGCCACTGGTAAGACAGGTGGACACCCAAAGGCCGCCCTCATTCCACTTCCAGTGGTGGGGGTCCCCTTTGAAAGAGTGGGTGTGGACATAGTGGGTCCACTGGAACCTCCCACAGCCTCAGGGAACCAGTATATCCTAGTGGTAGTGGATCATGCCACTAGGTTCCCTGAAGCAATTCCCCTTAGGTCCACTACTGCCCCTGCAGTAGCTAAAGCACTCATTGGTATATTTACCAGAGTGGGATTTCCTAAGGAGGTGGTGTCTGACAGGGGTACCAACTTCATGTCAGCATACCTGAAGCATATGTGGAATGAGTGTGGGGTGACTTACAAATTCACCACACCATACCATCCACAAACCAATGGTCTTGTAGAAAGATTTAACAAGACATTGAAAGGCATGATCATGGGGCTCCCTGAAAAGTTCAAAAGGAGATGGGATGTCCTCTTGCCATGTCTGCTTTTCGCCTACAGATAGGTGCCTCATAAGGGAGTAGGGTTTTCCCCCTTTGAACTTCTGTTTGGCCATCCTGTCAGGGGACCACTAGCTCTTGTAAAAGAAGGCTGGGAGAGACCTCTTCATGAGCCTAAACAAGATATAGTGGAGTATGTACTAGGCCTACGTTCAAGGATGGCAGAGTACATGGAAAAGGCAAGCAAAAACCTTGAGGCCAGCCAACAGCTCCAGAAGATGTGGTATGACCAAAAGGCTGCTATGGTTGAATTTCAGCCAGGGCAGAAAGTCTGGGTTCTGGAGCCTGTGTCTCCCAGGGCACTTCAGGACAGATGGAGTGGCCCTTACCCAGTGCTAGAAAGAGAGAGTCAGGTCACCTACCTGGTAGACCTAGGCACTAGCAGGACCCCCAATAGGGTGATCCATGTGAACCGCCTCAAACTCTTTCATGACAGGGCAGATGTGAATCTGTTGATGGTAACAGATGAGGACCAAGAAGCTGAGAGTGAAGCTTTCCCTCATTTCCTCTCCACAGACCCTAAAGATGGCTCAGTAGATGGAGTGATCTATTCAGACACCCTCTCTGGCCAACAGCAATCTGACTGTAAGAAAGTCTTACAGCAGTTTGCTGAGCTCTTTTCCCTAACCCCTGGTCAGACACACCTGTGTACCCATGATGTGGACACAGGAGACAGCATGCCTGTCATAAACAATATTTTCAGACAGTCTGACCAAGTTAAGGAAAGCATCAAAGTGGAAGTCCACAAGATGCTGGAATTGGGAGTCACTGAGCACTCTGACAGCCCCTGGGTTAGCCCAGTGGTCTTAGTCGCCAAACCTCATACCAAGGATGGTAAGAGAGAGATGAGGTTTTGTGTGGACTACAGAGGACTTAATTTTGTCACCAAGACAGATGCCCATCCCATTCCAAGGGCAGATGAATTCATTGACAAACTGGGTGCTGCCAGATACTTAAGTACCTTTGACTTGACAGCTGGGTACTGGTAAATCAAAATGGCACCAGGAGCAAAAGAAAAGACAGCATTCTCCACACCTGATGGGCATTATCAGTTTACTGTTATGCCCTTTGACTTAAAGAATGCCCCTGCCACCTTCCAAAGGTTGGTGAATCAAGTCCTTGCTGGCTTGGTGTCCTTTATTGCAGCTTATCTTGATATTGCTGTCTTTAGCTCCAGCTGGCAGGATCACCTGGTCCACCTGAAGAAGGTTTTGAAGGCCCTGCAAGCAGCCGACCTCTCTATCAAGGCATCCAAATGTCAGATAGGGCAGGGAATAGTGGTTTACTTGGGACACCTTGTAGGTGGGGCCAAGTTCAGCCACTCCAACCCAAGATCCAGACTATTCTGGACTGGGTAGCTCCAAAAACCCAGACTCAAGTCAGGGCATTCCCTGGCTTGACTGGATGCTACAAGAGGTTTGTGAAGGGATATGGATCAATAGTGACACCCCTCACAGAACTTACCTCCAAGAAAATGCCCAAGAAGGTAAACTGGACTGTAGAATGCCAAAAGGCCTTTGACACCCTGAAACAAGCTATGTGCACAGCACAGCACCAGTTCTAAAAGCTCCAGATTACTCCAAGCAGTTCATTGTGCAGACTGATGCCTCTGAGCATGGGATAGGGGCAGTTTTGTCCCAAACAAATGATGATGGCCTTGACCAGCCTGTTGCTTTCATTAGCAGGTGGTTACTCCCCAGGGAGCAGCGTTGGAGTGCCATTGAGAGGGAGGCTTTTGCTGTGGTTTGGTCCCTGAAGAAGCTGAGACCATACCTCTTTGGTACTCACTTTGTAGTTCAAACTGACCACAGACCTCTCAGATGGCTAATGCAAATGAAAGGTGAAAATCCAAAACTGTTGAGGTGGTCCATCTCCCTACAGGGAATGGACTTTATAGTGGAACTCAGACCTGGGACTGCCCATGCCAATGCAGATGGCCTTTCCAGGTTCTTCCACTTAGAAAATGAAGACTCTCTTGGGAAAGGTTAGTCTCATCCTCTTTCGTTTTGGGTGGGGGGGGGGGGGGGGGAGGGTTGTGTAAGGAAATGCCTCCTTGGCATGGTTACCCCCTGACTTTTTGCCTTTGCTGATGCCAAGTTATGATGTGAAAGTGTGCTGAGGCCTGCTAACCAGGCCCCAGCATCAGTGTTCTTTCCCTAAAACTGTACCTTTGTTTTCACAGATTGGCACACCCTGGCACCCAGGTAAGTCCCTTGTAACTGGTGCCCCCGGTACCAAGGGCCCTGATGCCAGGGAAGGTCTCGAAGGGCTGCAGCATGTCTTATGCCACCCTGGGGACCCCTCATTCAGCACAGACACACTGCTTGCCAGCTTGTGTGTGCTGGTGGGGAGAAAATGACTAAGTCGACATGGCACTCCCCTCAGGGTGCCATGCCAACCTCACACTGCCCATGGCATAGATAAGTCACCCCTCTAGCAGGCCTTACAGCCCTAAGGCAGGGTGCACTATACCATAGGTGAGTGCATAGGTGCATGAGCACTATGCCCCTACAGTGTCTAAGCAAAACCTTAGACATTGTAAGTGCAGGGTAGCCATAAGAGTATATGGTCTGGGAGTCTGTCATACACGAACTCCACAGCACCATAATGGCTACACTGAAAACTGGGAAGTTTGGTATCAAACTTCTCAGCACAATAAATGCACACTGATGCCAGTGTACATTTTATTGTGAAATATACCCCAGAGGGCATCTTAGAGATGCCCCCTGAAAACATACCCGACTTCCAGTGTGGGCTGACTAGTTTTGCCAGCCTGCCACACACCAGACATGTTGCTGGCCACATGGGGAGAGTGCCTTTGTCACTCTGTGGCTAGTAACAAAGCCTGTACTGGGTGGAGGTGCTTCTCACCTCCCCCTGCAGGAGCTGTAACACCTGGCGGTGAGCCTCAAAGGCTCACCCCCTTTGTTACAGCGCCACAGGGCATTCCAGCTAGTGGAGATGCCCGCCCCCTTCGGCCACGGCCTCACTTTTGGCGGCAAGGCCGGAGGAGATAATGAGAAAAACAAGGAGGAGTCACTGGCCATCTTGCAGATGGAGGATTCCCCCAATAGGATTAGGGATGTGCCCCCCTCCCCTTAGGGAGGAGGCACCAAGAGGGTGTAGCCACCCTCAGGGCTAGTAGCCATTGGCTACTAACCCCCCAGACCTAAACACACCCCTAAATTGAGTATTTAGGGGCCCCCAGAACCTAGGAAGATAGATTCCTGCAACCTAAGACGAAGAGGGACTGCTGACCTGAAGCCCTGCAGAGAAGACGGACACACCAACTGCTTTGGCCCCAGCCCTACCGGCCTGTCTCCCCACTTCAAGAGAAACTGCAACAGCGACGTGCTCCCCAGGGTCCAGCGACTTCTGAAGCCTCAGAGGACTACCCTGCATCTAAAAGGACCAAGAACTCCCGAGGACAGCGGCCCTGTTCCAAAGAAACCAAAACTTGCAACAAATAAACAACTTTAAAAGGACTCCACGTTTACCGCCGGAAGCGTGAGACTTTCCACTCTGCACCCGACGCCCCCGGCTCGACCTGCGGAGAAACACTACAGGGAGGACTCCCCGGCGACTGCGACCCTGTGAGTAGCCAGAGTTGACCCCCCTGAGCCCCCCCCAGTGACACCTTCAGAGGGAATCCAGAGGCTTCCCCTGATCGCGACTGCCTGCTTCCAAGAACCAGATGCCTGGTAAAGACACTGCACCCGCAGCCCCCAGGACCTGAAGGATCCGACCTCCACTGCAGGAGCGACCCCCAGGTGGCCCTCTCCCTTGCCCAGGTGGTGGCTACCCCGAGGAGCCCCCCCCCACCCTCCCTTGCCTGCCTGCTTCGCTGAAGAGACCCCTGGGTCTCCCATTGAAACCTATTGCAAACCCAACGCCTGTTTGCACTCTGCACCTGACCGCCCCCGTGCCTCTGAGGGTGTACTTTTTGTGCTGACTTGTGTGTCCCCCGGTACCCTACAAAACCCCCCTGGTCTGCCCTCTGAAGTCGCGGGTACTTACCTGCTGGCAGACTGGAACCGGGGCACCCCCTTCTCCATTGAAACCTATGCGTTTTGGGCACCACTTTGACCTCTGCACCTGACCGGCCCTGAGCTGCTGGTGTGGTAACTTTGGGGTTGTCCTGAACCCCCATCGGTGGGCTACCTTGGACCCAACTTTGAACCCTGTAGGTGGTTTACTTACCTGCAAAACTAACCAATACTTACCTCCCCCAGGAACTGTTGAAATTTGCACTGTCTAGTTTTAAAATAGCTTATTGCCATTTTTGCCAAAACTGTACATGCTATTTTGCTGATTCAAAGTTCCTATGATACCTAAGTGAAGTACCTTTCATTTGAAGTATCGATTGTAAATCTTGAACCTGTGGTTCTTAAAATAAACTAAGAAAAGATATTTTTCTATACAAAAACCTATTGGCCTGGAATTGTCTTTGAGTGTGTGTTCCTCATTTATTGCCTGTGTGTGTACAACAAATGCTTAACACTACCCTCTGATAAGCCTACTGCTCGACCACACTACCACAAAATAGAGCATTAGAATTATCTCTTTTTGCCACTATCTTACCTCTAAGGGGAACCCTTAGACTCTGTGCATGCTATTTCTTACTTTGAAATAGTAGATACAGAGCCAACATCCTACAGGGAGGAAATAAATGGGTGAGGCCTTTGAGGACTCTACTCACAATAGGAGGTTTAAAAAGTGAGGGCTGATCAGCTAACCTAAGAAAGGCCGAAATGGCAGATAAATACCCTTTAAGGGTGCTCAAAGCAGAGCCCTGCTGGGCCGAAGAAAGAATTAACAAAAGAACCCCCGATAGAGGGGCAGAAAGGGGATCAACAGATTTGTTGGTGCACCATGCCACAAATTTATTCCAACGACATGCGTATACAGTTTTGGAGGATGGACGCCTGGCTGCCAAGATAACATCGCAGACTTCGGGTGGAAGATAAAAAAAGTTGTCAACTGTCGCCACTCAATCTCCACGCATGAAGGCAGAGGTTGGGCAGGTTCAGTTGAAGAACCGTCCCCTGCTGCTGCGACAGAAGATCCGCCGGAAGAGGCAGTCTGAGTGGAGGATCGATGGACATGCTCAATAGCTCTGGATACCAGACTCCATGCCCAGTCCCTAGTCTGAAGGTGGGAAACGACTTTCTGGGGTGAGTCCGCCTTCAACAGCCAGTCTTCGAGGTATGGGAAAGACTGATACCCCAAGCCTGCACAGATGAGCTGCAACCACCGCCATCACTTTTGTGAACACCCGATGGGCGCTGGTAAGGCCGAAGAGAAGCACGGTAAACTGAAAGTGCTCGTGACCAACCACGAATCGTAGGTAACGTCGGTGGGCAGGCAGGATGGGGATGTGGAAATAAGCGTCCTGCAAGTCCAACCTACCAATCAGTCTCCTGGATCCAAGGCAGACAGAACCTAAGCCAGAGTGAGCATTTTGAATTTCTCCTTCTTGAGGAAGTAGTTTAGGTCCCGAAGGTCTAGGATAGAAAGTAAGCCCTTGTCCTTTTTCGGCACCAGAAAGTAGCGCAAATAACAACCACGACCTACTTCAGGCACAGGGACCGTCTCTATAGCTCCCTTCCTGGCAGAGACGCACCAAATGATCCTCTGGAAGGTGGCTGAAGGATGGAGGCATGGCTGGTGGAGCAGATTTGAAAGGGAGGGAGTAGCCCTTTCGAACGATCTGCAAAACTCACCTGTCTATAGTGATGGATTCCCAGATGGGTGGGTGATGGCACATCCTGCCGCCAACTGGATGGGAGTGAGGGTACGAACTAGGAGGGTTTGAAGGCTGCAGCGGTGGCAGAGATGGACTGGGCAGACCTCTGGTTCCCTGTGCCACGCCCAAGGGGGTTCCGTGTCCCCCGCCACGCAGAGGCTGGACAGCATGGGTGGCACAGTGGCTGGGTGGAGGACACAACAGGGAGCTCCTTCCATGGCCACGAAAGGGGCAAAAAAGCAGACTGTGGGGGGTCAGGGGCAGAGGAAAGACCAAGGGACCAAGCTGTAGCCCAGGAATCCTTGAATCTCTCCAAGGCTGAGTACGCTTTGTCTCCAAAGAGACGAGAGCCATCAAAGGGAATGTCCCCGAGGAACTGTTGGACAGCCCAAGGAAAAAACAGAAGTACGCACCCAGGCATAGCATCCCAAGGCCACTGTCGTAGCAACTGATCTGCCCAGAGAATCGGTCGTGTCCAGCCCACAACGGATTGTGAATTTCGCAGCATCTCTCCCATTGTTCACAGCTTGGGAGACAATAGCATGGGCCTCCTCCGGTATCTGCGGCAGTACTTGCGCAACTATATCCCACAAAGGCATGTGGTGTTAACAGACCGCAGCGCAAGACTGGAGGAAGAAAACAACTTCTTACCAAATTGTTCCAGCCTTTTTGATCCCCTATCCAGGGGTGCGGAAGGGAATGCACCTATAATAGAGGAAGCCTGGATGACATGACTCGGGCGTGGGGTGTTGGGACAGGAATCTAGGGTCATTCGGAGCGGGCCGATGGCAGCGTGCGATAGTCCTATTCACAAGAGCTCCTGTGTTGGGTTTGGACCAAGTACCCAAAAGGACATCGGCGAGGGCTTCATTAAATGGCAAAAGGGGTTCAGATGTGGAAGCCCCTGGCTGAAGCACCTCCGTCATCAGATTGGACATGACCTCTATAGTAGGAAGCTCAAGACCAAAGACCTCAGCTGCCCTACTGACCACCATAACATAAGTTGCTCCCTCCGCCGTAGCCACAGTGGGAGGAGACAGCATGCCAGCATCTGGAGAAGTATCCAGACCACTGGCGTCACCCAATTCCTGAGCCCAGGCCAAAGATGGCTCATCCTAGTATTCATGAGGGTCCAGGGACCCCTCCAATCTTTCCCCGAATTTGTACCCATAGGAAAAAAGGTCTGAATCCAACCTGGGGCGAATAGGCCCCATCGAAGACAAAGGGGGCGTCGGCTGATGCTGCTCCGACTCTTGAATCGTCGCGGATAAGGATCGGGTCGACATCGATAGTGGGCACTACTGACGTCGGAAGCGTCAATCAACCCGGCGCCGGGGAAGGTCTCAATGGTGCGACCGGTGCGGATCAGGAGGGGACCTCGGTGGCCGGAGCCGCCGACGTGGAACCCGAAGGCCCCTCAACCGAACCCCTTAGGCCCAAAGGCACCGTATCGGGGGTCGGTCCACCGAAAGATGAGACGCATGGCCTCATAGAATTCTTTCAGTTGGGCGGGGGTCGCCCCGGCTCCGGGAAACTCGGGGAACCGTGGAACGGACCCAGACCCAGGATCTGAGGACTGAGGCCTTCAGCCTCGACTCTCCCAGCGTCAGCCAAGCGATGGGGCAAAGTCGGAGAGCGATGGAACCCAGGGTCGGATTGGTAAGGCGGGCATTGGCCGATGGGCCAATGCCTAAGGGTGACCTGTGGGCCGTTTTTTTAGGGCCTCTGTTAACCAGCCCACAGCAAGCCAATTGCTTTATTCCTCCCCTGCCAGGCGATCATCACTTTTCAGGATATAATGTGTGAGGGAGGGGTTAGGCTAAGGTGGCCTCGCTGGAGGCCAGGTGTTGCTCTTGCACTCCGGCTATTCTCACCTTGGGCCTCCTGCAGGACAGCCATGCCCAAAAGCAATCTCTTTTTTCTCAGACCCCCCATCCCCACTGGGCCATTACAAACAGGACATGGCGGTATGCAGGGCCTCCCTGGGGGAGAGGGGACAGGCAGGTGATTTTGTGACCATTGGATCATTTTCACCTCAGCCCCGTAGAGACGCAGCAATGTGCTTTTCTTAACCCCTCCCCTGCCAGGCGTTCGCCCTATGATTATGGTGGGTTGGAAGGAGGTGACGCTGGGCGAGGTGATTTGGTGGCCTTTGACCTCCACCATTCTGTTGTTTGGCCAATAGCAGCTGCGTGCTTCGCCTGACCCCACCCCTATCACATTTCTCTATAAATTTGTCGAGTGAGACTAAGTAAACAGTATTTCATGAAAGGGCGCTGTCCAGGAATGTGGGCCACTTTTTTGGTTCTGCCGGGCCTAATTATAATCCCAATCCGACCTTGATGGGACCTCTTCAACAACTTCTTTTTCTTACCTGCACCTGAAGATTTAGAAGACGACGAGTGGTGATGGCTCCGCGAAGATCTTGAGGCCTTCGTCTCGATCAAGACCGTGACTTACGCGGAGTTGAGTGCCGGGCCACCATGAGTTTGAGGGTCCGCTCCCTCAAGGCCTTCGGGTGCATGGCCCGGCACTCGGAGCATGACTTCGGGTCGTGGTTGCGCTACAGACACCACAAACATACCTGAAGTGGGTCTGTCACCGACATCATGCGCTGACAGTCCTCGCACGGCTTGAAACCGGTCTTCAGGGACATCCTCAACGCACCAAATAACTCACTCAAAAACTTAACAAAACGGTCGAAGTCAGTCAGAAAGAGACCAGGGTAGCTCTCTCCGGATCAACGCGTGGCGCGGAAAGAAAAGAACTGACATCAGTGCGTGAATGTGGCGTCTATGTACTACTCCGACGTCATTATGGTGACTACGACGCCTGCGTAGTTGACCAAAGCCACCTACTGACGTGCAAGGGTATTGCTCGAAGAAAAATCTCTGGTTCCAGTCTGACGCCTGGAGGAAATTCTAAGGTAAGGAATCTGCAACTAGAAGTCTATCAGATTGGGGTGTATGCTTGGCTCTCTGCTGCCTCCAGGGACGACTCCCACTTTGTTTGAATGCTCTTAGGTTGGTTACTAGGGGAGAGGGGTTGATGCACTCAACCAAGTCTGGGGGTTGGAGTGGGCGGGGGGCAGGTTTTGTTAAGGGCTTCTGCTGGTATGCTTTGTGTTTCTCTGAGCCAATTTCCCATTAGCACACAACTGTATACATCACACTTGGACTAGCAACCTTCTACACCACGTGCACATTTGGACCAAGACTGGTCGGCACACTACCCTCCAAGCTGTCCTCCCCCAATAGCGTGATGACCACAACTGCATGCCTGACCTGGAACATTCGTAGACTGAATGACCAGCAAAAGGCCAGATTGATACACACTTATCTCAACAGACAACATATAGATATCTGTTACCACCAATACCTCTACTTCACTCATTCAAAGGCACCCCATCTACATGTGGGTTGGTGTACGGAAATACATGTATCTCTCTACCCTAATTATGCTAAGGGCACCGCCATACTCCTGCACAAAGGCCTCCCCCGGCACTTAACACAGTCTATTTGCGTCACCGCTGGGCATTCAGTCCTCATCGCTCGCACGCTCAACAGATTTCCAGTCATTCATGCCTCTATCTACGGCCCAAATGTCAAAGGCCCAAACAGTTTTCGCACATGTGTGGCGGCTGATAGCGGGCTTGAGTCGAGGTTCAGTGATATGGGCGGCAACTCCAATGTAGTGCTTGACCCCAACGTGGACTGCTCAGGGGCCCTCCGACGACCCAACCCTAATGCGGCTGCACAGTTCCATACCTTGATGAGAAAACTGCTTGACTGACGTTTGGCAGCTACAGCATGATAGCAACAAGGAGGGCACCTGTATCTCAACTGCGCAAGACACATGGTCGCAAATCGACTACTGGCTACTTACCAGAGATGCTCTTACCTGGACCATCTTGGTGACAAACTTACACTCTTCGATCACGCACCAGTGCTGCTGGAACTTCCCTGCTCCTGGGCCTTTACCTGGCGCCTAGCTACAGGGGCACTGCACAATGGTGTTTTCATAGACGAGCTACGCACGGCCATCTCAAACTATTTTGCTATCAATGTTGGGTCTGTCTCCTCCCAGTCAACGCTATGGGAGGGTTTCAAAGTGGCTGTCTGGGGTGCATGCATCGCAAAACAGGCGGGCATACTCAAAGCGATCCGGGCACAACGGGCTAGACTCTAGGACGAATTTAGGTCTCTCGAATCAGAATACTTCGCCACCAAGAACCTTCTGCTATGGCGAATATTTGCAAAAAACTATTGGATTACGATAAAGCGACCCTGCGGGAAACTAAACATTTGCACTTTGAAGTGACTGTGCGTCGCTATGGTTAGTGCAACTGCCCTGGTATGACACTGACTATCCTGTTCCAAAGGCCGCGGTCTACAAAACTGAACTACTAGTCTAGCATCAGGACCGGCAATGCTGCCCTGCCGGCCTGCTCCATGCAATGACCTCTTTCTGCATCTGACTCAATAGTGCTACCCCGATGCCAAACTCAGAGGACTTGACAACTTACTTTGACACCATCCAGTTGCTCTGGCTTGGCCAGGTGCATTGCCTCTACCTAGATTGCCCCTTTACAGAGGAGGAAGTGCTCCAGGTCATACAGAGCCTCCCCTAGCGACAAAGTGCCTGAACTTGATGGTCTCACCACTTACTTCTATAAGGAGTACGCAGGCTTCTTGACCCTGCACCTCCTAGAGATGTATCATAATGCCCTGAAGTCAAGGGAGAGGTCACTGTCACTCCTGGAGGTGGTAATCTTAAACCAGAAAAGCCGGCGAACAAATCATACTCGTACCAGCCACTCTCCATTATCAATGTGGATAATAACATTTTTGCCAAATTACTGGCAAACCGCCTGCTCCTTGTGCTGCAGAATATGGTTCACCTTGACCAGTCTGTTTGTGCCAAGACGATCCACTGCACACAGCCTGCGCACGATGTTTGCCCTTATGAACTCCGTGAACCACCAGCTTTCAGCAGTGGCTGCTTTACTGGACGCCACAAAGGCATTTGACTCGCTACAGTGGCCCTTTCTATTTCCCCTTCTCGCACGCCCTGGACTTGGCCCACAATTTCTGAGCTTGATTCGGCTTTTATACACCTCCCTAATGGCTAGACTATGATTAAATGGTGTGATCGCATACCCATCTCAGTTGCGTACGGCACAAGCAGGGGTGTTTGTTATTCCCAATACTTTTCACAGTTGGGATGGAGCCACTGGCTGCCCAACTACGGCAACCCCATGTTCACTGGGGGCTCCACTTTACATGCACAATATTGGTATCCATGTATGCAGATGACATCACGCTGTATATCCGAGAACCCCCAAACCAATCTAGAACCGGTCATTTGCGAAGTCCTCTGCTTTAGTGGCTATATGGATTCTAGAGTAAACTGGGCCAAATCCATCTTCTTCCCTCTCACTGAGGGTACGCAGCCGCTCAAATCAGAATACCCATTGCAGTGGGCCTTGGAGCCGGTGTGCTACTTAGGGATTTGGCTCAGTCAAGACCTTGGAAAGATTTGGCAAGATAAATATGTTAATGTCATGATGTGGTTGCGGAAGCAAATTCAGCTTGGGGTAGGCTGCAGTTGTCCCTCACGGATCAGATCGTGATTCCAAAAGTGGTTGGGCTGCCTAAGTTTCTACACCTATTCCTCAATATCCCGCTCCTACTCACCTCCAATCTGGTGTCCCTGGTCTGGGCTGTAAAACAACCGAGAATCACAAGGGAGACGCTCTGACTAAAATTCTAGCGGGGAGGCCTCCATGCACCAGACATGACAGGCTATGCCCTATGCGCTCTTCACTTCTGGCCCTTCCCTATTTGTTTTCAAACAAAGGAAAAAGCGGCAAAGGGAAGAAGGTTTATAGGACTGGGTGCTCACAGTTAATCACCAAGTTATTTTATGAGTCAATCAATTGTAAGCACGGTGCTCCAGGCAGAAGGACCCTCCCCACTCCTCCAATGTTTCTCAACGAAAAACACAACATAATCAACAAATGTCAAGGCACCCGTTAATTAAAAAGAAGTCAAAAGTCCATGTTCGTATACAGTAAAGTTCTCTTCCAAGCAATCAGTTACAATGCAGACCAAGAAAAGTTAGCATGACAGACGTTGACACGCCGACCAGGGAGTGGGATTTAGCTCTCTGGACACGATATTTTGTGTCCTCCAGTTACCCTAGAGATAAGGAGTTGTATTTACACACACCCCGTACATACATATGCTGATTCAATACTACAGTGTTTATTACTTGATTTGTAGCTTTTGCGACTACTAGGAGAGTAATTAAAGCTCTTTTCAAATCGTCATTAACTCTGCCCAAACACTCTGTTGAGCCCTGAGGAAGTAATTGAGATTATTTTCTCTTAAGACGAAACAAGTGTTGGCTGTTGTCTGTTTTACCAGTATATGAATATCACACCTCAAGAATAAATTGGATTCATGCTAACTTTTCTCGGCCTGCATTGTACCGGATTGCTTGGAAGAGAACTTTACTGTATATGAACATTGACTTTTGACTTCTTTTTAATTCACGAGTGCCTTGACATTTGTTGACCTACTTGTTTTCAAACCCACATGGCAGTGGAGGCAGCCTTAGCAGGTCCATGCCCACTGTCTGCTGTGGTTTATCAGCCCTAAAGGCCCACGTGGACTGGAATAAACACAGTGGAGTGTGTGCGGTGGGCTTGGAACGGTATGCGGTGCCATGCACAATTGCCCTGCCTCTACACCCCCTCTGCCGTCCTCACACCCCTCAGATACAAACGCTCCAAGGAGATGGCGCTAAAGTGAGCACACAGACATCTATGTCACATTTACTGACATCTATCAAGACGGACAATACTTGCCACCCCCAATACCACCGTCCTAGACATCTTGCTATATCACCAGTTGGGTCCTACCTGCTGTGCTCTGCACCCCATGTTCCCTGTGGCACAGCCCACGCTTTACGCACTTCAACATCTGCTAACAACTGCCTCATCCCGTAAACTAACTACAGGTGGAGTCTCATTTATTTCTAATTTCTAAATAAGCTATACTGAACCCTACCTCAATTATTGCCCATGGGGTTGAAGGACGAGGCTCGCTGTCTGCACTGCTCAGAGCCGCAAGCCTCCTTCCTCCATCTCGCTTGGAAGTGTCCACTAGTGGCGGGATATTGTTCTGAGGGGTATTCCATACTGTATAAGATTTTGAGCCATCCGTTCCCACAGACTCTGCTAGTTGGACTCCAGGGCTAGGTCAAAGTTGTCCCCTCTGGACTCCAACGCCCTACAGTTATGCTCCTGCTACTAGACAAAGGACGAGTTGCTATACACTGGGGCAGGCATCCTGCACCTAAAGCCGGTGCCTGACTGAAAGACGTGGTCTTTTGTCAAGAACAACTATCTACATACTGGGACCTGATGCCAAGGAGATCCCGCCCGAAAGACATTTGGGAGAAATTGCCAACCTACCTTAGACAAAGAGACGTCCTCTCTCCTTCACCTGTGACGAGGAGACATTTGCCCATCACATCCCCTCCTGACAGATCAGACGAGGTGCCGTCCGTGATGGCATGTGTGCAGGTACGTGGTTGGCCATCTTTTCATGTTTTTTGTAAATCGTTATTGCAAAAAGCATTACAAGCTGGCAGTGACTGCATATGCATTCGTGAAGACGCATGAGCAGGCCATCTTGAATGGTTAGAATTCTCCAAAAGTTGTCATTTACACCCTGAAGAATTTCTCAGGAAATGAGGTTATCAATTGTCTGGAGTAGATTATATTTTAGAAGTGAAAGTGTCACCATAAAGTACATGTTGAGATGATGAACGATAGAGGTCACCCGTATGTATGGAGTATATGTCCCTAAAGTAAACACTCACCCAGAAATAAAAATACTTATGGTTAAAGCTCTGTATTAATGGTGGCTTTTGTTTGATGTAAGCAAGGATGTATGGAGGAAACTAAAGGAAAGAAGTGGAAAAAGAAACAAGCCCTGTTTAAGCCAGTAGGTCTGACTATTATGTGGAAAAGAATACAACCACTCCTGCACACATGCTAAGGTGGTTGTAGTAAAGATGTAGTCAAAGGCTTGTACTGGAGTCCTGATAAAACATTTTTTTTAAAGAGCTACTGCAATTAAAAAACAAGCATGGGAAAATCAATGGTCTTGCTACGAGAAAGGGATTGTCTTTGTCATTTTTTTTTCACATATTGCACAGTAACACATCTGCTATGAGCCAAAGCAGAAAGTTTTAAAAAGTGCTAACACCGTGACATAGTGCCTTTTTTCAAAATTGCTTGTGGGGAGGGCGGCTACATGGAAAAGAAGGGTGCGGGTGGGGGGGACAGACACGAACAAGGTGTAAACAAGGCAGGGTGTGGAAAAATAGCGATTTGACAGACAACACATGGTGAAGGAACAGGGCGCAGTACCGAGAGAGGGGGCTGGAAGTGACACGGATGGAGGGAGAAGGGCAGGGGGCGACTAAGGGTGGGTGGGTGAGTAAGGGGCGACTGACAACAGAGGGTGGCAGGTTGGGGCTGGGAGCAAGCACAAGAGAAACAGAGGTTGAGAGGGGCTGGGGGCAAGCTGACAGAAGTGGGTGGAAGGGGACAAGAGGATGACAATGGAGAGCCGAAGCGAGGATGGGGCAAGCAGGACAAGGACGGTCTGAGGGTGAGAGGAACATAGAGCAGTGGTTAGTACTCAAGGGAAACATCTCAGAATGACGCACTCTCCAAGAGTGCTTAAAGACAAAGAAAAAAAGTAGTGTCTAAAAAAATGAGCAGTGGGAGGACACTAGTAAAGCATCCATGCTTCAGGAGAGAAACAAACTATGATAATGACCATGAACCCAACCAAAGTCAAGGAACGGTTGACCACAGAGCCCTCAACTGTCTAGACGAGACTTAAAAATACAAAAAGGATAGCTTTCTGAATACAATGCATGCACGGGATACAAACTCAATGGGAATATTTGTAAGATGAAAAAACAGCGTTTCATGCTTTGCTATTCAAGCACTTCAGAAGAGGAGGTATAACACACCACAAAGCCCTTAACATGAGATGAGAGACTAACAATCCTCTAGGCGAAGCCAAAGCCTGCTTTCTGTGTATTTTAAAGAACTAATAAAAGTGAGCCTGCACTCGTTTGCGCTGTCAAGCCAAACCTAAAAAAGCATTAGCAAAGCCAACAGGTCTTGCCTTTAGAACCTATTGCACTTGCAAATAACTTTTGGCAAAATCGTACACCATCGGCAAGATGCTACACAGCACGGCCAAAAAAGAAAGAGGAAAAGACGCATGATGAGGTGGCCATGTCATTTTATGTGTGGAAGCATTCATGATGCCATGTGCGTGTGCATGCATCATTGCGTATGTTCACCTACAAAATGATGCAGCACAATTGTGAGACATCTTTAGCTAAGAGTGCACTTAGGACCCTTCCATTGCTTACCACTAGCGCCCTTCATTGTCACTCATTTGCTTGCTCCTTATTTGCTAGCGTGTGGGCTTTTTTCCTCTTCGTCTTTGTCCCTCCCCTAGAATGTCTGCATTACTGTGTCCTTGAACTGCCTGCTTCTCAGATGCTATTTCTTTCCCGTTTAAGCATTCTGCAGGCATTTTACAGGTACAGGTGCTTTCCAGTTGTCTCGGTAGTGTGCATCTCTTTCCTTTTGTGTGCTGCACTCTCTCACCAGTGTGCTTCATTCCTGCTTGCCTTTGATACGTTTACCCTCATGTTTTTCCACCACCTGTGTTGCTTTCTTGCCTGTGTGATTCTACCCTTCCGACCTCCAAATGCTCCAACTTGCCCATTGGCTTTTCGCCCCGCTCTCCATCCTCAAGGTTGCTTTCCCTCTCTGTTTGCGCCCTTCATGTTGCTTCCCCCCACCCGTAACCTCAGTATTGCTTCTGGAGCACCGGTGTTGCTTCAAACGTCATTCCCCTTGCTCACAGTGTTTGCTTCTGCCCCACCCTCTTCAAAAGTTGCTTTCCTCTACTCACTTTTTTAAATAGGCCAAATGTAGTTGGATTGGCAATTAAAAGGAAACAAGTACTGGCAAAGTCAATAGGTCTCACTTCTAAGTGAGCTATTGGCTTTAGCAATCTGTTTTAACTATGCTGTATACCAGTGTGGTTGCTGTTTGCATGGTTACAAGTTCGAGAGATGGGGTGGAGTGGAGTTGGGTACCGCTAAGCGGGGAAGAGTACAGTAAATTAAAGCGGGAAGATTGGGATGCAGTGGAGTGGGGTAGATTGTAGTGGAGTTAAGTGGTGTAGACTAGATTACAGTGGGGTTGACTGGAGTTAGGAGTGGCAGATTGGAGTGGGGGGGAGTAGAGTGGGGCAGACTGGAGTTGCAAAGGGTTGAGTGGAGTGGGATTGATTGGCGTGGGGTAGACTGAAGTGGGGTAGGTTAGAGTTGGGTAGGTTAGAGTGGGGTGGATTGGGGTGGGGTAGACCGAGGTAGAGTGGAGTGGAGTACACTGGAGTAGAGTGAAGTGGGGTAGCTGGGAGTGAAGCTGCGTAGAGTAGGCTGGGGTACTTTGAAGTGGGATAGATTTGAGTTGATAGCTTTTGGTAGTGTGGGGAAGACTGAGATAGAGAGAAGTGGGGTGGGGAAGACTGGCGTAAATTGGAGTGGGTGAGACTGGAGTGGGGTAGATTGGAGAGGCGTGGGTGAGATTGGAGTGGGGTAGACTGGACAGGCGTGGGTTGGGTGGAGTGGAGTCAGGTAGATTAGGTTGGGGTGGATTGGAGTGTGGTAGACAGGAATGGATTGGGGTAGATTTGAGTAGAAAGGGATACATTGGGTTACATTGACGTGGGATACCTTGGAGTGAGGGTTGACTGGCGTATGTTGGAAAGGAATAGATTGGAGTGGATTAGGGTAGATTGCAGTGCGGTACATTGGAGTGGGGCAGACTGGGGTAGATTGGGGTGGAGTAGTTTCAAGTGGGATTGATGTCAGTGGAGTTGGGTAGACTGGAGTATATCGGAGTGGAATGGATAGGAGTGGAGTGGGGCAGATCGCAGTGCGGTACATTGGAATGTGGTAGATTCCAGCAGTGGTTTGGGGTAGACAGGAGTGGGGTGGACTGAGATGGATTGGAATGGATTGGGGTGGAGGGGAATAGATTGGGGTGGGGTAGATTTGGGTGGATGGAGTGGAAGGGTGTGGGGTAGACTTGGTAAAGTGGGGTGAGGTGGAGTGGAGTAGACTGTGGTGGATTAGACTGGAAGACTGGTGGAGAAGACTGGAGTGGGGGTAGATTGTGATAGATCGGAGTAGGGTATGTTGGAGTGGAGTAGATTGGGGTGGAGTGGGATAGAGTGCAGACTGGAGTCGAGTGGGGTAGACTGGAGTGGGGTGAGGTGGGGTAGTTTGTGGTAGAGTGAAGTGAGGTAGATTGGGGTGGAGTGGGGTAGACTGGGGTGAGGTGGGGTAGATTGGGTTAAAGTGGAGTGGGGTTGATTGGTGGGGAGAGTGGAGAGGGCTAGACTACCGTAAAGTGGGGTAGACTGTAGTGGAGCAGGGAGAGTAGTTAGACTGAGCTGAGTGGGGTAGACTGGAGTGGATTAGTTGAGAATGGAGTGCAAAGGGGTACGCTTGAGTGGAGTGGGGTAGACTGGAGTAGGGTAGATGGGGTGGACTGGGGTAGAGTTGAGAGGGGTAGACTGTGGTAGAGTGCAGTAGGGTAGATTAGGGTAGACTAGAGTGGGGTAGCTAGGAGCAGGTTAGAGTGGAGTGGACTAGGGTAGACAGTGTGGAGTGGGGTGGATTAGATTGCAACACGAAAGACAGCATTGCGGAGTGTGGGGTGGATATTTGGTAAGGGGTGGGGAGAAGTACATATGGGGAAAAAAAAATGGAAAAACGATGCACTCTCATGGAGTGTTAAGCAAACTGAAAAATAGCTCCCTAAATGTGAGTAGAAGAAAGATAGAAACCAGCCAGCCAGAGAGATGGTAAAGAGGCTATGCTCCAGAGGAGAGACAAACACAAGAAGGAAAAGCTGAGAAAAATAAGCCATTAAATAAGAATATAGCAAGTGAGAGCAACAATAAAGCTAACCAATGGGGAAGCAATGGGCAGACTGTACGTCCCTTTAAGTACTTGGTAAACCCACAAGAGATTTGTTGCAACCAGAGGGCTTGTGCAGTCAGACAGGCTCGACCTAAAAACAGCCACTCCGCTAGGGTTCATGGCAATGGAAGGATCACAAGTATTTGAAAAAAAGGATACTAAAAAAACTGCTGCCTGCAATTTTCCCAAAATACAAAAAAGGACGATTTGAGTATGTTTCCAGTTGGTTGATAAACACTGAGCTGAAAACCCCATCCTCTGCCCCCAAGATAATCACTTCATCAACCAAGTACCCAGGATAGCAACAATATGTAGTTTAAACATAGAATACGCTGCCATATATAAGTCCAACATCAGATTTATCCAAGTAAAGAGAGGAGAGAAAAGGCTTTCTCCAGTCGGCACTAGGATCAGAGTGCCAGAACAGCACTGTGCATAGTATCAATGTTTAAGAAATTATCAGTCCATTAAGATCCGGACTATAAAGTGTAACAGATTCAAGATATTCAGATTACCCCTACTCGCTTACCTATTTTCTGCGAGACTTCAATGCAGAGATCCTCAGCGGTCTTCAACCCTTGTGTGTACCGGAGATACTGGTCTTCATCACTACTCGAGTAGAACCTTACATTCAGCCCTCCACTGCCTGCAATGAACTGACAGCCCTCCATATCCGAGTCGCTGTGCTTCACCGCAGAATGGCACAGTGGCATGTTCTAGACGTTTTCAATTTGCTCTGCTGCAAGATAGAAGAATTACAGCAGGAATATTAGATATCTGGTGATTTTTACTAGAAGTTAACAAGCATAAGTCTAAAAAGGCAAAATGAATAAAAAAATGTAAGATGAAGACTAAGCTCAAGCTGTGAGTAAATGAAAACACGCCCACATATCAGTTCGCTGTCCGTGGTAAGGTGATAGATTGGATCACATCCAGCTAGTATTTGTATTGTCAAAAAAGGAAGAGTTAGAGGAGGGAGGAGACGTGTTGTGCAACTGGGATACTGTTGCTTACACACGCGTGCACTAATATGGAGTCAACACCTATTTGTCAGTCCAACACAATCTACACTTTGAATGGGCCACAATACTAGCGCCTTAGTGTCACATTTATCACTATGCTCTTCTGTGCAAGCAGTCGTCGATGCGGTGTGTCTTCACCAATGTTAAGTACTGTAAAAGGGCCGGAAAGCAGACCCCAAACAGTTCTTTCTCACGTCAGTCAACCAAATTGTGGAACTCCCCTTCAGCACATATTCAAAAATATGATGAGCACAGCATCATCCTGAGGGTGATTAAAACTTCACTATTACAAGACAATTCCTTAAAGAGGATTCTGGCTGCTTTCCAGTCTATTGTTTAATCCAGACTGATTCCCAATGCACTTTTCTTCTCACAACTCCGAGGCACTAATATGTTTAGAAGCAATATGAGTAAAGCACCTTGCTAGCGCTTGTGCATAGGACCCAAATCTTCCCATATGTAGGTGCAGCTGTAAATATGCACAGCTCCATCCACACAGCAAGCTGAAACCTTTACCAAATTGAAGATCACCTTCCGAACCCATCAGGCCTAGGGTGCAGCAGCAAGTTCATTGTTGCATGATCGAAGCACATATCTGGCTTTTGCATAACGAAAAAAATACTTTCAATATAGCACAAACTTAAAACATCTGTCTCTTCTGCTCACACGAGCACCAACTTACAAATCCTAAAGGACAGAAGCGGCTTCTCCGCTATGGCGGAGGAGCATCACCCACCCTTCCACCACCCTCCGCCAGCAGCAGCAAAACTTTTACAGCAAAAACATAATATGCCCATTATGTTTTTTACTGTAAAAGGGGCGGGGCCATGGGCGTGACAGGGCTGAACATCATTGTTTGGCCAGCCGCCTCGGGCCGGACAAACATACATTTGCACTAGGCTCTCTCCAACCCAGCAACGCAGTGCGTTGTTGGAGAGAGCAGGCAGAGGCTCCCATTCCCTGGCTGGGCACCCCATACAATCCTAACAATGCTTTCATGCTGTTGGCAGCATGAAAGCAGCGTTAGGATTGGACGGAGGGATGGCTGGGAGCCTGTGCCTGCAGCAGAGGAGCGGCGGGGTGGTGGCGTGTCAAAAAAGATGAGTTTTATTATTAATTTTTGTCACTTCCCTCCTCCCCTGCCATGCACCCAGCCACCCCGCCCCTTTTCCCTCCCGTGAGCTGAGACTGACTAGCAGACTATAAGTATGGTAGCTATACCAATGCCGAACAAAATGGTGGAGGCTATGGACAGGTTAGCTCTGAAATCCGTATTCGTGTTTGTGCTCTCTTCAAACATCATCCCATCTGAAAGTAATTTAGGTACCATTTCGATGACCAATTTAAGAAAAAGTGACTTTGGCAGGAGACACCGTACTCAAGGGGAAACCTTCCCTGCACTTGACAGTTGGAGCTTTCAGATATGCCCTCTTGAAGACAGGCTACACTCAACCACTATTCTCAAATTTCGCTCTTATCTTCTTAATTTCGGAGCATTAGAAACAGCCGGTGCCCCTGGTGCAGGCCCCCTCCCTCCTCTAATCAATGCCTTTCAGAGTAAACTGAACACACAGCTATGAACTACTAAAATAAAAGAGTAGGAACAATTGCACCCTTTTATGTGAAAATTGTCTCTGGTTGAACAGAAGTGCCCGTGATGCGCTCCATTCCTCAATGTGTCTTATTAGGGGAAAAAAATAAAATAAAAAGAGTTCATCAATGTGCCTCACAAGGGATGAAAAAAGGAGCTCTAACCAATGGAAAGTCCCAATTTTTCGCTTTCATGGTGTATGATCTTTGGATCCCTGCTGTGACAAGAGCCTCTCTGAACCTCGCCTACTTCTTTCTGCCTGTAAAATTGGATTACAAGCTACAACACATAGTTCCTACCTTTTAATGTAAGGCCAGCTTCCTTCCGGTGGACAGCTACAGAAAGGGGCTCTGAGTAAGCTGCAGGTCACATATATAGAGTGCATGCGCACTGTACATGTGTATATGGATTAGGCAAATCTGAAACCACTAGGAAAGCAGAATGCAATATTCTCTTGTTGTGCACGTAACAGCGAGCACACTGAAGACACGCAGTGTATTTGCAGTTGGGTCTCTCCTGTAGCATCCGTTGAACATGTGCGAAATTCTCAATTTCACCCTATAAACAGCAAGAAGAACCTCTTTGAACAACTCAAAATGTACATCTCCATTTTATGTCTCAGCTTCAGACAGCTTCGCTATCTGCGAGACCTACTGCCACCAATAATTTAAATAATAGGGTGGGCTCTGAGTCAAAGCCCTGTTCGTGATTTGCTGGCTTTCTTGCCCCCGCTATGGATTTGGATGTTTTCCTGTTTATTTGTGTGTTTGATCCCCAATAGGAGTATTTTGGTGTCACCATCTTTTGATCGCTTGTAAAGTTTTAATGTAGGTTTGTAGGAAGCGGGCTCTTTATATACTATATCAAAATGAAAAATAGTGTGCACAGGGTCCAGCGGCTTCCCATAGGCTTACCACCAGCAACACGGGACGGCCGGTACAGCGGTCAAGCTTGAGGTCGATTTAACATGGGCTCCTATGGAGACTGGGGGCACTCAAGAGTCAGGCCTGCTTGCAGTACCCGTGCCTCCAGAGGGCAGACCTGTGGGTTTAGAGGAGCACCACTGGGGGGGATGGTGGGACTGGTCTGCACTAAACACACACTGAGCGGCGCAGGGTGCAAAGACAGCATCGGGCTCCCATTGCTTTCCTATTGGAGGAAACTGAGGGTCACAAAGATGCTGCAGCTGAAGTCTTTCGGGGGTGGGAGGAGGTTCCGGGAAACCAAAGGCTGGACAAGGAGGGCCGCCTGCTGGATGTTGCTGCACCGAAGGTTTAATTCGCTAAGGCAGGGGGCTGCAAGTGCAGGGGTACCTTTTGCCACCAGGAATCTTCATTCGGATCTGTCGTGGTCAGGGGGGGTCCTCCAGATTCAGGCTGCAGGCATCGTCGTGTTGGACAGGAGGAGTCAATCCAGGGTGGGCACATGCTCACCTGTGGAGCAGCTCTAGTTGGTTGGGCCACCTGGACACGGGCTGTGGGCGTAGGATGCAGAGTGGACAGGACTCGTAGATCCGGGACGGTTCTGTAGTCCTTGGATGGAGTTTCTTGGATGGGGCCGCTGTACACGGGAAGTCTTGGTCCTCTGTGATGCAAGCAGTCCTCTGGAAGCTTTTTAAGAGGTCGCTGGTCCTGGAGGATGCGTTGCCTTTTTTTAGCAGGGCTTTAGAAGCTGGAGGCAGGCCGGTAGGGCTGGGGCCAAGTCAGTTTGCATCTTCAGTCTTCTCTGGTGGGGTTCAGCTTAACAGTCCTCCTTCTTTCTTCCTGTGAGGTCGCCAAGAATCTGGCGAGCTAGTTACAGGGGAACCCTTAAATCCTGGATTTAGGGTGTTACAGGGGTCAAAGAGCAGCAGACAATGGCTACTGTCTCTGAGGGTGGCTAAACCTTTCCTCTGTCCACTCCCGTTGGGGAGGGGAACAGAGACCTAACCCTATCGGCCCTTGCCCTCCACACTAAGATGGAGGATTTTGCAGGCAGGGGTCACCTTAGCTCTGGACACCTTAGGGGTGGTCACTCCTCCTGGTTTTCCCTAATGTTCCTACTGGACTTGCCACCAAAAATGGAGCTTTGTCCAGGGGTGGGCAACCCCACTAGCTGGAGTGGAGTGCCCTGAGGCCCTGTAACACGAGGCCTGAGCCTTTGAGGCTCACCACCAGGTGTTACAGTTCCTGCAGGGTGTGTGTGAAGTACCTCCACCCAGTGCAGGCTTTGTTTCTGATCACAGAGAGCACAAAGACTCTCACCCCATGTGGTCAGAAACTCTTCTGGGAGTGGAAGACCTTTTTCCTGCCGCACATGCCACTTCACCTGCGCTCAATCCACCAAGCACCACAACAACGCCACCCACCTCAACCACCTCAGCTGCATCCTCCTCAACACCCACTCCGTCCACAAGCACGCCATCAAACTCTGGGACCTGCTCACATCAACCTCCGCAGACATCGCCTTCCTCACCGAAACCTGGATGAACCCCTCATCAGAGCCAGACATCGCCATAGCCATAGCCATCCCTGAGGGCTACAAGATCACCCGAAGAGACCGTACCAACAAACCAGGCGGAAGAATCGCCATAGTCGAGAAGATAGTCAACAACTAACTATCCCACTACTTGGAGGACAACAGCCTACTCAACGTGTCCCAGTCCGGATTCCGCAAGAACCATAGCACCGAGACCGCCCTTATCGCCTGCACCGACAACATCAGGAGCAGGCTCAACAAAGATGAAACCGTTGCCCTCATCCTCCTTGACCTTTCCGCAGCCTTCGACACCGTCTGTCACCACACCCTTCGCACACGCCTCTCCGACGCCAGAATTCGCCACAGAGCCCTGGACTGGCTAACTTCCTTCCTCTCTGGAAGAACCCAACAAGTCCGCCTCCCCCCGTTCCAGTCTAAAGCCACCAAGACCATTTGCGGAGTCCCCCAGGTATCCTCACTCAGCCCCACCCTCTTTAATGTCTACATGGCTCCACTCGCCAACATCGTCCGATCCCACGGCCTCTACATCGTCTCCTACACAGACAACACTCAGCTCATCCTCTCTCTCACGAAGGACCCCGCAACCGCTAAGAACAACCTCCACACCGGACTTCACGCGATCGGCAACTGGATGAAAGAAAGCAGCCTCAAGCTGAACTCAGAGAAGACCGAGCTCATCTTCGGCCCCAACAGATCAGCATGAGATGACTCCTGGTGGCCTGCCACTCTGGGGTTGGCTCCAACGCCCACCACCCACGCAGGCAACCTCGGCTTCCTGCTGGACTCGTCGCTCTCTATGACCCAGCAAGTCAACACCATCTCAACCTCATGCTTCAACACCCTTCGCATGCTCCGCAAGACCTTCAGATGGATCCCCGTGGAAACCAGAAGAACGGTCACCCACGCCCTCGTCAGCAGCAGACTGGATTACGGCAACGCCCTCTACGCGGGAACAACGGTCAAGCTCCAGAAGAAACTCCAGCGCATCAAGAACGCCTCAGCGCGACTCATCCTCAACATCCCTCGCCACAAACACACCTCAGCCCACCTCAGAGACCTCCATTGGCTCCCCGTCAACAAAAGGATCATCTTCAAGCTCCTGATCCACACTCACAAAGCTCTCCACGACGCCGGACCGGCCTACCTCACCAACCGTCTCAACTTCCACATCCCAACACACCAGCTCTGCTCCGCCAACCTCGCCCTCGCAACCGTCCCCCGCATACACCGTACCACATCTGGTGGCAGACCCTTCTCCCACCTTGCCGCCAAAACATGGAACTCCCTCCCCCGCGTGGTGCAGTTGGAGTCATCTGTGACGTCACTGGCACCTATATAGGCACCACCCTGGTGCGCGTACGTCAGTTCTTTTCCACAACTTCCCATGCCAGAAGCGCAGAGTCATGGAAGAACCAATTCTTTTTTCTCTCATTGTGTGAGCAAAATGAAATGCCCTGGAGAAATGGTAAAAATCTGAAGAAAAAAAAAAAAGACAGTGTATATATACAGAGCGGGGTGGCCTGTTTGGGTGTAAGGAATCTGCAGCTAGATAGAGGCTCTACCAGATAATTTGTTACCGAAGGTAAGTAACTTGTTCATCTGATAGAGACTTCTAGCAGCAGATTCCTTACCTTAGAATAGATACCCAAGCTATAACTCCTGGTGGTTGGTTGCGAAGATATACTTCACACAAGGAAGTCCTGCAGGACCAAGCAAGCAAAATGCCCCTCTCTTCTAACCTGGCAATCCAGGCAGTAGTGTCTTGCAAACACGTGTGCAAGGAAGCCCACGTTGCCGCCTGGCAGATGTTTAGTACCGGCACGCCTCGAGCTAATGCCGCGGTAGCAGCTTTCCCTCTGGTAGAGTGAGCTCTCAAGCCCTCAGGAGGCTGCTTCTTAGCCAAAGCATAGCACATTTTAATGCAGAGAACGACCCAGCGCGAAATGGTTTGTTTCTGGACTGCCCGCCCCTTCTTTGCACCAACGTACCCCACAAAGAGTTGGTCGTCCACCCGGAACTCTTTTGTGCAGTCAAGGTAGACCGATAACGCTCTTTTTGGGTCCAGACGATGAAGACGCTCCTCTTCTTTAGAGGGATGCTGTGGAGCAAAGAATGTGGGCAGGGTGATATTTTGACACAGATGGAAAGGGGTCACCACCTTGGGGGAGGAAAGAGGCACGAGTTCTGAGGGCTACCTTATCAGGATATATTGTGAGATACGGAGGTTTCGATGATAAAGCCTGCATCTAACTCACTCTCCTGGCAGATGTGATCGCCACTAAGAAGGCTGTCTTGATAGTGAGCAGCCATAGAGGACAATTATGTAAAGGCTCAAAAGGAGCACACATTAGAAAAGTAAGCACTAGATTAAGGGTCCCCCTGGGGCATAACAAAAGGCATAGGTGGAAACATATGTACAAGCCCTTTTAAGAATCTCTGTACAATAGGGGACTTAAACAAAGACTGTTGATCAGGCAAGCGAAGAAAAGCCAATAATGCTGAAAGATAGCCCTTAAGACTCCCTAAGGAGGAGCCCTGTTGGGTGAGTGACAGAATAAACAGAAGGATATTAGAAAGAGAAATAGAAAGAGGGTCATTAGACCACTCAGTACAATATAATACAAAACGTTTCCAACAGCACGCGTAAAACGTCTTAGTAGAGGGATGCCTGGCTGACAGAATGACATCACAGACTTCAGGAGGGAGGTCATAATCCATCAACTGACATTGCTCAATCTCAACGCATGAAGCCGCAGAGTTGACAGGTTCAGGTGGAGAACCTTCCCCTGCTGCTGCAACAGAAGATCCTCCCGAAGAGGCAACCTGATTGGAGGACTGATGTTCATTTTGAGAAACTCTGGATAGCAGACTCTTCCTGCCCAATCCGGAGCCACTAGGATTACTTGTGCCCAGTCGTTCTTGATTTTCTTGAGTACTCTGGGCAGACGTGGCATGGGCGGAAAGGCGTACGGAAGGCCTAAGCTCCACTCGTGACAAAAAGCGTAGCCTAGCAACAGAAGCCATGGAAACTCCAACGCGCAGTTCTGCTGACATTACACGTTCTCTTTGGAGGCAAACAGATCTAACCAAGCCTCTCCCCACTGCTGAAAGAGTCCTTGCGCCACCTTCGAATGGAGACACCATTTGTGATCCACTAAGCATCGCCGGCTGAGTTCGTCCGCTCTGGCGTTCAGAGAACCTCCCAAGTGTTAAACCACCAGGGTTATGCCCTGGTGTTCCAGCCATGTCCAGAGACGTAGAGCCTCTTGACAAAGGGTCCACAAGCCCACACTACCCTGTTTGTTGCAGTACCACGTTGCGGTAGTGTCCATGAACACCTGCACTACCTTCCCTTTCACAACAGAAAGAAATGCCCTCAGTGCTAGCCGGATCGCCCGAAGCTCCAACAAGTTGATATGGAGTCCAGATTCTGCCGGAGACCAGAGGCCCCTGATCTCCACCTCTCTCAGATGGCCGCCTCATCCCAGAAGTGACACATCTGTCACTACTGTAAAAATCTGATTGGGGAAGGGAGAGGAGTCTGCCTTTGACCCAATCGTAGTTCACTAACCCCCACTGCAGATCCTTTGCAGTTCCCTCCGAGATGTGAACCATGTTGGTAATATTTCCTTGATGCTGTGCCCATTGGAACATCAGGTCACACTGCAGAGCCCTCATATGCCATCTGGCATGCTTGACTAATAGGATACAGGAAGCCATGAGTCCCAACAGCCTCAGGGTCTGTCTCACCAAATTCCAGGATAGAATCAGTATCGGTATTATAACTTGAGTATCCTGGACTCACTGCTCGGGAGGATAGGCCAGATACTGCACTGTGTCCAGAACAGCTCCGATGGAAGTGAGCTTCTGAGATGGAATCAGGTGTGACTTTCTAATGTTTATAGTGAACCCTAGCGAGTGCAAGAGGTATGCCGTCATCTGGAGGTGGGTGAGAAAAGCCTGGGGCGTTGGAGCCTTAAAACTGCCAGTCATCCAGGTAGGGGAAGACTGAAATCCCTAACCTGCGCAGATGAGCTGCCACCACCACCACCATCACTTTCGTGAACACCCGAGGGGCACTGGTGAGACCGAAAGGGAGCACCGTAAACTGAAAGTGCTCGTGGCCCACCTTGAACCGCAAGTAACACCTGTGGGCGGGCAGGATGGGGATGTGAAAATACACATCCTGCAAGTCCAACGCTACCATCCTGTCTCCTTGGTCTAGGGCAGACAAGACCTGAGCAAGAGTGAGCATCTTGAATTTCTCCTTTTTGAGGAAGAGATTGACCTCCCTTAAATCCAGGCTAGGGCGAAGGCCCTTGTTCTTTTTGGGAATCAGAAAGTAGCAGGAATAACAACCACTGCATACTGACACCTGGACCCTTTCTATGGCTTCCTTGGCCAAGAGAGCCATAACTTCCTCACAGAGCAAGACCAAATGATCACCCATCAGCCGTTCTTGTACTGGAGGGATAGAGGGAGAGAAAGACTGGAAGGGGAGGGAATCGCCCTTCTGTATGATCTGCAAGACCCATTTGTCTGATGTGATGGACTGCCAGTGAGGGATATGAAATTGAATCTTCCCTCCAACTGGACGGACATGGTCTTGCAGAACCATACTAGGAGGGCTTGGGCGTTGCGGAAGAGCGGAGCTGTGTGGTGGCTGACCTGTTTGGTGGCCGACCTATGGCCAGACCCTCTGGGTTTGACGGTACCATGACCTCATCCTCACACGGGATGCTGTGAAGCCAGAGGACAGTGGCTAACTTGTGGCTGGTGTGGTACTGCACCCCTTCTGAAGCCTTGAAAGGGACGAAAGACAGACTGCTGATGAGCCGATGCTGAAAAGCCCAAGGATCTGCCTGTAGCTCAAGAATCCTTTAACCTCTCAAACGCAGGGTCTGCCTTCTCACCAAAAAGGCAAGAGCCATCAAAAGGCATGTCCATCAAACTCGATTGGACATCCCCTGAAAAGCCAGTAGAAGGTAGCCAGGCGTGGCGACGGAGGGCCACTGTCGAAGAAATCACCCTGCCCAGCAAGTCGGTCTTGCCCAAGCCACACCTGATAGTAAACTTGGCTGCATCTCTCCCATCCTTGACAGCCTGGGTGAGAGCGTCCCCTACACGCTCCAGGACCTGGGGTAGCATCTGTGCCAACATATCACATAAAGTACGGGAAAAATGACCCAATAGGCAAGACATGTTTACTGACCTCAATGCCAGGCTGGAGGAAGAAAACAACTTATTTTCAAGTTGGCCCAGCCTCTTGGATTCCCTATCCGGAGGGGCGGAAGGGAAGGTACCACAGGAGGTGGAGGCTTGGACTGTCAAGCTCTCCGGGGTGGGGTGTTGGATGAGGATACTAGGGTCGTTTGGAGCAGATCTATGGCGGCAGCCGATTGTCCTATTCACAGGAGCCCCTGGGCTGGGTTTGGACCATGTTCCCAGAAGGACATCTGTGCGTGCTTCAATGAAGGGTAACATAGGCTCCGATACAGCAACCCCTGGCTGAACCACCTCCATCAGGAGATTAGTCCTGACTGGCACCATAGTCCAAGACCTCAACTGCCCTACGCACCACCATGGCATAAGATGCACCCTCCTCCGTAGCCACAGCGGGAGGAGAGAGCATGCCAGCATCTGGAGAAGTATCCAGTCCACTGGCTTCCCCTAGATCCTAATAACAGTCCTGTTCATGCTCCAATCCATATTCTAAAAGGTCCTCAGACTCCTCACACTCCTGTCCTGTGCCTGGCTGTTGTGAATAGGCCTCAGGCACTGATCTGGGCCTAATTGGCGCTGTCGAAGTCTGAATCGGCATCCTACGACGTCGTTCTGGATCATCCGGAATGAGGATGGGGCTACCAGCACCAGTGGGTTCCGGTGGTGGTTGGAGCATCGACGTCGGACCCGGCGCCGGAGGAGGTCGACTGTGAGATACCGGCGTCGGTCCGGATCCACTATCGGAGCCTGGGGTCTGCAACGGCACTGAGTGCGAAGCTGCTGATGTCTAATCCGATGGGGCCCCTGCTTACCCCGCAGGGCCCAAAGACCCCACCCGAGGGTGCAGCCCTCTCAAAAACAAGGTGCATACCCTCGTAAAATTCTTTGATTTGAGCGGGGGTCGCTCCGGTCCCCGGAAAAGGGGGAAGACGTGGAGTTGGCCCTGGCGACGGCTCCGCAGACCCACGCTCGGAACATAGATGTTCCCTGGACGCCTCGTCGGCCGACGGGCATGGCGAAGTTGAAGTCCGCTTGGACTTCTTGTGCCTCTTACCTGAATGCCCCGAAGACCTCGAATGCGAGGGAGATGACTTGGGGCTCCTGGAGCGGTGCCGCGACCTCCTCCTAGAGCGGGACCGCGACCTCCTCCTAGAGCGGGACCACGACCTCCTTGGAGTCGCGCTAACCGAAGACTGCTGCCGGGCCGCTAGAAGCTTGAGATCTCTCTATCTCTCTCTCTCTCTCTCAAGGCCTTCGGAGCCATGGCCCGACAGTCGGAACAAGACTTCGAATCGTGGTCCTTTTCAAGGCACCAGACACACACCTGGTGTGGAT
The DNA here is from genome assembly GCF_031143425.1 of Pleurodeles waltl. Classification (NCBI taxonomy): domain Eukaryota; kingdom Metazoa; phylum Chordata; class Amphibia; order Caudata; family Salamandridae; genus Pleurodeles; species Pleurodeles waltl. The sequence continues at coordinate 477,582,254 of NC_090443.1, read as the reverse complement.
CTATAACAGACATGGTGCGATGGCATGCACCACACAGTTTGAATCCCGTCTTTCTTGAAGACATCGCTCAGACAATCAAAAAAATCTTCGACAAAACAGTTGAAAAAAGGGTAGCTCTCACCGGATCTGTGCTTAACTGGCACAGAAGGAAAAGAACTGACATACACCCCAGGGTGGTGCCTATAGAGGAGGCCGTGACGTCACAAACCACGCTGATGACCACGTAGAGTCGGATGACGCACGCGGATCCCAACGACACCACCCGACGGCACGCACAGGGTACTGCTTAGCAGAAAAAATTCCAGCTTCGATGCGGACGCCACGGAATTCTAAGGTAAGAAATCTGCAGTTAGAAATCCCTATCAGATATCAGTTTTACCTCTAAAATAACCAAACCTAATGGCTCTGTCAATGGTTCTTTAATACAGCACTTAACATCACGCTATTGCATTGAGAAGGCAAAGAAAAGTGCACAGAATAACGACAAGGAAACCTTACTATTGGATAGCAAATGAGAAGAAAAGAAAGGTCTCATCTGCGTAAGCACATACAGTAATGTTTCTAACCAAGTAAAGAAGGTCATTCTAATACACTGTCATATTTTAACCAGTAACCTGCTAACCTTTGAAAAGCAACGTTTTTCTCTCAAAGGAAATAAAAGTGTCAGAGACATCCTTGCTCATTCCAGAACTAAAAAGACATCTTTCACTGGTCAGACTGCCCTTTGGGGCCTCGCTAGGGTTTAAAGGTCATTACCCATGTGGACAATGTTCTGTTTGCCCGATAACAGACCACACAATTTGGGGTTATCAACACCATGGGAACAGCATAATCATACGAATTGTAATCCTAAGAATGTATACACTATTGAATGCTCATGCAAACTATGTTCTATAAGGATGACTTCGAGAAAAATAAAAATGAGAATTGGCGAACACCGCAGTAATATTAGATGCTAGAGACACTCTGCAAAACTAACAGCACACTGCTTTGAAAAAAGACACAAAGATACCGACATATACTGGACTATTATACATAAAATAATGGAAAGTGACACGATGACAAAGACACTTCCTGAACGGGAACTACGATCGGTATACAAGACTGGGACTAAACGGTGACATTACCCAGAAACATATTAACATGTGTTATTACGAATATAGGGTTCCCCTAGCTTAACACTGTGGATTTGCATATTCTGTGTTTTGGATGGGTTTATACAAGGCCTTAGCAGTAGCATTCAGAGTGCAAAGGGTTTTACCTTCAGATACACTATGACAACCCTTATCGCTGTGTAGTATTTACCTTTGTATCTTTTTCATTGCATTAGTCATTATTTTCAACTGTGTGCAACAATGGCAGTAATTCTCCCGTTCCACAGAGCCCTTGACTGGTTGTGGATTGAAAGGCATGCTTTCCTTGAGGAATAAAACCACTCCCCTTTGGTTATTGACCGCCATGTGGCTTTTATTTTCTTAATAGCTTTTGGGTGTAACTCATGTTGCTTTCTCTGTAGGGAGTTTTTTTTAATACTTCATTGCCCCATCTGGTGTCACGACTTCTGACAATTATAGTGTGTGACTACGGGGGCATGTCCCCTACCCCTCCTTCCAGTTGGCTATACAAAATTCACTAGTTGGTAAGTCTTTTTTTTTTTTTTTTTTTTTTTTAAATAACGTTTATACTGTGTAATCACGCCTTTTGACCTGCAGTGCATGGAGCTATCAGTCCACCTATGACTTTTGCTATTTATGGAGTGGTAACAGTTCTTAACGCAAGACACTTAGGGTCTCTACAAATCACACAAAGAATTGCAAGTGCATTAGGTTACGCAAGACTTAAACTACGTGAGTTGGGTGTTCTAAGTAATGAGCATGACGCAATCATAAGGGCACCAGTTTAGTGTGATGAATGGAAGAAGTTTACTATGGCATCCTGCTAGGAACCATTTCTGTGCTACACATTTTAATTCCAATACAGGAATCAAGACGCCAATTAAGCATATTTTAGGCAGGTTATAACCACACTATGCACACATGAGTGTGTTGAATTGTATAAGTGACTGGAAATAAACACCAAGGGAACGTGGATTTTAGGTCCAGATGAAAGACCTGCCCCCAAGAGGCCTTTAGTTTATGAGCTGAAACATGTCGGCCGTTGAAGGGTACTAGGACCATTATAACCTGAACACCTTGAAAAAAATCTTTTAACCATACCCAAACAACTGCAAATAAAGGGATACCTTGGTTGTTTGAGGCATTTTTATTGTCTATATTAAGATCCCCACCTAGAAAAATAATCAAAGTGCCCCCTGTAATATGGTATAGTCCATCATGGTTTTCAAGGACCAGGATGAGATCTGATAATGAAGTATGCCACTACTAGTGTGGGCGAGGGTCTACAAAGAAAATACAATATTTTTTAATTGCCAGCAAGGTACTTAAATGAGAGTTTGATTCTCCTCCGCATAGGAAATAAATTAGATATGGGATACTTTTTGTGAGGGTGTTCTGCCTTGTAAACACCATACCAGCATCATTCCTACCCTCAAGAGGAGTCTATAGCCCACGCCCATTAAAATATTGTTTTATTTGTTGATACTGCAGACAGCCATCCGTACGGCACTGCTGAAATATAGCGATACTGCTCAGAACTTCTGGTGCTCCCATATTATAAAAAACTGCTCCCAAGCTGAGAAGTTCTGGTACCGTTTCATATGTATTGCATTTCTTTTGAAATGGGCCTGCTCTGTCCCAATCAGATTAGAGCAGCATTGCTGAGGCTGTTGGTAGTGCATCATTAAAAAATAGGGCCCTCCTTGCACATTTTGAAACTGGTCCAATAAAATATGATATTTCTGCTCAGAAGAACTGGAACCGTTGCATTAAATGCAGAACAACCCTCTGGAGAGATATCCATACCATCCATCTTTAAAACGACAGTCCTACTAACAAGCATAGGCAAAGCCAATAGGTCTGGCCTATACAAGAGCTATTGGTTTAGAATGCGTTTTTGCCATGTTGTACCATCAGTGTGGCTGATGTTCAGCATCACTAAAAGTTAGTGGCATGGAGTGTCAGAGTGGAGGAGTAGTGTTGTAGAATGGATTTGTTGGCCTAGTGTACAAGATTGGAGTAGAATGTTAAGAAGTAGAGTGTCGTAGAGTTGAGGGGAGTAGAGATCAGTGGTTCAGTGGCAGAGTGTCGTGGAGTGGTGTACAGTGGAGTGGATTGGAGTAGAATGGGCTGGATTGGAGTAGAATGGGGTGGACTGGATGGGGTGGATTGAATGGGGTAGGGTGGATTGAGTCTGGTAGATTTTATTAGATTGGGGTGGGTAGATTGAATTGGAGTGATGGGGTGGGGTGGTGTGGATTGGTAGGGTGGATTGTAATGGGGAGGATGGGTGTGGGGTGGATTAGATTGAAGTTCGGTGGATTACATTGAAATGGAGTGGGAGGGAGTGGGGTGGGGTGGATAAGACTGAACTGGAGTGGGCTGGATTCGAGTGGGGTGGATTGCATTGGCCTGGATTGGATTCACTGGATTGGAATGGGTTGGATTGGACTAGAGTGGGGTAGCTTGCCTTGGAGTGGGTGGACTGAACTGGGGTGGGGTGGAGTGGATTGATTGGGGTAGAGTGGGGTGGATTAGAGTAGACTGGAGGGAAGTGGGGTGGGGTGGATTGGAGTGGGGTGGATTGGAGCGGGTGCTTGGAGTGGGATGGGTTCAATTGGGATGGGCTGCAATGGAGTGGATTGGAGTAGGGTGGGTTGGAGTAGGGTGGATTGAATTGTGGTGCAGTGGATTAGATTGGAGTGGGGTTGCTTGGAGTGGGGTGTGGTGGGTTGTAGTAGAGTGGATTGTAGTATAGTGGATTGAATGGAGTGGATTGGAGTAGGGTGGATTGGAGTAGGGTGGATTAGATTGGAGTGGGGTAAACTGGATTGAGTGGGGTGGGCCGGAACGGACTGGACTGGAGTTAGGTGGATTGGATTGAGTGGGGTAGACTGGGTTCCGGTGGATTGGATTGAGGTTGTTTGGAATGGGTTGAATTGGACTGGTGGGGGTGGATTGGTTTGGTGTGAGGTGGACGTTTGTGAGTGGGATAGATTTTTGGAGTGGGATGAATTGGAGTGGTGAGGATTGGAGCCAGATGAATTGGACTGGAGGATGTGGACTGAACTGGGGTGGGTTGGATGAGATGGTTTGAAGTGGACTGGATTGAGTGGGTGGATTGAGGTCGACTGTTTTGGACAAGTGTGTGTGGATTATGGTGAAATGGATTGGATTGGGATGGACTGGGGTGGGGTGGGTGGATTGGGTTGCTGTGGACTGGACTGCAGTGGGGTGGATTGGAACGGGGTGGAATATATTTGTTTGAGGTGGATTGAATTGGGGTTGATTGGATTGGGGTAGATTGGTTTGGGCTGTATTGGATTGGTGCAAGTTGGATTGGAGTGGGGTGGATTGGTGTGGAGTGGAGTGGGGTGGATTGGAGTGGGGGAAATGGGATGTAGTGGGGTGGACTGGTTTAGGGCGAGGTGAAATGGAGTGGGGCAGATTGTTTTTGATTGAAGTGGGCAAATTGTTTTGGATTGGAATGGGGCAGATTGTAGCGGGGCACACTGTTTTTGATTGGAGTGGGACAGATTGCAGTGGTGCAGACTGTTTCAGATTGGAGTGGGGCAGACTGGAGTCTGTTTGGTTTGGAATGGAGTGGGGCAGACTGTTTTGGATTGGAGTGGAGCAGATTGTTTTGGACTGGAGTGGGGCAGATTTGAGTAGTGTGGGTTAGGAGGATTGGACTGTGATGGATTGCACTGGCCTGGGGTCAATTGGATTGAGTTGGGGGGGATTGGTGTGGGGTGGATTGAGGTGTACTGCACGATTATGTGTTAAAGCATAGCTTTTTAAATTACACATAAGAATGAAACAATGTCACTTTGAAATATTTGGAACAAGATAATTGTCATATTTTGAGAGGAGTTCCCACAAGCAAAAACAAAACATGGGTGCAAAGTGAGAAAAGACAACTTGTTAACTATAGAAAATAAAACTTTGTAATTTTGTTTGTCCTGCTGGGAACGTTTTTGCCAGTCACATACCTTCTGTATGCAGGGCCATAGAAGTAAAAAAGAAGTACCTTAATCCCTTCAAGATCAGGGGACAGGCACTGATTAAGTTAAATCAATCAGTGCTTGGTCCCTGCTTCACAGTGGGAACGGAAATGATGCTTGGCATGCAGTCACGAATTACCAGGCTTTAAAGAAGAGTGCCACACAAGCCAACAATGGGTAAGTAATGTGCAGGCTCTAAGCCCTTTGTAGTTAATAAAAGAGTCTTGCAAGCTAGACGTAAGCGCTAGAGCACGCCCTCGCAGGCTCAACCTTAAAAAGTGCCCATACAGTTGAAACTAGAGTACATTATTTCTGCTAAGAAGTGCACAATACCTCTGCTAACCTGCTGCAAGCTGGCTGAGAAATGATGGTTCTGTCAGATTCAGTATGACACCTCTGTGCCTGAGAGTTCCATTACATGTATTGCAGCACTGCTAAGAAGTGTTGAGGGTCCTTGATTTATGATTGATCATCAATGATGAGAAGTAATTGTTCTGCCCTCTGAGTTGTGTGGTAAATAACCCCATTACAAGTATAGCAGCACTCCTGAGACAAGGAGATAGTTTCTTTCACTTCCTATCAGGTGTAGTGTCTTCCTCAGTCTGGGTACCCGCCAATTAATATGCCACACACGGAGCTATGTATTGCACTTCTTTACTCGTCTTCGTGTAACCATGAACTCCACATTTTAAACCTGCATTCACTTCACCACTTTCTAACACCTTATGTCACAGCTCTGTTCTGTCCTTCATAGTAACACAACACTGCATCTGCCCCACTGTTAAGTGAAAAAAAGACATTTTATTTAACAAACATACACAATCATAGCTCTTCGTTGAGCCTTCTTGGTGCTCTGATTACTCATCCTGATCAGGTCTTCGGAAACTGGCAATCGGCAACAGGAGTGTTCCTGATCTGCGCTGGCGATGCAGGAGCAATAGGAGTCTGGGATTTTCCAATCGTCCTTTCTGAACCAGTCTCTACGCTGACATAGGAATCTGACGAGTGATGAGCCACATGTCTGAAATGTGAGAAATCTTGTGTAATGGATTTCCCAGGACATTGGTCAGTCACCATGTGTCCTTTGCTGGTTATAACATGAAATGCCTTGGCATGAAATGGAGCATCAGATTTACATTTTCTCGGCTGACCAATAAGCACTCGATCTCCTCTTGGGAAGACAATGTCTTTTGTATGTCGTCTCTTGTCTGCATAGGCCTTAATTCTCTCTTTACGATCCAAGTCTTTTATACAGGTTTCCTCCTCAGTTCTTGATCTTGTGCTGGTCCATTGAGGTAACTTTATGTCGTTGCTCTCCCACACATCAATGTTGCAGGGCTTTCACCGGTGGTTGATTTAGGAGTCAAACAGTAAATTTGTAGGGTAGAACTCAAGACAGTCTCGAGGTAGAGCTTTTCCAATGCAGCATGCTGAACAGCTTTCTTTACTGAACTCACAAAACGTTCAACAAGGCCATTAGCCTGTGGCCAAAGAGGTATGGTCTTCTGATGCTTCACATTAAGTAGATTGAGAAAGTCTCTGAATTCTCGACAATGGAAAGGTAGGCCATTGTCAGATTTTAAAACCATAGGAAAGCCCCCCGTCGCAAAGATGCTGTCTAATCTCTCAATGTCTCTTTTCTGAGTGATGGATAAGAGACCTTCCATTATTGGTAAACAGAGTATTAATCGACAATCACCATCAGGTGAGGTCCATTGTCAAGTGTACTGAAAAAGTAAACAGCAATTCTCTCCCAGGCATTTGGCAGCTCTGACATGCCTAAGGGGTGTTGAGTGGTCTGCAATGAAAGCCAGTTTCATAAATGACAGGCCTTTAATTTTCTTTCAACACTTTCATCAAGATGAGGAAACCAAACTCAGAGCTGGTTTTGTGGCAACGATTCCACAATGTCTTTCATGGGCCACTTTAATTAGCTGTTGTTGCAGACTCCTCAGAATGACAATTCCGAACCCCTCCGGATCATACCTTCTTGTATCACAGACAATTCATTTTTGACAGTTTTAAAGTTCTGGTATTCACTGTCATTGGTTAAGGGAAGAGTATGCTGATTCCATGTCTGATGTGCAATTATGTCTTTCAGTTTTAACATGTCACTATCTTGACTCATGGCAGTGACAATTTGTTCTAACGAAATGGCAGCAGGCAATATATGTAGGCTTCAGCTTTCTTAAAAGGGGAACCTTGACTCTGGAGAAATAGTCGGCAGAGTTTTGATCTTTCCTTGGACGATGCAGAATCGTTTAATTGTGCTCTTGTAATCGTAGACCCAATCATCCAATGTGAGGAGGCATCTTGGCCGTTAGATTGCCAAAGATGGTCAGAAATGCTTGATGGTCTATCACAAGCATAAAAGGTTTTCCATTTAGGAACATATGGAAATATCCACAAGGCCACACTACTGGTAAACTCTTTTTCAGGTTGTGAATAAGCATGTCCAGTCTGGGACAAACCCTTGCTTGCATATGTCACAACTTGTCTTCGAGCATGTGGTTGTCCACTGTGCTGTACAAGGATTGCACCTAACAACTTCTGTATAGAGCTTTGGATCAGAATATGCCATTTCAGTAGCATTTTCAATAGCTTGCTTGATTCTCTTAAAGATTTGCTTGCTTTCATGTGACGAGTGAAATGTAATATTTTTTTTTGTCAGCTCTCTCAATGGATCGCTCACAGTAGCCAAGACTTGGATGCATCTGGAACAGTAACTGGTCATGCAAGTAATGAGATTAATGAACAAGTTACTTACCTTTGGTAACGCTTTTTCTGGTGGATACACTAGCTACCTGTGGATTCCTCACCTTATGAATTCGTCCTTGCGCCAGCATCCGACGGAAAGTCTTCTTCCTAGCTGTCCACGTCGACGAGGACGTCATAATGGCACGGCTCCACGTGACTCCGTCTGACATCAACGTGCCAATAAGAGGTCCACGTCGGCGTACTGACGTCAGTTTCACCTCACTTTTTTACGCGTCTTTGAGGCGAACAGGTGAGAACCTACCCATCAAAAACCGTAAAGAAAAAAAGAAAAATACATATATACAAGAACATTTCCCTTAAACGCATATATATATATATATATATATATATATATATATATATATATATATATCCAGATAAACAAAAAACAACCATTTACAAGATAACTGTGAAATCAGGCAGGCAACGGGGAGGCGGGTGGGACCGTGATGAATCCACAGGTAGCTAGTGTATCCACCAGAAAAAGCGTTACCGAAGGTAAGTAACTTGTTCTTCTGATGGATACAACTACCTGTGGATTCCTCACCTTATGAATAGAGTCCCAAAGCCGTTCCGCACTCGGTGGTGGGTGCCCGCCTGATTACACCAAGAAATCTTGCAATACCGAGCGAGCAAAATGACCGTCCCCCCTCACTTCAGAGTCCAAACAATAATGTTTTACGAAGGTATGGAGGGACGCCCAAGTTGCCGCTTTACAAATGTCCACTAATGGAACTCCTCTCGCTAGGGCCGAAGAAGCGGACTTAACCCTAGTAGAATGGGCCCTGATACCTTCAGGGGGAACTTTCTTTGCCAGAGAGTAACAAACTTTTATACACAGGATGACCCACCTGGAGATGGTTCGTTTCTGGACCGCTCTGCCCTTCCGCTGTCCAATATACCCTACGAACAGCTGATCATCCAGACGAAAGTCTTTTGTCCTCTCCAGGTTGAAACTCAGAGCCCTCTTAGGGTCCAACCGATGGAGCCTCTCTTCATCCTTAGAGGGGTGGGAGGAGGGTAGAACGAGGGAAGGGTAATAGCCTGACCCATATGAAAAAGAGTGACAACTTTGGGCAGAAAAGCTGCCCTGGTTTTCAACACCACTTTATCAGGGAAAAACATGGTAAATGGAGGTTTAACAGAAAGGGCTTGAAGTTCCCCAACCCTCCTAGCAGAAGTAATTGCAATCAAGAAAACAGTCTTTAGGACTAAGTATCTCAACGGGCATGAATGCATAGGCTCGAAAGGCGAACCCATCAGAAATGTCAGTACCAGATTCAGGTCCCACTGAGGCATGTGAAAGGGCGTGGGAGGAAACTTATTAACTAAACCCTTAATGAACCTATTTACAATCGGAGATTTAAATAAAGAAGGCTGGTCCGGAAGGCAAAGAAAAGCCGACAAAGCCGACAAATAACCTTTAACCGTAGCCACCGTACAGCCTTTCTTTGCTAAATTAAGAGCAAACAAAAGAACATCTGAAAGGTGGGCCTTTAAGGGATCTTTTTGATTCTCTCCACACCAAACCACAAATTTTGCCCACCTACCGGCATAAATGGATTTAGTGGAGTGTCGCCTTGACGATAGAATAACATCCACTACATACGGTGGGAGAGAAAAGGAACTCAGGTTGCCCCGTTCAATCTCCAGGCATGAAGGTGCAGGCTCTGGAGGTGGGGGTGTAGAACCTACCCCTGCGACTGTGAGAGGAGGTCTGCCCTGAGCAGGAGACGGAGCGGAGGGCACTGAGAGAGTTGAAGCAGGTCTGTATACCATACCCTTCTCGGCCAGTCCGGTGCCACCAAGATGACCTGGGCCCGGTCTTGACGAACCTTCCTCCGAACCCGAGGAATCAAGGGTATGGGGGGGAAACGCGTAAAGCAACTGGACGCTCCAGGACATCTGAAACGCATCCCCAACACTCCTTGCAACGTATACTGGAGGCTGCAGAATAACGGACAGTGCGCGTTCTCCCGAGTGGCGAATAGATCCACCTGAGGCGTACCCCACATCCCGAAGATGTAGAGGACCAGGTCTGGATGGAGACGCCACTCGTGATCTACTGAGACCGTCCGCATGTACATTCAGTACTCCGGCCAAATGATTCGCTATTAAGCAAATCTGATGGTCCAGAGTCGCTGAGCCTCTCTGCAGAGAAGGTACGACCCTACTCCTCCCTGCTTGTTTATATACCACATCGCAGTAGTGTTGTCTGTCAGGACCTGAACTGACTGACCGCGAAGAGAAGGGAGGAAGGCCTTGAGGGCCAAACGTACTGCCCACAACTCCAACAGATTGATATGCAACATCTGTTCCGCTGGAGACCAAGGACCCTTGATTTCCAGGTCCCCCAGATGAGCTCCCCACCCTAGAGTGGAAGCATCCGATATTACTGTGGCCACAGGAGGTGGTAGTGAAAACGGTTTTCCTTGGGAAAGGTTGCCGTCCACTGTCCACCAATGAAGATCCGCTACAGCGTCCCTGGAGATCTTTATTGAATCCCCGAGATCTCCTTTGTGCTGGAACCACTGCCTGCGGAGGCACCACTGAAGAGCCCTCATATGCCAGCGAGCGTGAGTGACCAACAGAATGCAAGAAGCAAGCAGACCTAGCAGGCGTAAGACCTTGAGGACTGGAACTGCCGCTCCAATTTGAAACATTGGAATCAGTGCCTGAATGTCCCGAGCCCGCTGAGGCGGGGGGTAGGCCCGAAACAATGTTGTGTCCAGTACTGCCCCTATGAACAGGTGACGTTGAGAGGGCTCCAGGTGAGATTTGGGTACATTTACTGAAAACCCCAGTTCGAACAACAACTGGGTTGTCATTCGCAGATGAGACAACACAAGCTCTGGAGAGTTGGCTTTGATCAACCAATCGTCCAGGTAGGGAAAAAACGCTACTTCCCTCCTTCTGAGATGTGCTGCAACAACCGCCATCACCTTCGTAAAAACCCGAGGTGCTGAAGTAAGTCCAAACGGAAGGACCGCAAACTGGTAGTGTCGCGTCCCGACCACAAACCGGAGATACTTCCTGTGCGACTTGATTATTGGAATATGAAAGTACGCATCCTGCAACTCGACAGACACCATCCAGTCGCCTTCGTTCAACGCCAATAGTACCTGCGCTAGGGTCAGCATTTTGAATTTCTCCTGTTTGAGGAACAAATTCAAAATCCTCAAGTCTAGAATCCGTCTTAGACGACCGTCCGCTTTGGGAATCAGGAAATATCTTGAATAACACCTGTGACCCCTTTCCTGCAACGGCACCAACTCTATTGCGCCCTTTGACAACATGGTCATAACCTCCTGTTGCAACAACAGAAGATGGTCTTCTGAACAAAATGAGGGACGGGGGGAAAGGGAGGAGGGGACTCCTGAAAGGGGGGAGCATAACCTTTTTCCACAATTCTTAACACCCACGAGTCCGTTGTAATCGACTCCCACTTTTGGAGGAAAAGACTCAATCTTCCCCCTACAGGAGAAGTATGGACGATAAAGTGGGGAAAACTAGGGCTGCTTCTGCTGTTGTCCACCGGAGGAGGAGGATGAAGATGAAGGCTGCTGGGCTGGCCCTCTAGCTCTACTCCTACCCCGCCCTCTAAAGGCACGATAGGGCGGATTGGCAGGTTGCTGGGCCAAGTATTGGGACCTCCGAAAGGCAGAGCCACGTGTAAACCCCCTAAACCTGCAAAAAGGTCTATAAGATGCTGCAGCAGAAGTCTGTAAGCCCAAAGACTTAGCTGTTGCCCGACTGTCCTTAAACCGTTCAAGGGCAGAATCCGCCGTGTCTCCAAACAGCTTTTCCCCATTGAATGGTAGATCCAATAAGGTGGATTGAACGTCCGATGAAAATCCAGAGGACCTTAACCAGGCATGCCTCCTAGTAGCCACAGATGTTCCCATGGCCCTGGCTACCGAATCAGACGTGTCCAGGCCAGACTGTATAATTTGCTGTGCAGCCGCCTGCGCATCTGTAAAAAGAGACCCAAAGCACCTTTGCACCTCCTGTGGCAGATCCTTGGCCATCTCTTTAGCGGAGTCCATAAGGGCGTGGACATATCGGCCCAGCACACAGGTAGAATTAGTAGCCTTGAGCGCCATACTACAGGATGAAAAGATCTTCTTCGAAGACTGCTCCATCCTCTTGGACTCCCTATCAGTTGGGACTCCAGGGAATGTTCCAGGAGCAGACTTCGCGGAGCAAGACACCTGGACTACTAAACTTTCAGGAGTCTGATGTTGTGACAGGAAAACCAGATCTCCTGGTGCGCCCCTATGTCTCCTCGCCACTGCCCTGTTCACTGCAGGAGTCGTAACTGGCTTCCTCCACAAGTCCAATATAGGCTCAGTTAAAGCCTCATTGAAAGGCAGCAAAGGATCAGCACTGGACGCAGAAGGATGCAACACCTCTGTGAGCAGGTTAGTTTTCACCTCCGCCACAGACTAAGGCAAGTCCAGAAAATCTGCTGCCTTCCTTACCACCGTATGGAAGGATGCGGCCTCTTCTGTAAACTCCCCCGGAGACACAATGTCCCACTCCGGGGAAGTATCCAGCCCACTTGCAGTGAGTGGCCAGACCTTGGAATTCATCCGAAGGCTCAATCTCAACTTCCTCCAGCTGTCTGTATTATTCCTCCTCCAAAAGTCTTAAAGCCTTCCTACGAGACCGAAGATGTGTCTCCAAAGCCGGCGTCGATAATGAATCCATCGACGCCGAAGACTTCGAACCTCGGAAAGGCCCAGGAAGAGATGGGTGACTCCTAGCCTCACCCGGCGCCGGCACCGGCGCCGACACGGATTCCAACGATGACCTCCGCGGAGTTGGTTGGCAGGAAGGCGATGGAGCCGGTCTGGAAGGAGACATCATCGACGTCGAATGGCGCGGCGATGGCGTCGGCTGACGCGATGGTGGAGCCACCGTCACTGGTGGTGAACTCCCACAAGGAGATACCCTTGGCGCCGATCCGACACTCTCTGCTGGACAAAAGGGCATGAATGGAGCCGCCTGATACGGCGCCGGAGAGACCAAATCAAATGCCAATGGCCCCGTGGGACCCGCCGGTGCACCAGCAGGGGCCATAGACTGAAAAACGTCATACATTGCATTAAAAAATGCAGCTGGATCCGCCCCTGGAGCCGGGAAAGCAGGATATTGCTGAGTAGAGGACTGTGGTACATCAGGCTCCCTCGACGCCGGCGAAAATTGAGGGCTATGATGAGCAACCTCAAAGACAGACGGCGCCGGCGACAACTCCGGACTCCTGGGCTGAGGCGTCACAGTAGGGCTCATCTCCCATGTCTTCTGGCGTCGAGAAGACCTCGACCTCGATCGGCTCCGCCCGGCGCTGAGAGTCATGACGCCGCCGTGAGTCATGATGATGCCGCTTCTTATGCTTTTTTGGTGAAGCATGGGAGGAATCCCTCTTATGGCCCTTCTTCTTCGCTTTCGCCAGAAAAAGCTTCGCCTCACGCTCTTTTAGAGCCTTAGGGTTCATACTCTGGCACGATGAGCATCCTTCAACATCATGCTCAGAACTAAGGCACCAAATACAATCCGAATGTGGGTCAGTCACTGACATCCGACCCCCACATTCTCTACATGGCTTGAAACCGAACTGACGTCAGTACGTCAACGAGGACCTCTTATTGGCACGTTGACATCAGACGGAGTCACGTGGAGCTGTGCCATTATGACGTCCTCGTCGACGTAGACAGCTAGGAAGAAGACTTTCCGTCGGATGCTGGCGCAAGGACGAATTCATAAGGTGAGGAATCCACAGGTAGTTGTAAAAACTCACCCCCAGTTACATATCTGGGTTTAATCCATCGTTCTTTTGCTCACCATGCCACCCCAGTTCAGACCCAGCCATATGCAAATCAGTCTTGACCCTGTTCCTCATGGGAACAGTCCAGCCCGAACTGCCAAGCAAGGTCCTCACTGGACCGGAAACAAGCATCCTGGGACCGGTTTCAGGGTTTCACCCCTCATCAGCCAGGTTAGCTTGAATACAGTGGCACAGTGAGCAAGGGACCCACATCTGGGCATACCCTTCCCACTTAGGGCAACTTTAGTAACACAAAAGGATGATGGACGGAGTGCTGAACAATGCAAACACTCGCCCCCAGTCACAGATCTGGGTTTAATCCATCGTTCTTTTGCTCACCATGCCACCCCAGTTCAGACCCAACCATATGCAAATCAGTCTTGACCCTGTTCCTCATGGGAACAGTCCAGCCCGAACTGCCAAGCCAGGTCCTCACTGGACCGGAAACAAGCATCCTGGGACAGGTTTCAGGGTTTCACCCCTCATCAGCCAGGCTAGCTTAATATTAACATGGTGAGCATAATATTTTCAGTCTCTCAACAAATTAGTCCATAGTTTCACCAATTTGGTCGTTCTTGACTAAAAATGTACCTTTTGTAATCTACATTAACCTTTGGATTGAATTTGTGATTCAAGGCTTCTTTATTTTGACAGTGCGTACCTCCCTCAGCTCGCGGCATTTTCTTTATGACTTCATATACATCTGCACCAGCAAGATTCTTCAGGTAATTGATCATCTTTTTGTTATCTGTTTCTTCTAACCTATCAATGAAATCATCAAATGTCTCTACCCAGGTATTCCATCTATTGCCAATATTTTGCTTTTGTGGCAGTATCAAATGGTGGTGCTTTCAGGAAGGCAGGGCAATATCACCATTTGTGGGACTTACTGACAGAACAGTCTTCTACTGTTTCAATTGTCGCTTCAGGTATGGACGGCTCTGTAAGCAAAACCCTGGCACTTCTCCTTGGGCAGCTTCCCAGTGCTGCAGCATGATGACTCTCTTTAATCGGTTCTGGTAAGCAGACGACCTTTCCTTGTATCTGAAGTGATGTGTTTTCAGGTGTTCTTTTGTGCTTTTTGACACCTTGACTCTGCCTAGCAGTCCGCCTGATAGAAAAGTTATTGTTTCATTTGCTGCACTTTCAAAACTTAGTTCTATCCAACTTAAGCAGTAGTGCTGTGTGTATTGCATAGCCTAACATTGCGCATTAGCGATATCTGTATAGCCTTGTTTGTAGGTTCTTGGCCAGCGATGCGCAGACATCTCAGTGAAGCTTTATCTTAAAATGCTTCACACTGGCTGGAGTTGCGCTTTGACTTTACATACGACAAACACTGATTCTAGATTTCAAAGGAGGCACACAGTTTGCTGGGACCACAGCAAAGTCTCTGGGTAGAACAAAGATCCAAAGGTTAAGTATCCCCTACTTCATTGCCGATTGTAGCGTCTTCCCTACCCTGGGTAGCAGCCAATGAATACACCACACACAGAGCTACCTATCACATCTTTATTCGCCTGTGTGTAACTGAACTCTACATTCTAAATCTGCATTCACTTCAGCACAGTCAAACACTTATGTTAGAGCTCTACGGAGTCATCCAGGAGCCAAAAGGGTTCCATCATTCATACTCACACAAAACTACATCAGGGTGCTAAAATGTAGCGTTGGTCATCATCCTTTTTATGGTTTCCGCTCTATCTTGCTTCTAAAAAACATGACATGACAGATTACATATTGTTGGTGTGCACTGCATTTCCAAAACGAGCAATGACATGTCAGAGCTCAACAATGAATCACTTTGCTATGAAGAGAATGAAGATGTATGTTAAGGATGGTTTATCTGAAGGGTGTGCTATTGTTTGTTGGTAGTCTCAATTGTGAGGGCAGGCAATTAGATGAATAAACATTGCAAAGCACAAGCACAAAAAAAGCAAGCAGGACTCGACCCAGTCCTGTCACTCTGATTTCAAACGATAATGTGACGGCATCAAGATAGCAGGTACACCCAATCAATGTCAATGGCCATAGTGTGGATTCCTCAGTTGGTCCAGATGGGCCTCAGGTTTCCAAGGCAGACACTGACCCCTCAGCAGATCAAGGTCTCCAAAGAGGCCATGAAGCAAACTTTCAGTGCTTCTTCCGTCTCCTTCTGGGGTGCCTTTGAGCCCCATTGAAACACATGCCTCCACTTGTGTATCTTCCTGGGGTTGCCTGATCCCTCAGGGCCCATTACAGGGCTTCTACTGACTCTGGTACAGACTTCCACCCCTGCCCTGAGATCCACGCCGGTTCAGCCACCCCACCCACTCAGTTCTGAAAGACATCTTGCTTTGAGCAGACCACTCCACAGCCACTCCACTTTGAGAAGGTGCTGCTTTGGTGTCTATTCTAAAGGTGAGGAATCTGCAGTTCAGAGTAGCTATCAGAAGACCAACTTGCATACCTTTCTCCATCTAACAAATGATTGATTGTTGCCCTCCCTCCCACCTCATTCCTTAGGGGTGTCTTTTTATGGTCGGGCCTGCGAGTGCATGCGCTAACACATATGTATTGCTTGCAAGACTGCTGTGAACAGTAAAGGGTTTGGAGCCCACCTGTCACTTACCATTTGATGGCTTGCGTGGCACTCTTGTTACAGGCTCGTAGTTCATCACTGCAGGTCAAACATCATTTCCATTCCTCTGTGTGCAGCAGGGACCAAGCACTGATTGATTCAACGTAATCAGTGTCTGTCCGCTGCTCCTGATGTGATTGAAGTACTTTTTTTTTCTTTTTTAACTTCTAGTGCCCTGCACACAGAAGGTTTGTGACTTGGTAAAAATGCCCAGCAGGACAAGCAAAATTGCAAAGTCTTATTTTTTACAGCTAACTTTCTTTTATTTTGCCAAGTTGTCTTTTATCACTTTACACTCATGTTTTTTTATTTTTGCTTGTACACTTTTTTTTATTTTTGCTTGTACGCGCTGTTCTCAAATATGACGATTATCTTGTTCTACATATTGCAAACCACCATTATTTCTTTGTGTGTGATTTCTGAAATGATGCTTCAACACATAACCTTGCGGTACACCCCGATCCGCCCCACTACAAACTATCCCAATCCACCCGCCTCTCACAAATCCACCCCACTCCAATCAAACCACCCACCCCAATCCAATCCACTCCAACCCACCCCACTCTAATCCTTCTAACCCACCCCAATCTATTAGGCCACACTCCGGTTCACCCCACTCCAATCCAAAACAATCTCTGTCACTCCCAAACAATATCCCTCACTTATGTGTTCCACTCCAAAACAATATGCCCCCATCTGCCCCACTCAAATCCAAAACAATCTGCCTCAGTGCAATCCAAAACAATCTGCACCACTGCAATCCAAAACCATCTGCTCCACTCCAATCTGCCCCACCACAATCCAAAGCAATCTGTTCCCTTCATTCCACCCCACCGCAATCCAAAACGGTCTGCCCCTACTCCAGTCTGCCCCCTTGCAATCCAAAAACATCTGCCCCCACTACAGTCCAAAACACATTTCCCCACTCCAGTATGCCCTCACTCGAATCCAAAACAACCTGCCCCACTTTAGTCCAAAACAACCCAACCCGCCCCACTCCAATCCAAACCAAAACAACCCGCCCCACTCCACTCCACGCCAATCCTCCTCACCCCAATCCAATGAACTCCATTCCAATTCACCCCACTCCACACCAATCCCCCTCACCCCAATCCAATCCAATGAACTCCATCCCAATTCACCCCAATCCAATCCATCCCAATTCACCCCACTCCACGTGAATCCCCCTCACCCCAATCCAATCCAACGCACTCCATCCCAATTCACCCCACTCCAATCCACTCCATCCCAATTCGCCCCACTTCAAGCCAATCCCACCAATCCACCCCATCCCCATTCCACTTCAATCCAATCCACCCCACCCCCATTCCATTCCAAACCAAACCAAGCCAATCCAATCCACCCCACCCCCTATTCCATTCCATTCCAATCCAATCTAATCCAATCCAACCCACCCCATTCCATTCCATTCCATTCCATTCCAATCCAAACCAATCCACCCCACCCCCATTCCATTCCATTCCAATCCAATCCAAACCAATCCACCCCACCCCCCATTCTATTCCAATCCAACAGAGTTTTTTAAAAAGAAATCTGCGAGTCTATGGCAACATACGAGAATGTTGTTGGAAATGATCTCTTTGATTCTTGATAATAACTTCTTCCTTTTTAAACAAGATTGGTTTAGACAGAAACAGGGGGTGGCCATGGGTTCCAGGTTTTCCCCTTCTTACGCAGGTCTGTTCATGGGCCTGTTTGAGGAGAGGTGGGTCTGGGGCCCGGGTGCAGCCCTGTGGCAGACGTTTATTCTTTATTGGGGACGCTACATAGACGATTGTAGTATGATCTGGACTGGTGGTGTTGATCGGTTGTTGGAATTTTTCAAATATTTGAATTCCAACAATATGAATGTTAAGTTTACATGTCGATACAGTGGGACACGGATTGAATTTTTGGATGTGGAGTTATTTATAGAGAATGGTCGAATACAGAGTAAATTATTTCGTAAAGTCCACTGCCTGCAACTCCGTATTGCATGCAGGGAGTGCACATCCTAAACACTAAATTGAGTCCATTCCTTATGGTGAGATGATTAGGGTGCGAAGAAATTGCAGTAAGGATGAGGAATTTGAAGAATGTATTCAGGATATGGGTAAACGCTTTGAAATGAGAGGGTACCGACAATGTATTATTAGAAAGGCACAAGAAAAAGCAAGACATATGTCGAGGCACACAATACTCAAGTCAAGAGATAAAGTCAATAAACAGCAGGATGATGGGGAAGGTTGAGAATAATTACAGATTTTACTGACAATGCTTGGATACTAAAGAAGTATGTTTCTAAACACTGCCATGTTTTAAATCAGGATGAGATTTTGAGGGAATTTGTGACTAATAAGCCATCTTTTGCTTTTCGTAAGGGTAGATCATTAAAAGATCTTCTGAGTCCTAGCTTTCCGAAGATTACTCCCAAAGTTGACTGGTTATCAGCTCGGGGAATAGGCTTCTTTAAATGTGGCGACTGTGGACTCTGTAAATGGGCCTGCCACGGGAAAAAATTATTTTCTAATAAACTGGGGGAGATATTTACCATCAGATCCAGCATTAACTGCAACACATCTTTTGTGGTTTATATAATTGTTTGTAAATGTGAGTGGTTTTATGTAGGAAGCACAATCCGACCTCTTAAAGTGAGAATTGGGGAACATGCAAGAGCCCTGATACAACAAGATGTTAGATATCCTTTGGTGACACATATGATGGGGTGTAAGTCTCAGAAAACAAAAAATAGATTTAATTTGTTTGGTTGTGAACACATATTGAAGGATCCGAGGGGGGGGGGGGAATAGAGAACTGACATTAAGGAGGAAAGAAGCAATGTGGATAATGTGTTTAAGAGCCTTGGAAGAAGGATTGAACACGGATAGAGAGTTGGAGTATTTCCTGGGAGCATAAGCCCAGGAAAGGAGGGAGGTACGGGCTGACATGTATTTCAATAATACCTAGTTAGTGAAGGTAAAAATTGTGGAATACATGCAGTTATTGTAATATTTGAAGTATATGTACTAATTATGAATTTAATAATATTTGTTATGTTTATATTTAGGAGTTTGTATGATCCTGTTTGGATATAATATAGCTGGGTGAGATATGTGCATTTTACAACATATGCTGGACTATGGCTATGCTAATAATGTACTTTCTTATTGATGAAATATGTTCAATAGGCCAAAAATTATGATTGGTTAGATTATATTATGTTATGTATTATATTATTTTTACTAGTGGGTTTTAATGAATATGGGAAATGGGTGTACCTTTCTATTTTCTCTTTCACTTGGATCAATCCGTATATTTATTTCCATTGGGTTGTTATGGTGTGATGCCACTTTTACTGATACGCTCTAATTATGGAGAGTTGAAGTGATGAGTGCTATTTAAAAAATATCAGCATCTAGTGATACTCAATGGTAATTAGCAGGGTGGGGAAGTGTATTATTTTCTTCACGTTAGATTGATTTAGTCCTCTCTCTATTTTTGTTTCTGCCCGAGGACGAGGATGTGCTATCTTTAAAGATATCATCTATGGTACTTAGCAGGGTGGGGAAGTGTACATTTTTTTCACGCTAGACTGGTTCAGTCCTCTTTTTATTTTTGCTTGAGGACAGACCGGAGCAGTCCGCTTTTGTTTGATTTGCCTCGGAGATTTAAATCCGGGCACACGGGCGTGATGCTTACAGCGTCCGCGCATCCGCTCTTAACGCTTTTCAGGAAGACTGTTATTTCTGAAGGGGGCGTTCTTGGTGAAATTTAGTTAAGCCCTTTCAGGTACCTTAGTATTTTTTATGTGATAGGATATTTAACTTTCACGAGGCAGTTTGGAGATTGTAATACACAATGGAGCTAATTTGATTAGGTTGTTTCGAATCATATATTCAAACGATTATACCACATTTATTTTACAGTGGTTTGCTGCAACTGGAGCAGCGTTTTCTTCGGAATATACTTGGGTGATTTCGGAGTAACTGGTAGTGCTTGGAAGGATAAATTCATTGCAGATCAAAGAAAAACTCCCTATTTGAGGTACTTTTGAATAGGTTTAGTGTGGCAGGTAGTTATTTTGGCTTTGATTTTGGTTTCTATTTAGAGCGTGACAGTAAACTAGCTACTTGATACACTTACTAATACAAACACGGTGGTCTCTTTCAATTTGACATTGGTAACTATAGGTTTTGCACTATTGGTGGGCTTTGATTTTGTCTTGATGGGTGTCACAGCGGTGTTCATTTATACTATTAGGTTATTATCCTGAGTTTTGCTATACTTTTAGGGTAATCTGTCATGGAGTGGGGCTCTTTCATCAAATCTTCTTGTTTCAGAATGAATAGATTTGATTAAGACTTATTAATCTATGTTATTGATTACATCTATTGTTGCTCATAACTTTTGATACCTAGGAAGGTAAACAACTGAGTTACAGCCCTGATGAAGTCAAGTGACGAAACACGTGTTGGCTGTGAGATCGTTATAGGAAACATGGAAATTTTATTATGGAGTAACCTATAAGGAGGATGAATGTCTAATTTACTCTCTAGTACAATGAACTAGGAGAATAACATAGACTTAAATTTCGGTTATTTTGTCATATTAAGAACGGATTCATAATTCGAACATTGAGTGTGTGGATATACAGGAACATTTGATGAGAGGACAATGGTTATGAATCAATGGAATTATAAGTATTAAATCATTTTTGTATTGAATAACTCTTGTTTGGAAAAATCTTTTTCTTTCTTTTTCTTTTTGTGTAAAAGTACGGCAAAACGGATCCTGGATAAAAAAATATAATATCATATATGAGGACTCTGGGGTTTGGAATACTTTTGTTACTGCCTTTCTTTAATTTGGCTTAATGTTTAACAATTGCACAGTATTGAAAATAGGAACTGCTAAACAACAAATTGGTAAACGATATTAGATCAACGAGTGCCTCAGTAATGTCACCCCACCCCACCCCCCATTCCATTCCATTCCATTCCAATCCAATCCAATCCAATCCAATCCACCCCACCACACTCCAATCCATCCCATCTCTCTACTCCAATCCACCCCACTCCACCCCACCCCACCCCCACTCCAATCCAATCCAATCCACCCCACCCCCACTCCAATCCAGCCCACCCCCATTCCACCCCAGTCCAATCACAACCCACTCCAGTCCACCCCACCCCAATCATCCACCCCACCCCACCCACCCCACTCCAATCCAATCCAAGCCCCCCACCCCAATCCACCCCACCCCACTCCAATCCAACCCAATCCACCCCACTCCACTATCCAATCCAATCCAATAAACCTCACTATCCAATCCACCCCAGTCCAATCCAATCCAACCCAGTCCAATCCACCCCACCCCACCCATTCCAATTCATCCCACCCATTCCAATCTATCCCACCTCTCTACTCCAATCCACCCCACCCCCACTCCAATCCAGCCCACCCCACCCCCACTCCAATCCACCCCACCCCAATCCAATCACAACCCACTCCAGTCCACCCCAATCATCCACCCCACCCCAATCCACCCAATCCAATCCACCCCAATCCAATCCACCCCAATCCACCCCACCCCAATCCACCCCACTCCACCCCACCCCAATCCAGCCCACCCCACCCCAATCCAGCCCACTATCCAATCCAATAAACCTCACTATCCAATCCACCCCAATCCAATCCACCCCACCCCAATCCAATCCACCCCACCCCAATCCAATCCACCCCACCCCACCCCAATCCACCCCAATCCAATCCAATCCACCCCATCCCAATCCACCCCACCCCAATCCACCCCAATCCAATCCACCCCACCCCAATCCACCCCACCCCACTCCCATCCACCCCACTCCCATCAAATCCACCTCACCCCACTCCAATCCACCCCACTCCCATCAAATCCACCCCACCCCAATCCAATCCACCCCAATCCACCCCAATCCACCCCAGTCCAATCCAATCCAATCCACCCCAGTCCAACCCACTCCACCCCACCCCAATCCACCCCACCCCACTCCCATCCACCCCACTCCCATCCACCCCACTCCCATCAAATCCACCCCACTCCAATCCACCCCACTCCCATCAAATCCACCCCACTCCAATCCACCCCACTCCCATCAAATCCAATCCACCCCAATCCAATCCACCCCAATCCACCCCAGTCCAATCCAATCCACTCCAGTCCAGTCCAACCCAATCCACCCCAGTCCAACCCACTCCAATCCAACTCAACCCACTCCAATCCAACTCAACCCACTCCAATCCAACTCAACCCACTCCAATCCAATCCCAGTACAGTACAATCCAACTCAACCCACTCCAATCCAACTCAACCCACTCTAATCCAACTCAACCCACTCCAATCCAATCCCAGTACAGTACAATCCACCCCAGTACAGTGCAATCCACCCCAGTACAGTGCAATCCACCCCAGTACAGTGCAATCCACCCCAGTACAGTGCAATCCACCCCAGTACAGTGCAATCCACCCCAGTACAGTGCAATCCACCCCAGTACAGTGCAGTCCAATCCACCCAAGTCCAGTCCAATCCAATCCAGTCCAATCCAGCCCAATCCAATCCACCACAATCCACCCCCACTCCAATCAATTCTAACCCATCCCAATCCACCCCAACCCATCCTAATCCAATCCACCCCAATCCAATCCACCCAAAACACCCCACCCCAATCCAATCCACCCCACCCAATCCAATCCACCCCATCCAATCTAATCCAACTCAAATACACCCTAATGCAGTTCACCTCCCCCCCCCCACAATCCACCCACTCCAATCCAATCCACTCTATCCCACTCTACCCCAATCCAATCTACCCCACTCTACTCCTATTCAATCCACCCCACTACCTCAATCCATTCCAACCCACTCCACCCTATTCTACCCCACTCCACGACGCTCTGACACTTTTTAAAAAAAACATAATTGTATTAATTTCATAATTATAACATGGACATATAATTTGCACGTTCACAAGCCAGTTATATTATATATATCTCAGCAGATTACAACTGTAGTTGGTGATATCCATCAGCGTTCTGCTGACAGTTGTCAGTACGATTCAACGATAGGATACATGCAATGATGGATAATTATTAACTATGAATATGGTCATTGCAGAGTAGGTAAATCCACGAACATACATTTTAACAACCCCACCTTCCCTCCTTGTGGTTAAGCCTGTTCAGTGAAGTACAACAGCAGATGGTAGAGGAGGTTGAGAAATCAGTGATAACAATTGAAAATTGGATGATCCTAAGGTCAACTACATCACCATTTATGTTAATGATCCTCACCTCCCAATGAGACAATCATTCAATCAATATCTGATGGTATATTGGTTGATTAGCATCCGTCACTGCCTTCTTCCTGTGCTCTAAATTGCTCCAACAAAGTACCCCACATCATTGCTATTGGTTGCTTACACAAGCCTCTATACGCTTCTTTCCATAATGTGCGCCTCTCTGCTAATCCCCACCGACAAACCTCCTCCCTCCAAGCTGATATTAAAGGTGCAGTCTGGAATTTCCATTGGCGCCTTATTTCACGTTTTGCCAAGAGAAGGGCTAGATCCAGGAAATGGACTGCGGTCGTGTGTTTATTGGGCCTAGGGTAAAGCCCCAGTATACAATGTTCCATTGAGCCTCAATTGTGTGACCTGTTAGGGTCATTAGTGCTGCGGTTATTGTGTGCCAACCACTGAATAATGTGGGACATATGTGGTATATTGGCTTCAGCGTTGTGACAACGTGGACAGTTAGGGGAGGGCGTTGGGTATATCCTGTATAACTTTACGGGAGTGAGAGAGGCCCTATGTAATATAGAAAATTGAATAAATGTGAATCTCTGGTTCCAGGGAATCAGTTTGGGGTAGCCCTAGAAAGTTCCATTCTTTATCCTGGAGGACACTACCGAGGTCTATTTCCCATTGGGACTTCAGTGGAGTGAGTGATATCTGTAAATGTAGATGTAATCCCCTACAAGCCATTTGATTAAGTTATGTCCTGATCCCATCAAATAGATAACCTGAACCAGTGCATATATATTTGGCTCAGAACGCATTGGGGACCAATTGGTGATGTGTGCATGTGACAAAGTATCCGGTAAGCTAAAATGGTGCATTAGGTCCTGATTTGATAGGAACATACTGCTTTCAAATAGATCACCTACTGTTGTTACTCCCTTCTCCCCCCAAGGTGTCAATCTTTTAAGGGTTAGGTGAGCTAGTGGTGTTGGTATTCTCTGCAGTGGGACATTTAACAAATATGGTTGGGTCTCGCAAGTAGCTCGCAGTGCCACCTTCTAATACAATAATGCTATGTGAAGTAGCGGAGGAGCGGCGGGGCGGAGGAGACCCCTGGTAATAGCAAACAGTGGAGGTGGCCTTTTTCAAGCATAGCATGCGTAAAATAGCAGGGTGAATCCCTGCAAGCCAGTGGTAAAGCCATTGTAACTGGTCTAATGGCAATAGACCCGGAAATCAGGGGCCCCCAGTCCTCCATCAGATGACAATTGCAGTTTATGAAGACTGACACAGTGTCTCCCAGTTCCTCAAATTAAATCAAGCAGAAGCGAATCTAAAATTCTGAGCACTCTACGCAGGACATAAATTGGTAGATTCACAAAGACGTAAAGATGTTTTGGTAACATAACCATTTTAGAAATGGCCCAATATCCTGGTATTGATATTGGTACTGTAATCCAAAATCTCACCTGTGCTCTTAAGGCCGCAATCACCTTGGTTAAATTCCCTTCAAGAAGATCGGTTTATGATCTGTAAATATGAATACCCAAATATCTAAATGTGTGTCTGGCCACAGGTATAGCTTTCACTCCCATGAGTACCGCTTTTTGGTGCAAAGTGTCACTAAAGGAGAAAGCACGTGACTTTGTGTAATTAATATGGAGGCCTGACAAGATGCTAAAGGAACATAAGGTAGAGGCAACCGGTGTCAAGTCTGTATAAAGGTTACGGAGAAAGAGAAGCATATCGTCTGCGTATAATGAAATAGCATGTGAATGTGGAACATTAGGAATACCTCTAGCTGCCTCCCGACGGATCTTATGGGCTAGTGGTTCTCTAGCTAATACAAATAATATTGGGGAAAGAGAGCAACCCTGTCTTGTGTCTCTACCAACCGCATATGAATCGGAAATATACGGGCCATTCTTTGCTCTAGCTGTAGATCTTGCATACAACAACAAACTATTTGATAAAGGCTGGGGGTATCCCATATTTGTGTAATACCGTAAACATATAAGCCCAATCCAGTGAGTCAAATGCTTGCTGAAGGTCAAGAGCTAGGAGCCGGTGTCTGGAAAAGTGGCATGTGACACATCCATTACTTGGTATAAAAGCCTAATATTTAATGACGTACTATGACCCAGCACAAACCCACATTGGTCTACATGGATCAGGTTTGGCAATAAAGGAAGCAATCTCTGGGCTAGTATTTTACTAAGTATTTTATATTCCATAGTCAGTAGGGATGGCAGTCTAGGAAGATAGCTCTATGACAGTGGTTCCCAACCTTATGACTTCTGTGGCCCCCCACTTTATCATCATTGGAACCCGGGGACCACCACTGAGTCATTACTGGGAGCTGGAGATCTAATCTGTTAATGTTATTTCATTTTCTGAGTTGTCGCGGACCCCCTGAGGAGGCTTCGCTGACCCTCAGGGGTCCCCGGACCACAGGTTGGGAACCACTGCTCTATGAGGTCATGACCCGGCTTGAGCAGCGAAGTTACTAGAGCTGGTTTAGTGGTCGGGGGCAGTGTGTTCTCAGGTAGGGCAGCTTGATTTAATTTTTCAAGTTTTGGGACTAACCGTGTGATAAAATTCCACAAGTATGCCATCTATGCCAGGTGTCCTGTTGTGTGCCATATCCTTGATCGCAGATTGTATTTCCGTTGGGGTAATGGGTGACCCTAATAGTTCCTGTGCCTCAGGGATAATCTGTGGGCGTCTCAGTGCCTCATAAAATCATTTCTGTCCGTTTCGGACGTGGTAGATTGTAATTTATAAAGCTCTGAATAATAAGTGTGCAATGCTTCATTTATAGCTACTTGAGTGGTACATAAGGTTCCGGCAAGAGACTTAATCTTCATATTGGGGGTGGGAGACAATGGTGGCCTTATCAATTTCACCAGCAGGGTAGTCTATCACCCTCGGCATGTGTTGCGTTTAAGTATGTGTTGTGGTCTAGTAGTCTAAGCCTCCCCAGTACATCTGCGTGGTTTATCCTGGCATTCTGGAGATCCGCTGCTTGATTAGGATCACGTATCGCCTCACGTTCTATAGGTTCCCAAGTGGGCCTCAACTGCTGTTATTACTTGAATAATGGACCTTCGAACTCCTGCATTAGGAGATATTGATACTCCCCTGATTACTATCTTAAAGGCTTCCCACTCAATAAGTGGTGAGAAAGCGGACCCTTTGTTTTCCAGAAAGTATGCATTGATCGTCTTTCTCAGTGTATCGAGGAATACCACATCTTCTAAGAGTGCAGGCTGCATCCGACAAGTTGGAATAGGTGAAGGCATTCCACCCCAAGTCATGACCACTTCCAGTGGGTTATGATCTGAGAGGGCTTCCCCAGGTAAATAGATCCAGTAAATTTCCCTAACAGATTAGAAATGCATAGTATACGATCCAGTCGGGTATGGAGATTGTGCAGAGGGGAAAAGAAGGAATATTCACACATACCTGCATTATAGTCCCTCCAAATGTCAAGCAAGGAACAATTGGTCAACCAGTGCTTCAGTGCAGTCGCTTGTGTAATAGCAGCACTGTAAGTAGGGTGGATGGGAGCGATCGAGGTCAATATCAAGGATTGCATTGAAGTCTTCTATCACCCACAGAAGATGGGATCATGCTGCCAGCCCAGGGGAGATATGTTGCAAAAATAAATCTTGGTTTGAATTGGGAGCATAAACACTGACCAGAACCAGCATTTCCCCCATCTAAGCTCCCACGAATAAAGACCTATCGACCTTACTCATCTGTTTTCACCTCGAGTGCCTCAAACAAGACCCCCCGCTAGTATCCAGATTGCTATCCCACGGGTGAAGCCCGAATATGTAATGGCAAAAACCTGTCCTCTCCATTTATTCAGCAGTTTTGTTACTTCTGGGGCCGTGAGGTGAGTTTCCTGTAAATAGACCATGCTTGCCTGTCAGCGGTGAATTTGTGCTAAAAACCTATGTCTCTTATGTATTGTTTGTAACCCTCTCACATTCCAAGTAAGTATTTCATAGTGTTGTGATGTATGTGTCATATGCATATATCAGTCGCGCTTGCACATTCTCAACCGCTCCCCAGTTTCGGCATAGAAGACAGGTAGAACTCTCACAGCCCAAACCCCCACACAATGCAAGGTCCAACAGAACATCACGTTCGACCAATAAACTAAAATAAACCAACTGTGTATGATGCAGTATTCAAACTTTTGGCAATTGATTTTTAAGAAGGAGGGGGCTTTAATGCCACCATGCATAGGATGTGCAAGCAAGCTGTCCCTTATCTGGTCAGCCCGAGAATCTTAATAAATGGCATATTGTAGTGCAAAGAAAAGAAAAAAAAACAAGAGCACAATTGAGTAGTATGTGAGCATGTGTTACATTTTGATCCTCTCCTCTCTGTTAACAATTTACATATGTAAAATTCAATTACCAGCAGTAGCAATTGTCAAGTCAACAGATCTGCTGTCTGTGGAGTCGACTAGGAAATAGTGCCATACTTGCATTTGAGTCGGAATCACTATCTGCTAATGAGCAGGAAGACAAAGCACAATTAGTCTGATTCATAGAAATTAATGTTTTAAGTACAGCTCTTCTACCCTCTAGTGCCTGTTCAGGAGAGATCCTCGCCACAGGTTTAGTCTTGCTCGATGGACACCTCCTGGATCGAGGCGGCCGACCCTGCCTCTTCCCGGTCCTCCGCTCTGATGGTGTCATGGTCCCTGAAATTAAGGATGCGTGCAATCATAGTACGTGGTGTTGCACCAGGTGGAGGATGCTTGAATGGTAAGCAGTGTGCGTGCTCCACTGTAAATAGATGAGAGTCCTTGTGGTGCCACTGTCGCGGAGCCAGTCTTCAATAAATTGCGTGGGGTTAGAGCCCACTGTTTCCTCTAGTATTCCAATGATTCGCACATTATTACATTGTGTAGGTCCTTCTGCATCCTCTGCCCTGTTATGAAGGACTGCGTTTGTGTGTGATGCTTCAACTGGGGTTAGCGATAACGTCACTTCTGCTGCCGATACCTTTTCAGAGATTTTGCAATGGTCATCGCGCAGGAGACTTAATTCAGCAGTCAGGGTGTTGATGCAATGTTCTATGGCCGCTCTGGAGTCTTATTTCTTGAAGTATGATGTCTAATTTATCCATGGCAGGTGGTATGGGCAGAGGAGGGACACAGTGTGTGGAAGAAGAAGCTACAGTACCACCTGTTGGGCTGTTAGAGCGTCCGAGCCGTGACAACTGTTTTGCTTGACTTTGTGCAACCCATATTATGTACAGCACTCTTTTGTTCACTTCTAGTTTGTCTAATCAATGCTACCTACTCTGTTTGCAACCATACTGTAGGAAGGCAGATGGTTTTGTGTTACTGTGGGTTTTGGGGCACCTCACCCAGCACAGTCAGACGTTCACCCTAAGCACATCATCAGATAGTAGCACAGACACAATCAGAGTTGCAGATTAATCTGAGCAGATGGGTTGCAAACAGGTCACTGCGATCGATTCCCAAAAGGCCAGTAGTGACAATATGTTCTGCTTGTGCATCTGTTCACCTGTACAACAGTGCCAGGCTTCTGTTCTACGTTTGGACTGCCTCACGATCGCTGATCTCAGTTATAAGATGTACTCACTCAGAGTATGTAAGACATAAGGCAGACTTGGCATTGCGGAGCATAATTACATCCCAGAACATTCACTTCATGGATACAATGGTCATTCCGGCGAGTTACATAACACTTAGTGAACCTCGTCCCAACATAGTGGATTTCAAGGCGTGCTATCAGTATGGCTGTACTCATTGTTCTTTCAACCGCCGACTGCTGGTCAGCCTCCTCTAAGTGGAGCCACCCTGCTTCTCGGCAGGGCATGCGCTCTCGCAGCATACAGCTCTCTGCAGATCCAAGTATACAAGAAGTGGGCCGCGCCGCCGGCTGGGCAATCTGGGTTTTCACAGCCCTGCTGAATTTTGCTCCCACTAGGCCTCAGTCCTAACAATAAGGGCCAGGGGCATGGGTCAGTTGGCCGCAACCCGGTTCCAATACAGCGGCCTCAGCATCACTGCGCCCAGCTGAGGTAAGAGGGTGGGGAAGCAACCCGCTCACAAACCTGGGCTCCTGACGGCTCACTTCTCTTCTGAAAATCAGCTCAGACAGGCACAGGAATCTTCAGGCTGCACGCTGCATGCCGCGTCAATCAGACTGTGGCCTTCCGCATGTATACATGCCTCCCCGTCAGATTCCACGAACACTAGCTGGCGATACTGTTGACTTTTCGGCACTCCCTGTATTCAGTATTAACAGACATGTTCTGACATGCTCGTAACAGATGTCACAAGCGTTGTCTTTTTTTTTTTTTCAATTCTTTATTAAACTTTTATAAGTGAACAAATAATTATAGATTGTACAAAAAGATAAAGAAAGAACTTAGATTCACATTAAAGAGATTCCAGTGTACAGTGAGATGTTTAGATATTTTCCATAAATAAAACATTGTTAATTATATTATATCTGATATTCCTGACAGAGAAATAATAAGCAAATATATATTATGTCAAAATGATAAAATATATTATTACAAAGTTACACTTATCTACAACCTTACTAGAGAAAAAAATAAATATATATTGTCAATAATGTTGAAAATATAATAATGGCATGAGATATTATTTATGAATTATTGAACATTTAAAGAAATACACAAGAGAAGTGAAATTATTAGCTAGTCAAGAATACATTCCATATTTGGTCAAATTGTTGTAAGTTATCGTTTAATTTATATAGCATTCTTTCAAACTGGGCAATATCAAACATATCCTTTAACCACATTTGAGTAGATGGTAAAACATTAGATTTCCAAAAATGCAATATATTAACTTTGGCTACACTAATTGCAGTAGAAAGCCATCTATATAGATGTGAGGAAAGTGTGCCTAGACCTTGGGTATCATGTAGTAAAAATAGGCGAGGTGATTGTGGGGAGATATTGGGCAATACTTTCCTTAAATATTGTGATATTTGTATTCAGAATGGTTGGAGTGCAGTACAGTCCCATAGGATGTGAACGATATCACAATTGGTTTGGTCACATCTCCAGCAATTGGAATCATTACTAAGTTTAGCAGAGTAGAGTTTCGAAGGTGACCAATGCCATCTATGTAAACTTTTGAAGTAATTAAGTTTCATCCTTGCATCACGAATCCCTTTATTATAATTCTCTAAAAGTTTAGCCCAATCTTTATCTGTATAGGTAATGTTAAGTCGTGTAGACCACCAAGATTGTAGATCTTTGGATGTATTATCTGAAAAAGATTTATCAATTAGTAAAGAATACAGGCCAGATACCGTGCCTTTAAAATTTCTCCATATATAAATATGGTGTGCAATGGATGAGTGAATCAAAAGGTCTGAATTCAAGAATGTTATAGTGTTTAAAATCGATGTTAGTAGTATATAGTTATGAAGTTGTGAGGTCGGGAGTCGATGTGTTTCTTGTAGTTGTGTAAATGATTTCAAAGAATTGTTTTGATTATATAAGTCTGATATGTTGTTGACTTTACATTTTTTCCTGATAAACCAATTTAGCTCTTTTCCTTTATGTATAATCGCTGAGTTATTCCATAACAGAGCATTTAAATGTATATGGACATTACAGTTTATAATTTTATGTGCTTTTTGCCATGCTAATTGGGATGAATAAATGATTGGATTGGAGGATGGGGAGAATTTAGGACTTTTAGTATAATAAATCGCCAAAGAAGTGGTAGTTTTCAATAAATGTTGTTCCAATTTGACCCATATAGGTATCTTATCTTTCTCAGATATCATGGAGGTCGAGTGAGATAATTGTTGTGCTATCCAGTAAGTTTCCAGGTGTGGGAGTCTAAGGCCACCTTTTAGGGAGGATGAGTGTAATTTCGCACCACTTATACGGGGGGTTTTCCCTCCCCAAATGAAACGGCTTATTAGAGAGGTTGTATTCTTAAAAAAATAAATCGAAGTAAGGGGGAGTGATAGCATGTTAAAAACATAATTACATTTCAGAATTGTGTTCATTTTAATAATCTGCACTCTTCCCCATAATGACAGATTCAGTTGAGACCATCTAACAAAGTCTCTTTTAAGTTTGTCTATAATGGGGTTCAAATTATCCATCGCAATATTTTTTAGTCCCGTATTGAGAAGGATCCCAAGATATTTCAGTTGAGATGTTTTCCAATTGAAAGGTAGATCCCCTAAAGTTGTTGAAGTGGTACAGGTGTTCATTGGCA
This sequence comes from Pleurodeles waltl, assembly GCF_031143425.1. Taxonomy (NCBI): domain Eukaryota; kingdom Metazoa; phylum Chordata; class Amphibia; order Caudata; family Salamandridae; genus Pleurodeles; species Pleurodeles waltl. The sequence continues at coordinate 477,550,387 of NC_090443.1, read as the reverse complement.
AAGCTTCACATTTAGACCAGTTGATCTTCTATCCAGAGAATGCCGAGAAGTGAGTTAATAAATCAATCAGAGTGTTAATTGAGGTATTTGGGTTGGATAATGTGAGTAGAATATCATCAGCATAATAAAAAGCTTTTATCTCACCGGATAAAGTAGTGATACAGTGTATATTGATATTTTGCCTGATTGCAATAGCTAAGGGTTCTAATGCTATGAGGATTAACAAGGGAGAGAGAGGACATCCTTGACGGGTTCCACGTGAGATTTTAAAGTAGGGGGAAGTGAAGCCATTGCAAGTAATCGCAGCTGTAGGGGAGTTATACATTCCTTTAGCAAGCGTAATAAAATCTGGACCTATACCCATTCTATCCATGGTATGGAGTAAATATCCCCATTCTACTCTATCAAATGCCTTTTCAGCGTCTAAGGATAAAAGGATATTTTTGTCTAGTTTATTACGTTGTTGCCATAACAGGTGCAGGATGGTTCGTAGATGGTTAGAGGAGGAACGCGATGGAACAAATCCTACTTGTGAGGGATGTATGAGAGACGTGATGACTGAATTTAATCTTGTCGCTAATATTTTGGCCAAGATTTTAATATCAGAATTTATTAAAGATATGGGTCTATAGCTGGAGCATTCCAAAGGGTCTTTATCGGGTTTAAGAAGTACAGTAATGCGCGCTCTTAGAAATTCAGGTGGGAAGTGGCCTTTGATTAGAGATTCATTAAAAAAAGGAGTGTAGAATTGGAATAATTTGAGTTTTTGTGATTTTATAGAATTCTATGGGGAAGCCATCTTCTCCCGGGGCTTTATTTGTAGCTAGACATTCAATAGCTTTAGCTATCTCTTCTATTGATATATGTCCTTCTAATCTTTGTTTCTGTTCTTGAGACAATCTTGGGATTTTTTATTTTTTAAAGAATTCATCTTCCATTAATGTATCTTCACAGTTCAAGGAGGTATAGAGTGTTTCATAGTATTGTTGAAATTGGGTTATTATATCCGTAGGTAGGGTAAGTAAGTCATTTGAAGAGTTCCTAATAGCAGAAATCGTTCTAGACGATTCTTGTTGGCGTAATTGATAAGCTAAGAGACGTCCTGCTTTCTCCCCCCTTTCATAATGACGTTGTCGTATTAGGAATAAGCATTTTTCAGCTTGAGAGGTATATAAATTATTAAGTCTAAACTTAACTGATAATACTTTTTTAAGAAGGATAGGTGATTCTGATTTATTATAATCTTTCGTAAGCGATTGAGCTTCTTGTTCCAATGAGATCCTCTCTGCGTTCAATTTTTTTTTAAGTAGATAAGGATCCCTCATAATCATTCCTCTAATGACAGCCTTGCCTGCACCCCATAATACGCTTGCATCTGTGACGGAATCTTTGTTCTCATCTAGAAACTGATCCACATGTTGACATAGATCTAGTTTAGCTTGTGGTGTTTTATACATTGAAGTATTAAATCTCCAATGAGTTCTAGGAGATTGAGTAAGTCCAATATTGATGTGCAGATCTATTAAATCATGATCAGATATACTACAAGGAGTAATTCCTGCATGTGAAATTGACTGTATCAATGTTGGTGATGTTAAAAAATAATCTATTCTAGAACAAATGGAGTGTGCACTGGATGTAAAAGTATAGTCTCTATCATGTGGATGCAGTAAACGCCAAGGTTCTTGTAGAGCAAAGTCATCCATAAGATCTTTCAGGATATATCTGTCGGTGGAATGATGGGTATCTGGTTTACCAGATTTGTCAATAAATGGGTCTATTGTAACATTCCAGTCTCCACCAATCAGTACTTTGGTGGGTCCAAAAGATGAAAGTAATCTAGTAATTTTTGAAATAAATATTGTTTTGGAATCAGTAGGTGCATATATTGACCCTATAATCATATGGCAGTTTCTGACACATATTTTAACGAATGCATATCTGCCTTCATCATCTGTCCAGGTTTGTAAGATTTTATATGGTAGGTTTTTATTGAAAAGGATAGCCACTCCACATTTCCGGAAGGGTGTGGCGGTATCCATAGGATTTTTATGAGTTATATTGGCGTGTATTACTTGACCTATCCATTCTCTCTGCAGTTTCTCACTTTCTGATTCAGTAAGATGTGTTTCATGTAATAAAGCAATATCTGTTTTTTGTTGGCCAAGGTAACTAATTATTTTTTTCTCTTAATAAAGTGCGTCAAACCGTTAACATTTAAAGATACAACATTCAGAGGTTTTAACTTGTTAGAAGACATATTATAGCGATATCAAAAAATATTTTAAAAAACAAAAATAGAAATATATAATGCCAATCTATGAAAGTGGATAAAAGAAGTAGAAAAGTTGAGAGAAAAGAATATGAGGAGAGAAGAAAAAAAAAAAAATTAGAATATTAGGATTATAGTTATGTAATTATATGAGATTTGAATCTTTAACCTAATATGGATTCGTTGAAAATGTAGTAACAGGAAAGTATCACTTATCAGAAGAGTTGTTTATTACTGAACTGTCCAACTTAATAGATAAGGCAGTATGTACACTGAGTGATTGAACTTTAATCGGGGGATAGAAGCCTGGAAGCTGTGAAAGGAAGATAGAGAAGAGGAAAAAAGGAGAGGGAACACTATTGTTAGGACAGAGTATATTTTCCTACGTCATACATATACCAAATCACCCCTCTAGGATTAATATACTGAACTTTACTCATGGTTTGATGGGAGATCTGGATTTGTCTCTTGGGTGATTTTTTTTCCATGCCTTACATTTACCACCATGTGTCCACTGTCGCTGCACAGGTATCCATTCACCTTGATCTGTATCCTCTGAGGAGATAGAAGCTGTGGGTTCTATAATGTCTGTATTTGAAGTAGATTTGTGTTCCATTTCAGTGTCTTTATCATCAAGGTCATTCAAAAAGGATTCTAGATCGTGAGGGTCAAAATATTCTTTAGTTTTCCCTTGAAAAGTCACAATCATGGTTGCAGGTTCCAAAAGGCCTTATTTGATCTTTCTTTTCTTTAACCTAGTACGTAAATTTAGAAATTGTTTCCTTTTGAAATTTGTAGTTGCAGAAAAATCTGCTGTAATTATTATCTGGGATGAGTCATATTCATAAGGACCATCTTTTTTGGCGGCCATTATGATTTGACGAGCCTGTTGATGATGTAAACAGCATGCCAAAACATGTCTAGGTCTCATAGATGATGTGATTCCACGTGAACGTACACGGTGGGCTCTTTGAAAATCACGTGGCTGTGAAAAGGTAATTTTCGTTAAGGTCGGAAGAAAAGTGGTCAAGAAGTCCAAAATATTGTCCTTTTCTATTTGTTCCGGAAGGCCAATGATACGAAGATTATTCCTTCTGCTTCGGTCTTCTAACCCTATCACTTTTTGTTGCAGGTATCCAATATCTTGACTACCGTCAGGTATCTTGTCGATGAGGTTTTCAACAGCCGAGATGCGAGCATCCGTTGATTGCATTTTAATCTGGAATTTTACAACTTCATTCCTCAGTCCTTGGACTTCCATGGTATTAGTGGATACTGTGTGTTCCAAAGAGGAAATGGACGATCTTATGGCTAGAAGTTCTTTCAAGATAGCATCCATATTCGTTGTAGATGCAGCAGCGGATTCAGCCATTATGTGCTGTGAGTTTGCAATCTCTGGTACAGTTTGTAAGGCTGCACTATGTGATAGTTGACGCACAACTTTAGGATCTGACATGTATGGTATCTATTACGTTCCAGAAACTTATTTATGATTGGTATCAAAGTTGCCTTGAAAAGGTAAAGCCCACTGTGTAGTGTCTTCAATGAGAAAAGAGAGCAAGATTTTTCCAGATTTAGTTTGTAAATTCAATAGGAGTTGTACTTTTGATGTGTAGCCCCATATATTTGACGGAGCATTACTGCTGTGAAGAGAGAAAAAAAAAATACGAGGTTGCTTGGGCAACGCTTTGTGTCACGTTTGAATAAAGAACCGATATATCATTTGTTGATAACGAGTCTGGAGTGGATTTTATTTTTGCAAAGTTTAATCGTCATGTAGATTTTATGATTTACTACACTACAGTAGTACTGTTTAAGTTGTAGAAACTGAACAAGCAACTTTGTTGATTATTAATGCAGTCTTAGTACGCCTTTTCTTTGGAGAAGAGATCAATGAAGGAAAAAAAAGAAACAAAAATATGGGAAAAACTGAATCCTTTATACAATCACCCAAGTAGATGTCGACTGCAGATGTTGAAATTAAGAAGAGCACTTATATTCAATGTCCGAACATTTTAGTAACCTTCCAGGGTGAGAGAGAAAGTCTCAGGCATATAAGTCCACATTATTCGTTTCGTTTTTATAAGCTTTAAATTATATCTTTTCCCCTTGTTCCTTCGTTTCTATCCTCATCTCTCCTTGTATTTTTTTTTTCCTTTTTAAAAAAAAAACATGAAGTAGTATTGTCATACAAACAAACAAGTTCAGAGTGTGTGTTTCTTAATTATTTAACGATATCTGGTGCATCGTGGTTGCATTATCCTAAAGTTATGGCTCGGAAAGTTACATTGCATGTCTGAATTTCCTTTCGTGACTTTCGATTTGAAGAGAGCGTCGTTCAAGTCCACATTTCCCCCTATTGTATACTGTGCACTGTATATTTTAAGATTTTGTCCATTATGGGGTTAGCGTGGAGTGCATGATCGATGATATCTAGATGGCAAGCATTATTTGTTATTGAAGAATGCAAAGAAAGAAATACCGTTTTGTCTTGGTGCTCCGATTTCCTTATCTTTGTTTCCAAGGGAGCGTCAATAAACTCCACAGCAGTAAAGGCTGTGCATGCAGACTTCGATCAAAGTGAAGATAAGGCGAGTCTTATTTAAATTTTCCAGTTTCTGTAGTTTCCTGTGGGGTTCCGATGATCTATTTTGGGCTTTTTTATGTGGTTTGACGGGGAAAAAGCATGTTTAGTCCCCTTCCTTCTCTCCGTTCCGTCCGGCTCTAGAATTGAGCCGCCATCTTCCATCGGCACTTGGCTCCGCCCCCTCTTCACAAGCGTTGTCAACGGATTAATGCAGATTCTCCAGCGGCTCACCGGAACTCAGAAAGTTACGACCGCCATCTTGCGGCTGGCCACACCTCCCCTGACACTCTCTGCCACATAACCACTGAACTCTATTCAGCTCTACATTACTCTACTCTTCCTACTCCACAACACAATACTCTCCCACGCCACACTGACCCTCCACGCCACTAACTTTTAGCAATGCTGAAGAGCAACTACACTGGTGTACAACATTGCCAAAGCCAATAGCTTTTATATAGGTGAGACCGCTTAGCTTTGTCAATGCCTGTGTACACACTTTAACAGTTCCTAATTTAGCGAGCAGCGCATGGGCACTGCGTCTGAGGGCACGGAAAGGGAAAAGATAAGAAATTTAAATCAAGGGTGGCCCTTATATATGGCTCTGCTCTGTTACTTTCAGGGCAGCATGAAGCTCACGACGCCACCGAGCGGCACATGGAAGCACTACTGTAAAATTTTACAGGTCCAACCTGGCTCTTGCAGAATATTCTTAGGTGAGGAATATGCAGCTGAAACATCCACCAGAAAAAAGTATTACAGATAGTTAGTAACTTGTTCATCAGACAGGTCACTAGAAGTATAAGTTGACATGGTGGTATAAGTATCCGAAGTTCAGGCGTGAGGTCCATCATTATATACTCTGCATCCTTTCAATTAACATTTGTTTGGTGTACAAGGTGGAGGGCAAAATTGAAAAAGCTACTGATAAACCCATTGGAGCGTTGCAGTACAAAACCCAGTGCAGTAACAGCTAAAGAGATTATAATCATTGGAAATATCGCATAGGGCCTACAGAGATGCTCGAAGTTGCCAGCATACTCAAATCCATAAAATTGTGAACATGTCTCTCACTCTTGATCATTAACCAACCTTCACTGCGCTACATCCCGTAACATGATAACCACAGCTCGTGGTAATCATGCACGACATGGAAACACTTCCACCATAGGATCAAAACAGAGACAACATCCTTCCAACCTCACAGCCTACACGGTATAGTGTGCTACCCATGTAGACAAACATTTCAGCGCCCCATATGAGGGTAGTAAGTGGCATATAAATGCTACAATACAATACAACTGACAAAGCCAGCAGGCTTCGCCTTTAGCCATGTTGCAAAGTAGGGTGAAAGTTTTAAAGTGGTGCTATGACATGGACAGCGTGGGCAAAGTCACTATGGGCCAGATGTATGAATCTGGCCCAGTGCGATTCGGTAATTGCGATTTTTAAGAAATCGCAATTACCGAATCGCAAAGGGCCATGTATCACATTTGCGATTCGGTAATTGCGATTTCTTTAAAATCGCAAATGCAATTACCGAATCGCAAATTGCGATACAGGCCCCATTCGCAGCTGTTGGCCAATAGCTGCTAATTTTTTGCATTTTCGCAAATTGCGATTTCTGAAACAGAAATCGCAATTTGGGAAAAGCAAAGGGCCAGGGTGCTGGGGGCCTAAGGCCCCCTCTCCTGCACCCCATTTTTTTTTTCCCACATGTAAAGTACACACATGTCAAAAGGGCATGTTTGCTTTACATATCAAATTTAAAAATGCAGCTTTACTGCATTTTTAAATTTTGCACCAGGTTACCACCTGGTTACAGGTCATGGTATTTTGCCCTTGCAAAATACCATTCTGCGAAAAATCGCAATTTGCGATTTTTTGCAGAATTGCATTGCGACCTGGATTTTGCGAATCGCAAATTGCGATTCGCAAAATCCAGGTCGCAACGCAGAAAATCGCAATTTTTGCGATTTTCTGTTTTTGGTCTGCGAATAAATTTGATGCATTGCAGACCCTGATTTTGCACTCGCAAACGGCCGATTTCGCTGTTTGCGAGTGCAAAATCAGATGATACATCTGGCCCTATATACTTTTTTTTTTTTTTTTTAACTGATGGGAGGTTGATGGGCATCTACACCCTATGCATTACATGCTCTCATTCCTTCGAAAATGCCTTCTGTCCTACCCTTCCGAAAAGCAATTTTAAAATAAAAAAGCGCTGTTGCAGCCAGCAATTTTTTTTTTTTTTTTTTTTTTAAAACAACTTACAGCCGTGTTGTTGTGCAACATTGATAAAAACTTTGACAAAGCTAAAATCTCGCATAGATGAGACCAATTAGCTTTGCCAAGGATTGTTTAAAGATCTGTGACGCACTATTTGAGAAATGTGCCCGACCTCGGAGTGTGGATAAATGCCCCAATTAGCCGAACCGAGTCCACAAGCATTGGGTGCGCGTAGACAATGACTCACTGTCGGCTTCCGCGAAGCAAACTGTGGAGTGAATCTCTTACTATTATTAGTGTCTGTAATTACAGAGGTGATGTTTTCAATTAACCATACATGTCACGCATTTACTTTCTATGAACTTAATGACACGTGTTAACTGCTGACACAGAAATTACCGTCCGTTACTTAGAGAATAACCCATCCTGGTTCAGGCGTTCCGCCACATACATCGAGATTACAAAACAGTCAATAGAATATGGACATAATCCAAGTGTTGAATCAAAAATATCTGCATAGCTTTGGCGTTTTGGGTTCATGTATGCTTTTCCATGTACATACATTGTAATCTAAATGCAAGGGATATTTGGGGGTCACCACTGCGGTGCTTTTTAAATAAATGTTGGTGCTGCCACAGATAGCGGAGGGCAGGCAAACATTTGAACTTTTATGGAGGGATTAAACAACAATAAAAAAAAAAAATAGCTTCAAAAGTGTGAGCTGTGCAAATAGACAAGTACTTGGGACATGCTCTAGGGGAGAGTCAAACACAAGAAGAAGTGAAGCCGGTAGCGCTGGCCAAATAGAAGCAAGAAAATAAGAGTGATGTTGAAGTCAACCAATGTGCCAGCTCTAAACCCACTCCAAAGAAACCAAATGTCTCATAAGTAACAGTGCATGTGCTGTCAGAGTCTAGACCTAAAAATGGGCCTGGCCACAATTTTGGGCTATCGGCTCAGTATAAAATAACTTTCAGCTGAATCTTTGGCTGCTGCATTATAGCTGTCAAACTCAAGGAAAAGAGACTTGAGAGAAGTGAAGCCAAGAAGCAGCGTAATTTAGATCCACAGGTGCGCCATCTTTTATTCCACTTGAGGTACTGCTGGACCAAAGGCCAGCCCTACAACCAACATCCAAGTTCAGACCCCATACGTCTATCTAGAATCTGCCAACCAGAATACAGTTTTGCAGGGGTAGGCCTATCAATGCACAAGGCTGCTCCAAAGCTCTCCTGCCTTCTTTAATTCCATCCAGATGTTGCAAATTCAAGAGAATGCTTAAGACCTACCGAGTCAGCACTCTCAAGGATCCCATCTGGCTGAAAACTTTCTTCACCATACCCCCTCTCTCCTTCCAGTGCTCATAGAAGGGGCACCCCCCCCCCTCCTGGTCACCCACCCAGATCCCACAAACTTAGACCACACCAATTTCAGGATTATGGAAGAATTGATGTATTTGGCAAGCCTGGGTCCTCCTTACCATAGCCACAAGCACTGTGCCCCACATTCAGGGCCAGCCAGTCTGCCCAGGTGACCTATCACCTTGGGTCTAACCATTCACTTGGGTTCTGGGCAAGCTTCTGCTTCAAGTCCCACCAGGTGACCTTTCACTTCCAGTGCAACTACATATTTTCTTCTGGGCAAGCGCCTGCTTCCAGCCCGATCAGGTGACCTTTCACTTCTGGTACAACCACACATTTACTTCCGTGCAAGCGTGTGCTTCCAGCCCGACTGGGTGACCTTTCACTTCTGGTGCAACCACACATTTCCTTCTGGGCAAGTGTTTGCTTCCAACCCAACTGGGTGACCTTCCACACTCAGTGTAACCAAGCCTTCTCTTTTTCAGGCCAGCAGCTGCTTCCAGCACGCCAGGTGACCATTTACTTCCGGTCTAACAATTTATGACCTTCAGGGTAAGCGTCTGCTTCCAGCCCATGAATGAACTGATATCCTGGGTGAACATCACCACCCTCCCTTTCAAGGTGACCCAGTCACCCTACACATCAACTTCTTTTTGGCCACAGGCTCTGCTCTTGATTTGTTTCCTTTCGGTTCAACTCGCAAGGCCATTGCAGTAGCCTGCCAGTACCACCTGGGGCCTGACTGTCACCTGTTTGAGGCCTGTTCCCCACTGACACCCTCTGATTTTAGTTCAGGATCGCATTGTAAGTACTGCCATGCCTTGCTGTAAGCTTCCGCTGCCCGCAAGGTCCCCCACCATAGATGCGCCTCAATTCTTTCAATCTACCAATAACCCTTTGAATTCCATGTTGCCATTTTGTTCCATAGAATTGCATTCACCCTAATGTCTGACAGGTGCATCGCACTGCTGTAAACCAGCTAACCCTAATGCGTATCTTTCACAGCACCTCCTATGCTCCATCCATTGTTCATTCTCTCTCCAATTCCAAGACTCTGCAGCATCCCTGCGGTTAAATACTCCCCACTCCCAAGGGCACATTCCTATGGTTAGATTTATGACTGGGCTGAACCCAGTATCCCACTCCCTTGCCCAATCACTTTGTCTTAATTTTATCCCTCCCTCAACCCTGTCCAGTCCAGGTTCTGCTCCCTGGGGGAGGCCTCCACTAAGGCCCACAGTCCGGCCAAAGTCCCCCCCCCTCCTCTCCACAGCTGCAGGAAGGGTCAAAACAGGCATTAGCTCCCTGTTCGTTCTCCTGTTCCATCACACCCGGGCCATGCCTAGACTAGGAATGTGCAAAAGTTTAGCAAGTTCCCAGATTTGCACACAAAAGTTGCAAAGTTTGCAGGTCCAGGTTTCCCTTCACCCATGCAATGTTTTCTGTGCATTGCGAGTGAATTTAAACTCTAACCAAACAGATCAGCTTTAAAACACATGCAAAGGTTTCTGTGTAAATTCACCATTACAAACATTCTCCAGGAGGGAACAGAGGTTAAACTGCCTGGGGTCACCGAAAGGGTCTATGCAGATTGAAAGCCACCTTTAAAAAAAGGCTAGCAAAAAATACTGGCCAAAGTAGCACTACCTTGATATGGGAGGGCCAAATAGGTTGAGAATATGTCCAGAGTAACAACACTTGGTTGTACTGGAGCGAAGGTGATTGGCAGCTTGCCCAATTGTATAGAGAATGTCTACCCACCTGGCCGGGCTGGAGGAGCGCTGGGTGTCAGATCTTGACACGATTTTGGAACAACCTGTGTGCAGGAAAATATATTCCAAGGGCAGATTGATTGTTTGAAATGCCAAGATAAAAAAAAAAATGTAAGCTTACACCACACGGATGGGACGAATTGGTGCACACAATTGATTGTATTAACACCATGCAATTAATTGTATTAACACCAAACAACGTAGCAGATGCAAACACTGGAGTGGGGACGCATGGTGGGCGTGTGCAGGCATTCAAGGCTTGAGAGAGAAAGTTGTGGGTGAATTGAGAACAATGTTGGGCTGGCACATAGCATTGAAGTATGTCGGATGAGAGATTTCCCCCATCAAGAGAAAGGTAAACGGAGCACAAACCGTAATGAACTGGGACTTGCATCAGTCAAAAGGTGGAGAGCTATGAGCTGAAGCTTGCCTGGACCTCCCTCTTAGGAATTCTGGATATGATAAACTGGATTCATGCAGAATATGAAGTCCAAAAAACTCAAGGCATAGGGACATCCGTAGGGCATGCTTCAGAAATATGGGACCTACCCTTAAAGGAGTTGATGTTCCCCACATGACAAACTGCCTTAGGCTGAAGCCATGTGCATTTTTATGTCAGACTAAACAGTGAGATACTAAACGTATTGTTGCTATTATGAATATTTTGCTCTGACTCCTCACATAGCAACAGGTTGGCGATCTATTGACAGGCAATTAGAAGTGCCTGCTTAACCTAGTCTGACTAGTTTCAGAGTCCGTGCACTGCTGAAAGCCTTTTTAAAGTCGAGCGTGCAAGTGCTTTGACCTGTGGTAAGTATTGTGGGCTTTTAACCACACCCCCCTCAAACACATTACTTTCACTCGTTTGTGGGCTTGCCTTTCAAAAATCCTTTGCTATCATTTCTAAATGCCTTACGTTTGTCCCTCCTTGGGGATGTTTTGTTACCGCCTTGTAGACTGACCCTGTTACATGGATAATTGCATGACTGCAGATACGTTTGACTGCGAGCATACTTATTTTTCCTTTTGCGTCTCTCCTTCGCGCTCATGCTCATGGCGGCCATGGTGCTTTCAATCGGCTCGCTAACGTCAACTAATGTTTTACTTGTTATTTTAATGGTATTTTATGTTCTTATAGCATGGTATGATAAATCATGTTATAGTATTGTACATTATAGTGTGGTATGTTGTGTGATGTTATGTAGTTGAATGGTGTGTTGTATTTTATTGTGTTGTGCTCTGTTGTAAAAGCTCTGTTGTGCTTTGTTGTATTAAGTTATGTTGTGTTACAGTGTATTTTTATGACATTTTGTGTTGACAGGTCACATTAAGTTTTCTAAAAACAAATTAGGCTCTAGTACTCCCGTCGTGTAGCGAGCTGTGTCGGCTTCAGAGAGTGCGTCTTTTAAATGTGTTCCCAGAGTGTCTCTGACGTGACGGCTGATGCACCACTGAGTGCACGCGCCGTTAGTGAACAGGGCTCAAGCAGCTGTCAGTCAAGCAGGAGATTGGCACAGGTCACGCACCACAATTTGCGAGAAAGACGTGTGCATTGGCTGGAAACCATTTGCGTCGAAACAGTGTATACCCCTCCTTCCCGCCCCCCTGAGTATCTCCCACCGTTTTAGTGCCCATCTCATGTCCTCTGCTCACTCACACTCCTGCCCCACCTCTTGCACACACAGCCTCCTCCATCAAATCTCCCTCCACCCTGTCGCTCTCTCTCACACACCCCTTTCTTATACTCTCTTTTACCTCATAACCTATCTATTCTTTTTACTCTCGTCCCCTTTCTTCTTCCATCATTCTAACCGAAACGGGAGTTTTGCGCCTCTTATCATTTCTCTTTCTCCCTCTAAGACTTTTTACCCCCACTCTTACTCTCCAATTCATGTTTCTTGCTATATAAACCTGAAAACATTAGTACATAATGATCATTCTTTTAATTTTTAATGCGCACATGCCTGCACTCTTTCATATATACATCAGTATATATTCGTACTCATTCTAACCCATACACACACACAAAACAGTTTGGCATCGTGTACACAGCACTGACACTGACAGCGGCCTGCGGCGTCTCTGTAATCCTACGTGTTACACTGGCTGCAGAGCCTGTCCTCTTTGGGACCATCAATGTCCGACTGGCTGCAGAGCCTGTCCTTTCTAGAGCCATCCATGTCCTACTGCCTGCAGAGCCTGTCATCCCCGGTGATATCTATGCCTCACTCACTGCAGAGCCTGTGATCACCAAACACTCACCCTTCTACCCCCTCTGCATGTAACAGTTACCATAATTGTGTTTTTATGACTGTTACAGGCATCCATATTTCACTATTTGCACACCCACGGTTGATTAATATGCCCTATTTTTTAAGAAACTGCTCAGCTATTCTAAGGAGAAAACCTGCTTTCTTTAAAAGTACGAATGTCTAAAAGTAGCAAAACATTTTGCTACACCTGTTTATGAAAATATATATATATATATATATACACACACATATATTGTAAATAAGCTCTTTCACACGAAGATCTATATGTATTTATAATGTTTTTGCCTCTATTGCCTTGCAAGAAATGCCAGTAGTTTCACAATTATGGCTCGCCAAATAAACATTTTTTATTAAATGCCATGTGTTTAATGTCTGCCCTCCCTGTGCTTCCATCCATCTCTTTCTATCAACAGTTCCAATAATCATCTGTAGCAAATGCTGATCAGCGCCATGTGGTAAAGTAAGAGGCGAAAGCCATTCACAGCCGCATGGAAGCAGTTTTTATTAATTTACCATACTTGGAAAGACTATGCAAGAAGCGTCAGTTAATGATACACCTATATAACCTGGTACTGCTACAAATACGGACTAACCCACCATGATATATTTGCTAGTGAGGTCCGCAACATAACATGTTCAGTGTTTCCCATCACTCCAAAAATCGACTGCACACACACAATCTACACGTTGGTTATCCATGCCTCCGATCCACTGGCATCACGCTGCCTACATGGACCAACAATGCCTCCTCATAGAATGACAATGTAATGCTTGATAGACTTACACTTGCACTGGGCTTGGCATGTAGCTTGGATGTGGTTAAGGGAAACCCTGTCAAACAACTTAAGACTAGAGCCAGTTAGCCATCAATATTTTCACAAATTTTAGCTCGCTCAGTTCACTTTGGTCAGTTACCATGATGCACGTGACTGTAGTAGTTTGTATTTGTTACCGTGACTAATACTTTTATAATTATTATTATTTTAAGTTGAGCTGTCTACTCAAAACCACATAAATACATCCCACGTAAAACCACTGTCAAACAGCAACAATCCACATAAATAGACTTCAGACCATGCCACATAATTCCAATTAGCATACCACTCAATACCAGTTCCACACCACTAAAGTCATCTCCACACATTTCCATTCCATATCATACCACATCATTCAACCCAACACAATTGCACCATGCATCACATACGTCCAATTCACACCACAAAATTCACATCATGCCACAAAATCCAACAGCGCACCACATAATTAAACACCACTATATATATCACTCCACAACCTAAAATACCATTCCACGACACTTAATATCACAGTACACATATTTCCAATCCACACCATGCCACATAATTCCACTACACAAATCCACTCCACATCATGCAATTCCACACCACACAATTTCACAACAGTTTCAATCCAAACCACATAATTACACTCAACACCACATACATCCACTTCACAACACATTTATTTACAATGTCAATAGCTCTAATTCTCGCACACGCGCGACCTATTGGCTTTGCCAATGCTTCTTGCTTTCTGCACTCCACCTTTTCTCTTTACTATTTCCTTCTTGCTGTACTGCTTTCTTCTAAAAAAAAATAAAAAAAAAAAAAAAAAATTAAAGGATAAAATATAAGCAAAATAATAAAGAAGGCTGGGGAAGGACACTAACACTACTTTAATAATAACGCAAATTAGAATTCTTATTTGATCAGATCAGGAGAGTAATACAGCTCGGGAGAAGCAGATCGGCCCAGAACGATCACCAGAACATACTGTGGAAAAGAGGCCGACGAGTTTCATGGTATAACCCTCTCTCAGTACCTGGCTCGAAGCAAAGGCTGCAGTAGCGCGCCCGTGTGCCAAGGGCCCTCCTGAAAAGAAGGAAATAGATCCCCTAGCTGCTGCTGGAATTTTAAAATACAGCAATAATGCCACTGCATAGCTGAACCAGTAGAAGCTGGGCCCCCCCAAGGGCTGGACCTAGACGGACTGCCCCAAAAGCTAACTCACGAAAAGGTCATTATTAAGGTTCTATGCCATTTTCATAAGCAGATATTTTATTAAGTAATTTGAAACGTGCGTTTAATGCCAAAAGAAGTAATAAATTAATTCTCACTGCTCCGGAGAACATATGGTGATGGCAAACCTGATCACCTATGGTTCATTCTGTTGAGGAACTGGAATGGTGAAAAGTGTGAATCCTGAAACTGAGAGTCAGTACAGCCAGGCCATGCGGTGGTGGTGGGCAGCAGGTCACCCAGTCTGCGAGATGACTACATCAGTGTTCAAAAGGGACAGGTCCAGCAGAAAAGACTGAACAACGAAAGCTGCAATAGGTTGTTAGCCATACCAGGGACCTCCACCGCAACCATCCTTTGTTCAGGTTTGGCCATGGCGACCTCCTACACTGCTTTCTGCGCACTTATTTATTTTTTAAATAACTCGTTTGGCAGCAAAATAACACTGGGCACAGCCATGTGCTGACAAGATAAAGAAGAGGAGGCAACTGTTTTGGTGCAGGCTTGTGGTGCACTGGGGAAGGCAGAATCCATTGGATTCAATCTCCAGTTCCCACAACCCTAGAGTTGCATGACTGCCAATCTTAATCGTAGTTTGAGTCGATGTTAAAGCTATGTGGGTTTCCAGGAACGGATGTGATCTGTTTTTTTGCTGTGTTATATGGCTATGCTTTTGCAAAGTGCTTGTACCAGCACAGTCTCCCTAACCTCCGCTTCCCAGTGATTGCATGGGGGGATGGGAGCCACATGCAAGGGTCTGTGGAGGGTCCATGGCTCTGTATATGGGACTAGGGTCAGGAAAATCTGATGAGCTCCAAATCTGTGAGCTTGATAAGGGGCCTGGGCAAATATTGATGGGCTCAGCAAGAACAAATGAATTTGCTGTCTTCTTCTGCAGGGTAGCAAGAGCATGTCAAACTACTAGGAAGTTCTGGTTCCTCAGCTGGGTCAGTAACAATATGCATTCATATTACGTCATCTTTCACTATGAAGCTAAATAGGGAATAAAACCCTGCATGGATGCTATTGTGCAATAAAGCTGTAAATAGCTTTACTAGATTTGTGGTTTAAATTATATGGAGAAGCCAAAACGTACGAAGCTTAATCAAATCTGCATTCTTTTTCATAGAGAAAGGCGGAGAAATTCTGAGGTTAATCAGCAACAATTATACAATATTCCACGCTTATCCTCATGATACAATATCATATTCTGGTTAATGGAAAAAGATTGTGCAGGAGATCTTGAACAAATAGGGTAAATATTTGCAGCAAAATATTTCTAAGCAAATGGTTGGTGCCATTTCACTTACTCAAGGAAAAATGTAATCTTCAGAATAAGATGTAAGATGGTTTGTCAATCAGACAGTTGTCCCATCCTTAAAGAAATGAAGTGGAAATACTTTTATTTGCTTCACCCATCAGTCATTAAAGGGGGCCTTCCAGCTTCTAAGTTTTAAAAACGTTTCAACTCATCATTCCTGGTATGAAGAGCTTTCACAATTTTGCACTGTCGTGAGAGGAGCTGGGTCTCTAACTCAAGTATTTTGACTGGGTGTTTGTTTTGCCTGGTAATCTGCTGAAATTCTTGGATTTAAATTTCCGGGATACACAATAGAAATTATGTTTAGAACGTTCTGCACATCTCCTCAGATGCCCGATTTCTGCTGAAATAGTAAGGGATGTATTTAAGACATCCGTTCTTAATATTCTTTTGTGACAGTTTTTGGGAAGGTGTTTCTGCTCACCTAAATCTGATAGGCTTAGACATCAAGAGCTCTTACTCTTAGATATTTTTCGACGCAATGGATCTCGATCCTCTTTACAGTTGGCTGAACAGAGATTTCCTTTCAGTGCATCCATCATAGAAATTAAAATCAATCAGAAGCTTTGGAAATATGATACTGTAAGGAAATGGCTCCCTGTTGCAATTACCCCCCACTTTTTGCCTGATGCTGATGCTGACTTGACTGAGAAGTGTGCTGGGACCCTGCTAACCAGGCCCCAGCACCAGTGTTCTTTCACCTAAAATGTACCAATGTCTCCACAACTGGCACAACCCTGGCATCCAGGTAAGTCCCTTGTAACTGGTACCCCTGGTACCAAGGGCCCTGATGCCTGCAGCATGTCTTATGCCACCCTAGGGACCCCTCACTCAGCACAGACACACTGCTTGCCAGCTTGTGTGTGCTGGTGGGGAGAAAATGACTAAGTCGACATGGCACTCCCCTCAGGGTGCCATGCCAACCTCACACTGCCTGTGGCATAGGTAAGTCACCCCTCTAGCAGGCCTTACAGCCCTAAGGCAGGGTGCACTATACCACAGGTGAGGGCATATGTGCATGAGCACTATGCCCCTACAGTGTCTAAGCAAAACCTTAGACATTGTAAGTGCAGGGTAGCCATAAGAGTATTTGGTCCGAGAGTCTGTCAAAAACGAACTCCACAGCTCCATAATGGCTACACTGAATACCGGGAAGTTTGGTATCAAACTTCTCAGAATAATAAACCCACCCTGATGCCAGTGTTGGATTTATTAAAAAATGCACACAGAGGGCATCTTAGAGATGCCCCCTGTATTTTACCCAATTGTTCAGTGCAGGACTGACTGGTCTGTGCCAGCCTGCTGCTGAGAGACGAGTTTCTGACCCCATGTGGTGAGGGCCTTTGTGCTCTCTGAGGATGGAAACAAAAGCCTGCTCTGGGTGGAGGTGCTTCACACCTCCCCCCTACAGGGACTGTAACACCTAGCAGTGAGCCTCAAAGGCTCAGGCTTCGTGTTACAATGCCCCAGGGCACTCCAGCTCATGGAGATGCCCGCCCCCTGGACACAGCCCCCACTTTTGGCGGCAAGTCCAGAGGAGATAATGAGAAAAACAAGGAGGAGTCACCCACTAGTCAGGACAGCCCCTAAGGTGTCCTGAGCTGAGGTGACCCCTGCCTTTAGAAATCCTCCATCTTGATTTTGGAGGATTCCCCCAATAGGAATAGGGATGTGCCCCCCTCCCCTCAGGGAGGAGGCACAAAGAGGGTGTGTAGCCACCCTCAAGGACAGTAGCCATTGGCTACTGCCCTCCCAGACCTAAACACACCCCTAAATTCAGTATTTAGGGGCTCCCCAGAACATAGGAAATCAGATTCCTGCAACCTAAGACGAAGAAGGACTGCTGAGCTGAAAAACCTGCAGAGAAGATGGAGACACCAACTGCTTTGGCCCCAGCTCTACCGGCCTGTCTCCCCACTTCAAGAAAACTGCAACAGCGACGCGTCCCACAGGGTCCAGCGACCTCTGAAGCCTCAGAGGACTACCCTGCATCTAAAAGGACCAGGAACTCCTGAGGACAGCGGCTCTGCTCCAAGGAAGAAGCCTCTTTGCAACAAAGAAGCAACTTTGAAAGAACACACGTTTCCCGCCGGAAGCGTGAGACTTTGCACTCTGCACCCGACGCCCCCGGCTCGACTTGTGGAGAAACAACGCTACAGGGAGGACTCCCCGGCGACTGCGAGCCCGTGAGTAGCCAGAGTTGACCCCCCTGAGCCCCCACAGCGACGCCTGCAGAGGAAATCCAGAGGCTCCCCCTGACCGTGACTGCCTGCTTCACAGACCCGACGCCTGGTAAGGACACTGCACCCGCAGCCCCCAGGACCTGAAGGATCCAACCTCCAGTGCAGGAGCGACCCCCAGGTGGCCCTCTCCCTAGCCCAGGTGGTGGCTACCCCGAGGAGCCCCCCCCCCCCTTGCCTGCATCGCTGAAGAGACCCCTAGGTCTCCCATTGAACTACATTGCAAACCCGACGCCTGTTTTCAGGCCGCCCCCATGCCGTTGAGGGTGTACTTTTTGTGCTAACTTGTGTCCCCCCTGGTGCCCTACAAAACCCCCCTGGTCTGCCCTCCGAAGACTCGGGTACTTACCTGCTGGCAGACTGGAACCGGGGCACCCCCTTCTCCATTGAAGCCTATGCGTTTTGGGCACCACTTTGACCTCTGCACCTGACCGGCCCTGAGCTGCTGGTGTGGTAACTTTGGGGTTGCCATGAACCCCCAACGGTGGGCTACCTTGGACCCAACTTTGAACCCTGTAGGTGGTTTACTTACCTCCCCCAGAACTGTTGAAAATTGCACTAAGTGTCCAGTTTTAAAATAGCATATACAGTTTTCACACAAATGGCAATAAGCTATTTTGCTAATGCAAAGTTCCTAAAGTTCCTAAGTGAAATACCTTTCATTTAAAGTATTGTTTGTAAATCTTGAACCTGTAGTTCTTAAAATAAACTAAGAAAATATATTTTTCTATATAAAAACCTATTGGCCTGGAATTGTCTTTGAGTGTGTGTTCCTCATTTATTGCCTGTGTGTGTACAACAAATGCTTAACACTACCCTCTGATAAGCCTACTGCTCGACCACACTACCACAAAATAGAGCATTAAAATTATCTCTTTTTGCCACTATCTTACTTTTAAGGGGAACCCTTGGACTCTGTGCATGCTATTTCTTACTTTGAAATAGTACATACAGAGCCAACTTCCTGCAGATACAAAAACTAAAACTCGAGTCTTGGGTGAGCAACCGGACCACTTGAGCATCCATGAATTAAGTTAGTCCATCAGTGCAGTTCTGTTTTGCATACATCTGCGAATGTATCTGGACACTTTCAAGAATTCTACAATTAAAATATGGTTGTCTCTTCCGCTTTTCTTGTTCCAATTTGTCTTGTAATATAATTTTCCTTTTTTGTGTTTCCATATTCAGGGGTCAACTTCGTTAGGTAATTATTTTGGGAGGATTTTCTACCCTTTACTATTAAAAATAAAAAACCTTCTTACAAGCACTCAAAACATATCATATGTATGTCACTGCTAATTCAGAAGACCTAGTCACATTCTCTTGTGGCTGTTAATAGAAGATGATCATGACGGTCCAATCTTAAATCTAATTCTCATCACAAGTGTAACAATTCCCCCAAAAAACGGAAAATGGACAAAAATATTAATTTATAAACAATTTTCTACCTCAGTTGTTATCACAGGATCGCAACCTCTCTTCGTAAGCCTGCACCTATACTAACTCAGCAGTACCTTCTCACTCAATTAACACCTTCACAACATTTACAAATCGATTCCTCACGAAATCCAGGAAATGACATCATAACCAACCCCAGTTTTGAAGGAGCTTCTGATATGATATCTTCCAAGCAGACCTGTGAACGGTGCTTCTTCCAATTACCTCTTGGTCAGGGACTCAATTTTGGAGAAAGCCTTTCAGGACACCATTTTCAAGTGCCCACAATGGGTGATACACGTGTGCCTTTGCATTTTTAGTGGTAAAATTAAGTCTAGCACTATTCTACTGTCACTCTTTCTACCAAGGAATTGTGCTTGGGGGCTCTTTTTGTTTTAAAAAGAAATCACTGTTCGAAGCATTCCCCTTACTGAGGCAGCCTTGTCTGACAAAGTCATCTATGGATTTCTGAAGTATATGCATCAGATCATGTTGGCACAGTGGGCTACTGACTAGCCAGAGATCTAAATGCAGGCATGTACAGACCCCTAGGCACCAATATGAAGAGAGGAAAGTGGAACAAAGTCTATTAAGAGGTACTCACAATAATGTGAAATAAATATTTAGGTGTCTGGCACAATCAGTGATATAGAAACTGAATGTATAATGTTAATTTGAAAATCATATTTATTTATCATCTTGTTTTCTCCCTCAACGGAGAGAAGACTGAGCAGCAATATAAAGTGGTAATTACTTTTCTTAAAACACATTAACCGAACAGCTCTGAAAACGGAGTTACAAATGAGTAGTTAAGTAGCCAATGAGCGGCTCATAACTCTCAGGACTCACAGATGCACGTTAAGGGAGGCTACAGTATAACCATCTATATATTTCTGTGTCAATTATTTGAGAACATTGATTTGCTATCTAACAGGTACATTTTCAGTAGGCATAAAACAACAACAATGGAGAATAGTAGTCAAATGAACACTGGTTTATATGCTAAATCAGTGGTTCCCAATCTTTTGACTTCTGTGGACCCCCATTTTATCAATACTGGAGCCCGGGGACCCCCACTGAATCATTATTGGAATCCTGGGGACCCCCACTGAGTTATTACTGATAGTTGGAACCTAATATTACATTTTCTAAGCAGTCGCGGACCCCCTGAGGAGGCTTCGCGGACCCCCAGGGGTCCCCGGCCCACAGGTTGGGAACCACTGTGCTAAATCATTGAGATACTTTTCTATTTCACTGGGATCCATCAACATTAAGACACTATATCAGTAATTGAATATGTGTGGGTGATGACACTTGTAATACACAATGAATTTTGTTTCATCCTTGAGAAAGTGTATGAGAAAAACACATCAGCTGAAAGTGTTTACTGTACCATACAGAAACTAAGCATAATGTAAAGATGAATTTTAGGAAAAGCAGAAAATCTTTAAAAAGAAAATCAGATTTTTGTTCCTACAAATCAGACGTTTCTCATGTATGGATATATATTTTCAGAGTAAAGAAGGCATCCTTGAAAAATAAGGCCCAGGAGCACAAATCCCTCTCCTGTGGCAATTAGTATAACAAATTATTTTTTAGTTGCATTTAAGATAAGGTGCCAATTGAAGACAAATTGCATCTATTGGTCAAGTCCAGCCCAAAGGCGCTATGATAAAATAAACGATCTGAGATATTAAAAACTGTTAAAAACTGAAAATATTACTATTTTTAAAAGCCTTTGGGATGTTTTGACCCTGAATGATTAATTTCTTAAAACCAGTTTCCACACACTTATTTTACAGTGAGAGATACAATGCTTGCGTAGCAGTGTCTCAGAGTGAGCACTCACATCAAAATACGAACATCGATAAAAATATAACCCTGAGTAAGGCTGTGCAAGTGAAAGAACTTGGGAGAGAGTAACAGGCAAAAGGCTTGGGCACCAACAGTTTGTTTGGGAACGTGCTGGAGCAGTCTGCGCTCCCTCAAGACAGACAGCATCACCAGCACCCCATCAGTGGCCACTGGAAGCTGGGACAGGCATAGGAGGTTTGCAAGTGGAGAGGTTCTCAAGAAAGCCTATTATTCAGGTATCACTTAACACCCATAATGAGTTGAATCTCCCAAACTACAATTGAAATGCAGGTTGTGAAAAGCTTTGGCCTTTCACAAGCTCAGTTACACGAACCAGGACTACACCAAGGACATGGTTGCTAGCACACCCTTACCTTATTTTATCATTTCTGAAAAACAGAATGAACATTTTTGGAAGCTAATTCCTCATCATCAAAAATAATGCCTGTAATAATACTGGAAGGAAAAACCCAAATTTTGTGGGGATAAAATTAAACTAGCTGCAGATTGTACAGCTCTGCCAACTTCAAAAACAGCATTTCATAGTGAGAGGAGAGGGTGGAGCTCCATGCCAGCAACCGCCTGAGAAGCACTTCTACCATTTCCCTCCAACAATCTTCCTCCCCCTCCAGAAAAAAATGCAAGAGCTTTCTAGGGCTGCCGCCGATTTCCTGCGGTGTCCTCCGTCCTCTTGTATTCAAGAACATCAGGTGCTCAAAAGCGTCCTAAAACGCACTAGAAACCGACTCACTGCAGCTTGCCTTTCTGGCCTCCATGTGATATTGGCTCCTCGCCGTGTGACCGCGTGATAGGAGCGAATACTGTGCGATACACGGTGCCCCTGTGTGAGTTAGCAAGTCTGTGGATATATTTTTTGTGAAAGGCATCAAACGCTGTATTCGCTCTGTTATAATGGACAGGGTGCTGTATTACATTAAAAATAAGAATCCTCATCACAAAAAGTGGAGGCTCTGCCACCCTTGTGTTCAGAGAGCCCTTGGCAGGGCGTTGGCTACGTAACCCTGCTTCGCTTGCAACAAGGCGAATTCTGGGGTGTGCCAGCATCTGTGCCTCTCCTTCATTTCATGGGTACAGGTGTGCTACATGGAAGAGATTGTGATCTCTTCTTGCCTTAGTGTAATTCATATCAGCATCTCAGGTTCGTCTTTAGCCAGTGGCATGGTGATGTGAAGGAGGCCTATCCCCTGCTGCATTGCAGTGGAGGGTGTTGTGCAATCACCCTGGATTGAAGTAAGGGAGCAAGTACAGGTCAGGTACTTGAACACAAATTAGGTAGGTGTCCAGAAGTAAGTAGCAAGTGCCTCCTCAGGCCACTAGCATGAGTGGCTGTGTTAAGAGGAGAGTGGTGCAAAGAAGTCACAAGTTCATCAACATCTGCAGCAAGGGAAGAAGTGGCACAGTTTCACAATAAATGTGTGTTACAGCAGTAGACACTGCGACGTGCCTCCACATTAGTGCTGTGGCAGCACTATTTTTTAAGATGCTCAAGTGGTGAGGACGAATATAGTGATGCAGTTTTTCACATTCTTTGCCTCCACGGCCCTCCTCCTGGAAACTCGCTTGAACTTATCACAAGACACAGCCATTCCACTCCAGCTGAAAGCAGTTTTACCTACTGGAGTTTTGCTATACATGTAGTAGCCATGGTGCAATACAGCAAGTCATAAATTGAAAAGCTCCGAGGTATTAACATTTTACCCGATGGAACAAGTAGAGAATACTATGAGTCCAAGAACTCCACATTAATATTCACACCATAAGCATGTAGTGTTAAGTGCTAGATGCTACAGTCACAAATGTTTATCTTGTTAAGGTTGCCAGACGTGTGGGAGACTCCTTCTAGCCACTGTGTTGCTTGACGTTGAAGCAAGAGTTGTCTCTGAAGGGCCACTAAAAAGAGGAACAAGCCACAGGTAAAAACCTCCAAAGGGCAGGAGAATTCCAAGTCTGAAATTAGTTGAGGACACCAGCACTCATTATCGCTGGACCAAACAGATAAGGACCAGACTCACTAGGAGCATCCTTCCCTGGAGATGAAGAGTAAAAAGTGGAAAAATTAGTAAACAAGAAAAGTAACCAAGCTAGAAAACCACAGTGCCAGTTGCCAGAGCCTTTGTGACATACAGTAGTGATGGTTCCAACTCCTCGTCTAAGAGAAACAAGAAATGAAAACATAAAAGCAAGAAGGCACATAAAAGAAGTTAATCAGCCATGATGTTTTGGGAAACTCCGAAATAAAGTATTAGCAGAGAAGTCCATGCTGGATTATGAAAGACATATTGAGACACTTCCTGTTTCTTGGACACAGCAACAGAGAATGAAACCTTAATATGCACAAACATGGAACCAGGGTTTCCAAAAGCAATTTCCGAGGGAATGATGTGAGAGGATAGAAGTGATTTCCCACAACACAGCCTTTTAACAGAAGGTGGTGAGAGAGAGGGACCAATGCCAATCAGGACCCTGGGCTGGACGAGACAGGCATCCGGCTGTTTTACATCTGCACAACCCACAGGCCCACCAGTAAGACCAAGACCCCCAAATTTGCCCACTCCCCAGAAGCAATGCAACTTCAGAGAGGGGTGGGCCCCACAGACCCCACCCAACGATAGGTGAACATGAACGTTTTTCCTAAAAGATAACTTGGAGGTGAGAAACTAACCCCGCAGTTAGCTCTGGAGACCAGGTAAAGTACAGAAGAAAGCCTGGTTTAGTGTTCGATATCTTAACTTTCGAAGTGTTCTGTCTAGCGCGGGTATATCTTCAGAGGATGTCAGAATATAAATAGGAACAAAGGTTGAGTAAGCTCCAACACTATGTAAATAACAAAGCACAGACTGGAATAAATGCAGGATTAGAGGGCGAGTATATACGAGGATTGCATGAGGAGTGCAACGATCTGGTTTGTTAACCCTAAAATGATGCAGACCAATCTTTTATTTAAATAAAAAAATAAAAAAAATGAGGGGAGGATGCCTTGGTGTGCGGACACACTTTGGAGGAGTTAGTAGAAGATCCTATACCAACAGATGTATATGTAGTTCCTCGCTCGAATTCAGCCCCACTGGTTCTCTTGAATCTAATCTCCGTATGTATCTGGACTCTAATTTTCTCAGATTTTTCTCCCTGTCACCTCCACGAACATCTTTTCTTATCCCATCAATTACACTGTATTTGACATCTTCTACTTGTCCCCTATGGAACTCGTGCACGTGTCGGGCAACCGGATAGGAGTCATCTTTGTTAAAAATGGCCCTAAGGTGTTGTAATATCCTTTTATGTACTTGTAGTTTGGTACTACCAACATATAATTTGGGACAAATGCATTTCAAAATATAAATAACATATTCACTCTTACAGTCATATCTGCCTTTTTTTTGGTGTGTATAGTTCTATCTCCTTGCCTGATGGTTTTGATGTTTTCCCCATTTTTACACGCCTTACATTTTGTGCATTTGAAGAGTCCATTTTGTGGTTTAAACCAACTGGTTTGGTAAGTTTTACATTGTCTCACATCACTTTTCACTAGTACATCTCTCATAGATGTCCCTTTCCTGTATGTTATCGTTGGTCTATTCTTTAGTTCCGTACCTATAACAGGATCACTTTTCAGCATGTGCCAATGTTTCTGTAACAATTTTCTTACCGATTCATGAGCAGTGTTGAAGGTGGTTATAAATCTCACATTAGTAGTGTCCTTATGTTTATCACTTTTCTTAATTGCAGAATTACCCTTCTTATCTGAGGTAAATAGCAATTGATCCCTGGAACGGGATTTAACTCTTGCAGCACTATTCTCTACTATCTCACTTGAATATCCCCTCTGTCTTAATCTCTCTATCATATTTTCCTGAACATTTGAATATTCATGTTCTTTACTACAAATCCTGTTTTTGTTGAGTGCTGGTTATCATAATGATTTTTAAGGTATTGTTCTTATGTTAGACGCAGTGGCGCGCGTCAAATCCAGGCACCATTGGCGTTCAGGTGCGGCGAGGAAAAAGCCGAATCAAGTGTTGATATATATATATATATATATATGGAAAATGTCACTTACCCAGTGTACATCTGTTCGTGGCATGAGACGCTGCAGATTCACATGCTTTGCACATCCCGCCATCTAGTGTTGGGCTCGGAGTGTTACAAGTTGTTTTTCTTCGAAGAAGTCTTTTCGAGTCACGAGATCGAGGGACTCCTCCCCTTTCGGCTCCATTGCGCATGGGCGTCGACTCCATCTTAGATTGTTTTCCCCGTAGAGGGTGAGGTAGGAGTTGTGTATTATAGTAATAGTGCCCATGCAATGGAATAAATATGTATGTACATAATGTGGTTTAAAGTGATATATTTACAAATTTACAAATGTTCAAGATCAACTTTGAAACGGCTACAGGCTCTCGGGGAGGCGGGTGGGCGCATGTGAATCTGCAGCGTCTCATGCCACAAACAGATGTACACTGGGTAAGTGACATTTTCCGTTCGATGGCATGTGTAGCTGCAGATACACATGCTTTGCATAGACTAGTAAGCAGTTATCTCCCCAAAAGCGGTGGCTCAGCCTGTAGGAGTTGAAGTTGTTTGAAATAAAGTTCGTAGTACTGCTTGTCCTACTGTGGCTTGTTGTGTTGTTAACACATCCACGCAGTAATGTTTGGTGAATGTATGAGGCGTAGACCATGTGGCTGCCTTACATATTTCAGTCATTGGAATGTTTCCTAGAAAGGCTATAGTAGCCCCTTTTTTCCTAGTTGAATGTGCCTTTGGTGTTATAGGCAGTTCTCTTTTTGCTTTGAGATAACAGGTTTGAATACATTTAACTATCCATCTGGCAATGCCTTGTTTGGATATTGGATTCCCTGTATGAGGTTTTTGAAAAGCAACGAATAGTTGTTTTGTTTTTCGTATTTGTTTTGTTCTATCAATGTAGGACATTAAAGCTCTTTTGATGTCTAATGTATGTAGTGCTCTTTCAGCTACAGAATCTGGTTCTGGAAAGAACACTGGTAGTTCTACTGTTTGATTTAAGTGAAACGTGATATGACTTTTGGTAAGAACTTTGGGTTAGTTCGTAAAACTACTTTATGCTTGTGTATTTGAATAAAGGGTTCTTGTATGGTAAATGCCTGTATTTCACTTACTCTTTTTAGAGATGTGATGGCAATGAGAAACGCTACTTTCCATGTTAAATATTGTATCTCACATGAGTGCATGGGTTCAAAAGGTGGACCCATGAGTCGTGTTAAGACAATGTTAAGGTTCCACGAAGGTACTGGTGGCGTTCTTGGTGGAATAATTCTCTTTAGGCCCTCCATAAATGCTTTTATGACTGGGATCCTAAATAATGAAGTTGAGTGCGTAATTTGCAGATAAGCTGAAATTGCAGTAAGATGTATTTTAATGGATGAAAAAGCTAGCTTTGACTTTTGTAAATGCAGTAAGTAGCTTACGATGTCTTTAGCAGATGTGTGTAATGGTTGAATTTGATTATTATGGCAATAATAAACAAATCTTTTCCACTTATTTGCATAGCAATGTCTTGTGGTTGGTTTCCTTGCTTGTTTTATGACCTCCATACATTCTTGTGTAAGAACTAGATGTCCGAATTCTAAGACTTCAGGAGCCAAATTGCTAGATTCAGTGATGCTGGATTTGGATGCCTGATCTGTTGTTTGTGTTGAGTTAACAGATCTGGTCTGTTTGGAAGCTTGATATGAGGCACTACTGAGAGGTCTAGTAGTGTTGTGTACCAAGGTTGTCTTGCCCAGGTTGGTGCTATTAGTATGAGTTTGTTATGACTCAATTTGTTTACTAGATACGGAAGGAGTGGGAGAGGGGGAAAAGCGTATGCAAATATCCCTGACCAGCTCATCCATAACGCATTGCCCTGAGATTGATCTTGTGGGTACCTGGATGCGAAGTTTTGGCATTTTGCGTTTTCTTTTGTTGCAAATAGGTCTATTTGTAGTGTTCCCCATCTTTGGAAGTAAGTGTTTAGTATTTGGGGGTGAATTTCCCATTTGTGGATCTGTTGGTGATCCCGAGAGAGATTGTCTGCTAACTGATTCCGAATCCCTGGAATAAACTGTGCTATTAGGCAAATGTGGTTGTGAATCGCCCAATGCCATATTCTCTGTGCCAGGAGACACAACTGTGTAGAGTGTGTTCCTCCCTGTTTGTATTATCTGAACATTGTTGTCATGTTGTCTGTTTTGACAAGAATGTGTTTGTGGCTTATTATGGGTTGAAATGCCTTCAACGCTAGAAATACTGCCAGTAGTTCTAAGTGATTTATGTGAAACTGTCTCTGCTGAGTGTCCCATTGTCCTTGGATGCTGTGTTGATTGAGGTGTGCTCCCCACCCTATCATGGAGGCATCTGTCGTTATTACGTATTGAGGCACAGGGTCTTGGAAAGGCCGCCCTTGGTTTAAATTTATATTGTTCCACCATTGAAGCGAGGTGTATGTTTGGCGGTCTATCAACACTAGATCTAGAAGTTGACCCTGTGCCTGTGACCATTGTGATGCTAGGCACTGTTGTAAGGGCCGCATGTGCCACCTTGCGTTTGGGACAATGGCTATGCATGAGGACATCATGCCTAGTAGTTTCATCACCATTTTGACTTGTATCTTCTGTTTTGGATACATGGCCTGTATTACATTGTGAAATGTCTGTACCCTTTGTGGACTTGGAGTGGCAATCCCTTTTGTTGTGTTGATTGTTGCTCCTAAGTATTGCTGTGTTTAACACAGCTGAAGGTGTGACTTTGTGTAATTGAGTGAGAAACCTAGTTTGTGTAGGGTTTCTATGACATACTTTGTGTGTTGTGAACACCGTTCTTGCGTGTTGGTTTTGATTAACCAATCGTCTAGGTACGGGAACACATGTATTTGCTGCCCCCTGATATGTGCAGCTACTACTGCCAGGCATTTTGTAAAAACTCTTGGCGCTGTTGTTATCCCGAATGGCAACACTTTGAATTGGTAATGTACCCCTTGGAATACAAACCTTAAGTACTTTCTGTGTGAAGGATGTATTGGGATATGGAAGTATGCATCCTTTAGGTCTAGTGTTGTCATGTAGTCTTGTTGTTTGAGCAATGGGATTACGTCCTGTAATGTCACCATGTGAAAGTGATCTGATTTGATGTAGGTATTTAACGTTCTGAGATCTAATATAGGTCTTAGAGTTTTGTCCTTTTTGGGTATGAGAAAGTACAGCGAGTAAACTCCTGTTCCTCTCTGATGAATTGGTACCAGTTCTATTGCATCTTTTTGTAACAGCGCTTGGATTTCTAGTTCTAGAAGATCTATGTGTTGTTTTGACATATTGTGTGTTTTCGGTGGGACATTTGGAGGGAATTCTATGCAATAACCATGCTGGATAATTGCTAGGACCCAAGTGTCTGTTGTTATTTCCTCCCAATGTTTGTAGAACTTGGTTAGTCTCCCCCCCACAGGTGTTATGTGTTGGGGATTTGTGGCATGGGAGTCACTGCTTGTTTTGAGGACTTTTGGGACTTTGGAACTTCCCTCTACTCTTTTGGAATTGGCCCCCTCTATATTGTCCCCGAAAACTTCCCCGTTGATATTGGCTCTGATAAGTGGGGGCCTTGTTTGTGAGGTTGAGGGTTCTGTGCTTTGTCCTCGAAACCCCCCTCGAAACTGTGTTTTACGAAATGTGCCTCTGCTCTGTGGGGAGTAGAGTGCGCCCATGGCTTTGGCCATATCAGTGTCCTTTTTAAGTTTTTCGATAGCAGTGTCCACCTCCGGCCCAAACAACTGCTGTCCGTTAAATGGCATATTCAGCACGGCCTGTTGTATTTCCGGCTTGAATCCTGATGTACGCAGCCATGCGTGTCTCCTTATGGTCACTGCTGTATTTACTGTCCTAGCAGCTGTATCCGCTGCATCCATTGCAGAGGGTATTTGATTGTTCGAAATGCTCTGTCCTTCCTCCACCACCTGTTGTGCCCTTTTTTGGAACTCTTTGGGTAAGTGTTCAATGAAATGTTGCATTTCGTCCCAATGAGCCCTATCATATCTCGCCAGCAATGCCTGTGAGTTGGCAATGCGCCATTGGTTGGCTGCTTGTGCTGCAACCCTTTTCCCCGCAGCGTCAAACTTGCGACTCTCCTTGTCTGGAGGTGGGGCGTCTCCCGAGGTGTGTGAGTTCGCTCTCTTGCGAGCTGCCCCTACTAACACAGAGTCTGGTGTTAATTGCTGCGTTATGTATACAGGGTCTGTTGGCGGTGGCTTGTATTTCTTCTCCACCCTTGGAGTTATAGCCCTGCCCTTCACAGGCTCCTGAAACACCTGTTTTGGAGTGTTTTAGCATTCCAGGTAGCATAGGGAGACTTTGGTACTGGCTATGTGTGGAGGATAGTGTGTTAAATAAAAAGTCATCCTCAATCGGCTCTGCATGCAGGGTGACATTATGAAATGCTGCAGCTCTTGACACCACCTGTGTGTAGGCTGTACTGTCCTCAGGTGGCGACGGTCTCGCTGGATAACAGTCCGGGCTGTTATCTGATACTGGCGCATCATAAAGATCCCATGCGTCGGGATCATCCTGACTCATTCCAGTATGAGTTGGGGACTGCATCAGTGGTGGAGTGGCTACCGGTGATGTGTGCGTTGAGTGTAGTGGAGATGGTGGCGGTGTTACTTGTCTTGCCACCTTTGCCTGTGGCTGCTTGTCTTTTTCTTGAAAGGCAAGTCTTCTTTTCATCCTAATTGGGGGAAGAGTACTTATCTTCCCTGTGTCCTTTTGGATGTGGAGCCTTCTCTAAGTGTAGTCTGGCTCCATTGACTCTAGTTCTTGTCCGAACTTATGTCCTTGCATTTGTGAGGACAGTCCCTGTTCCTCTGTGTAGGAACCTGTTTTCGGTTCCGAGGCCGGATGTTTCAGAATGGAAACTTTTTCGGCTGTCTTTTTCGGCTCCGACGACACTTTTTAAATTTTGGGCGTTCCGGTCTCTCGGTGCCGACTCGTTTCGGTGCCGCCCTCTCGGTGCCGAACTTGCTGTGACCCGCTGTCTCGGGTTCGAGTCTGCTCTGTGCCGGTTTCTCGACCGGAGTCGGAAGTCTTCGACACATGCGTGCCCTTTTTCGGTGCCGATGGTCGGTCACCTATTTTTCGGGTTAAGCGGTGGCGTCCCCTGGGCTTTAGTGGTTTTTCCGTGAGTTTTGTGTGTCGACGTCTTACTCACGGTTTTTGGCGTCTGTTCAGGATCGACCTCGTCCGAGTCCGAATCCTCGATGGAGAAGGTTTCTTCTTCCTCCTCCAAGTGTTTTTGTCCTGTCGGCGCCGACGCCATCTGTAGTCTTCTCGCTCTTCGGTCTCATAACGTCTTCCTCGACCGAAACGCTCGACAGGCTTCACAAGTATTTTCCTTGTGTTCTGGAGACAAACACAAGTTACAGACCATATGCTGATCTGTATACGGATACTTGTTGCGACATTTGGGGCAGAAGCGGAATGGGGTCCGTTCCATTAGCCTTGAAGAGACACATGGTCGGGCCGACCAAGCACCGACGGGGAATCGAAAACCCCGAAGGGCCACCGGAGCTGTTCAAAATTCGGTGCCGATCTGTTGTAACTAACCCGATACCGAACGCAAACAATACAGTTGAATTTTCCGAGATTCTAACTATCTTTCCGAACCGAAACGCGGAGCGAAAAGGAACACGTCCGAACCCGATGGCGGAAAGAAAACAATCTAAGATGGAGTCGACGCCCATGCGCAATGGAGCCGAAAGGGGAGGAGTCCCTCGATCTCGTGACTCGAAAAGACTTCTTCGAAGAAAAACAACTTGTAACACTCCGAGCCCAACACTAGATGGCGGGATGTGCAAAGCATGTGTATCTGCAGCTACCCATGCCATCGAATATATATATATATATATATATATATATATATATATATATATATATATATACACACATACACGCATTGCATACTAACCTGGTGTTGACAGGAATGAACACGAATGGCTATGAAAATGGGAAATTACATTTGAAGATGCAAAATTAACCACACTTTCGGGGACTACAGAAAGTGTTTGGCAGACTCAAACGATAGTTACAGCTATTGGTGTTATAAATTACAATGTCTTTTATTTATGTGTTTTGTTTTGGAGTATAGGGGATGTGTATGGGGTGGAAATTTATGGTTTGAATTTTAATGGTTACGTGTGGGATTGTGCTGTGTGGTATGGAGTGTATTTGTGTAGTCTAACTATATGGCATGGTGAATATATATGAATGAGAGTTGCACAGAATAAATAGAAAGATAGAGAGGGCTGGGCGTGGCGCCGTTCGTAGATGGCCGCCTTCTGTTAAGCTCCACGACCAAGGCGGGAGTCAGGAGTGCCGGCAACTTCATTTGGACATATTTTATGTCCCTGCAGATGGCAGAACTCGGGTGAACATGCCTGGTATGAAGTGCTCCCCCTGAAAGGACTTCAGAGGTACTTTTGCATCCTTTTTGATGATTTTTATGGCAGTCGTGTGTGAATTTTCACTGCGGCCGCCATTTTGTTTTTTCTTTTACCTCACATTTCACCTTTTTAGATATACTTTGATGCCTGAAAGACTTTTTTTTAATTTATTTATTTTACATTTTTTGACCTACAGGTGTAGGCTTTTGTGCTCTCTACTCATTATGCCTTACGTACTTTTTTGAGCAATTTTGTCCAGATTTATCTTGTTTTTTCGCTTTAATCTCTCATTTGAGGTGAAGCTTCACTTTATAGGACATATACTTTATGACATTTTGAGCAGAATTATATATTTTTGCTTATGGGCAGATCCAGGAACCTTCAGTTGACCAACAACAAAGTACAGTGTAATAAAAATCCTGATAATATTCCTTTATCAAACTCCTTTGCTCCTTTATCAAATATGGAGACTACAGGAGCTACTTCTCTCAATGTTACACCTTCAGCACCTGTTTCTCCTCCTGCTCTTGCGCATAAAGTTTCTTCTAAGCTTCCGGTAACGGTCTCGACATCCACAAATAAGAGAGCTAAAAAGGATCCTCCATCCCCAATTAAGGTGGTAGATACTTTATCTATGGAATTACTTCTTGTGGAAATAAGAGCGCCCAAACCTTATATGGAGGATCCCAATAAAAAAATTACAAATATTGGATGACAAATGGTCTCTTGTGGAGAACAGAGTCTTCTGTGGAACGAAGAGTGGAAGTGCTTAAGGATAAAGTTCTATCACTACAATCTTTACAATCTGAAGTAGCTATGCTGAAAAAGCATGCAGAAGAGATAGAAAATCAGAATTGCAGGAATAATTTACGCATTTATGGTCTTCCTGAAGGAATTGAAGGTTCAGACCCCATATCTTTCTTTCAAGCATTTTTGCCCAAGATTCTGGACCTGCCTATTTCTCCTGTTATGAATATACAACAAGCACAGAGGCTTGGTCACCCTTGACATTTGGCTTCAACGTCAAGGAAACCAAGAGGAATAATTCTGTATTTGTTGGAGTATACAGACTTGTTGAAGGTTCTCAGAGCAGCAAGAGCGAGGGGTCGGATCACCTGGTCAGAGTCCAACCTTTTATTTGCTCAAGAATATGCTAAATCAATGGCAGACAAACTGAAGAAATATCTAGATATGCATCCGGCACTGAAGTCGCTTAATGCCCGATATGGTCTTTTTCATCCATGCCTGTTCAAGGTGACATACAACAACAAGACCACAACGTATGAGGACCCAGTATTGCTTCAACGGTTCATTGACTCTTGTAGAGGTGAAACACGGACACTTCCAAATTATCAGAGAATTGATTATTAAATTACTTGTTTTTTTTCCTCTTTTCTCCCTTTTATCTTGCTCATATTTAAGGGATGTGTTCTTTCTTGGTTCAATGTAATCTTAACAGTGTTCGATTATTTGAGAGATTTAAATGTTTCCTCTGTTTTCTCTCTTTTTAGATCCTTTATATATTCAGTTTCCCAGTCTTTTGTGGTTGCAACCTGTGTGGTCGGATCTCCCTTCCCTTCCGTGTCTGCGGTTATGGAGTGAGGGTTGCATCGTTCTCCCTTTCTGGCTTCACCACCCTCACGTTGTTTTTGTCTCATAGGTATGTTTTTATTCGTTCAATGTTATTTATGTAGTTTTAATGTTTTCTTCTATATTACACACTCTGTTTTTTCTAATTTTATCCTCTCTTCATTTTCTTTCTTCTTCTCCCTTTTCTTTGTTCACTTATTTATACTTCTATTATTCAGTTTTCTTTTGATTCAATTTTTACATGCTTATAGGTGGTCTACATGCATTACTTTCATGTTCATATTATGTGTTTTCTATATTAAATGACCATTAGATTTCTTTCATGGAATGTTAAAGGTTTGGGATCCCTAATAAAACGTCAAAGAGTTAACCCATATTTTAAAATTGAAAGCTGATATTGCCTTGTTACAAGAGACTCATATAACATGCGATGAGGTGGGCAAACTTAAAAGACAATGGGTGGGTCATGTTTTTGCCTCTCCGGGTACGGGGAAAAGAAATGGGGTTACTATACTCTGTCATAAAGCTTTGCAATATTTCTGATTTTTCTCAAGAATCTGATGAGCAGGGTAGATGGGTTATAGCCTCAATGAATATTAATAAAGTAACTTTCACTATTTTTAATGTTTATGCTCCAACCCAACCTGATAAATCTTTTTGGAATGAAATATTAGCTAAGTTAATGACTCTTTCAGATGATTATTTAATTTTTGGAGGTGATTGCAATATGGTTATGGATCCCTTCCTTGATCGTAAATCTAACTCTAGATTTGTACCATTCACCATATTTCCACAGTTTACCTCCATGATTGAACAAAGAGCATTAACAGATGTTTGGAGATTGTGTAATCCCACATTACAGGAATTCTATTTTTTTTCTCCAGTGCATTCTTCCCAACTGAGGATTGATTATTTATTTGTCTCACAACATCTTGTGCAACATGTTTTGAATTCAGAAATTGGTACCATATTATTATCGGATCATGCTCCAGTGAGTTTGGATGTTGATATTTTACCACATAAACAGCCAAGTAATAGATGGAGATTTAATAACTCATTACTTCTTGATACTAATTTTACTAAGCTTTTTGAGAAGTTTTCTACACAATGATTTGTAGAAAATGATAATCCAACTATCTGTTCAAATTATCTGGGATACTTTCAAAGCAGCCTCTAGGGATTTTATTATCTCTTTTGTTGCCAAAAAACAGAAAACGGCTAATAAAAAGTTATTTAACTTAATGGATCGTATTAAACAGCTAGAAATTTTTTATTATTCTTCCAAGTATGAAAATTGTCTTAAAGCATTATTCAAAGCTAAATTCCCTTTTAATAGAAATTCGACTGATATTGCTAATTCTTATCTTCTTAAATCCAGTGCTAAATATTATGGGGCCAAAATAAATCAGGAAATCGTTTGGCAAACTATCTTAAAACTAAAAAAGATAGAACAAGAATTTAATCTATCTATAATTCTTCCCATCTTTTACTACACAAGAACGAAGATATCTTAGATGAATTTGTTAATTTTTTTACACAGTTACATACCCCTGAGTCTGTTCCCACGCAGGAGCTTATTAGGGATTACTTGTCTACTATTAAGGCACCTGTACTTCCCTCTTCTGAGTTTATTGCTCTCGACAATTATATCTCTATTAATGACATTCTGGCTGCACTAAATCTTATTAATAAAGGTAAAGCTCCCAGCCCTGATGGCTTTAACTATTGAATTCTATTTAAATTTTTCTAAATTATTCGTTTCAAGATTATTTAATCTTTTTACTTATTTTGTTAACACAAAATCTTCTGGAGGGTCTTTTCAGGAGGTGTTAATTGTCCTTATACCGAAAGATAACAAGGATCCAACGTTTTGTAAGAAATATAGACCCATATCTCTAGTGAACTTAGACTATAACATTTTTGCTAAAATGATCGCTATGCAAATGGAATTGATTCTTCCTAAGTTGATTGGTAAGGAACAATCTGGCTTTATTAAGGGACGTCCATTATCAGATAACACACCTATTTTTTAACATATTAAGTAAATCTATGACATACAGAGATTCACTTCTTGCTATTGCTCTTGATAGTGAAAACGCTTTTGATCGTGTTAACTGGTTCTCTATTTTTTCAACGCTTTTATGGTTTGGCTTTGGAACTAAATTTATACATCTTATCTTATTACTATATTCCTCTCATAAAGCTGCTATCTATTTGAATGGTCTCATCTTTCCTTCGTTCTCACTTCATAGAGGAGTTCGTCAGGGATGTCCGTAATCACTGCTTCTGTTTGTTCTTGCCTTGGAACCCTTTTTATTGAAACTTAAGGCTAATTCAAATTTATATGGGTTCCAGTTCGGAGAGCAACAGATAAAATTGTCAGCTTATGCTGATGATATCTTACTTTTTATGTCAAATCCGAAATCTTCACTTCCTTCTTTTCTTTCTGAGGTAGAACACTTTGCTTCTATTTCAGGGTATAAGTTAAATAAAGAAAAATGTGAAATTCTCCCCTTAAATAAATGTTGCCTTCTGGGTGACTTTAAATCTTCTGAATTTCACTGGAACAATCACAAAATTAAATATCTTGGTCTATGGTTTAAATCCTCATTTTCGGGTACAATTTCTTGTAACTTCTTGCAACTATTCTCTAGCCTTGAGTCTCTTATATCTAAATGGAACCATTTATTTCTATCCTAGTGGGGAAGATTGGATTCTCTAAAGATGATGTTACTTCCAATCATTCTCTTCCATTTATCAAATATTCCAATTAATATTTCGAATAATTATTTCAAAAGGTTGAACTCTATTTTAACTAAATTCTCATGGAATAATAAGAGACCCAGAATGTCTCTTCAAAAATTAATGAGACCTAAAATTAACGGAGGAGTTCATTTTCCAAATCTTCGCTCTTATCATATGGCTTTTTCTCTTAAACAGGCTTCCTGTTTATTGACCCAAGATGTTTCCACTTTTTTGCCTGTATGGGTTGAGGTTGAAAAAACCTTTGTTGCTCCTTTTACGTTTCCGGAAGTATTAACTCTGTCAAAAAAGCCTTCATTTTTTTCCCTCCCGATTTTGAAAAATTCATGCAGAATTTTGCAACCTATTTTTACTTCATATGATGAAGGCAAACTGCAATTTCTGAATTCGTCAATCTGGTACAACAAACTCATCAAGTTAAATAATAAAACCATTTACTGGAAATCGTGGCATTTGAAGGGGTTGAAGTGGGTCCACCAACTTTTTTGACACTGATTCCCCTCTTTCTTTTGAGCAAGCACGTTTTCTTTTTTCACTTCCATCCTCTTTTAATAAGAAATATGAGGCTCCAATACAAGCTATAAATTCTTCTTATCAATCTTTCTCAGTTCAGCAAGCACCATTGGTTCGTTGTTCTCCAATTAAGAACTTGTTGCTGCACTCTGCCTCAGCTTCCCGTATTTACCAAACAGTTACAGCTCTTCCTGCAGATAGGCCGAAATCAGCAATAGAAATACAATGGGAGAAAGATTTGGCTATTTCACTTTCTCCCTCATTATGGAATAATGTGTAGATTAAAATACAAAAGACCTCAAGAGCAGATAATGCAATTCAAACTTTATTTTTTATTTATATAGACTATTAATTACACCTTCATCTTTACATAAAATTAATTTAAAACTTTTGCCCGCATGCTGGTCTTGTAGTGAACCGGTTTCAGATCTTAAACACATGCTCTTTGAGTGCCCATACACTTTTCAATTTTGGATTAGGGTTTGGAATCAGATTAATATCATTTTTAAAACTCAAATCTCCTTAACTTTTGCAAATATATTGCTAGGCAGCCTTGCCTCTGATTGGTCACGTTTTTCAAAAAACTCTATTGTAATTTTGGATCTATTGTTGGCTGTTGCTTTTCAACAAATTACGAAATCTTGGAAAAACTCCTCTCAATTATCCGTTCAGGATTGGTGGTATGGTATATGTTATAACCATCGGTTGGATAGGGCTTATGTTTACCCTGTGTCCCTGGGTATTAAAAGAGAGATGTTATGGTAGCCTATTACGAATTACCTTAACTCTTTGGCTTACTCTGCATGCAATCATTTTCCTAGAAACGAAGAGGTTTCTAAACCACCATGAACTGTTTCTCCTTATCTTTTATTGTACTTAACCTATTGTTTATAACTTTTTCTACTGATATATTTATTTAAATATATCCATGTACATTTTGCAATTTAAAGTATTAATATGTGTATTATGCTGCTTATGATGCACCTTTTAGGACACTGAACTGTTACTGTTTTCTTTTCTCTCTTGTTATCAAATGTATTTATATCTTTTGAAAATTGTATGAATCTTCAATAAACTTTCTATTTTCAAACTAAAAAAAGAAAGATAGAGAGGGATAGGTAGTTTATTTAGGGACTGGTGGAAGCTTCCCTCACACAGAAGGTACACTGCAAGCTTCCCTCTCACACAGCAGCAGTGCAAGCTTCCCGCTCAGACAATGTGCAATGCAAGCTTCCCTTACACAAGGAATAGATACAGTGCAGGTAGCAGTAAAAGCTTCACTCACACAGAAGGTACAATGCAAGCTTTTCCTACACACAGCAGATACAGTACAGGCAGCAGCAGTGCATTGCTTCACTCACACTGCAGAGAGAGCACAGGCAGCAGTGCATGCTCCCTCACAGAGAAGGTACAATGCAAACGTCCCTCACACACAGCAGATACAGTACAGGCAGTGGTGCGCCCTCCAGTTACACACAGCAGATAGCAAGCTTCCCTCACAACCAGAGCAGATACAGCACAGGCAGCAGCAGTGTAAACTTCCCTTACACACAGCAGATACAACACAGCAGCAGTGCAAGCTTCCCTCTCAGAGAAGGTACAATGCAAGCATCCCTCACGCAGAAGGTACAATGCAAGCTTCCCTCACACACAGAAGATACAGTAAAGGCAGCAGCAGTGCATGCTTCCCTCGCACAAAGCAGATACAGCACAGGCAGCAGTGCATGCTCCCTCACAGAGAAGGTACAACGCAAGCTTCCCTCACACACAAAAGATACAGTACAGGCAGCAGTGCAAGCATCACTTACAGCAGATACAGCACATGCATCAGCAGTGCAAGCTTCCGTCGCATACAGTATATACAGCACAGTATATACAGCACAGCAGAAATGCAAGCTTCCCTTACATACAGAGCAGATACAGAAGGTGCAATGCAAACTTTTCTCACACACAGCAGATACAGTACAGCAGCAGTGCAAGCTTCCCTCACAACCAGAGCAGATACAGTACAGCACAGCAGCAGTGCAAGCTTCCCTCACACCCACAGATACAGCACAGCAGCAGTGCAAGCTTCCTTCACAGAGAAGGTACAATGCAAGTGTCCCTCACAGAGAAGATACAAAGCAAGCTCCCTCACAGGGAAGGTACAATGCACAACTTTAGGGGATCCCCACTTAATCATTACTTGAAGCAGGGGCCCCCACTTAATCATTATTGGAATCCGGTGACCCACCACATGTCATTACAGGAAGCTGGCAAGCCTGTCTTAAGCATTATCGAGAGTTACTACAGAAAGAAAGAGGCAGATGGTCCCACCTACCAGAGAAGAGAAACTATTGCGAGAAGGCTGCCGCAGAAAGGCTGGTGCCTGCAGAGACTGACAAGGAAAATCACTAATAGTCAGCATTAAAGACTGCAGCAAAATTGTATCACATGAAAATGAAATAGCATTTTTATCATCGCACACCATTTTATTTTCTCGAACATATTTCTCCAGGTTTGCACTAAATAAGTGGCATTTCTGTACTATGGATAAGCAACACGTTTTGGACAACCCACACTATTTCACCAAACAAGAGCATTTCTTTAATGCGCATGATCTTAAAGCTGATAGTAACAAAAGATTTCCTCCTTTCTGGCATACATATTGTCTGTTAAATGTACGTTTCTTTTAATGCTTCCATGTCTTGGTGGAGCCAAGATTTGCAAATATTATGTACAGGAAAGGCTGGAGTGCAAAGAAAAACAAACCCCTCCAAAAATAGGGGCAATCAGAAGCAAATGCATGCAGATGAAATATAAAGCACATCTAACTACTACCTAATCTAGAAAAAAAAAGATAAACATCCACAAGCATTCTTACTTTTGACAAATTCAGCACATATTCTTTAAGATAAATTAAAAAAAACATATGTTGGCTAGCAAGCTATAATCAAAGTGAAGTCAGCATACTAGGACATGAGAGTGAAGCAAAAAAGCTACTTGAGATGTATGGCCCCAATAAAGGAGATAAGCTATGCCCAGTGTGTGGATGTTGTGAGGACTGGCAAGGAGGGGCCACAGGAGAGAGAGTCCAGACGAAATAAAAGATACTGGATGAAGTTGCCTGCCAGACATTGGATTCCTTCACGATTAAAGGACTGAAGGTTAATTCCTTCTAAACACAATTAAGTGCAATAAAATTAAAACATGCTTAATGTCATTCTTCATTCCACATGAGGATCTGTGCAGCAAAAGCTATATTCCTCTACTCAAACACCTTCTTTCCCTGATATTGAAATGATATAGAGCAAACTATCAGGCTCAAAGGGAATTATTGACAAGGAGTGCTTACCCGATTGAACGTGTCCCAGAACGTCCCAAAACCAAAGGAAAAAGTCTACGAGGAAAGGTCAGAAAAAAGATCGTTTGGTACTCCCATTGTGTCACCTATTAATTTAGGGCCAATTCGGATGCATAATTATTCTAGCTTAAGACTTATGAAAAATCTACATTTTTCACAGATTTTTTTTTTTAAATGCACACAGCGAAAAATCTAGATGTGCAACACTAGAAACATTTGTAAAAGTAAAACTCCCAGGTCTGATGGAGTGCACATGTTCGAAGTAAATATCACCAGCCATCACACTTTCTACAGATGATTGGATAAACCTGTAGCTTATGTTTCTCCATGGTCACAACTTTGGAAGAGGTTTCGTGGCTTTTAGACAGTGAACAATACAGAGGTATCTTCGAAACGAAAAATGAACAGACAGGCTATAGAAATTAAAAAGCGGTCGCCAGATAAGGAGTGGGAACCAAGGACACTAAACCAATAACAAAGCTGCTTAAAACACATCATGGTTCCACCCACAATTTTTAAAAATCCACATTGCCCTTTACAGATTTATGCTAAATGGGGTATTAATCTGGTTTCCCTGTGTAGAATATGAGCTAACAACATTAAACATTCCTACAACCTTTCGATAGGAGCTCACAAGTTTGCGAGAGCCACATGTAAATAGCTCATCTAAGTCCAGGGTTTTGATTCCATTTTGCATTCAGGAACTTGTAGTCCTGATGTTGCAATGACCAACAGGACAGCAAGTCCCAGAATACAATGCAAAACTTGACTTAATCCTGTTTGTAAATGAGAAACTTAAGAACTAGGAGAATGTTTAGCAAGTGCGAGTTAAGTACACTGCTGCCTTCCAGAATCTACTTACAACAGAACTTGTTTAAAAAGATTTTACATGGCATTGCAGCCGTTTCAATGGACTAGGCGACCCCGCATTTTGGAAAGCAGTTTGGAAAACAGGACAGTGCAAGGTACACTAAAACAGGCAAAACCAAGCTCTGTTTACTAGGCCATTATAAAATGCACTGCCAACAGTGAAAAGAGAGATGGGTTTGTGTCAGCAGAGGAAAATCATCTGTCAAACTACAGGAGGTCGACTAGCCCCGCCCAATATCTGAAAAACAAAAGGAATGTGTTGAAAAGATGCAGCTGAAAGCGCTCCAAAGAAGGCTCTGGAGTATTAGCCCGACCTTCCAGGACCACACATCACAGCCATCAGTGAACAGTTTGCACATGCATGGAGCCCTTTCAGTAATGCAGTTACGACTTAAGTTCAGATTAGTTCACACAAAAACTAATATTACAAAACGTTGGCCACAACAGCTCAAAATAATGCTAATTTTAAACCACGAAAAAAAAGTGTGCACAATCAATCGAAAGTGCAGACTGTTGCTGCAGCTCTTTCTTTTCTGGCAATGCATTAGGGATGTAATTTTACACGTTTTGGCTAAAAGGCCACCAACATCTTGAACTGTAGGCGATCGGTTTTAAATTGATTGCCCTTAAAAACCTATTAAGGCTTTTAAGCTTCGTGAGCCTAAGGTAGCTTTGTCGAAATCCTATTCTTTCAAAAGCTACAGCGGGCCCAATCTGTGATAATAACCCTCGAAGAAACCCATTAACTAGCTGTGTGCTAGGTGAATCAAGCCAACACAAAAAAAATCAAACCAAATTATCAACTTAAAGCACAAATGTTCTTCGTCTCCCAGCAGCAGTCTGTCTTCTGTAGCCTCGTTGAACTGATCTCGAAAGGAAAGTTTAAGCTTGTGTGTGAAACCTCAAGTTAGGATGCCCACCATTACAAATAATTAACATACTAGCACTGGAAAGGCAGAATCCAAAGTAGAATAAGCTAAACACCTAACTGGCTTTACAGCAGTG
The DNA here is from genome assembly GCF_031143425.1 of Pleurodeles waltl. Lineage (NCBI taxonomy): Eukaryota > Metazoa > Chordata > Amphibia > Caudata > Salamandridae > Pleurodeles > Pleurodeles waltl. The sequence continues at coordinate 477,508,462 of NC_090443.1, read as the reverse complement.
AACTCGGAAAATAAAATTGGAACTCAATGGGACACAGAGGGAAGGTAATAGCTGTGGGATGCAGGCACTTTGAAGCCACAAGGTGGCCTAATGAGGCGCTTTGATAAAAGGGGAGCCAATGCGTAGCAGCGACATAGGGAACAAGTGCCTGGGGTATGGCATGGAACATTAAAGTTTTTGTGCTGAGGTTGGGAGATGCAGAGAGTCTGAAACAATCAAACGGCATTACATGGAATAGAGTGACTAGAGATTAAACAATGCAATGAGCTCCAATGCGCCTCGGTTAAGGAACAGGGAATGGACAGGACCGCAAATTTTTTACAAAGTAAAAAAAAGACTAGTTGGTTTATTCCCACAGAAACAGTACTTCGTGCTCCATGCGCTGTCTCTATGTACAGTGATGCCACATGAATGACAGCATCGGTACCCGTGGTCTCCCTACTTCTAACATGGAGGTCTGGAGCTGCAATGCATCTGCACACCGGTTCGCTGCTAGTCCCTGCAGTTCTCCCTTCTCCTTCTGGCAGCATATGGGCAATTCCAATTCCCAGGCTTAGAAGAAACCAAGCAGTGGCACAGGAAGGACGGCAGCAATGATGGGAGAGAGGGTGTGCGAGAAAGGGGGCTACAGATGGCAAGAGATGGCCAAGCAAATGAGACCAAGATAATAGACTGATTTACAGCTCTGTTTCCTGAAATAGCACTGGCGAGGCAAAGCTGAGAGAAATGAAACACAAATGAAATGAAAAGGGGCGCTTCACCTAACACAAGCAGGAAGCGAAGAAAAAAAAAAAAAAAAGCCCCTCCACCCCCAAAGAATAGGTGAATACAACAAAGTGTAATTATACAATAGTTGGTCCCGGCTCTCAAGGAGAAAAAGGAGAGACAAGTAGCCATTACTGACCACTAGCAAGCAAGGATTTTTAAATGACAGTGAAACTAACAAATCAAATTGCTCGAAGGCCATAAGAAGTATACTAAAATATACAACAGGCTGTACGCTTACACTCGACCTAAAAAACAAGGAAAGAAAATTCAGTGCAGATCTTTCAGGTCACAGTGAAAAGCCAGTCTCTCATCTTCCTGAACTTAAGGTTCTCACTTCACAAGGACCGATTTACAAAGCTAGAAAGATCTAGTGCAGGAGAAACTCTAGAACCAAGAGCACGTACAGAAGGACAAGATGTGAGCCAGCAGGAATATCTTAATGCTGACCAATAACAGGAAAATCAAGGCATAACAGTATATGGAAAGAAAAACCACTAAAACTGCAGTTTTAGTTCAGTTTTTGTTCTGCTATTCCGGAGGCAGGAGAAAATAAAGAAACAACAGCAAAATGTGCAATAAAGATAGATAAACTATGTACAGGGTTTACATTTTGCGAATTCAATCTTTTCTCACTCTGGTAAGGTCAAACGCTGGTTAGGATCTACTAGTAATCAGACATTTGATCTGCCAGTTGCGCACAAATCTTACAGACACACTACTTTAAAAAACCCTAAGCCCATGTTGTGTTTACATCAACACCTTCCTTGTTGCTGGGTAAAATAGATTACCCTTGAAATATTATGCCAGCCTCTTCTAGCTGAGTTGTCCATGAACATTTACCATAATATTTGCATAAGTACGTGAGACCATAGAATCTGGACCATTACTTAAGGTAAAAAGTAAAAGCCAAGCACTTTAGTCTATTGGCACAATTTACAGAAGGCAGAGCAGATTTACTATACACAAATATGTTCAAAGGCTCTGTGAACCTTCTCAAATGGCACAAATGCACCTTATGGTTAGAAGAACACCACAGTCTTGCATTTCAATTTGCTAGATGGCCCGGTGGGAGAGACGCCTCCACTACGGCTTTCCACCATTAAGTTTTCAATAAGCCTTGCCTGTGGTGTAGAACCTAACATCTTTTCCACCAATTGTCAGCAATCCACAGTGTTTGTTTTATACAAGTGCTAGTCTAGCAGACTCCCTCTAATATCCCAAAAGATATAACTTCATGAAAACACCTTGCAAACATCTAGCTTAGAACGAAGAGTTCATGAGTTTGTGCTGTAGCATCTGAAGCTGTAAAAGAATAATGGCCAAAAGATACTTTTGTATGCCTGGCTTCAACGAACAATGAGCAGCTAGGTCTAGAAGCGGTATCAGAAGACTTGCTCCAAAGTACTGACAATAACCATCACTTTCTAAGCATTGAGACATGCAATCAGGTTAAGAGAAGTCTTACACTGGCAAAGTGTTAGAGGTTGACAGAGACAGCCCAGACATTTCGCATCTTCAGCACTAACAATACACAAGCAAAAGTACAATTCACTGGAGGTTCCTTTGGGACAACAACCACCTCCAAAACAGACTTGCAACAATGGCGACACAATGCAGGATGTTAGTGGTGTGTTTTATATAAGTGAAAAAATACCCTATCAACAAGGTCTACTGCTCTACGAGACCAAGAGCAAGCTTGAGAAGCAAATGCTAATCCCAGCAGGTGTTATCTACACATAGCAATGTATAAAGTGGTATGGCTGAATATTTTTATTCCTACCTATATTTGTAGAGTCACATGAGTAAAGGGACAACACCTTGAAACAAAGATAAACAGCATAGAAGATAAAGTAATAGTGGAGGGCTAAAGGGGGGTCCCAAATGTGAAGACAGGCACAGGTCATGAAAATACAATCTGAAACGGTGGAGTTTTAGGTGCTTCAAGAGAGTACAGTTGAGTCCAAGTTCCTCAGGGAGACATACAAATACATGAAAATCTAATCTGTGTATAGAATTAGAAAATGGTTACAAATATCATGGGAACAGTAGAGAGGCCACAAAAACCCCAGGAATAGAACACCACTGTGCAAACAGACAGGGAGAAAAGAATACATCGAAACAGAAACAAAAAGTCAACCTAAATAAAATCAGGGGGGAAAAACATGGTTACCCAATCACCAGACTATGATCTTCTGGCAGTGTGCCCAGCGATGGAAGTAACTAGCCTCTACCGAATGGAGATAAAACTGCAGGGCTGACAAACTGATGAATCACAAACGTATTTTGAAAAACAGGTTTTACTGGCAAGGGAGCTAGCTTTTCAGAGGCTCATCATGTAGAGATTTCTACCGAGATAAAAAAAGATATCTGCAGTCCAATTATTTTTATATGATAATGTTAAGTTGAAAATTGTTTTATGTAGCCTTGTGCACCTAAAGGTACCGAGAAGCAGGGGAGCTTGAAAATGAGAACCAGAGAACATCGGAAGATGTAAGACTAATGGGAAAGTGTCTTCTGGATAGACTAATAGCATCAAAATGCTCATACCACACTGACTGCCAAAGCGGTGTATTCGTCAGTCAGGATCACTGTAATTATGCAGCAGGGGGCAGAATCCTTGGTGGCAGTATTACCTCACTACCTATAATTTTATCAGACAGTAACTTGAAAGGGATCCTAAACATTATGCAAAATACCCAAATAAAAGAATACACATTCAGTGGATCCTATTAAAAATGTTTTCACAAACCAAAGAATGACTTGCATCTTGGGAACGTGATACTGTTAACACCATCCCTTCTAACGCCAACCTCCGGGGGGGGCAGAAACCACCAGAGACCAGGGAATATATTGTTTTGTGGGCTATTTGAAGGAAGGGGAGCAGCCCCTTGGGCAAGGGCTGCTCCTCGGAGGCAAATTATTTCTAGGCCATTATTAGGCCAACACCAGGGATAAATTGTTTTACATATTTTTATGTTTGGGGAGCGACCCCTTGGGCAAGGGCTGCTCCTCTGGGGGCAAATTATTTCTAGGCCAAACCACTAGACACCAGGGATAAATATTTTTTTATATTTGTGGAGCAACCCCTTAGGCAAGGGTCCCTCCTGGGGGGGGGGGGAGAAATATTATTAGGCCATTTCTGCCCCCCCACCCCCCCCGGAGGCAGATCAGCACCATGGATTTTTTTTATTTTTTTTTAATACTAACGCATAAGGGGAGCGGCCCCTTTGGCAAGGGCCACTCCCCGGGGGGGAATATTTTTAGGCCTTTTCTGCCCCCCCTGGAGGCAGATCGCCATAAAAAAATTACGCGGATCTGCCCCTGGGGAGGGGGGGGGGGGGCAGAAACCTCTAGACACCAGGGATACATTTTCTTTTTTTATTTACTTTATGTTTTTATGTATGGGGAGCGACCCCTTAGACAAGGGTCGCTCCCCTGGGGGGCAAATTGTATTTAGGCCTTGGGGGCAGATCAGCCTATTTGTGTTAGGCCAATCTGCCCCCAAAGGGGGCAGAAACCTCTACACACCATGGATTGGTGTGTGTGTGTGTTTTGTTTGGAGGGGGCAGCCCCATGGGCAAGGGTCTCTCCCCATGGGGTCACATTACTGTTGGCCATAACTGCCCCCCTTGGGGGCAGATTGGCCTATTTTGGAAGGCCCGTCTGCCCCCAAGGGGGGGCAGAAAGCCCACCAGAGACCAGGGAAGATTTTTTTTTCCAAAATAAGAGGTTGGGGGTATGGCCATACCCCCACCCCAAATAAATGGGGCCAAAGTTGTTCTGCCCACCAGTGGGCAGATTGGGCAATTACCACCGATCCACACCCCGGGGGGGACAGAAAGTCCACTAGATGCCAAGGAATAAAAAAAAAAAAAGAAAATAGTGGGGTGGTGGCTACCAACCAGTATGGGCCTGGTTATGCCCCCACCCGAAGTGAAGGGGCTAACAGTCTTTCAGCTCTCCCCCACACACTAAAACATCTTATCCCATGGCAAGCAAGAGGACATTTGATTATTTTTGGTTTTTGTTTTACATTTGGGCCATGAGAACTTGGTAACTCTCAAAATCGTCCCACTTGGAATGGCGAGGGCTGCGCTTTAAAAAAAAAAACTTTGGGAAGCTGGCATGTAGAAAAATCCACAAGACCTAGACACATCTGAAAACTAAACATCTAGTTGATTCCAGGGTGGTGTGCTTCACATGCACCCACAACATTTCCTTACCCACAATGCCCTGCAAACCTGCAACTTTGCTGGAAAGCACAGATTTTTCCCACATTTTTGTGATGGTACCTTCCAGAATCTGCAGTAATCCACAAAATTCCTACCACCCAGCATTGTCTCATCTATACCGATAAAATTTCTGCTGCACTTGTCAGCCTAAAAATGTTTTTTTTCAAACTGCCCTTTTGAACCCACTTTGGTTCCCCCTCAATTTCGACGTGTTTTGGCTCTTCCCTGTCACACACACTTGGCCCACCTACACAAGTGAGGTATCATTTTTACCGGGAGACTGAGGGGAACGTTGGGTGGTAGGAAATTTGTCCCGGTGCAGTGATCCCACACAGAAATGTGGGAAAAATGTGATTTTTAGCTAAATTTGCGGTTTGCTGAGGATTCTGGGGAAGAAAATATTGGGGGATCCATGCAAGTCACACCTCCCTTGACTCCCTCGGGTGTCTAGTTTTCAGAAATATCTGGGTTTGGTAGGTTTCCCTAGATGGGTGCTGAGCCCAGGACTGAAAATGCAGGTGCCCCCCCTGCAAAAACAGGTAGTTTTCTATTTGATCATTTTGATGTGTCCACGTTGTGTTTTGGGGCATTTCCTGTCACGGGCACAAGGCCTACCCACACAAGTGAGGTACGTACCATTTTTATCGGGAGACTTGGCGGAACGCTGGGTGGAAGGAAATTTGTGGCTCCTCTCAGATTCCAGAACTTTCTGTCACCGAAATGTGAGGAAAAAGTGTTTTTTTTAGCCACATTTTGAGGTTTGCAAAGGATTCTGGGTAACAGAACCTGGTGAGAGCCCGACAAGTCACCCCATCTTGGATTCCCCTAGGTCTCGAGTTCTAAAAAATGCACAGGTTTGGTAGGTTTCCCTAGGTGGCGGCTGAGCTAGAGGCCAAAATCCACAGGTAGGCACTTTGCAAAAAAAACCTCTGTTTTCTTTGAGAAAATGTGATGTGTCCACTTTGTGTTTTGGGGCATTTCCTGTTGCGGGCACTAGGCCTACCCACACAAGTGAGGTACCAAGGGGTTAATCCTTTGATGTAAACACCAAACTGTGTTTATGATCAGAATATGAAAAAAATAATGTTTATTATTCCTGTTTTGGACACATTTTCATAGTTCACTTTGTTTCGGCAATCACTCATGGTACATTTGCAGAATGTTGAACATTTGAGGAGAGCACATCGACAGGGACTTTTTTGTAACACAAGCTTTGCAAATACAATTATGTGTAAGTTCTGCGGGAAGAGGAGTTTAGAAATTTCATAGGTTTTAGCACCCCATCAATATCTTCCCAAGCAAATTCACACAGATCTTTCTCTACATATGCATGATCCAAATCATTTACACATCTTCTGATCAAGTAGAACGCTCTTTTAATGTGTGCACGTGCAGAATATGACGTCGGTGGAAGGTCGCTTAGCAGGACTGATCTCTTGAACTCACTGCAGCAAAGATTGTCAAACGTGAGACAGTCGGAACTCGTTTTCCACACATGCATAAGTTATTTTTCTAAGTCTTTAAAGTCGCATTCTTCTCCTGTCTCAGCAATCTTTTAGAAACTTCACAGGTTCAGTAGTTAAAGCTCCAAGCATTGTTTCAATTTTGTCATATTGTCACTACCCGTAGGAATATGCGCCTTGATTAGGCCTTGGCGGAGTTGACAGAGTTCTACTCTGTGGAATTCAGGAGAGTTGATAAAAAAAACTCAGTGGGATTCAGCGGGGGCAGAGTTCCGTGTGAGGCAGAGTAGCACCCTCACCCAAATGTGCCTGATCTCGGAAGTGCTAAGCAGGGTTGGGCCTGGCTATCGAGGCCCGACACTGCTTCGCGCTTATGAGATCAGGAGCTTTCTTTCACTGCCTATGGCCCCGGCCTAAGTTCAGGCCAGCACCATAGGCAGTGAAAGCTGCTGTTTCAGGCCTCTTGTGCACCGACCTGTCCCCTATGCACTGCACAAAGGGCAGGCTGGTGCACAAGAGGCCTGAAACATCAGCTTTCACTGCCTACGGCCCGGCCTAAGTTCAGGCCAGGGCTGTAGGCAGTGAAAGCTGCTGTTTCAGGCCTCTTGTGCACAAGTGTGCACATAAAAAAAAATAGAACACACAAGGACTCACCTGGGTCCTCGATGCCAGCAGCCTGGCGCTCTGCCTCCCTCTGTCCCCTGCACCAAAGTCCGGCCCAGGTTGCTGGCAGAGGGAGGCCTGAAGGATTCGGTCCAGATCTGGTGCCAGCAGCAGCTCCACACTGCTGAACTAACATCAGGCCGAGAGTGCGCACTGCAAGCCAGTTATGGGCTGCACATTGCAAGCACACAGTCTGCGCTTGTGGAGCCTATAACTGGGCTGCAAGGCACACATGGTGAGCTCCGCTCCACTGGCAGGGCTAGCAGAGTTTTTGGGTGTACTCCGCATTCCAAGCGGAGCACGGAATGCCAAAAACTCTGTTAGCTCCGCCAGCAGAGCAGAGCAGAGCTCGCCACCCACCCCCAGCCAAGATTAGAACACTAGGCATCTCTAGGTCAAGTTTCTTGTACAGAATATGAAGCAGGATGAAGTGCCTTTTCTCGCCTGGTCCATAACGTATCCATAAGTCTGACTTTCCTTGACTTATGAACATTACAACACATCTAAGTAGCACAATAATAACAGCTGTGTCATTTGACAGTACTATGATTTGATTGGAAACATTTTGAATATCCCACTCATCACGTGGCAGCCACACAAAGGTCAGCTTCCTCCAATTTGCTGTCAAGTTCTTGAACAATATGGCCCAGACTTTTCGGAATCTCTCTCTGCAGGCACCAACTCCTCATTGACAATCATTTCACTTGCAATTGTGGGAAATTCAGTGTTCACTGAAGCACCAGGAATGTTTTGGCGAGTTAACATCTCCAACTTCTTCTTATCAAGTTGCACAGGTATAGGTGTCAAAGTTTTGATGCAAGCAAGCTCAATTGTTCCACTGGTAGATATGTGTTTGATTCTCTCACATTCTTTGACAGATAGTTCAAAATAACTGTTGAAGACCATGTGCAGTTCTTGCAAGGCGCAAACTCACTGATATCTGTAAAAAAGTCTGAACGACGTCTCCGAAGTTTTACATGGATGAAATTTTGACCTTGCAATTGTGACATTTTGTCCACAACAACAGCAGTTTTCAATGAGGACACCTTTTTGAACTGAAATTCTTCAGGTGAAAGTTGTTTTTTTTTTTAGCTCTTGTACGAGTCTGCGCTTCACTGGTTTGGTTGCAGCATCTCCATCATATAATGTGTTTTTTGGAAGAAGAACGTGCAACAGAATGTCCTTGATAAATGGACTCCTTTCTTTTGCTACATCCATCTATCTATGTGCTTGCGAAAATTGTTTTTTTGTTACCTGTTTTGTAGTGGCTGGTTGGACAAAACTCTTACTACGGCAGTTAAAGTGTGGAGGTTTACCGTCTGTGACTATCTCCCGCAGCTTTTTCTTTTTCAAAACAAATCTCTCCTGCTTCAGTTCTGTATATTGTTTCGATCAATGATCCAGGACATCTAGTAGACGTGTCTTAATATCGTTATCCACATATTGTTTGGTCACAAAGTTGTGTAGTCACACAGGCTCAGTCATTTCAAATGGGTTTCCTTGCTGTTGCATGAAATAAAGAAGGCTGTCAAAACGTTTAGTAAAGCGATTCCCTCTCTTTTCCACAAGTTTGTGGTGAGCTACAGTTTCAAGATGGTCCATTAATTTTGAATTTGTCATCTCTCTGAAAACATAGCTAATGGAAAGAACTTCCTGGTAAACTAGCTGCCATTGAGCAACATATTCACTTTTACGTATCTGACTAATAATTCTCTTAGCGCTTTTCTGTACTCTGTGGATTGTCTGTTCCAGTTTCAGATCTGCAGCCACATCACTGAACCTTCCCTCTCTGTCTTTCACCACAAAATGTCTTTGGATTAAATTTCTGTAGAGGTATGGCTTTTCCACCTCTAACGTCTTCACTCTTTCCAAATACCAGTACCCATATCTCTGATAGTTTATCCAACTGAATTCGCAAAACACAGTAATCAGTGACTCCACAGTCTTCACACGGAGCTCCCAATCACATTCCCGATCAGCATGTACCAAGTTTTCTAATGAACTATCATGTGTAAAACATTTCCCCAGTACTTGCAAAGTTCAGATTTTTATTCACATTCTTTGACAAACTCTATGAACTTGATGTTTAGGTACTCTGTATTGAACAATGCCTGGTTTTCCATTATGTTTTTTTTAATGAAGTGCACCCTGTGCCCTGTTCACATCTGAGATAAGATATGTAAAACCTAATTTGTCATTCTTGTTCCAGAAAGCATTCCAACGCAGTGTTTCTATAGCCTCACATATGATTTGTATACTTTGTAACAAACAAAATGAGTTCCACTAAATACTGTGTGGACAGTTTTGCTTACAAAGATTTCAGCCTCAAGAAGTTCATCGTCTATCCCACATCTACTGAGATAACTTCCTGCACACCGCAATGCAACTTTTGTCATGTGGAAAGCGTCCTTCTTTGGATAAAGATCATTAAATTCTAATGGATTTCTCATAAAAATGTCATCTACAATACAGAAATCACATTCATCGTAGAAAATTGGCAGGATAGGCTAGTTTTCAAGCTGAGTACTCACATTTTGGAAATCGTTTTAGAGTAGTTTGTGACTGGAGATGTTATTAGTGGTAAAAACCCAACCTTCATCAGTGGGACGGTATTCTGGGGGATCAGAACATGAACTCCAGCTCACAGAGGAACTGGCTTTTCTTTATCCTTCAGTCCGCACAGAATAAGCAATATGATAAATTCAGTTAAATCAGCTTTGCGGACTTCAGCATTAGGGAGAAAAAGATCCATGTCCTCAGCCACTTTGAAACTTTCTGGTAGACTGGGACGTGTTGATTACTTGTAGTGATTTTTCAAACGTTGGCAAGACAGCTGGGTTATACGTTTGCAGCTTTGTGTATGCCTGCAGCGGACACAGCTTGTTTTCCAGCAGCTACTTCACTGGTACAGTCTTGAGAAAGCACCATGGCAGTATCATGTGTGCTGGATGTACCAGACAAAGAGGAGCGGTCTTCAAAATGAAAATTATCAAGAGGACCAATTGTAAATCCTTTCCTGGTAAAGTAACTAGGAAGTGGTGTGCTGTCACATTCACAAGATTTAACAGCATGGGTTGCTAACAAGTTCCTGCTCCGTACAATGTCATTATAACTTGTTGATACACCAAACCTATTCATTGAAGTGATTAGCTGTCTACTTTTCCACTTATCATAGATTGCCTTGGCAGTCATGTGTAGCAGAGTTTTCTTTTTGCTGTGAGGTCATTCATAAAACATGATTTGGAAACAACAGCACATTTGCACAGCATAAGCCTGTCAGTTCATGGGATTGTCTTCCATGTCTTTACTTATATCTTCAAAGCTATCATCAATGTTGTTGGTTTCTATTCCAAACTCAAGAACTTTAGTTTGTAACAGTTATGTGTTGCGGATATTAAACAATGTCAAAAGTGTTAGAGCAACATCAGGCATTCTTGTTGACTCCCATGATTTGTGGAGCTCTGGGGCATCACATAATTTGCAACTAAGTACAAAATCTAAATCTTTCAGGACGTTTCTCAAAATGGTTCCTGCTGATTTTAATGCATCCTATGATCTTACTTTGGCAACAAGAACTTCAGGAGTCAAATCAGCTCACCTGAAAAATCTTAATTTCATTATTATGGATCAATACAGTTTCATCAATGTTGACCAATATTTCTTTGATCTCACTTAGTGTGAACCCGTAACCAGCACTTGAGAGTATCTTTAAAACTTAATTTGCTTTTTCAAAGACTGCAAACTTAACTGAAGGCTGGCATTTACATTGCTGCTGGGAGCTCATTGTACATGCCTATTTTCGAATCCCAGCAGCAATGTAAATGCCAGCCTTCAGTTAAGTTTGCAGTCTTTGAAAAAGCAAATTAAGTTTTACACATGCATTTCAGGTGACCATACAAATCTGCTGCAAATACATATACTTCACTGTTTAGATCAGCAACTCGGCCTAAAATCTTTATCCTGGAAGAAATTATCTGCAGATGTTTGCCCCTTGAGACTCACATACTCTGTACTTTGTTCTTTCATCAATACCTTTGGCCCTTGATCTGGCTAAACCACAGATAACAACATTGAAGATCCTCTGCTTTCAGATCAGTTGTTGGAGGTGGATGAGGGGTAGCCATCGATCTTCTAAGTGGATGGCCATTGGGTTTGGTTGTCTTCACTTTTTCAGAAGATTCAGATTCTTGTTGTGATTCTCTGGTTTCTGCTATTTTGTGACAATTTTATTCCAGGCTTTTTTCCATTGTACACGTCTTGCAACGCTTGTTACAATTATAAAATATTTGATCCTCCTAACCCATCAGTTTCAATCTTTTATGAACTTCATCTTGCCATATATTTGTAAGATCCCAACCTCTCTTCTGTCCAGCCGCAGTGGATGCTAGCCTTTCTTTCAGATTAGTTTGGCATATGACACATTTTTCTTTGTTGAAGAAGTCATCAGATTTTGTGGTTAGCAACACTCTGTCAGGAGGTAAAGATCCTCTGCTACCACCTGCTTCACTCAGGTTTACGAATTTGAATCAACGGAAAGATTTAAACAAAAACAATATTAAATAAATTACCAATATGATGGCTAAAACACAGCATTATAGAGCAGCCATTTTGGAAAACGGCAAAGGGTTGCTTTGAGGAATTATTTACTACCTGACCCCCAAAACCTATGTTTTAACACCAAAGAACAAGATACTTACCTTCGGTAATACATTATCTGGTTGAGACTATCTAGCTGCAGATTCCTTACCTTAGAATTTCCTGGCGTCAGTTTGGAATCCAGAATTTTTTGCTGAGCAGTACCCTGCGCGTGGTGTCGTTGGAGCCGTCTAAGACATCATGGTTGCCTATAAAGGCACCACCCCGGCACACATACGTCAGTTCTTTTACCCACGAAATTCCACGGCAGAAGCGCAGAGTCATGGATAGAAGCATTAGTTCTTCTGTGCAAAACTAGGGCCCTAAAAGGGATAAACCCTAACCATGCTGGACAAATCCACAGAGCGGGGAGACATGGGTGGGTGTAAGGAATCTGCAGCTAGATAGAGTCTCTACCAGATAATAAGTTACTGAAGGTAAGTAACTTGGTCATCTGATAGAGACTTCTAGCTGCAGATTCCTTACTTTAGAATAGATACGCAAGCCATAACCTCCTGACGGTGGGCTGCGGATACTTCTACTTACACTAAAAAGTCCTGTAGGACCGAATGGGCAAAGTATCCGTCTCTCTGTACCAGATTGTCCAGGCAGTAATGTTTTGCAAGAATGCCCACATTGCTGCCTGACAGATATCCAGGACTGGAACGCCCCAAGCTAGCGCAGTGGTAGCAGTTTGCCCTTGGTAGAATAAGCCCACAGGAGGCTGCTTCCTAGCCAATGTGCAGCAGATCTTGATGCAGAGAACAACCCATCATAAAATGGTTTGTTTCTGCACTGCCCAACCCTTCTTTGCTCCCACATACCCCACAAAGAGTTGGAACTCTTTTGTGCAGTCAGGGTGGAACGATAACACTCTTTTTGGGTCAAGCCTGTGGAGTTGCTTCTCTTCTTTAGAGGGATGCGGTGGAGCAAAGAAGGTGGGCAGGGTGATACTCTGACCCAGATTGAATGGGGACACCACCTTAGGGAGGAAAGAGGCATGAGTTCTGAGAACCACCTTGTCTGGGAACATAGAGAGATATGGATGAAAACACCTGCATCTCACTCACCTTCCTGGCAGATGTAATTGCCACTAAGCAGGCTGTTTTGATGGTGAGCAGCCGGAGGGGACAGGTGTGTAAGGGCTCAAAAGGAGCACATATAAGAAATGTGAGGACCAAATTTAAGTTCTATTGGGGCATAACAAAGGGCGTAGGGGGAAACATATGTACAAGCCCTTTGATGAATCAATGTACAATGGGAGATTTGAAAAGTGAAGGCTGATCAGGTAGCTAAAGAAACACCGATAAGGCAGAAAGATAGTCCTTGAGAGTCCCCAAGGCAGAACCCTGATGAGCAAGGAATAGTATTAAGAGAAGTATATCAGAAAGAGAAGCAGAAAGAGGATCAATAGACCTTTCTGTACAATAATATACAAAGCGTTTCCAACGTCAGGCGCATACCGTTTTAGTGGAGGGACACCTGGCTGCCAAAATAACTTTACAGACTTTGGAAAGAAGGTAAAAAGCCATCAACTGTCGCTGCTCAATCTCCACGCATGTAGACGCAGAGCTGACTGGTTTGGGTGGAGAACCTTCCCCTGCTGCTGCGACAGAAGATCCTCCCAAAGAGGCAACCTGATTGGAGGATTGATGCTCATTTTCAGAAGCTCGGGATACCAAACTCTCCTTGCCCAATCTGGAGCCACTAGGATTACTTTGGCCCAGTCGTTCTTGATTTTCTGGAAAACTCTGGGCAGAAGTAGTATGGGTGGAAAGACGTACAGGAGGCCTGAATTCCACTTGTGTCGAAAAGCATCGCTGAGCGACTGCCACCTTGGAAACTTCAACACTCAATATTGCTGACATTGCACGTTCTCTGCGGAGGCGAACAGATCTAACCAAGGCTCTCCACACTGCTGAAAGTGTCCTTGCACCACATCTGGGTGGAGATACCATTCATGATCCGCTAGGCACAGACAGCTGAGTTTGTCCACCCTGGCATTCAGAGAACCTCGCAGGTGTTGAACACCCAGGGTTACACCCTGCTGTTCTAGCCATGTCCAGAGACGCAGAGCCTTTTGACAAAGGGTCCACGACCCCACACCGCCCTGCTTGTTGCAGTACCACATTACAGTGGTGTTGTCCGTGAACACCTGCACTAGCTTCCCTTTTAGAACAGGAAGAAATTCCTTCAATGCCAGTCAGATTGCCCGGAGCTCCAGTAAATTGATATGGAGTCCAGATTCTGCCAGACACCATAGACCCCTGATCTCCGCCTCTCCCATATGTCCACCCCATCAAAGAAGTGACGCACCTGTCACTACTGTGAGATCTGGCTGGGGAAGGGAGTGATGTCTCTGACCAAATCGCAGTTCACTAACCACCACTGCAGGTCTTTTGCAGTTCCCTCTGAGATCTAATGCTGCGCCCACAGGAACGTCAGACCCCACTGCAGAGCCCTCATACGCCGCCTGGCATGCTTGACTAACAGGATGCAAGAGGCCATGAGTCCCAACAGCTTCAGAGTCCGTCTCACCGAAATGCAGGATAGAGGCCGAAACATCGGAATCATAACCTGAATATCCTGGACTCGCTGCTCGTGAGGATAAACCTGAAACTGCACTGAAATCCCTAACCTGCGCAGTTGAGCTGCTACCACTGTCATCACTTTGGTAAACACCCGAGGGGCACTGCTGAGACTGAAGGGGAGCACGGTAAACAGAAAGTGCTCGTGGCCCACCTTGAACCGCAAGTAGTGCCTCTGAGGAGGCAGTTTGGGGATGTGAAAATACACATCCTGCAAGTCTAACGCTACTATCTAGTACCCTTGGTCCAGGGCTGACAAGACCTGAGCAGTAGTAAGTATCTTGAATTTCTCCTTTTTGAGGAAGAGATTGACGTCCTTTAAATCCAATATAGGGCGAAGAACCTTGTTCTTTTTTGGTATCAGAAAGTAGCGGGAATAACAACCACTGTGTACTTCTGACAGTGGGACCCTTTCTATGGCTCCCTTGGCCAAGAAAGCCGTAACTTCCTCGCAGAGCAAGATTAAGTGATCCTCCATCAGCCGTTCTTGTTATGGAGGCACTGAGGGAGAAAAAGATTGGAAGGGGAGGAAATAGCCCTTCTGTATGATCTGCAAGACCCATTTGTCCGATGTTATGGACTGCCAGTGAGGGAGATGAAATTGAATCTTCCCTCCAACAGGAAGCAGGTGGTCTTGCAGAATCATACTAGGAGGTCTGGGGTGCTGTGGAAAAGAGGGGGTTGGATAGTGGCCAACCTATGGCTAGACCCTCTGGGTCTGAAGGTACCACAACCTCCTCCTCGCAGTGGATGCTGACGGAAGACAGTGGTTGACTTGTGAGTGGCGTGGTACCACACCCCTTCCGAAGCCTCGAAAAGGGCTAAAGGCAAACTGCTGGCGAGCAGGTGCTGAGAGGCCCTAGGATCCGGCTGTAGCCCAAGAGTCCTTGAACCGCTCAAGCACAGAGTCTGCCTTTTCTCCAAATAGGCGCAAGCCATCAAAGGGCATGTCCATAAGGTTAGCATGGACATCCCCCGAAAAGCCACACGTACGGAGCCAGGCGTAGCATCGAAGGGCCATAGTTGATGAAATCACCCTACCCTGTAAGTCGGTCGTGTCCAAACCACACCGTTTCATAACCTTTGCCGCATCTCTCCCATCTTTTACAGCTTTTGTGAGGGTGTCCAGCACACCCTCTGGGACTTTGGGCAGCATTTGTGCCAATGTATCTGACAAAGTATGGGAACAGCGGCCCAATAGGCATGAGATGTTTACAGACCTCAATGCCAGACTGGAGGAAGAAAACATCTTCTTCCCAAGCTGGTCCAGCGTCTTTGATTCCCTATCCAGGGGAGCGGGAGGGAAGGCACCATGGGAAGTGGAGGCCTGGACCACCAAGTTCTCCAGGGTGGGGTGTTGGGTGAGGAAACTAGGATCATTAGAAACTGGTCTATGGCGGCCGCCAATTGTCCTATTAACAGGAGCCCCTGTGCTGGGTTTCGAACACATCCCAAGCAGGACATCAGTGAAGGCGTCATTAAAGGGTAACATCGGTTCTGATGTAGAAACCCCCGGCTGAAGCACCTCAGTCAGGAGGTTAGTCCTGACTTGCACTGTAGGCAAGTATAGGTCCAAGGCCTCAGCTGCCCCATGAACCACCATAGCATATGAAGCTCCCTCCGCCATAACCACAGTAGGAGGTGAGAGCATACCAGTATCTGGAGCAGTATTCAGTCCACTGGCTTCTGCTAGTTCCTCATACCAGTCCATATGCTCCAATCCATATTCTAAAGGTCATGGGATCCCTCCCATTCCTCCCCTGTACCTGGCTGACCAAAATAAGCCTCAGGCACTGATCTGGCCCCAGCTGGCACTGTCGGCGTCGGAATCGGCGTCGTATGACGCCCTTCCGGCTCAGGATCATATGGGATAAGGATGGAGCTCGCTCCACAGGTGGGCGCCGGCAGAGCGTCTATGTCGGAAGCGATGCCAGAGGGGGCCGAATGTGTGTACTCTGTGTTGCCCCTGATCCAGTATTGGATCCTGGAGTCCCCAACGGCACTGAGGCTGAAGCAGACGGTGTTGAATCCGATGGGGCCACTGCCAACCCCGTGGGGCCGGAAGGCGCGCTAGTGGGGGCAGTTAGCTCAAATACAAGGCGCACAGCATCATAAAACTCTCTGAGCTGACCAGAGGATCACTCTGGCTCCCAGAAAGGTGGGAGGCTCGAAGTCAGCCCTGGCATCGGTTCTAAGGAACCATGCCAGAACGTCAAAGTTCCCGAGATGCCTCGTTGGCTGATATGCATGACAAAGTCAAAGTCCGCTTGGACTTTCTCTTCTTCTTCTTCTTGTGCCTCTTCTCAGAGTGCCTGGAGGACCTCGAGTGCATAGAAGAGGACTTAAGGCTCCTGCAGCGGTCCCTCGACCTCATTCTCAAACAGGACCTCCTAGGAATCGTGCCAATAGAAGTAGACTGCTGGGCCACAATGAGCTTCAGACATCTCTCTCTCTAAGCTTCCAGGGCTGTGGCCTGGCACTCGGAACACGACTTCGAGTCTTGTTCTCTGTCGAGACACCAGAGACATAACTGATGGGGGTCTGTCACCAACATTATGCGATGCAAAGAGCCACACGGCTTGAACCCAGTCTTCCTCGATGTCATTCTGCACAGACTTCGAAAAGACTCGACAAAAAGGTTGAAAAAGGCCTGCAAAAAAAGTAAAAGGGTAGCTCAAATCCGGACCTGCGCTTAAACGGGGAGGAAGGAAAAGAAGTGACCGGGGTGGTGCCTTTAAAGGTAACCGTGACTTCACAGAGGGCTCCAACGACGCCACGCAGATCCGAACGACACCACCCAACGGCACGCGCAGGGTACTGCTCAGCAAAAAATTCCAAATTCCAAGCAGACGTCAGGAAATTCTAAGGTAATGAATCTGCAGCTACAAGTCTCTATCAGATATAAAGTATATAGGTCTCATGGTTCCTGAAATATTACATCACTGCAACAAATCCCCCATTTTTTAAAATGTTGTAAAGAAAAGAAAAAAACAACAAAAAAAAGTAAATTGGCCCAAGTCAGCCATGACTACACAACCTAAATTACTTCTCTAATGATACAAAAACAAATCAAATATGAAAATCTCTGGATAACAATTTTTTTTTACCGAGGTATATCAAGAGGCTAGGTCTATGTATAACAAATTTGCACAAACTTGATACACTATTTCCATTCTGTTTGAATTCTTTTCACATATGTACAATATTTTTCATGATGCTGACAAAGCCCTTTCTGAGTACATTACCAGGGCTCTTTTTGCATAACAATCTCACTTCATTATTACTAGCCTACCATATCATACCGAAAGGTGACCAGGTACCTTTAGCAAAGCTTGTGCCACTCCACTGCTCAACGAGTTCCATATTTCGCTTACAAACTTTTGATCCATTGGAACTACAAAATATTTTGATGAATTCTGCAACCTATGCATTCAATTGTGTAATATAAGGTAAGTGAGGTAAATTAATTATTACCTGTCAAGCCCCATGGCCACAATCACACATTCCAGGGGCCCCGATTATAGATAGTGACATTGGGCATTTGATAAGCTCTGCATAAAGATGAGAAGAAGAAATAAGACAAAAGAGGCAAGGAGGAAGTAAAAGAGTGAAGGAAGAGAAGGGGAAAGGAGGGAGGGGGATGTTTTAAAAGGAATCATGGCAGGACTAAAGAAAAAATAAATTTTATGTAAGAGAGAGGGGGAGCGGAAGACAGCAGAAATCATGGTAGGCCAGATGGATCCTGAACACAGAAAAGCGATAGGTAGGATACCAAAACATTCTTCAAGAATGATAGTGTTCACATTCAGCCCCTGCCCGTAGTTTTTTTCCAATCTTATATGCAAAGTGCCCACAAGCTAAAAAAAAAAAAGAAAAAAAAAAAAAGGAGTTAGCAAGAGTCAGAAGTGGGGCCTGAAAACTACATTCGTTCATTTCCCTAAGAACTCTGGCTTCTGGGAAGGCAGCTGTGCAAGGGTTTGAGACAGACGAAAGAGTGGGCTTTAGGGCCTGAACCTGGCACTCCTCTTACGATGGCCTGGAAGAGGGTAAGAGAGCTTCACCCCATGATTTCAAGAGGGCAGCTCTGCTGAGGCCACATCTGGCCAGGTAAGAACCATGCCCAATGTGGGCTTGAGCTCAGGTTCCGAGCATGTAATTATGGGGGCAAAGCACTTGGAATTATTTTAAGAGTGAAACTCTGGCTCTATGTCAGGATTTTCTACTGTGTGTTTGAGACGGATTAGGAGCAACAGTCCTCTTGGACAGTGTAAAAGGGCTGAATTTGTGGCATGTGCAAGTGAGAAATCTAGTTCTTAGGTATGTGAAGCACTCTTTATTTTTACATTAAGCACCCAATACATGGTCTTTTCAAACACTGCTTTGACTAGGAAAGGGCTGGTTATGCCTGACATGTGTGGGTCGGGACCTGAATGGAAAAACAAGTGTGGAAGTCAAGCATGCCTCAATACTTGAATTAACTGAATAAATCTCTCTTGTAAGCTGTCCTTTCAGAAGGCTGCAGTTACAGGCTAACAGTTCAATGAGGGTAGATCAATGGACAGTAAGACGTTTTAAGTTGTTAAATGAGAGACTGGAGTTTCCTCTCTGACTGCCTTTTTGAACTACCCTTGTAGAGTAAAACGTGTACAGTTGGGTATTTGAGTTCCTTGTAGTTCGTGTACTATCCTAGCTCTAGTTACATCATAGTATCACAAGGAGTGTTGTCTTTTTAATGATTTTATGCTTTTTCACTTTTTTTTTGTGTGTTATTGGTTACTATTACATACAACTAACAAGCGAGTTTTGCTGCATGGTACATGAGCAGCTAGGCTCCAGTTTAGATTTTATTCTCTCCACTTACTTTCCATCTGATTTCACATTGAATCAGTACTCCAGTCTTTCAAGCCATGCCCCGCCTATTATGGCAGCCCACTTAACAGATGCTGTTGCACAGCTGTGCCAGACTGTCTGCACTCTGACCACATACATCACTAGGGACTCTGGCTCTTCTTCATTTCATCATGGTTAACATCTGAATTACTCAACTGAATTCCACCACGCTCTGAAAGCACAAGGTATGCCAGAAGCCTGCCACTCTGCCTTGTCACTCCCTCATGGTATTCTTTCCATGCAGCATATGCAGCTTTTCCTCTCTTATTGGTCCTACATCACATGGTACATGTCAGCATACTTTCATATCTTTTAACACCTTGAAGGCCAACCTTCAAATCATTTGGACTGATCTGCTATTCCATTAATGTTTGCTCTTATTCCAAACAACAGCTAGATATCTGGAATCAATTACAACACATGAACCCGATGATTTGAACACAACTACAGCCCGAACCGCTGAACAGAATTACAACAAGGAAGTGTTGGCAGCCATTTTGGGGCTAGGCTTCAGCTGTGTCCCAAAAGAACGAGTTACTTACCTTCGGTAACGACTTTTCTGGTGGATACATAAGCTACCTGTGGATTCCTCACCTAATGAATACTCCCATTGCGCCAGCATTCCACGGAAATCTTCTTCCTAGCTTCTGCACGTCGACGAGGACGTCACATTTGCCCACGCGACGTCGTCTGACGTCATACAGGCAATAAGAGGTCCACGCCGACGTGCCAACGTCAGTACCAACATTTTTTACGTGCCTGAGAACAATAATCCATTGAGATGAAAGACAATAGCCACATTTAATGACATTGTAAACAACACATCATTGTGAGAAGATGGACTACTAATTTAATTTTTTTGCTTTTTTTTTTTTAAACAAGTAAATAAATATATAAACTATATATAAAAAAATATATATATATATACATATATACATATACACATATATACATAATCTATACCAATCATCAAAGCCAAGAGGAGCACACTCAAGAATTACTTGGTTAGACCAAACAGGCAACGGGGAGGCGGGTGGGACCGTGAGGAATCCACAGGTAGCTTATGTATCCACCAGAAAAGTCGTTACCGAAGGTAAGTAACTCGTTCTTCTGATGGATACAACTACCTGTGGATTCCTCACCTAATGAATAGAGTCCCAAAGCAGTACTGCGCTCGGTGGTGGGTGCCTGAATGGTCAAACCAAGAAATCCTGCAGCACTGACCGTGCAAAATGGCCGTCCCTTCTGACCTCAGAGTATAAACAGTAATGTTTTGCAAAAGTGTGAAGGGACTACCAAGTTGCGGCCTTGCAGATGTCGACCACCGGAACACCCCTGGCCAAGGCCGAAGTGGCCGACTTAGCTCTGGTGGAATGAGCTCTAATACCATCAGGAGGATCCTTCTTTGCTAAAGAGTAACATATTTTAATGCAAAGAACAACCCACCTGGAGAGTGTTCTCTTGTGGACTGCCTTTCCTCTCCTCTTTCCCACGTATCCAATGAAAAGCTGATCCTCCAGCCTGAAATCCTTCGTCCTGTCTATGTAGAAGCTTAACGCCCTCTTTGGGTCCAAGCGGTGTAGTCTCTCTTCTTCCTTTGAAGGATGAGGCGGAGGATAAAACGTGGACAGAGTAATTGTCTGTGCCAAATGAAAGGGTGAAACAACCTTCGGAAGGAAAGCAGCCTTGGTCCTCAACACCACCTTATCCCCATAAAAAGTTGTATAAGGGGGTTTTACCGATAGAACCTGCAACTCACTCACTCTCCTTGCAGATGTTATAGCAACTAGGAAAACTGTTTTAAGATGTAACAATCTTAAGGGGCAAGAATGCATAGGTTCAAAAGGGGACCCCATAAGGAAAGTTAGGACCAAGGACAAATCCCATTGAGGCATAACGAAAGGATTTGGAGGAAATTTATTCATAAGGCCCTTCAAGAATCTAAGTACTATAGGAGATTTAAATAATGATGGCTGGTCTGAAAGACAAATAAAGGCTGACAAGGCAGACAAGTAACCCTTAACAGTAGCCACTGCACAACCCCCCTGTGCTAAAGACAAAGCAAAAGATAAAACATCCGACAAATGAGCACGTAAGGGATCAATCTGCCTCTCTCCACACCATACCACAAATTTAGACCACCTATTAGCGTAGATAGATTTAGTGGAGTGTCGCCTGGCCGCTAAGATAACATCCACTACATCAGGCGGGAGAGAAAAGGAACTCAGGTTGCCCCGTTCAATCTCCAGGCATGAGGGTGCAGGCTCTGGAGGTTGGGGTGTAAAACCTGCCCCTGCGACTGCGAGAGGAGGTCTGCCCTGAGAGGGAGACGGAGTGGAGGGCACATTGAGAGTTGAAGAAGGTCGGAATACCACACCCTCCTTGGCCAATCCGGAGCAATTAAGATTACTTGGGCTCGGTCTTGGCGTATTTTCCTCAACACTCGAGGAATCAAGGGTATGGGGGGGAAACGCGTAAAGCAACTGGTCGCACCAGGTTCTCTGAAACGCGTCCCCCAACGCTCCCTGCACCGGATACTGGAGGCTGCAGAATAACGGGCAGTGCGAATTCTCCTGGGTGGCAAACAGATCTATCCGAGGAAACCCCCACATCTGGAAGATTAGACGGACTTGATCTGGATGGCGACGCCACTCGTGGTCGGCCGAGAAATGTCGACTGAGACTGTCCGCTCGTACATTCAAGACTCCGGCCAGATGATTTGCTACCAAGCAAATCTGATGGTCCTTTGCCCAGGACCATAGCCGAAGAGCTTCTCTGCAGAGAAGGTACAACCCCACTCCTCCCTATTTGTTTATATACCACATCGCGGTAGTATTGTCCGTCAGGACCTGAACCGACTGACCGCGAAGGGATGGGAGGAAGGCCTTGAGAGCCAGACGTACAGCCCGTAACTCTAACAGATTGATATGAAACATCTGTTCCCCTGGAGACCAAAGCCCTTTGATCTCCAGGTCCCCCAAATGAGCTCCCCACCCTACAGTGGAAGCATCCGTTATGACCGTGGTCACTGGTGGAGGCTGCATGAACGGCCTTCCCCGGGAAAGATTGTCGTCCGCAATCCACCACTTCAAATCCATGGCAGCATCTCTGGAGATCTTGACAGAACCTTCGAGATCTCCTTTGTGTTGAGAACACTGCCTTCGGAGGCACCACTGAAGAGCCCTCATGTGCCAGCGAGCATGCGTGACCAACAGTGTGCAGGAAGCAAACAGACCGAGCAGATGTAGGACCTTGAGGACTGGAATGACCGTTCCACTTTGAAACATTGGAACCAACGTCTGAACGTCTTGAATCCGCTGAGGCGGAGGAAAGGCTCGATATAATGTTGTATCCAGTACTGCCCCTATGAACAGGAGGCGTTGAGAGGGCTCTAGGTGAGATTTGGGCACGTTCACCGAAAAGCCCAGGTCGAACAACAACTGGGTTGTCGACTGCAGATGATGCAACACAACTTCCGGGGACTTGGCTTTGATCAACCAGTCGTCCATGTAAGGAAATACTGCAATCCCCTTCCTTCTGAGCTCTGCCGCAACCACCGACATCACCTTCGTGAAGACTCGAGGTGCTGAAGTAAGACCAAACGGGAGGACCGCAAACTGATAGTGCTGCGACCCTACCACAAACTGGAGATACTTCCTGTGCGACTTGAGTATCGGGATATGAAAATAAGCATCCTGCAAGTCGACAGACACCATCCAATCTCCCTTGTTCAACGCCAAAAGCACCTGAGCTAGGGTCAGCATCTTGAACTTTTCCTGTTTGAAGAACCAATTCAACATCCTCAGGTCCAGGATTGGTCTCAACCGACCATCCTTCTTGGGAATCAGGAAGTACCTTGAATAACAACCTTGACCCTTTTCCTGCGCTGGTACCAACTCCACCGTGCCCTTTAAAAGGAGGACTTGAACCTCCTGTTCTAACAACAGGAGGTGTTCTTCTGAACAATAAGAAGGGCGGGGCGGGATGGGGGGCGGAAACTCCCAAAAGGGAAGGGTGTAGCCTTTTCTCACAATGCTGGTAACCCAGGCGTCTGATGTGATAACCTCCCACTTGTGAAGAAAATACAGTAACCTTCCCCCTACAGGAGAGGAGTGAGTGGGAATTGGTGGAAGCCTAAGGCTGCTTCCCCTGCTGCACCCCTCCAGAGGAAGAGGCAGAGTGCTGCTGAGAGGCTCCCCTGGTACGGACCCTACCCCTCCCTCTAAAAGATCTATAGGCGAGAGAAGAGGTAGGCTGTTGGAATTTCCCCCGAAAGGAGGAGGAGGATGAGCCACGACCAAATCCTCAAAACCTCCTAAAAAATCTGGAGGAGGCAGAAGTGGCTTGTAGTCCTAACGACTTGGCCGTGGCCCTGCTCTCCTTAAACCTCTCCAAAGCCGAATCTGCTTTGGCACCAAAGAGCTTGTCCCCATCAAAAGGGAGGTCCAACAGGGTCGACTGCACATCCGAAGAGAACCCTGAGTTGCGAAGCCAAGCCTGTCTTCTCGCAACCACAGCCATGCCCATCGCTCTGGCCACCGAGTCAGTTGTATCCAACCCAGATTGGATAACCTGGGTTGCAGCAGCTTGAGCGTCTGACACGAGATTCAACAGCCCTTGAGGAACCTCTGTATACGTAGATGTTATCTCGTCCATCAGAGCATAAATGTACCTCCCCAAAATACACGTAAGCATTGGTGGACTTTAACGCCATGCTACATGACGAGAACACTTTCTTTGATTGCGTATCCATCTTTTTGGAGTCCCTGTCCGCCGGCACTGATGGAAAAGATCCAGGCGCAGATCTTGTCGAACAGGAAGCCTGGACCACCAAGCTTTCAGGCATAGGGTGTCTGGAAAGAAAGCCACGGTCAGTTGGTGCAGCCCGATACCTCCTGGCCACAGACCTATTGACAGCCGAGGAAGATACCGGCTTCTTCCAGACCTCCAACACAGGTTCCAGCAGCGCCTCGTTAAATGGCAAAAGAGGTTCTGCTGATGTAGAGGCCGGATGTAAAACCTCAGTCAGCAGATTTTGCTTCGCCTCAGTTACCGGCAAAGGCAGTTCCAGGAAGTTAGCAGCCTTCTTTATCACAGCATGAAAAGTGGCCGCCTCTTCAGTATACTCCCCTGGAGATGACAAGTCCCACTCAGGGGAAGTATCAAGGCCACTAGCTGTGTCCAGCCCATGAAGACCCTCGCCAGAGTCCTCAATTTCTCCTTCCTCCAGGACCTGCTGATACTCTTGTTCTTCCAAGAGACGGAGAGCACGTCTCCTCAAATGCATCCTCTCCTCAATCCTCGGCGTCGACATGGCGTCAGCAGATGTCGAAGAACGACGCCGATCACCGGATCCGTCCGACGCCGGGTCAACAGGCGCCACAGGTAGCTTCGGCGCCGAACCAGGAGTCGGATGAAGAGAAGACTGCCTCGGAGTCGCAGAAGGCCCAGACGGCGTCACTGGCCGAAACACCGAAGCCGACGGAGTCGAAACCTCCGGAGCCGAAGCCTCTGAAGCCACCGGAGCCGACACCGAGCCCACGTTCCCCAAGGGGAGAAAGGGCATGAAGGGAGCTGGTCGCAGCGGAGCCGGAGTACCCAAGCTGAAAGCCAAAGGACCCGAAGGCCCAGCCGGTGCGCCACCTGGAGCCATCTGCTGAAAGATGGAAAACATTGCATTTAAAAATGCAGTATTATCGGCTCCAGGGGCCGGAAAAGCCGGATACTGGGGTGCCTGGATCGAAGGCGACACCAACTCCGGCCTCGACGTCTGCAACGTCGGTGAGAACATTTGAGGCTGTGGCACCCCAAATACTGAAGGCGGCTGGCCCGAAGACCCGGGCGAAGTCGGCGAGGCTGGAGAAGGCAACAGCGTCGATGGATGAGGAGTGACTGTGGGACTGACCTCCCAAGTCTTCCGACGCCGAGTCGATGGCGACCTCGACGGAGACCTCTCCTTACTCGACCGGCGCCGTGATTCCGGACGGCGCCGGGAGTCTCGATGACATCGATGAGACTTCGGCGAGGAGGATTTTCTATGGTGCCTCTTCTCCTTGACTTCGCCATAAAAAGTTTGGCCTCTCGCTCCTTCAGGGCTTTCGGATTCATGTGCTGACATGAATCACACCTGGCCACATCATGGTCGGAACTGAAACACCACAAACAGTCCGAATGTGGGTCAGTAACCGACATTTTGCCCCCACATTCTCGACAGGGCTTAAAACCAGACTTCCTCTGAGACATAGTAACCTCAGAGGAAAAATACACACCCAAAAACACACTGTAACTGCCGAACAGCAACAGTAGCTCCCTCGAAGATAACAGTTTCGAATGGCACGGAAAAAAGGGAACTGACGTCGGCGAGGACCTCTTATTGCCTGTATGACGTCAGACGGTGGCGCGTGGGCAAATGTGACGTCCTCGTCGATGTGCAGAAGCTAGGAAGAAGATTTCCGTAGAATGCTGGCGCAATGGGAGTATTCATTAGGTGAGGAATCCACAGGTAGTTGTATCCATCAGAAGAAAATGTATTAAAAAATTTTTTTACAAAATTAAAAAGCGGGCAGGGTAAGAATACCCTCATCACTAGCCTAGCCTTGGTGCTGGGGTACCACTAAGACCCCCATCAGAGCACAAATGCATTTTTTTGCAAAATCCATGGGGATTCGAACAAGGTCGCTGAGCGAAGTCCTGGGGGCATCCAAAGCATAAAAAGTAAATTAAAAAAAGGACGAGGGGGTGCACAGGGCTCCCTTCCTAATGCTCTAAAGAGCCCTGGGCAACAACACCTCCCTGGTGGCTATATTTTAAAAAAGTACTGGGGGTGGTGAACAGACGCCCCTAGGTCCCAGGAACCACCACCTCCCCAGGGCTTATTGAAACAAAGGAGGGGGCCCACAGACGCCCCTCCTAGAGCTTTCTGAAGCCTCTGGGACTTCCCCAAGGCTAAAATAAAAGTAATGGAGGGGGTCCGCAGAGACCACCACCTCCCCAGGGCTAATTACTATTTCAGAGAAGGGAGTGGAGATGCACAGTCCCCCTCCCAGGGTGTATATGGCCGCAGGGATCACCACCACCCTCGGGCCGGCCTGTGCAGAACAAAGGAGGGGGGGCTGTGTGCCCCCCCCAAACCTGGAACCATATATGGCCCTGAGGACTACCATCTCTTTGGGGTCAGCTCCTGCTACCTACTGAGGTGCCCATCCTCGGGAGATAGCCATTTGCTTTTGCTTGGCGGGAACTGTGACAGCTCCCGCCAAGAAAAAGCAAACACTCCACTTCCAGCAAGCAAGAGCAGTCAAAATGCTCCCGCTTGCTGGAAGAGAAGTTCACCTCTTTCCCTGTCCGCAGACATGCAGGTGGGGAAAGAGATGAAAGTATTGCCCCTGCACGCAGGGAGCTTTATTGTCCCCGACAAGAAGGGGGAAAAAAGAAAACACAAAAGCGTGTTTTCTCTGCAATTCCACTCCAAAAAGTTATCGGACGAAAACGCTTGTGGAACAATCACAGTAGCAAAGGTAGAGTCATACAAGGTCACTGGATACATTACCTCGGTCTCCTTTATCAGCTGTACTGCAGGAGATGCAGTACACATTTTCTCAATGAGGTAGCACTTACTAAATTAGCCAATAGAAAGTACTCCAGTTGGGTGGACATTCTGCACAAAACATTGGCCTCTTCTTGGATAAATACTCGGGCAGGATTCATTCTGGCATGATGCCCATTCCACAGAAATCAAACCTCAAAGTGAAGCCCTTATAAATATAAACAAAACAGCTGTCCAAGTTCAAGCTTCACTTCTTTAAAGTACTAATCATCCTAATTTCTTGTGCATGGTCAAGGCAAAGCATGTGTTTTTTCTCTGCATTTCCATCCTGAAACATTATCTGTAACCCCTGATGGAGGCATTTGCATCCTTGTGTTTTTTAAGCGCAATATCTCATGTAGTAACTGCGAACAGTGGGTTTTTGCCTGTCATCTGCTGCTGAGACCACACATCTGCCCATCCAATCCATGATATGTTTCGTAACATCAATCTACTTTACCTAATTACCCCGAAGACCTTACCATATGGCCAAATGTGGTCCCTTCTTTATACCCACAGCAGTCAAGCAACAAAATTAGGTACATAACTTGTAATTGTGCAAGGACTACAACTGGGCATTTTGTGAACTCCACAAATTTACTGTAGGGCACTGGCCATTTCAGAGTACATCAAAACCTCCACATTCCATTTCTTTCTTAGGGTACCTAGATTGCTCATACTGTTGGTCCCCAATGGCCCAGTACAGTGCAGAAATTAAATGCTGCCCCCTCCTTCACGTGAAAAAGACCAAGCATCATTTCCGTTCCTGTGCGTAGAGCAGGGACCAAGCACTGATTGATTCCACGTAATCATTGCCCTGTCCGCTGCTTCCAATGCAACTGAGGTACTATTTTGTTCTGTAGGTCGAGCCTATGCAGCCCACATGCGCTGCCTGCAAGACATGCTGTATTCACTCTATGGGCTTTAACCACACCCACTATCGCCATTCGTTTTTTGTTGTGCTGGTCTTAAATGCTTCCTTTTCCTTGGTGCATTTATATAAATGTCCTTCCTTTGTGTGCTTAGTTCCCTCCCAGGCGATTTCACTAGGAGAACATTTTTGTTGCCCATCACACTACGTTCACACAAGTTCATGCTTCCTCTTGTTACACCGTGTGATGCCCTCTCCTCCCATCTGGGCATTGCAACCTTAGTGTACTTTTGGTTTTCCATAGCAACGTGTTGACACCACACCAGTGAAAACACTGTGTTTAGAAAGACGCCAAAGGTTTCAGGTTTCACTTGTTCTAGTTTCTCTCATATTTTCCCTCTCTTTTCTTCCACTCAGTTCCCTCTGTCCTATCCCCACCTTCCTTCGGAATTCTCCCCTCTCCCTGTCCTCCAAGGAGACACCTAACCCCTGACCTGCCACGCTCAGCCCGCCCAGCCCCCTCACTTTTCATTCTCTCAGGAACTGATTAACGCCAAGGGTACATTATTAGCTCTAATAAGGTATCAAATTAAGAAACCTAGTCGCATGAGACCCTGCAAATTGGTTCCCCTTCTCCCAGCAGCCTCCCTCACAAGCAGCCCTGCCCAAGCCGTTCTCATTCGTGTCCACCCGGGCTGGGGAGATTACTGTGTAAATAGCCCTTCCCCCAGCAATGGGGCCAAGGGCAGCCAGCTTGTTTCCACAGCTATTTAGGGACTGGACAGAAATGTCAATCCCATATTTGTTAACTCTTTGTGTGAGGTGGTGCAGGTAGGAAGCACATGCCTGGCACTTCACTGGCAGCCCACACACTGTTCACTTCCCTGACCATGCATAGCCCTGCAATGAAAAGAGCTGTGTTAGAGCACCTCCGTGTATGTAATGTGTGCACACAAGCATTGGCAATGCCAATTGTTTCACTTGTGCAAAGGTAAGCGAGACCTATTGCCATTGCCAATGCTTGTTTTAACTTCCAGTGCCCAGCAAAAAGAAGGCTTGTGACTGGCAAAAACGTGTACAGCAGGACAAACAAAATTGCAAAGTTTTATTTTATTCTAGCTAGCTTTCTTTTATTTTGCTAAATTATCTTTTCTCACTTTGCACTCATATTTTCACTTGTGGACACTGTTCTCAAACGATGACAATTGTCTTGTTCTAAATATTGCAAAGCAACATTGTTTCTTTATTATGTGTACTTTCTGAAATTATGTTTTAAATCATAATTGTGCAGTACACCCCACTCCATCCCACTCTAATCCACCCCTTTACAATCCACCGCAATCCAACACACTTCAACCCACACCAATCCACCCACTCCAATTCAAACCATTCACCCCAATCCAATCCTTCCAACCAATCTCAATCTAATCTCCCCACCCCAGTCCGCCCAAAGCAATTCAAAACAATATGCCCCACCCCCATTTACCCCATTCCAACCTGCCCCACTCCAATCCAAAACGATCTGCCCTATGCCACTATGTCCCGTTTTAATCCAAAGCAACCTGTCTCACTCCAGTCCTCCCCACTCCAATCCAAAACAATGTGCCCCACTTGAATCCATTTCACCCCTCTCCAATCCACCCCACTCCCATTCAATCCACCCCACTCTCACCCACTTAACCTCAATCCCATGCAATCCACCCCACACCAACCCAATCCACACCACTCCCATTTAATCCACCCCAATCCAATCAATTTCACCCCATCCCAGTTCAGTCCCCCACACTCCAATCTAATCCATCCAGCCTACCACACTCCAATCCACCCTACTCCAAGCCACCCCAATCCAATTCACGCCAATACAATCGACCCCACTCCAAACCAATCGACCCCAATCCAATCCACCCCAATCCCAGTTCAGTCCATCCATCTCCACTACAATCCACCCCACTACAATTCACCTCACCCAAACCAATCGACCCCACTCCAATCCATCCCACTGCAGCCCACCACACCCAAATCCAATCTACCCCACTCCAATCTAATCCACCCCATGGGCTCCAATCCACCACACACTATCGCAATAGCCAATCTTACCCATTCCAGATCAGACCACCCCACTCCAATCCAATCCAATCCACCCCACCCTAATCAACGCACCCCACAAAATCCAGTGAATTCAATCGATCATACTCCAATCCAATCCATCCCACTCCAGTCCAATCTAATCCATCCCACCCAGCCCTATCACTCCAATCCAAAACACGCATCCCAGTTCAATCTAATCAACTCTAATCCACCCCACCCCAATTCACCCCACTACCTCAATCCACTCCAACCCACTCCACCCTTTTTCACCCCACTCCATTCAACGATACTCTCTGCCACTGAACTCTACTTCCTATGACACTCTTCCCCCCCCCCACTCCACTCAGACACTGCACACCAGTAACTTTTAGCCATGCTGGACAGAAGCCACATAGGTGTACAACATGGCAAAACACATAGCCAAAGCCCCTGGTATAGGCAAGACCTACTGGCTTTGCTAATGGTTGTTGGGGTAGCAGCCGCATTCTACAAAACATATACTGTAACATAGGAGTTCAGATCGGCTGAGTGCCACAGGAGTACGTAGACACTTTCAAATCAAAATCAAACCAGGGTTTATGAAGTGCAACTACTCACCTGTAAGGGTCTCAAGGCGAATAGTGGGTTTGTCCTCTGAGCTTCAGTTGAAGAGCCAGGTTTTAAGGTCATTCCTGAATTGGGGTAGCAATGGTGACTGCCTGAGGTGCAGGGGCAGGGTGTTCCAGCTCTTTGCCGCAAGGTAGGCAAAGGATCTCCCACCAGCTGAGGTCTTCAGTAAGCGGGGTATGGGGCCTAGTGCTTATTGAGCAGAGCAGAGAGGTCTGGTGGGGGAGGAGAAGGCAATGCAGTGGTTGAGGTAGACAGGTCCTTGGTCATGGAGGTTGAAGTAGGCAGGTCCTAGGTCTTGGTGGTCAACTTTAGTTGACCACTGCTGCTAATTAAGATCAGTAGCCTGCTGATAATTAAGTTTTCCTGGATTTTAACTGTAAATGCACTTTAAAGATTTTTAACTGATAAACAGTGTTATTTGTATTGCACCATACCTACTGCTCACTTGTTTTGCTGATCTTTCATGTGCTGGCTGGGTGGAGGTCACAAGGATCTCGTTTTCCAAGCCCCACCAGTCACCTGATATTTGACAATCTTTCTTCACAACTATTTTCACAGCCATTTTAAGTGAGGGACCACTACCAGTTACTTCTCTATTTGGTCATGAAAGGGACTGCAGCAGGCAAACCAGGGTGCACCAAAGGCAAGCTTGTCTTCCTTGTTCCGTGCCTTAACCGGGCCCAGGACCAGAAACTCCATATCTCAAGCACCAGAGGTTACTAGAGATTACATTCTCTCTGCAGTACTCTCCTCCTTTGTGCTATCCTGCTATTTGCGGGATATGTTTAAAGATCTCTAATTTCTGAACACACTCAATAGGTGTAGGAAGAAAGGTCAACTGTGTCCTGATAGCTTAAAATGCCTAAGGAGGATGCATTTTAATCTAACTTGTGCTTGTTCATTTGTTAAGCATAGTGTAGCAATATTAGACCTTATTCTCTTGAATTTGACCTAGATCATCTCTCTATTACAAAGCCTTGGCTACGAGATGACTATGCCAGAGACAGAATAGGCTAATCAAGTGGGCTACATATTAAACACAAGGCCACTCAGATAAAAGAGGAGATGTTGTTCTATTCTCAATCTGTCACGCTCATGCTGCCTTGGAAACCAGTGTTTAGTCACACAGATTACCAAAGCCTGACCAAAATTAAAACAGATGACTGCAATTCCCTTTGGCATAGCTCAGCCTGTGTGCTTGATCTCTTAGAACCTGATCACAGGTGTAGGACGTTGGCTCTGTATGTGCTATTTCAAAGTAAGGAATAGCATGCACAGAGTCCAAGGGTTCCCCTTAGAGGTAAAATAGTGGTAAAAATAGATAATACTAATGCTCTATTTTGTGGTAGTGTGGTCGAGCAGTAGGCTTATCCAAGGAGTAGTGTTAAGCATTTGTTGTACATACACATAGACAATAAATGAGGTACACACACTCAGAGACAAATCCAGCCAATAGGTTTTTGTATAGAAAAATATCTTTTCTTAGTTTATTTTAAGAACCACAGGTTCAAATTCTACATGTAATATCTCATTCGAAAGGTATTGCAGGTAAGTACTTTAGGAACTTCAAATCATCAAAATTGCATGTATACTTTTCAAGTTATTCACAAATAGCTGTTTTAAAAGTGGACACTTAGTGCAATTTTCACAGTTCCTAGGGGAGGTAAGTATTTGTTAGGTTAACCAGGTAAGTAAGACACTTACAGGGCTCAGTTCTTGGTCCAAGGTAGCCCACCGTTGGGGGTTCAGAGCAACCCCAAAGTCACCACACCAGCAGCTCAGGGCCGGTCAGGTGCAGAGTTCAAAGTGGTGCCCAAAACACATAGGCTAGAATGGAGAAAAGGGGGTGCCCCGGTTCCGGTCTGCTTGCAGGTAAGTACCCGCGTCTTCGGAGGGCAGACCAGGGGGGTTTTGTAGGGCACCGGGGGGGACACGAGCCCACACAGAAATTTCACCCTCAGCAGCGCGGGGGCGGCCGGGTGCAGTGTAGAAACAAGTGTCGGGTTTGTAATGGAAGTCAATGGGAGATCTCGGGATCTCTTCAGCGCTGCAGGCAGGCAAGGGGGGGGATTCCTCGGGGAAACCTCCACTTGGGCAAGGGAGAGGGACTCCTGGGGGTCACTTCTCCAGTGAAAGTCCGGTCCCTCAGGTCCTGGGGGCTGCGGGTGCAGGGTCTCTCCCAGGCGTCGGGACTTTAGGTTCAAAGAGTCGCGGTCAGGGGAAGCCTCGGGATTCCCTCTGCAGGCGGCGCTGTGGGGGCTCAGGGGGGACAGGTTTTGGTACTCACAGTATCAGAGTAGTCCTGGGGTCCCTCCTGAGGTGTTGGATCGCCACCAGCCGAGTCGGGGTCGCCGGGTGCAGTGTTGCAAGTCTCACGCTTCTTGCGGGGAGCTTGCAGGGTTCTTTCAAGGCTGCTGGAAACAAAGTTGCAGCTTTTCTTGGAGCAGGTCCGCTGTCCTCGGGAGTTTCTTGTCTTTTCGAAGCAGGGGCAGTCCTCAGAGGATGTCGAGGTCGCTGGTCCCTTTGGAAGGCGTCGCTGGAGCAGGATCTTTGGAAGGCAGGAGACAGGCCGGTGAGTTTCTGGAGCCAAGGCAGTTGTCGTCTTCTGGTCTTCCTCTGCAGGGGTTTTCAGCTAGGCAGTCCTTCTTCTTGTAGTTGCAGGAATCTAATTTTCTAGGGTTCAGGGTAGCCCTTAAATACTAAATTTAAGGGCGTGTTTAGGTCTGGGGGGTTAGTAGCCAATGGCTACTAGCCCTGAGGGTGGGTACACCCTCTTTGTGCCTCCTCCCAAGGGGAGGGGGTCACAATCCTAACCCTATTGGGGGAATCCTCCATCTGCAAGATGGAGGATTTCTAAAAGTTAGAGTCACCTCAGCTCAGGACACCTTAGGGGCTGTCCTGACTGGCCAGTGACTCCTCCTTGTTGCTTTCTTTGTTCCCTCCAGCCTTGCCGCCAAAAGTGGGGGCCGTGGCCGGAGGGGGCGGGCAACTCCACTAAGCTGGAGTGCCCTGCTGGGCTGTGACAAAGGGGTGAGCCTTTGAGGCTCACCGCCAGGTGTCACAGCTCCTGCCTGGGGGAGGTGTTAGCATCTCCACCCAGTGCAGGCTTTGTTACTGGCCTCAGAGTGACAAAGGCACTCTCCCCATGGGGCCAGCAACATGTCTCTGGTGTGGCAGGCTGCTGGAACTAGTCAGCCTACACAGACAGTCGGTTAAGTTTCAGGGGGCACCTCTAAGGTGCCCTCTGTGGTGTATTTTACAATAAAATGTACACTGGCATCAGTGTGCATTTATTGTGCTGAGAAGTTTGATACCAAACTTCCCAGTTTTCAGTGTAGCCATTATGGTGCTGTGGAGTTCGTGTTTGACAGACTCCCAGACCATATACTCTTATGGCTACCCTGCACTTACAATGTCTAAGGTTTTGTTTAGACACTGTAGGGGTAGCATGCTCATGCACTGGTACCCTCACCTATGGTATAGTGCACCCTGCCTTAGGGCTGTAAGGCCTGCTAGAGGGGTGTCTTACCTATACTGCATAGGCAGTGAGAGGCTGGCATGGCACCCTGAGGGGAGTGCCATGTCGACTTACTCATTTTGTCCTCACTAGCACACACAAGCTGGCAAGCAGTGTGTCTGTGCTGAGTGAGAGGTCTCCAGGGTGGCATAAGACATGCTGCAGCCCTTAGAGACCTTCCTTGGCATCAGGGCCCTTGGTACTAGAAGTACCAGTTACAAGGGACTTATCTGAATGCCAGGGTGTGCCAATTGTGGATACAATGGTACATTTTAGGTGAAGGAACACTGGTGCTGGGGCCTGGTTAGCAGGGTCCCAGCACACTTCTCAGTCAAGTCAGCATCAGTATCAGGCAAAAAGTGGGGGGTAACTGCAACAGGGAGCCAGTTCTTTACACAAGCCCCCCCCAGCCTACAGGCCAGGAGACTCAGCCCAAGCTGGGAGAGTCTTCCTAGTCTGTCAGGCGAGGAAGAGTAGGAGAAATAGGCTGGTTAGTTGCAGGGCCTACTCTGCCTTACATCCTTCTGTTCAGGTCATTCCCTTTGGGGAACTGACCCACTTCCACAGTGATAGGACCTAGTCTGAATTGCCTCTTGTCTGCCTCTTCAATGTCTCCACCCATTCTTTCTATTTTGGTCTTAGAGGTATCCACCTCTGCTAACCTTATCTTGGCCAGGGTTACCCCTAGCTTACCCAGAGAGGTTACCCAGAGCTGGAGTAACCCCACCATGACCAATAGGGTCAGGGGGCCTAACTTGCTATTTGGCATGGGGTCAGACCACCATGCTAAGGACAGTGCAGCCATAAAGGCTAACACCCAGCAGAGGCCACTGACAGCTGTCAGTGCCCAGAACCACACCTTTAGCTCCTCACCTAAAAGGGAAGGGGCTAAGTTACAGGCTTCTTTGGGTTCAGGTTGCCTGTCTGCTGTATTAGAGTGGGGGGTTACCACATCTTGTAGTAAACACCCTTCTTCCACTCTTTCTTCTGTTAGCTGAGGAGCCACCCACTCAGGTTTAACAGTTGCCTGACGAGCCAGGACTTCTTGTGGGTCAGGTTGGACTTTATCAGGGCCATTTTTGGAGTTCTCCCCTACTGGAGCAAAATCTCCTTGGCTTGCTGTAACCTTGGCTAAAGGTTGTCCACCCTTCCTACTCTGTTTTCTTTTCTTCTTCTTCTGGGGCCTGCTTGCATTTACTGCAGAGGCAGGACTTCCAGAATCCTTGGGAGAGGACTGGCACTGGACCAGTTTCTCTCTTGGGCTCTGACTAACCTCTGGGTAGTCATTTCCAAGGAGACAATCAAGGGGGAGGTCTGTACTGACTACTACCCTTCTCCAGCTAAGAGTGCCACCCACTTCTATGGGCACTAAAGCCACAGGCCTCTTAGTGACCCTGTCTAGGCTAACTCTTACCCTGGCAGTCTCACCTGGGATGTACTGGTTTGAGAGCACCAGCCTGTCATGCACAATAGTGTGACTGGCACAAGTGTCTCTCAGGGCAGTGGTTGGGATTCCATTCACCAGTAGGTGGTGGAAGTGTCTACTTCCCTCTGGAATCTCCAACTCACCTGTTGGGCCCTGTTTCCAGTTGAAGGCTAGGAAGACCTCCTCATCTGAGGAGTCATCTCCCATGGCTACACTGGTTACCCCAGGAATTTTGTTCTGGGGTTTGTTTTTGGGACAAGAAGTGTCCTTGGTGTGGTGCCCAGACTGTTTACAGTTGTGGCACCATGCCTTAGTGGCATCCCAGTTCTTACCCTGGTACCCACCTTTGTTTTGGGTTGTGTCCTGGGGCCCACCCACCTGTTCTGGTTTTTGGGGGCCTACAGAGGACTCTTTTTCTTTGTTTCTAGTGTTACCCACTTTCTCCTGGGGAGTTTTTGTAACCCCTTTCTTTTGGTCACCCCCAGTGGAAGTTTTGGTTACCCTAGTCTTGACCCAGTGGTCTGCCTTCTTTCCCAATTCTTGGGGAGAAATTGGACCTAGGTCTACCAGATACTGATGCAACTTTTCATTGAAGCAGTTACTTAAAATGTGTTCTTTCATAAACAAATTATAAAGCCCAACATAGTCACACACTTCATTTCCAGTTAACCAACCATCTAGTGTTTTTACTGAGTAGTCTACAAAATCAACCCAGGTCTGGCTCGAGGATTTTTGAGCCCCCCTGAATCTAATTCTATACTCCTCAGTGGAGAATCCAAAGCCCTCAATCAGGGTACCCTTCATGAGGTCATAGGATTCTGCATCTTTTCCAGAGAGTGTGAGGAGTCTATCCCTACACTTTCCAGTGAACATTTCCCAAAGGAGAGCACCCCAGTGAGATCTGTTCACTTTTCTGGTTACACAAGCCCTCTCAAACGCTGTGAACCATTTGGTGATGTCATCACCATCTTCATATTTTGTTACAATCCCTTTGGGGATTTTTAGGATGTCAGGAGAATCTCTGACCCTATTTAAGTTGCTGCCACCATTGATGGGACCTAGGCCCATCTCTTTTCTTTCCCTTTCTATGGCTAGGAGCTGCTTTTCCAAAGCCAATCTTTTGGCCATCCTGGCTAACTGGATGTCCTCTTCACTGGGGCTATCCTCAGTGATTTCAGAGGTGTTGGTCTCTCCTGTGAGGGAACCAGCATCTCTGACTATTATTTTAGGAGTCAGGGTTTGAGGGACCCTGTTCTCCCTAGATAGGACTGGTAGGGGGGAATTTTCCTCCAAGTCACTATCCTCTTCCTCTGAGTTGCCACCCTCAGAGGGGTTGGCCTTTTCAAACTCTGCCAAAAGCTCCTGGAGCTGTATTTTGGTAGGTTTGGGGCCCATTGTTATTTTCTTTATTTTACAGAGTGACCTTAGCTCCCTCATCTTAAGATGGAGGTAAGGTGTGGTGTCGAGTTCCACCACAGTCACATCTGTGCTAGACATTTTGCTTCTAAAAGTTGGAATACTTTTTAAGAATCTACAACTAGTTCTAGGTTCTAATTCAAACTTTTACAAACTTTTAAACTCTAAAAGAAATGCTAAACAGGATCTAACACAAGGCCCTAGCAGGTCTTTTAAGAATTTAGAAAACTTTTCAAATTGCAAAAATCAATTTCTAATGACAATTTTGGAATTTGTCGTGTGATCAGGTATTGGCTGAGTAGTCCAGCAAATGCAAAGTCTTGTACCCCACCGCTGATCCACCAATGTAGGACGTTGGCTCTGTATGTGCTATTTCAAAGTAAGGAATAGCATGCACAGAGTCCAAGGGTTCCCCTTAGAGGTAAAATAGTGGTAAAAATAGATAATACTAATGCTCTATTTTGTGGTAGTGTGGTCGAGCAGTAGGCTTATCCAAGGAGTAGTGTTAAGCATTTGTTGTACATACACATAGACAATAAATGAGGTACACACACTCAGAGACAAATCCAGCCAATAGGTTTTTGTATAGAAAAATATATTTTCTTAGTTTATTTTAAGAACCACAGGTTCAAATTCTACATGTAATATCTCATTCGAAAGGTATTGCAGGTAAGTACTTTAGGAACTTCAAATCATCAAAATTGCATGTATACTTTTCAAGTTATTCACAAATAGCGGTTTTAAAAGTGGACACTTAGTGCAATTTTCACAGTTCCTAGGGGAGGTAAGTATTTGTTAGGTTAACCAGGTAAGTAAGACACTTACAGGGCTCAGTTCTTGGTCCAAGGTAGCCCACCGTTGGGGGTTCAGAGCAACCCCAAAGTCACCACACCAGCAGCTCAGGGCCGGTCAGGTGCAGAGTTCAAAGTGGTGCCCAAAACACGTAGGCTAGAATGGAGAAAAGGGGGTGCCCCGGTTCCGGTCTGCTTGCAGGTAAGTACCCGCGTCTTCGGAGGGCAGACCAGGGGGGTTTTGTAGGGCACCGGGGGGGACACGAGCCCACACAGAAATTTCACCCTCAGCAGCGCGGGGGCGGCCGGGTGCAGTGTAGAAACAAGTGTCGGGTTTGTAATGGAAGTCAATGGGAGATCTCGGGATCTCTTCAGCGCTGCAGGCAGGCAAGGGGGGGGATTCCTCGGGGAAACCTCCACTTGGGCAAGGGAGAGGGACTCCTGGGGGTCACTTCTCCAGTGAAAGTCCGGTCCTTCAGGTCCTGGGGGCTGCGGGTGCAGGGTCTCTCCCAGGCGTCGGGACTTTAGGTTCAAAGAGTCGCGGTCAGGGGAAGCCTCGGGATTCCCTCTGCAGGCGGCGCTGTGGGGGCTCAGGGGGGACAGGTTTTGGTACTCACAGTATCAGAGTAGTCCTGGGGTCCCTCCTGAGGTGTTGGATCGCCACCAGCCGAGTCGGGGTCGCCGGGTGCAGTGTTGCAAGTCTCACGCTTCTTGCGGGGAGCTTGCAGGGTTCTTTCAAGGCTGCTGGAAACAAAGTTGCAGCTTTTCTTGGAGCAGGTCCGCTGTCCTCGGGAGTTTCTTGTCTTTTCGAAGCAGGGGCAGTCCTCAGAGGATGTCGAGGTCGCTGGTCCCTTTGGAAGGCGTCGCTGGAGCAGGATCTTTGGAAGGCAGGAGACAGGCCGGTGAGTTTCTGGAGCCAAGGCAGTTGTCGTCTTCTGGTCTTCCTCTGCAGGGGTTTTCAGCTAGGCAGTCCTTCTTCTTGTAGTTGCAGGAATCTAATTTTCTAGGGTTCAGGGTAGCCCTTAAATACTAAATTTAAGGGCGTGTTTAGGTCTGGGGGGTTAGTAGCCAATGGCTACTAGCCCTGAGGGTGGGTACACCCTCTTTGTGCCTCCTCCCAAGGGGAGGGGGTCACAATCCTAACCCTATTGGGGGAATCCTCCATCTGCAAGATGGAGGATTTCTAAAAGTCAGAGTCACCTCAGCTCAGGACACCTTAGGGGCTGTCCTGACTGGCCAGTGACTCCTCCTTGTTGCTTTCTTTGTTCCCTCCAGCCTTGCCGCCAAAAGTGGGGGCCGTGGCCGGAGGGGGCGGGCAACTCCACTAAGCTGGAGTGCCCTGCTGGGCTGTGACAAAGGGGTGAGCCTTTGAGGCTCACCGCCAGGTATCACAGCTCCTGCCTGGGGGAGGTGTTAGCATCTCCACCCAGTGCAGGCTTTGTTACTGGCCTCAGAGTGACAAAGGCACTCTCCCCATGGGGCCAGCAACATGTCTCTGGTGTGGCAGGCTGCTGGAACTAGTCAGCCTACACAGACAGTCGGTTAAGTTTCAGGGGGCACCTCTAAGGTGCCCTCTGTGGTGTATTTTACAATAAAATGTACACTGGCATCAGTGTGCATTTATTGTGCTGAGAAGTTTGATACCAAACTTCCCAGTTTTCAGTGTAGCCATTATGGTGCTGTGGAGTTCGTGTTTGACAGACTCCCAGACCATATACTCTTATGGCTACCCTGCACTTACAATGTCTAAGGTTTTGTTTAGACACTGTAGGGGTACCATGCTCATGCACTGGTACCCTCACCTATGGTATAGTGCACCCTGCCTTAGGGCTGTAAGGCCTGCTAGAGGGGTGTCTTACCTATACTGCATAGGCAGTGAGAGGCTGGCATGGCACCCTGAGGGGAGTGCCATGTCGACTTACTCATTTTGTCCTCACTAGCACACACAAGCTGGCAAGCAGTGTGTCTGTGCTGAGTGAGAGGTCTCCAGGGTGGCATAAGACATGCTGCAGCCCTTGGAGACCTTCCTTGGCATCAGGGCCCTTGGTACTAGAAGTACCAGTTACAAGGGACTTATCTGAATGCCAGGGTGTGCCAATTGTGGATATAATGGTACATTTTAGGTGAAGGAACACTGGTGCTGGGGCCTGGTTAGCAGGGTCCCAGCACACTTCTCAGTCAAGTCAGCATCAGTATCAGGCAAAAAGTGGGGGGTAACTGCAACAGGGAGCCAGTTCTTTACAACAGGACTCTGAAATTTAGTGACTAGATTATGTTGTCTCTTCACCTCCTAATCCCTGCCAAGTATGTTGCAACAACAGAAGCACTTAATTTGGCCAAGAAGATATATAAGACACTAGAACGTTCTTGGAGAAAAAAGTGGGACTCAGGAAAGCAGCCAACTTCACAGAACTCAACTTTCTGCACTACATAAAACTGGTCAAAAAAGCTAACTATTTTCATAATCGTATTGCCAATGCAAAAATCCAACAAGAGAATTTTTTTTATCTATACATGCCTGGCTCACCCTCAAGCAGCAATTTATCACACATGTGTTTAATAACATATAAATGTTTTCCACAAATAGATTAAGTTATTGCATAAAGGGTCAGGTAGAAGAAAGGTCAAATTCCTCCAGAGCAAACAGTACTACGTGAAAAGACAACATCTTCGGGCTCAAGGGCAACAAAGTTATTTTATATTAAACAGATGTTTGCCAGGTCCATCATTAAAAAAAAGTAACCAACTTAATTGCATAACTGCCCCGATGCTTACTAAATTATGTAACTCCTCTCTTCAGTATGAGATATGACGATGTCTAACTACCAACTAGTCTCTCTGCCTCCACTTTGTGTCAAAATCACTGAAGCAGTAGTCAAATTACTTTCTGGAGGAAAACCAATTTTTTCCTCCCACAGAGCATTGCTCAAGTACTTCATCTTTACGCTTTGATTGGTTATCTGTTAATTTGTGGGACCATTTTCTTCTTTGTTTCCTGCTGGTGTTACTGTTTGCCTGTCTTCGAGGGCTGCATTTTCAGCTTTGGTGGCTGTAGCTGCTTGCATTTTATTGCAGCATTCGCAGTTCACTTAATCTCCCAGTGCCATCTACAGACAGAGGAATGCAGCATCTAGGATCACTGCTCCAGGCTTTCTCCGTAAACAGGCCTGTAAATATTGTTCTTTTCTCGTGATATTTGCCTGAGGGCACCCAGCACATGCTTTTAGTTCAGACTTGTTTCACTTTGCTATTGGTAACGTCGATCTCCCCAAAAGCATGCAGCGGTGCATTTGAGGATTGCACTGCATTAATTATACTTGATTTTTGTATGAGTGTTTGT
The DNA here is from genome assembly GCF_031143425.1 of Pleurodeles waltl. Taxonomy (NCBI): domain Eukaryota; kingdom Metazoa; phylum Chordata; class Amphibia; order Caudata; family Salamandridae; genus Pleurodeles; species Pleurodeles waltl. Next base: position 477,467,580 of record NC_090443.1, on the reverse strand, counting down.
TTTATGCCATCTCTGCATCCGTCAGGCTATAGGATGGATCACAAGGGCACAGCTTTTTCATTCTTTTTAATGAAGTGGCAGTGAAAATACGAGTTGTAAAAGTAACTTTAAAGGACCTGTGTAGTAAATGCAGATCCCAGCTAAGGGTCCTTATTTCCTGGCTCTTTAGCTTAAGAGGGCTTTGTACTTTGAGTTTTATGACCCATGTGTTAAGTGTTAAAAGTAAAATTAAAATCCCAGAATGTAGTGATCAGTTGGCTAAGAAGCCAAGCTGATTCACCACAAAGGATCACTTGCCAGCAGTGACCCTCTCCTTAACGCTGTCTTACCTAGGCAGGCCTGCTAAGTTATTTTATGAGAGGTGGCGGTTGTGGGAATCACAAGGGAAATATGTAGTAAAAACAAGCAATATGACTGCATTTTGTGTGCACATATTGTTTCTATTTATGTTTGATATCAGTATCAAAAATGTACCATTTATGAGATGGAATGGTCGGTCTCAGTGTACACAAGGCATACCCAGCATATACATTTCGGTGACCTGTATGCAGTGGACAAGCTCCCTTATTCCTCGGACTCTCTCAGGCTCTGATGAAAACATTTATTTTGTGTCCGTGGGTATTTATATTGGCCTGAGGCATTGTGACACATGAGCAGCACAGCTTCAAACCATGAGCTACAGATCACTACTGTCAGTGAGTAGTGAATTGAAAAGTTTTACTTTCCAGAGTGAACTCTTTTCTTTTATTTGACCTAGCCTTTTCTTACTTTGCACTCATGTTTTGTTTTGCTTTTGCTGGTGGGCGCTGTTCTCAAAAGATGACAATTATCTTGTTCTAGCATTTTAGTATCCTTATATGAATGTAGAACGTGGTGTTGCAATCCAGCTGCTCAGTGCAGTGTACACAATGGAGGGGCTTGCGGGGGAGACATGCACTACGTACAGGTTTAAATTGTAGGACAGGCACTGACTATTTTGGAAGAGGCACCTTCACTGAGCACGCACACAAGGGGCAGAATGTTGGTTAGCATTTCTAAAGTGCCTTGCAGACTGCTAGTAGTGGGGGGAAAGGGACGTGCTTGAGCGCGAAGAGGCGGTGAAGGGTGATAAGCTATTATAATACCACATTTTCTTCTCACAGGGGTCATCACATGTGTTGCACCTGCCCTTTTTTCAGGGTCATCCCCTGTCTTTTTGCCTCCTTCCTCCTAATTTTCCTGACCAGTTTTTGTTGTCTTTAGGACTCTGCACTTTACCATGGCTAATCAGTGCTAAAGTGCATATGTTCACTGTGTAAATTGTATTGTTGATTGGTTTATTCCTGAATCGCATATTTGATTTACTAGTAAGTCCCTAGTAAAGTGCACTACAGGTGCCCAGGGCCTGTAGCACTGGTTGTGCCATACACATTAGTAGCCCTGTAAACATGGCTCGACCTACCACTGCAGTGTCTGTGTGTGCAGTTCTAAACTGCCAATTTGACCTGGCAAGTGTACCCACTTGCCATGCTCAAACCTTCCATTTTGGTACATATAAGGCACCCCTAAGGTAGGTCCTAGGTAGCCCCATGGGCAGGGTGCAGTGTATTTAAAAGATAGGACATGTACTGGAGTGTTTTATATGTCCTAACAGTGAAATACTGCCAAATTTGGGTTTCACTGTTGCAAGGTCTATCTCCCTCATAGGTTAACATAGGGGCTGCCTTTATATAACTTTGAAGCACAGATTCCCTTTGAGGGCAGATAGAAATATGGAGTTTGGGGTCTCTGAACTTACAATTTAAAAATACATCTTTTAGTGAAGTTGGTTTTTAGATTGTGAGTTTGAAAATGCCACTTTTTGAAAGTAGGCATTTTCTTGCTTAATCCATTCTGTGACTCTGCCGGTTTGTGTATTCCCCATCTGAGTCAGTTTGACAGTTGGGGCGTTCACACCTCTCCTCTAGACAGTGACACAAAGGGAGCTGGGGTGTAGCCTGCATATCCTGATGAGCCATCTGGGCTAGAGTGGAGGGAGGAGTGGTCACTTACACCTGAATGGACTGTGCCTGCCCTCACCCAAGGCAGTCTCCAACCCCCCCCCACCCCCGGTGTGCATCTGGGGCCTGGCCTGGCCAAGGAACGATCTTGCAAACACTTGATACTTTGCTTTGAAGTTTGCCAACTTCAAAGGCAGAACAGGGTATAAGAAGAAGACCCAAAACCCCAGACTGTAGGAATCTTTCTAGAATAAAGAGGAACCTCTGCCAAGGATAAAAGCTGAAGAGCTGGAGGAGGAGTACTGGCCCTTTTGATTGGATTGGCCTGCAGTTGCTGCTTCTGCCTTAAGAGTGCAAAGGGTGAACTTTGCTGTGTGTTCTGCTTGAGAAAGTTCTCCAAAAGCTTGGAATAGAGCTTGCCTCCTGTTGAGTCTCAGGGACACCAAAGACTTCAGTTTCCTCAACCTGAAGCACTGGAAACTATGTTTTGTGCTGCTCCAGAAGAGAAACCACTGCAACGCCACTGGCCTGCACCGTGACGTGCCGACGCCACAGGGAGCCGCACTGCCCTGCTTTGCACCACGACCCTGGTCTCACCAACACCATCATCGGACGACTTCACCTACCCGCTGCTAGCACCGCGACCTGTGGGCCTCACACTCCAGCCTGGGCACCCCCAACGATGTTGCACCTGCTGACACCGGCGCCCCTGCCTGCACCGTGGCCACCCCTCGTGAGGTACACAAAGCACCACCCCCTACTACACCGCAGCTTTGGTCTCCAACGCCAGCATCATTGACTCCAGTGTTGTCACCAGACATCCTTCCTGCACCGTGGCCTGTGGACACCGCTCGTGAGGTACACAAAGCACTGTCCCGTCCCGCGCCGCGCCGCTGGCTTGAGCCTACTGACAGCAGTGCTTCAGCAACGATGACACCACTGCCTGCACCGTGACCTGGTGACACTGCACGTCGCACAACTCCGCTTCACACCGCAGCCCTGTCCCACTTCGCAGCGCATCCCCGACGCCATCCACACCAGAGCTCCTGACTCCATCAGCCCCGGAGTTCGATCTGCAATGCGTGTGACTTCAAAGGCCTGACGACCCCCGCACCGACTCCGGAATGGACACCGCAACACCGCTCTCCAGAGCTCACTGTGAGGATCACAATGCCTTGCAATTCCAAAGGTACTGTTTGCAGATCTCCCCCACACCGTAGCTGGCCCACGACGCTGCGGTTGGGCTGAACTATTGGTTTTGTTAATCACGACACAGTGATAGCCCCAGGTGGAGCTATTGACTTCAAGGAACTGTATTTTTGAGTAAATCTTGCAAAATTCATATCTTTAGCACTGTAGGTTGGATTTTTATCGTTGTGGTCTTGTTTTACACAGATAAATATTGGTTATTTTTCTAAAACTGGTTTGGTGTCCTTTTGTAGGGTTTTCACTTATTACTGTGTGTTATGTGCAAATGCTTTACACATTGCTTCTGAGAAAAGCCTGACTGCTCGTGCCAAGCTACCAAGGGGGGTGAGCAGGGGTTTTCTGAACGGGTAGCTCCCTTATCCCAACTAGAATGAGGGTCTCTAACTGGACAGGGTTCAAACCGACTGCCAACTAGAGACCCCATTTCTAACAACACGCTTTTTATTTCTGCTGTTACTCACACTGCACTTTTTCCCCACAGGGAAACTCTGTTCTCGAATCTCACAAAAAAACACAAACATAAAAACACACACACACAAACATTAGTATGAATCTGTTCTAAACAGGCAACCAGTGGCAGCTCCTCCATTAGGGCGTAGGAGCAGTTCCCCCCCCCTTGCCGCCAGCAGCTGCAAAATCTTTACAAGAAAATTATAATAAACTGTGTTTATTATCATTTTCTTGTAAAAGGGCAGGGCATTGGGTGTGACAAGCACGGAGGGGAGTGAATGCTTGTATGTTGGCCAGCCAGCCGGCTCAGACCAGCCAAACACACATGTGCAGTAGGCTTTCTCCAGGCTGGCACTGTGTTGTCGGGTTGGAGAGAGCCTGCACAGGCTCTCAGTCTGCCTGGAAGCGCCCTGGCTTGGCGCTCCCAGTAAATGATCCTAATGCTGTTTTGATGATTAGCCGCAGGCTGGGAGCCTGTGCCTGGAGCGACTACGGGGGAAAGAGGAGCGATGCGGCAGCAACGGAAGAGGTACGTTTTTATTGGGTTTTTTAAAATTATTATTAATTTTTGACACGCTTTCCCCCCGCCACACTTGCCCCGTCCCTTTAGAGGTCAGCGAGCCGCGACTGCAGGCAACTGCTACCTTCATCGCTGAAAAGCAATTGGGCAGTTCACGTCATTGGTATTCGCTTTGATCACTATGCATCGAAGAACAACATTTCAAACTCTGGTCATTTCCCTTATATATGTGGAAACGGAAAAACATAGTGGACAAGGCAATAGCATTGTTTTCTCACTCAGTCTTTGCTTCTGCCTGAACTAGGCTGCGCAGATCTTTTGTACCTATGGACGTGCACTTCAAAGGTGCAGCAGCAGCACCTAGGGAAGGGCGTAGCTTGACAGAGAAACCCACACGATCGTGTTTTATCTGTGTACATCTCGGTTCCGCTACTATATCTATACATGTTGATGGAGGCCTCTTGGTTGATTATGTGGTATTTGTTCCGTATATAAAATAAGCATATTGTCAGAAATTCAAGTAAGCAGGAGCCCCATTGCTGCAAACATCAGTTTTATGTCTGGTAATGCCAGACATATGTATTCAGCCTTTATTTTGGAGGGAGGCGTTGTGGAAGCATATTTTACGTAGAATTCGACTATCGCAGATTTACATTCATATAGCCATGCATTAAAAAAAACTCCCTATCTTTTATTTATCTGTTATTTTTCACAACTTTATATACATATAGTGCTGCATAAAAAACTCCCCATCTTTTATATATCAATCATCTATCAAGTTATCTATCTTTTATAGATCTAACGAGCTATCTTTTCTCTTTCACCTATCTTTCATCCATTTTATCTGTTATCTATTTTTTATCTATCTGTTTTACATAATTAGCTACCTATCTCTTATCCCCTACATATCAACTTATCTTTTATCTATGTTTTACCTATCTATCTTTTGCCCATCTACTAGATCTTTCACCTATCTTATCTTTCTACTGAGCTATTGTTTTTATCTAGCTATATCTTTTAGCTATCTATCCATCTGCTATCTATCCATCTGTTATCTATCATCCAAACATCTATCTTTAATCCATCTATCACCTATCTACCGACCATCCACCCACCCATCAACTACCCGCCCATCCAATCAACCAAAAGCCCACCCACCCATCCATCCATCAACCATCCATCAACCAACCATCCTCCATCCATCAACCAACCAACCATCCTCCATCCATCAACCAACCAACCATCCTCCATCCATCAACCAACCAACCAACCTCCATCCATCAACCAACCTCCATCACCCAACCAACCAACCATCCTCCATCAACCAACCAACCAACCATCCATCCTCCATCAACCAACCAACCATCCATCCTCCATCAAACAACCAACCAACCAACCATCCTCCATCAACCAACCAACCAACCATCCTCCATCAACCAACCATCTGTTAAAATGATGAGTCTTGGATCAAAAGGTATGAAATCTGGTCCTTTATTGGAGCATCCCATCCACAGCAACCTCCACTCTTCTCCTCTCAGCTCTGCTCTCCTCAAACCTTTCTAACATTCCATATTCTACATGATGTCAGACTATGACATCATCCTGAGAGCAGAGCGAAGAGAACAATCTACATTGATATTACAATTGATTATATACCACACACCTCCCTCCTAAAATAAAATTGCTCTAGACAACTATATACAAAATTTGAAAGAATTTACAATAGAATAGATAACACAATACAATGCATAAAAAAACACTAATCCTAACAATTCCCAATGAATTTTACAATTCTATTAAGATTCCATATTCTACCATCTTTTATCTTCACGGCATTTCTGAATAGTTTAACAACTTCAAAAGGTCCTTGGAATTTACTCTTCCCTTTACTCAATGTCGGTTTTTTGATCAAAACCTGATCTCCAATCTTTATGTCAAGCTCACACACACCCTTCTTGTGGTCATAATACAACTTTCTTTTTTGCACATTAACACTCTCATGCACATTCTTCTCATCCATTATGTTTGGATCCATTACTTCCTTCCTCCAATGCACCCACGCAGGTGCAAGTGATGTGTTAGCCTTCCGACCTCTGAAAAGTTCGAAAGGAACCTTTCCTGTAGTAGAATGAGGAGTCACCCTATAAGCATAAAGAAATCCTTTTAAACCTTCCTTCCAGTCTCTATTTGAAGCATTCTCTAGTTGTATACATTCTTTCACACACCTGTTGAAACTTTCAATTATTCCATTACCTTCGGGATGGTAAAGAGAACATCTTTTGTGCCTTATACCAGACTTCCCAAGAAACTCACTCATTTCTCTTGAGACAAACTGCGGTCCATTGTCCGTGACCACAGTATCAGGAAAACCTTCACGTCCAAAGAGGTCATTGAGAAACTCAATTATTCTCTTGGTTTCTGTACTGTGACATATACCAATCTCAGCCCATCTGGAAAAATGATCAATAAGTACTAACAAATAAGTGACACCGCCCCTACCATGTAACGGACCCACAATGTCCACCGCAATTTCTTGCCATGGTTTTAGTGGCATGTCTCTTACACACATTGGAGGTACTCTTGTTTTATAAACTTTGTCACTATTACAACATTTAATACATTCTCTTACTACCCTCTCCACTCTCAAATCCATTCCCGGCCACCAATAGTCCAGACGAATTCTAGCCTTTGTTCTGCTCATTCCTTGATGACCAACATGCCCAAGAGTAACAATTCTATCTCTCAAAACCATAGGAACCACTAATCTCAGACCTCGTAACAACAAACCATCCTGAATAGATAATTCATGCTTTACCTTCCAATAGCCACACAATTCTATATTCTTTTTGGCATCCTGTGTCCAACCACCTCTGATTTTTTCACACACTTGTTGCAAAACCTCATCCTCTGCAACCGCTTTCTCCCATTCTTTCTGTTCTATAATGCCACCTGTCACACTGCACACAGAAACATCCCTTAAACCATACTCACTCGAACTCTCTTCCGCATTCGAACTCAATCTGGAAAGACAATCCGCAACTCTATTATACGAACCGGGAACATAATGCACAGTGTAATCATACTCTTGTAAACTAATCACCCATTTACTCACCCTTCCTGAAATAGAATCTAACCCTTTCCTCATGAATACCTCAACTAAAGGTTTGTGGTCAGTAAAAACTTCAAATTTTCTCCCCCACACAAAATTTCTAAGTTTGTTAACTGCCCAATGCACACACAAAGCCTCTTTTTCAATAGTTGAGTAGTTGAACTCCGGTCCCCGTAACGTCCTAGAGCAAAACACTATGGGTTTGCGAATCAAATCCTCATTCTCTTGTAACAACACAGCTCCTAAACCCTTTTCACTCGCATCAGCCATGATTACACTTTTATTCTTGGGGTCAAATGATTCCAAACGCCCTAAAGAAGACAAAATACTCTTGATGTTCTTAAACTCCTCTGAACACGCATCATCCCAAACAAACTCAACATTTATTTTCAAGAGCTGACGCATGCACACAGTTTTTGAAGCAAGATCCGGTAGAAACTTTGCGTGGAACTCAACCATTCCTAAAAAAGACATCAACTCATCTTTTTTCCCAGGTGCACGGAGATGCAGAATATTATCCACTAACTCCTTCTTAGGATGCAGACCTGTTGCAGAAATCTTGTGACCTAAATAATCCACCTCAGTTTCCTTGAAATGACACTTTTTCAATTTGAGTGTGAGACCATGATCTCTAAGGATGGTAAGAACTTTCTTAACCCTCTCAGCATGCTCCATCATTGTACTTCCGTATACCAAAATGTCATCCTGGAAACACTTGACACCGGCCATGGAACCAAACAGATTATACATTAACCTTTGGAAAACCGCAGCTGCAGATACTAAACCAAAAGGCATTCTTAGGAATCTGTATGTACCAAAAGGAGTGATAAACGTAGTAAGATCACGTGAATCAGGATGTAACACGACTTGGTGATATGCTGAGGTCAAATCAAATTTCGTATAAAATCTAGACCCAGATAGTAAAGTGACCATATCTGTGATGTTGGGTAACGGAAATTGATCACTGATGACACATTTATTGAGATTCCTCAAATCCACACATAACCTAAGCTCACCAGATTGTTTTCTTGCTACTACAATGGGCGAAATCCACTCCGAAGACTCCACAGGTTCGATGATACCCTCATCACACAGTCTCTTAATTTCCTTTTCCACATCATCCTTCAACGAGATAGGAATAGGTCGCACTTTGGCTATAACAGGAACTGAACCTTTCCTTAATTTTATTTGATGAACATAATTCTTCAAACAACCCAACTTCATACTAAACACATCTTTAAATTCATCAACAAATTCTTGGAAAGACTCCTCTATTCCTGTACTTATTTCACATACCTGACCAAGAGCTTTTACATATTCATCTTTAACCATCACTGGAGAAGCAGAATTAGGATCCAAGATGACTTTCAAACCAGCCTGATGAGGCCAACTCAATACACTACCTCCTTTGACTGGAACATAAATCTTCCCAAAAATTGTGTTAGACTTGTAGATAATTTCCGCTTCAAAATATCCCCTCAAATCAATGACCTGACCACCGTACCCCCCAGGAACCAGATCAGGACTCTTCAAATTTACCTTGTGACTAAAATTTTTATCAAATAACTCATTAGAAATCAAGGTTAACCATGCCCCTGAGTCAAATAACATCTCAGTTGATTTTCCTAAAATAGATACAAAATCCTTAGGATGTTTTTTTTTTTCAGTAGTCAGTGAAACAGACAAAATACAGTCCTCTACAGTCTTCACAGGTATTTGTTTTTTTGCAGATTTACAACACTTAGCAAAATGTCCCTTCTTATTGCAGGATCTACAGGTGGAATTTACAGCAGGACATTTTTTGTAAGTAGCATAGTGTCCCAAATTCCCACAACGAAAACATCTTGCATTTTTATACCTGTTATCTCCAATTTGATCAATATTCCCATTTTCACGCTGAGATGTATCACACTTAGAAGATTCTCCTTTCATTACAATCTTGTTCACTTCCACTTTCCCTTGTTTTTCCAACTCCTCAACACAAGCCAGTGTTAAATAAACAACTGTATCTTCAACAAATCAATCTCAGTCTCTGTAAAATCAATACTTCTGTCACGCTTTACCGAGTGTGAACAAAAACAAAACTGGAGACGATTCAAACAAAAGTTAACACGATAGATCTTGCTCACGCTCTCCTGAGCGCCGTTAACCTGCAAGAATTACCGGTAAATGTTCCGAAAAAACGATCTTCTTGACTGCGCACCACTGAACTTTCACGCTCTCCTGAGCATGATTACACAACAGAACAAAAAAAAATATTTTATGCTTAAGTCCAAAATAGAAATACACACGTTCAATAAAATATATTAGATGTGTAAAAGGTTGCCAGCAGAGAATGTGAATGAAAAAAAAAAAAACAACTGATGTTAAAAAAAAAACACAGCTGTTTCCTAGTCAAACCTTAAGGTGAAATAAAATTAATACCTTAAGAGTTTAGCAGGGCAAAATTCTGGACGTACAACCCCCTGCAAATCAAAGGAGGAAAGAAAAAAAAATGAAAAATATGGCACAATCAGCACGAAGTAGCCTGACAAATAGTGTTAAGATGCTCCACAGGATCCCATCCTCGTCGCCAGTGTTAAAATGATGAGTCTTGGATCAAAAGGTATGAAATCTGGTCCTTTATTGGAGCATCCCATCCACAGCAACCTCCACTCTTCTCCTCTCAGCTCTGCTCTCCTCAAACCTTTCTAACATTCCATATTCTACATGATGTCAGACTATGACATCATCCTGAGAGCAGAGCGAAGAGAACAATCTACATTGATGTTACAATTGATTATATACCACACCATCCATCCTCCATCAACCAACCATCCATTCATCCATCCATCCTCCATCCAACCATCCTCCATCAACCAACCAACAAACCATCCACCAACCATCCTCCATCAACCAACCAACAAACCATCCACCAACCATCCAACCATCCCTCGAACCAACCAACCATCCATCCATCCATCCAATCCTCCACCAACCAACCACCCATCCATCAACCAACCATCCATCCTCCATCAACCAACCAACCAACCATTCCTCCATCAACCAACCACCCACCAACCACCCACCAACCACCCACCAACCACCCACCAACCACCCACCAACCATCCAACCATCCATCCATCCAACCATCCAACCATCCAACCATCCAACCATCCATCCAACCAACCATCCATCCAACCAACCATCCATCCAACCAACCATCCATCCATCCATCCATCCATCCAATCCTCCACCAACCATCCATCCAATCCTCCACCAACCATCTTTCCATCCATCCTCAACCAACCAACCATCCATCCATCCTCAACCAATCAACCAACCAACCAACCATCCATCCATCCATCCATCCATCCATCCATCCATCCATCCATCCCTTCCTCCATCAACCAACCATCCATCCATTCCTTCAACCATCCATTCCTCCTCCATCATCCATCCATCCCTCCACCAACCAACCCTCCACCAACCAACCAACCCTCCACCAACCAACCCTTCACCAACCAACCCTCCACCAACCAACCCTCCACCAACCAACCAACCCTCCACCAACCAACCAACCCTCCACCAACCAACCAACCCTCCACCAACCAACCAACCCTCCCCCAACCAACCAACCCTCCCTCCCTCCACCAACCAACCAACCAACCAACCAACCAACCCTCCCTCCCTCCCTCCCTCCCTCCCTCCACCAACCAACCCTCCCTCCCTCCCTCCCCCAACCAACCAACCCTCCAACCAACCAACCAACCAACCCTCCAACCAACCAACCCTCCAACCAACCCTCCAACCAACCCTCCAACCAACCAACCAACCCTCCAACCAACCCTCCAACCAACCCACCAACCAACCCACCAACCAACCAACCAACCAACCCACCCACCAACCAACCAACCCACCAACCCAACCAACCAACCCACCCACCAACCAACCAACCCTCCCTCCCTCCCTCCCTCCCTCAACCAACCATCCATCCATCCATCCATCCATCCATCCATCCATCCATCCAATCCTCCTCCACCATCCAACCAACCATCCATCCATCCATCCATCCAATCCTCCTCCACCATCCATCCAATCCTCCACCAACCAACCATCCATCCATCCAATCCTCCTCCACCATCCATCCATCCATCCATCCATCCCTCCACCCCTCCACCAACCATCCATCCATCCATCCAATCCTCCTCCACCACCATCCATCCATCCAATTCTCCACCAACCATCCATCCACCAATCCTCCACCAACCAACCATCCATCCACCAATCCTCCACCAACCAACCATCCATCCATCCATCCATCCATCCAATCCTCCACCAACCAACCAACCATCCATCCATCCAATCCAATCCTCCAACCAACCATCCATCCATCCATCCCATCCTCCACCAACCAACCATCCATCCATCCATCCATCCATCCATCCAATCCTCCACCAACCATCCATCCAATCCTCCACCAACCAACCATCCATCCATCCATCCATCCAATCCTCCACCAACCAACCAACCATCCATCCATCCATCCAATCCAATCCAATCCTCCAACCATCCATCCATCCATCCCATCCTCCACCAACCATCCATCCATCCATCCATCCATCCATCCAATCCTCCACCAACCATCCATCCAATCCTCCACCAACCATCCATCCATCCATCCAATCCTCCACCATCCATCCATCCATCCATCCAATCCTCTACCATCCATCCATCCATCCCTCCATCCAATCCTCCATCCATCCATCCATCCAATCCTCCACTGTAAGGAAATGCCTCCTTGGCATGGTTGCCCCCTGACTTTTTGCCTTTGCTGATGCTATGTTTACAATTGAAAGTGTGCTGAGGCCTGCTAACCAGGCCCCAGCACCAGTGTTCTTTCCCTAACCTGTACTTTTGTATCCACAATTGGCAGACCCTGGCATCCAGATAAGTCCCTTGTAACTGGTACTTCTAGTACCAAGGGCCCTGATGCCAAGGAAGGTCTCTAAGGGATGCAGCATGTCTTATGCCACCCTGGAGACCTCTCACTCAGCACAGACACACTGCTTGCCAGCTTGTGTGTGCTAGTGAGGACAAAACGAGTAAGTCGACATGGCACTCCCCTCAGGGTGCCATGCCAGCCTCTCACTGCCTATGCAGTATAGGTAAGACACCCCTCTAGCAGGCCTTACAGCCCTAAGGCAGGGTGCACTATACCATAGGTGAGGGTACCAGTGCATGAGCATGGTACCCCTACAGTGTCTAAACAAAACCTTAGACATTGTAAGTGCAGGGTAGCCATAAGAGTATATGGTCTGGGAGTCTGTCAAACACGAACTCCACAGCACCATAATGGCTACACTGAAAACTGGGAAGTTTGGTATCAAACTTCTCAGCACAATAAATGCACACTGATGCCAGTGTACATTTTATTGTAAAATACACCACAGAGGGCACCTTAGAGGTGCCCCCTGAAACTTAACCGACTATCTGTGTAGGCTGACTAGTTCTAGCAGCCTGCCACAAACCGAGACATGTTGCTGGCCCCATGGGGAGAGTGCCTTTGTCACTCTGAGGCCAGTAACAAAGCCTGCACTGGGTGGAGATGCTAACACCTCTCCCAGGCAGGAATTGTCACACCTGGCGGTGAGCCTCAAAGGCTCACCTCCTTTGTGCCAACCCAGCAGGACACTCCAGCTAGTGGAGTTGCCCGCCCCCTCCGGCCAGGCCCCACTTTTGGCGGCAAGGCCGGAGAAAATAATGAGAATAACAAGGAGGAGTCACTGGCCAGTCAGGACAGCCCCTAAGGTGTCCTGAGCTGAGGTGACTCTAACTTTTAGAAATCCTCCATCTTGCAGATGGAGGATTCCCCCAATAGGGTTAGGATTGTGACCCCCTCCCCTTGGGAGGAGGCACAAAGAGGGTGTACCCACCCTCAGGGCTAGTAGCCATTGGCTACTAACCCCCCAGACCTAAACACGCCCTTAAATTTAGTATTTAAGGGCTACCCTGAACCCTAGAAGATTAGATTCCTGCAAAAAGAAGAAGGACTGCCCAGCTGAAAACCCCTGCAGCGGAAGACCAGAAGACGACAACTGCCTTGGCTCCAGAAACTCACCGGCCTGTCTCCTGCCTTCCAAAGATCCTGCTCCAGCGACGCCTTCCGAAGGGACCAGCGACCTCGACATCCTCTGAGGACTGCCCCTGCTTCGAAAAGACAAGAAACTCCCGAGGACAGCGGACCTGCTCCAAGAAAAGCTGCAACTTTGTTTCCAGCAACTTTAAAGAACCCTGCAAGCTCCCCGCAAGAAGCGTGAGACTTGCAACACTGCAACCGGCAACCCCGACTCGGCTGGTGGCGATCCGACACCTCAGGAGGGACCCCAGGACTACTCTGATTCTGTGAGTACCAAAACCTGTCCCCCCTGAGCCCCCACAGCGCCGCCTGCAGAGGGAATCCCGAGGCTTCCCCTGACCGCGACTCTTTGAACCTAAAGTCCCGACGCCTGGGAGAGACCCTGCACCCGCAGCCCCCAGGACCTGAGGGACCGGACTTTCACTGGAGAAGTGACCCCCAGGAGTCCCTCTCCCTTGCCCAAGTGGAGGTTTCCCCGAGGAACCCCCCCCTTGCCTGCCTGCAGCGCTGAAGAGATCCCGAGATCTCTCGTAGACTAACATTGCGAACCCGACGCTTGTTTCTACACTGCACCCGGCCGCCCCCGCGCCGCTGAGGGTGAAATTTCTGTGTGGACTTGTGTCCCCCCCGGTGCCCTACAAAACCCCCCTGGTCTGCCCTCCGAAGACGCGGGTACTTACCTGCAAGCAGACCGGAACCGGGGCACCCCCTTCTCTCCATTCTAGCCTATGTGTTTTGGGCACCACTTTGAACTCTGCACCTGACCGGCCCTGAGCTGCTGGTGTGGTGACTTTGGGGTTGCTCTGAACCCCCAACGGTGGGCTACCTTGGACCAAGAACTGAACCCTGTAAGTGTCCTACTTACCTGGTAAAACTAACAAAAACTTACCTCCCCCAGGAACTGCGAAAATTGCACTAAGTGTCCACTTTTAAAACAGCTATTTGTCAATAACTTGAAAAGTATACATGCAATTTTGATGATTTGAAGTTCCTAAAGTACTTACCTGCAATACCTTTCGAATGAGATATTACATGTAGAATTTGAACCTGTGGTTCTTAAAATAAACTAAGAAAAGATATTTTTCTATATAAAAACCTATTGGCTGGATTTGTCTCTGAGTGTGTGTACCTCATTTATTGTCTTGTGTATGTACAACAAATGCTTAACACTACTCCTTGGATAAGCCTACTGCTCGACCACACTACCACAAAATAGAGCATTAGTATTATCTATTTTTACCACTATTTTACCTCTAAGGGGAACCCTTGGACTCTGTGCATGCTATTCCTTACTTTGAAATAGCACATACAGAGCCAACTTCCTACATTGGTGGATCAGCGGTGGGGTACAAGACTTTGCATTTGCTGGACTACTCAGCCAATACCTGATCACACGACAAATTCCAAAATTGTCATTAGAAATTGATTTTTGCAATTTGAAAAGTTTTCTAAATTCTTAAAAGACCTGCTAGGGCCTTGTGTTAGATCCTGTTTAGCATTTCTTTTAGAGTTTAAAAGTTTGTAAAAGTTTGAATTAGATTCTAGAACCAGTTGTAGATTCTTAAAAAGTATTCCAACTTTTAGAAGCATAATGTCTAGCACAGATGTGAATGTGGTGGAACTCGACACCACACCTTACCTCCATCTACAGATGAGAGAGCTAAGGTCACTCTGTAAACTAAAGAAAATAGCAATGGGCCCCAAACCGACCAAAGTACAGCTCCAGGAGCTTTTGGCAGAGTTTGAAAAGGCCAACCCCTCTGAGGATGGCAACTCAGAGGATGAAGATAGTGACTTGGAGGGAAATTCCCCCCCTCCAGTCCTACTTAGGGAGAGCAGGGCTTCTCAAGCCCTGACTCCACAAATAATAGTCAGAGATGCTGGTTCCCTCACAGGAGGGACCAACAACTCTGAAATCACTGAGGATAACTCCAGTGAAGAGGACATCCAGTTAGCCAGGATGGCCAAAAGATTGGCTTTGGAAAGACAGATCCTAGCCATAGAGAGGGAAAGACAAGAGATGGGCCTAGGACCCATCAATGGTGGCAGCAACATAAATAGGGTCAGAGATTCTCCTGACATGTTGAAAATCCCCAAAGGGATTGTAACTAAATATGAAGATGGTGATGACATCACCAAATGGTTCACAGCTTTTGAGAGGGCTTGTGTAACCAGAAAAGTGAACAGATCTCACTGGGGTGCTCTCCTTTGGGAAATGTTCACAGGAAAGTGTAGGGATAGACTCCTCACACTCTCTGGACAAGATGCAGAATCTTATGACCTCATGAAGGGTACCCTGATTGAGGGCTTTGGATTCTCCACTGAGGAGTACAGGATTAGGTTCAGGGGGGCTCAAAAATCCTCGAGCCAGACCTGGGTTGACTTTGTTGACTACTCAGTGAAAACACTAGATGGTTGGATTCAAGGCAGTGGTGTAAGTAATTATGATGGGCTGTACAATTTATTTGTGAAAGAACACCTGTTAAGTAATTGTTTCAATGATAAACTGCATCAGCATCTGGTAGACCTAGGACCAATTTCTCCCCAAGAATTGGGAAAGAAGGCGGACCATTGGGTCAAGACAAGGGTGTCCAAGACTTCAACAGGGGGTGACCAAAAGAAAGGGGTCACAAAGACTCCCCAGCAGAAGGGTGATGAGACAACCAAAACTAAAAATAGTAAAGAGTCTTCTACAGGCCCCCAAAAACCTGCACAGGAGGGTGGGCCCAGAGCCTCTTCACAAAACAATGGGTACAAGGGTAAAAACTTTGATCCCAAAAAGGCCTGGTGTCATAGCTGTAAACAGCATGGACACCAAACTGGAGACAAGGCCTGTCCCAAGAAAGGTTCCACTCCAAACTCCCATCCAGGTAACACTGGTATGGCTAGTCTCCAAGTGGGATCAACAGTGTGCCCAGAGCAAATCAGGGTCCACACTGAAGCTACTCTAGTTTCTGAGGGTGGGGTGGATTTAGCCACACTAGCTGTCTGGCCGCCTAACATGCAAAAATACAGACAGCAACTCTTAATTAATGGGACTAGAATAGAGGGCCTGAGGGATACAGGTGCCAGTGTCACCATGGTGACAGAGAAACTGGTTTCCCCTGGCCAATACCTGACTGGAAAAACTTACACAGTCACCAACGCTGACAATCAGAGAAAAGTACATCCCATGGCAATGGTTACTTTAGAATGGGGAGGGGTCAATGGCCTGAAACAGGTGGTGGTCTCCTCAAATATCCCAGTGGACTGTCTGCTTGGAAATGACCTGGAGTCCTCAGCATGGGCTGAGGTAGAGCTAAAAACCCATGCAGCAATGCTGGGTATCCCTGAACTGGTGTGTGTGAAAACAAGAGCACAATGCAAGGCACAGGGTGAAAAAGTAGAGCTGGAGTCTGGAAAAATGGCCCAGCCTACCAAGAGAACAGGAAAGTCAGTTGGGAAACCAACTGCAACACAGCAAAAGAAAGGGAACCTCTCTTCTCAGGAAGAAGTTCTGCCCTCTGAGGGAACTGAGCCTTTGGAGCTTGAACCTTATCAGGTTGAGCTCTTAGGCCCAGGGGGACCCTCAAGGGAAGAGCTGTGTAAGGGACAAGAAACCTGTCCCTCTCTTGAAGGCCTTAGGCAGCAAGCTGCTGAAGAGTCCAAAGGCAAGAAAAATGGAACACATAGGGTCTATTGGGAAGATGGGCTCCTGTACACTGAGGCCAGAGACCCCAAACCTGGTGCCACTAGGAGAGTGGTAGTGCCTCAGCTGTTCAGAGAGTTCATCCTAACATTGGCCCATGACATTCCCCTTGCTGGACATTTGGGACAAACCAAGACGTGGGAGAGGTTAGTCAACCACTTCTACTGGCCCAATATGTCCAACATGGTTAAGGAGTTTTGCCTCTCCTGCCCCACCTGTCAAGCCAGTGGTAAGACAGGTGGGCATCCAAAGGCCCCCCTCATTCCACTCCCAGTGGTGGGGGTGCCCTTTGAAAGAGTGGGTGTGGACATAGTTGGTCCACTGGAACCTCCCACAGCCTCAGGAAATATGTATATCCTGGTAGTAGTGGATCATGCTACCAGGTATCCTGAAGCTATTCCCCTTAGGTCGACTACTGCCCCTGCAGTAGCCAAGGCCCTCATTGGTATCTTTACCAGAGTGGGTTTCCCTAAGGAGGTGGTGTCTGACAGAGGTACCAACTTCATGTCAGCATACCTAAAGCACATGTGGAATGAGTGTGGAGTGACTTATAAATTCACTACACCTTACCATCCACAAACTAATGGCTTAGTTGAGAGATTCAACAAGACATTAAAAGGCATGATCATGGGGCTCCCAGAAAAACTCAAAAGGAGATGGGATGTCCTCCTGCCATGTCTGCTTTTCGCTTACAGGGAGGTACCACAGAAGGGAGTAGGGTTCTCACCCTTTGAACTTCTGTTTGGTCATCCTGTAAGGGGACCACTTGCCCTTGTTAAAGAAGGCTGGGAGAGACCTCTCCATGAGCCTAAACAGGACATAGTGGACTATGTACTTGGCCTTCGCTCTAGAATGGCAGAGTACATGGAAAAGGCAACCAAAAACCTTGAGGCCAGCCAACAGCTCCAGAAGTTTTGGTATGACCAAAAGGCTGCACTGGTTGAGTTCCAACCAGGGCAGAAAGTCTGGGTTCTGGAGCCTGTGGCTCCCAGGGCACTCCAGGACAAATGGAGTGGCCCTTACCCAGTACTAGAGAGGAAGAGTCAGGTCACCTACTTGGTGGACCTGGGCACAAGCAGGAGCCCCAAAAGGGTGATCCATGTAAACCGCCTTAAGCTCTTCCACGACAGGGCTGATGTCAATCTGTTGATGGTAACAGATGAGGATCAGGAGGCAGAGAGTGAACCTCTCCCTGATCTTCTGTCATCAGACCCAAAAGATGGTACAGTAGATGGAGTGATCTACTCAGACACCCTCTCTGGCCAACAGCAAGCTGATTGTAGGAGAGTCCTACAACAGTTTCCTGAACTCTTCTCCTTAACCCCTGGTCAGACACACCTGTGTACCCATGATGTGGACACAGGAGACAGCATGCCTGTCAAGAACAAAATCTTTAGACAGTCTGACCATGTTAAGGAAAGCATCAAGGTGGAAGTCCACAAGATGCTGGAATTGGGAGTCATTGAGCGCTCTGACAGCCCCTGGGCTAGCCCAGTGGTCTTAGTCCCCAAACCTCACACCACAGATGGAAAGAAAGAGATGAGGTTTTGTGTGGACTACAGAGGGCTCAATTCTGTCACCAAGACAGATGCTCATCCAATTCCAAGAGCTGATGAGCTCATTGATAAATTAGGTGCTGCCAAATTTCTAAGTACCTTTGACTTGACAGCAGGGTACTGGCAAATAAAAATGGCACCGGGAGCAAAAGAAAAGACAGCATTCTCCACACCTGATGGGCATTATCAGTTTACTGTTATGCCCTTTGGTTTAAAGAATGCCCCTGCCACCTTCCAAAGGTTGGTGAATCAAGTCCTTGCTGGCTTGGAGTCCTTTAGCACAGCTTATCTTGATGATATTGCTGTCTTTAGCTCCACCTGGCAGGATCACCTGGTCCACCTGAGGAAGGTTTTGAAGGCTCTGCAATCTGCAGGCCTCTCTATCAAAGCATCCAAATGCCAGATAGGGCAGGGAACGGTGGTTTACTTGGGACACCTTGTAGGTGGAGGCCAAGTTCAGCCACTCCAACCCAAGATCCAGACTATTCTGGACTGGGTAGCTCCAAAAACCCAGACTCAAGTCAGGGCATTCCTTGGCTTGACTGGGTACTACAGGAGGTTTGTGAAGGGATATGGATCCATTGTGACAGCCCTCACTGAGCTCACCTCCAAGAAAATGCCCAAGAAAGTGAACTGGACTGTGGACTGCCAACAGGCCTTTGACACCCTGAAACAGGCAATGTGCTCAGCACCAGTTCTCAAAGCTCCAGATTATTCTAAGCAGTTCATTGTGCAGACTGATGCCTCTGAACATGGGATAGGGGCAGTTTTGTCCCAAACAAATGATGATGGCCTTGACCAGCCTGTTGCTTTCATTAGCAGGAGGTTACTCCCCAGGGAGCAGCGTTGGAGTGCCATTGAGAGGGAGGCCTTTGCTGTGGTTTGGTCCCTGAAGAAGCTGAGACCATACCTCTTTGGGACTCACTTCCTAGTTCAAACCGACCACAGACCTCTCAAATGACTGATGCAAATGAAAGGTGAAAATCCTAAACTGTTGAGGTGGTCCATCTCCCTACAGGGAATGGACTTTATAGTGGAACACAGACCTGGGACTGCCCATGCCAATGCAGATGGCCTTTCCAGGTTCTTCCACTTAGAAAATGAAGACTCTCTTGGGAAAGGTTAGTCTCATCCTCTTTCGTTTGGGGGGGGGTTGTGTAAGGAAATGCCTCCTTGGCATGGTTGCCCCCTGACTTTTTGCCTTTGCTGATGCTATGTTTACAATTGAAAGTGTGCTGAGGCCTGCTAACCAGGCCCCAGCACCAGTGTTCTTTCCCTAACCTGTACTTTTGTATCCACAATTGGCAGACCCTGGCATCCAGATAAGTCCCTTGTAACTGGTACTTCTAGTACCAAGGGCCCTGATGCCAAGGAAGGTCTCTAAGGGATGCAGCATGTCTTATGCCACCCTGGAGACCTCTCACTCAGCACAGACACACTGCTTGCCAGCTTGTGTGTGCTAGTGAGGACAAAACGAGTAAGTCGACATGGCACTCCCCTCAGGGTGCCATGCCAGCCTCTCACTGCCTATGCAGTATAGGTAAGACACCCCTCTAGCAGGCCTTACAGCCCTAAGGCAGGGTGCACTATACCATAGGTGAGGGTACCAGTGCATGAGCATGGTACCCCTACAGTGTCTAAACAAAACCTTAGACATTGTAAGTGCAGGGTAGCCATAAGAGTATATGGTCTGGGAGTCTGTCAAACACGAACTCCACAGCACCATAATGGCTACACTGAAAACTGGGAAGTTTGGTATCAAACTTCTCAGCACAATAAATGCACACTGATGCCAGTGTACATTTTATTGTAAAATACACCACAGAGGGCACCTTAGAGGTGCCCCCTGAAACTTAACCGACTATCTGTGTAGGCTGACTAGTTCTAGCAGCCTGCCACAAACCGAGACATGTTGCTGGCCCCATGGGGAGAGTGCCTTTGTCACTCTGAGGCCAGTAACAAAGCCTGCACTGGGTGGAGATGCTAACACCTCTCCCAGGCAGGAATTGTCACACCTGGCGGTGAGCCTCAAAGGCTCACCTCCTTTGTGCCAACCCAGCAGGACACTCCAGCTAGTGGAGTTGCCCGCCCCCTCCGGCCAGGCCCCACTTTTGGCGGCAAGGCCGGAGAAAATAATGAGAATAACAAGGAGGAGTCACTGGCCAGTCAGGACAGCCCCTAAGGTGTCCTGAGCTGAGGTGACTCTAACTTTTAGAAATCCTCCATCTTGCAGATGGAGGATTCCCCCAATAGGGTTAGGATTGTGACCCCCTCCCCTTGGGAGGAGGCACAAAGAGGGTGTACCCACCCTCAGGGCTAGTAGCCATTGGCTACTAACCCCCCAGACCTAAACACGCCCTTAAATTTAGTATTTAAGGGCTACCCTGAACCCTAGAAGATTAGATTCCTGCAACAAGAAGAAGGACTGCCCAGCTGAAAACCCCTGCAGCGGAAGACCAGAAGACGACAACTGCCTTGGCTCCAGAAACTCACCGGCCTGTCTCCTGCCTTCCAAAGATCCTGCTCCAGCGACGCCTTCCGAAGGGACCAGCGACCTCGACATCCTCTGAGGACTGCCCCTGCTTCGAAAAGACAAGAAACTCCCGAGGACAGCGGACCTGCTCCAAGAAAAGCTGCAACTTTGTTTCCAGCAACTTTAAAGAACCCTGCAAGCTCCCCGCAAGAAGCGTGAGACTTGCAACACTGCAACCGGCAACCCCGACTCGGCTGGTGGCGATCCGACACCTCAGGAGGGACCCCAGGACTACTCTGATTCTGTGAGTACCAAAACCTGTCCCCCCTGAGCCCCCACAGCGCCGCCTGCAGAGGGAATCCCGAGGCTTCCCCTGACCGCGACTCTTTGAACCTAAAGTCCCGACGCCTGGGAGAGACCCTGCACCCGCAGCCCCCAGGACCTGAGGGACCGGACTTTCACTGGAGAAGTGACCCCCAGGAGTCCCTCTCCCTTGCCCAAGTGGAGGTTTCCCCGAGGAACCCCCCCCTTGCCTGCCTGCAGCGCTGAAGAGATCCCGAGATCTCTCGTAGACTAACATTGCGAACCCGACGCTTGTTTCTACACTGCACCCGGCCGCCCCCGCGCCGCTGAGGGTGAAATTTCTGTGTGGACTTGTGTCCCCCCCGGTGCCCTACAAAACCCCCCTGGTCTGCCCTCCGAAGACGCGGGTACTTACCTGCAAGCAGACCGGAACCGGGGCACCCCCTTCTCTCCATTCTAGCCTATGTGTTTTGGGCACCACTTTGAACTCTGCACCTGACCGGCCCTGAGCTGCTGGTGTGGTGACTTTGGGGTTGCTCTGAACCCCCAACGGTGGGCTACCTTGGACCAAGAACTGAACCCTGTAAGTGTCCTACTTACCTGGTAAAACTAACAAAAACTTACCTCCCCCAGGAACTGCGAAAATTGCACTAAGTGTCCACTTTTAAAACAGCTATTTGTCAATAACTTGAAAAGTATACATGCAATTTTGATGATTTGAAGTTCCTAAAGTACTTACCTGCAATACCTTTCGAATGAGATATTACATGTAGAATTTGAACCTGTGGTTCTTAAAATAAACTAAGAAAAGATATTTTTCTATATAAAAACCTATTGGCTGGATTTGTCTCTGAGTGTGTGTACCTCATTTATTGTCTTGTGTATGTACAACAAATGCTTAACACTACTCCTTGGATAAGCCTACTGCTCGACCACACTACCACAAAATAGAGCATTAGTATTATCTATTTTTACCACTATTTTACCTCTAAGGGGAACCCTTGGACTCTGTGCATGCTATTCCTTACTTTGAAATAGCACATACAGAGCCAACTTCCTACATCCACCAACCAACCTTCCTTCCTTCCTTCCACCCACCCACCCATCCACCCACCCATCCACCCACCCATCCCTCCCACCAACCAACCACCCACCCACTCCTCCACCAACCAACCATCCATCCATCCACCAACCCACCCATCCATTCCTCCACCAACCAACATCCATCCATTCCTCCACCAACCAACATCCATCCATTCCTCCACCAACCATCCATCCATTCATTCCTCCACCAACCAACCACCCACCCATCCATTCCTCCACCCATCCACCCCTCCACCAACCATCCATCCACCAATCATCCGTCCAACCATCCATCCAACAACCAATCATCCGTCCATCCACCATGCAACCCACCAACCTTGCAACCCACCAACCTTGCAACCCACCAACCTTGCAACCCACCAACCTTGCAACCCACCCAACCGCCAACCCACCCAACCGCCAACCCAATCCATCCATCCATCCATCCATCCGCCAGCCAGCCAGCCAGCAACCAACCATCATCATCATCCAACTATCATCAACCACCTATCATCAACCACCTATCTCTCAACCAACCACCTACCTATCTACCTACCTATCTACCTACCAACCCGCCAACCAACCCACCAACTCGCCCACCAACCTACCAACCCAGCCGCCCACCCACCCACCAACCCAATCCATCAGCCAGCCAGCCATCCATCCGCCATCAGCCAACCATCCATCCACCAGCCATCCGCCAGCCATCCATCCATCCATCAATCAACCAACCAACTAAAATCCATCAACCATCTATCTATCTATCTATCCATCCATCTATCAACCGTCCATCCATCCATCTATCAACCGTCCATCCATCTATCAACAGTCCATCCATCTATCAACAGTCCATCCATCTATCAACAGTCCATCCATCTATCAACAGTCCATCCATCTATCAACAGTCCATCCATCTATCAACAGTCCATCCATCTATCAACAGTCCATCCATCTTATCAACAGTCCATCCATCTATCAACCATCCATCCATCCATCTATCAACCATCCATCCATCTATCAACCATCCATCCATCTATCTATCAACCATCCATCTATCTATCTATCTATATCTATCAACCATCCATCTATCTATCTATCTATCTATCTATCAACCATCCATCTATCTATCTATCAACCATCCATCTATCTATCAACCATCCATCCATCTATCCATCTATCTATCTATCAACCATCTATCCATCTATCAACCATCCATCCATCAACCATCCATCCATCTATCTATCAACCATCCATCCATCTATCTATCAACCATCCATCCATCTATCTATCAACCATCCATCCATCTATCTATCAACCATCCATCCATCTATCTATCAACCATCCATCCATCTATCTATCAACCATCCATCCATCAACCATCCATCCATCCATCTATCTATCAACCATCCATCCATCCATCTATCTATCAACCATCCATCCATCCATCTATCTATCAACCATCCATCCATCAACCATCCATCCATCTATCCATCAACCATCCATCCATCAACCATCCATCCATCTATCCATCAACCATCCATCCATCAACCATCCATCAACCATCCATCAACCATCCATCCATCAACCATCCATCAACCATCCATCCATCAACCATCCATCAACCATCCATCAACCATCCATCAACCATCCATCCATCAACCATCCATCCATCAACCATCCATCAACCATCCATCCATCCATCAACCATCCATCCATCCATCAACCATCCATCCATCCATCAACCATCCATCCATCCATCCATCCATCAACCATCCATCCATCCATCCATCCATCAACCATCCATCAACCAACCATCCATCAACCAACCATCCATCAACCAACCATCCATCAACCAACCAACCATCCATCAACCAACCAACCATCCATCAACCAACCATCCATCAACCAACCATCCATCAACCAACCATCCATCAACCAACCAACCATCCATCAACCATCCATCAACCATCCATCAACCATCCATCAACCATCCATCAACCATCCATCAACCAATCAACCATCCATCAACCAATCAACCATCCATCAACCAATCAACCATCCATCAACCAACCATCCATCCATCAACCAACCAACCAACCATCAATCCATCCATCCATCCATCCATCCACCATCCATCCATCCATCCATCCACCATCCATCCACCAACCATCCATCCATCCAC